>NC_092826.1:102756296-104151296 GCF_039878825.1 Excalfactoria chinensis
TTGCTAGAGTTATTAATTTATATTTTAAAGTTGATAGCTTCAAATCATTGAACTCTTAATTTTTTAATTTGTGCTGATATGTCATGGAACTTTGTTTCAAATGTGGTGCACTGCTGATGTGTGTACTGAGTGCATATACCAAAGTGGCTCAGTGGGTATGGGAGCTGCTCAGCCCCAGCAACAGTTGAGCTTCTCTAGAAAAGATCCCACTATAACACACACCCACCAAGTAAGCATACAGTCAAGGTTTATTATCCAGACGTGGCACAGAAAACTTGACAGATCAAAACCACCTCAAACCAACACCACCACTTTTCCTTTATACTATTTAGTTATACTGTCACTGTAACTTCATTTTTCACTTGTCACAACATGCACACAGCTTTAATTCCCCAAAATTTCCTCTTCTGCCACCTCATCATGGGCCTGTGTAAGTTGAAATAATATATAGATGACCTGACCTTGGATACTTATGCTCCTATTTTAGCTTTCCACTAAAAAACATCTCTGAACCATTTTATTTAGCATTCTGACTTGATGTTCCTCATACCAGCAGTTTCATATGTTTGAAAGCAGGTGGATGTGCATGTTGCTTACCTACAGAATGACACAGGAATGTATTTCATTCAAATGATTTTTAAAATCCTCTTAGCATCCTGGGTAAACCTGTGCCCATGTAAGACCATGAGCCAAGCAGTATTCCCATGTTGGTAATTATAACAAATATCCATGGATCACCATTTTCCATGTTAATGGTTGTGACCTTAAATAAAAGTAATACATCTACAGATGACAACATCAACATTGAAATTTCATTATGGCAAATAAAGATGAAAGTTGTGAAAAGCAACAGGACTTGTGGTTAAATGGCCATTAACTTCTGCAAGTACTCATTCAAGCATCCCTCAGGAGGATCCTAATCTCTGTAAGTTACTGAAACAAACACTTTTTCTACAAGTGAAGGGTTCTGAGAAGAAACCAGAATTAATATTCCACCAGTAACACCCCAATAAACCAAGTCATCCTTTAGGCTAATACCCAGAGATGGTTCTGTGTTCTCAATTTATAAATGGCATTGGAATCTAAATTCCAGGTTCCTGGGATACTGATGTAAGGAAATGCAACTGCAGCAGTAGCATTTATCCTTCATGTTTGCCAGCACAGAGAATTCAGCTCTGTTAGTGACAACAGCCCACACAGACCCTGTGTGAATATAAGCATGCATAAACATCTAATTATTCAGACATTCCTGCCATTGCTGGATGATACCTTTAAGTAAATGCCAGATTGAAAATACTTGGCAGCTGCAGTTCTGTCAGCAGTGTGATTTCATCAGCAGGCTGACACAATGGCAAAGTTTCAGGTACTTTTTTTTCTTTTCGATGCATACCACTGAATGCATTTGCCGCGCTGCTTGCTAGACAGAGACTACCCTAGGTGCTGGAAATTTCTTCTGCGCATAAATCCCTAAGTGTTTCTCATTTTGTCACACACACCTGTCTGGGTTGTCTTGGCCTACTACAGAGATCCTTACTCTTCATGGGACAGGCAGGTCAAACAACACATTTGTATTTTGACTAGAGAATATACCTGCTTACCTTTCCTGAAACAAAAGAGTTTTCATATCTGTATTACTTTTACTGTGTTGTCTGTATTATCTTTGAAACCTGACAGAGAAACTCTATGTCAAGGCCACTACAGCTATGAAAAGCCTTCACAGCTTTGGGTACCCACATAATTGTCTTCAGGAGACAGAACTGCAAGTTCAGCTCTTCAAGTTCATTGCTGTAGTCACATTGAGACCTCATAAAATACATGGAAGAGCTCAGTCATGAGCTAATACATTTTTTCTATTGTTCAGTATTCATATTTACCCTCTCTGTAGAATCAGGACTGAGAGCTCCCATTTCTTCCTGACATTTGGGTCTCTGCTTACATCACCTGACTAGTTTCTCTTTGGTGGAAAATGGGTGGGAGACTTGGAAGAGATTTTTGGCAGAACTAATGTCAGCTTACATCTGTTTTGCAGCTGTTGCAACTAACGCAAAGAAAAAAGTCCCAAAAATCTTAGTTTTCTTCTACTGGCTACATCTTATGCCAAATGGTAGGTGTAGAGTCTGAGAACAAAGCCTACAGGGATCTAAGTAACAGTCCTTGCCTCTCAGAAGGAGCATATAAAATAAATGCAGATGGTAAAAACCACATGATGAAAAATATATCAATCTATGTTGTCTGTCTTCTTCCTTCTCCCAGACGAATTCAGGCAATTTCTCAGAAGACATGGCCAACATGCAGGTATTAGTACCTTATCAGTCTCTTTTTGCAAACCTTTGTTCTTTGGATGTCACATAATGTAGGCACTTAAATGCTGCTTCAAGGGGGGCAGGTCATACCACTTTCTCATAGCTGTTCTTACTAGTTTCCAACATGTCTCCTGGTAATTAAAAATGCTTGTTGATAGCTGATGCAGAAAGTACCATCTAAAAAGGCATTAGAAGTTTAAAATGACTGAATAAAAGATGAAAGGATTTCAGAAGCTTAGATTTTTACTAAGCTTAACATTAGCTCAAAAATTATTTAAAAAAAATAAATAAAATTACTAATTGTTCTACTCTTCATCCTCCAAAGTTAATCCTTCTGTACTCTTAAGAAATGATTGATATTAATTCCAACATTTGAATTTTCCTGTCAGAGTTCCTGCTTCTTTATTATACATCAATGAAAGATAAAGCTTTCCAAGAAAGCACAGCATCAGAGTGTGGAATAGATCATTTTGGCAATTTTGTTTTTGATACATGCCTAGGAAAAAAAAAAAAACAACAAAAACAGGCCTGCTCACAGAATTGGAAAAAAAATACCAATCAATAATAGATTGGTGATACAAAGATCTGCAGCTGAGTATGCTCAGAATCAGATGTAAAATACGTCTGCTATTTTTTCTTATAATAGTTCAAAAACCTTCTGTCCTCAAACAGAAATTAACTTTCTGTCAACAGCTGGAATGTAAGATCGCAGATAAGAATTTTCAGAAAAAGAGTGGTGACAATAATCAATCAATAATTTGTGACACAGGCCATCAGAATTCCACCCCTAGAACTGTCGTTCAATGACCAGTTTCTCAGCTTTCCCTCACATTTTCCAACATTTTTCAAAGAACGGCCCTACCATAAATAAACTCTTTCTAAATGTATGTCACTATAAATTTATAGAAAAGATGGATAAATTAAACGTTCTTACTTGCATACCTTCCTAAAAACGATATTCAGGCGTTTGCTACAAACAACTACTAGATGGTATTTCACTTCAAAATGAAATAATCTATGCAAATAAATCAATCTGTGAAACTTCTCACTTCTAAGTAGATCAATACTTCTGTGAGCATTTCTTTGAAACTTAAGCATTTTTTTGAATCACTAATGTAAAAAAACATCTTCAAGCTCCTAAACATCATCAAGATAAAATAATGGCACATGATTAAATGCCAAAGCTTTTTTTCTTAACCTTCAAGATACCTTCAGTATGAACTTAGGAGAAAGTGCTTTAGTATTGGGACAGTAATCTAGCAAAATATCATTTATCTGAGATACACTGATGAAAAAGCAACCTTGTACTGCTACATTAGCAAGGGGATGTTAAAAAAGAGGGAAAATATATAATTTTTTTATGTGTATGAAGTACATGCTGGTATGTGGCTGAACTGCCTGACCTGACTGTTTACAGTTGGACTGGATGATCTTTTAGGTCTTTTCCAACCTTAGCGATTCTGTGATTCTGCGATACTTCACAGTTAACTGTATTTTCTGGCAAAGTGAAATAGTTCACACAGACACAAGTTGGCATAAAGTCCTCCATATGGTTCCTATTCTTTTGCCTGCAACTACATGTGAGAACAAGATTTACCCAGAAATGGTCAGTTTCAAACATTTTTTTTTACATTTAGTAGAGAATGCAGTTCTTCCATTACATTTATTTTTCTAAATTTTCAACTCAAAGTTCCTCAGACTTTGTATGTAAACTTACTTGGAGTTTAAAATATTGATCTCCAGCAATGCTTTCCAGCATCCCTTGAAGTTTTTGTTCAGTTAAAAATGCAATTCCAGATTGCTGAACATTGACAATTGGTCAATCTGTGGCTACAATTCACTAAATGTGTTTAGAGAATCTCTTCTGAAAATTGGAACAAGCATCTTCAATTCCATGATTCACAATACTGCCTGTGCAAACAGCCCAGTAGCACAAGTATGATGTCAAAATGACATGAAATCTTTTTCATTCTAATGAAAGCACATTTTTGTTTGCTTATTGAGTTAATTCATTCTAACCCAATATGTGACAACTTCCAATTTAAAACAGCTTTGTATCCACTCCCTAAAAAAATAAAAATAAATAAAAATAAAAATTGAAGTGGCACAGAAAGACCTGTGTACATTCTGGAACACACCATATACCATCCTAAACCATTACCTACTCATTGGTGTTGCAAATTTTCTGTTGTTGTTATTTCAGCCTTCTGAAACTACAAGTCCAGGAATTACACTCCAGTATTGAAAACACTGATTCATAATACTGTGATAGCAAATGCTATAGATTTTTGAAGATACCTGTGCTGGAAAGTATATGCTTCTGCAAGGTCATATGATCCATATCACTATATAGAATATACAAGTAATTTATTATTCAAGCCTTGTAAAACTGGAAGTCATTGAAGATCTTCATATGGAAAACCATATAAGCTTTATAATAACAGCTTATGTTAGTATGAGAGACTTCAAAGATCTTTTAAGAAACTACAAAACCTAAAAACCTGTTTAGAAATTCATCTCAATGTTTCGCTTTCAGAAACCTTTCAGTATGAATTTAAATTGGATTTTATCTAGTGGGACTTCAAGTCCCATTCGGAGTTCTGGAGAAACAACTCTTTCAGCACTGGATACGCATGAAGATAGTTTGTCTATTTATAGATCATTTCTTTAATTAGCTTTCATGCAGAAGAGTTTCATTAATGAAGGTAGGAGAAGCCATCATCACCTACTCACACATTAGCAGTGAGACTTCCTAAGAGTTGATTTATAAAAATAAAACAGGAAATTTTCCACACAGCTTTCTTTAAGAAAGACATCTAAATGAAGAAAATGGTAGTTGAGATAGGAGTTCTTGTAATCTTTCTTCTCTCATGTCTCACTTTCTAGACATCTCCCACTGAGGTTCTTTCCTACTCCAAGGAAGCAGAATAAAAGTGAAGAGATATTAAGTCCACTGCAAACAAGTACATGCCTCAGTCATCAGCACTAGCCTGATCAAAGCCTTTCCCTTGACAAGCAGCTGTACCTCTTGTAAAGCAAGCATTATGATACTCCTCTGGTCCCTACTTTATTGTATAAAAATTCTTAGGAAAACAGATTTTTTTCCTGCAAAGATGATACGTGAAAGATCTAAAGCACTAAAGCACAACAAACTGGAGGGAAGTGCTTGCTTAAGACAAAAGAATATATGACAGAGAGAACTTATTCAGATAATAACCTTTCAGCAGATCTTATCTCCCCGAAACACTGACTTATAGTTTTCAGTTTAGCTTTTTGAGGCAGGAAAAGCTTTGTGCCCCTAAAAATGCTGGAGGAGCTACCAGTGTTTTGGGATTCATATTTAAAAAACAACTATTTGTAATTGTATTTGTAATTTCTGTCTAGAAAAACAAAACAAAACAAAAACCATAAAATATTCAAACAACAAAGAATATAATCAGATAATAATATAGTATAATATGTATATGTAATTTATATATATATAATATAATCAGATAATATAAAATATGTTGCAGTGACCAGCCATTAAAACATATACATGGAAATTATACCAGTATATGTCCTGCATGTGCTGTTTGGAATTGAAATATCATGAAAATAGTTATATCGTATTTATTCTCCACAAATATAGGCAGATGCTCTTACTATTAAGAATCCAAAGTACATTTGGAAAGGAAACATATGTTGAGCAATGCATTTTACAAATCTGGACTCTAAATTAATTTCTTTATATGAATGGTCATTAGTTTTACATGTTTTCAAATTTACCTTGATAGCCTTTTGCATTTAAAGCAGGAAATTCCACTGTAAGACCAGGATGTCTGCTTCCCAAATGGCAGCTGGCTCTTGCTAATGATCCTGTTTCTTAGAAATTTGGACATTCAAGATACCATTTGTGACATCTGTGAGTAACACTTTCACTGAGATGGTGTAAACTTAGTTATTTCTTATAAAGATTTCAGTTATTCACTTTTCAGATACCACTACAATAAATCTCTATGAATTCCCAAGTATTATCCCAATTAAAAATCAATGTTGTGTTATATCCATAGGCAGATAGACTTTACTCTTCTACATGTAGTGACTATAGTCACCTTATCTAAACTTTGCTGAAGTCAAGGTGTTTCCACCTTCCATCTCCAGACTTGACTGAGCATAAAGTTTGATGCTCTTTCCTTCTTAGGTATACAGATGTTATGTAGAAATATAATTGCCCCCACATGTCACACATTAGATATCTATAGTAATACTGGTAGTTTTGAAATAGACCACACTGTGATGCAACATGTACTGTCACTGGAACAAATGATACAGAACTGAGTGTGCCATCTAGGACAACTTGTAAGTATGGGACAAATTCTTCCCCAGGTTACAGTGAGGGAAGGCTGGTGCAAGATCAAGAATTTCAGTGAAACTGGTTCTCCATCATCATGATGAACTGATTTTGATCCCATTATGTGCCCCAGCTTGCTTTGTGTATGATCATGAGAAGTCTTAAGTTGATTATATGAAGTTATTTTCTTAGGATCCTATGTATAAATTTTCTCAAGTTACACACGCAGAACTTAAAGTCAAAATTGTATTGGCATAAGTTTGCTTTTCTTGAAAATTTTATTGTGAATATATAAGTTCCTGAACAACAACAAAAACAGAGAAAGAATCCAGGCTTTCAGTTTCCTACGTTTAACAATAAAAGTAGAAAAACACGCAGAATTTTTATACAGTTGGAGTTTGTTTAGGGCTCTGTATTGCTTTACCCACCTGTTCCAAAATAGATCTTCAGGATACAGTAACACAAAGGAAAATATTTTGGGTGATATTGGTGGTATGTAGACAGTTGGACTAGATCATCTTAGAGGTCTTTTCCAACCTTAATGATTCTATGAAACTATAAATGGACAACAACAATTCTACTTAATTCTTTCCAAGAGTTATTTTACTGCTATATGAAAAAGGAAGCCATTTCAAAGTGGTATTTTTCAGTGCAATCCTTCCATGTGTGTTACACTGGCTGTGTTTTTTTTTCCATTCATCATGGAACAGATTTCTTGGGGACTCCTTAATGATGTAATGAAAATTTTATATATGTTGAGCATGTGACAGAATGAAACAGTGTCTGGAGCAAATCTAATATCCAATATTTCTACTTAATCCTATGTTAGGATTTTTTCTTCATTCTTTGTTTTTCTCCATTTTTTCTGCCTCAAGTGTTTTTTTGTTGTTTTTTTTTTTTTCCCTTTTAAAACACTGTCCTTCCGGAACACACTTAACCAGACACTGCTGGGTCTACAGCAGTTCACAGAATTGCAGGATCGCAGATCACCATCCATCTCAGTCTGGATAAGTGTCCTAGTCCTCACAAGGAATTGCATGCAGTCATTCTCTGAGTTACTGGCTGTTATTGATAGACATAGCTCAGTTTATGTAGTATAAGAGCACCCAGTATGAGGCACAAATGTAACCCCTACCTGGTTATTCAAAAAATATCAGAGATTTCTGTGTAAATGTGTATGCCCACATATGTTTTAGTGACAGGTTCTGTAAATCCCTCAGAAAGCATTAAAATGAAGCCAACAGTCCCAGCTGTGCCTATAATATACCGTAGTAGATATCCAGACATTTTTAAGAAGAGAAAAACACATACACTCTTGTACCAGCTAGGGGTACTGTTATGGGTATATTCTACTATTTCATTCACAGTTTACTTTACAACATTGTTCTGAAGTATAAAACTAACTATAAAAATGGAAAAACAGTGGAAAGTACTTTTCCACATGCAACTAAATGGAATGACCTGTCTTTCAGGGGAAAGTAAAATACTAAGGGTTAAATAATAATAACAATAATAAATTTTAAAAATTACACTACTGGTTTTCTGGCCAGACATGACATTTTTCATTCCTCACATATTACATATCTGTTAGTGTTAGGCAGAAAACCTTTGAATGACTATTTTTAAAGTCCCGATTATCAGCTATTTTTGTCTTACATGTTTTCCTAGCTAGGGAGAGGAGAGGAGAGGAGAGAAGAGGAGAGGAGAGGAGAGGAGAGGAGAGGAGAGGAGAGGAGAGGAGAGGAGAGGAGAGGAGAGGAGAGGAGAGGAGAGGAGAGGAGAGGAGAGGAGAGGAGAGGAGAGGAGAGGAGAGGAGAGGAGAGGAGAGGAGAGGAGAGGAGAGGAGAGGAGAGGAGAGGAGAGGAGAGGAGAGGAGAGGAGAGGAGAGGAGAGGAGAGGAGTCCTTTAAAGCCCAATTATTAGACCACAAGTTCACAGTGTGTTAATCAAATCAGAAGGTCATTTTGTCCCCAGCTTCAATCCCAACTCCTTTTCAGTAATGGAAAGTCTTTCTGTGGTCATTACACTAACACAAAAGTAGAAACTATTATTTTCCAAAATAAGAGAGGCCATTTGGCACACAAATGTTAAATAGTATGTCCTGACTCTTCTATCATTCATCTCATACAACTTACTGCATATAAGTTGGAGAAGAAAGGCTATTCTGGTAATGTGCTAGTGAAATAGTCTGACAGTGCATGTCAAAGCATAGTAAATCCTATATAAGTTTTACAATCCTAGACAGTGTTTGTTTTACTCTTTTAAACAAAGTTCATTTTAAATACCTGTCTCTATTGGGGTAAGTTAAGAAATTATAATTGAAGATACTGGCTGAGTAAGTGTAACTTCTTTCTCAATCCTTTAAGTTGTAAAACTGGAAATACAAAGGTTATTTAATTCTTCTGTAAAACAAGCTACGTTAGTCCCCACATTCTGGGATTCTGGCATTCGAGCAGATATCCCAGTAACCAGCAACCAGAAGTCTCGGCTTTGTGCAACAGCACATGTTGTATTTGCCACTGCTAATAGGGTGAGAAAGGGGAGGTAGAAAAACCCCTCCTCTGAACCTCCAAAAAAAGTCTTCTGAATTCTGTTTTGGCTTCTTGAAAAAAGAGTATGTAGCAGCTCCGAAATGGCACAAATTCAAAGGATATATTAAGAAGTGGAATAAAGGCCTGCAGCTTTCCAACAAAATGAGTTATAGCAGTTCAACATGAGTTCTGGGGTGTTATTCTACTCAACATAAAACTTCATTCCATCTAATTTTAAACTACTCAGTCACTGGGTTTCCGCTCAATTAAATAAGATAATTGGACGTTATATTATTTTTATCTAAGGTATCTTACTTTAAAATTACATAGCTTAGTGCTAAGAAAGGAGATTTTCCAATCTCTTTTATCCATTCATAGCCCCAGAATATGGGCCTCTCACATTCCTGCACAGGATTTTTAGACAAAGGGGAAGCCTATGACTGAAGGACAGCACAGCCATCCTTGTGATCAGCTTAGAATTTCTATCAATATAAAACAAAAACTGAACTTCCAGCCTCAGCTGTCCACAATGTGACACAGTGTTATGAAGAGGTTGTCCACAGTTAAGTGATGAAGAACTTCATTACCTCTACTACCCGCTATTCTGGTGGAAGCTACTCAGTAACAAAGCACTCTTAGGACTTGTCTGCTTGCTGCCTGATTGCTTCAGACAACCAACTAGGATGCCTTGCATTTTCTTTCCTTTCTATGGTCCCTAGTGACTCCAGTAAGTAGAATAAATGTCACCAGAGGCTTGCATTTAATTTAGATGTCAGACTGAGCATGCTCTGCTACAGCACAGTCCTATAAAAATGGTACTTGCTGAGTAACTGCACTGGGTTTTTTTTGTGGGTTGTTTTTTTTTTTTTGTTTTGTTTTGTTTTTTGTTTTCACTGTTGCAATGTTTTCCAGGGGATTTATAGGCCTTTGGGGCACTGAAACATGGAGCAACAGTTTCTTCTGCAGATGTAAACATGGGTCTGAGTAAATAGTTAATTTATGGTGGTGTCACAGCATTTGGCGGATGTTCCTGGTCATAAACAAGCTTTCTCCAACTTTCTAAACAAAAAAACTGGATATTGACTTGTGACATCATCTAAAATGCTAGATTTCTTAAACAAAATTGGACCCAATTCACAAATTTGAGGCAGAATTCAAAAGGGAAGACTTTAAATGTTGGTCTATTAGAATTATTACTATGCTACACTCATATAAAAGATAAAGATGCATAACATTCTGATGTATGTGATGTTTTTATGCAGTACTGCCTTGTTTCCATTAAAAAGCAAAGAGACAGCTACTGTTTAATTGAAGAAACTGATGGAAAATCCTCATTGCTGTATAAACAGTGGTTTAGGCATAAAAAGTGTTTATGCATCTGTGCATTTAGCTGAACACTAAGCTTTATCTAAACACAATTTAGTGCCTTCCTACTCCCATATATTTTCACTTTCTTTTTGAAAGCAGGAAATCTGTATCTTCTCATGCCTCAAAATGCAGAACAGAAAGAAAAAAAAAAAAAAATAGAGGGGTGGAAGAAGCTTATCATTTGTTTTACCTAACTCACCAGAGAATCTCAGTATATCACTCCTGTTGTGAATTCCCTTAGAAGTTTCTCTTCAACTTATTTCTTTACCTTAATTCCAAGGCAGACTTTGGTCTACCATCGTCATAAAAGGCCTCATTTTTTACCTCATCTAACTATTCTATTTTGGGATTAAAATCTTTTGCTTAATTTGGTGTTCTGGCACTCAGCTGCTTATCCAGACCTAAAGCTGAAGAAGAAAATTTCACAGTCATGCAATTATAATGGGATGTTCTCATTTTAGTTCCCTTAGCTTTTAAGTCATGTCAATAAAAATGTATACATAAAATAGTTTTTTTAATGATGGCTTCTACTTCTGATTCAACAGACTTCACCTCTTCCAAGTTGATCCAGTCTCTGTTGAAAGTCTCAATACCAGCCCCTTCTCTCTTCATTCACTTCCATGACATAAGCCCTTCAAGCCCTTCAAAGGATATAACTTGTCTTGCAGTTAACTCACATGCAATTCAGCCTCCCGTTTTGTTGGCAAATGAATAGTTATATCACGGGTGCAAGCATAAAAAAAAATCACTGGTCTTTCCTTTTTGGACTCCATCAATGGTGATCAGGTAAGTGATTCAGATTACCCATCATCCTTCAACATAGTAATGAGCACTAATTCACTAGGGACTCATTCACTGATAGGGACACTATCAGGACACTAATACATAACCTTACCAAACTTTCAAAGGTAATAGATAAATAAATACATACATTTTTATAATACTATTTGGAAAAGGCTTTAACTGACTACTGAAGAATACCTGCCTTGGGTAGGTAGGCTAATTCCCCAACTAAGATGACATTTATTTGCTTCAAACGATTTGGAGAGCCCAGGAGCTCTTTGCTTCAATGAAAACATGTATGCAAAATGGATAATGTCAGAGAAGATTCCAACATACAGTTCTTCAGTATTAGTGAAGCAGTGTCACTTAAAGGGCCCTTCTTATTATACAAGACTCTGCATCCTTACAAATGAAAGTCTATGGCCCCAAGAGCTAATAATGCATCAAATACACTGCAACTTGCTTCTTTGTGACACTGAAAAAAAGTGCATTGTTCACTGCATATCAGCAATCACCATCACTGGTGATTGGTATTACACCAAAGCACATTTTAAGGCGAGTCTGAGCAAAAAACTCACTGTTGCTATACCCTTCAACTTAGTCTCCAGATTTATGTAGCTGTAAACAGAAGTACTTTTCTTGAACAAGACTTCAATCCATATTCAAATTAAGTGTGATAGGAGCTTGCCAAATTTACATAGATTGCATATAGTTTTGCATATAAATAGCATCCTAATTTTTTGCATTTTAAATAACAGATCTGGATAATAAGGATGATAAGGAGGAGGGAGGAGTCAAACTGTATATGATCCAGCAAAAGGTATGCAGACAGGGTGATAGGACAATATTCAGGTCTCTTCTCACTGAGGTATACCATGACAATGAGGCTCTTTTCTCTCATTCAAAGTAGTCTTCTTAACTGGAACAATTCTGAAATTTCTGAAGAGTATGCTTATCCAAAAACAAACAAACTAACTAAAACCACAAATATAATTGATCTCAACAGCTGTGTTATTGAAAGAATGATAGGAAAAAAAACAAACTATGAACTGTCCCCAGACTCATTTTCAGCAAAAGCCTGGGGAAGAAATGTGCTAAGTTCTAAACCAAGAAGAAAAGGACAAAAACAACATGAAACAATAATATATACAGTTCTTAAACATTATAGGCCTTCATAAAAAGATGAGCTGTCAAGAGATATTCAGATCCATTGAGCTACACAGTAATTCAGATGCTTCAATACCTGAAAATATAAATCAGCATATATTCTACAGGACAAACCACAAAGTGGTTATGAGCTATTCAATTTATAACTGAATGATTTAATCGGGTGAAGACATCCTTACTCATAGACATCTGACCTGAACACCCAGAATTATATTTACAAAATATGAATACAAGCCACAATCACCCAAAAACTAGTTTCAGAGTGGAAGAAATTTCTGAAATTACATAAGCGTCATTGCACAAGGAAGATAACAATTTATCACTAAGAAAGCTATTAAAAACAGACATTTATTTTTATGAAACTTACATCAGGTTGCCCAAGGACAAAATCACTTATCAGTATTTAGACTGTAATTTTACTAAGCATACTTAGAAACAGATGTTTTGAAACATCCTTTCCACATATAAGATGTTTAGGGGAACCATATCCATTTTTTAAACCTGGTAAAAGAATACACAGTTCTGAAAACCTGTTTACAAATAATGATCCCATGGAACACTCACACAGGTATGAACAATAAGTTACTTTGCAACTCTCAGCAACGTGTGTGTGAAAAGCAAGAAGTGGCAGGAAGTGCTACTGCCTTTGTACCCATTTTTTTTCCTAAGTAAATGAACTACAGTGACCCAAAAGGCTGTTCTGGATTAGCTATTTCTTTACAGCTTGTGCTAATATTGATTATCAATTTTTTTTCTATCCCATTTTCAACTGGTTATTACACAGAGATCCTCCCCTCAGACCCAAAACCTTGTGAATCATGATGAATACGATATCCTGGGATATCTTTACCCCTCCTTACTCAAAACATTCAATATTTCTATAAAAGTACTTTAAGAACCTGAAAGGCCATAATGTTGAGATGCCAAAAATGATGTTCAGCTCCTCATTTACTCTAAATCAATATGAAGAAAAATGTAGAGATGGTAATATTATATCCGGTACAAATCATCACTTGGACAAAGCATTGCTGACTCTAGACAGGACCAAAGTACTTGTCTGAAATGCTTCCTTCTTTCTAAATGCCTTCCGCTTCAACACCCCCCCCCCCTCCCCCCAACTCCCGATGTTAAGACGTGAAGGCAGATGCCCTTGTCACTGTCTAGCCTCTGTGTATTCACTTGCCTTGATTCTCGCTGTTTCTAACTCTCACTCCAGATGATGAAGATTATGCCCCGTCTTACCCGAAACAAAGCAGGCAGCAATGAGCAGAATTTGCTAACTGATGTAATGCATATGCACTTACTAAGTCACACGTCCTGAAAAAAGTTTGAGCTGATATATAAACACACCAGGAGTCTGCTTAGCATGAAGATTCACATGACATATTACTTTCCCTCTCTGCTCTGTGCACTGGTTCCCCCTTGAAGGAAAGAATCCACCTCAAGGCCTCTACAGCTGTTTCCAGCCCTCCACAGAAACAGATTTAGAAACATTTCAACTTTTTCCCTCCAAGATGCTACTTTTCTAACAGAGTTGTGTTCTACTGAAACAATTACAAAATAGAAGAGTGTGAGAGGCTAACAAATGTAGAGCCTGAACATTTTTTCCTACCAAGAGTGAATCTTCACCCACATAAGAAATGCTTGGCTCCAGCATTCATGTATTAAAAGGAGTGATTCAAAGTACCCATAACTTTGATTTAATAAGCATAAACAAAAGCTGTGCAGTGCATACAGGAAGAAATTCACTCTTTTATGCAATATGAATATACAGAATTTGTGAATAAGTCATCTTCAGGTTCTTGTAAGGCAGCTTAAAAATCATAACAAATACTATTTACTATTTTAGTTCAGCACATACACAAAATACTCAACAAACATAAATAAAAATAGTAAACCAGCAATGAAAATCTGGCTAGAGTCTTTGCTCTGAACAGCCCCTGAAATTCGGTAATGCTAACCTGAAACTTGCCCACATCATTTCAAATTCATGTTTGTGTTATTGGACTCATTCTCAGAAAAGAATATTTTGCATATCAGATTTATACTGCAAACATGAAGCATTTGATTTTTACAAAACTAGCTATCAAGTCAGTGGCAGAAGTTTCAATGTTTCAAGTCCCAGGATAATATAAAATTGTTCAAATATCCCTATTATTATTATTATTATTATTATTATTATTATTATTATTATTATTATTTAATCTGGAAAAGAAATCTGTGTCTTCACTGCATTCTTTACAGTTGTGGAGATACCACATGAATGAACAGGGAAAATGGATGCCATGTACGCTCAGTAAAATGTAAAAACATCCCTTATAGTTGTCATATAACTAAAATTCCTTGGAGTTAATGTAATGCAGAGCTAAGTGTGAATTAGCTTTCACATTCTCCTGTTGTTTATTGATCTTCTATTTTTCCTGTATTCTTTTAGAGATCAGCTCTAGAGTGGCAAAAACAGAATTACTAGCTACTGAATAAACTACATGCCATCTGATTACATATGTGTAGATGTTTCTTCACATGGATATAACTGAACAACCGTCATCCTTTCTCATTAGTGATGGACCATAAGTCTCTGGGAAACAAGAAAAATATGATAATTGGAGAAAAACAAACAAACAAACAAACAAACAAACAAAAAAACCTAAAAAAAAAAAAAAAAAGATAAGGCACAAACAGATTTTTTAATTTTCTACTTCATATTTCTTTAATTCCCACCAGAGAGATTTGGAATTCTCAGAAAACTCAGCTTTTATAGTCTGTCCTTTTGTCTCTGACTCTTCTGACCTTTTTGTTCTTTATTCCTAATGATGAGATTATGTCTGTGATATATCAGGAGCTTAACAGTTGTATCATTTCAACAAATGGTCCTTTTAACAACTTGAAGCTACTAAAATCACATTTGCAAAATAATCTCTAAGCACTTTTTGAGAGAGTGTATGGATTCAGTTCAGGCTACTTTGGCAGACGTAATTTGGAAACTAATCTCAGTTTTATAAACAAACAATATATTTTGTAGGAATTGAACTGTCATACATATGGCAGGCAGCTACAGGCCTTTCTTCTCCTCTTTCTATTATTGACAGAAATATGTGGGATTAAATGAAAGTTGGTAAATACAAGCAGTGAGATGAAGTACTGAAATTATAGAAGTTTTCCAAATCAGATCTGGCATCTGGCACCATGGCAAGTGCCATACTCCTTCTGGTTTAGTTCTATGCCATCTTACCATGGAAGTTTTTATACCTCACCATCAATGGTGTAATCAATGGAGAAAATAAGAAAGGAAGAAGGACATCTCCATCTCACTCTTACAGGAAATATCCTGGGGTAAGGTTCTGGCTCAGGACAGTATGTGGCAGAATACACTGTTATGGCTCCACCAGGAGTGTCTTTATGTCCATTTCCTTTCCTGTATCTTCCCATAAAGGAAAACCAAGACACTTCAACACTGCACTGGGAGTGTAAAAATGCCAGATCCTGGCAGGAAAAGGAGAGATATAGGAATGTCCCTTTAAGTCACTACTGGTAAAAACATGCTTTTGTTTTGTTTTGTTTTGTTTTTTAATAAAGTCCATCTTAACTTATTATATACACAAAGTGTCAAATGGTTATCTGAACACAGAGGTTAGAATAAGCATTTGGACAGGATACAGCCTATGTTTATGCATTAATTACAAGAGTAGATTCTACCTTATCATGTGTTCAAAATGCAAAGTATTTGCTATCAGTAAAAAGTAAGGTGGAATGTCAGCACAGGTCTGAAAATAAGTCACTTAAAAGAATGTGGGTAGGAATAGAACAAATATTTTATTTATATGACTAAAGGCAAAAATATTACTTGCTGAGGAACTACATCTGAGATAAGAGTTTTCAGTGAGACCGTAACAACACTGCTTTCCAAAAAGGACAAATTACTGATGTTAAACTCTTAACAAGCATCAAATGATTTAGAAACAAGCATAAATAAGGGAATGGATAAAGTTATTTGAAAAGGTTTTTTGTTTTTTTGTTGTTTTTTTTTTTGACATTTTTTATACACAGTGCTGTAATACTTCCCTATTTAAAAAGTATTATTAGATTTTTCTGGGCCAGGGCTCCATCTCTAATGAAGAATCATTAAATTTCCCCCCCGCCCCCTCCCCAGAACTTTTCTCCCATTATTAACTGTTTCTCTCAGGAGATCTGCTTCCTTTATCAGATTCTAGTATTTTTCATATTCGCAACCATTTGTACAAGTCAAAAGTCAGGTTTTATAAGGAATAAAGCTTAATGTTACTTTGCTGAAAATAACTGCAAACTTTAACTTGAATACTTTCCCTCACTTTTATGAAGAACTAAACTATCCTAGTTAACAAACTAAAAATGGCTCACAGAACACAGCAACAAGATTTATTTTTTTGCCTTCACAACAACCATGCTAGCCTGTCCCAAACTTAACTTCCAAATACTGTTAGAACGGTGGGAATACTTCAGCAGAGATCAACCAAAGTGAATTAGGGACTTTTTAGCTCATTAAGACTCATTTTTCACACTGAAGGAAAGATAAGACTTAGGGCACAAATTTTTGGGAAACAGACTGTGTTGAAATAAAAACCAGCTCAAGTATAAAGAAAAAGCAGATGCAAAGTTACATGTGAAAACACTTGGTGGTAAAGGAAGTTAAAGCACAGAAATGTACTCCACAGCATGAAACACCAGGAGCGGCAAGGAGAGGAGTATCTGATTTAAAATGGGACTCAGAGAAGTATGGAGGTCAGAAGCATGGCATAGGGCAAGCAGCAGCTGACTCCGTGGATGTCACAGACATCCTGGACTCTGTTTTCAAATTTCCTACGTCCCTATGAAACTGGCTTTCTTTAAGTACTTTCCAAGGGCCTGCAATTCATTTCTTGGCTAAGTAAGCTCACTTTCACTGAAAACAGTGATCTGAGGTTTGTTTGAATTCCTGCTGTGTGGAAATCTACTGTACTCTCTAGCAGGTGTGAGAACACTGAGGCTCCTTCAGTTGCAGCTCATTTCCACTTACTAACTACTTTATCTCCGTGGATGAAGCAAAAGTGACTTTTGTGTTTCCTGGCAGTCTGCTGCTTCAAAGAACCTAATAGTGATTTGTTTATTTCAGAGGAAATGGAGACCAGTCAGTGATGACAGATTTATTGGTTAAATGGACATCACAAAAAAAAATTCATGCAGTACAGGCTGGCTCTAAGCACACTATGAGAACTCATAGTAAAGGGATGATGTGCATTCCAGAAATCCAGTCCTATTTAATCCACTCCACTCTAATCTGTACATTTATATAGCACCCTTCACACAATTTCCTAGAGCTCTGTACAGAAATGTAATAACAACTGTAGTGAAAAATATCCAGGTATATTAATGGCTTACATTTAGACTTGAAAAATACAGCAAAAAAAGCCAGACTTCAATATCTCCTGGCAGTGAGTCAGTCAGTGACATGCAAGAAAAAACTTGGGTGTCCGATCTCTTCCACTTCAGTCTCAGGGTATAAGTTCCTAGATCTTGGAGAGACAATTCACAATATGGCAATTCATAATAGCTCCTAGTGTTATGGAATGAGACAGTGGAGAATTTTACACTGGAGCAATAAAACATGAAAATTGATATGAAACTTTGATGGGAGCCAAGATAAATTGGACAATATGACTGATCAAACTCAGTCCAGTAAGAAGGGAAGGTATAGGGTTTTCAGCAGCTGGTTTGTTGGCAATGCATGAAGACTTACTCAGAGAACTGCACAGTCTCAATGTGAAAAATAAATAAATAAAATATTCTAGAACAAGATGCTACCAAACTTATGTTTCTATAGTCTTCAAATGCTAGCAGGATGTGGTATTTGCATCTGTCAAAGAAGGTAAAATAGATTTATGGATAGCATTTAGGAACCTATGTAGAAAATCCCAGATAACCTGACAACTACTCATTTTATATAAGGGTGAGGAACATCGATCAAGGCAAGCACTGAGATCCAATCAGTTAGCAGGCAATTCCATTTGATCTGGATTCAATTTCATAAAAATGTCTGGCTGAGGTCGTGCATCAGCCAAACAAACACAGCATTTGGAAAGAAGCTGGAATATTTTTTGAGGCAGAGAAATATATCTGTACATCACCTCTATACATATGGTTCGCTAAAGCACATCTGCCGATAATTGGCTCAAAAAAAACAACAAAAAAAAAATCAACAAAATGATAAAAATGTCTCTACTTAAAATGATAAAATAAAAAGTGTTTTTCATTGTTCCAAGTCCCAGACCTGCTCAAAAATAACTTGATTGTTCTTTCACCCAGCAATTAGTAACCACTCTGAGGGGACTCTGGAGGGAATGAAACAAGTGGATCTACATAGGGACTCCTATAAGGAGTACAGCAGGGGTGATCTGTGCAAAATAATATATTTGCTTCTCAAAAGGGACAGTTTACTTGACAAGAGCACTGTGCTGGCCTGTATGTGCTAACTTTCAGCACAGTGGACTGCTTGGCTGCTTCCATGTAAAATTCTTTCAGGCAAATTTGTACATGAAGTCTATGGCAGAGTTGGAAATTCAACATCTTTACTTCTTTCCAACATCTTATTTCAAAGCTACCTATCTTCTCTGCATTTGAGGTGCAGAGTAGCATGGGGCATTGTTTATTAAAAATCTCTTTGAAGACTACCTACAGTCCCCTCATTCTAGTTATTATTTCTAAATTTAAAGAACTTGTAATGTAAGAATGAAGTCCAAATGATCTTTTGAATAAAGTACACTACACACATAACACAATGGAAGTTCAAATGTCACTTTAACTGTATGCATTCAAAACTTACATAATGAAGTTATGTAAACTTATTGAGCCAATAAGTTTCACTATAAGAATGCACACTAGATGCTATGTTTGAGAATGATTTAACCTGGTCTTGCAATTATGTATGTAATGATAATCCATGTGTTATGAACTTTGAAGTGTAACCATGATGACTTGCAAGCATCCCATACACGATGGTTGCTCTGAAAGTAATGCCTCCTATTTTATTATGATGTCAGAGGCAGATGTTGGTGATATGGCAGTAAAGGCTGAACCTTCTTGCCAATAATATGCTCTGTTGTCATGCAACAGACGGCAGCAGTGGGTGCCATGGAATTCCTTCATGTGGAAAAAATGGCACCTACTGACATTCACTGACCCTAGCTGAACACTCATGGAGACCAAACAGTGGATGTGAGCACACTGAGTCAGTGAGTGGTGTGTTTTAACAGTGGTGACAGCAATACGAAAGACAAAAAACATTCCAGAGGCCTATGGAGATTTTTACAAGCATGGCATGAGAGCTGGTGAAAATGCTTAGCTAATGGTGGTTGACCGTTGAAAAATAGTGTGTTGTAGCTGAGGATTTTCTTAATCAAATAGTGTTATGATGCTCTTTGTATCTGTTGTAAGAAATAGGAGGTACTACTTTCAGAACGACCTACATTCCAGCCTCATGGTAAATGTTATGTGACTGACAGCTTACTGCATAGAAGAAAGTACATGGCCCTTGTTTTTCAAAGTATTCTATACTTTTCACAATTTTAAGCCTGAAGCATATGAACGTATGACAACACTGCATTTCTAAGAGTCCACAGCCTGGTTGAACTCCTCAAAAATGTATTACCAAAAACGTCAGATGCAGAGCAGTAGTTCTCCAGCAAGGAAATAACGTGAGTAGGACATTTTTTTTAAAACTCAGAACAATCTGAAGGGGTTGCAATCCTGCAATTTTAAGAATAGATCTCTTAACTACAAGCAAATGCTTGAAGGATACAGATGAGGGACAATTCTGGAATAAAATGTTTACAGTTAAATTCTATAGTCAGGAAGAGATAGGCTGATGCCTAAAAGCTGCCTCAACACAAAAGGATCGGTTTTCAAGAAAGCTGCACACCCAACTGTTACCATTTAGGCACCTAAATGAAGAACAATGGGGGCTGCTGGGTTCTGAGCTCTTTCAAGCATCTGGTCCAAATTTTTTCCTTCCATATGAATCAAAACAAATGTTTAGGCTACCAACTTTCCATTGCCCTTTCAGTTTAATGCCAGCTTTTCTAGCTTTTAAATTCCTTAGCATTATAAAAGGAATAAAACACCAACTTAGCACACTGCCCAGTTAGGGACTATTTGCAATTTTTATTTTTTTATTAGTAGCAGGCTTGAAGTTTTTATAAAGTCATTGTAAAAATGTATCTTTCAAAACAATATCTTTGGATCAAGATTTTTGTCTTAATACTTTTAAAGAAGTATAAATCTACATTACTTGGCTAGAAAAAATTGGTCACAGATTGGGTCGTAGGTTTGAAGACAGTACAAATTGAAAATCAGCATAAAACAAAACACGGTGTCAAAAACTGTCAGAGAATTGCCAACTAATTGTATAAGAAAACAAAAGAGAGATCACATCACGATGTAGCAATAGAACATAAGCTGATGTGTGATGGGTCACATGCGCTAAGAGAAGTTTTAAGACTTGACAATTCTTACTGCTCAGGGCAACTGTGTTCATCCTACAGAGCTGCAGTGGTTAATGTAGGAGCTGCAATGTCCCACAAGAACCCAGGATGCATCACTGTGCCTGGTCCCTGATACATCCTAAGATGGATGAAAGCTATGCTAACTAGTTATAAAACTGTATTAAATGTTTGAGGGTAACTCAGATAGACAGACAGGCAAATATAACTAAGTGGCAGTGCCACAGGTCTGCAGATAGAATACATGACAAAGGAAATGCCCAGCATTACCAAAAACTAAACCTGGAAGGGCAAAGGGCCATTCCCAGTCTCATTCCCACCATGGGAAAACCTGCAAACATGAGTAAATCCCAATATTTGGGGAAAGATTCTGTTAAACAGAGATATTTTTCAGGCCTATCCCATCAAATACTGAAACCTTCAACACTTTCAGGGAGCTTCGTGAATAGGCAGACAGCTGGACAAAAGCGAAGAACAACTGGATATCTCATTTCAGTTTTACAGCACACATAGCAGTATAGGAAACAGCGACCAATGAAAACAAAACCACAGATGGAAATTTTGTCCTTTTTTTTTTTTTTCCTCCTTTTTTGTCTAGAATGAAAACTGCTCCAAGAAGCATGTAAACAAAGTTGGCAGGAAGCATCTTTACTAATTTATATGAGCTAATTTAATAAAATTTGAGGGAAGAAAAAAGCATGAAGACAATTTTCAGCTTTTCTTACATGTAATGAATATTTTCCTCAGTTGTTCTTTTCTAAACTATATTCAGATTTAATGCTTCTACTGCTTTCTGATTCTTAAATAATTTTTTGTGATATTGTGCTAAACAGCCATTATGCCAAAGTTCCCCAACTGTAATTCGTTATTCGTAAAAATAATACTCACTTAGAAAAGAAACTAAGCAGTTCAGAATGAGTAACTCAAAGATAAGAACAAAGACTTGCCCCAGACTAACTAACCCTGTGTACAAGGATGCGTGAGAACTGCCTCCTAATGCTAGAGGATGAAAAGCAAGGAGGAATTACTTAGGATTGTCTTAGAGCGGGAGACAAGGCTCAGGAAAAGAAAGTTTGGAGTATTTTTAGATGAGTATCAGGCCAAAATTCCTGCAAGTGAGATTTATTACACCATGGAGTCTGTTTCCTGAGACTGCTAATGAAGGCAAGCTATTTTTTAAAGTCCAAATGAGCATTTGATAAATTAGTACCACACTCACGAACCATATACATAACCCACATTGTCATACTGACTCGAAAGAAATCAGCCCACACTCAACCCTTTTAGTCACCACTACTTCACTCCATCTGTCACTCATCAGTAACAGAATATAAATATGGATTTCTTTTTGGGGGGTGGGAGTACCGACAGGATTGCTATAGGTAAATTATATGCAAATTGTATTTATTTATTTATTTATTGCAAGATTTTCTTTCCTTCTTTTGCACATTTTTATACCTTATTCTCTGTTCTTCCAATCATTTTTAGGTCCTCCTAGCTAACGAGTAATGTTCTTGTAATTAATTCTCTGGAGTTTAGATGCCATCCACTGTACCATCCTATCATCTTCCGCATTCATTTCACTATAAATAAGAGCATCCTTAATGGACAATTCATCCTTAAAGGAACTGTAGTTCTTTTACTTCTTGGACCAGAGAACACTTAGCCTGGCATGGAGAGACACAAGCAAAGGGAGGTGAAGAGAAAGGAGAAAAAGGTTGTTTTCTCTTCTCTGTAAAGGCTGAAAGTGAAGTGAGGAGAGTAGTGATGAAAGTCAGTATGATTATGACAAAAAAAAAAAAGCTTTCAGCTATGACAGTTTTGCACCATTTCCTGGAGGGGGGCAGCCTCTTGATCCTTTTTAATATCCTTATTAGTCTCCAGTTCAAGAAGCGTGTGCGAGGACATGTTTAACTCCCACTGAAGTCAATGGTTCCTAAGCATATGCTCAAATTTTTTCACAAATCAGGACTTTAATCTGTTCCTTATGTACATGTAGGATTACAGAGAAGTCTTCTGTTTTTGAAGTTGCTGGAAACATCAGCTTGCTGATGGGTGGTGGGGGAAGGGAGCAGAACTCCATCACTTTCTGAAGTCTGAAACTTTCTTGTTTAAATTTTCTAATTTTGACCAGACAAGTATCTATTTACCAATTTTTCGAAGTGCTCTCATACACCATCTATTAGATTCTGATGTGTGCTGCAGAAATATGAGTTGCTGACACAACAGCCTTGTAGGATTGTATAAAAGTCACAAACTTTAAGGTTGGTGTCTCATTCCTCCTTCCCTCCCCCCCTTCTATAAATTTGATAGAATTCTTACAAAAAAACAAAGAGTTTTATCCCTAGCAAGAGGAAAGAAAAGTTGAGATGAAAGCTGTAAAACTGTCTCCATACTACACTGTAAATGCACCTCAGTTCTGGTATTTCGTGCTTTTGGCTATTTCAGTCCTGGAACTGAATCCTCTCCACTGAGCTGAATGGTTGCGCCAAACTGTATGGTGATATTTGTGATATGGATAAACGCCCACTAGAGACTAGCCGGAAAGCAGCCAACCTCATGATCTGATCCTCATGTGAATTTATGACTCCAGATTTCAGATTTAATATCTTCTGTAATTTTACCTTGCACTCTCTCTGGGTATTGAAAGTAACAGCAAAATTGCCAAGCCCAAGCATTCAGAAGCTATCAGCAAACACTTCTGTACCTTCTCTTTTCTTTCCCTGCTTACAGCTCCTTCAACCTCCCCAAACTGTTTTAGAAACACATTTAGGAATAAAGCAGCACACTGTAACCAAGTGCTGGTCCAATCAAATCCAGTGGTGTAGCCCAGGTCCTCATTTCCTGTTATTTTAGATTCAATACACACGTACACGCACACACACACATAACAAATGCATATATGTGTCTAATATATCAATGAAATGGAATAAAAAACTGTTTTACCACTTTCAAGACTTTTCTTACAGGAAACTAGAGTGAAAAGACAAATTGCCAGTGCTATTTAAAGAGTTTACAGGCCACATCAAAATGAGGCTTTACTTTCTTTGAAGCATGTTCCTTCTGGCAAAAGTAATTATTACCTAAAATTTTGGAATTAAATATTGCATTTTAAGGAGGCCAAACTCTTTTTTTTCACCCTGTTGGATTAGTTTCCCCTTTTTATACAAGGCTCTGTCAACACTGGTACATCACTGGCACTGCAGTGCCTGGGTCACAGTCGTTTACAGAATCTGCTCTGTGGTGTGCATTCTTATGAAGTTAAAATCTCAAGAAGAGAAGAGAGAACATGAAGGGTTTTTTTTTTGTTGTTGTTGTTGTTGTTTTTTGTTTGTTTTTTTTTTTTTTTGTTGGTTGGTTGGTTGTTGTTTTTTTTTTTGTTGCTGGTTTGTGTTTTTTTTTTTTGTTTTTTTTTTTTGCTTTTTGTTGTTTTTTTTTTGTTAGCTCTCAGTTAATCAAAGTATGTTCCTACTAAAAAACATTGATGATTTGGGACCGATGAGGTAATGACAGAATGTTACTTCTGGATGTTTCTTTCATGAATGTGAGCTGTACCAGCAAGAGAGTGAAGTGTGAATGGACAAGGGAAAAATGTGATTAGGGCAGTACAAAGAAAACATTTAAGCAGATAACCCTAGATAAGAGAGCAGATGCACTGTCTGAGCTGGAGTTGGGCGAAGCTTTTTGGAGAAATAACAGTTTAGTTCTAAGCGGATAAACTGGTATCAGAAGAAGAATTCTGGGAAAGGAATTTGAGAAGCGAATGAATAAAGATAGGATCACTTGATTAGCTCAGGATTTTTTTGGCGGGGACAGAGCAGGAATCAAAAGACCACTGTGGCAGAAAAAACAGATTTGATTTCTGATGAGTGGTGTAAGAGTCATTTGCAAAACAATCTGAAAATATGGAGGAGAAAGAGGAGATTAAAAAAAAAAAAAAAAAAAAAAAAAAAAAAACCAACTACCAAACTCAAGGGGCAAATTATCCACAGCTCTTACCCTATTCAGAACAAGCAGAATGTGGTTCCATCCTGTACTGAGGAAATCCAGAGTAGTGCTGTTTTTGCCCCTGTAAAAAAGTACTTTGTGATGGCCCCCAGGTCTGGTTTGTGAGCATTTTTCTTACATCTGTGCATCCTTGCTCTGGGGGGAAAAGAAATGATGTCCTCCTTTAAGAAGAAATCATCTTTATCTTTACAAAGCTTCCTCCTAGGCTTTGTGGAGATCAGGAGACCTTAAATGTAAGGTTAGCGAGAGTACAAGGGAAAACTAGTTAAGACCCTTTTTTCTGCTTGTTGTGCAATAGACCACACATTTCTTGGCACTGATTCAGTCCACCTTTTCCCAAAGTTGAAAAATGCACTTGCAGAGGTATTCAGTGACCATGCACCCCCAAATAAGTCCTTTATAAGCAAGGCTCCATGCACATTCATACAAATGCCTCAGTAAAGACCAGTATTTCTTGTGTATCTAGTTCAATATGGAACTCAACTCTGCCTTTTGCAGCAAGTCTGCTGATATATTAACAAAGTCTTTTTTTTTAATAGGACAACAATAACATGCAGCTAGACTCCACTATATGGGTAGTATCAAGCCTTCCACTTATCTACATAATCAAGTCAACCATATGTTTCAAGGTTAACATGGGTGCAGCTTTAGTTAGTGTGTGTGTGAATTAAGACTACCAATTAGCTGTGGAAACATGCCTGAAAAACACAAAGCAAGACCGAGTCCCCATAAATAATATTTTTATGGTATCTACCCATATGTTTTGTAACTACAAACATGTCTTAGCTTCACAACATCGAGCTGAAGGAGTCAATGACTGAGAAGCAATCAATATATCTGTGCTTAATTTTTTTAGTATTATACTGTTAATTCCAACAGAATTCTATACAGTAAGCTAAGCTTAGAGTATCACTACACACATATATTTATCATAAGGGACTCAGTCTGGTAAAGCAATGGGGAATCTGAGCGGGAGGAAAGGAAACGGCATTCATAAGAACTGTGAAAGACTGGGTCATTCTGTTAGTTACAGCTCAAGAAATGTACTTCACAATGCCTGGACACATTTAGCTACTGTGCTTGAAACACACAATCTCTATCCAAAAACAAAAGTGTTTGTTAGGGTGTCATGTCTGGCAAAGCTCTCCTGATATGTTTGCAAATACAAAATCATTAAATTGCTGATATTTTACAAGCCAGCAGACTGCAAACTCTACTGACGCCTGCCTCTCTGCGTGGCTAAATTTCAGTTTGGAACTAGTCAAATAAAGATAGCTTTATAGGGTTCAAATACTGTTAGATTTCTGTATTAAAGTAATAAAGATGTTATCCTCATAAAGTTGCAGCAATGTATCAAAGTGTAAGAAACAAGAGGGTCAGAACAAGTGGAGGAAAAAATTAAAATACAAAGATGAACCAAACCTACAGGGAAGTCTGGCTGCACTTTTCCTCATAATTTAAACCAATCAAAACATTTATGCTCCAATCTCCAGATTTTTCCCCTGTGTTTGTCTGCATTATTATTATTATTATTTTAATTTATATTTGAAGTAGTTCCGTTTTCTACTTTTAATAATAATATATTATTTCACAGCTAACAAACAGATATCCAAACAGTATAGACAGCCACTCTCCTTCTTGGCCGATAATTGAAGATCATGTAAAACATGTAAATTTAAGTGGTAATAATACAAGAAAAGATAATGCTACAGTTCCAGGTCACCTCATGGGCAGCTGCTAATGAAGTCTCCTATTTTCATCTAACCCAGCTCCGGTGATCATTCTGCACTGCCTAACAAAATAACATTTTACAAAATAGCAAAATAACAGCTGATCACTGCGGTTCTTAAAGTTGCTTTAGATTAAGACCTAATGGAAATCTGGGAGATGAGTGACATTTTTTGTTTTGCAGTAAAACAGGCATTCTTTCTGTAAGGACAAATGGAAACTGAAAATATATGCAGGAGTACACTCATTCAGAAACATAGATTTGTTAAAAAAAAAAAAAAAAAAAAAAAAAAAAAAAAATGGAAAAGAGAGGGAGGCACAGAGAGAGCAGAGAGAGCCGAGACTGAGACCATCAGTAGGCATTGTTCTGATGTCCTCAGGAACGCAGAAAGCTTCGTACGCAGCTGCTGCTTGAGGTCATTGTGGTACTCTCAAAACAAGAATATAGGAAAAGAATTGGGGAAAAAAAAAAAAAAAGCTTACACTACTATGTCATTTATGTCATTTTTTCATGAATCTCAGTAATCTCAAAGTGCAAAGTCTTTGCAATGTTCTTGGTTCTCCCTACGTCCCACACAAGGCGAGCGTGTTGATCACCTTGCAGACCAGTACTAGATTTTAAACTCTACTTCACAAAATACCAGTTTGAAAAGTGTGAGAAAAGAGTGAACAAGCCTTACTCTGCACTAGATTGCTCTTCTCTTCCAACAGAAAATACTGCCAGCTGTTGTAAGCAAAAGGATTTATGCTGCATCTTTGAGTAGCTGACGTCTCCGCAGCCACACAGGTTTCCCTTCACATCATTGTTACCAGCTCAGTGTACCACAAAATCTCACAAAATGTCACCCTACAGTTTATTAAAGCATCTGACTCCAGTTCTTTTCACTAAAATAGCTGATATTTCTGTGAATTTAGGAGCTGTTTAGTCACTGTTTCTATCATTCTTTTCATAGTTTAAAAAAAAAGGAAAACATTTTAACAATAGGATATGCTTGTCCACAAGCGAAAGGATGGGGTCTGTAGCACTTCCAAAGAAAATGAAAGGCTTGAAAAGCAACTGAGATACCCACATGCCCCACGAGCAACACTCACGCTTCAGAACCTGCCTTCCAAAGAAGCCACTGCACATACTCTCCATACGTTGCAGACTTCTAGGACATGCCGTTTTCCCCATGGCAGGTAGGAAACCCCACGGTTCTCTCCACTCCCTTCACGACTATACTGTTGGTTCACATATGTCCAACAGATTTTTAGTATCTATTTTTAGAAGGGCAAAAGTAGGAAACTGTTGTGGGTTGGTGTTTTTGTGTTGTTTTTTTCTGCCTGGTAAATTTAAGTGACTAATTTCCCCAGTTCAACAAAATGTATGAACATCCACTTAACATCAGGTGTGTTCATATCAAAGTAATCCACCTACTGATGCATGATGTGAAGCCCTGGCTCCAGTCAGGACTTAGCTTCCACTTCAGCATACCCAGGTTTTCATTTGTCACCTAATACCCAAAATTTAATGCATACTGGCATCACTGTATGATCACAGTCAACAAAACTCACCGTGGTGGCAAAGGACTCTGAAGTGCACCTAACACAATTTATGTAAGGCAGTGTTTGTTTGGACTTACTTGCTAAAAATAAAAAATATCTATTATAGATCTGAGAGAATGAAGAACTTTTAAAAGTTTCAGTTTTAGTTTTTCATACCCTATTTGCTATAAAATAATGCCCAGTCAACCCACTTTTCTCTAGTCCAAGAAGCAATTTTATAAAAAATAAAGGGAATGTGCAAAAGAGAGAAGGAGGGAGAGGGAGAGAAAGAAAAAGATGACAGGAAAAGATAGAAAAAGAAAGTAACAGAAAAATATAGAAAAATATAGAAAGAAAGAAAGAAAGAAAGAAAGAAAGAAAGAAAGAAAGAAAGAAAGAAAGAAAGAAAGAAAGAAAGAAAGAAAGAAAGAAAGAAAGAAAGAAAGAAAGAAAGAAAGAAAGAAAGAAAGAAAGAAAGAAAGAAAGAAAGAAAGAAAGAAAGAAAGAAAGATTGGCTTCCAGTTAAAGTTTCATAATGCACTGGATTTTATTGGTTTAGTAAAACTATGCTCTTCCATCATACATGAAAGATTTGCCTCATTCCTTTGAGAATTGTTTCTTCTGTTGTTTGGTCAATTATTTTTTTTTCCATTTGTTGAAAAGAAAGATAAAAGGAAACATAGGTTCAAGTACAAAATAACTTCTCTTTCAGATGAACGTTAAGTTTTCGTGTATGTTTTCTTCTGTTCACTCATTGTAATTACCCTTGGTACTATTGCTGCAAGGCTTGTTTGGCATAGGTAATTTTCAGTGCAAAGTTCATCTGCTGTTTTATTTAAGTAATGAGCAGGAGGCTCAATTGACTGCAGACAGCATAGTATTGAATGATTACATTAATTGTTAAGCAACAAAATACTAAGTACTAAATGTGATTTCTGATTATTCCTTTGATACATAAATTTCATGCCTATTTAGTTATATGCATAAGTTCCAGTTGAGTAACCTACCCCTAAAAGTATTTGTAAAATCCAGGATTCTATATGGACAATAAACTCATGCTATTGTCTGCTGTAGCTCCAAGATCTCATAATGAAGATCTACAATGAATACTGCACATTTAATATGCATGTTTTAACATTGGTAGAATTTTGACAATCTAAATTGTCTATTTACAATGTTTATTAGAACACTTCAGAAGCAGTCCTAACGTAATGGCACCAAACTGTCTACTGTTTAACCACATTATATAGATGATCTTTTTTCCACTTTGCAGGACACTGTGAATGTGAGGATATAACAGTTTAACTCCGTGTTTGCAATATTCCGTATATATGTTTAATTGCGGAGAGTGACCAATGTTGCTGTAAATTATATTTAACTTTTTGTCTACTAAAATATAATTTCAAATGGATATGGGCTAGGTGAACATCTCACAGGATACATATTTTTAATATATATTACTAAGTAATGACAGCGCCTATATTTTCCACCTCACTAGAAAACTAAGACCCAAGGCAGCAGACCTTCTTTAAATGAATATTCCTTCACTGCTCTCTTCTATGTCCATGGGAGCACAGCAGATCACAGAAAGCATAAGCACAGCCAAGGCTATCTGGTCTGCCTCCTTTGCCCAAGCTAAGCTAAGTTCACAGTAAGAACGCGCTTCTTAAAGTCTGGCCCTATCAAAAATCAGTGGGAGTTCTGTCATCAGTTTCTTCCAGGTGAAGTTTCACTGGACACATATGTTTATTAATCATTTACTTTAATAACATTTTTTAGTGATTCAAATGCTTCAAATGCATACAAGAGTGGACTACACACATGTACCACTATCATCATGTTTGTCTATTTTTGAATTCAAACTTTCATCAAATCTGATTCAAAAGCAGCCATCGAGGCACCAGAGACTCCAGCATAAACTTTAGAGGTCTAAATGACTTCTTGCTGTGTGTACCTATGCATCCAGCGGAAAAGTGATGTCAGTGCCTGATGAGCAGTGGGCAAAAGGTTTTCTGTAAGGTGGCTGTGCCCCGTGCTGCTCATAGCTACACCCTGCCACCAGTAGTTCTTGAGAAATGGTGATGCAGATCTGGAAGTCTTTAAAGCCTCCTAAAAAAGCACACGCACACTCACACAAAGCTTTTCATTTAATAAGAGCTTATAGCATTTTGCAAATGGAAGGAGGGTACTGACATTGCTATTGTATGGACTAGGAACACAGGCATATAATAAATGAGTGGGGCACAGGCTCAAACAGATCCTAAGGTTGGGTTCGATGCCCAGCTGTGCTCTGATGTAATGAAGTAGCCTCAAGCACTGTTTATCAAACTTCTCTAATACCACACTATTTTAGTTACAAACCTTATTAGCGACATATGCAAGTATTTATATTTAAAAAATATGACTTTCCCTTCACGTCCTTTTAAGTTGCATTCTTAAGTGTATTAGAACAAGGACACACAATAGCATGGAAAAAAAAAATTAAAAAAAATTGACTGAACCCAACTACACTAGAACTGCACTTTATCGCTGGATTTCAACTTTGTTCTTTCTGGTATATAAAACCAGACTTAATTCGCTTCCCTTCTGGAGACAAGAAAAACTGGTTGGATAAAGTTCATTCCGTTACTGAAAGAAACATGCTGCAGTGACCGCTATACGGTCATGTAACATTGTCTTTGCTGGAAGCAATAGTCCTACGCACAATATCAGATTATTAGCAGACAGAAACAAAGACAATGTTGTCACCTTCCCTTAAATTTCAAGACACAGAACCCAGTCTTACTCTTGAGAATTTCAGTGGTACAGAGTACTGAGTCACCCTATCACTGAAGGACGAACATTTACAAATGTCAAAATCTACACAGATTAAAAAGCTCAATTAAAAACTACTTATGAAATAACCAGCGTTATCTGAAAAGGCAGTAAGTCCGAGAGCAAACAACAACAAAAGTCTGGAATCTGATTACTTACTGTGCAAAATACTAAAGAAGCTATGCTAAATATGTCAGGTTAAATTTTGCCTTAGGGTGCTAATACAAATGAAATTAAAATTCACTTTATGTATAGAACGCAGGATTGGCAATGAACAAACTGTCCCAGTATTTTATCAGTCAATATTTGGAAGAATTACAAAGCTTTTTCCCTAACATACAACATTAGATTAAAAATGATAAAGGATAACTACAATCACGATTTCTTGAGTCAGTTTTAGTGAAATTTGCAGTTCTCCTGCCAGACTATTCCTATCTTTAATCCACATATGTCCATATCTCTTTCTGCACTTGATTCTAGCACCACGTTTCTTACTCATCCAGACCTCTCTGTGACTTTGCTTTGAAGACTGGATCCTTGATAGTGCTTAATACCAAATAATAAAAGAATAACATGAATTTACATTTCTGTGCCAAAAGATTCAAACCAGAGTAACAGAGTTAATCTCCAATGGCTTAAAAAACCTCCAGAGCTTAAGCAGTTGCACTGGACTCAATAGACCTTCTCACAAAAACATTTGTGCTCCAGAGAACGGCTACGTTGAGACCTCGATGCTTATATGGGAGGGGGGAAGTGTAAATCCTGCTGAATAACATAAGTAAACAGACAGAAATACATACTTAGAGGTCATACTTATTGTTGTCCTGACAAAATTACTATGGGGAAAAGGGTGTTTTTTTGTTGTTGTTTTTTTTTTCCAAATTCACCAGTAAAATAGCATTTGAAATGTTTAAAGTTCTACAAAATTTGAAGTTTATATTTCTTGAAAACAATGTGAACATGTAGCAATTTTCATCAGGTAAATGACTGAGCAAGTACCCCATAGTGTAACCCAGTGCTTGCTAATCATTCAGTCTTATTCTTTCTCTCCTAAGATTATTATTATTGTCCACCAAATTTGGAACTTGCTTCATTTATTAAATTACAACATCTACAGCATCTTTTGGTTGTTGTTGTTTTCCTGTGCAATGGTAAGCAATGCTTTGATAATGGATACCAAACAAATTAACTCTTTTCAGAAAAACTGTGCTTTATTATATATTTTTCTTGCTTCCGTTTACAACCATGCTGAAAAGCACAGACACATTGATGAATCAGTTACACAGTCCTTTTTGACTACAAGTGTGCAGCTCATTTTTCTTACTGATGTGTTTCAGAAACCAATCAGAAGTCCTCAAAACCAATGATTTCACAGTATTTACAATCATTTATCAAAATGACCTGCTTTTTAGAGACCCTTTCAAACAAGTGTATATGATTTATGGTATTTAGTTGTGTTTAAAATAAATTCCCTGGAGATGTTACTTTTACTGCATGCTTGTTGAGAATAGGTAGGCTATAAAAGACGTTAAAACACTGCAGAAAAAGAGTACTGTTTTCTTTTTGCACCATTTCTCAATGAACAAAACCCATCCAAACAGGCATTGAAACATTGGATTCCTGAGATGTTTTTGTAGGTTTAACAGTAGTGTTTCTATATGACATTATTGTAAAGACAGCCAAAATAGAAATGGATGCTATTACCTGCTAGCCTCCCATTGGAAAATTATGCCATACTGAAACATTTTTCCAAGGCAAATTAAAAATAAAATAAAATAAAATAATGTTAAAATTAAGAAAAGACTTCTCATGTCTGGAGGTGTGTTTAATTACATTAAACTTTAGCTCACTGGAATAAAATTTCCTATTAACATATATTTAACATATATTTACCTATTGCAATTCCATGTTTGAGGAGTTGCAATGCCTAGAAGAACTTCTTCACTAGGACTCACCCTCCCACTAAGCTTTGCAGCTGGGTACTGAATTTTAGGTTTTCTTAAGACACATTCACTTTCTTTTTGCATTTCTCAGTAAACTCAGATTTCATTTCTACGGAGGCTTTTCTCCTGAGCAAAGCTTTAGGAAATCTGGGACTGAACTAAGCCAACTGACACAACTGCAGTAGTAGTCTTGCATCTGATGTATACTGTATCTTCTGAGAAACAAAACCTACTCAATAAAAAAACAGAAAGAAAATGGTCTTAAAAGTCACAAGCAGCTAATGAGAAGGGGAGAAACTAAAATAATAATAACAATAAATCAAAATATACCATACACAACTTGCAACACAAAGCAAGAAAGTGCTCCAAGAATATGTTTTTCATACACTCAACATGGTTTTCATCTGCACCTCATTAGCACACAGATAATCCTGACCATTAATGTGCTTTAAAATAAGTGAATTTACTTGCAACCTATCTTCCGTTTTACTATCATCCCTTTCCTCCACCATCCTTGCCATAAGCAGAGCTGAGCTGGGAAGACTGCAGACAGCAATACTCGCTGCAGAAATCTTGTGTCTATAGATCTGAGCGCATCCCTTCAGCTCATCTGCACATCTACGGAGCCACTGCTGGGCCTATGAAGGTTGAAAGGAATGTCCTAAGATAGTGAGAGCGACTGCAGAACATGGAGACACTGACAACTGTAGTGTGCACGAGTTGATGGCTAAGGAAGTCGTATTTCCCAGTCTTTTATAACAAGAACAGTTGGCAGTGTCACCCTGTCCTGTAGCAGCCGAGTCAATAGATTCTGAGGGTATTTTTAAAACTTGGGTTAGGGCAGAAGAGAACTGTAAGTGAGACAGATTACAAAGAAGTACTATGCAAGCACATTTCACCTGGCTTTCTGCTTCCAAGCAGAAGTGTAACAAAGCGTAGCACAAACAGTGGCTCTCTCCTCCCATTCCTTTGCAAGATGTGAATCTCAAGGAAAAAGAGTAAACACAGGAACAAGCACACGGCCCACTGCCCAGTATTCCGCCTGCCCTCTGGGGTTCCTTCCTAACTAAAAAACTACACTAATGCCATTATAACAAGTAAGCAAAAATGGGCACTACTTCTGGTAAAGAAGATACTTCTTTGGTGTATCTACATAGCGAAGCAACAATTACTAGTTTGGTAGATAAATGACACAAGTACCATCGATGTTTCACTTTCTTATAATCATCCATAAACTCAATTTTATGAATCATTGTTGCTGATCTTAAGCATGCTATGATTAAAGCAGCACAGTGCAAGGAAGGGGTGGCCTAAGGTTAATGCACATCTGACGTACAGAATAGATTCCGCGCTCAAGAAAATCCTGAACATTCTGTGGCTTTATGCGATATGCTTCGGAGGAGGAAATATATCTGTAAATAAGCGAGAGCATTAATAATTGTCTCAGAATACTGGCACTGAAACTTAAACAGCCTCTCTTTACTTCTTAGTTATTTACTATTAGGATTTTATACAAACGCTTATTGAAGTGGTTCCAAGTGTGATGAATCCGTCACCAAAAATTAGGGAGGGGAGGATGAAATGCTTTAAAGCACAGCCATTTGTTTAAAAAAGCAGATTAATGAGAAATAAAGGGAGTGATTTTTAATCTAATGAGGGGTTATTCTGGATTACAAATATAGAAATGCAGTGACTAACAACAGTTCTTGCTGCCATACGTTAGGATGGCATTAAGTAGCATCAGACCTTAGGATTAATAAAGGGGTGGGGTTAAATGGTTGGTCCAAAATTCTGCCTTTTCCTGAAGAAAAATCAAAGACATTGCAGCTACCCAGCTGCTGTCAGAAGGTGCCTGTTTTCAGTTCGAGAAGTTCCTCATTGTTTGAATGGACAGAACGCTTTCTTACTCGGAGAGAGGAGGGGGCAATCAGCAGTTAACTACTTTGGTCTTCTGAAAGTCTCAGAATGTGAGGTGTGGAGCACAGTGCTATCAATGTAAGCACAATTGCAACCTGAGGTTCCCACCCGTGTCCACTAAATCCAATGGAAGGCTGCAGTCATGTCAGGATATGATCTGTGACATTCCTCAGTGTGTTTTTTTTGTTTGCATCACAAAATTAAATAAACAGAAAGCAATATGGATACTTCCCTGTCAGTAAAAGGGACCCATTTCCTTTTTTTCCCTTCAGCTTTAAGTACGCTGACGAATACAACAAATCCTTACACCAACAGGCATTTTTCAGTAGTAACAGGGACTCAAATTGTAGCACTCCTCATCTGCCGCACAAAAATCTGACAGTTCCTTTTATTTCGTAAAGTGTAAGGAAGATGCAATGATGGAATTCACCACCGCTGTTTGACAAAGTACAGCTTTCATTCCTGGAAGACTTTTCAGCCCGGCTACATAAGATAAAACTCAACTAATCCTATCTTGAATGACAAATAAAATTAATTTATTAATGTAATGATGGTATCCTTTGGGGTCATTTTCCTAAACGGTTCCAATTGTTCACCACTCTACCGAGCCAACAACACTTTGACTGCAAGAGGTCACGGTTTCGATTGGGAACTCCACAGCGCTGTGGAAAAGCCTTTCACTTTCTCTTCCTTGATAACATGCAATTCTCTACGCCCGCTCTGGAGCTCTCAAAGCACCGAGTCCTCTCCTTTCCAAGTGCCCACTGCCCCATCGCTGCATCTCTGACGGCCCTTTGGTTTGTGTGTGCTATCTTCACATCGCCTGCACCGCACGCCTTCGGTCAGAGCTGCCCATGCCAGGCTTCGCCGGCTTAAGGAGAGATTATGTCAAGGCTTTTGCGCGCTCAGAGCTCCTGAATCACCCTCTTAAAATAACTGCGGCTCTATATGCTTTTCTGCTCGTATTTAAGCAAGAGTTGTGGTGTTGTGAGAAGTCAGACAGCTCCTTCCTTCCCTCCGCCCCCGGTACCAGCAACTTTCTAAAGCTCTCAGTCACCCGTTTGGCTGACGGACCCCAGTTTTCTCCCCTTCCACGCCGAGGACTGAGCTGCACGCACGGCCAGATCCTACGCACGGAGCGCAAAAGGCTCGGACCGTCCCGCGCAGCCCCACGCTGCGATCTCCCTCCGCAGCGCCGCGATGCCGCAGCCCGCGGTCAGGGCGGGGGCACCGAGCGCGTCCCGTCCCCAACTTCGAGGCAGAGGTGGCGGATCGGCAGGGGGGAGGAGGACAAGGGGCCAGAAGCTAAAATCCATTCCGAAACTACGAAAGCTCTCGCCCTGACGGATGGAAACTTTCCTCCCGCCGCCGCCACCTTCACTACTTCATGCGCTATCACGTGCTGGATTTTTCCTTTTTATTTCTCCCCCCCCGCGGCCCTAATAAAGCTGCCCTTAATGACGGACATCCCGAGAACGCGGCCGAGGGCAGCCCGGTGGCAGCCCCGCTGCAAACGGAGTCGGGCCGAGCCGAGACAGCCGGGGCCCGGCAGCACAGCTCCCCGACACCCTCCGCCCGGGGTTCCCTCCCCGCAGGGAAAGCCGCCGTTACCTGAGCTGTCGCTTTTCCTCTTGCCAGACCTCTTCTCCGTTTCCACAGGGGACAGAGCCTGCCTGCCATAGTCCCCCGGTGCACACGCTGCCCCCGTAGGGGTGGTAGTGCCCAGGCTGGAGGAGTTCGAACACAGCACGGGGGGGCTGCTGCCCAGCTCCGGGGGTCCTCCTGAGTCCGGCTGGAGGCAGAGGCTGTGCCTGGCCGCGGCGGGAGGAGACGACATCTGAGGGATGTGCCAGTTCGTCTGCAAAGCCTGGTGCTGCTGTTGCTGGTGATGGTGGTGGTGATGATGGTGGTGATGGTGGTGCCCCCTATGATGCTGGCTGGCAAACATGCCCTCCTCATTGGGGTATCCCGTTATTATGCAAGAGGAAGAAGAAGAAGACAGATCGGGGTAGGACATGTGGTCGGATCTTCCATGCAGAGCAAGAGAAGACTGGGAGAAAGGGTGCAAGCTCTGCGCGGTGGCATGGGGGCTGCGCAGGCAGCCAAAGAGTGTGTGATCCATGGCATGCAAGTCTCAGGTTCCAGGCAGGAGAGTTTAGGAAGGATCCAACTTCACCACCCTTTGTCAACTTTCACTGTAAACAGATCGGGGCTGGGATTTTTTTTTCCAAAACGGCAACGACAGACTTTGCAGCAGGCGACTGAGCTCAGATAATCCAGGTCTTTAGCCCTAGCGGCCAGTCTCCTCTGCATAAACACTCGGACCTAGATGAGCCTTTCTCAGAGCCGCTCGGATGTCAAGAAGTGGGAGAGGTTGAAGCCAATAGAAGGTGGTCCCAGAGAACTGCTTGAAGGGGGAAACGGCTCCGAGAGGTTATAAATACAGTAGTGTGTAATGTGAGCTGGGGGCTGGCTTAGCGGCACAGCACTGACCACATGCAAACTCCCTCCAAAACGCCAGCGCAGTCCCCGCGCCGAGCAGCTCCGGCAGCGGGCGGCAGCGCTGCGCGCCCCGGGCGGCGGCGGGGGGGGGGGTGGGGTGGGGTGGCCGGGGGCGGCCCGGAGGGGAGCAGCAGCTTCTCCTCCCCCTCGATGCGGGGAGCGCGTCCGCCGCTCCGCCGGGGCTGTCCGCTCCCCCCTCCGGACGGATGCGGGGCGAGGCGGGGGGCTGGGCCCCATGGGGCCATCTCCGCACCGCACCTCTCCCAGAAGGGAGCACGATAAAGGACACCCCGCAGGATGTGCGCAGGGGCGAAGTGGGGGAGAAATCAAATACACCTTACTTCAGCGCGGGGCTGAAGCCTCACCTGAGCTCCCAGCGCACCTGGGCACGGCACGGCCCGGCTGTGCGAGGCTGCTCTGTCGAGCGCAGCCCCGCAGTCACCTCCGCGCACACCTCGCCCTTCAGGACAGGAGAGACCACCAGTGCCTGTGGGTCTGCAACGAAACTCGCGGCGCTCAGCGAGCCGCCACGTGTGTTCGAACACAGACAAGTCGCCTTTTTTGCCCCCTTGACCCTCTTAAAGCGCAATTTGCCCAACTTCTCTGCTTCTTCATTTGCTACGTTGCAGCCTTCATAGTGGGACAACCTGGAGAGGGACAGCCCGGCATGCGCGTGTCGTGGGATTAGCAGTAGCGCCGAGGAAGGCTGTATACGGGTTTATATTAGGTTAAAACGCTTACTGATCGCTGCCCAAAGAGATGCCCGCTGCCGAAACGCTGAGTTCCTTCGCCCTTTTCTCTTCGCTCTACCTTCCTCGTCCTCCCCTCAAACCAAACTTAAAGTGAAAAGGAAATAAATAAATAAAAAATAAAAGGAAAAAGAAAAAGCACTGCGCTCAGCCATTTCAGTCTAAACTCTTGGGTCCATGTGCGAAAGATAAAATGAATTCGAATTGCCATTGGAAAAAATCAGGAATTGTATGAGATTTGCAAGAGCTGGTTTCTTAAACGGAAATTGAGTCCTATTTTGTGGGAAATTAGTTTTGCAGACTTTCTGGAGAAAAAAAAAAAAAAAATCTAAAACTTTTGTTCAGCAGCTGCTCCACTTTTCCCTGCAGTTTCAGGCTGAGCTGGAACCTGCAGCAGTCTTTCGACGGTAAGACTTTCCCCCCTTTTCTGCCATCTAATGCTTTTTAAGTATTGTCTCTAGATTTAACTGTAACAATGAGATCTTTAAAAAGGGAGCGGCGGCGTCCAAAGCAGAAGTCGCTGCCTCCGTGCACTGTTCAAAACCTGATATTTCTTCAGAATAAAGGAAATATACAGTTACAACACTGATGAAATATTTTGTGCTTTTCATTGTGTTTATCGTTTCAATATGTGCTCTAATATTAAAAAAAAAAAAAAAAAAAAAAAAAAAAAAAAAAAAAAAAAAAAAAAAAGAAGAAAAGAAAGACTACAAAAAAAAAACGCAGTGGCTGAAGTGCTCCTGGTTCCGCGAACCCTCCGGGCCGTGGGCGCGGTGATGCCGCTGTCACCGCAACGGGGAGTGCCACCAAAGCACGGAGCCGCTGGCCCCGGCGGCCCCGGTCTCATCTCCCCGCCGCGGGCGGCCCCAGGTGGGCGCGGGGAGCGGCCGTCCGGTCCCGCTGCGCTCTGCGGCTCTCCAACCTGCTGCTGTCAGTCCGCCCGCCCCGGCCGCGGGGGCGAGACGCCGTCGTGGGGGCCGGGGCCGGGGTCGGGGCTGGGATGGGGGGAGGGAAGGAATGCAGGGACCCGTCCTGCAAAGGCGGCCGCTGCCGGAGCTCTGACACCGGCATGGATGCGAAGGGGCCGGGGTAGTCCCGGACCCAAAGCGCTGTGAAAGTGCTTTTTTTTTTTCATTTTCTTTTTTTTCCTTTTTTTTTTTCCTTTTTTTTTTTTTTTTTTTTTTTTAAATTTCTAGGGGATTGCCGCACAAGCTTTCTCGCGCGGAATAAGAAAAGGGGGGATAAGTGAAGCGAAGCGAGAGGGTGCGAGGGGGAGGGAGAAAGACTGGGTTTCCAAGAGAAGGTAAGAGATGGAGCCAGCTCGCGCTTTTTAGGGAGAGGTAGGAGAGGTTCGAAAGGTGAAGAAATACAAAAGAAGAGGAATGCGGTAACAAAACCATAATGGCACGGCAACTTCTTTGCCATCAGCTTCATAACCAAACGTGAATATGTGGGGCTGCATTTCCTTTGGCGCTGGTGTCCCCCAATACATACACAAGTCCCACATCAAGTGTTCTTAGCACTGCTTCCATCAGTCTTTGAAGCACACAAGAACTGGAAATGCAAACCTCAGTGAAGTGTTGTGCTTTCATTTTAAACGATATAAGGACAATGCAGTCACAGACAACTCACGATGAGGCAAATAAACAGACATTTACTGGAGCGATCCAGAAAGTTTCTGAACGGAGATATTGAATAACTGGTTACGCGATGCCATACTTTGTAAACGTTTGTGATGTTTTCAGTGAAAGAAAGCTTTAGAGCAAAGCTGCTCGGTGCAATAATTACTGAAGAAAGTGTAAGCAGCTATTACCTCTCAATGTAAATGGTTGGATTCTTGTTCATACTGTATCTTTTTAGAATGCGTGTTTGACCTACATATGGTACAAAAGCATTACTTAAATCAATGCCAGCAAGTTTGCCCAAAGCTTATAACATCAAGTGAAAAAAATAGAATGTTTTAAATATGAAAACAGTAAACCGTTTAACTCATAAAAACATCTGGAGCCAACGCAGTTTGGAACATCATTTATATTTTCATATAAGGGCTAATATTTGCATTCGCTTTGTGTTTTTTGGTTGCAGTTGTTGTTTCCTTTTTTAACTTACGATTTATGGCAAAAGAGATCATATAAAATTGACCTGAATGAACCAGCGCGCAATTTCTTTGCTTCAGGACTTCTGTAGCCTCGCTCTGTACTTTACGTTGGAGGCTAAAAGCACCATCTTCCCGAGCAATAACAGAATGTAAGTAAGATTCTCAAACATTTCTTTGCAGCGTGCATAGGACGAGAAAATCAGACAGTCCTACTTGGGAACCACTGTTCCGGTGGGGTAAACTGCCCCAACTTTGCTGAAGTCAGCACAAAGGTGGCAATTTATGCCATTTGAGAACATTCTCCTCGCTGTCAAAGAGAAAGCTAACAAATATGAATTCAGTTTATTTTAGCCAAAGATTTTATTGTACTCAAGAGCCTACCAAAGCAAGAGGACGAGATTTTATTGTACTGTAATTATGATCAGTTCGTATTTTTCCATGGCAATTTGGTGAAGGCAGGCATCATTATTTAACCTTAGAGTCAATCCAGATTCACAACAGATGTATGTTTATTTTCAGCCTTTTCTTTTTCCTAAATTTCCCCTGCTTAAGTCCCATGGAGGCAATATAATTCGTTTCTCTCGATACCTGTGCTGCGATGGAAACCTACAGATACAAGCAGCAATAAAGTCGGGGGATTATGCATCATTTCAGTGATGCTTGGATGCCTTAACTGAAAATCCTTACACAGAGAATGAATAATTGGTTGGCTGATTTGTCAGAAGTGCCTAATCCCTGCCTAGTTAAAGACACTGATAATCACATTTACCATTCATAAATCAGTGGCGTATCAGTGTCTTCTTGGTGACTCAACAGAAAAAAAGAGGTACTTTTTTGAGAAGTTACACTGCCGCAAAGTGTACCACATAACTTTAGCACTGCATTTCTGTGGTGTACTTCCAGTTCACTCTTTTTAACATTTACATGTGCATTGGTTTAACACTTATCAGACACAATTTTTGGTTTAAAGACTACAACATATCTATAAAAACGTTAAGCCCAAATCCATATTTTCAGCTACTTCTCCTGGATACATATGGATTCCGTTCTAATTTTCATGATCTCCAAGTATTACAAATTTTAAAGCTATGCCAGCAATTTAGTATATTACATAAAAGTTGTGCTGAACTATGAGGCCCTCACTGAAAATGATTTACAACTTTGCATTACATCATTAAAAGTTATTTGAATTGCCAACCCACTCCAGCCAGTAAAATATCTTACGCTTCTTATTTATTTTAAATAAATCGATGAAACAGTAAAATGGTGAATGTACTTGAGGCTTCACACCTGAACGATGATGTTTCAGGAATGCTTTTAGAGTTTAAACAACGGGGAAACTGCATTCTGTGTTAGATATTCAAAAGCCCCAGAACAATTTCTCTTCAAAGCCATGGTGTGTGCTTGTATGTCTTAAATAGATGATAATTTATTTTCAGACTAAACTGTCTTGCACAATGACATTTCTTTCCCAATCTGCATGTTACATCACAGCTCACCAACTGTTCAATTCTTTTCAGTATTATCTCTGCTTAAGAACTCTGACCTAAAAAACAGTTATCTCAATCCTTGTAGGGTGTTTTAATGATCCATATCTCTCACTTGTATTTAGAAATGTATTTGAAGTGCATGTGCAGGCAAGCCAATGATGCCTGAAAAATATGTTTTCCATTTTATTTTCTTCAGATCTTGACAGTTAGACACTATACTCAGTCAATTCTCCTATTAAAATTACTAATCATAGAGGGAAAAAGCCTTGTTTTCTTCATATTGTCCATTTCATTATTTAAGTAGTTTGCACTGTAGATTTTGATAACTACTCAAAAGACATTTCACCAGATCCCCCATCAAAATATACACAGATGCAGATGGAAGCAGGGCTAAGTGCATTTTGAACCCTTTAAATTTTACTTCTTACCGTGCAGTTAATGTTTTTGCTGATGATACTTGATCACCCAGAATAAAAAATGCAGCTGACTCAGATGTTTGTGCATCAAATGTTTCCCACTAAGACTTACGCATGCTTACCAGACAAATAATCAGCGTCCTCACTTTGCAAACACCAAAGTAGAGAAGAAAAATCCTACCGTTACCTGAGCTATTTATCGTTCCCTGGCTGATGTTCCCGGGCCCTTCCAGGACCAGCAGCAGGGGGCATATTTCATAATTCTGCTTCCATCGGAGGATGGTAGTGGCGTGATAAGTCCCTAATCTTCATCACCTCTTTTGCACGTGAATGAGGAAAATACAGCTTGCAGCACATATTCCTCACCACTTCTAATTTTTTCAGCTCTGGAATGAGAAAAAGACACATATGCATGGATGAATGCACCAAGCATAAATAACTACACAGTATCTAGGTTTTAATAGCTGCTGGGATTATGTCACCTACTCTACAGGTATATATGCCTGTGATTTACAGTGTGATGAGCTCTAGACTCGGAGCAGAAAGCCAGAACTAGCAAGCATTCAGTAGAGAATGATATTCATCACCCCGAGGAGCTCAGGCACTATTCATTTCACTTGCTTTACGTGGGAGTACTCCTGAATTTTTACAGAGTCCTGTTTGCATTCACGGCGATTTGCTCGACCAGAAGCGTTTGCAGGATTGGAACCATAATTAATAGTAGCTGTAGGAAACAGCAAAAAATCACATGTAGCTTTTTGTAGTTTTTTAGGCATAGCTACATTGTAGCCCTCAGCATTTAATGTCAGATAACGCTAATAACAGATACTGCGGAGGAGAAACAAAATGCAAAGTAACCAATTTTTGAAATGATTGTTTTAGATTCTGATGTTTCATCTTACGCAAAAATTAAATGTGAAAAAATAGCAAGCTGGATTCCCTTTAAAAATATTAGCTTAATTTGGAGGCAGATCACCAAAAGATGAAGTTGTAGCTGTTTCAAAAACATGACCGTATTCAGGAAGTTATGTTTTTTGGAGCCAGTGATACTACTGAGGTTTAAAAAATTAGGCAAGTTCTGCAGTATCTTTACAAATGGTCCAAGCAGAGTACCTTAGGGGGACTAACAAATTTATTTGGGTAATTTATTTTATTTTGTTTTCCCAAAACCAAATGTGGCCTCATTGATGTGCTGTGGCTATATCGTACAGCTTCTTGCAATGAGCCTTTCCAAGATATTTGTATTCATTATGCTTTGTTAGGCATCACACTTGCACAGCAAAACAGATAGGTCTCACAGTGGGTTCAATAAGCCATTCCACTAAGGGTCTGTCTTTGAGGAGCCTTCACAACATCCAAGTGTACATATCAGACTCTGGCACACCAAATGATTCTCAGGAGCCACATTCCTCTTTTTATTGGTGCCTATCTCATATATTTCATCTAAAGTAGATGCACACAATAAAATCGTGAAGCCTATTTATTCTTTATCCCCTATTTTCCAAACATAAAGTGCCTAGCACTGTGAGCTTGGTGAAGATCAGCTGTGTAGCAAACAAGGGGTATATTTTTGGCATGCTTTTCAGCTGCCTGAGACACACATGCAAAATACAGTACGTGGAGACACTATCTGAATTTCTGCAGTTCCCTCATGGGCATTTTGCCCGTGTTACGCATTTGTGCATTTTAGCCATAGAACGTATCACTTAGGGATTTAGGTTGTATTTAATAATGCAAGAATATTTCAGTACACGATGGCAAACTAAAAATATTTTCCACTTAACTGTTTCAAAATGCCATGTGCAGGAGAACACAACAAAATGGAATTAACTCGTAACATATGCAACTCTTATTTGTGCAAGAGCAGTATATGCCCCTAAATCCAGACTCCAGCATCTGGAGGCATAGCATGTCTCTAATGGAAGAGAAAGGCATGAGACATGTCAGCTTCTTGGCTATGATACATGGAAAGCTGTGCCTTTTCCTTCATGATACCCAATACAGCTCTGATTAAAACTAATAAAGCAGACAATGTCCAGGTAAGCTGCCTTGGAAGCATTTCGGATTTTTCATCTCATCAGATGTAGGCAGCAGGATTAAGCTGAGAAAAGTATTTACAATATTAAAAAACCTCATGTAAAGCTCTTTCATTTGAAACAATAAGTTTGAATGAAATTAATATTCCACGGTATGAATCATGTATTTGTAGTGCATCCAAACTAAAGATTCCCATTTGTAGAAACAAGTTTTGCTGTCACCAAGGTATTCCTATTGCCTATTTCTCATTTCTACTTCTTACCTCTGGTAGCATCACAGAATAACGTAGTCGTTATATGCTTCCATCACTGTGGTCAGCTTGGTAGTCTCTGAAAACACTGTAAAGAAACAATTCATCCTATAAACATTTTAAGACATGAACTGTCTTCAGACTTGACCTTGAGGAGTGCTGAGTCTTTTCCCCCCCTCCCCCCATCAACCTCATGGGAGATACTTTACAGGATCAGCTTCATTGTTAGACTGTAATAACAATTTTAAAAGTATGCAGCTGAACATAAATATTCTTCCTTTTGTTAAGAAAAAAGAAAGAAAGAAAGAAAGAAAGAAAAAAGAATAATTTTAAAAAGCAGCCCAAAAAACCCAAAGCCCAGTAACAACAACCAAAAACAAACAACTGAAAATTGCACTTTGGAACAAATGCATGAAAAAGATCTGCTGGATAAAATATTTTGATGAATGCACTTTCAAATTTTTATTGCGCTAAAACCCTTAGTTGAGTTTTTGTAGAAGCTGAGACCTCACACTTCAGATTTTCTTTTGTTCATTTTTGTCTAGTAATCTCCTTTGTTACATTCATAGCAACCAAGGGAGAAGGTATGTCTTCCTATTGTAGTTATTCTCATTTGGAAAAAAAAAAAAAAAATACAAGTAGAAACAGAGAAGCTACAAAGATTTAGTTATTAAATGTAAAAAATCGTTTGCAGAACATACTGGATGTATAGACACGCACATGCATACACTGTAAGAGGGTGTTCAACAGCGCAAAAAAATACAAGCCTGCCTCCAGGCTGAAATCCTTAATGAGTGATTCAAAACAATTAGATTAGTGATTGTTTTAATAATGAGAAGAGACCTTAGATGCATTGTACAAAAAAAAAAACAAAAAAAACAAAAAAAAAACTTCACATTAAAGCCAGAGAAGGAACAGTAAGAGCTCTTTGTGCAGTTTACCAGACAAAGTTCTGATTTTGCTTCCTAGCTGAGAAAAATGTTTGGGAATGTATCTAATCTAGCACACCCTATAAAACTGTACAGTAGTCCCTGGTAAAACTGGGAGTTGTGTGGACAAAAAGGTCACATCTTTTAGCAGAATTCCAAGATTTTGGCTTGCAATCCAGTACTGCCCAGTGAAGTTCTAAATTGTGAAGCTGTGTATCCATTTTGGAAAGTTGGTAGGTAGCCTTTTCATGTACCTGTACATTAATTTCATTGTGGACAAAATACAGAATGCATCTTAACCCTCACAGCTGTGATAACAAGTCTCTTTTTTAAACATACCTTGACTTGATGATGAGAATATTTTACTCTAAAAATAAGTCATATATTTAATTTTGAGTATGGCAGGCATGGCATGTATCCAGGGGTGCATGGAGTAAGTTTACCCCATACAATTTGTAGTCAATCAGACTTTCCCAAATGAAGTCCCATAAATATGAACATACATTGCTTGTTTGTTTTCTTATTTTATTTTTTTTAAGTTTCCTTTATTGGTATCATAATAGTACGACCCAAATATGAGGAAATAACCATGTCATATTAAACACAGGAATACGCTTTCACAGTCATTTATTGTGCATAGCTAGTAAACATTTCCTGGCAAACAATTTAGAGAGTCCATAAATTCCATCTTAACGCTACTTCCGTAGCTACATGCACTGCACTATACACAAGGGTATTAGCTCAGTCTCTCTCATCCGGAATGGGTGGATTGGAATTGAAAAACCCCCACCCCCCCATTATAGCACCATATGTCTCGAAAGTCTATCCTCTCTCAGGGCAAACAGCTCCTCTCAGATCTGCCTGATGGATCATGACTAAAATTCTGCTGTCCCTTGCTATATAATATAGCAGCATTGCTGAAGTATCTATCAGGAGAACACAACAAGCCAACCATCCCTTTGGCACAGGCGGCGGTTCCTCACACAGAGAGTATCAGGGATATTTGAATATATGGAATATCAGAGGGAAAGCTGATCACATCATGATAATTCATATGAATAAAAAAAAAAAAACAACAAACCAAAACAAAATAAAAAACAAACAATTCATTTGAAGATAGAAGTAAGGAAAACAATAAAATCTCTCACTTCAGAAAATTAAGCAGCCTTCGTGATTCCCCGATTCCTAATACAATCAGTTAACTGTTGTTACAGATCAGCTTTGCAACATCTTCGAAGGTACCGAGTCCACCAGATTTTCAGACAATTTTCTCTAAATATCTTATTTATGTGTTTATGGAATTGGGGATTCTTGGGGAAACAGTTTATCCATGAAGATTTTTGGAGGGTTGGATTTCTGCTCAGTTTTTTCCAGTCCTCTTGTTGTGCGTGTCTGTCGATTTATGTTGGAAAAATACAAATCCTTTAAACAGCCCTCAAACAGTCCAGTACTTGAAGGAATTCTTAGGAAATGATCACGTTAAGGTAAAGTTCATACCACTACTACCAGACGCTAAGCTGACATATTTCAGCCAGTTTGTATCCTTATTACAGGTATACATTATTATCATTCCTGTTACAGCTATTATTTCCAGATTATTTTGGATTGAAAACAAAGAGTTAGCAAAAATCTGGACTCCTTCCAAAGACCAGCTCAAAAGCTCAAAGGGGTTCAGTCACCTTGTCAATGTTCTGCTTTACGATCTTTAATTTTACAGGGTATAATACTAAAACCTCTCCCCTGCACCCCTCTGAGCGCTTTTAGAGGAAGGGTTGTGTGATAAAAAAGATGACTAAGAGCAGAAAGACAAAGATTTGATTTCCCCGATCATGGAAGTCTTTGATTCTGTTTTTTAAATCCTTTCATTTATTTGTATGGAATGGAACCATTATTAAACAAATAGTCCTGTTCTTAGTTACTGGCTGTATGTATTTGATAATCCACATGGTATAATCTTTATTCGCATGTGTCTCAAATGCTCTCCTCTGGAATCTTATTAGATGAACAACAAAGGCTTTGGAGTAATGATACAACGGATTATTACACCTTTGGAGCTAATCCAAATGATCAGGACATCAAAGCTTAGGAATTTACTTTTTTTTTTTTTTTTTTTTTTTTTTTTTTTTTTTTTCCTGCATTCCCCTCTGCTTACTGCTCGGTGGCAGACATTTCATAAGCATCCCTCATTTGCTGCCTGCTCATCTTTACGACCTCTCTGTACTTCCTCCTAGTTCCTCCAAGGCACCAAGTTCAGCCACGAGCCCTTCAGTGGCATGCTGAAGAGAAATAGTTTGTGGTCTGCAATTTGCTCCACTTATTGTCTGATGATAAAGGCCCTAATCCCTTTCCTGGATCAGGACCTCCACCAGCTTCCTTTCATTGTGCACATGGGCAAACAGAGCAAGAAGAAAGATAACGCTCCGCTTGTTCAGCACAACTCCAGCACTTATTTTCTCTTTCATGTTTTAAGTCAATTTGATTGCTGGCAAAACCTGCCAGAAAAAAATACAAGCTTGATCAGAAAGAGCATGAGCAGAGAAAGTCCAGTTTTCCAGATACTTCATCTCAAGGACTATTTTGTACTGAAGACAGAGCATATTATTGGGCCCAGTTAGCCTTAGCCTCGCACAAATCAAGCAAGCATTCCTGCTTCTATGAACATCCTCTAATAAACATTTTGCAGTGAACACTTTTCTGACTGGGGCAACACACTATTTTCTTTTACTTAGAAGTTTGCTTATGGATTTATTTTTTTTCCTCATGGTACAGAATACCAATAACAAATTCAATTCATGTGTTTTATATACATTAAATAGTAGGAAATACATCTGTGTAGAAAATGTAGCTAGTTCCTGTGCTTTCAGAGTCTCTCTGGATTTATTGTATTAAAGCCAAATCTATTGTTAATCTGTTTAGCACTGATTGTATTCCTCAAATATGTTTGGTGTTTCCTTTCAGAACTGTCACATACACATCAGTATTATACCTTCATAAAGTACTGGTACAAAATCACTAGAAGCAGGTAATTGTAATCTTGCTGATAAAATACCTGTAACTTCACTAATTAATTTTACTTGGTGACTGGTTGAATCATCAGTAACAATTTAGCAAGATGTCTGCTGAGATCTTCACCCTTCTTTTGTCAGATGCTGTGCACTGAAGCGTTCCTCTTAATAGACAATATATGCAGTAAAAGAAATGAGACCAGATAATTATAAGGCAACTCTACCTAAAGTTAGAAACATATATAAACATTTAGTTTAGGTCTTAAGAGTAATTTGCTTGCAACACAAATGGAAATGCAGTATTTCTCCTTAAAAATGTTTCTGGGATATTATGTAGCAAGAATTGGGAGACGCATTCCCAAAAGCTTTTTTATTTAATAGCACTTCCGAATAGGTTTCACTATCTTAAAAGGATAGAATTAAATTACAGTGAGGTAACTGGGAGTTGTGGTCCAGTTAGTGAACTTTACCATGAAGCTGGTGGCAAATTAAATCCTTATAATATAGAACAGCACTTTTTGACGAAAACTTCTGGAAGCTGAGCAGTTTGAGAGCTACTGACTTCAAAGAGGCTAGAATTTCATTACCATTTCCAGAATTCTATAATTGGTTATAATTGCAGCTGCGTTTTCAGTCTGTTATGCATTCCTGCTCAAAGCATTAAAAGTGAGCAATCTGCATTTGATGCTGCAAATAAGCAGGTTATGACAGGACACTGTGAGTCTAGGTTCAGACTTTTACACACAGATGCACAAAAGCCCTGCTTCTGTAATCTAAATCTTTCACACCTCTCGGTAACCGTGTCAACATTTTTAAAACTGCACTCCGTTACAGAGTAATAATTCAAACAGTATTTTTATCAGCCTGACATTTTATATCTCACTTTTTCTTGTCTCATTTGAAAAATTATCATTGCTGTTTAAGAAATAAGTATTTCTTCCACACAAATCATGAAATATCTTAACATGGAAAAAATGCTTAAGGGGTATGGAATAATATTAACATGAGCTGGAAACTTCAGAGTGTCTGTAGTAAAACATCAGCTACATTAAGCAAATCAAAAATGACACTTTCCTTAACTGCATCCAACACTCCACTAGATCTCAGTGTGACAAAGAAAAGCCAGATAATTATAAATTAATTGCTAGACCTTCATTACATTTGGTACGAGCAAATGAAATACAATACACTATCTCTGTTTGGCCATAGCCAGCCAGCTTTCACAAAGCTGATGGCCATTGTGGACCTGGAGAAAGTATTCAAGGAAAATTTTGAATGACAAATTCAGATTCAGATTGCTAGAAAGCATTTTATTACCCAGCAGCTTCCAAGAAGAAACCGCCTACATTTTTGTTGAAAATAACAAAATGACCTAGAAAGTATGTGAAGGTTGATACTAAGAAAAAAAGGTAGGGGGAAAGATAATAATGTAAATTAAAAGCTGAGAATTAAAAAGCATTGATAAAGAGAGCCAAAGATCACAAAGGGAAAACAGACATTAGGATAATACAAACACTGAAATACAAAATTGAAATTATATTTTGAACAAAAAAAAAAATATCCTAACCATTGCCCTGCTCTATTATTAAATCCAAATTACTTGGACTTTTTGTAATAGCTTTTTTTATTTTGGGCATTCTCAAATGCTTTTCCTCTGTATTTGGGGAAAAAAAAATTCAAGTGATGTATTCATATCAGATGATTACGATGAAGCTCTATTTCGGTAGTAGCACAGGAGAACGTTAAATAGCAGCTAATAAAACTAGACATTTTTAAAATCAGTAGACCTGAATAATTTGTACAGAGGTATTTTAATACATTTGGCAGAGAATCTGTCTGCACAGCTAGTGTGGATTTTTAGTACATCTTGAAGAACTAGGGAAGTTCCAGGGAACTATGCAATGATTTTTGTCAATACTTAAATAGAATAAATGCGACAACTTAAACATCTATAGGCATTTCAACCTCGCATTGATCTCAAATAAGGAATGGTTTCTGGGAGTACCAGCTCATTTTAATCAAAGCAGTGAGAACTGAAATTTATGGAAAATTATCATGCCAAGGCTAACTAGATGCCATTTAATAAGAATATATATTTGGTAGGAGAAAGGTAATCTCAGTAGTAATAAAAACGCAGAAGAATACTGGAAAATATTTTAGCTATTAATCATAATATTTTGACGTATAAAAAACTATTAAAATCAGCACTGAACCAATTAAAGAGATTCAAATCTGAATTTCATGTATGTAGTAAGTGGGGAACAATAACCAGTGGTGCTTATTTTAACAGTGCCCCACAAATATAGGGCCTTGTTATTTTTTTCCCCATCTTTGACCCTTCTATCAATAGTAAGAGAAAACACTTAGACAGTTTTCAGTTTAAATGACTGGAACATCAGTAAATAAGGAGAGTGCCATTGTGGAAAGTGGATTGCTCAAGAAACAGGCTGAAGCTAAACAAACTGCAAATCGCAGTCCAGACAAATGTAAAACACTGCTCTATCAACAATTTCAAGTCACTGCTACAAGGCAGGGAGTTGTCCCACCACCTGAAGTCGGTCTGAAAAAGACTAGCATGGAAAATGGGCTGGGAAGAGCTCTGAACAAGGGAAGGTAGACACGGGTCTGGTACAACCCACAAGCATCGAAACAGAGAAATATACGGTATTGTTGTTACCTCTGTCCTTGGCACAGATGCAATCAGTTCTGGAATAGTGTGTCCACAACTCAAGAAAGATTGTTGTAAAACTGGAAAAGGTTCAGAGGAAAGCAATGAGACTGATGAAAGGACTGGAAAACGTTCCTTGTAATGAAAGACTCAAGGATCTTGATCTATTTAGGCTATCGGAGAGAAGTTTAAAAGGCTACTTGATCAAAGCTTATAAATAACTATGTGAAAAAAAATAAATTTGATAACACAAGACTTTTCAGTCTGGTGACAAAGGTATAAAAGAAGCCAGTGGTTAGAAGATGAAGTTGGAGAAACACAGTGGAAGGCTTAGAAAAAAAAATCAAATGCTTTTCTCCATTAAAATATTTGCTACAGTTAAGCTCCTTCCCTCTCCCCTTTCTCTCCCTCCCCTTTACCCCCCAAAGAAAAAGTAATGAGTAATTGAGAAAAGTTGTGGTGCCCCTCACACTGAGGGGCAGACAGAGCAGATGACCATAATAGCCTCTTAGCTTTATAGGCCAGAATTGACGGCTTTGATTGCAGTCTTCACTGCTCTATACTTTCTGACGCCATCACTGGGCAGATCCAACCAGCGCGACGTTAATGGGAACCAGGTGGAGCCTCTTTGTGCCGCACAAGGGAGCTTCCCCCTGAAGCTACATTGGTTACCACCAGGATTTGACCAGACTTTAGGAATTCATACAGTATGGAAAGCTTGTGTCGTTCGTATTGACACCTATCATTTCTAATTATTGCAAAATTCTTTGATATTTCAGTGGTTATAAAACTCTGTCTTCAGGGGTGAAATGTGGTAAATTTTATGTAAAGCGGATTTAACCCCCCCACCCCCCACCCCCCCCCTTCCCTGCAACACACACCTTATCGGTTCCAGAGAAAAGAAAGGAAAGGGAAAAATATGCACAAACACATACAGCTCTACTAAAGTGAGCCAGTGCTGGAGAGAGAGCTAACTCCTTCAGCCTGTTTTCTTTGTGCTCTTGAGAAGAGAATAAGTCTGAACACTTCCATTCAGTCTCTGAACGTTCTGAATTACCATTCTAGTTAGGATACAGGTAGAGCAACAAAGGAAAGATAAATGCTAATAGGGGGGAAAAAAAACCAACAATGTAACATATGCAGGACACTCACCATATGCCAGTCTCACTTTTTTCCTCGCTCTCTAAAGTGGTCCAATAATCACAGACATATAGAGGGGGTCTTTGCACTGTCTACATTAAGGATCTGAGGATCTAAGGAGGTGCTTTGAATAGAAGCTGCCCCTCACCCTCTAGTTCAGCCTCTGTCTCTGCCTCCTTCCACGAGGGAAGGAAAAACACAACATTTACTCATTATACTGTGCCTAAAATATCTAGAATAGCCTGAAGTTGTTGTATGAATACTGCTGTTTTCTAGCTTTCTACTTGTTTGTTTGTTTGTTGTTGTTGTTTTTAATGATTATTATGGACCAATAAATAAATAAAATTTCAGATATATAAAAGTACAGGAAAACTGACAAACTTATGGCTACATCCAAGCTGATACAGTTAATTATTGGCATTGAACCAAACAGACTCATTCCCATTCGCTCCATCAAAAGTGCAGCCTTCAAGTTGGTTTTACAAACCGAGTTGGCTACCTGATTCTGCTGGGTAAAGCACAAATGTAGTTTTCATACGGTACAGAAAAGAACATTTTGCACTGTAAGGCCATTAAGAAAAAATTCAGAAGAGGAAAAAAAAAAAAGAAAAAGGAAAAAAAAAAAAAAAAAAAAAGAAAAGAAAAGAAAAGAAAAGAAAAAAAAGAAAAAAACAAAACCTGAAGAGAAAAAGTTGTGGAAATGGCAGCTACCGCAGACTGCAGAAAGTACTTCCCTTGTTAAGGCAGAGGAAAAGCAGTGAGATCAGCATCTATAACAGTTGAAAATAATCTGTTTTTCTGAGGAAGACTCCTACTTCCCTTTCTAAATAAACTGTCATTTTCCTTAAATTTAAAAACAAAACAAAACAAAACATAAAAACACTCTGAACACTCTTCTGCTTTACATCAGCTAATAGATCCACTGTATACTTCACTTGTGCTGGGTGGGACTGCAACACTCCGAGCAAAGCAGAGCATACAGATTGCAGCACATCATAAAGCTGGATGTTTCACAGCAGCAGCAAGGCAACCTTGCATAAGCATTAATGAATGACAGTGAAGAGGAAATTCTGCATCTTCAGTGCAAGGTCTTTAATCCTAAGATATATCAAAATGTTTCCCTGTACTTCTAGAACCCTTCTGTTAAAACGTCTCTAACTCTAGGGCCACATCGTATAAGGCAGTTATGCACCATTTAAATGCAAAAAGTGCACACTTTACTTGGAAAAAGATGTGTGATGTGAAGTGTTTTTAAGAATAATTGAATGATTTTGTGATTCATTAAATGCTTTTTCCTCAGCAAGCAAGTAATGGCTTTTCCACTAAGCACCCAAAAGGTGAAAAGTCAAACAGTTAGGAGTAAAGCGTCCTTGGGAAAAGGATCATTTACAGAGCTTTTTGTTTTATTCCTTATCTCTTTTTTTTCTATTCTTTTTTCTTCTCTCCTCCCCCTCACAGCCCTCCTCCCCCCCCCCCCCACGCCTCCCCACTTCCCCAGTAGGAACAGAATAATGGGGGAGGAAAAAAATGTGAAAAATTCCATGTAGGAAATTAAAAAGATTGAGTGCTGGGGACAAAAGTATATGTGGCAGTTGTCTATTCTTTGGTTTAAGAGGAAATATAGAAAAATTGTGGCACCTAAGGCTTACTGAGTATGGCTTCACGTCCAAATCCCTGCTGAGACCATGGGATCAGTTCTTTTATGGGAAGAAAAAAAGAGCTGTTTTCATATACCCAATATATCTTTAAGCTAAAGTGTAAATCTTCAGTTTCTTTCCCTTTCTTTTCTTCTTCTTTTTTTTTTTTTTTTTTTTTTTTTTCATTTTCTTTTTCTCTTAAAAATAAAAAAAAAAAAAAAATAGGGAAACAATACACACCTTGACTCCTGCAAAAAAGATCTTTGGCAAAATCACAAGACGCCTGCTTAAGTAATACCCAAAAGGTAACTCCATGCATTCCACTGGCCAGAAATAATTCACAGCACGATGAATCCACAAGAAAGTCAATAGGATATTATAACACTCTTAGGGGAGCTGTAGCCATAAGAGCAATGTGAGGCAATGCCTTAGCATGAGCTATCACTTTATATATGTGCTGTATACACGAGCATGAATTATATTACAACATTTGACACGCTCTGGCTTTTGATCTAATGTGACTTATGACCTCTGTCCTATTGTGACCTTTATGCCTAAATCTGTAGAGAATAGTTCAAACAATAGAACATACATGATAGATGACACCTAGATAGAAGTGTATGAGAAATATAAACACTCATGCTCAGGGCAATAGATAGACAAAAACTGCCAGAGATTAGGAGGATACTTCTCCTGGTATATGATATAAAGAATGTTCTTGTACCTTCCTCTGAGGCATCTGGAGTCATGATACTGGTCTAGACGAACCACTGTTCTGATTAGATATGGCAGTTCTAATATTTCTATGAACATATGCTAGCGTGGAAAAATACAGCTTATATGTTTAATAGAAAGTTCTGCATAAGACAGGAAGGGCTCTTTGACCACTGATAAAATCCTTGTGAGCTTTCAGCTGAAAAGCCAGTTGAACTTTGTATAGATTCTATTTCCACCCAGATCAACAGTGATTTCCAGCTGATTTCAGAAAGAGCGGGAGGAAAGCTGCAAAGAAGCCTCACATACCTTCTCATATGGGGTGAGCACTGAGATTTCCCACAAACAAATTAAAAATGATCAGCAGTCCCTATAGATCAGGGGTCTCATGAGATTTTCCAGGTAGCCAGGGTTATTTCCCTCCATGGGAGAGATAATTTGAAGATAGCCTTATAGAGCTCACCTTTATCAGCCTCTGTTGCTGCTCTATTTTTCAACAGATCCTATTTGGTTAGCCTATTCCAGCAGCTTTCCAGCTGCAGTCTTGGACTCTGAAGACCTGGCTTCCTGATCATCAACTACCTGGCTCTGCATAATAGTCCAGGGAACAGACATTCGCATGCAATTAAATTGCTCTCCAAAAGAAAACTGGAGAGCTAGAGGTACTCCTGGCATGCTGTAGAACAGCAGGAAGATGAAGAATCAACTGACAGTCTATATAGAAAAAGGCTGCAGTCTTTGGCTAAAATGTAGAATTATACTGCATCTTGGAAAAAAAGTATGGACAGGAAAGCAGCCGTGGAATGAAGGTATCCATAACACCTCGGCTGGAAAAGTTTTCAGCATTTTTCACCAGATGGATATAGGCACATTAGTAAAACTTTGCTCATAAATCATATTTTCAAGTTTATTGTCGCAGCCTTAAGACCTAAAATTTACTATATATTTATAAACCAGAAAAGATATTGCTTGGCTGTACCAGGTGTAAATATACATTTATGAATTAATTTAGCTAAAGTGATTTAGAGACAAACAGAATACAGCAAGGAGACACTTAGATTTTTGCTAAAACTGAATTTATTTCAGTGTAATTCCTGCTTATTGGTTAAAATGAAACAAGCTGCTGAAACTACAGCAGAGCCTTGTATAACAGGATTTTTATTTGTTTAAAACAAACTGTATGTGGTTAGATTCTCTCATAGTGTTGGTTGGGCAGTAGCTGTTTAGAAAATATAAGGAGTTTACCCCAAAGAAAACTTGGTGTAGGACAGAAAGATACTCTATTAAGCAGCCCAGAGATGGCAGAATGCCCTTTCTGATGGAATATTTCCATATATGCAAGCTATTAATACTATTTCCTACGTGTAACAAAATAAACAACCCCTGGGTCAGTCAAATCTCAGGGAATACCCGCCATCTACACATTAGATATTCCTGATGTCCTACTGCCAGTGGGATGTGAAATGCTGTTGGAAAGTGAGATGTTGTAAATTACAAATTGGATGGACTGAATTTTACTGTCCTCCTCTCATGGTAATTGCTCTTATGGGGGATAGATATGAAGTTTGCTAACTTCCTCTGTCTTAAAATCAGCCAAATCATTATTACAGAAAATGGACAAACTGTAAATAAAGCCCATTTTGCAATATATTACATTTTTCTTGATGTATTTCTGCTCTCAGAAGAAGTAAAACTAGATATTGTTGTGCTGGTTAAATAATATAGAGGTTAAAAACAGGTTAAGTGGTGAAAAGATTAGGCATCCTGAACTGAGATTCACCTCATGTAACTTAAGCCATTTGTGGCATAGACGACAATAAGCAAACTTGCAGTTGGAAGAAGCAGACACTTCCAAGCACAGCTTGTCTGACTTACTGCAAATACCTACTTCACAGAGGTGTTCCCTAGGCTCTGCTGCCTCAATCTCCAAAGAGCGCGTGGTAGCAGAAGCAGAGGTCGGTGAAGAGGTCAGTTCTCTCCACCCTGCTGCAGCAATACTGTTGTCCCCAGAGCCCTGAGAAAAGACAACACTTCTCTCACCATTACGCTACCAGGAAACAAATCTACAAATATGTGGATTGCCATGATATCCTGTCAATAATCTAGCTGAGGGGTTGAAGTGTACAGTTATCTAAATATATAAGAAAGCACATGGGTTGTAAAATAATAGGCTGTCAGCAGCACATGCCAATCTATTTAGCATGAATTGAGACAGAGAGGCATTACAGAGAGAAAGCCGACACCAGTGGAGTTTCTATTCCCCCTATGACACTGAGCGTGAACCTTGCCTCCAGACCCTTTGTCTTCACACTTCTTTGACATTGTTCCTTTCCCCATGTTCCTTCTGACTCTCTGCTTTCAAACTGTTCCTCAGACACCTGGGCTTTTTTGATAAATTTCCTAAGCAGTGCTTTGGAACTATACATTTTTGATCTCACAGATGTATGAACTGAGACATCGTATTTAGTTTAAAGAAAATAAAATGTCAAAACTCAGTATATACTCAGGGCAGAATTGAATGATATAATCTGTTTCCTGGAAAGTAATTACACTGAACAAATAATAGAGACTTTAAAAAAGAAAAAAAGAAACCTGAAAAAGTGCAATAGATTCTAGTCATTCCAAAATGCATTTTTTACACTCTCTTACCCAGTGTGACACTAAATAGTCTATTTTCATGGGCATATGAAGAGGAGAGGAGAAGAGAGGAGAGGAGAGGAGAGGAGAGGAGAGGAGAGGAGAGGAGAGGAGAGGAGAGGAGAGGAGAGGAGAGGAGAGGAGAGGAGAGGAGAGGAGAGGAGAGGAGAGGAGAGGAGAGGAGAGGAGAGGAGAGGAGAGGAGAGGAGAGGAGAGGAGAGGAGAGGAGAGGAGAGGAGAGGAAAAAAGATGGAAAAAAAAGCTTAGATTCACAGAAAGAAGGAGTATTCATACCCAGTTTTACACAGAATCAGGGCTGCCGTTCTTGCCTGGAGGGAAGTTTTGATTCTCTTTTTGTTTTGCTAACGTGGTGCATCCCCTCTCAAAAATATCTTTGTACTGAAGGCAGAAAATGTGATATCAGATATCTAAAAATAAGAGACGGAAGTGCAGTTCAATACGAAGATTCTTCAGCAGGGAGATAAATGAATGCTATAATTAACAGAAAAAGTGGTAGATAAATGAACTGAAATTACATTGGGTGTTCCTCAAACAATTATAAGGATACAGATAAAGCTTACTTGCTTTTTAACAGTGTGATTCACTAAAGCCTCTTAAACAAACCTCTAAGCAGCTTCATGAGGAGAGAGGAAGTTTTGCACCTTAATTGGTTAAAGGAATGATGCACAATTCAATGGTTAGTTTTCAAAGTGGGAGGAGTCTTTGAGCCCTCAGAGATGCTACTATATAAATCTATGCTGGTCTTAAATATTGTGTTCTGCGTGCAGTTCCACTCATCTCAGTAGATACATTTTCTGCTTGTCACTATCTTCAAGAAAAAAAAAAAAAAGTAGTAACAGAAAATGAAGCTCATGGAATATCTACTGTGAAAGGCTGTTTAAAAGACTAGGACTTAGCTTTGAAAAGAGGCAACAAGGAAGCAGTATGATTGAGGTCTTGAAACCATAAGTCGTGTAGAAAGTGTTCATAAACAATGACTTTGTCTCCTCCAACAGAGGAAGGAATGGATGTGTAGGTAGTAACTCTAACCTGATCAGCGGGAGGCAGTTTTTCATACAGATGGAACAGATGCTTTGGATGCTAAAAGTTTGCAAGGTTTCAAAGAGTCACCACAGGAATTTGCAGAAATAAGCAGCATGTGTACATGTCCAAAGTGCACCTTCACAGTCACAGAAGTACAGTGTTATCTGCAGGCTGTTACTTTCTTCACCATGGACATAGAGCAGATTTGGCACATTTGGATCCACAGAAGTGGTTAGGTCAGGCATACTGATGTAGTAGCTATATGGCCACTTCAAAAATTTTGTCTTTGATTGCTGGCAATCCAATACATTACAACATCTCCAAAGTAATTTTTAAGTGTAGTAAAGGGGAAAGTACTTTTCATACAGACATTTATGAGACCAATAGAGTCTGAGTTTGTTTTCATATTTTTTAGAACGGCAGTTCTTCTTGTTTGATCAGTGTAGCTGATCCCAAACTCACATGTGGGCAAAGAGCAGAATGCCATCAGCACCACATCTTAAGCTATGTAAATGTTCACAAAATGGAGGAAATAGAAGTGATGAATTAAGTGAAAGGCTTTTGTTATGATTCTTTTAGGCTTTAAGGGTGAAAAATTGAGAATGGATCTCCTCAGAGAGGAAGGAGAGAGAATGGCACATCTAAAGGACGCAATTTATCATCCTGAATACTGGTGACATTTCCATAGGCAGCTGAAGACTAAATATGTCTGTTTTTTTCAACTTGTGCTGGTAGAAGAAAGGAGCCTTATGCTCTCATTTTTAAAAGGGATATCCACAATAAAGAGAGCATAAATCAGTACACAAACTACTAGTAGAGCTGCAGTTAGCATGCTTAGCCCCATAGCATTTTCCTGTGTGGCTATTTTGGGAGGAAAGGAATTTGTTTATTTTTGAGTGCATTTTTAATGGTGGTTTTTTTGTGTGTTTTTTTTTTTTTTTTTTCTTTAAGAGGCCTGTGATGTGTTAGAAAGCATCATGCACATAGAGGAACTGCAGCTCTTCCTGTAAATTCAACAAACTGGTATTTGCTGAAAGAAACCCCTGAATGATTTACTTTTTTCACAAAGAGAGGTGAAGAGTAGAAGAGGAGTGGGAAAACAACAGATTTTTTAAATTATATTAACACTCACTACCTGCAAAAGCATTTGTAGAGAGTTACCCAAATCTCTTGTGGGCATTTCAGCATAAGTCCAATGCAGAAATACACCAGAAACGAATGACTAGTTGATTGGGCTACAGGCCAATCTCAGCTACAACTGTATGGTATCATAAAACACCTTGGTCCCTTCCACAAGAAGAAATAATCAAGTCTCCAAGATACTGTGTTCCGAAGCAATGTGGTTTTTCCAGATAATTCTCATTTTTGGAGTCACTGTTAATTTTCTTTAGGCCAATGTTACAGTTTGCATTCCTGTTACAAATGGTAACACCTTAAAAAAGAACTAAGATGGTCAGAAAGCAATAGGAAAAGAATGCTAGGAGCAATTACTTCCTCCAAAGACACCAGGAGTCACTTGGGTGTTTTAAAAACATAGGTTAGATTCAACCAGGAGGCTCAGGAAGCCAAACTGGTTTCCTCCCCCTTGGTTTTCTCCCCAGTGTGGAGCCAGCAGTTCCCCGGACAAGCCCTGCCAGCAGCTTGCACCACTGCTCCACTCAAGCAGTCTCTGTCCTTCTCAAGACTCTGTCCAACTGGGAATGAATAGTGTTTTGTTACTAAAGTTATTGCATTAAGACTCACCGCCATTGACAAGTCAGTAAAATTTTCTCCCTATAACTTATTCTAACCACACAAATCTATCAGAAAAAAAAAAAGTCCCACATTTCTATATAAAGTTGTTCCAGCAATTATTTTAATTAAATGATTATTATCTTCTGTATGTTATTAGAATACACAGTAGTAGCCCAATGCTCACAAAGATTTACATTTGTGTTGGAATAATATTCATGAATTGGGAATTAAAAATCTCACTCAAACGTGCCTTCACACAGTGGGCCAAATAAAGCAAAGTTGTTCAACAAGGGACTTCTGTGTTAGAGACCTTGAAAATAATGACTTAACAGTATGCTAACTTGTTGAAAAGAATCTCATCAGAGGTCTATCCAGCTATGACATGTTATGGATTTACTTTGGACTGAGCCAATGGCCTGAGGTATGCCATCACGATGAAGGAATACAACTTGAAAGATATATATGTCTGTTTTAAGCAGGAATGTTCATTCATTAGCTCACTGCTTCATTCACTAAGCTATGCACAAACTGCTACACAAATGAATGATTCAATACAGACGCCTTTAATACAGCACATAGCCGTAAGTAAGTAGCAAGGTGCTTGCCGTCATGAGTCTCCTGGTGAGACAGGGAAGCAATTTCTTTGTGGCTGTGTTGCAAAGCAACAACCTAAAATGGAAGAATACAAACCAGACCAGGTAAAGTATTCTTCAAACAAAAATGACCCACACATTTATATGCTGCCAATCCCTCCACACACGTTGTGGATGATATGAATTTATTGGGAAAGGGGAGTAGGGGTAGAAGAGGAAAGTCATTTCAAGGTCCAGGTTGAGCATAACTGTTCAAAATAGCAGCTCCAGGAGCCACTGAAATAATATAGAAGCTTCCATAGTGCAAACTATGCTAAAGTGGGCAATGCAGTTTATTTCCACATGTTCAAAGACCTGCTAGAGAGGACTTCTGCTGAGAGGGACCTGGGCGTCCTGGTGGATGACAGGTTGGCCATGAGCCAGCAGTGTGCCCTTGTAGCCAAAAAGGCCAATGACACACTGGGATGCATTAAAAAGAGTGTGGCCAGCAGGTCGAAGAAGGTGATCCTCCCCCTCTACTCTGCCCTGGTGAGGCCTCATCTGGAATACTGTGTCCAGATCTGGGCTCCCCAGTACAAAAAAGACAGGGATCTCTTGGAAAGAGTCCAGCAGAGGGACACAAAGATGGTGAAGGGCCTGGAGCATCTCCCCTATGAGGAGAGACTTAGGGAACTGGGTCTGTTTAGCCTTGAGAAAAGAAGGCTGAGAGGGGACTTGATCCAGATTTATAAATACCTGAAGTGTGGGAGCCATAGTGGTGAGGCTGGTCTCTTTTCAGTAGTGAGTTGGGACAGGACTAGGGGAAATGGGCTGAAAATTCAGCATAGGAAGTTCCACACGAATGTGCGCAAGAACTTCTTTATGGTGAGGGTGACGGAGCACTGGAACAGGCTGCCGAGGGAAGTGGTGGAGTCTCCTTCTCTGGAGATATTCAAGACCCGCCTGGACGCCTACCTGTGCAACGGGGTGTAGGGAGCCTGCTTTGGCAGGGGGGTTGGACTTGATGATCTGTAGAGGTCCCTTCCAACCCCTACAATTCTGTATTCATATATACAGATTCTGTGATTCCCACCCTCAGAGTATGTCATTTTCTAAATGATACAGAGGAAATCTTAGAAGACTTTCTTTATGAGGCCAAACTGTTCAAAAATGGGCAAAAACTGTGCAGGATAATTTTCTAGGATGTAAAAGCAGAAGAAACAAATAAAATCACAGAGTCCCTGTATTTAGAATTTTCATTGTTAATAAAATAATTTGTCAAGGATCAGAGAGAACACTCTTTTCCACGGAAAGTTTCCAAGTTTAAGAAGTATTCTAGAGGAGAAATTTTAACAAATTCCAAACACTGGCAGGAAAATCACAAGAGGAAGCAAAGACCAAGTGATGAAAATGATAAAAAGTTTTCAAGAAAAGAATAGTAAAATGGCTGCCTATTTGAAGAAACATTAAATTTTACCATTCTTTTGAAGTCATAAAGTGCCATAACTAAGACTATTAAGAAGTCAATTTGGTAACCTGCTCTAGAAGGTGTTTTAATATGAGGGCTTAGAATATAAATGAAGGCAAATTCTCAAAAGGAATTTGTAACTAAAAAGAAGTCTGCCTATTACAGTAGAAACGGAAGAAGGCAAATTAAATAATGTTATACAGAGATGTGAGCAAATAGAATTTTGATTTAGCCTATAACTGTAGAACAGAAAACACGACTGACATTTTAACCTGTAGACCTTCCCAAAGATTACTACATAGTACTAGAGGACTTATGTTTTCTAAAAGCATACATGTGCCATTGCAGCTTTATAGTGATTTTTCATCATGGTTTTTCATCATGGTTTCTCTTAGGAAAAACAAACAAACAAGTTCCAAACTTTTAATGGCCTTCCCTAGCAAAATACTGTAACTGCTAATACTCCTGTTGAACAATGGAGTAGAATGAAGTGCCAGTGGAGGGCCTGATTTAAGGACAGAAGATCATAAACACACATGCACTGTATTTGTACACTTTTTTTTAGCCAGATCCATCTGTGTTCCAGCTCTTTTTTGAGTAGCTGAAGAACTGCATCTCTGTATATACAACCACTGGACATTAAATCTAATATTTCTTTCACAGTGGACACCATGGTTTTTGATACGCATGCTTTTAACTTAGCTTGGAAACACCCGTCTAGACAAAACTGCACCAAAAAAAAATGACTTGAATTGGAAAAAATAAGGAAGACAGATGCACTCAGAAGTAGAAACAGGACCTTTTGTTGGCGACACTTTAAAAACAGTCCTCCTTTCTTCTGTCATTTAACATCATTTTCTTTTTCCATTTTATTTTTTGTTGTGATATTGACATTCAGAATACATATTTATACTTTTTCTTTAGCCATATTATATAGCCCAGAGATGGCTTTTGGCCCCTCTAACTTGAACAACTGTAGAAATTAGAGAATAAGAAGCAACAATTTCCACATCAGCTAAAGTACCTATCTTAGACTGGGTTTTCTGAGAGATATGCTGTAGCTCAATTTAAGAATTGCAGCAGATGGAAAATCCAGCACATTGGTATGTCAGAATTTATTCCAGACATTAATTAGTATAACTTGATACTTCTGCTCTGTTTCCAGGACAGAACTTTCAAAGTTAAATTTTCAGAAGTTCCATTTTTATTATTAACTAGTTAGAAATCAAGTGAGGACAATAATTAACTGGCAGTTGAGTTGAAATATTTTTAGTTAACTAAAGAGAAATGATCGAGAGCATCCTTCCCTGAAAGTTCTTACATAAAGTGATAAAGTCTCCAAACCTGAGTAAATCAGTTGAGTTTCTTTGGTGGCTCAGTATAGGGCACATTTTCCAGACCTCATTTTCTTTTCTTCCAGGTTTCTTCTGAGCTCATTTCAGTTTGTCAGTGTCTTTCTCAAAGTGTAAATGCCAGAACTGGACAGACTATTCCAAGAATGCTGTCTCTAATGACATAGACAGAGGGAATATCACCTTCTCCATCCACATGCTTAGACATGGAAAGATTGCATCTGACATTTTAATCACAGCATCACTCTGGTAGCTCAGTTTTAAAGTATTATTTGAGTCTTTTCTAGAGTACCTGCTCTAGAAGATTCAACATAAATTTGTGATCCTTTGGCCTCAGGTCTGGGTATGTAAATATATCTTGCTTTACTGAATCCACCCTAATGATTAGCTCATTCTTCTTTTGTCATCATTAGATGTTTGTCTAACTATTATGTCACCTGTATGTTTTGCTATTAATATTTTCACATTTTCCAGACTTCACTAAAGATACTGCACAGTATTGGACAAAGATCCGATCACAGTATTGGACAAAGATCCAATCCTTACAGGACTAAATTGGAAACACCCTGCATGGCTATCCCACATCTATGCATATTTCTTTGTTGCCTCTATTTTAATTAATCTTTTAAATACATTTCAGTTGCAAATACCAGCATTAACATTTTCTAGTCCTTTGCCATTTCTCCAGTATTCCATAAATAAATTTAAATAAATAAATCAGCACATTGAAATTATAAAGAAAACAAAAAGTACAAGAAACACCTAACATACATGTTCAGCATTGCTTCTAGCTACCAATGGGATAGAGAATGCTTATCACTAGCTTCAAGATAGAAATCGATCTTGGTGTCTTGTTCAAGAATAACAGATATATGCAAATACATCTACCTTTTGCACATCATGATCAATGATTGTACTATTTTCGTGATTACTGGATTTAAACCATTACTAGGATCTCATAATTTTTATATACTTAAAGTATTGTTTCTTATCTTTCTCAGACCTCTACAGAGTTTTTCAAAGTTACTTCCAGTTTCCTGTATCAACTGTCCATATTTCCCTAGAGCTGCTTTTAAGCTCACTGCTATTACTCTTGTTTTTACATTTGTGATTTTTTTACTGCTGCCTTCATTTTTCTTCTCAATCAATAGTATATTTTTAGGCTGGAGATATAAGTGTGGCAAAGTAGATTGTATTTTGACACTGAATTTATCAAATATGAATTACATTTCACTGCTTCCTGTTTAAATGCTTCCTGCCACATAATTTTACTCACAGTTTTTCTCAATCTAGAGAAATCAGTTTTCTAAAAGGTCCAATATATACATTACTAATAAAGTGTTGTCAAAGCAGATATCAGCGAACTATACAGATATTTCTGATGGAAAAAAATAACATCCTCCTTCTGTTTCCCAGAACACACCCTGAAATAAGGATAACTGTAAAAATACCCTGGGTTTGTCTTTCTGTTTGTTTTGTTTTAGGATCTCTCATCAAATTAAGTTAGTAATACCTTGTTTGCTAGGGATTTATCAGTTCAGTTCATCAGCTTGCACTGATTTGTCCTATGGAAAGACATATATCATATAAGACATATATCATCTCTGTGATCTTGAAAAAGTCATTCAGTCACTCTGTGCCTCAATTTCCCATCAGTGAAATGAAAATAACTGTTAATATTGCATACACAAGAATAAAGCCAATCACGCCAAGGATTTTCTACTTCCTTTCCTTATGCAGGAAGAATTCAAAACATTACAAAAAACTGTATTAATATACTCTACAGAATTTTCAAAAGCTGTATTAGTGGCACTGTAATCAATTTATGAATCTGTGAATTATTTGACTTTTCATTGAGTGTCACAGAAAGTAAGTTTATGTCTTGTCTGAATCTTAAATTTGATTGAGTCGTGTTAAAAAGCTCATACTACTAGGCATGTGACAGCTTTACTGAGTATGCTGAAGAGCATTACTTATTCCTTCCAAAATCAAGAGTAAATTGGCATTAGATTTTCCCTTTTTCCAATTAATGGCTCAGAAATAATTTATGTGTTTCAAAAAAACAAAACCAGAATCACTTGGGGCCAAACCCACACTGTCTCTTGGAGATTCACCAGTGAAGTCAGAGAGAGAAAATAGACATAACTTTTACAGAATCATAGAAAAATGGTGACTGCAAATGTGAAATACTGCCTGCCATCAGTCCTCAGATTCTCAATTTATATTAGCTGACCTGACAAGCAAATTTGTCTTTACACATTTAATTAAACTGTACACAGGACAAACAGTAGCCATTTCATATAGGCAACCAAATATGTTTCTGTTGTCAGAGCTTCAAGTGTGACTTGCTCAGATTTAGCTCCTATGTCATGAGCTCTTATTTGTTTTTTCCTTTAGATAGCAAACACATACCTGGTATACAAGCATTTCAGTTTTGACAGGACTGATTTTGTCTTTTTTCCTGCCAATTACTACAGATCTCAGCTCAAATCAGAGTACATAACATCTACCTTTACAATACACAGAGTTCAAACTCCAAACTCAAACATTTTAAATGTTAGCATCTGATGCAGATTTTGAGTGCAGAAGAATTGGCATTTCCATTCTAGCTTGAAGTTATGTGCAACAGATAATCAGGAACATCAGACTTCACAGAAGTTTTTACGTGTGTACACCTTTCACTGTGCTTAAATAATCACTGTGCTTATATAATCAGGAACTCAGTTAATAATACCTTCATTTGTGAATTTGCCTATTTGGCTGAAAATACCCTATTAATTTTAGTTCACTAAAACATAACCCAGCTGTAACTTGACCCATTTTGAGTAGCTATACTTAAACCAGTGTTATGTTTTTAGTACTAAAGACTGATAACTTGATAGCTCCCCAGGGTTTGTTGGTTACGGTTTAAGCACAGAGCTGACATTACATGCTATTTTTCTGAAAATCCCAGCAGTAATATTACAGATGAGATACTGGTATGTCAAGATATATTCAACAATTAAGTTGGAATGTGGATATCTTCAAACATACAGCATCATTCACCATCCTACAATTTCATTCATTTTCAGATCTCTTTAATCCTATGAAAATGGAACTGTAAACCCTAACAAAAACAGTAGTTCAGGAGTGTTTTTTGGGCCAAGACAAAACCAGCCTGGATTCTGTCATCCCTACTGATGGTGAACAGTAAGTTACACTGTAAATACTCCTCATTATTTCTGTATGAATAAAGGTCACAGAATGTGAAGCTTAGGGATTACATAATAATTTTTCATCTGCATTTTTCAATGTGTTTAGCATGCATAACTCATTCATTTCTGCTTCTCAGTTGGGAAGCTGATGTAAAGTTAGATCAAATGAGGTATCCTATGTTATTCAACAAGACAAAGGGAGCCAAGAATCTCATTTCTTTTTCTAAACTGATTTCAATAGAATGGGGTTGTATTCTATTAACATTTTTTTTTTCTGCTTGACATTTCCCAAAAGCTACGTTTCAAAGAAAATAGAGGCCCACCATGTCTATCTTTATTACTGTCATTTCTTTGCACATCAGTGAATGCAAGCAATGGTTCTGCCTGATCAGGACAAACACTTTAGTCCAAACACAGAAGAAAAAAATAGCCATAGGTAGCAAACCTATGAATCTGAATGATTTAAGGCTTTCATTCAGTTTAATGGAAGGTTTTATTCTATTTCCCAGAATTTATGTGTTTGTTTTTTCATAATAAAGGAAGTTTCTAGCTTCTGGTTGTGAAGATAGCCTTGACAGTGTAAACCAACATACTTTCATCTTGTTGAGCCCTCATCCTTACCAGCTAAAACAATAGCATCAAGCACAGTTAACTTCCCCCATTCATCTTACTGGAGTGTCAGCCTTGAAGCATAAACATGCACACTCAAGTACCAACACTGTTAACCAATTCACTGCTTATTATAACATGAGAAATACCCAGCCAGGACAATTAATGTCTGGATGTTTGTGATGTTCATCCCGTTCTATGGCTTGAAAATCTTACACAAAGTAATGTATTCAAAATGAATATATTGAGATAATTTTCTGCATAATGTTGCATACTAAAGCTTTGACATGCTTTTTAAACACCTCCTCCTGCATGACCAAAAGTCTCCAAGTAGTGACTCACCTTCTCCCTACTTCTAATTCTTACAGTCCATGAACAGTTTCTTCACTGCCAGCTTCCTCTTCTACAACAAAAATGTCACTACATGTATATGTTTAACCTCTTCAAGAGAAGTGCTCAAAATTGGCCTGAAAGTACCTGAATACTCATTTATACTGAAATGATTGGGAAAAAAAAAAAAAAAAAAAAAAAAAAAAAAAGAGAGAGAGAGAGAGAGAGAGAGACTGAAATTATTACACACCAACATCATCCTGACAGTACTGCAGTATTGCAAAAGGGATGAGGGAGACAATGAGACTACAAGAAATTTGCCCCCTCTTCTTAAACCTTTCAGACAAAAATAAATAATACTCAGTTATTATAGACCATAATCATCTTTTCTCTTGATAAACCAAAAGACTTGAATGTGCCCGTTTTACAGCTGAAGAAAGTGAGGCAATAATCTGAAAAGGTCATTCAGCGGGAGCGCAGTAGCAGAGGCTGTGAAGAACGCAAAATCCCAACACATCTGTCAGTTTACTGAATCACTCTACCTCTGTTCAGATGGAGTTTTGTGCACTCATTGAACTCTGTTAATATCTGATAGGAAAGAGGCTAAACTGCCCTCTGGCCTCCTTACCTTGAATCCCTGAATTGTAACATGAACCCACAGCCACAGCATCAAACACAAATGCCAAATCTTGCTACCAGAAAGCAAGAAATGCTTTGCCAATACTGCCAGCCTGACAGAGGACAAGGCTGGGGGAGGAAATCAGCCTCTATTACAAAAACATTTCATGAGGTCCCCAAACAATGGAAGTAAACTTTAACAGGAACCAAAATCATATTCCTGATTCCTCTCTCTGTATTGTTCAGTACTCAGACCAGGAACAAATTAATCTAATTAATACACACTGCATGGACCTGATACCTGGATGCGTATCTGTGTTTCCCGCTAGAGATTTTCTTTTTCTCCTCACCTGCACTCATCTTCTGAACAGAAGTTTATTGGCAGCTTTCTCTAACTTTTTTTCTGTTCACATCTTTCCACCCCTGCATCTTTCATGGGGATACTTCAACATTTTTACATTGAAAATATGGTTAAGCACAGAATACAGTATGAAGAAGTGGGGTGTATTTTTAGTGCGTATCTTTCAGGGGAAGAAAAAATTATTTTCAGGCATAGTCCTGAGCAATCTTGGCTGTTGCTTTTATTGAACAACACCTGACACAAATTCACTCAACAGTCATCAAGATAGCATTTAAGTCAAGTTCATATGGCTTTATACGATCAGAAACTTTAAAAATAGATTTCAAAAACTGTATTTACTTTCACTGTAACGGTTTAGTTATTGCAGAAGGAATCTTTCAATCTAGTTTTCATTGAGAAGACACTTTCTGCTTTTAGCGCAGTTAACAGATACAGCCAAGTACTACACAACTCGCACGACTACTTTGTTGCTGCATTTCTATTTAGGCATGCAGAGCAGCGTGCAGAACCGCAGCTTGTGTGGAGAGCACGAACGAAGGCAAAAGAAGAAGATACCAAACTGGCAGCAATCCCAAGCTGCTCACATGCTGATGTTCAGGACAGCACATGTGGGTGCCACATGAGCAGGTGAAACTGTGATCCTACATGTGTGGAAGGGAGAACAGTAATTAAACAATCAGATGTGCTAAGTGCATCACGCTGGGACACCACTAAGCTTCAGATGGGCTGCAAGGGTTGAAACCTGAGGCAACAACTCAGGAAGCAGCCAAGTTACAGCTATGATCATAAGGATTTCCGTGAGGTCCCTGAAGTGAAACGATGCCCGTAGTGTCCTGACACACTCCCCAGCAGCGTGCCAGATACTTCACTGCCTATGGCACCCTTCAGATGCAAAGACGCTAAGATTTCACTCTGGATTCGTTCCAGAGCTTCTCTCCTGACTTTATGGGCTGCAGCCCTCCCCAGAGAGATTCCCCGCCGCCGCCTGCTCCCCAGGACAGTGACTTGCCCTCGGAACGGGCTGAGCCCGGCAGCACAGGGCCTGGCCCGGGCCCAGCGGGCTGAGTGCTCTGCCCTCTGCCGGGCCAGAGCTGCGGTAACACAAGCCTGAACCGCTGGCTGGCGACGATGAAGGGGCACCGGGAGCCCCCGGCAAGGAGTTATTTCCTTCTGATTTTAATTGTGGCTGTCAAAAGGGTAGTGAAAGGGGCTGCAATAAAGCCCGAAGAGTTAAAATCTGTGCTTGCTTTAACAGCTGTCAAAAACTTTCATTCCAGCGCGGCAAGGATTTCTGCATCCTGTTTTGTCCTTCCTTTTCCATTTGGAATGATCATATTTGCCCAGAATTTTTCTTTTCTTTTCTTTTCTTTCCTTTTCTTTCCTTTTTCTTTTCTTTTCTTTTCTTTTCTTTTCTTTTCTTTTCTTTTCTTTTCTTTTCTTTTCTTTTCTTTTCTTTTCTTTTCTTTTCTTTTCTTTTCTTTTCTTTTCTTTTCTTTTCTTTTCTTTTCTTTTCTTTTCTTTTCTTTTCTTTTCTTTTCTTTCCTTTCCTTTCCTTTCCTTTCCTTTCCTTTCCTTTCCTTTCCTTTCCTTTCCTTTCCTCTCCTCTCCTCTCCTCTCCTCTCCTCTCCTCTCCTCTCCTCTCCTCTCCTCTCCTCTCCTCTCCTCTCCTCTCCTCTCCTCTCCTCTCCTCTCCTCTCCTCTCCTCTCCTCTCCTCTCCTCTCCTCTCCTCTCCTCTCCTCTCCTCTCCTCTCCTCTCCTCTCCTCTCCTCTCCTCTCCTCTCCTCTCCTCTCCTCTCCTCTCCTCTCCTCTCCTCTCCTCTCCTCTCCTCTCCTCTCCTCTCCTCTCCTCTCCTCTCCTCTCTTCTCTCTTTTCCTTTCCATTTTATTTTTCCTTTTTTAACTAGAATGCAATCATTATATTAAAAATAACTATTATCATTATTTCTTTTGATGTAGAGGCTATACAGCCTGGACAACATAGGTTTAGGCTTTGCACTGTCACTGAACTATTAACCTAAACTGCATGGACACGCTATGCCAAATAGCCATGCATTTGTTCAGCTGGTCTTGGCCCTTTTTAAAGCAAAACACGGGGAAGTTTCTCAAGAAGAGATACAGCAGAAGGTCACAGAGGGCACCTACCCCTCCTCTCCAGCCCCGACCTGAGGAGCACCATGGGGCCCCGTTGTTTCTCCCATCTAACACTACACACTCAGGGGGTGCTGAGCACCACAGCCTGATTTCTTGCATCGTCTCTGAGAACTGCCGTCATGTGAGTAATAAATGCCCATCAGTGAATATTTCACTCCACTGTCTCCTGCTGAATGCAAGGCAGTTTGGAGCTTTGCCTCTCGTTATAAAAGCCTTGTGTACCATGAACCCAAGCTGTTCACAGACCACCTGCCTTTTCTTAACCACGCATAGAATTGCCTACCAGGAATCCCAGTGTGTTTTATATGTCATTAATAAAGTTAACATTTCTATTAAATACTGCTCCTTTCTGGGATTCTCACTCAACCTTGAGGATAATAATCGAGAAAAAAAAGCTTTCTGTCACATTATTAAATGTTTGATTGCAACAGTCTAGAAGACTCCAGTAGCACAATGCCTCATTGGCATCTTTTCAGTGTGGGAAATTTTTTCCATAGTTTGGTTTTTTGTTGTTCTTGTGTTTTTGTTTTGTTTTGTTTTGTTTTGTTTTTTTCAAGTCAATATATTGCAAAACAGTTGCTTTCTTTAATATCACAGATTTATCCACAGTTTACTATGCAATCATTGCTCCTTGCTATTGGAAATGATTTATTTAGCCAGTTTTGGCCTTCATTCCAAAAGGCTGAATGCCAAATCATTACAGTGTATCTGGTGTTCTGTTGTCAGAAAATATGATCTAGCATTAAGATACTACTCAGAGACTCTGAAAGCCAGAGAAAATAATTGTGGTAAATCAAAACCTCATAAATACTTTATTAAATTGTTTTTAATGTCTATCCTTATGTGTGACAAAAAAGTACCAGTTTACATGCAATGAGAATACGTGAGTTTGGAGGCTTCATTTCCTATACTGTCTAAGTTTTAAAACAGTATTATAGTCAATCCCATAGAGATGCAGAAGTCAGGCACTTGTTGTCACATTATATTTTCTCGTACTACTGCATTTTAATAAGCCAAAAGATGGTAAACTCTACTTTTCTAGATTTAACTCCAAATGATATATTTTCTTTTATCTTTTTTCTTTATTTACTTATTTTTTAAAGAGAGTAGCAAGAGTATAAGAACTGTATACATGGCTCTGAAGTTGAAGCCACAACCATGCAAGCATATACACACAGTAAATGCTCAAGACAGTTAAAGAAAAGCACATGTCAAAGACTTAGGAGCAGCTGGCCCCAAATTCTGGCCTCAACACACCATGTGAAATTGAACATGTGTGGACTAGGTTTGACTCCCTTCAGATGCCTCTGGAACACAATGATATCTCATTGGGTAAGAAATCTGTTCTGTCTTCCAAACTACTTATGCCAATAACTTAATATTTCTCCACCAAAAAATCCAGAACAACTTTCCTGTGCAGCACTTCACTGTGACAGATCACGATGATTGCCGGAAGCTTGGAAATGGTAGTATATCTGGGATGCATATTAAACTGACTCTGTCTAGAGGCATGGGAATCATGAGGGAGCAACAGGCAGAATAATAAACTCAAGCAGAGATCATGTCCAGATCTTGCTCTGTAAATATTCCACTTACTTATTTTTGGAGAACCAGAAATCTATCATTTACCTTTTACAGTTATAAAATTGCATTACCCACAAGAGAAGCAGGGCCAGAGAAGTTGCTACCACATCATATTGAATACAAATTCAGAAGCAACTAACCAATGCAATATGGAGAGGTGCTTTCTGTAAAAAGGAAACCACAGAGTCCAGGAGGGAAGATTGGGTCAAAAAAGGGGGAGGTAGCCTGGAGGTAGAGCCTGATCTCACTCAGTTGACACTAACAGTTTAAACCATGACTGCATTCCAAAGGACAGAACTTATTTGATCATGCTCATACATCACTGTGGAAGAAACAGAAGGCAATGAAAACATGCAAAGCTCTGATGTAGATGACAAACTACAGAAGCAATAGCAATTTCACTCAGGGGTTTTTTTTTTGTTTGTTTGTTTGTTGTTTTGTTTTGGTTTGGTTTTTTTGCTTGGTTGTATTATTGCTTTTTTGCTAGCGAGGAAAGAGACTGGTCTGTATGTTCCAGGTGACCACTAACTTTGTGTTCCTGGCTCAAAAGAAACAGTTTCAGTCCCCCTGCCACAGGTAAGGCCATCAACCTCCAGATCTGGTACTAGACCAGGTTGCCCAGGGCCCCATCCAATCTGGTCTTGAACACCTCCAGGGATAGTGTACCCACAGCTTCTCTGGGAAGCTTGTTCCAGCACTCTCTCTGCAAAGAACTTCCCCCTGGCATTTAATCTAAAACTTCTCTCCTTGAGCTTAAAACCATTCTCCTTTGTCTTATCAAACAGTTACAGACATCAGCTAGAGTTGTCAAACACAAATCACACATATAGGCATGATTTTTAAAGTTTTACCACAACAGGTATTTTATTGTGTCTAAATTAACAGGTCATTTAGTTACATGATTTAGCTATAGTTTTGGGTGTTGAGTAGTTCTGCAACTTCGTCAGCCACAGACTCTGCCATCAGACACCCAAACCAAATAAGAAATAGTTGCTGACTGCTTCTCAGAAGCCAGTTTTAATAGTCACCTGGTACCAACCCCAGGAAGCAGAAGCAGGAAGGTAATATCAGGTGTCATGAAGATACTACACATGAAAGAATATTTTCCATCTTCTGCAGTTCCTAAATACAGCTTCCAGGCTCTGCAACAAGTGAGAACAGTTCCTTTGCTACATTACACTCATTCAACCTTCTGACAAGTTCTTTCTGGATGCTGATTATTATTATTATTTTCTGCTAAAATAGGAGATAAACATGCTAGCAAAACATTTCATAATGTAAGTTGCCAGAAGGGTTCAGGTTATCTCCATGTATTCCATAGGAAATTCTGCAGTTAAGAAATGATGAACATACCTCAACAATCTGTTGTAGTTCCAGTTGTCTGGAAAATGTTACATTTTTTTCAAAATATAAAAAACAAAAACAAAAACAAAAACAAAGTGAGAAGAATATTGAACACTTAATTCTGAAAACAAGATAACAAAACGATGCAGCAGTATCAAAGGACCTTCTCTCCTCTCTTGCTACCTAAGGAAATCTTCAAAATGGGCAGATATTAACATAAATTATTCTCAGCCAAGGTTATGACAACCAACATCTTGAAAACTACAAAAGCATTATAGTGTTCTCTTCTGTTGCTTGTATATACGTCTTAAAAATGCAAGCCAAAAAATCAGAAGAAAAATGAAATTCTGTCAGATGGTATTAGATTATCATCCATGTAGTTGACAACAGCACTGGACCATTGAGATCTTATGCTGACTAGACACTGGGAGTTAATGGCGGAGCTAACAGCCAAAGGAGTTGTTATGTTAGGGCTTCATTTCCTGTCAAAGAAACAATTGTGATAACCAGGAACTCAGGACTCATAGAAAGCTTTATATTACTATATTCTACAGTTATTGCATACTTTGTCATGATTTCTTGCTTGCATCTTCAGAATATATAGTTTGTTTGTGATTTTCCTTAATGTTTTATTTGAATTAAGAACTATTTTGTGTTTATGAAGTTCAGTAACACCAAGTGGAAGGCCCTGCACCTGGGTCAGGGCAATCCCAAGCATAACTACAGGCTAGGCAGAAAATGGATTGAGAACATCTTAGGGGAGAGGGACTTGGAGCATTGGTCGATCAACAAGAGTCAGCAGTGTGCTCTTGCAGCCCAGAAAACCAACAGTATCCTGGACTGTATCAAAAGAAGTGTAGCTGGCTGGTTAAGGGAAAGGATTCTTCCCATTTACTTTGCTCTTGCAAGGCCCCACCTGCAGTACTGCATTCAGCTCTGGGACCCCCAGCACTAGAAAGATGTGGAGCTGTTGGAGCAGGTCAAGAGAAGACCATGAAGATGCTCATAGTGCTGAAGCACCTCTCCCACAAAGGCACAGGGAGAGGAAAGGAGAATGAGAATGGGAAAAGGGGAACAGGGAAAGGGGGTAAAGGAGAAGGGAACAGGGAAAAAGAAAAATAAATGATGCACAGTGCAGTTGCTCACCACTCTCTGATCAATGCCTGCCTGGTTCCCAGGTGGCAGTGGTCTCCCCAGCTAATGCTCTCCAATTTTATCACTCAGAATTATGCCACATAGTAGTAAATATCTTTTTGGCCAGTTTGGTTTAGCTGTCCTGATTCTGTCCCTCCCCAGCTTCTTCTGCACCTATAGCTTCCTTATTGACAGGGTAGCATGAGAAACCAAAACATCCTTGACTTAGTCCAAGCACTGCTCAGTAACAACAACAGTGTGTTATCAACAGTATTTTCATGCTAAATTGAAAACATGGCATTATACCACTTATAGACCCAGTTTCTGTTGCAACCATATGTTTCTGAGCTTTGAATCCATTTTTCCAAACATTTAGAGGACAACAACAAAAACTCTTTTTGTCATTAACTATCAGTGAATATTTCACAAGGAGGAAGGATAGTTAGGCTTCTAAAGAAAAGACAATGTTCAAAACAGAGAAAAAGAAATTTTCAGTGAATTCAGTCTTCTGATTTCAGGTGACAATATCTCAAAGTTTTCTGTACTTTTATGCAAAATGGTTGAATTACAATTAAGATGCTTTGAAATATTTCCTCTTCGTAAGGCTCTTAATTCTTAATTTCAAGGGAAAAAAAAGAAAAAGAAAAACACAGCAATATTCCTCCAAATACAATGCTCTCAATCCAGAAGAAAAATGAGTATTAGCACAGTAGGTGGTCGTCTTCCTGCTGAATCACTATCAATGCCTGCACCATCTGGGTTTTCCTTGGAGACCTCCTCTCCAAGAACTGACAAGACCCAACCTTATTTATTTATGAGACGAGATCATAGCCAATGATTATATGTATGCAAGCAAATATAGCAACATTTGTTAAGTTCACAAATACTGTATGAGACAACTAGTATATAAGTAGGCTTTATGAAATTCTATGTCAGTGAAATTTTGTGTACTATTCAGTTTACATACTATTTCCTGGAAAAATGTATCCACTAAATAAAATAAGACTTCATTTTTGTTGGAAAAAAAAATTAAAGTGGATAATGTTTTGTAATTATTGCCTGTGCCCATTTTTTTTCATCATGCAGAGCATCCAAAAACAGTAGGCGAAGTGGTAGCATAGCAGCCTACAAAAACTGAGTTAAACAGAGCCTATATGATGAAATTAAACAAATATTTTGTGTTCAAAATCTTTAATTTATTAAGTATTTCAACTTTTTAACTGCAGCTTAATTTTACTCTGTTTAGAATTTGAGAAAAATATACATCCATGTTTAAATGATTTTAAAAAGAAAATGGTATTTTTTAAACCCTGAAACAATGCGTGTATGTTTTAGAAGAACTTAAATTACAAACAGAAATCTATAAAGAAGTATGAATGATAACTGAGAGCTTTTAAAATCTCTGAGCAACATAGCCATCACAAATGTCCCACATAACTCAGAAATGAAAGTTCTATATTTCATTATGTATAGTTTTATACTAATATCCAAAACTAGGCAAGTAGTGGAAAATCAAGTTCAGAAGTTCATATCTAGGTTTAATACAAACTGAGCAGAATTACAAGGCACTATAGTTCTGACCTCCTACTCGCTCATGAATCTTTCATGGTACCAAAAGATTTCTTCCTTCTTTTATAGTTAGTAATTTGGCTACTTTCCCTAAGAAGCATTTTTCTATTAACCTAAATGTTACCTACTAGTTGCTCTCTTTCCCTTATTAGCTCTTTTTTCATTATAACTATTCTGATTTCTTTTTTTTCTTTTCCCCACCTTATTAATAATAATAATAATAATAATAATAATAATAATAAAGGAAACAAAAATCCATGAGATCCAGCGAGCAGACTTTGATGGCACCCATTAGTATTCAGTTAAGAGATAAGAGATAAAACTGGTGTGGGACGGAACAGTTTGGGTGGAAGGGACCTTTAGAGAACTTTTGGTCCAACCTCCTGATCATTTCAGGGTTAATCAAAAGTTAAGGCATGTTATTGAGGGCAATATCCAGTGCCCAGCAACAATCAACAAGTTCTCATTTAATTTCCTCTCGAAATTAGAGATGCATCTCTAATCTCTGCATAAAGAGACTCAGTATAGCTATGGTGTTGAACTCAGCTATGAAAGCACAATTTTCACCTGCCTAAAGTATAAAGGGACATTTCTAGTGACCTCAATAGAGACAATAACAATTTTCATACTGCAGTTGTAAAGTACTCACGAATAGCCTTCCAAGATTGTTGATCACTATTGCCTTCTCTTGCCCATGGAAAGAACACTGCAGAACAAATGATGCCTTCTTACAAACAATTCATTTCCCATAGATGGAACCCTGCAGAACAGAACAGATGTCTACAAGAATGTGACAACATGAGGCATAGACTCGTCAGTCATTCTGGCCCAGCTCAGACACACATAATCTCCCAGTGTATCAGACATTTAGTAGGGACTGCAGTGTGTGCCTGAAGCTAAGTCTTACAGGCATGCTTAACCTTGAGCTCTCACACATGAATTTTTGTCTAGATCCAACTCACCTGTTTTTTCTCTGTTACTACTATGGATGATTGCCTCTTATGTTACATGCTCTGTTATTTATAAAATCATTTTCAAATGCTTTATTTGTCCATTTTCAAATCCTGAAATCTATCAAAAACATTGTGCAGCCTTTTTTGAAATATGCTTTCTCTTTGTATTCATACAAGCAAGAAGATAAGAGCACAACCGAAGCTATGTTTTACACATGTACTATGGCCTACATTATTTAAAAATCACTAGGATAGAAACAGAGTTCTGCTTCTTTCAGATGCTTTCTTTAGCTAAAAATTAATAATGAAATGTAAAATGTCTGGACATTTTAAGTCAATGAGATTTGTAAACGCAGCAAAAGATCATACAGATGTAATGATGCATTTTCAGAAACAGGTCTGAACAAGAAGGATGTTCTGTTACTGAGAAAGGAAAGCAATAGATAAACACAGTATTCACTTTTTCATTTGCATTTACACAACTAGGTAGAGCATTTTGAATAGCAATTATATTTAAGTGAAAGTCCCAGTTCCCACTATTGAAAATATACTTATGAATCATGTGCTATCGTATCTCAGTTGCAGAGACAATTGCAGTGTGCAAATGCATATTCCTTCCTTTTGCTGCAGCCTCAGACTTACTCAGACATATGGTTTGCAGAATACTTGCAACTGCCTCATTTTTGGCACTTCAAGTACAGGAAGCAATACGTTATTTGTATATTCTGTTAGGGACTAATACAACACAAAGCCCACTGAAACAGTTCAACTTTAGATCATACCTTTCAAGTCTCTCCTAGCTCGTCTACACTGCTTCCTGAAAAGGATTTTTTGTAAAGGTAGTTTGACATCTGCTCTAGTGGTCATCGCTAACCTTAAGGCTACTTTTGCATTGTTCTGTGTTTATGCTGCAGTTTTTTTTTCCCATTGCCTCTGTATTAGGACTCAGACCTGAACTCAGTGAAGACAACAGGAATCTTCCCATTACTTTATGACAAAGGACTGGAAACCAAGTCTCCCTCTGGGATGCAAAGTGAATTGCATGTCTTCCAACCAGAAAGGCTACAATCTGCATCAGGATGCGTGTCTGTCTCACCGCACCCAAGTTTCTGAGTATTCATACAAAAGCTACAGATTTGCTGTGTCAGCAAGTTAGGCAGCAATGCTTCTAAAGACAAGAAATAAAATACTATTTCTCTGATTCAGTGTCAATAATATTTACATGTCAATCCCAGTTACATTTTATTTTAATATAGCTTAAATTAGAGTAATTCAATCACAATTTTATTTCTCCTGTGCTTGTGTTTTAGTCTCAGAGAAGTTGCCTTTTTTCCTGACTGATCGCGGAGAGCACAATACAAATATTACACCTTAGCCTTTTCAAGCAGTGAACACACACATTGGTCATTAATTTTGCCTTTAGTAAAAGGACACTTTTCACTTCTGTCCTCTTGATCTACAGTAAAGTCTTTTCTTTGAGGAAGAAAACAGGTTAATAAATAATCCAAAATCTGAGGTTTATTGGCCTTTTTTGTCATTCACCTCCAGTGGGAATTATAGCAAGGAACAGTTGCCCTTGTTAACCTGCAAACATTTTTCACTCAGTTAGGTCATTGCCTCTGGCTCAAGGGTCCAATTTTCCTTTCATTCATTAAGCACATTGGGAAGCGGAGTTCCTAACCCTTTCCAGTCTAAATGTGGAACAATCACATCCCCTCACAATCAAGTGCCCATGTGCTGGGACCTTTACGTTTCACTGTGATCTCTCAGTGACGCAAATTTTTAACAATTGAAGGATATTAAGTCAAAAAGTCGTTTTCTAATTGGAGGAGCTCAGGGGATTTCAAATAATGAACTCTTATAAACTGGAAGCTGGTACATGTGCCTTTTTAATTATTATTATTATTTATTTTTTTTAAATTGGGGGAGAGAGCATTGCTAATCTCAGAAAGCAGATTCCAGAAGTTCTGCCTAGGAATAAAGGAAGGCCAGAAGGATAAGAGTTAAGCAGGTATAAAAGAAAAATACTGTTTTCATGAGTTGAACTGACATATTCTCATATGTCATTTTATTGGAGAGTGTAACTTCTAGAGAACAAAGCTATTTCAGCTTTTAAAATTGGACGTGACAGAACTAATTCAGATCTTACTTTTGGAGCAATCATAACAAAGGGAGAATGTCTTCTTCCTACTGCTAAAAGACTTTGCTATAGAGTCTCATTGGATGACAGAGATGGATTACTGAGCCTGATGACTGAGAGCTGAACACTTGAGTTCTATATAAATAGAGATTTCCATGCATATAATCTCCTGTGCCAAAATATAATAAATATCTCTGTAAAAATTGAGCAACAGTGTTTAAACAGAGCCAGTGATATTAAGATAAGCAGAAAAAACCACTAATCCTTCACAGCGGTATAACTGAAGACATGGTAATGAAAAGACTTAGAAATGGGAAAAACTGAAAGGGGAACCTCCAAAAAATTGCTCAGAATTGGCTCTGGGATACAATAAGAACAAAGATGGTTGAATTAGAGAAACATGGAATGGGGAAAAGATCAAATTTCTAATCATCCCAATTGCTCAGTAAAAGAATAGGAAGGATTCCTCATGAGCTGTATGTAATGACTTTATGGCATAGTGTGGAGGGGTAAGCAGGGCATGAGATAAGCACAGTGTAAAGTTGAATTTTTACAATGGAAAACAAAGGGAAGGGGATGCAGACTAAGGACTGAACAGAGGGAAACAATACACAGAGATCTGGATGTGTGGGATGATTGTAAATAACAACTCAGTCGCAGACAGAGAAAGAGATTGACACGAACACTGATGTTAAAAAGAAAAAGGCTGAGGATGAGAGGGTGGCAAAAGAAAAGCTGCTGTGGATCTTCAACTTGCAAATACTGAGCTTCTTGTTTTCTATATCAAGATTCCCATAAAAGATTGCAGGCAGGTCAGGGGAAGTAGAATTTTGTTCAGTGGGGAAAGATGGAAAGGGAAATTTTGGAATTATATGTTGGCCAGTTGTGGAAGAAACTGGAACTGAATCAAATTTTCAGGGAGATTCCCAATGAAAAGCAATATTGGTGCTTTTCAAAAGTACATGGAATCAGCTTCCTGCTTATTAGTACAACTTATTTGTGTCAGTGTCAACATTTAGCTGTTTCTAAAAAAGGAGAGAAGAAACACATACATACAACAGAAGTGCAGAGTTCAGCTAGAAGACTGTACCATAGAAAGACAGTTTGTCATCTTTCTGGAATAAATTACCAATACAAGCAGGCTATTTAGTATTTCTTACATTCTCAGTGTTTCAGGGCAAGGGATTGATCAGCCACAAAATAAGTCAGAAAATTTTGGAAGGATTTTTTTCCTTCATTTAGCCAAAAATGAAGAAAAAATTTTTCTTCATTTGCCAAAATTAAAATGTTTACATTTATATACATAAAGATTGCTCCAAAAGTAACGCCTCCTCTTTATTTCCATGGAAAATATAACAAAGAGTACAGTAACATTATTTGATAAAGAAACACTATTTTTCAACTTGTACACCACCATTTGTTGTGCATTTTTGCCTACATGCCATGCTCATAAAAATTTGCATCAGTTGTGCATGGCTGTTTGGAACATGACTCGTCTTTCACATTGACGTTGCCACTGTTGAAACACATCCACTGTTTGGTGTCCATAAACATTCAGTGAGTGTCAGTGAATGTCAGTGGGTGCATTGTTTTTCCCATGGAGGAATACAGTTCCACACCTTTGTTTTATATGCTCATCCATGTCATGTGCCATTTTTCCAGACTTCCCCCTTAGCTACCTGTCACACAGCAAAAAAAAAAAAAAAAAAAAAAAAAAAAAAAAAAAAAAAAGGAATATTGGTGGGTAGGTTTATTCTCCACTTTCATGTCACCAATATCTGCCTCTGATGTCATGGGCCAACAAAATAAAATAGGAGGCATTACTTTCGGAGCAGCCCGCATATGTTTATGTATGCATGCTATCAGAGAGAGACTTTTATATTGATATTGTTATAACTGTTCGTTTGTCAATATTGCACCAGATACCATGTAAATTCTAGATGAGGTTCTTTTCTCCTGTGCAACTATTGTTGCATCCAGTCATGCTGATACAAATTGAGCCAAACCTAGAAGCCAAAAGCTGGGAGCTGGAAGATCCTCATTATCCCCTAGGGTTTAGGCAGATGTAGCTAGGATACTGTGCTTCCTAAATCTTTCAGCCTCCTACTTATTCCGGAACAATTTTATTTATTTATTTATTTATTTATTTTAATGAATATCAAAATATTTTCCATACAGGCACAAAATAATGCTTGTAAAAAATGTGTGGGTGTGGCAGATTTATGCTGTTTGAATCCAACTGTCTCTCTCACTTAGTGGCTGTTACAAAGCTTTGAGCATCAGAGATTCAATTTCCTATAGCAGCTGTTTCTATAAAGAATAATTCCACTTCCATACAGCAAAGAGAATCTGAGTAGGACCCGTTTGTACTTCCCAGCCTGGGTCATGAATATTTTTCACTTTTACTGTCCTCAAAAACAATTAAGCAAACACAGTGGAGCTTTTTAACTACTTTACCCAAGCTCTTTGGAGTGCTTGAATGGCATCATTACACCAATGCCAGTTTCCAGTGGACTTCCTCTGAATACAGACATCAAGTAAAACGAGTACATCTATTTCAAAGGGAAAGTATAGACATATTTTTGGATGAATAAAGATAAATTTAGAAATATCAAAATACTCTCTGAACGAGGACTGCTGCTTTCTGCCCAGTTCTAGTAGATAATACAGGCATTACTGGAAGCTCAGAGGTCTTGGCTAAAGGACAAAATGAATGATAGAGAAAGAACGATACTTCTGTGAACTCTTATCCCAAAACCAATAATGCTGTTGCTGCAGACAACACACTTTCAAAGTCAGCAGTTATTTTAATTTTACTGCAGTTCTACTGCTATTCAGGGCTGTTCATGAAAGCTCAGTTTCTGGAATCTTGCAGAGATGCCTGAATTTCTGTGTAATTTTCCCCTTTAAAATAGGTTTGTATTGGCTAGCTTTAAATTTTAACTCAAAATGCTCAACCATTACAAAGCAGATGGAAACCTTTCTCTTCAACATAAGTTTTTTAAAATTTGTGAATTTTAAAGCAGTTCTCTGAAATTCTGGAGCCCAATTCATAATCTTTGAGTTCTCATGCTTGGCAATACAAGATTTTTTCTTTGCCCACACACAAGCTGATGCAAACAAGTCATGAAAAATCCTGAATGCATCTTGTTGTGGTGCGCTGCCAGACCTTTGTTTGCTGACAAGAGAAGTATTTTGGAAACGCCTGAGAAGAGCTGCAAATTTCTTTGCCAGCTTTAAAAAAAAAATTGAAGTTGCACCTCTGTATTCCAGGCCACACAGACTGAAATCATTTCTGAAACTGAGATTACGCAGGAAAGAATGTCCTCATATACATTTGTTAAAGGACTGAAGCCCAAATGCAACACTGATACTTTACATTATAAGTCAAAGTTGCAAGACAAACTTATTTTTCTGAGTGTGTATGGTAATAGCAACAGATTGTGCTAGTCTGTTCAGGAAGAAACACTTGTAGGTTAACTTCTTGATCACATTGTGAAATTATTTAAGAAACACTGTTAAAGTTGTTTACACTTTCCATGTACTATACATAAATATTTGTTTATGGAACAACTTTGTAGTGCTTTGCCTTTGTCAGCAACTGGAAATTGTTACTAATAACTACATTCAGGGTTTCAAATTCTATAACCCCTATCTGACTTCATGTAGTACTTTCCAAGAAACTGCAAAGTGAGAACTCTGGCTTGTACTTCAAGGAAAAGTTATGCTGAGATACACAAAAGTGTTCTGTGAGAAAGTTGTTAAGCATTTCCCATACTGCATATTGCCGCCTATCTCCACAGCCATACAGAGAGGACTCTATATTCTTACATAAAGTTTGTTTACAGTGTCAGACAGAAGTTAGAGACCATTCCTAAAATCAGAGCTAACCCCTACAGTACAATACAGTATCACATCATTCCTTTCTTCTCTACTATCAAGTTCAAATGGCTCTCTTTTTTCTTTTTTCCATCTAAGTCCATGAAATGGCCAGCTCTGTAGGGTGGTATTTATAAGAAAGTAGTTGTATAAACCCTGAACTTCCTCCTCCCATTTTATTTACATCTTTCACTCTTTGGTAATTGGTTCATCACAGTGAATGTCTACCTCCTGATATTACACGTTACACAAACAACAGAAAATCTGAAGTGTGCTTTTGAGATTAACTTGTTTGTCTAGTTTTAAGACATCAGATCTTAGTACATTACCTTGCTAACTGAAAGAGAAGCCTTAGGTATCAAGACAGACAAATTAGCTGAGGAAAGAACACAGGGCGCCCTGCTGTTCTTGTTCAAGAAGCTTCATTCCCAGATTTCAAAAGCTATCTCAGATAAATTAATACAGTGTTTGGCCCACTGTTAGCATACTATCCTTAACAATCTCTAGCATAGAACAATACCCAGTGGATTTTGTGGGTTCAGCTTTCTACAAAACTATTTCTTTCCTTCATACTAAAAAGGACAAAAAAGAAGAAAACACAGAGGCATGGGAAAGTAAGTCAGGCAGGAAATGTCTATATTCACATTTGTTTTCCAAAAGAAATGTATATTTGAAAAAAAAAAAAAAAAACAAAACTTAAAAGTAGAACTTTTAAGCATTTAATTACTATTTATTCAGAGTCTTGTGGGTAGAATTAGTGCCACATAACAGGTCAGAAAGTTTTGAATATTCTGAAATTCATATTGATCTACATATGAGCCAAAAACTTGGGAACTGAGTATTCTTTCCAATTCTTTAACTCGTACATTTAACCTAGGTTGCTATTTGAGAATAGAAAAACCTTACGGAATTCATATCATGTAAGAATTCTTAGGAGAAGAGTTAATTCTACCTAATACTAGAAAAAGCAGTTTCAGAGTGGTTCACTCTCCGTTACTTAGAGAACACAGATAACAAACAACAGATTATAGAGCTTGGGTACAGTATAATTAATTGATGTTCATTTCACACTTGTGATACTTGTTGAAGACTGAAGGTTTTCAGAATGTCACTCCATAGAAACTAGGAGTGGTCTGATGGAGTCATGAAAATAGAACAAACCACTATATAACTCATGAACGGAATACATATATATATATATATATATATGAATAAAAGCAAAACATCGCTACCATTAGACTCAACAAAGTTTCTTATTAGTTTCTCACTGGAGGTGATCAAGTCCTAGAACTTTAGAAAATCCTCCTGTGACAAAACATTCAGGCTTTTCTTCTCCAGCAGGGAAGTCCCCAGAAGACATCTCAAGCTTCAGAAATCACATGTACTAACCGTTAACAACAATTAAAAGGCAGAGAGATTCTCCATAGTCAGTACCTTCCTAAAATCCAAAGAGAGTTTATAATCTCCAACAGTGGCGCAGTGGTATAAAGTGCTGCTTGCAGCACCGAAGGGCCTGGGTTCGAATCCCCCTTGTGGTGCAGGGGGTAGAAGTGCCACTTCGCTACATGATCGCTTCGCTATGATCTCTAAGGTCCCTTCCAACTCGCACGATACTATGATACTATGATGATGATCCTTACTGGTCAACCTTTGCCATTAGTAAAATCTTATCAGCAATATTGCATAATATTTCTCTTATAAATTATCACTATCATCACTCAAAATCCCTTCTTTTAATTTATGTTGCACCAGATGGGAGAGCACTGCCAGTTCAGGCTGCATTTTGGAGCACCAGTATCACACACTTAAGCTCTGGCTTGAATTTCCAGAACTCTTGTCTATACAGTCAGCTGCTAACAATGTACAAAACAGTTTCTGTACTTTTTGCACAAGCCAAAATGTGCAAAGGGATTAAATAGCATGACTGGATCAAGTAAAGTGGAGGAAGGGGGCTATGCACACACGCCCCAAACACATCATTATGTTTCTGAGCAGTCCACACTATACAGACTTTCTGGCTGGAAGAGGTTATAGCACAGATCCTACTATGCTGCATGAAAAAACTGCAAGTGAGAATAAAAGGTTTCTCTTCCTCTCCCTCCAATATATACACAAAAAGAAAGGAGAAACAATTCAAGTGAGGATGTGCTTTATGAGACCACAGCAGTGCTAACAAGATATTACTAAAATGGTGCACTTCATTCTAATAGCATGGCTAATTGTTAATTCTTAGTAGGATTTTTTTTTTCTCATATAGTTTTGCAAGTAGGAGGGTAGAATTATAAAGATATTTCCCGAGAAACATTAAAATTTAAAAATAAAAGACATTTGCAGGCTATTTGATACATTTATCCATTCAAACGGACTTGAGTTCTGAAAACAATATTGTTATCATCTTAGAATCATATTCTGTAATACTGTGGAAGAGTAAAAGGGTGGGGACAGTGAGTTACTCTTTTATTGCTCAAATTTAAGTTCTCCACCAAATTCTGGACAAGTGGATGACAGGATTTTGCAAATCCAATTTCCTTCTGATTTTCTAAATACATTTGCACGAGCAAATTGTTTGACTCTTAAATTATATCTCAACTTCAGAATAAACATGAATCTCTCACTTAAATCATTCTAACTCCTTCAAAGTGAGCCTGCTGTTAGAATAACAAAATCATCTTCATCATATCTCAGAGAGGATGTCTAATTAATTAATTCCTAATTTTCACATTTTCTGAGTATACCTAGATTCCACACTGAAGATGTGCCCCCAGATGTTTATCTGCATTACCTTCAAAGGTGTCTTAGCAGGTTTTCCAATATCAGCTGTTTCAGGATTCCTCTCAAGAATATTTTTTTTTATTGCTTTGATTCATATCATTCCAAAGGTCTGCATTTTTCCTTATCATATTTCCCTTTCCAGCAGCTGTAAGATACCTTTGATCTGTGAATATAACTTGATAGACTAAGTTGCAGTGTTCTGGTTCCTCTTCCCTGTAGTACCAAAGGGGTCAGCCAGACACATGTGCTTACTTCTCAAATGCCCAAAGGTAAATGGCCATACTTTCAACACTTACTGCCTGTGTTATCTTTCTGCTATTCAATCCTTGGTAAAGATTTTACATAATATTCTTTTCCAATTGAAATGAAGAAACATTTTCCCACTGGTGTGTGACAATGCTCAGAATTAATTTTCTAAACTAAAGTTCATCAGTATTTCAGAGTAAGCATCCAGACCCTCTAGAATACAGAAGACAAATAATTTTTAACTCTAATTTGTGAGTACAGTTATTTTTTATCCACAGACAACTGTGACCACAAATGCTCACTTGTGAGAAGAGAACATGAGAGTCAAATGTCAGTGTGACAATTTTTTAACACTGTTCTTTGGGGTCTATGGATCAACCCCAGATGTGAATCTAGACCTGAAGAGCAGGTTAGTACCTGCTCTTTGGAGCCTTCCTGTCCTGACCACATCTTCCTTTTTCTTTTCTTTATTTGTAAGACAAAAATTGAAGTCATTCTTTTCTCACTCCTAACCAGTTGCCTCTTGTAAAATATATTTATTTCTTGTCTTTCATGTTTGCATAAGAATCTTGTAGCACTCAAGTACATGCATTGAAAAATAAAGATTAATCACATAAACTGAGAACTCAGAAGAAAAGAATCAACTGAGCTAAAAAATGTTTAAAGTTCTGCAAGGGTTTAAAAGTTTACAAACTAAAAGGACAAGGGTTTCTGGAAGCAGACTTATGAGTAAACAACCTCACCATGACCTCATGCTCATATAAGGAGTGAAGAGGAGGAGATGGACCCGTCCAGCAGGAAGTTACAAGAAATCTGCTGAGCTAAAAAACAGCAGATAAAATAATATATGAAGGTCTGCACTTGAATTTGAGGAGGACAAATCTCCAAGGACTAACTGGAAGAAGAAACTACATTACAACATTTTCCTGGCCTATAAGACTAAGTGAGGAAGTAAGCAAAGCCCAGACCCAGTGCCAGATCACCGGGATTCACTGAAGCTTTCTGCCTGCCAGAACATCCTCCAAATTGAACAAGAGGGAAAAGAGGCAACAATGACTCTTTTTTCATAATCTTCGTTAACTAGGAGCTGTAAAGCAGCAAAACCTAGGGACTGACCTGGAGATGGTCCACGTGAATCTGCTGAGCTGTCCACAGGAAGAAAATTCCCAGAACAATGCACAAGAGGGCTGAACTGAAAAGGACTAGGATGTCTATCTAAACATAGAGAATGAGGTTCAACTCTCCTACCAGACAGGATACCCAGTAATGTTTGAAAGGAATTTCTGCAAACTGACCTTATTATTTCTCTAGCGTGAGAAAACATGCCAGGTACCTAACAAGTGAGGAGACAATGCCAGTTCAAAGAGCATCTGACCTTAATATAATGTGACACCAGAAGCAACAACTGTGGAGAGAAAAGATTGGAATGGTAATCTGTGCCTATTTATATTCAATCTAACTGAAAAAGGGGGCCAAGTAGCTAGTGAGGAAATATGGTTAACTGGGAAAGCACTATGCTAAAGTCAAAAGGAAGTATGAGGGAAATATGAAGGTTAGGAAGGAACAGGAGCTAGAAGTGTGTAAAAAGCCTGCAAGGGAAAAAATATTGCAAGAAGCCGGAAAGTGTTTATTTTAGTGAAAATGTATGAAGCCAGAGCATGGGGATCCTGTAACAAATCCATTTTAGCATGCAATGATACATGAACGCGTACATAATTAATATAATTTAATAAAGTTAGCCATCTCAGAGCAATGGATTGATTTCATATGGTGATCCAGATTCATAAAAGTAGATTTACTGAGTTCTGCCCAGAGTAATCCACAGGCTTGTGTCATCCATTCCTTCAGTTTCAAACTGGTCTCATTCAGAATATTTGCAATGTCAGATCTGCCTGCGCTTTCCCAACTGAAATAATAAGAAAGGAAGGAAAAAGTAGAAAAAGAAAACAGAAGAAAAAGAAAAAAAGGGGAAAAAAAAAAAAAAAAAAAAAAGGAGGGGGGAGGGGGCAGGAAACAGAAAAAAGAACAAAAAAAGGGGGTGGGGTGGGGGGGGGGAAGAGAAAAAAAGAACCCATTTCTTTAATTCAATTTTATTTATTTATTTATACCATTCTCATATAATATAAAGTAATGGAAAAAAACAGCTAAAACTTACAGAACACAGAACACAGCGTGGAAGCACAGAAGCATTTCACAGTACATACCTTATCCTACAGACTTAGGATCCTGTCATCCTCCCTAATATTTCCATATTGAATAGAAATGAACAAAAAGTCCTCAGACAAATCAGATGTGATCTCTAGAGGAGTCTGCACCACTCATTGGTATACGTAAGGAGTCTGGAAAGGCTGATCTTTCAGGTTGGGTGCTTCAGTTGCATGCCCACTGTTAGACACAGGGTGACTGTCCTAGACCAACTATCATCCCACTGGTTCAGAGACTTAGGCAAAACGAGGTTTCAGGAATCAACTTTCTATAAAATCAAATTTCCCAGACTCTGGCCTTTACTTTATATGGTAATAATGAAAAAGACGTCTGTACACACAGACTGCATAAGGTCAGCATTTATGTCCTGCAAACGAGTCCCTTAAACATTCTGTGCTCTTGAATCATTTTATAGAAGTATTTGTTCCACATGAACATTTGCCTCACCACAGTTGTCCCAGCTTGTTACATATTTCTTTGTTCAAAGGCTTGGCTTCTCATTTCACAGCAATTGTTAAAGTAAAATACAAATATAAGAGCTACAGGGTGTATAATGTATAATTGCTTCCCATTCTTGAGCTGCCAGGTTTTCCCACACACATCATTACAGCAATTATTTAACAAAGAGATAAAGAGAGAAATCATCTTCCTGGAACACTGTAAATGTCACTGGAGCCAATCAGTAAGATAGAATGGCCAGTATAAGATAAGAGTGGAAAGACCTTGCAGAACTGAAGCATGTGGAAGCTGAATGATAGATGTTCATAGAAGCAAATTCAGATAAGCTAAGCAGGATGCAAGTGGGGTAGCAGGTAGGTACAGCATATAAAGGGAGTAGTGTGCATGTGCGTGTGTGTGTACACATATGCATGTGTTTGTTTACTGTAGATGAAGGAACAAAGTGAATTCAAAGTTCTATGACTCAAAATAAAAAGAGCTAAATTCATAACACGTATTTGTGTGGCAGCCTTTACCACACATGTCATATCTACAATGGTCTGCGCTCCAGATGGCTGGATAATGAGAGCCCACTGGCCTGGCCTGGACAAGGTTCCCAAGTCTTTTCTTATGAAATGTTAACTCAGGGTGCCAGTAGGCACACAACTGAGCAGGCCACATATACATATATTTCTGAAACAAGATCAATCTCTATAAATCATACAGTCTCGGGCAGGTAGGAATGTGATAACAAAGACTGCAGTAACCTTCCTACGGTGATGCTATGGAGAGGGTCTTTGCTAAAGAATGACTAAGAAAATTGTGATACAGTTCTCAAGAAAATATGATCTAAATTTCAATAAATTTCTTTTCCATGAATTGCCGATAGCTGACTGCTCAGCAGTCAAAACTATGGGGAGCAACCATAAAAGTTTCGTATCAGTACTTGGGTACTTTAACCTCATTCATTCCTTTTTAAAAGTGCTGTCAAGCTGTTGGCTCTGCTACAAAAATTGTATGAGCTAAAGAAAGACATGTGAACTCAAGCCTGAAGCAGCATTTAAGGGGAAACAGACTACACAAAGTATTAAGCTTGTGATGGTGATGGAGACTCATGCGCTCTAATTCGGAGTCTATTGGCTAGTCACAGTGAAGGAGTTTCTTATAGGCAACATAAACTCCTGTCCTGTCCTGTTATTAATATTAGTAATTCATTCTGGATGAGCCTTCCTGCCAGCCCCACCTATCATTCACACTTCATGGGTTGCTCAATTAAAAATACTAACAACTGCCAGCTTTGTAACATTAAAAGCAAACAGTTGTTATTAAAATAGAAAATAACAGCAACACTTATCATCAGACCACCATAACATTGCACAGCTTGGCACAAGTCTTGAAGTCTCTGCTGTACTGAGGCCCAGTACAGACCACACACAGAGCCTGAGTTACAACATAAAATTTAAAAAACAACAATAATGATAAAAATAAGACAGTATGTCTTAATCAGGATTTGCAATATAGCCATCTGCTTTACCTAATCTGGAAGTGGCAAAGCTGCTCAAACATGAACTTTCCATCCCAGGGGAAAGTCTGATATTCTGATACTTACTTTTATAATTAACTGCAACAGAAGTTTAATATTTCTCTTCATTCGTGTTCAGCTATTTCAGCTGAATTATTTCAATATCTCTGAATCAACTTATTTTATGTGTCAAATCCAAACTGAAATAAAAGCATCTATTCTCTCTGCTAGCACGGATCCCCAGGGAGTGACTGCCAGGCTGTATGGAAAACATAGTCCAGATGCACAGCATCTTTCCATCTTTTCCATTTGAAAAAAAAAAAAAAAAAAAAAAAAAAAAAAAAAAAAAAAAGGAGCATAAAAGATCCAAACAATTTCTCTATGACTTTGCTAAGTTTGCGCTCAGGCAGAAATTAAACACTGATTGATCTGAAATATTTCCTTCTCCTCTGAAACCGTCACTGAAGGAAAAAAAATAAAATAATAATTAAAAAAAAAGGGTGATTTCCTGTGAAAATTTCTATTTTTATAAATCCACATTTAGTGATATGGAATATTGTGTCCAAATTTTATCCACTCACTTATTGAAATCATTGTAAATTCTAAACAAATGTAAACAAGACACTTCGGGATGTATACACGTATCTAACAACAGCACCAAAATACTGCAATAATAAACCCATTCTGTCCATTTCAGAATCAAGCACACAACAGTAAAATCTGCAAATCAAACATGTCTTTATTACAGCTCTCTTGTGCTTGCACACTGTGATACAATCTTTAATTATACAAACACTTAGTATTTTTTCCACAACCCCCCCTGTTTCATTCAGTGCACAGAGGGAAAGGTAATGCAGAAATGAATCAGTGTTCCGCCGTGAATGAACCCATTGTCTTTTGCTCCCTTGCCTCACTCACTGCACAGCTTAGAAGGTGTCCGGTAAATGAGGCAAAGGGTTGCAGGAAGAGGACTGTTCATCCTGTACTCAGTGTGCCTCCTAAAACTATGTCTGCAATTACACCATTAAACATAGTAATTGTAGTTCTCATGCACAACAAGCCCAACTTGATGTCATCTGTACAAACACCATGATTGTTTTCTAACATTTGAAGAGCTAAATTTGTAATGTTCTTTATACACAGATCAGTTGGACTTGATATCAGACTGTAGCTGGCTCAGACTTTCTGCAGAGAAAGGGACCATTCACTGAGAAACCTTAAGCCTAATTCACACACACACACACACACATAAAAAGGAGAGAGGGAAGATTAGAAATAAATTCCTATAATACTTGAATCAAAATGACTCAGCCTTCAAAGAAAGTGAAATCAAGTTTGTAACAATAATGCTAGGAGGGCAACTGCTCATTTCAGTATCAGAAAGCTTGTTATGTTGTGTGAAACTGACATTGCTGAAGACTACCAAAGTGCTGATATGTGAACCTAATTTGGAGGATTTGCAAGCTGTGGAACTAGTAAGATCACAGATAACAGAGGGGTGGATCTATTACAGACTTTCTCTGGTTTCATCATGACATAATGCGCCAAAAATCAGAAAGTAAAATACAGAGTTGGCTCCAGTCCAAGCATCCAAATATGTTAACTACAAACTTGGCTTAGTGGATGCAGTAGCCAACAGATTTCAGTTTTTCATCATTTCATTTTTAGAAAATAAACACAATAAACATTACTGAAGTCTAAAAGCTCTCATTAAAAAGACAAATCTGGCTTCTTCAAAGAAGAAGACTGCAGTGTAAATTCGGGATTTCCATAGCACTGTCCTCTTTCCATTTCCCCTCCAGTTAGCACCATTCAGCACACCACAGACTCTGGGTCACATACAGTCATATGGTTTGCAGAGCTCCACTGCTTGTTCCCCTCTACACATCACAATTGTGCTTACTCCCTGCCTTCTGCTCTAACATACCTCCAGCCTGAACAGAAAAGATAATTTATACCATTAAGCAGAATACTCTGGCTCCAAGTCCATTCAGGCTTTGTCTGTTTTAGTAAAACTGTCAAAAACCAATGGAAATGTGTTGCATATACTGTAATGATTTTTGTGTTGTAAACACCTGGTGCTGATGAATCTGATATTTTTCATAGGCTGTATAGTAATTTCAATTGCTGCTGGCTTTGAACTTAGAACATCTTATCATCAGACTTTTTTACAGGATCTATATTGGAAGCTGAGTGAAGAAGGATGCAGGATGCATTCAGTGCATTCAAACTCACACAAAACAAAGAAAAAAACTTTTTCCTATGCACTGTTCAGATGAAAAAGATAACTTTCAAGAACTTTGAGGGCATACGGCAACGGAGTGGGACAAGAATAACCAACATCTCAAGATGACGTAAAAGAACCAGGCTCAAATCACAATCCTGAATTTGAAGCACCACAGGCTCAGCATTTTTTTACCCACTCTGAGGAGGAAACACCCCAGCCATTTGGCCACATCATATCCAGGGCTTCTGGCTTGGGTTTCTGTTACTAAAATTTCCATACTGTACCTGCAAAGCCTCTCCTGAGAAAAAATTCATTGAAAGTAGCATGCTTCCCTGCACAGCTTAATTTGGTTTCTGCAATTTCCAGTATAAATAATCATGCAAAAGTATGAATTACATTATAATTTGTATCTCATTAATTAACTTGGCACCTGAGTTACAAACAAATTTACTCGTAAGCATAAGAATCTCTCCACTCAACATACCAATTTCCTTAGCAGCCAGCCTCCTGAGTTTTGTCTGATTTTAGATCTTAAACCTGATGACTTGGAACAGAGATATGAGAAACAAGACATTTGGCTCCTATTTCCAATTCTATCACTGAGTTTCTCTTGAAACGTGGTAAGTCATTTAACCTCTCTGTCCCACAGCTTCTTGATCTTGATCTTCTATTAAATAGATACAGCAGTATGCAATTTGAGGGTATTAAGAAGCTAAACAAAGGTTTATAAGTGTCATTCTCCCTCCTCTTTTTTTTTTTCTTGCTACAAGATCAAAGAGAGAGGGAGTGCATTGTGTTTATAAGACGTGAACTTCTGATAAGATTTATAGTGGTTGCCTATATCGCTGCAATGTCCTTTTAACCTAATGTCCCCATTTACAAAAATATATATATATAAAAGGAATTCTATATGAAAACAACAGTGCAAAAGACTTTCCAAGGTGGAAAGTTACATTTATTCAAATCCCACTAACTTTGGCAAGAGTGTGGCAATTACTGAAAACCACAGCTTTCCATTCCCCAAAGTTTTCTGAAGACTGACACCACACATGTTTTCAGTGATGGATGCAAACTCCTTGTTACCAACCAAAATCCTTTTGCTTGATTCCACATTTGCTTCTTGGATTCATTAATACCTCCCTGGAATTAAGACAAAATGGCATCAAAATGAATACATTTTTTATGTTCCAAACATAATTGTTTGTGCTATATCATACTGATACCACAGTTGTATATCAGATCTTGCAGTTATACGCACATATGGAATATAAAGAACATGCCTACCAAATCTGCACACTGTGACACAGTTAAAAATTGTCCTCATGCGCAATTCGATCTCTGATCTAAATATTTGCCTTATGTCTTTATAGTGCATGTCAACAGAATCTAGGAACATGCACTTATTCACACTGTCATCTGAACACTATCCCTTCAGAAATATTCATAATTTCACTGAAATAACAAAATAACCTTAAGTATACTAGTCAGCGAAAGTAATTTCTCTTATTCAGCACTGATACCTAATGAATCACAGAATCACACAGAATCACAGAATTGTAGGGGTTGGAAGGGACCTCTACAGATCATCGAGACCAACCCCCCTGCCAAAGCAGGCTCCCTACACCACGTTGCACAGGTAGGCGTCCAGGCAGGTCTTGAATATCTCCAGAGAAGGTATATACTTCCCTGGGCAGCCTGTTCCAGTGCTCCGTCACCCTCACTGTAAAGAAGTTCTTGCGCACATTCGTGCGGAACTTCCTATGCTGAAGTTTCAGCCCATTTCCCCTAGTCCTGTCCCCACACACTACTGAAAAGAGACCAGCCTTGCCACTATGGCTCCCGCACCTCAGGTATTTATAAACCGGGATCAAGTCCCCTCTCAGCCTTCTTTTCTCAAGGCTAAACAGACCCAGTTCCCTAAGTCTCTTCTCATAGGGGAGATGTTCCAGGCCCTTCACCATCTTTGTGGCCCTCTGCTGGACTCTTTCCAAGAGATCCCTGTCTTTTTTGTACTGGGGAAAAAGCGTACATTTTTTATTTAATGTTGTAGTTACAGTATATCATACAGTAGAATAAGTATTTAATTGGAAAAAATCTTCTACAATGTAGTTTCATGCTGGGTTTCTCTTCCTCTTGCATTGTGCTTCCAGTGGAGATCCCCTATCCGCATGCATTGTTTCCAAATTTTTCATGTAATATAGACAATCTCTGTCTTTTATCTAGCCCTGTTGATCAGTTGGACATGGCTGATTTTTACAACTGCATGATTTTCCAGATTCTAGCCTAATTACTGTGATATCAGAATTAGATCAATATTTTTCAATGATTTTATTTTTCCAAACTGTATCTTATGTTTATTTAAAGGCAACTTTCCTAAATTATTCTTGGAACAAGATCCATCATTTGTTATTGGCATATAAGGACCTGAAGATCTAATAGGATCTAATAAGATCTAATGATCTAATAAGAATCTTACCACAACTTCTGTTGTATCATTATATCTCCAATTCTTGTAAAAATAGAAATTTCACTTCACCTTAAGCCACAGCTTGGACCCACACAGTTTGCAATACCAAATAGACCTTCATTTCCTATGATGCTGAACAAGTGAGATGGATGCTCTTCCAACTGAACTTATCATGATACCACACTCCCATATATTATACATAGTTCAAACTGCCAAGAGCTGTCAACAGATATAAAAGGAGAAATATGGAACTAGACTCCATACATTTATCTTTTGTCCTACTCAGGGCAAAAGAGACAAAGTCTGAAATCAGTGCTGACTCATGAAATGTCTATTACCAGAAAACCACCTACTTCTTCAGGAATTAGATTTTCCAGTATAGTCCATATTACTTATACTTAGTAACATGAAAAGAGGCTAATGCAACTCTTTAAAAATCAAAGAATAAAAATAAAAAATTAAGAACAAAATTAAAAAAATAAAGAACTATAGCCACATTTACACATTTTCTCTAACATTATACCATGTCTCAAATAAGACAATACTACTCATCCTAAGAACTGTATTTTGTACTCTTTTATTGCATGTATAAGGATTGCTAAACAAATTACCTATTATAGGTATTGCTGAATTCACTTAGGTCATACAGGGAGACTGCAGGGTAAATTGGAAGGACTAATATTGAAAAATGTTGCAAATAATCTTTTTGCTGTCCTCGCTAGTATTTTCATGACACTTATCCTGTCCCAACATCATCCCATATCCTGTTACAACAATCTTATACCAATAGATCTTCAGCCTACATACACAATGATAATGTTGTCTTGATTGGAGTTTCTGTTTAAGACAAGTTTCAGGCACAGAAAGGTTATGCCACCATAACTCATAAACTGGTAATTGCAACAATCTCAGGCCTTCTATTCTAACATCCATGCCTCAGGGCATCTATAAAACTACTTCAATGAAGAATATACTTAATAACTGTCTTACTCTGTAACAATGAAGCTCTCTATAGTAAAGTTTTTTCTAAACAAGTGATAGCATTTTCTTACAGACCTTTCAAAACTATGAAACTGTGAGTCCAGTCACCAAGTAACATCTTTAGGAATCTTAACTCATCTTACTCTGAGATCAAAGCACATTTCTCTGAGCTGTACTTGTATAAATGTATGTAGAAAAAGAGAACATGTAAAAAAAAAAAAAAATTAAAATAAAATAAAAAAATCTAAAACAAATCTGAACATGATTTTCCCTGTGAGAATAACATCTGAAAAGCAAATATCCCATGAAATAGCTCAGTCTCTTACTGAAAGTGATCAGATACTGAATTCAAGAAGCTAGTAAAAGAACTAGGGCTGAAAGTGTACACGTACGATGGTAGTAGTGCAAGAAGTGAATCTCAAGACAAAATTTTCACAAACCAGAAATGCTCCCCATTTAACCATATTTATTGTTTGATCTCTCACCCCTAGGTCAAAGTTCAGAATAGTTACAGATTCAAAAGTTTCTAAACAAAACAATCCAACATAATGTAGAGAAATACCTTTGCAAATGTTCTTATATAATTTTGCATGAATGTACTCATGGTTATTTTACTGGGAAAATCATATTCCTTGGATTTCAGCTATGATCCATCTTTTAAAGTTTCTTTTTATTTATTTTTTTTATTTTTTTTTAATTCTCTGATGTATCTGGAATTTTCAGGGACCATACAATATTTATTGTAAAAATCCTACATCTATACAAGAAGAGATATAGTAAGGAGTCATTACATAATTTCTATTTGAAGATTCATATCAACTCTCACTAACATCATAAGCCCATCTGCTTTATTTGACTTTATCCCTTTGATTTTCTCTGATGGTGTTTTAAATCCCCTGTCATTTTCTGTTTTCAGCCACATGTCTACCATATGTATTGCATAAAAATAAAGGTTATTTTTTTACCACCCACCTACAAAGACTATTTGGCTACTACAGTGTGTGCTGAAAATTCTTCTTGGTAGCTTAAACAGAAGATAATCAACCTGTGAAAAGCCAGCCTATGACAAATTACAAGAAATCTAAAAGTTGACAAACGGAAGACAAACACTTGACCAAACAAACATGTTATTTATCACCTATCCTGGAATGAGATTCATGTCTCCAGAGATGAAGGGCTAGGGCACTAAGCCCTGATTCTAGGGCTGGAAAAGCTATTTGCTTCAGCACATTGTTTACTGGTTTGAATCCCTTCTCTGTTTCTCAGGAAATTCAAAACTCAAAGAACACTTTGGTTGCACTGAAGCTCTCTGGGTTGAGTTGGAAGAGTTCTACTTAATGGATATGTCACACTTGCAGAGACTGCTTTAAGACAGAAGATAACTTCATTCTATGGCTTTCCTACAGCAATCTAAGTTTGGAGGATGCTCAAAACCCAGCAGTTTTCTTTCCATACCTTACCTGAAACATTCATACAAGCTTTGAGCTTTGATTTCTTAGAGGTGCCTATTGCTCATCATAACTGTACTCAGAATACATTATTAAAATGTATAATTTCTGTGACCAGGCCACTAAAGAAATGTTTTATTTCTACCATGGTGCAATGCTGATCAGAAGCATGCAGAACCACAAACAGAACAAATTCTTTAAATAACAAACGTGTACATTTTACTTTTTTTTTTTTTTTTTTTTTGCTTATATGTTGCTCTTAATGTCAAAAAGCAATTTACTTGCTTTTGTGAGATAAATCTGATGACACACTCTTGACATATATTTCTGCTGTATGCCTCTTTTATCTCCTTTGTAGCATTCTTCAATGTGACTGCCAGAATGCTGTTTTAATTTGGGGAATAATTTTCTATATGAGAACTGTCAAAATGAAAATAAATTCAAAGTTCCAGGAAATAATGAGTTCCTGATTATATGTCTGATTACTGTCAGTTCAAGGACTGCAGAGAGTTCAGAAAAGGAGGACATCGCTTTTCCTTTCACCAAACAGGGAGCCTTGAGTTGATGGCACAGGGAGAAGGCTTTCAAGTAGGTTTGAAATCTCCACTGTTCTACATGAGAGTTATTTTTGAGGTCGTGTCATGTTTCTAGACTGCATAAGATTCTCTAGTAGAGACATCTGAGTCTTATCTGACTATTTCTGGCTTTGTTTGAGAATGTTTATATTATTCAATGTGGGAGACTTGAACTCATGACAAGGAACATGATAAATTTTCTTAATCAAACTGGGTATCAAGAGGTGGTCTGTCATCATTTCCCTTTTGTTGCACTGTGAAAGAAAGCAAATAAGGAGCATCCAGTGTGATCCCCACTTCTGTTTTAAGTCTCCCCACCAAGTCATTAAACATTCCCTGGCCTTTGTCAACAGCCTGGTAAACATCCAGAGAAAGAATCAGAATAAAATAGTTTATTTAACATTCCTCTCCTCCAACTGCTGATTAGGATAAATAGTTTGTATAAAACGCCTATCTGATCCAAAAATCACAAAAAGAAAGGATTCAGCTATCAGTAAAGTTTAGATTTGGTTTCAAATATTTTTAAACAGCAAAAGAGTTTTTTGTGCTCTTTGATATTTTCTCCATCCTCAGCACATCATGTTAGCACCGTGTCAAAGCAAAACATCAACATCAAATGATCACTGGGTAAACTCCAGTGAACTGGAGTGAAAGGCTGGAGGCTGAAATTCCAGGCACAAAATAAAATTTGGAAAGAAGCCAGAATAGAGGCTTTTTTTTAACTGTCTAAAATGCTAAGGAATTGATACCTAGCAAATCCTTCCACTGACTTAATGGTTTGGAAATTGTTAATCCTGTTCAGACTGATGAGTCCTCTGAGCCAAGATCATTTCCTCTGACAGGGAAACATATCAAATGCTTCAAAGAAAAACAGAATCTTCTTCTTCCAACCACCGTTCTGGTCATCCATAATGAAAACAAAGCAACATCATGCCCAAATAAAGCATCTACCTAGCATGCAGCGACTTGCAATCAAATCAGAAGTAAAACACTTCAATTCAGGATTGTTTTTTTTATTTTTAAAATTGAGAAAGATTTTGTACTCCCAATCTCCTTGCCTTAAAATACTGGAAGGAAGGATATCCAGTAGTTACTTATGCACTATGAAGATATTTATATTAAGATTTTTGCCATTTAGGTTTTCCCAATGCCCCATTGCTTTTGTAATATTGTACAGAAAGCAGAAGCAGACAAATGGTCTTAGCAGCATACAGGATAGTGGTAGTTGCTTTGCCAGTGTAGAGGAGAATAGCTCTACTCTGTTCAACCATCAAATCACCATTTACAATACCGAATCACTGTGCAAGGCTTAAATGCTCCTTCTCTGTCTTTGAGCTCTGTAGAAAGAAGTCAACCAGTTTTCTGTTGTTGTTTTTTTCTTTTTCACTTTTATATCTGATACATTTAATATTCTATACATTTTTGATCAGATCACCATCTAATATAAATCAGCAAAGCTGAAGTTACTGGATCAGTTTACAAAACTAGAATGTTGCCTGCAGCTTTCCCACAGTAATAAAGTCAGACTAACATATCCACTTTGGCTGAAATATTTGAAAGCATTAAACAAATCTGCATGTTGGGTCCCTGAAACAGGAACTGGGCCTAATCTTATCTATCAATCTGATGGGTAATTTTGATTTGTAAAGCATATATCCCCCTGATGCACACATAGAAGAATAAGTGAAGGCAAGGAAATTCTACAAGTGAACATCACAAAGTAAGATTTTTATAAACATGATATTTTATCAAGAAATTTTAAACATGCAGTATGATGATTATATTTCTCAAATTTCTCAAATAAAGACTTCTACTGATAATAAAAATTGTGAATTTTCTTATAATTTTAAAATTATATGCTGTTAAATTTCTCTTGAGAACATGTTATGTATTGTTGACATATTAAAAGATGCCTGGTTTAGATTTTGTGGTTAATATCAGAGTAAATAGGATTAATATAACTACTTTAATAAAACAAGCAGTTAAATATAGATCAGTTATCACTTTTGTTTTTGATTATGAAAAGAAGATTAGTGTTCATAGAATTCCTTCTAGGAAGTGGCTACAAGTCTGTACTACTGACTGAAGCAGAGAAGTTGTCACTGAATTCATCACCAAAAGTAATTGCTTTTCCCAGTGCTAACTCTGTCCATCAGGAACCATCAAGATAACAGAAATGAAAGAATCTGATGCGAGTGAGGAAGGATAGCAGTGTACACCTGTTCAATAGTTGTAAGTCCGTTTTTCACCAAATGAAACGTAAGTATCCAAATTATAGCCCCACATGACATGCTTGCATGAGTCTTCTTGTCTCTCCATTCTATACGTTCAGTGCAAAAGAAGTAATATTGCTTCCTACAGCCTAGAATTACTTTAAAACCTTATGACTTCATCAGTTGTCTCAAAATATTTATAATCTTCCTGAATGCTCCAGCTGACTTCTCTCTTTTAGTAAGCCTGTCTTTCTTGTAGTAAGGAGAATTGACTTAAAATATTGGAACAAACTGCACAAATGCTGGAACTGGAATGCAAAGACAGAGAAATGTGGTCTCCTGAAATGTAATGCTTGAAAGGCAGACAGTTATTCTTGCAGCAACAGGGAGTGCTAAGGAGTATTTCAACAGGATGGAGACAGCAACACCTGTTGGCTACTTCACACAAAGAATTTTATGAATGTAATTTAAAGAAGGGACTGAGAAATACATGTATAAAGGCAAGATATTCTCACTGAAGTGTGAATATATAGGATAACGCAGTTCTAGTATTTTGACATGAATTCTGAGTCAGAATGAAAACAGAAACATTATTAAGGAAATAGGAAGTCTGAAACTTCTCACTTCAGAGTCAACCTCTGTACTTTGGCATTCAGTTTCATAAAATAGTTCGAGACATCTCTGAGGCAGCTCAGCCCCAAGAAAAGACCCCAGCACATCACAGAAGGATGGCTTGGACTGACACAAAGTGCGAAACTCCCACTTCCAGTACACATTATTACAGCTCAACTTACTGAGCAGGGAAAACTAATAACAAATAAATAAGGGACTCAAATCAAATTAATAAAGAAAAATAAAGTCTTATCTTTTTCTTATTCTAACAAACAGTAGGATAATTATATTGCTTTCAGTATTTCTATCTTAACATTTTAATATTGCTTCTTCATATTCACCCTTACAATTAATAACACATTTTATCTGAATGTAAAAAGGAATTCCAGTCTTTTTCTAACACAGTATGGTTTGTTTGTACTTTTTCAGCTAGTGTCATTCATAATAGTGCATCTAACAGGAAGGTGTAACAGTAGCTGTATGTTGCCACTAAAAATGAAGTGTATCATAATACAACAATAGTATGCAGATAGCATAAAAAGAGAGAAAGCCAACTATCATTTCTTAACTTTAACAGTGAAGCTGGAGCTGGATCTCCCTGAACACACACACACAAATTAATAAAATAAAATGAAATAAAATTTGCCAAAAGGCAAATTAATTTAAATACAAAATAAGCACTGGAACACCAAAATATAAAGCACTAACTAAATTGGGTTATTTCAGTTTGGAATTCATAGCCTGGAAAAAGTGTGCATCAAATTGTTGTATATCTGCAAAATGATTCCTATGCAAAAAACAACCTTGTGGAAAAAGGAAAGAGGGGAAAGAATTGACCAGTGGAATCCCTTGTGAAAGTATGTTTAAAAATACTGAGGTTTAACATAAACCAAAAAAAGAAAAAAGAAAAAAAAAAAAAAGAAAAAAGAAAAAAAAGGAAAAAAAAGCCAGGAAATTCTAACTTAAGCCTAACAACTCCATCCTGAACTCATGCTGCTGAGAAAAATAAAAGGAACAATGCTGAGATTTCAGAACAGTTTTGCAACTGAGCTTCCTGATTCCCCTCCGTTTGTTAAACCTGTTTAATGTTAACATTTAACATTTGAATAAATAGTTACAGCATTTACAACTGCTCAGATCAACTAAGTTTTGCAGTGTTACTATAGGGTAGGTTCACTGGTGAAAGCCAAGCCACTGGGTTTAAGCACTTCTCATGGTATTACTGTGCAAACAAACATCACCAGAGCTTTGTGAACATCCAGTTTTATGACAACTCCTTCATATGGTGCTGTATCAAAGTAATTGTGAATTCTTCAGTTGGTCTTCTTTAGATGATGCAGCATTTTTCATGTTATTGTATTATTAGTAATTATTTTATTTGTATGCCAAAATAATTATTATCCCTGACCATTATTTCTACATTTACAGTAATGGATTTTTATTATTTGCTTTTGTTATAAGTGATCAGTACACTGGCATTTTCTTTTCAATTATTTTGCTGTTTTATCCTGGTGTTTGATCTTGGATATACTGGGAGCACATATGTGCTTCTGCTATGTGCTTACCCATGATATTTAAGTAACATTTCTGGTAATGATTCTTATTTTGCACAGTTTTTATTTATTTATTTATTTTTAAGATTATTTCACTCACACTCAACACTTGGGGAAAGGAAAATTTCAAACTTGCTCTATCAGAGGAAATAAAGTAATTTTAGTAATTTTAAATATCTCCAAAAAAATAATTGAGACCATTCCTGCACATATTCTGATATAGCAATAATATTCATTTAAGGCTGAAACCACACTATTCTGCCAGTCAACAACAAGAAATACTATTATGCAGAATAAGTGCTGAAATTGAGACACCACAGCACAACTTGGATATTAGCTTATCAGCTAAATACATTTATCTACAACTAAGAAGATCATATTGTATTGATCTACGCGTATGATGAAAGTAGAAAATTAACAAACAATATTTACTGAACTATCTACTGAGTTTTCCCTTCAGCTCTCACTGGCAACTGAGCCTTTCCATCCAGACATGGACCGCTTCAATACTTCCTAAAGAACACGTCCAGACACACTGATTCCTAATCACTCCTTGATCAGTATTTGAGCTGACTAGATTTATAAAAATGTATTCCTTTGTTTCAGTCACTGATTTTTAAACACTTGTTTTTCTTCTACTTTGACCACCTGTTTGCTATTACGTTCAGTTCAGCTTAGGTCTCAATAAAAACATTTCTGCTGTTGCCTGACCAAATGGACACTGATTATACAACAGCTGCAGTTTGATAGGTGCAAAAGATGAGCATGTGAAAACTGCGACAACATGTTTTGCAGATTTAAAATTTAAAAATAAGAAAAGGAAAAATATAGAAAACAGCTCTTCATTCAAGATTATAACGGTTATTTATACTTTATTCTGTAAGGCAATATACGAATATTAAGCGTTAGAGAGTCCCTATCCTGCAATCAGAGTAAGTTATCCTAGAACAGAGTAGAAGACAGTGTTGAGAGGCATACAGTAATTCACGAACACCAACCTGAGCACCAAAAACAAAGCAGAGAAGGTACAAATCAAAGAAGATGAGGGCATATGTGAAAAGACTCTCAGAGGATGGGAGGAAGCAGGAGAAATTTGGAGTTAACAGCCTATTTGCTTAGTGAGAGAACCTAGTCAAAAGCATGAAAAATTCAGCCAAAATCATCAACATTTTTGTTTGTTTTATTAGGTTTTCTTTGTCAGTAAGTATGAGCAAATGCTGCTGGAACTGCTATACTGGAGAACAAAAATATTTTTAGATACAAAAGCCTCACATACATCTGTTATACCTCCGAGTGTGGTACAAAATGTGATCCAAGGGTGGAACAAAGTTCCACAATGAGTGAGTAGAGAATAATTATACATTCCAGAAGTCTTTTAAAACATAGCAGTGGCATCTAGTGAGCAAAGCATCAATTTCTATTGGGAAGAAATTCAAAAGTGGTATTGAACATTGAATTAGCTAGAAAAACAACTCACAGGGATTAAAAACACCTCCAGTAATTAGAGGATGAATCACAGTCCTAACCAGAAACTAAGAAACTAAATCACATGAAAGATTAACGTGTAGGTTGCACCATAATAAAGCCTGTAAGAAATGGAAACATTCCTGAATCACGTTACTGCAGAAAAAAAATGCAAACTGCATCTCCTCCAGATTCCCAGTGCTTTGTTTTAGCAACTTCTCTCTGCCTACTTAAAAAAAAGAGGACTACATTTTCACAGATAGAAATAAGTAACTCTCTTCTTCCAGGATTTGGCAACTGCTGCCCCATATTGGAAGTTCTGGGAACTCTAACTTCAGCAAATTGTGCAAAATATGTTATATACAGCATAATTTATCTTGTGAAGTGGCAAGAGGGGAAGGGAAATTATTCATGCAATAGTTTGGAGAACATTCTAGAACAGCTGCAAGGACTAATTCAGATAGTTTTCTTGAAATCCATAAGTATCATTAAAGACATTTGCATCATCTTACAGCAGAACTTAAAACAATTTAGTGATTGTAGTTTTCTCAAGAACTGTTACTCATCCTTAAACATTTGGAGTCCTGAAGCTGTAGAGTTGACCTTTTTCATGTGAATATGTAGTATAATTCCAGGCCTATGTCCTACAGCACACCATTTGAAAATGTGCTTTTCAGACCTACCTTATTGACATATGGACCAGTTAATGCACTAGGTGGGGATAAATAAAAGCAAACAAAAATATCAAACATTCTGTTACATGATAACAGTCTTACTGTAAAATGCATGAAATTGTCAATAGGCTTTTAGGGCTTGCTTGAGGCAGATATTAAAAATAATTCCTTTCAATAATAAATTTCAAAGGTATCTTGAATATGAAGAAATACAGCTTGGAGGAAGCAAAATATTAATTGATTCCATTAATAAATTATTTCAGTGATTCTCCAGGTATTTATTAACTCATCTATCATCTGCCTTTTGCATTAAAAACAACAACAACAAAAACTAAGGCATACGTTAGCTATTTCCTCAGGCTCACAGCACAGTTTTGGCTAAGCTAGAAGCAATTCCCATTTTTACTTTCTCCTTTTGTACAGCAGCATGACAGTGGTTGTCCTAGCAGCTCATCCAAACTAGCCCTATCAAAACTTGATATTATTTTTCTAGCTTCTAGTTTTATGTTTTTCCTTAATCTACTCTGTTCCAGCCCTTCTTGCTTCTTGGACAGGGAGAAAAGAAAGCAAGCAACTAATTAATACAGAAAAAAAAACAACCAATGAAACTCCAAACACGTCAAGTTAACTCTCTGGTTTACATCACCCAATGTGTTATTATTTTGTTGAATTTGAAGGACCCAATTTCCTTTCAGCCCCAGAGCCATTACTGAAATACAATGCACTCTCATGAGCAGAGTGCACTTTTGGAACGCTTGGAACACCTGTTCTGGAATTTCTCATTTCAATCTATTACAAGTAGATTTTAAAACATAATGAGACTGACTGTAGCAAAAGAAGCTCTAAAAGGTGAAACATGGGACATGGAAAACTGCTGACTTAGCTAATTACTAAGGATGAAGTCTGTGCCTTATACATATGGTTGGATTTTTTTTTTTTTCCCCAGAATATTTTTTCTCATATAGGTTTCTTAAGAGTTGAATTATGTTACAATGCAACGACCAAAAAAATCCCCCAACTTTCTTTAGATGTGTAAAATCAGGAATGTTAAGCTAAGACAACGAAGTAATCTCCAGGTGTTGTTGCGTTACTTGTGTCTGTGCTTTGGGGAAGATATCAAGTACTGGAGTTCAAAGAAGGGTCACAGAAATGATGTAGGGCATGGAAAGAAATAATTCTCAATTAGGGCTAATAGCATCTACAACTTAGCAAGCATAAGCTTGATTGCAGACTACAGACACACACACGGAAAAATTCTGATAACAAGATGCTTTTCAATTTTGTTGGCAAAGACTTTGCAAGGTTCATTTTCTGGACACCAGCACAGTAAAATGGTATCCCTAAACATGACAATGGCTTGTCAGCAAAGATGACTAAACATGGGAAGTCAGGGAACGTGATATAGACATTCTAAGGTGAAGCATTTTCCCTGTATTAACATTTCACTTTCACTGAGCTTTAGAGAAAATTTCTTTGGCCTGTCCTCCCACAGATAAGTATGTTGATATGTAGGCAAAGAGACAGTGAGAGGAAACTGATCAGATAAAAGTGCAGCCCTTTCAAATGTCATAACTGATGGATCAATATTTCCTACATCCCCTCACCTTATATACACTCATAAATATTATACCTCTATGCTATGTTACACATTTCAAACTTTAAGATTTCAGTCTCATATAAAAGACAGGAAGACTTATTTCCTTTCTGCTTTACACACCACTTCCTTATTTTCCTTCTGTACTGCCATTTTTCTTTCCCACATCAGAAAGAGACCACAGTTGGGTTTGGGGTGCTACAAGAGAAAAGAAAGAGAAATCTTTTATGACCATGAATTGTTCATCTTGCTTGCAACCTCATTCTGATCACAGGCATGGGTTCAAAGCCAATCCAGAGGCTGGGAGCTCCTCCACAGATTTCCCAGGCATAATCAGGCTGGGGCTGATGGGCAATAAGGGACCTGGCAGCCAGGGCCCATCCTAACACCCAGAGAGGCTGGGGTTAACAAGACAGTCCTAACCCTGGACATCACACACCTCTGTGGGGACCTGAATGGGCCAAGGTTAGGATGGGCCATTGCCAGTGGGTGGGTTGGACCAGATTAGCAGCCAGCACCAAGTAGAGCAGGGCTGAGCGGAGCTGGAGATCAGACCCACTATGGCACCATTGGGGCAGAGACTGATTGCTGTGTGGGCTTTGGGAAGATTGGAGGAGCCCCTTGGGGTCTTACAAGGGACAATCCAGCCTGGCAGTGTCCTCAGGCCCAGAGGGCTGAGTTGGGTGGTGATGTCTTGAGGCACTCTGACAAAGACTGCTTCATATCATGTGATTATCTTGCTGGGACAATTTCAATGTTTTAATCAAAACAATTCCCTATAATTTCTGTGTGACTGATATTTGCATAGCTGCTATTCCATACATCTTTGCTCTTAAGGACCAAAACATCTTGTTATAAACTGTTATAAAGGTGTGGGGATAGGGATGTGGACCACCCTTAGCAGTCAGCACCAGTAGTGCAAGGGCAAAGGATACCTTGCCCTGACATACTGTGAGTCATACTCCACCTCTCTTCTTATAAATCTTCTGTCACACACAATACCAAATTCATTTTCAATGCTTAAGTCATTGAGCTAAATCCTGAGATCTTCTCTCTGGATTAGTTATAACTTGATATAAATAAGCAAAGTGTAATAGTGTTTATAGAGTGCACACACTTTTAGCAGAATTAAATATAATTCTACAACTTGAAAAGAAAATCTGCCTATGTAGCTGACTTGCCTCACCAGGGAAGTCATCAAGCAAGCATTGCAGTGCAACTATGTTCAGACCAAGTAAAGAAAATAAAAGACTTAGTAGAAGGATTGAAAACGTGGGCATCTCTGCCAGAGGTTAATGGAGAGCCAAGTAAAGAAGCAGAGCACTAAGCCCCTCCTGTACTAGCCAAAAGAATAGATTCTGGCTGGGAAAAGCAGTTGCTTTCCTCCATTGGATAGGTGATGCAACAGCTTTGCTCTAAAACACACTCTGCCAGAGTCCCCATTGAATTAACCAGAAAGCTTCTGAACACAAACTGATGTGTTACTCATCTCTCAGCTTCATTTCAGCCAGGGAGCAGACCCCACTTTGCATCCTATCAGACAGAGAAATTGGACAAAGCAAAGGTTAACCAAATTAGTCAATCTAAGTCTATGAACAGAAGGCAACACTTCAACAATTATCAAAAGGAAGTTGAAATAGTAGGGTCTAAATTATTATATTGTGAAACTAATGGTGGCCTATCAGTTCTTAGGCTAAGTCTGTCCTAGTTTACAAGGCCCAGGCAGTTCCAAAGGATACAAGCCAATCACAGTTCCCAGTGGAACCATTTAGCTGCTTAAACTAAAAATAAATGAAAATAAAAATAAAAATAATTTTAAAATAAAACTCTGCCACTTTGTGAAATCTCTGCTTATCATCAGCCCTGGGGAATTGAAGCTGCCAAGGGAAGTCTTGTCCAGGCTCCATCCACTGAGGCAAATTTGCAAACCTCTTTAGACAGCTGCAGTTTTTCAGGACTTGTTCTGATTCTTCAAAGGGTACCTAAAATCTCAGTAGTACTCCCATCTTTCCATCCAAAACAGACAGTCTGATGAGCCTGATATTGCTCTGAGGGAACAACAGGTGGCAAAAATATTCGTGCTCCCTCATCTATCCAGGACTTATAAAAAACAAAGTAAAAATAAGAAAGTAAACACTAACTAATAAGACAAACAACTTTAAGTTCTTTTCTGCCCACTGGAATGTTTTACTAGGCTACTGTTAGGCATCATGCAGGTCTGTAATCTCTTTGCATAATCAAATACTCTACTACATGAAGTAAACTGCTCAGCAAAAGGGGACAGATTTCATAGTGCAAATACTGAAGTTATTATTATTATTATTAATAATAATCTAATTTCATTTGATTCTTTAATAGTCTAAAAATCCAGAGGAAAAAGTTGTCACAATTTAAGTGAGCCATAATTTATAATATTTTGACAGCAATCACAGGGAGTCACAGGAAAAGACTGGAAGTGCTGATATCTGGAAAAATGCACAAAAATAATAGTACATGCCGTAAGATATCTCCTTTGACTGAAACTCATTTTTTAGTTACTGTATGATATTCTCACTTACTGGCTGATCTCCTTCCATCTTAATAGAATCAGTAGCATTGGCCCATCAGAAAATTTCAGCTGGAAGCTGGGAAGAGGTTCACCAGACTGATCCAAACTAAGTTCCTCACTATTGAAAGCAGAGAGTAAAAGTTTCAGCTACTGGAAAGCTTAATAACACTTCCATTTCAGCCTTTGACTTTTTCTTCCCTATTTCTTTCTCTTCCACCTATATTCTCTTTTTCAAAAGCAGAGAGAGAATTTTTAAGAATGCCATCCAAACCAAAGTTATTGATTTAAAAAAAAAATCAAATTTGAATCAAAAGGTAGAATTTGAAGGGAAACAAAGACAAAATAAACTATGTAATAGAAATAAATTACTGGAACAGAACAGAAGTTCTTTTATTTAAAAGAAAAATTTTGGTTTTATTTCTCTACATGCATCTTTTCAGCACTGTACTAGTTCAGGAGGAGAAAGTAAGGACTAAAATGGGGAAAAATACAAACATGAGAGCAAATGTCAATTCTCTGTCTTAGTTCATACAGGGAGAGGAAAGACTGTGAGAGACAAGCTCTGTGAGTTAAGATATAATTTAGCACAGTTAAGTACATTACAGCGTTTTTATCTTTAAGAGTCAATTATCCTTTAAGGAATAAGGGAGTATTTTGATCCTAAGGATAAAATCACTAAGAAGTCTCCCTGTACAGTGTGACGAAAAAAAAGCAGTGGTTAGAATCAAGATTAGACTGCAGGATCAAATATGAAGCAATAGCTTGTACTATTCCCTGCAGTTCTAACCCACAGAGATGACAGTCTTTTCACAGATGTCTCACTTAGATGAAGTTCCAACTGCCAGGTCAGAATCAGGAACAATGAAAGAACAAGTAAATCAGTGGCAGTAAATATTGTTGCCCTTTGATTTCATGGCAGTTACACACTGATCTGCAAATACTAGGAAAGTATCATCTTTTCCATGGATTGTCCCTGTTGTTTCCACTGACAGCTACAGTCTCAGGAATCCCACATAATGCTCCTGCTGGAGGCCTGTAGTGAAGAGAATCTACTGACTTCTATGGTGACCTTTACAAGTTTGAGTTTTTAATGCATTTATTTTGCTTTTCAGCAGATTTCGGGGTAGGCGGTGTCAAAGAAGGTGATCATTTTGTTCACTAATGAGGGATAACTGAAGGATATGATACTCTATAAGTTAAAAGCAGAAGAAGAATCCAAAACAGTCATTTAGGAAAACAGCTCCTCATTTCAACACACACTTAAACCCAGCACTGTACTGGGATCCAGGGAATCTGTAGTTTAGTTTAATTCTGCCAAAAACTTTGATTTCCTGAGATACTTGATCTATAAAATAGATCACAATAGGATATTTCTATAATGTGTTTTGAGATTTCTAGGTCAGCATTCTACATAAAGGAGACTTGTTTTTTGTTGTTTTGTTGTTTTTTTTTTTGTAGACAAAGTCTTTAAATGTGAAACATAATCTCTGTATAAATCAATCACAGTTCGCCAAACTTGCAAGACATCATATTTGAGATTTACCATATTCGGAACAATGCTGTATTTGCAAGCTGGCCTGAACAAGAATTCTTTTTCTGGTGTGTAATTTCTATTGTTCACCTCTATTTATTATTAAGGAAATAGATCGTATTGTGCCAGACCCAAAGGTGGTATTAACTAGTAGACGCCTTTGCTATTGAAGTAATAAATTATCAAGTTTTTATATCAGGTTTACTTAAGAGCAACTCTACATTCATATGCTGAATAAATGGAGCATTGTTTCAGAGAAGAGATTCTGATTCAGAATGGATTCCAAATTTCATTGCACTGAATTGATAAAAGAAAAACTTTTCCCTCTTTACTACATGATAACATACAATTACACTTAGAAAAAGTACACAGAGGTAGGCATTCCCACTAGATTACTGACCTGAAACAGATAGGAAATAGTTGGATAGTTGGAACCTCCACATTTCGTTTGAGAATAAATGTTTCTCTTACACTTAGATCCCTTAGCAATGCAACAGCTGGGGAAAAAAAAAAAAAAAAAAAAAAAAAAAAAAAAAAAAAAAAAAAAAAGATGTCTTCCTACACTGAAATGTCAAATTGACTCTGTTACACCTCTTGCACATTGACTATGCTTCTTTTTTCCTCTCACTTTTTAGCCTTGTCATTTTATTTCCACGCAAAGAATTTGGCCCTTTGGTGCATTACAGAGAATCCAAGGGACTAACCTTTTACTGTTGGGAAACAGCTAATGTTCCTGCCAGTGAGCTAAAGCTGGAGTATCCCTTTGTCATGGCCAAATTTATGACACGGATCAAAAACTATAAAAAGCTGTGTTGCATCCTGCCATTAAAAAGAATTAATATTTTCAGTGGTATGTTAACCAAAGTTTTTCCAGTGTCTCTCGTTAAAAGCAGATTGTTGACTTTTCATCCTAGTGTGCCAAACATTTTCACTGAAACCCTAACAAGACTTTCATCTTACAACCATTATTTCTTAATGGACTTGGATAGGAGTAGTGTACAGGAATGGATTTCCTTTTCAGCTCAGTGCAATGGCCTATCATTAGTGTGCTGGGTCTTGGAGAACCATTACACATGCAAACATTTAAAGTATTTCCAGGGTAACTACTTCTCTTTCCTGAAATGCAATTCATGTTTTATCTATTATATTTAAGTAACATTTGGTCACATTTTACCTTTCAAGTATCTCTAGTATGATCACTTCTCATTCTGCTGTATAGTAAAAGTCATAATGAATGAGATCATACACAAAAACATTTTTTTATGCAGTGGATTTTGTAGAACTTTCCCCTCATCTTGGGCAATAAATCTGTCTCTAGAAACCACAAAGCCCAAATGCTGACCATTTGACAAGAATACTTTATGATGATATCACTTGCCACTTACTTCTTATTATTGAGTAGATTATAGTCTTCATATTCAGACAAAAAAAAAAAAAAAAAATGGTGCTTCTATTTTTAGTGATTTTCTGTTCATTCCTGTTTTGCTACTGGCGGTCTCCTCATATCTCTCATGAAACAGCACTTACTTACATTGCAAGAATGTATTTTTTTCAAGTCGATGCTAGTGGTGTCAAATGCTTTCAAAAGCTGCCCATTCCTCCCGCTAAACCCTCTCATTTCTCATATGTATTTCTAAAGATTCCTTAACAATTACATACACAGATGCAGTTTTGGAAACTTTCAACCTTTGATGGTATTTTGAATCACGGCTCTATTGGCAGTGAACGAACTCAAAGTAACAACCCTGGAGTGTGATACCGTCAGTTCTAAGAAGCTGTGTAATATTTATGCCTTCATTCAGACTTTATATCAAATGTAACAGGCTTTGCAACCTTCATTAAGAAAAGTTGGCACCCAGAGGTTACCATATGTTCCTCTTTTTAGACTAGAGTTTAAGCGCAGATGTATATTTATTTTTCCACTCTGCAGTCCTCCTTGAACTGCTCTTACTGCAAAGCCAATGAAACCATTGCTTTAATCCCTCTGGCCTTCAGGGTCCATCATATGGCCCTTACTATTTAAAAATTCTTTTTAGTGTGCTTCCTATTTCCTTATTTCTGCAGTATTTATAATGTTCTGCTTCAAGAAGCTTTGTTTTCCTATGGGTATCGGGGAAACTGAAACCTTGGTATCACACCGAAGGTTTAACTAAAGCTAAATCTGCCTAAGTCAGATGCAGAATGGTTCATTCCCCACTGTCCCCCATTCACCGGACATTTTCTCAATTAGCTGAGCCATCCCAGAGTGCCTTAATTAACAGACTTGTCAGCCATTTTTAAGTTGGGCTCCTCACAGTTTCAGCCTGAAGCTCCTTCTTGTTTTCCAGTTATTGTTTATTTTTACAGCACATTTATTGAAGACATCAAAATTCTGGGCCTAAAGTCATTACTTAAGGTTTTTTGATAGGCACTTGCCACCCCATTTATTGTAGAAGGATGTATCCGAAATTTCTATTATTTCTCTTTCTGCCTTGTAATGTTTCAAAATTTACTTCAGAACCAATTGGTTGAATTACTGAAAGCATCACAAATATAGCAGGCTTTTTTTTTTTTTCCTGATGAGGAACATATTCCAGTTCATTGGAACTATGGGCTCCACCCCACAGCATTGATTCAGACATGTAACCTTTAGTCAGAATAGCAAATGTAGGGCATGCTGGAGGCCTTAAGGTTACTGCTGAAAATAGCAGCTACAGATTTGGCCCCATTTTCTTCTTTTCCTTTCTGCATTGAATATTTTGCAAGAGATGAATTCCTCTGTGCTTGATAGTAGTCTATAAGATTAGACTTTTATACTATACTTTATACTTCAGCAAATCCCACAGAACTCATTCTGTTTTATGTTTCTTCTTATAGGAGACTATTATATGTAAGCTGAATCTCTTAACTATATCAAATCCAATATAAACACCCTCTTTATAAGACACACCTCACTCTAATGCTCAGTGTGGAACTCCTAACAAAAATTATAAATAGTGTGCTTCGTTTGGGCATTTAACTCTTTCATTTCTAATATCAAATCACAATGTTTAAGTGGCTTTTATTTTGCGCTTGAAAATAAGTATAAAGGGAAGCCATAACTTAACCCATATGATGTGTTTGAGCAAATCTGGGAGAAGATTTTAACGAGAGACAAAAATTAAGATGTAACTTATCCAAAGGTTTGAGTTGGTTCAATCTCATATTTTTTTCACAGGGATGTCTGGGAAGTAGTGGGGGGGAAGGGAAACGTGCTAAAAGTTTGCTAATTGTTGGAGAATTCAAACCTGTTTTCATTTATTTGAAATTATTACATAATGGAAGCGGGACGCTATAATTCAACCCAAATGGACAACTTCAATAAGCGGGTGGAAATGATTCAATACATTAAAGAGAAGCTGTTTCAATAACAAATCTTTATTATAATCAGGAGTGAAGTGGTTAATTTAAGTTTTTACTAAAAAACAGGCTGGCAAAAATGTTTCCAGGGATGTGGGGATTTTTTTCCTTTTACTCAGTAGGGGTTTGGAGAGGAGGTTTGGAAGGGAAGGAGGGCTTCGGTTCCAGGATCCCCGCATTCCCACGAGTTCCATTAAGGAAGGGGGAAGGGCTTCCTGCTGAGGCAGCCATCTGCAGCTTTCTGTGAACAGCAGGAACCAAAGGCCTGGTAAAAGGAGAGTAAACCCAGGGTGACAATTTTGCCCACATTCAAAGGCAGAATGTGGTTGATTTTTTTTTATTATTATTATTTTTATTAGTGGTAGTATTATTACTACTATTATTATTAAGGAGGAGGGAGGGTTTATCTGGCAGAATTAGCAGGTCTATAATGGAATATTAATTACAAAAGAACAATAGTGGTGCAGGCAGAAAAGCGGAGAGCGCAAACACACCCTGACAGCCTCTCCTGGAATGTGCCGCCAAAAGCAAGCTGGGATTGTCATCATCCAAGCTACTGTCGCTCTGCTGCAAGCTATCTGGAGTCCATGGATTCATGGCTGAGGTCCCCTTAAGTTATTGCTTTCTAGGCTAGAGTAAATTAGACCTGGATTTTTGTAAAGTGCTGTCACTTAATACCTATTTTATTAAGGTTATTTTTATGCCCATAATTTGAGGCTAACACATCTGTTATTTCCTCCACTGCCTGGCTTTGGTGAACATTGCCTATGGAAAGTAACAAAGAGTGACACTGGAAAAAATAACAAGGGTGTTTTAACTTCCAACATCTGGAGAAAACAATATTAAGGAAACAGGAACAAATAGGTACGGTAGCCTACAAAGCAAAAGTCCACTTTTTAACAACAGTACATAGTTTAAATGCTACAGTAGATTTTTATGATTTTAGTCTGGGTAATATAAACCAAACAAAAATAAAAAGAAGGTTGAAAATCTCACAAAAGAAGCATCAGTTCCAGTTCTTGTTTAGGTCATCCTTATGTCAAAAACCCAGGTACAAAGTAGAGAGAGAAACAAAGAAGTACTCATATCCCTTCCAGAAAAGAGTTTCAAAATTCCACCTCAAAAGCTTCTTGTTGTGTAATTTTCAATAAAGTTTTATCACTACTACATATATGTCCCTGGCTGCTACCTAGACAGATGTGGAGGATTACGCTGTATCATTTGAATCTAAAAAATCCAATTAAGTATTCCTGTGGAGTGATAAATACCAAAATTAAGAGTGGTGATAATTTTCCAATGGGGGAAAAAAAAGAGAAAAAAAAAAAAAAAAAAAAAAAAAATATATATATATGTATATAAAACATCTTAATATTTGCATTCACGTGTTTAACTATAAGAAAACAAAACAGAAAATGTATCAAGAAGTCCTTTAAGGAAAGGGATGCATTTAATATACAAACATCTATCTGGAAACACACCACATTTCAATACCACTGTTTTTTCTTCTTAAATTTGATAGATTTATTTTTACAGTGTGCATTCCTAAACCCTCCCATTTGTTGTCTGAATTCCTGTTTGTGACCTTGGAATTCCAAATTTATGATGTCATCTTCTGCCTTTTTTTTTTTTCTTTTTTTTTTTTTTTTTTTTCCGAGGGTATTGTATTAGAAAATGAAAACAGTATGGAAGTATTTCCCTATCCCTTCACACCCTCTCCTTTTCTCCTGCTAATAAATGTAGCCTTGGCATCAATTTTAAAAGAAAGAAAAGAAAAAAGAAAGCAAATATTTCTCTCAGGAAGGTAACTTATCCTTACCATACTCTGCAAAACAGAAGGCCTATCTTTGACTCACAAACACCACAGGACGCGTATAGCAGCAGCTACTAATTTCTAGCTACTGTTTTGGGGTAAGGACAAGATTTCTGCTTTAATTTGGTATTTTCTTTTAAAGAAAACAACACACAATTCTGTGGAAGATTTTCTGTCTTTTTTTCCATTTAACTCTCCAAAAAGAGGACTCTGTTCCCAACAGCAAGTGATTGTTTTAGCAGTTTTGCTCCTATGTAGACTATATGTAAGTAAAATCCATCTCTTGGCCAATAATGAGAAGTAGATAAATGGTAGTTAATAACAGATGCTCCTAATGGCAGGACCATTTCTTGTGACAGCAAAAGCCAGAGGAAGTCATTACACACCTAACAGTAGATGTGCTTTTAGCTCCCAGTACAAATAACATGGGCTACAAGTCAGTAGAAGTCTCCTGTATTTGAACACATTTGTTTTCCATAGATTTGTCTTCCTTTAGCTAAATAATAGGTATAGCTGAGTGTTTTTCTGAAAAGTTTTACTTTCTGAATAAATAACAGTTACTCCAGGCATGGATGGGACAACTCCATTTATTCTGCAGGCTGCAAAATGATAGCTTGCAACACAGGAGTAATTCAGAAGGCCATGAGAAACCTTACAATTCCAAATGATAACAGATAAAACCATAGTGAAACATGAAAGCAGACAAAATGACTGACAGCCTAACCCAGAAAATCCTTCATATTCCAAAATATTTTACAAATGCTCAGCGTCTCACAGGACTAAGTTCAAAGCTACCTGTACTGATAGCATTTCCCTCACAACTCTAAAATGCTGATTTTCTTGTTTTCCAGTTATTGTTTATTTTTACAGCACATTTATTGAAGACATCAAAATTCTGGGCCTAAAGTCATTACTTAAGGTTTTTTGATAGGCACTTGCCACCCCATTTATTGTAGAAGGATGTATCCGAAATTTCTATTATTTCTCTTTCTGCCTTGTAATGTTTCAAAATTTACTTCAGAACCAATTGGTTGAATTACTAGTCAATAGGAATGGTTTACCTAAGAGTTGCACCTCAGAGCAACATGCAGGTATAGTACACGCATTCACAAAGCAAGTAAAACTCAACACAGAATATATAGGTATCAAGAGACCTCTCTATCATTGAGTCCTCAATGTAAGGCTCCAGTGGGATTTGAAAAATGCATGGGCTCTTTTCCAGCCCTGTGAGGTGAATTATATCCAGTGAGACTGCAGATATGTCTGCACAGACAGGTGCAGGCAGTTCTCTCAATACCTCGGTGTCTCTGGTCCCCGCATGCTGCAATCCAGCTCCAACACAGAGGCTGCCCACATTTTCATGAGAGGCAGGATATATTCCCTTGGGCACAGTCAACCTCCAGACATACTAGCTAAGAATATACCAACTAATTCATGAAACGGATCTTTTTTTCTTTTTTTTTTTTTTTATGCAGAATGTTGCTTAGAAATCTAATTGCAGAAAGTCGTGTTCTTTCAAAAATCATACAAAGTAAATGTGTCTATATCAGTACAAATTACTTTACCAAAGTTGTTAAAGATTGAGTATCAGTGAGCAGTACATAACAATTAAAAAAAAATAAAAATAAAAATCCAGTGGGTTTATTTTTAAAGATATTCAGTCACATCCAGTCTTCACTGCAAAAGAAATAAGGACATGAGGTCAGCATTTCTTTTAAATCCTAATATCCTTCCTCATTTATAATATGTGGCATAGAATGAAGGGAAAGAGGTAAATGAAGCAATGAATGCCTAACAGTTTCACTTACAGCTTCTTTAGTGCCAGAAAAGAACTACACTGTGTTTTTATTTATAATACTGGCAAGTCATCATCTCAAACATTGACCAATGACCCCAGCTCAGTGAAGTACCTAGAGATGTTTTCAAGTATTCTTTGTGTGTAAAATAAAGCAATAGCTTCAGTTAAAACATATGCTTAAATTACTGTCCACACAAACTGCAGCTGAAAAGCAAGCAATTGTATTACAAATTATTCACATTATTCTGAAAGTCTATCACAATCTGATTAATTTGTAATACTGGGAAGTCAACAGGCAGACAAACATCTGTCAACTAATGTTTGGAGCAAGATATCGATTCCCAAGTGGAGCAGGGTTAAAATGTTACAGCAACATGATCTAGAGTCATTTTCAAAAACTCACAACGAAGTGAAATACCCCAGGGAATACACCCAGGCAGCACTAGGCCGCACTTCTGAGAAAACTGGAGTTAAGCATAGAACCAAGTGGAAATCAGAATGAGAATAATCAGATGGTTTTCAGACTCCAGAAATCTGCCAGGAATTTATAGACCAGATAAATCTCCAGGTTACCTGCACTTAAGGTCTGCCAGAAACTAACCTTTCCTTATTCTCCACCCCTGCTATGCTCTCTCTCCTCTTCATCAATCAGTAATCTGTTATGTCTAGTCAAATATTTTGTATGGCAAATAAAAACATTAAGAATAATAATAATAAATAATACTGGACTTTATTCATCAGAAGGAGGCAGAGAAAATACCAAAGACTCAGCAGCTTCTCTTAGCTTTCCACTTCGATTTAGACAAAACATCATATAAGCTAAGGGAAAACTTTTTTGAGCTCAGCCTCACGGACGCAACAAAAATTTGAGCAGACTTTGCAAGAGCTATTATAGATCTAAAGGAAGCATGCAAAGCAAAAGGAGCTGAGAATATTTGCTAAACTATTCATTGGCTGTTGCTTACTATTGTTCTCAACCTAGAGGCAATGACACCCTACTCGGGTTCCAATGTGATAAGCACTCAGTTACAGAACAAACCACAGGAAAGGTAGGGATCATTACTTCTGTGCTCCTATTAGACCTCATTTCTCCTTAATTTTAACATGTGAACCCTGAAACAAATACCCATTTCCTTTGTACCATTGAAAGAGGTGCAGAACAAGTAATTGAAAAAAGCTATTCTCTGGCTTTAATAAGTAGTAAGCCAACACGATATAAAAAAGCCCTATGTTTTGCAACACCTGTCACAACTTCAAAGAACATAAAAAGTAGCTATTGTGCAAATAACAGGTGTCAGCTTAGAGATGTGAGATCCAATATGTGGCAGAAGCACAGCAGTTCAAGTGGTTGCTGCTCAAAAACAAAGAACAACAACACATAAAACCTCAAGAAAGAAAGAAAGAAAGAAAGAAAGAAAGAAAGAAAGAAAGAAAGAAAGAAAGAAAGAAAGAAAGAAAGAAAGAAAGAAAGAAAGAAAGAAAGAAAGAAGGAAAGACCAACAAACCCCTTATGACACACAACGTAAGATATTATTCAAACTCTACATTACCATATTATCTCATAAGTAATATATCATTGAAGCATGCAAAGAGATTCAAGAATAGATTGGAACAGAACTGAGGTTGAGAAATCACGCACTGAGGGCCAGGAAAGAGAGAAATGAAGATCAGCGCTTAATTTTACTTCTAAAATGCAGCTTTCTAAATGTTATAGGCGGATAAACTCAATGCAAAGTAGATCATCTGGAAAAAAAAAAAAAAAAAAAGAAAAAAAAAAAAAAAAAGAAGAAACAAGAAAAAAGCTTGCATGATCTGAGAGAGATAATCTCAGGATATCATTTCCTTGTCATAAAAAATTTAAAGCAACACCAAGCTTCTAAACTGATCAATCCCTGATGCAGTCCTTAAACCAGGCAGAACTGTCCAATTACTCCAAACAAGAATATGCTCAGTGACAGAAGCATTGAGAACATTAAATAATCTGATCCCAAAAACAAGTTCTGTGTTAACTGCAATTAGCATAGGAGGTGATGCCTTAAAATATACAGTGGACAAATATATTGTAGCTGAATCTAAGAACAGCTCATTTATAATACTTTGCTTGCGATGTCTTATTTTTGAGTCTACTGTCACTAAATTTCTGCTAAGGTCAGAAGTTAAAATTTTGGGGGTTAACTACGTGAAACTTCCTTTTCTTTCTTTTTAAGTACCCTAGAGGGACAGAGAGAGTAACATCCGCTTAGTAACAGTGCTTCCTCTGTGATGCTAACTGTGAAATATGTAGCTGGCCCTGGGTATTAACAAGGAGTATGTGCTTCAAGCATAGAAACAGACTGGGTTGTTTGAAACATAGCAACAGACTGGGTTACAGGGTCGTCCCTCACTGCTACCTAATTTGGCTTATTGAGGGATATTTGTGATCTGGGTCCCCTGAGGAACTGTCACAATGACTCATCCGAACACCATATCTGGTGTGTTTATCATCATGCTATTGTATATGAGAACAGAATTTGCTTTATGCATAGGCAGATGTGCATTTGATGTAAGGTTTTCAGGAGTGCTTAAGCAACATTCACTCTAATTTTTCAAAAATGCTTCAAGAACCCAGGGAGCATGTCTAATGGTGCAGCAAAGTCATGAGATACTTTGGAGTACTCTTACATTGGATTAAAAAAAAAAAACAAAACACCATGACTATGTTCAGCAGTTAAATATCTGCTGCTTCCTTCAAATAAGGCAGCAACGGAAACCAGTTTAAACCACCAGCGGTAGATCTACTAGAATTAAGAGCATTTCTTATCATTTTTAGTGAGCCACCTTTTTCTCCTTTGGTACTATTCCTACGTCTCTTAACAGATTTCTCTATGATTATTACATTCTTTGAGCTCAAATCTGAAAATGTCCATTTTACCTAAATTTTCTCTCTTCAAACTGATGGATTTGTGTTTTCAGCAAATCAAATAAGAAGCATTCATCACTTTGCCTTGATTTCAGGAGGTGCAGTGCTGATTGTTAATGGGACAAAAAGCCCTGTCCAGTACTTCACTGATCTGTGCCTTGCAGCTGCAAGCAGCTTCCACTTGAGACTGCTTCTTACAAAACAGACAGCATCAAACAGCTTCAGGCTGATAATTTAAAGTTGTGCCCAATTGATCCTGTTAATTTTATCCCAAATGTTTAACAGACAACAACAACAGCAACAAAGGCTGCTATTAATCCCATATTTCAGTCAAGGTTGTTAGAATATTATCTATACTATGTGGTACTGACATGGGACTCTAAAAGTAGATTCTTACTAAGTAGATTTTTACTAAAATAAGTCCTTATTTTAACTTATTTCAAATATCAAATTTTCAATAACAGCAAAAACAGAGAACAGACAACAGCATATTTTTAAACAACTGTGGTTAAAATATCTCTGCTTCCTTCAAAACCCCTAGTAAATGCTTTCCTCTAAAGTTGTTCCATGATTCCAATTCTTGAGAAATGAAGTTCTTTACTACTTTGCCTGCCTTAGCCAGTTCAGTCAAGTCTTCATCAGCAGCTGGGAATGACTATAATACACGGTTATCAGTTCATTTAGAACCAAACCGTGGTTCCCTAATTCATGATGGATGTGAACTACTTCTTCCCTCACTAGTTTTAGTAGCTAATTAAAACTGATTCAAGTTAATAATAAGTCAGTTATTAATAAATTTATAAATTAGAGAAAGTGCTGCAAAAGTCCAGCATGTATTTTAAAAATAGATACATTTCCAACGCAACTCCTGAACAAAAGTTTGGGTTTTAATTGCAGTAGCCAAGAAAGTAACATTTCCTGATCCCTTGAGATGAATTCTCTGCATCATGTGAAACTTTAACTTTTATCTAAGAGTACTCCCCAGAAACTGTATGATATTGTGATCTGAATGAGCAACAAAGAAAGACAAGGGAATAGCTGAGGACAAGCTCTCTTCCCATCAGAGAAATAGCTATCTTAATTTTGTTTACTCCTCTGGTGACTTCCTAACAATCTTCTCTATTTCTCTCATATGGATAAAGAGGAAGATAAAGAGGAATGCTATTTCCCTAGAGAAGGGACAGCTACAGGCAGTAAATAAAAGCCCACAGAACCGAAGAGTATTACCTGAAAAAACAAACTACTCAAAAATTGTTATCTTAGTGCTGAACACAAAATACTTCTCCCTACTGCAGAAAATTTTTGATGTTAAATTTTTGTTCATTCTCACAGAATTGCTAAACTGTGACTCAGTTGTATTCACCCCATAGATCATGGAATGCTTTGAGGATCCTTGATTTGCTCTATATTTCTACAGAATCTACCAAGCCAGAGTCACAAATAGTGCCCAACATCTTTTCCAGCCATATCTGATCACTAGTTTTTTTAGTGACTACATCATAGATGGAAGAGTATCACCTCCATGCATTCTGTGGAGTTTATAACCAGCCTTTATAAACACTCACCTACCGATTTCCCTTCTGTTGCAGACTGAAACAATGTGGATCATGATCTTATCTTAGCTATCCTTTTGTCATTCTGCAAAGTTTCCATGTTAGAACTCAAGCTAACTTGCATTAGTGGCAGAGTTCTTTGATGTCTACCATACTTTGACAAGCACTATATATATGTACACCTAACCTTCAGCTTTTATTTAAAATAATTCCCATCACCTACAGATGAGAACTGTAAGAAAATCTGTGCTCTTTATAATATTTTGCTTTGCTGATTTCCTCATTTCCTCTTGCACACATACTGTCAGTTTCTGAATTGGAAGGAAGTAGAGAAACCACAGCTGGTGGTTTCTAAGCCCTAACAAATTAACTGATCAAAACGTGCAATGTCCTCTGCATTGCAGCATTCACTCCCTACATCATGATATCCATCACCCACCCTCTTCCTTCCTCCTCAGACTCTCAGAAGATTCACACTATATCCATTCCCATAGTTCCTCTCAGATTCCCCAGACAAATGCCAATCAAGGCTTCCTTTGTTGGTGCTATGTACATTCCTCCATGAACTATAAAGGGTAAGAATGTCCTAACTTTCTACAGGCTATCATAGGCACGTGCAATATTATTGTCCCACAGTTTATCTTACCATGCCCCAGAGAAATCTCATCATCCTGTTTTCTTTAAATGGACTGCAGATATATTAGCCAAGCTTCCTCACCACTGAGTCAGTGACCAAAACTGTTTACAACTTCATAATGAGTCACCTTCAGGATTTGGCTTATTGTCAATAGAAGGGTTGACCGTTTCAGCCAGTCACTGTTTTGTCTTATTCTCCTTCATCTTGTCAATGTAATTGCACCTGTAGGGGTTATGAACATAAAATGACTCCCTCCCACTTTCCTTTTTATTTTATTTGTGCTACTTCATGTAGACTGGTCACTTTCTATCTCTATTGATAGTTGTTCTAAAACGTTGACTTTCATGTTGTTTCAAGTTCCTGTGCCATAGGAAATCCACTTCAGAATTTTATTTTTCTATTTTTTTGCATCTAAGAATATCAGATGACATTCAAAAGCGTTATATTTTTGGGCACATGTTAAAGTATACTTAGTATGTGTCTTTCATCCCCCTCAGTCTGTGAATATTGCAAATATCTAAGATACTTTACAAGTCATGTTGCATTTTCCTGCATGATATCTTTTCACTTATTGGAACGTGTAAATGACTAAGAATTCTGTTTGCCCAATAAATTTCCTTTTTTCACTATCCACTGCCCTGAAGGTTCCTTCTATGAATGTTCCATATTTATTAATTCTTTCCTTTTCTAATCACTGTGTTTAGCATGTCCACTCAGCACCTAACTCCCCTTCAGATCCGTGCTTCTTGCAATCAGTGGTTGGCTGGGATCCCAGAGTTAGTCACATTCATTTTCTATTTCACCTTCAGGCTTTCAAATACTGCTTCAGACCTATTATAGTTATGTTTCCAAAACAGGAGAGCAATATTAATGTTTTCATTATTTCGTTATTTTCTAAATTTATCTTGTAAATATGTTTTTATATTACTCCCTTTCCTTTAAATGTTGTTTTTTATTGTTGTTTGTATTTTTTTTTTTTTTTCCAAGTGCTTGATAGATTTCCTGTTGGAGTCTTTCACAATTCATTTTTTCTAAGGTGGTGTTTGCTTTGTGGCACAAAAAGTCTTATGGCAACAGAATTGGGTGAGAGGTAAAATACTGCTATGAATTAGAAACAGGCTAGGAAACCAAACCAAAGAGTTGGAATTAATAATCAGTTTTCAAGGGAAAAGATTAACAGGAAGGTGACCAGAACTCAAGATCTGAACCCACTCTGCCAGGTGAAGGAAGAATATAAGGATGCAAGTAAAAATATTATTGTATTTCATTATTACTAATAATATAAATAAATCATACCTAGGTGCTGTGCAACTAAACCCTTGGAAATCACATCCCAAAAAAATCTCACCTGTAGTTTCAGTTAGTAGTTTCTGACATAAACCTGATTTTAATTCACAACCTCAACATTTGTGGACAGAAAAAAACTGTTATCTTGTTTTCAAATAGTAAACCAATTACGTGACAGGTGCATCTTTTAAGAACTACAAATCTTGTGTATACAAGACACAAGACATTCAAAAAGTGAATCCACTAATTAATATTTCAGCTTTGTCTACACTTCTTAGCTACAGATTCTTTGGCATACCAAGTTTATCCAGACTTGTGCTCCCACCTCAAAATTTAAGGATGTTTCTGTGTTCTCTGGTACCAATTTAGACTAGTGTGTAACTAGCCAGCCCTATGATCCTGTTTATTTTTAAATCAACCTAGATAAACAAAACCTTCCACTTTTCATCGTTGTTTCTCTTTATGTAATTAATCTTCTGAGGGGTTACAAATTAAATAGTACTTACTCAACCCAAACAGAAAGTTCATATAATAGTTTCTTTCATAAAGAACAAATCACGTATAAATTCACATTTCTTGAATATGGAAATAGTCATAGTGATGAAAGTTATACTTAGTACACGTGGAATGCATGCTTCATTTTTTAAGTGTTGTTTTTTTTTCTTTATATATGTATATATAAATGTAAAACAACGATGCTAGTGAACTTCAAGATGATGAAGTTTAATGGCCTCTGGAGCCTGCTCAGATCTAGATGCTTCAATCCAAATGTGAATGTGCATTCAGTACTGTAAACAAAAAAATTCAGTCTGAAAGACTCATTGCCTTGGTGGAAAATATTATTTCTGCCAGTGAGAGGAGCCAGTGGCTGGTTTATATGATTTTAGTATCGAGAACAGTGGTCCACATGAAGTGCAACTCAGTAGTAGGCTGGATTCCACTGTAAAACTCTCTCTGATTTTATGCTTGTTTTTAGATGAGGCCAAGAATAGTGGATTGTATAGCTTGAGGTACAAATAGAGTGAGCAATAGACACCGCTCTCAATTGCAGAACCGAAGAATGATCTAGTAAGAACTTTTTTCTTCCAGATACTGGACTCCACGTTGATACTTTTCCCAGAGTAGTGCAGGGTGAGACCTGCAGTTATAGCCAACTAGTTGTTTGTACACTCTGACACACACAGCCAGAAAATAAAGCAGACACATTATGGATGCAACAAAGCCAATATTCCAAATCTGCTGGGGGGAGGGAGTACTATTAAACTTCTGTTCATAAGGATCTTCATGCGCTTCTGCCTTAAATGAAACAGAAAGTTTCAATTTTGTAAACTTAACAAAAAAGAATTACATTCATAATAAGCAAGATAAACTGTACCCTGGGCTTGTTTGATCTGATCTTGTTTGATAATCTCAGTCATGAACGCTTAGTGTATACTATCCATCAAAAACTGGAATGATACACGACCAAAATGTAGAACAACTGCATGTTGCTGAGAGTCTCAGCATAATTTTTAATTAGATGTGTTTTGAACATGTTCTCACTTAGTGCGCTAAATAAACAAGTATTTTTAAAAATACAAAAACAAGTTGTTTATGGGCAAACCTGTGAAATCCTCATTTCAGAACCAAAACAAAACCAGCATGAGTGCTATCTTACCTCTGCTACTACAGCTAATATGAAAACCAACTACTTAGACAAGCTGCAATAAAAAGTCTGTTAATGGACTTTTCAATTATATGCTAGACATTTGCCAGAGAGAATAGTGTTGAGTTAGATTCTCTCTCCTGGTTCAGTAACAGAGTGCACTCTATAAATAAGCCATATGTTAGTATGAAGCCCCACACATATAAATGGAGACATTAGTGAGTAAAATTGAAGCAAAGAGGAGGCTGGTGAGGTGACTAGGTTTCTCAAGATTTGCTACTGAGACTGCTTTTGTTTATTATTTTGATTAATGCCCTGGCACTGGAACATTGGAGTATGCTGAAAAAGTCTTCACGCAACACAAAGATAAAAGGCATTTGTTAGAGGAATGGGTATTTGTGAAATGAAATGCAATGACATTCAGTGATGAGAATCACAAAACTTGTATTGAAGGCTAAGAACTCTTTCTGAAAAGATTCCATAGGGTTTGCTCTGGAAATATCTGTAGGAGGAGTACAAACTATAAAAATAAAGTCTTGCTAAGACAACACTAGAGAAATAGGAGTAAATTCTTAGTATACAACTGTGCAAACTTTGGGAGACCTCATCTGCATGCAACTTGTTTTCAAGGGAAATAGTTTCAGCACTAGAAAAGTTGTAGAGATGACATACTAGGACAGTCAGAGGAATTTATATTTTATCTTATGAGAAGAAATTAAGAGTTCAACTAATGCAAAATAAATATATATATTAATTTCTTATATTTCTTAATAATTAAATAATTATTAATTTCCTTTAAAAAAATCATCAGGAAAGCAGAAAACGCATATTAAGCCAACAGCTAGTGCTGACACAATAAGTCAGTAAGCAGTGATCACAAATCACACAAGGCCAGAAACTGAAAGATGATGTCTAGCTATTACAGTGGTAACCTCCTTATGGAAGATCTTTTCCAGAATAGAGATACAAAAACCATAACCATACTTGATAAAAATTTAATAGGCTGCAAAAATACATAGTAGCTGTATCAAATAACTTGCAGAATACTTGCATGTAGCACAGAAATTCATTTCCACTCCTACATTTCTCTCTAATGCACTCATTTAGAATTATAAATGCTCAGCTGGATAGTTGATGGTTCTAGATGCCCATTTCTTGTTCTAGAGGAGACAAACTACATTCCAAAAGCAATTTTTTTCTTATTGCAACAGTGAATTCTTATGTAAATTAGAGGCAACAGCAGAAGAATAATCTCTATTGGATAACTATGCAACGATCATCTCTTATGAGGAATATAATTTAAACCAAAAAGATGTAGGAAAAAGTAACCTGGATAAAATGATGTTTAAAACAGATTGGACCAATGATAGAAATCATAACACAAGTCAATTATTAATACTTTTAAAGGGGGGAAGAAAGGCTACCCTGGGGCTGAGTGGCTGGATGACTGTGAAGAGGAATGGGACCTGGGGGTGTCAGTTAGTGCTTGGCTGAACATGAGCTGACAGTGTGCCCAGGTGGCCAGAGAGCCAGTGCCATCCTAGTCTGCACTAGAAATAGTGAGGCCAGCAAGAGCAGAGAGGGAATCATGCCCCTGTACTCAGCACTGGTGAAGCCACACCCAAGTATCATGTGTGTTCAGTTCTGGGCTCCTCACTACAAGAAAGATATCGAAGCCCTGGAACGCATCCAGAGAAGAGCAACAAGACTGGTGAGGGGTCTGGAGCACAAATCTTATGAGGAGAGGCTCAGGGAGCTGTGATTGTTTAGTCTGGAGAAGAAGAGGCTCAGGGGAGACCTCATTGCACTCTACAACTTCCTGAAGGGAGGCTATGATGAGGAGGAGCTTGGCCTCTTGTCCCAGGCAACAAACAGGACCCGAGGGAATGGCCACAGGTTGCACAAGAGGAGGTTTGGATTAGACATAGGGAAAAACATTTTCTCTTCAAGAGTGGTCAGGCACTGGAATGGCCTGCCCAGGGAGGTGGTGAAGTTGTCATCCCTGGCAGTGTTCAAGAGGCATCTGGATGAGGAGCTATGAGACACGGTTTAGTGGCTTGTGATAGCAATGGTATTGGGAGGACAGTTGGACTAGATGATCTTGTAGGTCCTTTCCAACCATGTGATTCTATGATTCTGATTATATGCTTGTGTTGTACCATCTTAACATCTTTCTGTGTTCAATTAGTTCATTAAATTCAAGCAATAGGTTCCAACTGAAATTTCCATACTTTCTTTTGAACTTCTGAAGAAATCTGCTACAGAATTGCCCTTAGATCTTACTTTACTAAATTTAGGCAAAGTCAGAATTCCTTCAAGACATGCAATCCTTCATAAGCAGAGAATAAAAATATAAACATTGGTTCATTTCTGATCTTCTGCATTGCTAAGATTTTGTTCTACATGCTCAGATCATTCATTCATTCAAAAAATACACACTTAGTAACTGCTCAAAAAGTGGATTGAATTCTTTAACACATTATTATTGCACTGACTCAATAAGCCCTTAGTTTACCAAAGAGGATATTTACTGTAAATATGGCACTAAAACCAGCTGCATCACATTTACACAAAAAGAAAACATACTGGATTGTTTAGAAAAAGAGGCATAATATAGTGGCGATTGCTTTTCCCTATACTTCTGAATTAAGAGTTTGAAATACTGTGCTTGAGGTCCCATAAAGCTTGGTATGCCTTAGGAACAGCACTCCTACCTTAATTTGGGCCAGGCTCATTTTTTCACTTTGAAGAAACAAAAACGGGACTTTAACAGTTCCAGGAGCCTGCAGGTAGCTGCAAACTGATGACTCTAAAATATTCACATGGGCAGAGCTCAGTTCATAGTATAAAGCATATTTGATGGAGATTGACTTTGGAGCAAGACAATCTTTCTCCCCTCCTACCAATGCAGAAACAAAAATAAATTAGTTTATTTTCTTCTCTGTCTCCTTTCAAGAATTATGAAACCCTTGTTGACATTATGTGTGCAAGTGGATTGCAATTATAACATTCATATCATGTAGGGGTATTCACAATTCACAATAGGTTAAGCATGACAAAAACAGTAAGCTTCATCACAAACTTTAGGAAGCCATGTAATATTTAGATACAAAAGCTCCTTAGGTACAAATAGAATGGGAGCTCCCACTACTCATTCACTCCAAAAAAAATAATAGGTTTTCAAATCCCAGCATGGGATCAATTTCAGAGATACGCGTCATACAGAACTATGTAGTTTAAGGCTTTTAGCCAGGAAATTCTGCAAATTTGTCCTCAGATTAAATGGTGCCATGTAACCCAATCATATTACAGCTCTATTTTGAATGCTTGCACTTGGCAAAGCCTCTGGCTGAAGATGTTTTGTATTTTTTGGCTCCTGCAGAGTTTGTACTAGAAAAACATTTTTGGTACAGTTGGCATCTATTGTTTACTCTCTTATAAGGGCATGGAAATACAATTTCTTTAACTGCTTTTAGGTATGCACAGATCTTGAATTGTTGAAGTCTAATTTCCTATAACGTGAAGCAAATATACAACTTGTCCAGTCAGGATGATCAAAGATGGGGATGTAGAAAGAACACAATAAAATTGCATCAGAGAAGAAGCTTACTGTCTGGCATTGCTGTGCATGTGATAAAGACATGCCTACAGTATCATTTAGAACTTGCTTGGGGGAGTGTGTAGGAGCTGCAGTTGTTGATAAACAAGTGTTGATAAACACAGCTACCATAGAACAGAGCAAAGCGTGAACTGAAAACCTCAAACTTTGGGCTAATATTTATGTGGCTAATCTACAGTGAACTCCAAATTGCCACAGGTAACACTTTGGCCACAGGATTTATATTCCTATCTTGCCATAAAGGGTAAAAAAAATTCCCACATGATTTTGTTCTAAGTACTTGAATGCAGCAGTGGAAGGGAAATACGTAACACAAGGGTGTTACTGGACTGCTTCATATGAAACTCTGTTTCATCAATAAAATTACATTTTTAAGTTTCCCTGACACTTGTATTTTTAGCAAATTCTCTGCCATCTCTAATATCTTGTTGCAGTTGCTAAGCAGTATTTAGAAAAGCTGGAGCTTTTCTAGTGAAATTTCAGAAGAGAGTTTAGACATGCTCTTCCTTACTTGACTGGCTTCACAGAGTGAAAAACAACCTTAAAAACCTAGAATAATAGTGTCTGCTTGCTTCAACAGACCCACCCATGATTGTGTGCTTTAATTTTTCAACAAGATGTGGAGGTAGGGCCTGAGGAAATTCATAAAAATGTTTCGTTTGGCTTTCTGGCAGTTTTCCCCAGCTAGAGGGCATGAAAAGCACTAAAGATGCAAGACCCTGCTAAGTTTCCATAGAATGCGTGAACACCGCAGAACATTTTGTACATCCCAAAGTAGTAGACTGTATTACTCCATTCACCCTAGGGACAACAAGAAGCAGCAGCAGGTCATCAACTGGAAACTGGAAACCTGCCACCTTTTAATTAGCTGCTCTCTACTTCACAGTAATCATGTTTAAAATCCTATATAATACAGGTCAGATTTGCTGTACAAGCTCAGATAATGCCAAGCCAAATTTTTAATTGCATAATTAGCCAGCAACACCTTTTCAGATGTAATAAATAATCATCTCCTCATTAACGTTAGGAAGCATGACATACAGCCAGGTTTTGTTCTTTCCTATTCCTAATCATTGTCCAGATAAACAAAAGACCTTCCCAACTGACTATGGACTCAAGATACACCTTTTTTGCTCTCTCTTTTTTTTTTTTTTTTTTTTTTTTTTTTTTTTTTTACAATAGCTTTCTATTTCACTTAACTTGGATTTCATCTCAAATTCCTTGCAGAAGTCCTTCAGATACAAGGACCAAATTCTCTTACACCCAGTGCAAAGGTTATTTTAAGCCACTCTACTTTACAGTGATTCCAAACAAACAGGTTTATGAGCAATCACTAGAAATACTGTAAAAGTAAATAACATTACCTTATACAAAATGTACACAAGACCTTAGAGCAGAGGATATCAAAGGTATCAAAGTCTTATCGTCATTTCACAGACTGTTGCTGAACTGAATAAGAAAGATTAAGTGTTACTTAGCCATACAGCAAATCAGTTCCTGATTCAGGAGCAGAATGCAGGTCTCCTGACTACTATTCCAATAGTATGGGGGCAAATGTTCTCATCTGGATCTAAAAGGAAGATTTCTCACATCTGGTCCCTTCTCCAATTCCAGCATCATATCGTGTTGCTACTTGTTCAGGGTGCTAGGTTGAAACATGATCCTGGCTGTGCATTAAAAAACAAAAATTCAAATTTAGATGGTGGATTCATATTAATACAAATTAATAAGCTTCGTCTGTTAATATGCTGCAGTATATTGTGTAATATAATATAATCCTAGTAATATGAGCCCTTGCTACAGCTCTCTGCTATTAAATCATTGAGAAAAAGTGGGGAAAAACTGCCAAGCTTATGTGCAAATTATGAAGTGTGTGGATTCACGAGATTCTGTCTTATTGACAAAAGTAAACTCTTTTTGAAATAGACTGATTTAGATAGCTGATTTATTTAAATACATTTATTTTACCTTGCAGGCTTCATCCATTTGGGCAGGAAATTAACTTTTCAACCAGTGATCTTTTTCAAAACACCTCTTAATGTGTTATTTTCATACGGAATGCTAGCAAAAATAGCTCTGTATAAACACACCCCAAAAATAAGTTTACAGTGCCTGACAATACCCCAAATATTTTGGTAGGTGTAGTGCATTCAGGCGCTTGGCCTTGAGTCAGAACTCAAAGTCCTAATTCACAAAAGAGCACAGAGGTGCACTCAGAATTTGGCAGGCCTGGAGTTTCAGTCTCACCCCAAAGAGACAGACAGGCAAGCAGCCAACCTTTCAAGAACTACCTCAGGCTGCTGTAGATCTCCCACCTCTCAGCCTAGACATTTCATCAACCACTGATCATCCCTCTTCTCCAATGGATTCTGTTCTAATGAGATGTCTTGGGGAATTCCTCTTCACGCTATTCTCACTCTTTAATTCCAGTCCTCTCTGCATGATCCTGCTCTTCATCATTCACCCACTCTGGGGAAAAGAGATGAGCTTGAGGTTTCCCAGTCCTACAATAGGAGATTTCTTTCTCATACTTAAAACATTCAGGCCTGTTTATCTAACCTGCTACAGCTTAACAACCATGACATGTAGCACAAGTGTCACCAGGGATCAACAGCATTAGTAAATAGAGAGGAAAGGGAGCTTGTTACATTTTCCTAATGGATTCTCAGGTAGGGGCAAAATAGGAGCCGTTCTCCTACACCTGGAAATGATCACAAACAAGCCCTAGCTCATATCTTTGAATATGTCCTGTGCACTCACAGTATATTTCTTGCTGCAAAATCTGTGTCTATGTCAGAATCTTCTCAGTTTTGTAACCAAAGAGTTCTCTGGAAAGGACTATTATTTTTCCAATGAAATTTTTCCAATGACCAAATGGAATATGCTAATGGAAAGTCATTCCAGTGAAATGCCTGCCTCTTCCATTTGCCAAAAAAACAGAAAGGTTTTGGTAAATGTCGTCAGTTGTTTATTTTAGGGAAAAAAAAAATGTTCTCTGCGTGTCATTTGAAAACCAAGACGCAGTTCATATTCCAAAATTTGTGGGAAGATTTTGGTACTTATTTCCATACTTATAAAATCTTTGATATTTGTCTACATGCTCCCTCTTATTTCTCATTAATAAGCAAAATCAATGACTTCAGAAATTGTTAGATATTCATTACGTAGGACCTTAAATACTTTTATGTCTAAAGAAAGAAAAGCAAATGTAAACATTAACCTTGCAATCTAAGTGAGAAAGCAGCTATAGTGTGTTTTACTGGTGTCAATCCAAACAGTTTTCACCTGTTCCACTGAGAAAAATAGATTCCTTCATTGGAATTTTTTTCGGGGGGGGGGGGGGGGAGGAGAGATACAAAAAGATAAATGACAATTTGCCTTACTAACAAGTACAACAAACATACACAACACATCTCAACTGAAGTTAGATAAATAAAATATCTAGATGTTAGAGATAAAAATCAGATGTTAAGGAAAAAACAGAAAGAAAAAAATGAAATACATAAGGTGGCTGACAGGCTAAGACTGAGGCACAGTGGATGTATCTACTCTAGTAAATTAGGTGCATTAGTTCTGGCTGCTGTAAACAACAGATATGTCCTGGCCCAAGTCCTTGCTATTAAATCCTCCCGTTCTTCAAGTACAAGGCTACATGCAATGTACCACTTGAAAACAGTCACAGGTGATTGCTGCATCCCACACTGTACCCAAAAATAAGTGGCCCAAACAGAGGTTATGCTGGGACTGCTGAAGCAATTCAGCAGTATATCTGAACAAATTTCCACACACAGAATAATATCACCCTGACTTGTAAGCAGACAATGAAGAAATAATGATCACTAATAAGTGCACACCATCCTCCTGCTTCTCTGAAAGACACTAGCAATTCTTCAGACACATGGCCTGTTTCATTACTAGCCTTCTATTTCCTCTTCTTTGACACTTTCAAGGAAAAAGTCAAGTCAGTGGAAAGTCATCTTACAAATGATGGAATCATCTGAAAGAAAACAATAACCAAAGGAAGTAGAATTAAAATGAGATTTAAAGACATCACTTCTGAGATTTTGCAGTTCTGCCTCGGAAAACATTATTTTTAGGACTACATTTACAACCTTAAGTACTTGCATACCTTCAGTGTCTTTCCTCACATATATTACATGTATTAGTACTTAACAAAAAACAAAAAAAAATACAGGTTTCTTAAGCATTCCTTTGTACTCAAGGTCGTGAGTTTCCTTAGCCATCTCTAAAACTTTTGTTTGATTTGGAATTATTATAGGACTTGAATAGAAATATATTTTTTCTGTTTAAGCTTATATCACAACGTAGATTTAGAAATAGTAAACTCACTGGTTAGGGGGGAAAAAAAAAGTAACATTGGATTTGGATTTTAACTTGTGTTTATATCATTAGGAATATGTATTTCAGGGCTGTGACCTTACAGCTGCAAAATATAGAACTAGTTTTATTTCACAAGTTTTTGTCCAAACAGTTTCTTTCATTTTGATCCAAATAGTTTCACACCCACTGAGTTAGACTTTGACTTTCAGATTCAAGAAAACTGAAAATTTCAATCAGTTCCTCAGAGTAAAATGGCGTAGCTCCACAATGGAGCAAAAAAACTGACTTCAATGGAACTACACCGATTAACACTGTGTGAGGATCAGATCCTGATCAAATTGAAACTCAATTGAAATTGCTGTGCTTCACCTGGTGCTTATTCGCACCTCACATCAAAACCATGCAATGCTATGAATTTTGCATGATTCTGATCCAAAGCCACACACCATATATGCTTAAAATTGAGTTCAGGTCGTTCAGGAGTTCCACAAAGCTAAGCAAATCTTTTGATAAATATGGTTTGCGTTACTAGTTTGTAACAAAACTCCACACCAGGTGACTTTTGTGTGGTCTGGTGTTTCATTGTGAACATTTTGCACTGCTCTAATGAAACGATTTCTCGAACAACTAAAGGATGAAAAAGTTTCAGTTCAGTGCTTTAACCACAAGTTCCGTGATACACACACAAACTACGACCGCAGCATTAAGCTCCTGATGTCAAAAATTTGAAACATAATTCCCTGTTAAAACACCTAAATAACACTGGTGTGATCTTCTAGTGATTGTGTGCAGTGGAGTGCAGTTCTCATTATCGGTATAACTGCAAGTCAAAACTTAGCTTTAAGACTTCCCATAGGCTAATATTTCATCATAGCTTGTAAAGGAATTGTGGGGTTTTTTGTAGGTATTGACACATAAAAATACCTGAAAATGCAGATGGTCTCCTAAGGCTGAATCGAGTGAAGGCACTGTACTCTTTAGATTGGAACGGCAAAGGTCCTGTATGCAGAGTTCACCTAGTGATGGCCGAGAAGAAACTCACTGACAGGAGCCTTCCCATTCTCTCTAGAGTTTTGGTGGTAGTCACAACTCTGAGCATGTAAGACCGTGAGCCTGGAACACTGGGTTGTTAACGTAGACAAACATATTTGCAATGCATTCACACATTCGTTACTTGTACGGGAGGCTGCTGCCTTGCCTTCTGCACGCAGAAAATGCATATACTGCTTGTACAATAAGCCACATAACTCCAAGAAGCTTTGAACTTATTGCATTTGCCCTGAAGAATGTGATTTGTAGATCTGATACGCACAAACAAAATGCATACCTGGGATTTCTGGATTGCTCCAGGCAAAGTCTTCTCGTAGAAAAAGTAGATATATTCAGAAAAACTGTGACAAATGGCAGCCTTATCCTAGTAAGAACTGCAAAAATGCTTAAAGATTTTTTCACTGCACTTAGCAGAACAGCATAAAAACAAGACAATGGCAAGTAGTCATATGTAGATGAGCCCACAACGCAGTAAGTGTAACCACAAATTAAAATTAAAGCCTACAGTGAGAAGGCATCTGAATTCAGGCACTTCTGGCATTATATGGCACTAGGGTGCTGTCTTCGGGTTACATGCAACTCTGTTCCATACAAAAAATTCCCTATCTTTTACAATTTAGCTTACAACATATTATGCAGATTTAAGAACTACAAAGACATCTTCAACTTCAGTAAGTAATTTACATAGACCCCTGGTTTTGTCACTGTGCCTCTCGCAAAACGCCACCATCTCATCACAGCTGTCTGTACCTACACCTCACTGAGCCACTTCAGCTTAACGTTGCCCTCGAAAGCACATCTTTTGGCACAAGGCTGAACTCCTCAGAAGTCACAGAGCTAAGACCATCTCCATAAAAACTCATATTTTAAGACAAAATGCCCTAGGTATATACTGTTCCTGAAACACAGGGCACCTTACCTAATCTGCAAGGCCTCAAACATAGATGTTCTATCTTTAAGCAAAGTGATCAGCTATGCAAATTCTGTGTATTCATCTCTCTACATCTAAAGATGTATCAACACCATCAGATGACAGCGGCTTATCAGATAACAGGAGAAGAACAGCTACACGACTCCATAACAACTAGTAAAGGTATACTTCTAGGAAATGGGAAACCAAAGAAATGAGTCCATGGACTCCTGCCTCGTGCTCTCCAATGCCTTTCAAGTAACTGTCACATTGCTCCTTTACTGTGTTCTTCAAATGTGCTCTCTTCATCTCTGAGCATCTTCTCCTTAGCACCTTATTCTCATCACATCCTGGTAACCAGTAATTTTAAAAGTGAGCAGTAACTTCCTGGTTTGTACAATGAGTAGTTCAATATTATTACAGTACTTTGACAGTCTCCAACAGTGATCTGAGCATTAAATCAAGCTGTAAATGAGACAGACTGGATTAACATTTTTCCACTGAGAAATAGCACGCTTCTTTACTCAGTATAAGGGCTTACTCCTGGCACAATTCTTCAAACAGGAAGACAAGAATTTATTATACTGAATGATGGTACAAATGCTTGAAAAATACGTTGTAATAGGTCACTCATTTCCCTTGGAAACATCTACTGCTCTTTGGACTGCAGCCATATTGGTACTTGACTCTAACTTTCACTGTCTTTCACAGAAGAATATGATGCAGGAACTGGGAGACAAGAAGATAAAAACAGATAAACTTTCCCCATTGAAATTTCAAAATATGAGGGTATGGAGAGAACGCTTCCTTGGGAAAATTAATCCTATTATTGCTTGCACCAATACCAACATCTTCTATTGTCTAATCTAAAATGCTTTCATGGGTCAAAATTACTTAATGAAAACTGTTTCCAAAGGCATTCTATTTTTGGGTCCTCACACTGCCCATTTACAGAGCAGCAGGGCCCTAAAATTTTTTGCACAGTAGAGTGTTTAATTTTACTTAGGCTACCACCCCTTCCCAGTCCCATAAAAAGGTTTACATACAATAGATCACAGAGACTATAAACTAAGGACAAAGACTTACACAATGCTTCTGAGGTAATCCTTTGTGCTCTGCACATACCGGTGCTGTATAATATTTGAGGAAAAGCACTATAAACTATTTCAGACATCTGTTTTTAAGGTTGCAGAACACTACAATGTAAAAAACAGACACTACAAGGACTCACATTTTCACTGACTTCAAATGATTCTGGATATTCAGAAGAGAGCACCAAACTGAGTAACTGCTCTCCCAAATGACAACCATAGCATGACGTTAAATGAGACAGATACTCATGCTGCCACTGTATTGTACTGTCATGGTTTCTTTGCTCTCCATATGATGAAATAGGTGTTAAGCAGAGTTTGACAGCTGTGCATTTGCCTTATCATACTCGCTGTTAATTCCACTATTAGGTACTATATCAGATTTCAGTGCCCCATTTCACAGAGCACAGCATCTGCTTACTAGAAGTTTCACTGTTGTCTCTATTCAACAGAAAGCATAAATTTTAAATAAAACTGCTTATTACATCTATAGTTCTGTGCTTCCTTCTAATACATAAAATACTTTATCCAAAATCAATTCAGGCATCATGTCATAATGAAGCTGAAACAAAGCAGCTTTTTGGGCAGCTGCTCAACATTCCTCCTTCTGCCTTGTTTTCTTTTCTGTAAATTAAAGGAAACAAAGGTTCCTGTTTGTTCTCTAAGCTTCTGCCCATAGCACAGCATCCTTTCCATAGCAAGCCAAAAGCACAGCAGCCATCAGTGACATAGCTGGGCATAGAAGAAAGCAAATAATTCACTAAGTAGATCAATCCTTTCAGGGCAGTAAAAGAAACAAATGTGTTATATCACCTCCATAATTTTTAAGAGCCACTCAGATTCTCGATTGTCTGAAGAAGTGTGCTTAAAAAGCTTTCTTAAAATTCATGTTTTCAAATTTTGGAGAACACAGTTTGGCACAGATGGTTTCCTTATTTTGACCCAAAGATGCCTGATTTTCCCTCAGTAAGTAGGAGAATTCAAAGCCTCTAGCTCCAATACACTTCCACAGAGTTTTATTGGTGCGGTGGCCTTTTTGGTGGTGTTTGTGTGTGTGTTTTCTTTTGTTTGTTTGCTTTTTGTCTGCTACAGCTTACTCTGTTGTATACTCTTGATCTTCATTTTGTGCATCATGACATACACTGCTACAACGGACTCCAGAACTTTGTGAAGGCACTCTACCACCTACAAAGCAACCATAATCTCCAGCTTCCTTGCAGTAAATTGCTCAGCAGTGGGCTTACTGCCAGAGTCCTGCATAGTGATCTTACAGCACTCCAGATCCCGGTATGAGTACATTTGGGAGGTTGCTGTTGTTTGTTTTGTTTTTTCTTAAGGCCTCCTAAACTATACTCTTGAAAGAGGGTCTGGCTTATGTTTTATATACTTAGTGGAATTATATAGGAAAAATAGAAGAAAAAAAGCAAAAACAAACAAAAAAAAAAGCCAACACATGAAAACCTAGAAAAATAAAGCAGTAATCACTGTATACCTAATCAAATGAAAAACATGTTGCATTTTCCATCTTTTTAGTTATCAGTGAAAACCTGCCAGTATCACTGCTTGTACTATGAGATATCAACCAACAGCTGTTAGTAAGCTAGATTGTGGGTAGCTAAGATTCTACATATTGTATTTCTTCAGCTGAGGACAGCATTTAATTGTAGCCTAGGAAGTGATGCTCAAAATCTTTGTTTGATGTACCCTTTCTCTCAAGCAGGTAAGTGAAAATTCAATGTCCAGAATGAGCAATGTGGCAATTACCCAGATAATTTTAGAGCGAGTAAGAATGTACCTTATAGGCTGTTCTAAGGGCTTGTCTTCTGGACCATTCAGTGACTTGGGGCTCCATAAAAGACTTCTCTATGAGTTCTGCTCCAATTATATGCCTAACAAAATCCATATTCTGACAATATTACATCAGTGCAGGGATAGATCTGGCTACTGTCTTGTCCCTCACGCTTCCTCCCATTCAGGTACTCTCCTGGTGAAACAGGATCTTAGAGGCACTGATGGTATATAAATGTTTTTTTGAACAAACTTATCGCTAACATAACCTTTTGTAACAAAAATGTCAGAATAATTCAGACATCAACTTAACACAGAACTAGCCTGAAAAGGACTCAATGTCTTTATGACCAATTATGGTCAAAGAAGTTTTTGTTTTGATAATAGTGTGTTTGACGATATCTGTCCACAGAAGGAGGATGTAATGTTTCCTACTTGACATACCTTCTGCATTGTGTCTTGTTTTCCTGTGTTCTCATTTTTCCAGGTTCTATTTGCCTCTCAGTTTTTTTCTTGGGTGACATCCCATTTTTGGTTCATTGTTTTTTATCCTTAGAATAGCAGATCATATATAATAAGTGTTAGGGGAAAAAAAAAAAAAAAAGGAAAGAAAAGAAAAAGAAAGTGTATGGATGTTCTGCATGTCTCCTGTGCTAAAGAGCGCATGAATAAATTTACAAATTGGACAGAACTGAGAATAAAGTCAAAAGTACCCTTTTGAATATCAAAAAAACAAAACAAAACAAAACAAAAACAAAAAAAAACATTAAAGGAACCTTACATGTTTAGCACTAAGGCTTATTTTGCTTTCTTGCTTAGTAAATCTGGTTCTCTTCATGGTTCATTATGGGTAGGGCATTCAAATCTAAGATTTTCTTTGTTCTCTCTCCTAGGTTTTTGTATTCATATCAAAAACTGAGACACAGAACAAAGACAAGAAAAAAAGAGTACTCACCTACATATTCTCCAGGAGGAGGAAAGTCAAATACATCCAGTTCCTGGCAACTGAAGCTACTTCTGCTTTGCCCGGAGAAGATGCATAGGTGCTACAGGCTCAGGGTAACTGCTGAAATAATTGTTACCACCTAGAAGAATTTAGCTATTCAGAGTGGTGTGGCAAGGAGAAGAGTTTGGGCCCAGCAGCCAAACTGTGTGTAACTATCAAAGCGCCTCACTGCATTTCTGTCTTTTTTGGTACACAAAACACACTGCCTGTAGACAAAAATGACAAGACTGCCTGGAAACAGCACAGAAATTAAGCCAACATGCTCTACAGAGAAGTAGGTAATTAGTACAGGGTCAACAGTGCTAATAGCAAAAGTGGCTTTTGGAGGAGAATTGAAGGGCTCCTCTTGAAATCCATATTCAGTGATCTTAAAACTTCCTGCAACTCATAGCACAGTTGGCTGCAACTGAGTGAGGAAAGGCAAACTTTTCTACGTTCACAGGAGCGGGGGAGTTCAGTAAATGCAATGTAAACAGCTTGTCTGCTTTCGCAGAAACATCAGCAGCGGAAGAAAATCTACATGGATGCCTTTCAAAATTAATATGTGTCTTTGTTTGGAAGAGTTTGATTTCTCTCCCCATTACAAGTTCCTTAAAACAGGTAACTTTTTACTGCTGTGTAAGCAGAAAAGCAGAGACAGACTCTATACATGCAGGGAAAATGGCTGCACAGCCATGAGAATGCATCCACGCAGTGAGTCAGTTGTGCTGGACCTCCCATCGGTGTTTCTGGACATGTATCTATCTAAAAAGTTAGGGTAATTAAACATGTGTCTGATCACAGTACAGTGTGGTCTTGCCTCAGCAGGGACTTTCATCTTTACATAGCTGAAATCACAGATGATAACACTTGGAGGCAAATATGGACATCTCAGTAAAGGCAATGACTTTTAAGCTAGTAAATATGGATATATTCCCATAATAACAATTGTTCTGCATGGAGCAGACTCACAGGGATAGGAACTGGTAGTTCATAGTTCTGATTTCTGTCCGAGTGCCTGAATAAGTCAAGCAAGACAAGGCTTTTTAGTGCTCACACACCACTTCTCACCATTGGCTCAGCACTCTGCCCTCCCTTTCCTCTCAACATGGCCAGCATTGCATTGGCATGCACTCCCTCTTGAACCACTGGCATCTTCCTCCAGATGTCACATCTGAGAAACCTGGGCAGGACTGGTAGCACGTGAGACTCAGGCATGTTTGTATGCATGTGGCATCCTCTTCTGACTGCTTTTATTGAACACTTCTATATAAAGAACATACTTGCAGAGATCAAGTTTCATTTCTGAATAATTATATATATGAAAATGAACTGAGTAATTGAATTCCAATGAATAATTCAAGCTGCTGTAATATTTGAATCTATAATCTGACAGAGTGTTATATGATCTTATTTCCATTTGATTCCTGAGAGGAAGTGCCTTACAAGCAGTGGTACATAAAGTTGTCTCTAAACACAGACACCATCCATCGTAAATGTTTAATGTCTAATCATGAATTACAGCACCTGTTTTAAGTGATCAGCTACTAAAGGATACATAAAAAAAAAAAAAAAAAGAAGACGGAAATAGGGTTTTCTTTCAAGGAAGATTATTTCCTGCTGTTGAATTTCTACATCTTAATATAGTGCCATATTTGGTCTTTTTTCTTGTAACATCTACAGTGCTTATAACTGAAAACTGAAACAAAGATCCTAGCATGGAATTTCAGTTACAACACCAAATACGTCAACTTCATTTTGCATGCACAATGATTTAAATACTTCGCTACCTGTGTACACACAACACACTGCAAAAAAAAATTTGTTCACTTCTTCAGTGATTTTTGCATCAGTGTTGTCTGCTATTCCAGTTGGTTTCTTTCTTTCCTCAGGGATATGATTTAGTGGAGGGTTTTTAGTGTTAGGCTACTGGTTAGGCTGTGGTTGGACTTGATGATCTTCAAGGTCCTTTCCAACCTGGGCAATTCTATGATTCTATGATACCTGATAATTTGTAAAATGTCATTTTTATTACACCTGGTCATATTCACCTGGAAAAAAAAAATACACTCTGTGAAGCCTCTGAAAAATTTCTTCTAATTAGGACGGTATCTTAAGAGTTAAGTGGCATGCAGTGAGTAATAAAGGATCAGCAATAAATGCTATAAGTCAGTGCCTTACTAAAAATAAAAAATAAAAAATAAATAAAAATGAGGAGGTGTAATAGAGAGTAGAGGGAGAAAGGTGTGGAAGAGAAGCTCGCAGACTGTTTTGGAATGATTCGCATGCAGAAAATATGGAAAAATTCACAGTGGATCTGTTTCTCAGGGTGTTTGGTCCAAGTGTCATTGGCAGGAGTGAAGGGGCAGACTTTAGAAACATGAAGCAAGGAGAAAGACATAAAAAAAATGAAGCGAGGGGAAGGACTTTGTGCCACTTTTTCCTTTTGGCCTTTATGCTCTACACACATTTTCCTTACCCTTACTCATACTTGTATGTCTGGGGGAAATGTTGGGATTGGGAAGTGATCCATGAGAATGAAGCAGCTTGAAAAGCATTATATTAGTCTGTGGAATAAGTAATACTTAACCAAGTGAAGTAATGGAAACCGCTTCACCCAAGTCATTTAAAATTGGACTGAATAAGGCACTGGAGATTATGCTGAAGGGAACAATTCTACATTGGCAGGAATATGGACAAGATGACTTAATAGATCTAGTGTCCACGTGCCAAATCCTGAGATCCGGATCCAGTTTTTATTACTCTATCATTACTAAAGTTGAACTTCCATTCACATTATTGGGAACTCAACCTGACACAAGAAAAAATAACCAGGAGCTTCAGGATTTATGCATAAGAACATGAATAAAAGTCTTTTCCATTTCATTTAAAAATGTAACTTGCTACATAAAAATTATAAATTTTCAGTGCAAAAGTTATGGATTTAAATGGAGGTCTCCAAATTATCCCAAACACCCTTCCCAGGAAACTTGCAGAGTTTATATAGTTTGTCAAAACTCAATGGAATATTTGGTCAGTGTGAACACTTCTGCTCACTTAAAATAAGTTTTTGTGTGTGCATTATTTGTTCCTGAAGTGGGTGAATATATCTGTGAATAAAATATTGTGATGAAAATTAAAGTTTACTTTACTAAATAAATATGGGAACAGTACTAGAAGTTGTCATTAAAAAATGGCATATATAGGTGTAATCAGCAGCATTTTCCTTTTTACTGAAGTGAAATGGGGTCTGTTTTCCTTAAATCAGAAATGTGTGTAAAAGAATCAAGATTGCTCAGAGATTGTTCTGAATTCAGATTTGTTTTAACTTTGAAACAAAACCTTACTAATTAAACCAAAATAATTCCAGAAGATGCTATTAATATTTTTAAAATAAGAGACTGGAAGGTGCTCTGTGGATAGAGATCTGTATGTACAAAAGTTGAATGCAGTTAAATGGTTCCAATTTTCACTTCACTGCCATTCACACCAATAACTGTTGCCTACTAAGATTATTTCTGACACAGAAAATGTTAATCAGTGCCCCCTGTGGAATAATAATAGACAGAAAAAACAAAAGCCATATTGAGAATTCAGTAAGATAGATTATGTATATAATTCTTTTATTTTGTGATATGCAGAGAGGAAACACATTTGTTCTATTAAAGTTAAAACTTCCTAATATGAATAGCAAGACTGAGAGCTATAGGACAGTGGAGTTACCTCTTGTCTAATAGGAAAGCCATGCTAGAAGTTAGCTGGAGTCTTAGAAAAGACTTTTACACTATACTGAACCTTTTCAGAGAAAACTTCCTTGTTTATTCTTATTTGTGCATTTTCTGAGCTCCAATCTTCATAAGAAAAGGAAGAGATTATTCTCAAATCTTTCTGGAGGCAGGTTGTGTCCCAACACTACAAGGGTATGAAAAGTTGCATGTTTCCAACATGAGTACAAATCCTCTCTGGTTAATTATTTTTCTCAGTTTTGTGTTTGTTTGATTGTTTTCGTAGATCTATAAAACAAACCCAACATATCACCTTTAAAAATATCAGTAAATTGAAGAGAAACTCATTAATGAGCACATCCAGATATGGGAGTAAAAAACTGATGGTGATGAATTAACCTTGGAAGGATTTGCAGACAGATCTCAACCCCTGTCCTGTCCTTTTCTACAAGGAAAGGTTAACCAACATTTCTGAGGCTAAATAAAAACACAGAGGTCTGTCAGGTCAGAGTAGTCAATGGGACTTGGGAATTGACTCTTCTTTTGCATGTCCCTGCAAGGCCACATTTCACAGTACAGTTCAGTGTTTTTCCCTTCACAGCCCCTTGCGCCCACCTGGCAAGAGAACAGCATATAGTCATGGTGTATAAAGAGAAAGGGGAAATAGTCCCTGCCCTGTTCCAAGCCAGGAGAAGACAATCCCCAGATAGTTTAGCCTCAGCTGCACCTGCCCATATGGGATACAGCTTCCTCTTTTCACAAACTACTTACCAAGGTTGTCAGGCACACTGAAAAACTGCCACATGTCCAAGACTGAAAGGTATTGAAGTAGCTGGAGGGAAAATACAGGTGGTCTGGCACTACTGGTGTAACAGATCAATTATCAGGCAGCCAGCTTTAGCTGTACAATTTTAAAGGATCACAAGCACTGTTTTAAACTGCACTGCCTACCTAAGCATATTTGGTTAATCATGGGGACTGGGAGGACAAAGGACATTCAGAGCTAGATACTGTCAATACTGAATTATTGCATTAGCACTTTAGTAACACAAAAGCATGGATCAGATTTCCCCATGTGCTCTTAAAGTATAAAAATGGTGTGAAATATGTAAGTATAAAATTGCTGCCTAGAGAACTTATGGTCTATGCAATGACCAGAAATGCTACAGTCCTCCCCAGCTTCAGCTATACCCTACAGTTGCACCTGATTGCTCGGCCCACCATTATTTTTAAAACCAAAAAAAAAAAAAAAAAGAAGTCTTTCTGTTTCAAGTTTGGAAGGCATCACATTGCTTTCACAGTATGCTTCATCTGGAACTGTATTTAAGTAAACTCAAGAGAGAATATTCTATGTAGGCAATGCAAAATAATGTGTGATTTTTTTGTTGTTGTTTCAATAGACAGGACTTGAGTAATGTCGGGGTTTATGGCTTTTATTTTATTTGGAGGGACTACTTTTTAACGGAAGCAGGAAGGAGCCCTTGGACACAGTAAGTCACAACGTATAAATAGCTCTACTGAGAGTATAACAAAGGCTCTTTTGTGCTTTTTTACCAGCAGAGCCAATAATATATGCAACTTGGCAACATTAAAATACCTCATCCCTACTTATGACACCTCAATCTTATTAAAAAAAAAAAAAAATTAAGACATCCATTCAGAATTTCTACCATAAGCATATTATTTTTATACAACACTTAGGAGATATCATACACAATTTGAAAGAATTTGCTTTAAAAATTGCAGAAAAATTCAAGTAGTTTACTGATGTCTGACTACTAAATAGAACTTAAAGTTAATTCATTTTGAACTGGAATACGTGTGTGGAAATATGCTTCTCCATATGGTTTCATACTTTTTCTTCAAGGTGAATACAGTGAGAAGATTTCTTTTTAAAAGTTGGACTATAAAGGTTTTTTTTTTTTTTATTAAATCAAAACCAGTAGATTTCCTACTTAGCAAGCATTCTGGACCTCATTTTAAGCCATTTGAAGGAGTTCTGAAGTTTATTGGATTTTAAATACATTCTTTTTTTCATCAAGGGTCTTTTAAACGATAGTTTAATGTGTCTAATTTACATTCATGAATTTCATCTTTTAAATGCCAGGCCCTGGGACCATCAAATCCTTGGGCTTTTCATTCTTATCAAACATAATAAAGTGATCATATACAACCAGTAGGATATCTATTTTTTTATGATTATTATTTTTCTCCAAATGCCATTTTCAAATCCAATTTAGGTCATGTAGGATGCCAATTTTGCACAGTTAAGAAGCTAGACAAGTTTTCCAAAGAAAGATTACCAGTAGTAAGTATAAACATATGTCAGTTCATTAACTCTTTAAAAATATCCAGCACATCAGGCCCCATTCCCTTCCACATTTTCAAATACTACAGGAGATCCCGCCTGAAGTTCTGTTACATCCTGATACAGATGCTCCCAAAAACAAAGGAAAGCTTTTGTTTTCCTTGTGGGGCTTGTGGTCAGGCAAACTTCAATACATCCAAACACTTTATTGAGTGGGCTTGATCACATGTTGATATTTGGGACAGATAAGGGGCCCTTGCAGACCATTCTATCCACTGATTAGAACAGCTTCCAGTGAAATATTCTCCAGCTGCTCCATAACTTAAAGAATTATTATGTCTTACTTACAACCAGAGACAGAAGCTAAATTTGCCTATTGTCAGTCAGTCAACCCCTCTCCCTCTCCTGCAAAAGTAATACTCAATTTTTACCCGTGTAAAACTTGATTTTCTTAAAATCAATACAGATTCTACACAAGGTGTTGATTTGCCTTTCTTAATCACATTTTTTTCCTCAGCATTATGGTAGAATTATGGAACTAATTTTTTTTTTTTCTCCCTGTATTTTGAATGAGAAAGGTTCTGTTATTTCCAAGTTTAGGAGCAACCAAATCTAAATCCATCCTAATCCCTGAAGTCAAGTCAATGCGAACAACTCTTTAGAAATCGTGCTAATATTACCAATGACTTTCTTCCTCTGCTTAGCATGGTGCAAATTGATACAGACTGATAGATGTGGGCTCGGTTTCCTTGTGAAAATCAACTAGTACACCAAAAATAAGTAATTTGCTCAACTTGAATTATGTGCTAAGCATCTTATTCCTTGCATACACAATGCTTTAAGATTAATAAAATAGTCATGTATTTCTTAGGCTTAGTGAAAAGACATTCTTTAGTAAACCTCTGTACTCTTATGGGGGTAGATGGAAATTCTGCCATATTCAGTACATCTTTCTTATTAACATAAACCAGATGAGTTCCACTTTTAGCTAAAGTTAAATAAAAGTTATGAGGTAGACTTTGTTATCTCAGGTACCTACATATTTGGATAATCAGAGATGACTTTCTTTCCTCCTTTCCTTGGTCACCTCCTTTCCTCCTTTCCTTGGTCACCAAACAGAAGGAAAAGTTGATTGTTGGCTGACTTCTTACAGGTTCTTCAAGCAATTTCTACAGCGTTACATTGATATTTCAGATCTTTTCAGCCTCTTCATTTTTCTGCAGCTAGACAGCCATACAGAACCCGTTCCCCAATAAAGCTAGTCAATCCTATATTGTCTCATAAAGAAAAATAAGTCTACAAAATTTATTTTAAATTCAACGATATCTTAATAAAACTCACAGAGCGCTTCTCAGCACCCTTTCACAAGCACAACTTTCAGTCATTCAAACATTAAAAAAGCTTCCAAGAACCCAGTTCTGTGCTTCTAAAGGAAAACATGAACAACACCTCAGAGGGCAAAGCCCACGTGCCCAACAAAGAAAGCTTTTCCTCAGTACGTGACCTAGGTCTTTTATGTTGTACCTCCTAGGTACTGAAGTGTTTGACAAGATTTATAAAACTGAATACACGAGAGAAAGAAAACGTATAGGCTTAAAATCTTCTGGCCGAGATTGCGTTAGGTAAGTGTCCATACTTCCTGATTAAGTATGTTTCCAGCAGCTATCATTTAGAAAGTCTGCACCACCTCCACCAGAACAGAAAGTAAATATATATATATAAAAAAAAAAAAAAATCACTCCAATATCCCACAATATCCACACTTCCACCAGCAAGTAAATAAGATTCATTTTACATTCACACTTGAGTTATTGTTAAGCAGCCAACAAAAACAAAATATGAAGCCCTACTGAAGAGCAGTTTTAATTTGACAGCATTTCTGAAGCGTCTGGGGAAATCTGCTGTCTATGAATGCTACATAAATTCTGCCGTTGTTTTCTACAGTACTGCAAAAAGAGAACTTCCAAGTGTCGTTCACAGCAGGAAATGCCTTCAGCCTATTTCTACCCACAACCAATAATTCTTAAGTTAATATCTGGTGGGCCCCTCCAAGCATTTCAAAATAGTATGTTTTCTGCAGCGGGCTGTTAAGAACAGTATGACCTGCAGAAACTGGTAGAATGAGTTGTGCCATCTTGTACTGACATATTTTCCTGACAGTTCTGTTTACTGTATCAGTGATGCAAGTTGTGATTAGAAAAAAAAAAAAAAAAAAAAGTGGCACATGGTGATTATGAGTTGTTTTTGCTTTTTTTTTTTTTGGAACCTTTCCTTTACAAAATAGAAATCGTACTCACACCCTTGCTCTCTTTTCTCCACCCCTCCTCAAATCCCTCAGTAATAAAATGTTGATGTACTTCAAGGTTTAGAAAAAAGGAAGGGGATTTTTCATTTGACTTATCACTGCATTAAACTTGCTTCCATTTCATAAAGAAAGTGCACAGTACCTATTCATGATGTTATTTGCTATACAAGATCAGATTTAAAATATTTATTTATTTACAAGTTTTGTATAGGCCATAGGATTGAAAAAAAAAAAATACAGAGCATTCAATACTATTTAATAAGTAACACATCAAAAACCACATAGTTGACAGTGAAAGCTGCATTAATCATCTAATTTTCATCTTTTCCACCTACTTTTTGCACCTTTAAAGTGGGCCTATTACAAGTTCTAGCTACAGGTGCAAGAGAAGTAACTTAATGACTGTGACAATTGATGCCAGCTGAGGAGCTGGCTGTAAACTTCGAGCCACATCTCATTGAAGATTAAAAAATAGATGAAGAAGAGACTTATGCTGTGAAAAACATGCTAGGAAACTAAATTAGATCATTTTTAAAGTGTTTCATTTTTCCCTTTTTAAATAGAGCAGCATGATGGAAGATGCTTTTTCAATGAACTTTTTAAAGTTCAAATACACAGCAACACAAAACCACAGAGTAAAAAATAGAGCATTAAAATCACATTGTGGTGTATACTAGAGTAATTTAGATGATAATGTGAAAAATGAATTTCCAAGCTACTTGTCCTGTACTTTCAATTTTAACCTTAGCTTCAGAATTATACATTTGAGAAGCAGACACTCAGTTAGAAAGAGATTAACTTAAGTCTCTCTTATGAAAAAGAAAGGAGAAGTAGGAACTTGATGCTCACAGCTATGCCTGTTTTAGCTGTGTTGACCCCATTTGCGTTACAGCATGCTGATGCTGAGAGCGTTGTGCTGATTTGAAAGCTTAGAGATTTGAGGAACTACTCCTCATTGACTGTTTTCTTATTTCTGGCTATTTGAGCATTGTACTTTTTAAACATTCACCAAATAAACTTGGGTTTTCAATTTTCAAACTCCATGTTTTTTAGAAAAGAGAAAGTCATGTTCTCTAAATTCATCAGGCTAAAAACATGAAGCCGAAGTGCAAAAGTACAATTTCTCAGTGCGTCCACTCTATCCTTATAGTTGTTCCATTTTTGAGTGACTGAGTATTTGATTCAGCTCAGGCAGCCACCACTCCCAGTTCCTGAGCCCCAGCCAGGTCTCTCAGGCCCATTCACAATTCCAGCACTAACTTTCCATAATTATTTTATTTCCTTAATCTTCCCAATGGCTGGTTCAGCCCCAGGTGGGCCTCATTCCTCTCCAAGTTCAATAAGACAGTCTCTTACTCCCTCTGCTCTCCTGTCTCCTCCAATTTTGATTTTTGCTGGCAACCTCACAGTATCTCCTCTACTCTCCCTCTTTTACACACACACACAAACACGCACATGTACACCCACGGAATAACATGGGAAATGCTTCAACCATTCAAAAAGAAACTGCTATTTTCTACACCTTGAGAAGAAGGAATGGAACAAAGGAGGATGACCAAATAAAAAACAGAAAACAGAATATCAGAGAGAAAGCAGGACAACAGCTCTTTAAAGAAAAATGAGAGAGAAGAAGAGAAAAAAAAATAGAAGAATTTAAATATAACAGCATAAAAACACTGAAAAAAAAATATTAGTCATAAAGAAAATGATGATAAAAATATGTAAGAGGTACTGAAGATGAACAGAAAATGTAAAAACAGGGGAGGAAAGAAAAAAATCAAGCTCCAAATAATCCAAAGCTCAGCGGAGTTAAAGTGGTTTCTACCCACCTGCCCAAAGCATGTCTCTAGAAGTATTTTAAAAGATCCAAAGGAAAAGTGTTCATTTTTTTCAGTTATTTTGCTTACATAAGAAATTCTGTCAGTTTTAGTTTATCGTACAGTATTACTGCATATCATTGAGAATTTTAAATGCTCCTCCTTCAGCTATTTCCACATGTGAACCTGGAGTGCAATGCATGTCTTTCTGCAATGCTGCATGCTACACCCTGCTGTAGCATCTAGCTGTGGTCTACAGAGACTTGTCTGTCAGCTGCAGCTTCATGAGGTATTTACATACATGGTTGATTTAAAGCTGTGGCCATGTCTACACCCTGCTGTAGCATCTAACTATGGTCTACAGAGACTGGCCTGTTGATTGCAACTTAATAAAGAATTTACATACATGGCTGATTTAAGGCTATGGCTATGTCTAACCTGTGGAATCCAGGCATGCTTCCCAGCTCCTGAAGCAATGTGCACGTGCATGCATGCATGCCCAACTCCCTGTTAACTCCCTTCCTCCCTCCTCCCCCACGCCCCAGTTTCCACCCCAGACAGTGAGGGACACAGTCATGGTGCACCCCCCACAGTCCAGTCAGGGCCTTTGGGAGCACTCTCTGGCTGGTTCACAGCAGTCTGAAGCACAGCTTTGGCTAGTGGCAAATATTTTGTGAGTTGAGCCTTTTGTGGTTGCTCTCTGATAGTTTTGGTGAGAAAAAACAAACAAACAAATCTTCCCTCACTCTCAAAAGAAGAAACAAGTTCAGTTAGTATTTAAGAGAGATTACTTTAGCAGCTTGATGCAATATTTTGGTAAAGCAATATGAGCACTCAGCTCAGCCAGTGTGACAACAAAGGACACACAGACTTGGTATAAGCAAGCAGACAGTTTATGTGGCTAAAACACCATGCAGCACACTGGAAGTGTATTCCTAGGTGTCCCTAGATCAGGTTTGGCCATCTGTACTTTGTCAACAATAGCGATTCACTTTTTAATGAATGTTTAAAATCTCAATTCTCTTGTGACTAACAGCTTTAGAGAGCATCAGCTATTGCTGAAAGAACAGGGATTCTAGGAATAAACGGAATACTGTAGAATGGCATACGGGAACCGGTGATCTCATTATTCTGGAAAATGTCTCCTTTTGAATCACAAGGAAATCTGACAATTGAAAAGGTTAAACCTTGAACAATGGAGTTTCACAGAGATAGAACGAAAGCAAATTTGAACCCCTTCTGTACTTATGGCAGTTCTGTATTATGTGCCATATATTTTCATGTTGTGTTTGGCTTTATTGTTGTTGCATCTTTATTAATGATGGGCTAGAAATAAAACCCAGATGTAAACATACCTGCACTTCCAAAGGTATTGGCTTTAGCTAAGAATACAGCAGCTGAAAGCTATCCTGAGCACATTTTGTTCTATAAGGTTCATATTCTTCCTTTAAAGCAAAACAAACAATAAAAAAAGAAGGAAAATATTTAAAATAGCAAGTAAATTTTCAGTTATAATATAACAATGTATTCTCTTGCTTGCTGTAGTTTGAATAAATATAATCATACTGGTAGATATAAGGAACAAATCTAACTTTAAGAAGAAATGAAGGAGGGTAGAAATTTTGCTCTCTGACCTGCAGAATACTAGGAACACAGGACACATCACTTTCTTACAGTTAAGGATTTTCATTGTTTGAGTTTATTAGAAGAATTACAGACTAGTATTTTGCTGACACTGAGGTCTGCACTGGATTATTGGGTTGTAGGACACAAAACCATATAAAGAAGATGTCCTTATTCCAATTGCAACGGAGGAGAAAAAATATCCCCTGCTGACAGGCCTACTCACTCACAAGTCTGTTGGTGTCAACATATATAGCAGTAGAGATAGAATTGCTTAGGAAAGAGTTTGTTACATCTGGTTAAAGGGAAGTGTAAGAGCTAAAGGGGAGAAAAACACTGTATGTCAATATTTGCCCTACTGAGGTACAGCAGACACATACTGTAAATGAAGGATACCATACAGAAAGAAATAAGTAACCACATGTATTATTTCAGCCCCGTACCCCAGCTGTAAGACATTATTTGAAGTTATAAGGTTATAATGGTTGCACAGCTGTGGGAAGGTGGGGGTCATCCATTTTACATACATATTCAAATTAAGAATGCAGAGCTGCTGGCACAGAGCACCATTCATGATGTGGCTCAAAGGTAGGAATGTGTAGAAAGACTGTCAAAAAAAAAAAAAAATCACTTTACTTATTTGGAGATGGCTGTGGACATTTACACTCATCTCTTGGTTGTGCATGGTTAGGTCTGAAGATGGAAAACAAAGAGCGATGTGGAAATATTAAGTGCTGATTGACAGAAAATTCAGAAGACAAAAAAAAAAAAAAAAAAAAAAACACAAAACAAACAAACAAACAAAAAAAAAACCTCATCCCAAAAGCCCAAATTTACACCCAATTCTAGTGGTGCCTAAATCCCTTAGGTTCTTTCTTGTTCAGTATTAAAATGGGTTTCTTGAAACCTACATCTGTCCATGGCTAGAACTGCCTTGGCTAAGTTTTCCCTAAGCCCCACCTAGATGCAAGGCCAATGCTTTTCATGTATGAATATGCTTGCACAGAGATGCACGTAGAATGGCTTAGGTTGGAAGGGACTTACATGAACATCAGATAGCTCTTAAAGAACTAGGCTGGGTACCAGAAGATCATAATTTATCACTCCCCACTGGCTAATTTATCTTGTCTTGAGAAGTTTTAACAATCTTCCACTATGTCTAAGGAAAAGAAAAAGAATCACTGAGATTGGAGAGGGCCTCTGAAGATTGTCTAGTATGATCCCCATGCTCTTAGGTTAACTAGAGCAAGTTGCTCAGAATCATGTGTTTTGACATTTAGGTAACTCTACAGTGTTTGTGGGAAGCCTGCTCCAGTGTTTGCCCACTTGGACCCCAGTGAAAGATGCTTTTTCTTATGCTTAAAAGGAATTTCTTCTATTTTTATGTGTTGATTGCTTCATGTCATTTTGCTGAACATCACTGAAAAAACAGTCTGGCTCCATTTTCTCTACTCCACCCTGCATATGTACACATGTATAAAATCCCTCTCAGTCTTTTCTCCAGGCTGAACAGTCACAACTCTCTCAGTCTCCTCTTAAATGACAGATACTCCAGTCACTTCATCATCATCTTAGTCTTTCATTGTATTCATTCCAATATGTCCATATCTCTTCAGCACTGGAGAATCCAGAAGTGGACCCAGCATTCCAAATTAGTCTCCCCAGTGCTGAATAAAGGGGAAAGATCACTTCTTGACCTATTGACAGCACTCTGTCAATAGTCAGTGACAACGCTGCCTGGGAGGCTATTGTCCTTCTTTGACATGAGGGTACATTACTGGCTCCCATTGAATTTCCCATCCTTCAGGTACAGCGGTTCTTTTCTGTAAAGTTGATTTACAGCTGAGTAGGTCCCAGTATATACTGGTACATGTGGGATGTTCTTCCCCAGGTGCAGGACTTTGTTTTTCCTCTGTTGAACTCAACGACATTCATGTTAGCCCGTTTCTCCAGTATGCCAAGGTACCCCTGAATGACAGTATAACCATCTGGTGTATCAACCACTCTTTCCTGTCGTTCACAGTGTTGCTGAGGGTGCATGCAGCCCCATTATCCAGGTCATTAACAAAGATGTTAAAGAGTACTGGCCCCTGTATGAGGGCCTGCTGGGTATTGGGTAGGTGGTACCTGCATGCACCTGGGGTGGAGTCAGGGAGGTCACGAGTGTCTGACAGGGGCAGTCACCTGGACCACTAATATAGGGTTTGTTGCAAGGCATTAAACTTGTACTTTCGGCGTTATGCACTGTGTGAGTCCCATCTGTTCCCCATGCGCTGAGGCACGGTACTTTCACACGGCAGCCTTAACTTGTCGCCGGGTCGGGAGGTGACAAGGGCATGAGATGTCCCACCATTAGTGACTCTGACTAGACTTTATGTATCCAGTCATAACATTTTGATGGCAGCAGTTCAGATGGCTTTCTGTCTACCTTGCTCAATCTTTCTAACCCTTACTTCATCATTTTCACTATGACCATGTCACGGGAGAAAGGGTTGAAAGCCTTGCTGAAAACTTGGTAAGTATACAGGCTCTCCTTTTATCAAACAACACTGTCATTTCAAATATAGGCTATCAGCTTGGTCATTCATAATTTTCAACTTCACAAACCCATGCTAACTACTTGTAAGATTCATCTTTTCCTTCATAAGTTTGGAAGTGTTTTCCAGAATTATTTGTTCCGTCACCTTCCCAGCATTTGAGGTGAGGTTGATCAGCCCATGAACTTTTTTCATCCTTCTTGAATGGAAGAGTGGCACTTGTCCTCAAAATCATATTTGATTACTGCACTCATCAGTGTGAATCATGAGTGGATTCACTGTTTAAAAATATCAGCCTCATCTTTCCTTATGGGCTCTTCAGTTGCCAGTGACAGGTTAACTTCCTGAAATACTGCTATTTCTTGTGCTGTGCTACAGTGTCCCCCCAACAGACATCAGGTATCATATCCTTCTCCTGATTCCAAAGATCTTTTTATTGTCTCTGATGCTAAATGCACTGTAGGCCTCTTCCTGCAGATTTATTCTGTGACACAGATCCTACCTCACTATGTGCCTGCTGCAGCTAAGAACAATATCACCTCCAGCTTCACTGAAGTAAATTCCCTTCACCCCTGGACCAGCAGAGCTTCATCCACTTTCCAGAGTTCAGTTTGAGTTTATGCCAAAAGAAGCTACATGAGTTGTCACCTCATATACACATATACATCATCCCCAGTTGAGTTTTAGATTGTTTGGACTGCAACAGTGCTCTTTGTCTACCCATCCATTTGTTCAATTTGCTTGTCAGATCTCCTCAAAGACTTGCAAGGGATTAAGAGAACACAGAATACAAATACAAACATATTCAAAGCAATTTTTTTCCTTTAAAGTCACGCCACAAGGAAATATATGTTATTCTCTCATAAATTTCATCCATGTAATGCCATAATACAATGGAAAGTATAGAAACGACAACATAGTAGCAAAGTCCTAGGCTGCAAGAAGTGAGGATATGCTCAAATCCAGCAGCCATGGACATAAAAACATAGGAAAGAAACTACTTACCCTTAGAGGGGCTCAGGTACATAGGAACCTCCAACGAGATATTCTTGTATCTACTTCCAGCCCATAATTGAGGTCTGGGAAGGGGCGGATCGTGGCTCCAACCCTTCCATCACTCAGGTGCATTGCATGCACCTGAGCTCCCCTGGGTTGGCTCTATCTTCCCACCAGGTGCTCAAACACTGATTCAAGCCCTGATTTAGCATTTCAACTACATATGGCAATAAAATGTAATGGAATATTGGTGGGAAGGTACAACCTCTACTCCCATACCTCCAGCATCCACTTCTGACATCATGAGCCGACATAATAAAATAGGAGACATTACCCCCAAAGCAGCCCTCATAAAATCTATAATACAATGTATATAAGAATAAAACTAATTTTAATTGCTATTTTTTCTTAATTATTTAAATATATAAAAAAGAAACAAAGACAAAACTAACGGGATATTTGACCTTGTTTTTACAAAACTATCGCATCAGGCTGGTATGATGGAAGTAGTTGCAATTCTGAGTGAGTTCTTAAGGCATTCATCAGAGATTTTTTATGAAATCTTACTCTTCCTGTGCTTCATCCTTGAAAAGAGTTGTTCACAAATGTGCATACTGCCAAAAGCGATGACAAATAAGGTGTGCTTGTGAAGTGAGTAGTATTCCTCTCTGGTATGAGAGGGCTTATAGGAATCTGGTAGAGAGACATGATCAAATTTTAGATTGAAACTCTATGCATTCTATTTGAAAATTCACAAGCAGTGTATTTGTGTTGACTGAAAATGAAGTCACAAATAAAATTAAAAAAAAGAAAAAAAAAAGACATTTTGGCAGTCTTGAAACCTATTCTCAAATTCCTTTATCAGAACAGAAAGTATGGCTACATATTTTTTTGCTATTCACCAGTGTATCAAAATCCATAAACTTATTTGGCTTTACTTGATCTGGCTCTGAACTGCACCTTCCCTGTGCCCTGGTTTCAGCCCAGACAGGTTTAATAATGCGTTCATGTTCACTTGGTGCTGAGTAAAGGTTGTACACCCTGGGCTGAGCCAGGCCATGAGAGGCAGAGCTGCTTTCATGATGGTGCAGGGCAGGGTATAGTTGCAGTGCAAACAATGCTGGGCCTATGGGCTGCAGGTTGGACATGCCTGTAAAAAAGAGATGAATCAAAACAGAAAAAAAGTGAATCTTGAAAAGGTTTCATATTTCATTGTTAAAAAACAAATGTACAAGTATTTCAGTATATCTGACAGGATCTCTTAAATACTTCTTTGCCTATGTACAGTTGCAGCTGTTTGACTTCCCTACAACCTCCTTCCTAATTTCTTATTAGGAAATCACTGGTTTATGTAAACACTCTGGATTCAGCAAGATAAGATAAAAATGTATTTGTATATAAGGAGATTATGTGGATATAGCAAAAAACACGTCCAAATGATATAGGAAGATCTAATTCTAGGCAAAGTCAAATGGGCCTAGAGATCCCTTGCCTTGAACACAGAGCTGGCACCAAAAGAGGTGAGAAGACAGAAGCCTTTAAAGGAAACAAGAGGCTAGCACAAGAAGAAATGGGGAGAGTGGTTCTGGAGCATGGACCTATGTACATCAAAACTTAGGTATCAAAATATTGGCTATTTTTATTGTGCACATCCTTTACAAATAAACAGAATTTTACTTACACTGCACTTTACTAAACCAAAACAAATTTGCTAGGCAGAGACAGTGAATGCCAGAATAAAGGAAATGGTGAATGCAATGTGATTGCCAAATACATGTATGTTATGCCATTTAAATTGCCTGAAGATTTCCAGTCAGCTTACTAGTCGTTGCTCCAGAAAGACACAAGTTTTATTGCCAGCCCCACACTGGTGTCCCAGGTACCATGTTGCATCTCAGATGGCACTCATCATCTTCTTTTAGGCAAATGAACATAAGATATTCAGACAGAATGTGTGTAATTTGTATAATCTTGTCCCACTTGTCATTGCAAGCTAGAACTGGCTATTTTGCACTCATGTATTTATTTTCCTACATTCCTCAGCCCTCATGATTGGTTGGGATGTAATGAACGTCTTTCAAAGAGAAATCCAAAAGGAGAGAGAGGCTTCATGAATCATCCCAGACAAAAAAGAATAACCTGTTGATTCAGAAAACCCATCAAGTCCTAAGATTTCTAATCACAAGTCAAATGCTCTTGGTTACAGAGGTTCAATCCTTCTTTATGGGATATTAAATAATGTTCTTCTTTGTATTTAATAAGAACTTCTGAAGCACTGGAATGAAGAGCCTGCGCCTGTATTCTGTGATGGAGCATCTACCTTTTCTGAAACCAGATTGCAAACATCAGTTAATATTTAACTACCTATTCATGCCAGGAAAAAAATAAAATAGCCTGAATTTAGACCATGCGCATCTGATACACAAAACACTGACACAGAGTTTTTTTCAGATAAATTTCAGTGGAAAAAGGTGTGGAATACTTTCTATGTGAAGAAGATTGGGCAGGCCGGGACTGTTCTTGGATAACAGACCACAGAAACAGTAATAAACGTCTATAAAAACACTGAATGGCAAGTAGAAAGTGGATAGGAATAACAGTTCATGGATTCTTCCATTGCAAGAACTATGAAATAAAAGCACCGGTTGGCAATATCAAAGTACATTGAAGGAAGAGATTCTTAATGCAAGACACGTCATGCATGGCGCATGCAAGCTATGTGAATCCTTTTAGAAAGGTGTTTCAGGAGATAAGTTTTGTTTTGTTTTGTTTTGTTTTTTTATCGTGTGAAAAGTGATCAGAAATATTCAGTACAATTATTAAAGAATATTAATTACGCAGTTTAATTGCACATAACTGATGGAAATTTGCATTTGGAGAGAAAACTATGATAAGTGTTCACCCTTAAGCAAAAATCACCATTCACTACTGACTACTCTCAGACAGAAGCTCCTGGCCTGAAGAGGACAGTGATCTGTCTGGTGTGCCCATTCTTATGTTCCTCATATGCATGAAGCTGCACTTTGCAAACAATGAACCCTAAGCTAACATCTGTCTCTGTGATTTTGAGCAGAAACACCATTGTAGAGTTCCAAAACTCCTTCTGAAACTTGTTCATGTATTCCCAGCATTATCTGATGAAAAGAATAATAAAAAAGAACACTTTGTTTTAAAAGTCCCAACCAATTCCTCTGTTATCCAAACCAAAACTCCACACTTTCCTGAGGCTTCCTTGCCAGAACCACAAAAGCATTGGCACTTTCTATAGGCTCAGACACCAGGAAAAAGCAATACATATCTAAAGAAGACAGATTGCCTGTCCTTACTGCAATGATTTTAAGGCTCAGTGCTCCACAGGGGAGAGAGACAGAAGACAGCCAGGAAAGACATCGCGAAAATAGACTGTGAGCTTATAAATCACCAGTGCACTTCAGACACGGAAGCTGGAAAGATGACGTCTATTTTGAAGATTAACTATGATGCATGTTAAAGCAAAGCAAGCAGTTCTTTTTATATCAATAAAATGCAGAATACTTTGGGGACAAGAAAGGAACCTTACTTCTGCCTCCAATGGAGAAAAAATAAAATCAAAAAGCTTTATTGAGACAGACACTGGAATGGGTTATTTTTGCCCTATACTGAAACATAACCTCCAGACCATAGATGGGAGGAGGACTGGGGAACTTGCCTACTATTCAATCTACTATGGAAAAAATATACGTTCTTACGATGATTTTCTAACACCAAAGAATTTGTCTATTTTAATAAGCCTAGAAAACCTAGGTGTGTGGTGATTTCTTGTCATAAATCAGGAGTTCATTAAAATGAAAAAAAAAAAAAAAAAAAAAAAAAAAAAAAAAAAAAGTATGAAAGGAAGGCAAAGATTCTGGCAGGAGTCTTGAGAAAACAATTGAAAAACATTTTTGAAATTTCATTCATTTTCATGCAATATGTGTAAAGGCCACAGCTCTAAGTATAAGTAGTTCTGAAGACTGCCAGCTAAGTACCTAAAAGCTCCTAAACTTGCCGAACTTTAGACCATGGATTCAAGTTTTCTGCCTGAGTCTGGATATTGCTTGCTTAGAGTGAAGTGCAAAGCTGTGGTTGTGGGAGGGAGGAACAGAAAGTCAGGCTACCTGACCAACAGGAAATTCAAAGTGCATCAATTGTATGAGTCCAAAGAGCTGTTGAAAAGTAAGATAAGGTTCAGAAGGGGATTACTGTGTCCTAAATGTGATATTTTTATTGAGAGGGCAGTGCTTAAATTACATTTTTATGAGCCAGCGTGGCATACCATCACTTTTTCATTTTACTGGGAAGCTTGCTGGGACTTCTCTGGTTCACAGCTGCAGAATGGATTAATTTTATCCTCCTCTGAATAAGACCTTCAGTCCCACTGTAGCTTCTAACTTGGAAACAATGTACAAGGATAATACAAGACATAAATGATTACATCATCAGATTAGAAGAGAAATGGGAACAAAAATGGACTGTACACAGTGTTCAACTGTGGCTTGATTCAGTAAAAAATATTTATGTGCATGCTAGTCTTAGGAGAAGCAGCAAAGTATGTTCTTGGGCTTAACTGAAGTTAATGGAACTTAAATGGGTCCTGAAGATACTCACGTGCTTCACTGCTTCATTAAGTGAAAATACGAATTTCACAGGGCAAGGTTTATCCTCAGGGAATTCCACCTAAATTCCACCTAAATACTGAGTGACATAGACCTGTAAATCACATTGAGGATATTTACTATTAAAATGCATGAACAAAAATGTGCTAAGGGAAGTACAGATTGCATGAGAGCTAAGCCTCAGAATAGCACTTTGTTTAACAAGATATCTGAGACATAAGACTTGTTTAAGTGTAAAATCAGAAGTAACAACAGTGAAACCAAGGCCAATGCAGCTGAGGTAAATATTAAACCCCAGAGAAAAAGAAAGCATGGTGGGAGGGGGGGGGAAAGGGGAGGGGGGAGGGGAGGGAGGAAAATGGAGAACAGGAGAACAGGTCCCCAGAAAATGTGATAAATTATGATAAGTTAGGCAAATAGTTTTACTTCCACAAGCCTGGCTTAATCCTTGCTCAGGAGCAGACTGTGCCACATATTTAAACTATCCCTTAGAGACAGTCAAAAGGATCAAAAGCATCACATAGATATTTTAAGGGGAAGGTCATATTCCCATTGAGGACTAATGACTATATCCCTTTCTTCATGCATGGAGATTTCTGGTATGGGAAGTAAAACTGCAATGTTTCCAGCGTTAACTCTGGCTGTAGGGTGTCTGCTGTCACATCAGCTTCTTGAACCCTTCCCCTTTACTCCAAACTGCCCTCATGCTGGGAGTCTGCAGCTCCCTGTGTTTCTCCTACAGCTTTTCCATACCTTTCAGCAAAGGGATTTCTTTAACAAAACGGAGCTCTGTGATCAGATCACCCGAAGCCACTGCTATGTCTCAAAACTACCAAAGTCTTTGTGGTTACAGAATAATTGTAGAGAGCTGCTATAATTTAAGAGCAGGGATTTTTTTTTCCACTGTAGTGGTTCAATGTGTGTTGTGTGCACACATGTGCTTCAGCACAGATGGAGATTCAAATGAATATCAGACCCTTTGGTGTGAGTTCAAATTTCCTGAAGGTGTTGGAATGTCTGTAAAACATCAGATGCCCTTTTGGTTGTTTTTTATAAATACATTTTAATTCTCTGCTGATTTGACATTTCACTTTATTTAGAAAAAAAAATGGGGGAAAGAATGATAATATATTGAAAAATGTTGTCACAGAAAAATAATAATAATAATAAAGGAAAAAGGGAAGAGAAGAGGCTTGTATGTCCTTGGCAGCTACCTGCCTTTCTACAAAGCCACCTATGATTCTTCTACAACCACAAACAAGCCAGGTTTTCTTTGTGCTCAGTCCAGACAGGAAGTTCAAAATATGTACATCTACTCCAAAGCTATTAATCTTTTTTACGAGATTATTGAGGGGAGTAGAAAACCATTATCATCTTTCCTAAAATAAGTTTTCACAAAAGCTTCAGGGATCTCAAAAGTAAAGGTTTAATTCTTTCTTTTTTCTCTCCTCATCCATTTACTTCCTAAAAATAATTACCTTATGACAGATTTACTTTTGTATTAACTGTATCTTCAGGAAAAAATAAAAAATAAAATGAGAGGAAAAAAGAAAAGAAATATTTCCTACCTGTTGTTTTTAGTACCATACAGAGGTTATTATACCATACTAACATACCAGAGGCCTTTCCTTCAACTTACTACTGTCAGTCCAGCCCCCCACGTGCACACCTCAAAGGCCAAAGAATGCATTGCATGAAACAGTTTCTAAATGGTCACTAACACTAAAATAAATAAATAAACAAATATGAAAAAAAAATCTAAGCCATTAGATTTTTCAAAATGGTTTCAGTTGCATATTGAAAATAACATAAAGCAAAACAGCAACAGAAATCAGACTCGAGCTTCTAAACAAATGTCATCGCTGCTTAGACTTCAGTGAGGGTGTTAATTATTATCACAAAGTGAAGAAACCACAGAATTGTTGGACCAAACACACGTTTCATGTGGAGAAAGTAGTATAAACAAACCAAAAACATACATCATTTTCCATGGAGTTAAGAAAAGATCCATCTATTTATTCAACAAGCCTTAGGGATCCTCCTCCTGTACAAACTATCTAACCTACTGCAATGCAACTTGCATCCCAAGGCTATTACAGCCTCCCATAGGCCTGTAATTTATTAACTATCTCAGCTATGAGATTACAACTGGAATCATTCTGAGTGCTCTTAAAAAAGAGCTTTTTACATGAAATCTACTTAGCTGTATTATGATAGTAATGTGGGAGGAGCAACCTTATCCCATGTGCTCACATTTGCAATTCCTTAAGTCACATATGCTGAACTTGAGATACATAAGTGTTCTGCCTGCTTATGTGAAATGGGATAAAACTACAGAAAAGAGTGTATATACCATACCATACAGTTGAGCCATGCACCTAGTGAAAAACATGGAGTTTTCAGTGCAATTATACCACAAGGAACAATGACACATAGAAGTTATCCCAGAGAAAAACCAGTACCAGGGGCTTCACATTAAAGCAATAAAAAGCCCACAGTAAGTAGGTTTTGAAGAATTTAGAAGGTGTCCTTTTCCCCCTTCAATTTCAAGGTGATTTGTGATCTGAAGCTAGATAAAATGTAGCATATCCTAGTCTGTACTTAATGCTTGGTATTTATGGACAGAGCTGGCAATAAAATTTCATATATCACGCAGGGAAAATAGAGATCAGGCAGTTCACTGATCTTTTCTCTAACAACTAGAAGGATAGATCATTACAGGTATCAACAGTGGCTGTACAGTGGTTTGAAAAGACAAAACATAGGTTAAGTGAAGACAAAGTAAATTTGCAAGTGTCTTACAAAGCTGACTGAAAAAAGTCCAATGGAGTTAAGATTCAAGTCAGTCATAATGAACCCTTGAAAATTCCTAGCAATATAAGGCTAAAACCAATGGAGTATAATTGTTTTTGCTTAAGTAACTTTGAGTTGTGGTCAGCCAGCGTTAACAGTTTGAGACACCTTACGTAGTTTAACTTAAAATAGATTTAAAGTCTAGATTTTCAACTGATCTAAAACAATTCCATTCCTGTATTTTTAGCTGATGTATAAATTAATTTTTTAAAATGCCTCATACTTAAAAATTTGCAAGCAAGTTAATGCTGCACAAACCACACTTTCTCTTGAATTTATTGCCATCTTTTTAGTTTATTTAAAAGAATATAACTCAAATATGCTCTTTCCTATGAAATGTACTTTTCACATTCATTTTGCCAGAGAAAATACTCATTTTCCAGAATGGCATATTTCATTTGCTACCAAAGAAGACTGTCTGTAACATAAAGCTAGTGGCTCCTTTAGAAGAAAGAGAAACAATTTGACATGGTAGGTCTGGTATCCTTCTGCAATATCAAATGAAGCCCTACATTTTCAAATTGATGCATGGGAATTTAACCACGTGGTGCCCATTAAAGAAAATGCCAGTTCTCATACTTTATGAGGTCACCAGAAGTCCTTGATGGAATTACACCCCCATCCTGCATGGCTGATTCTCTTGTATCACAGACAGGCTGCACCAATGCTCGTAAAGTCAACAAAAAGAATCTGTAGTCATTTTAGTCACATTTGGATCAAGAATTTCCACTGAAACAAGAGATATAAGAGAGAAATACATTACTGAACAATTGTTAATTTAACAGCATGGCATGGATCCTGTGTTGATACATATTCCTGTATAGCAGGAGGGAAATAATGTCTTCCTGTGGTCGTGCTGGATGCATCTGATGGAAAGAGAAACACTGGGGAATATTCCTTGAAAAAACAAAGGACATCCTGTGAGAATTACAAAATAATTCTTTAAGAATCCCTAGTTGCTGTTCTACAAAATACAAAACACAGTATACTTGAAAAATAAACATTCTTGGCTCTTTGTGCATCATCTGTTTTTTAATAATTTACTGTACTGGTGTACATCTCTCAATTCTGTGTTTATTGGACTGAATCATTAATATCCATCACACACTAATAACATTCCCCTTCCAAATGTGAAACACTCTTTTTGTACAAAGACCTTGCAAGTTGTTTTATTTTAAATCACAGATTTAATAAAAGTCTATAGTCTATTGGTATCTTGATTTTCATATTCCCTCAGTTGGAATTTGAACTTGCTTTAGTGATAAACTGATATATTGATAGAATACATTCTAGTTTGTTAGGTTTCAGGTAGTGTCCTTTGGTTATATCAGTAGAAGAACATGGACTCAATATAGACTCCTGAATCTATGTATTTAAGACCTCATTATTTTACTCAGAAAGAAGCTCTTTGTAAATTCATGAGATGATGGATTAAGAATTGGCTGGCTGGACACAGCCAAAGGGTTGTGATTAGAGGTTCAGTGTCAGTGTGGAGGCTGGTTACAAGCAGTGTCCTTCAAGGGTCAGTCTTGGGACTGGTGCTCTTCAACATCTTCATTAATAGCACAGATGATGGCACTGAGTGCACCCTGTCTGTGGATGACACCAAGCTGAGTAGTGCAGTCAATACACTGGAAGGAAGGGAAGCCATCCAGAGGGACCTGGACAGGCTGGAGAAGTGGGCCCATGGAAACCTAATGAGGTTCAATAAGGCCAAGTGCAGGGTGCAATTGGCTTGGGGCAATGCCAGGCATTTATACAAAATGGGGGAAAATCTCCTTGAGAGCAGCCCTGCAGAGAGGGACCTGGGGGTCCTGATGGATGAGAAGCTGGACATCAGTCAGCAGTGAGTGCTTGCAGCCCTGAAGACCAACTATGTTCTGGACTGCATCAAAAAAGGAGTGGCCAGCAGGGAGAGGGATGTGATTGTCCCCCTCTACTCAGCTCTTGTGAAGCCCCATCTGCAGTACTGCACCCAGGCCTGGGGCCTCCAGTACAGGAAGGATGTGGAGCTCTTGGAGCAGGTCCAGAGGAGGGCCACTAAGATGATCAGAGGGCTGGAACACCTCTCCTATGAGGAAGGGTTGAGGGAACTGGGATTATTTACCTTGGAGAGGACTCTGGGGAGACCTCATAAATAAGAGGGGGAATGGCTGTTTATGAGGGTGGATAGTGATAGAACAAGGGGGAATGGTCTTAAACTGAGACAGGGGAGGTTTAGGTTATAGATTAAGAGAAAGTTTTTCCCATGGAGGGTGGTGATGCACTGGAACAGGTTGCCCAAGGAGGTTATGGATGCCCCATCCCTGCAGGCATTCAAGGCCAGGCTGGATATGGCTCTGGGCAGCCTGGTCTGGTGGTTGATGACCCTGTACATAGCAGGGGGATTGAAACTGGATGATTATTGTGGTCCTTTTCAACCCAGGCCATTCTGTGATATGATTCTATGATATTCAACATTAAAACAAGGACCAGCAATTTTCTAGGAATATCTGCATATCTAACAGAGTCGGGATTAAGTCAAAGGAAGAAATGTCCTAAACTAGTTAAGAATTTAGGCTGCAATTTGGCAGTTAGTATGCATACATACATTAATACATACACACCTAGCAAACAAACATCTAGGAAAAAGCAGACAGGCTAACTGAAGGAGATCTGCACATAGCAAATAATGTCTCTGAGAAAAGCAACAAATTTGGAAGCATAACAGCACCAAGATTAAGATAAGTGCCTTGTGTTTCCACAGGTGCTTGGTGCCTATGGTTTAGTTAAGTGGATAGTGCAATACAGATTTTACAGTAACTTACAATTCAGATCAGTTCAAGCAGCAAAATCCTGATGCTTCAATGTAGAAACTGAACTAGGAAATACATGTAGTACAATAATAACCGTACTGCTTCTGAATTCTACTGTCTTCATACTTATTGCCCTGTCTGTCCACAAGCTGGATAGGTCACCTCTCAGATAACTGTGAATTAACCATACAGAGAATGCAGAGCTGTATCAAATGAATTTCTGGAGCAGCTGTGGAGGCTATGGCAAAGTTTCAGATCCTTTGAATAGCTAATCCCTGTGGTACCGTGGCTTTTCATTTTCCAGGAAAGATTCTTTTAACAAGGCTGGAGTGAATTTTCTTCTGTCTTTTGTTTTGGTCTCTGTTATTACTATTCTTCAAAAATAAAATAAAATTTAAAAAGGAAAAAAAAAAAAAAAAAAAAGAAAGAAAAAGGCAGGGAAGTTCAGAGTAGAGTACCTTTTTCATTAAAGAGGACTGAATCACCCCGTAAAGGACAAAGTTTACAGCAGAAATCTGTGAAAGAAGCATTGTGTACCTATGTTCCCATCCAAACCCTATGATATAGCCTGTAATATTTTACTTCTTGCAGCCAGACTGCCTTACTTGCTGGTGCTTAAATGAGCAGTCAGAATACACACAGCTGGCCTGGGTTATTCCCCTCTCCCATCATCTCTTCACCCCTCTCAACATCAAGCTTCAGATAAATTTTACTGATGAAGACAATACTTCGCAGAAGGAAAGATAGGCGTTCTTCAAACTGTACAGCTGAACAGTGCTATTTCACTAATAAAAAAGTCCAGGGTATCAACTTAAAAGCAGGAAAGGCAAAGGCTGGTGCGCTGAGTGGAAATGGGAGTGAAGGGAGCCTGACGTGGCAGGCTGTGGAGGGGGACATATCAGTCCTTGAGCTGGAGCCAATGCCAGTCACGCTACACCATTTAAACAGCACCTCAAAAGTGAATGTTTATTTCTGCAAAGTGTCTGACTTCCATCTGAGGGTATTTTGTATGAGCTGAGAGGAAAGCTATCCTTTCTTTTTATAAACAACATAACTTAGGTAAGTATTTGACATGGATAAATAGTTTGCAAGCAGTATAGAACTATTAGTTTGGGATTTCCAATCTCTCAGCTTATGCTTACAGTCTATTGCCCTGCTTTCAAGGAAGTATTCATATCAGGTTGGAGTATTACATGCTATCACAGAGTTCAGGCTTTTAGTATGATTTTAATATAGACTTCAAAGATTAAAATAAAATAAGTACTTTGAGGCTGTTATTCAGATTAAACCTTTCAGTTCCTTTGCCTTCACCATCTGTAGTGGCTACTCTAATGATACCGTCTCCAGGATCACTGGCATGCTCACCCATTGAGAGCTCCTCTTCCCCACCATCTTTAAAAGGCTGAAGCAATGTAGCATCATTCTAACCCTCAGTATTTCTTCTGTACCACTTAGGGAAGAAACAGCCCATCACTCACAAAAGCAGATGTGTGCTAGCTCTTGGCCAAACTGAGCTAGAAGCCTAGGAAGAAGAAGTTTAACTGAAACCAGTAAATTGAGAGTTAAATGAGTTCTTTCTTCGGCCGTCAGCAGGCAGCAGGCTGTTGTCCCGGCCGCAGAGAGCCACTAGAGGGAGATGTGATTATCACCTTCGGGACGCATTGCAACTGCAATGTATTACAAGCGCCAAATGCATATGGGGCAAACGCTGCCATGTAGAGAACACGGAAATAGATTTTTATTTTTTTTTTCTTTTAATGGACAGTCCTACAGTAAATACAATATGGAAAGTGTTAGTGAATCTCAATGTGGAGGACAGATTGGTTTCCATTTAAATCAAAATGATTTCAGGGTAGAATCCAATACTCAGCCAGCACATTTTGGACGAGGATGCAGAAACTTATGAAACTTATGAAAGCCATTGTTGAGAATATCACATTTAAAAGCTAATTAAAACATCCTCTTCCATGCAAAATCTTCAGGTTGTAAATGGAGTGGCTATTAAGAACATTTGCTAGGACTTCAGCAGAGATCTAAAAGAAAACTACCACTGTAATTCACAAGTAAAGGATGGACTTACTTTTTTCCTGCATTATAAACCCATGCTTATTCCTAAAATGCAGTTACATTCATCTTAGACCACACTTTTAGATTAATGTATCTTCTGCATCAAATAACTGACCCAGAATGGATGCATGAAAACAGATTGATGTAATCTTTGAGATTACGATCCTAGGGCTATAAAATAGGGGGGAAATGAATTAATTATATCAAAATATCAAAAACTTATGATTTATTAGGAGTAAAATCAACTCATGCTTTCCTGTTAAGTTATAGTATGAATGGTAGCATTTTGAACTCTTGGCCTAAAATAGTTATGTTGAGCTTTGATCCTTAGGACGCTAACAGACAGGAAGCAGAGGAGTGAATTGGGGTGAATTTAATAGTATCCAGAGATAGAATAATTAACTCTTATGGTGCCTACTAGTTAGCAGTTAGGATCCAGAGGAAAAGGATTTGGGAAAATAAAACCAGGAACAGAGAAAAGGCATTTCAGAGTGAGTATTCCTAGATACATAAATTACTGGACAAAAAAAACATTAATATCCTTCCTTAATGCAAGTCATGAAATGAAGGCCAAGATAGTTTCCTTTATCACCTACAAAAATGCATAACTGAATGCAAATTGTCTAAAAGGTTGTAGGCCTATGGTTATAGTCATATCTTCCTTCTTCAGGTTTTTGTTCCCTTCTTACATTGTTGAGTTTTTCAGTCAATTTACTCTTTACAGCATATGCATTGTTACATAAGATAACAACCATTTCTATGAATTAGGAGAACTACAGAGGGTCACCTTGCTTTCCAGCTTTATTAACTAGATATCAAGTCCTACTTGGATAACACATAAACTAGATCTGTGTAGGTTGGACAGACAAAGGACTTCACACTTTTGCACTCCCTGATTTATTTCTAATTGTCTGCATCAGATCATACTGCTCAGTGTAGCGCGTCCTCCTTGTTATAGCAACAGCTTGAGCTCAGGCTGTCCGTAAATATCTCAATGCCTTTTAGAGGTGCTAAGACCTTTCTGAAAAGTACCTTTTCTGTGCAGTAGAAATAGATCAGGTTTGGAAATGGCTGTTGTCCGTACCACAGATACGCTCAAAACACAAGGAGTCTGTACTCATGTGTACCTTCCCATTTACTTGCTATGTTATGCAATGATCTACTCCTATCAAAACAAAACCAAAACAAAACAAAACAAAGCCAGAAGCATCAGAAAAAAAAAAAAAAAAAATTATATATTCCATAGCTAACACAAAGACCGTAGACTGAGAAGAAAAATAAAATGATTTCATAAGTACTGGAGAGGTGTTCTTTACATCAAAAGAAGAAGCATTTCACTTTTCAAAGTGTAAGTCATCAGCACAGGTGACAATGTCTTTCCAAGTGAAAATATTAACCCACTTCACTAAAGCTATGTAAAAACTTAGAATGATATACTTCACATGATTATGTATTATATACCGAAGGGAAAAGGGAGGAAGGAAGGAAGAAGAAATCTCCCCAGTCTTTTTGCAAATGTATACAATAGAAGTCATTGAAAAGCCTCTCGGTATTTTGCAGTACTGGACAGTAAATCAATGTAATCTGCATTTCTGCAGTAGCAGGAAACTTTCCAAATGATCGCTATAAATGGAGCACATGTTTTACGTATAGGTTACTATTTTTGGCAGTCCATCAAACCCCTTTGATCTCTAGACAGTGGGGTTTCATCCAGCCAGCAGGACAAGAATAAAAGGCCAATATTCTTCCTGTGCCAAGATCCACTCAGAGCAGGAGATGGGGAGCCGGTTATGGTCACACAACTCGGCAGCTGCTCCCACATCAGCCTGAGCCACAGCAGAACTTAGATAAGTTTTTACAGTTCAAGTACACCCAAACTAATCCCAGCTTCAGTCCCCAAGATGTGCCCATTAAGAACCAAAAGTGTTCTGTTCGGTTCCTGTGGGTCTCTCTATCACTCCCTGTGCCAGCACAGGAAGAATTGGCACAAAGCTGTTAATGCCGCCTTGTCTGGGCTGGAAGGCTCCCTGAGTAGGGACAATCCCCCAGTGGGAGGCAGTTAAGCCAGCACTCTGCAGCACCTGCACATAACATAGTGATGGAAACCAGTGGGGAGGGCCTGGCCTGTGGGCCCTCAAAATGAAAAAGTCAGATGAAAAAAAAAAAAAAAAAAAAAAGAAGGAAAAGGAAAGAAAAAAAAAAAAGAAAAGAAAAAATAAGCCTAAGGAAACCAGGCAGCACAGGGGGATTAGAAAGAAAAGACTAGAAAAATAAATAAATAAATAAAATGGAGCAGATCACTTCCTGACTGTAACAGAGCAGAACTTCAAAAAAGATCCACACGGCCCACAATGTTGCTGACCAGACAGAGCATGCAATGCATGAGTGTCCCCTTGTTCTCTGGATTCTCATTAAAGACAATGTCAGTGTTCATGACTCCTCTTTTGAACAACTCTGACAGTTTAAACGGGACCTTGGTCTATTACAGACCCTGTGAAAAAGAGAGAGCAGCAAGAAAGAAGTATTTTGCCATGTGTGAACAATGCACTATGGGACACAATCAATATTCGTGAATGTGTAGCTCTCAGAGTTGATCCTGACAATAAGGAGAAGCCAGTGTTGACAAAAAGAATTACAAATATCTAATTTGCCCACTACATTCTTTTTTCTTTTCTTTTCTTTTCCTTTTTTTCTCTCTGAAATTCATTACACCCCTGGTATATATATAAAATACACTTTCATTAGCCCGTCATCAAAGCACGCAAATCTTAAAACCCCTCTGCTGTTCTGAGTGACATATTTCAGGAATAACTACTCAGGAATAACTGCTGTAGATGTGTCTGGCTGCTGAACATGAAAGTATGGGTGCTGCTGACTGCCTGGCAGCTGGCCCAGCATTTAACCCTGCTGTTTTAAAATGTCGTAAAATAAGCACAATTTAATCTTTTGAAACCTTTTGGTCAGTGACTGTGATTTCCGCAAAAAATGACTTCAAAGGAAAGACAGGCACCTTTTTTGATGCCTTTTTAAGCAGTCATGAGTTCCAAATTATTTTAAAAAAGGGAAGCAAAAACCTCAAAGTGTGTAACACCTCCTCAGGATTAGATGCTGAAGCGATATGTAAACTGGGCTGTAAAAATCGATCCTCCACTAGCGATGTGGCTCAGAAAGATATAATTAAAAGATAATGTCAATGGAAAAAGAATATCATCATAGACTAATGGGCTCCTCCTGACACATAAATGCCACAGCAAAGCCCCTTTTTTAATGAAAAAATACCACTAAGAAGCCAAGTGATTTTATTTTCAAGGCAGGATGTGTTGAAAATGTTCTATTTCTGTTGCTATATGTCTACTTTGCCAAATGTCTGACATAGAGTTAACACTTCCACCTTGCAATGTTCATACAATGTACAGCATTTGTCCGTGCCTTGGATGCACTGTGCCGTACCTGCACAAAATACAGCTTACTTTTGCATATAGTGTTCCTTTATGGTACTACATTTTCATCATAATATAGACTGAAGGTTTCCTTTCTGGAACTTTAATGTGGGGAAAATTTTCCAAATTTAGTCATCTGACACAGATTCCATTCAAACTGATTCAGGGAATGTGGACTTTTTTAGCTTCAAGTCTACCTAGGGATAAGAAGACAGTTTTTCATCCCTCTCAAAGCTGAGTTTTCAATGCTCTTTTAAGACATAGGAGATAAAAAGTGACAGGTTAAGATAGCTTGAAAATTAAACATATTTGGAAGTTACAATGCATCACTTATTTTTTGCCTCCATAAAAAAATAAATAAATAAAATAATAATCTTTCTACTGTTTTCAGGTTTGTTTTGGAAGCAAAACCTTTAGGCATTTTACTGTTAAATCAGAGTGATACAAAGAGCATTTGATCCATCAGTGTGAGCTAGGATGCTCTAAAGACGTCTACCAGATGTGGTCCACAAAAGTCTTAGGCGTCTTCTGCTTAGTTCTTGGCTTTAGACCAGCATGAGGAAAGACATCGCTGATGAGCTGCTCAGACCAGGCTAATCTGGACATGATTTGGACAACTATTGTCACCTGCAGAATTTTAAAATCAAAAAGGGAGGTGCTTGCAAGGCTAGGCGCCTCCAGGATTAGGCAGCAGCCAAGCACGGGTTTCTGGAGAGCACTTTTGGATACTGTTCCACCTACATCCTGCCTTAGGTGCCTAAGTCCTTTACTGGAACTAGCCAGAAAGGCTGGATTCCCATTGAAGTCAAGAAAAGGATTTACATTAATTTAAGTGGATTGATTCAGGCCTTAAAATGAGAACCATGTGTGCATCCTTATGAAGAATCTGGTCCCTTCTGTTTATGCATTGTGACTTCTTGCTCTATTGAACCATTCACTTACACTAAGCCACAAATAATAAGTCAAAAGAAGATTTGGGAAGTAAGAAAGTTTTGGACTTTCAAGTCCATAGTATACGCTGTTCTCAGTGGTTGTGGTAGCACAGCAGTCATTCTGGCTAAGTGGCCAGTCAAGTCACATATAGTGCTCAGGTCATACATAAGCTCTAATTGTATTACTCATTTGGCTCATCAATACTTTTCCACAGAGCTGAAGGAAGGGAGGGCATATGGAATAGAGAAGCAGGAAAACTAATGAATAAGAGAATATAACTTTCAGGGTTCTGGCACTGTTTTCACATCCATTTCTTGCTCCACTCCCCTGAGGTCATGAAAGCAAATGGCATATTCATTTCCTTCCATCTGTGCTATTCTGAACAGCAAACGAGAACTAATATCTAAACTTTCCTAATAAGTAGGAGTGGGAGGAGAGCTGGGTAATAATTAGATACTGGCTAGCAATGCCTTGTAGATTATGTGACTCAGAGACAAGTTCAAAAATGAAATTTTTGAAAAATGAATACAAAAATGTATTTTTCTTCTTCCTTTTCCTATTTTGCAGCACAATTAACCTTTTAAAACAAACAAACAAGCAAAACAACAAACAAACAAACAAACAAACAAAAACACCAAACCTCAAAATTCTACACATTCCTCACAAAGCACAGGAGTAGAACTGTGCAGAGCCAGGCCAGCTCAGACCCCTGTTGTCTGAAAATGCACGCAACCCTGCAAGCACTGTGATGGGACAGTTCATCAGGAAGACCCAGCAGTGGCAATGGCTCCCCTTCCCTGACGAGCCCCCTCAGCTGCAGTTGCAACAGCCTCCTCCTGGCCTGCTCAGCAAGAGTGGCTGGCAAGACCTCCCTAATGCCACACTACCCTAACAGCTCACACTCACTGCCCCAGGCCTCAGAAATCAGAATTTAGAGCCCTGGCGATGCAACAAATAAATAAATGAACTGAGTTGGAGAGGTTTCTGGAGAGGTCTGTGGGCTGTGCTTCCCCGAGTGGAGGAGAGGAAAAGAGCTTCTGTAGGCGTCTGGCTGGCTGGGTTCCTGTCAGAATAATGATTTCAATGTTACAGTGATTTCACCAAGCGGAACAGTGAGGCACCTAGGGTCTTGGTAAGCAATTTTTTATAACCATGAATGTAAATATGGTATTTAGTTAAATTAATCCCCTATTATACAGAGAAAATATAAGCTGTGAAGAAGCAGCATGCCTTGCTTCTTGGGTTTGTGCATAAGGGAGCGGGACGGGTCCTGTGCAATTCTGGGCCAGTGCTGGCCAATGTTGTCATTTTAAAATGTGGTTCAGGTACAATAATTCTGCAACTGGCATGGTTAGCTTTCATCAAGACTATTCTATGCAATGGTTCCCAGCCTGTAGAATGGGCATAACGATTATATGTTTATATGTGAACCAGAAACCATACTACATGACTTGAAAGTCCATTAGACAGCAACCAGATTTCTGTGCCACAACAACATGCACATTTCTGAGGGGAAATAAAGATCATGTAAAAAAAAGAACTTGGAAACCTGAGTTATTTTTTTTAACTACAGTCTTTTCCAAAGCAGTGCTTTACTTATCTCTTCTGAAAGATTTCACGTGACACTATTTAATTTTTTTTTTTTTCTATGCTCCAGTTGCTTTGTTTTCCAAAGTACAAAGTAATTTCAAGCTAGAGAACAAGAATATTTTTTTGAAGAGAATAGAAATGGAAATTTTTGGTCAATAGAAAATTCTTCCAGAGTTTTTTTGCATCAAAAACAAAATGCCTCCCAAGCCTTTTTTGTGGAAAGTTCCCTTTTCAATCACCTGACATTTCTATCAAGATCCATTTCATTGAAAGTCTTCCACCTAACTGGATCCAATAGTACTACCTTGCACCTGGGCACTGTCAAATCTCTGGTGTGCTTTACAGTGATGCCCAGTAAGCTGAAGTCAACCAGGAGGCTCTTTTGGCTCCAAGGGTATCTGACTGACCCCTGATTCCTAGGAAAAAACAGCATACCACTACTATGGCAAAGCCTGCTGGAGTTTAAAATAAGGGTGGATCCTGACTTTTATTAGGTCACTTTTATTTCCTTTTTTTTTTTTTTTTTTTTTTTTTTTTAATTTCAAAAATGTTTTCCCTTTATTTTCATGGTAAAAGGTATTTTCAATATTTTACAAGAAAATACTGAATGTCCTTATTAGCTGTAGGCCATAAATGCCACAAAACAGATTTAAAAACTGGAATAAACCCAACATAAATGCTTCCTATTGGTGAATATAAGGGCATACAAAACAGGGCAGTAAAGTCACTATACAATATCAGGAAAACCATTAAAAAAATCTGGAAAAGCATCAAGATGGCTGGCCTCTTTGTAGTTTCAGCACAAAAATTGAGCCTTATTTCTAAATATTTTCCCTAGTGGGAAATAACAGCTTGAAAATAATCCCAGATGTATTCATTTGTGTAATGTTTTGCTGCTTGAAACATATAGGCATGGAAAAATTATTGAAGGTTTCAATTCTGGACTTGTATTTTAAAAATGTCAAGCTTTTGAAAAACAGCATCATTTTTCCTTAAAAGCTATTCATTTACCTGGAATGTTGGCCAGCAGGCCTACATTATAGACTTGGTTTAGTGAAGATTGAAAAACTGCCCAAAGGCAAAGGAGAAGTAGGCAATTTTTTGTGGCTTAGACTACACTAGCACAAAATACAGCTGAGTTGATTTTTGTACTGGCATATAAAAGTTTTGCAAGTATGTGATCTTAAAAGTGATCAAAAGCTATAGCAGGTTTTTAAAAGGCTCAAGGGTTTTTTTTCTTGTTGTCTTCTCACAACCAAAATCTGTATCCTGAGGTATGGACAATTAGAAAGCCCTTGTTAAATGGCTACTGAAAACAATAAAAATCCTTGCCCATAAGTAATAATGTCCAAAGGAGAGAAGATGAAAGTATGTTTCTGTTTGCTCTACAAAATAAGTTGTTTACTAAAATGTTCCCATTTGGGGTAGATAAATATAAAATTGCACACGCTGAAAGCTGCAGGAAGTTGTCTTGCTGAAGAAACGACAGTTTTCATTTGTAACATACAATCTAGACCATTATCTTGAAAAGCTATTTTTCTAGACAATATTTACAGCCCAGTGTTTTCTGTGACTGGTTTTCTAAGTTATGCAGTAAGAGGTGTTATCGCAACGTAGGTGTCAACAAGTTATTTTAACACGTTGGACTTATCCGTTTGTTTTTCGGGGTTTTTTAACGTCTAAGAAGTCTCTGGTCTACTAAGTCTTTTTTTGTGTGTGTATGTGTGCACACTAAAAGGAAAATGAAGAAGAGTCAATAGAAACTTAGGTAATTAAGATAGTCAAGAACCAAAACCGTGGATATGTGAACAGATATTGTAAAAAACGCAGAGGACATCCATCCTAAAGAGCAAAGGGAAATGTATGTATTCTGAAAGGAGTAAAAGGTACAAAAAAACAAGCTTGTGCTGAACTAGCCCATTCTAGGACCAGACTATTGCTGAATGTGTATTAGTGAATGTGTGAACACATTGCCACATGCTCAGAGTTCCACTGGCTCACAGAAGTCTTTCTGCACAGTGCTATTATCTGGCCAGCTTGTCTTGATCCTCTTCAAGAAAGTCCTGTTAGACTCTGGGCGATGCAGTGTGTGTACGGCAAAGCACATGATGAACAGGGAACTTATCATCTATCCTGTTCCCATGGGAATCAATGCCAAATTTTCTCTGATTTTCTATTTAGGAGGAATCAAGTCTTAAAGCACAATTTAGAGGGTACCCTTCAGGAAATGCTGCCACTACATGGTGGCAAAATTTAGCTGGCTGGTGATTCCATGAAAAGTATTCGTTTTCCTTCTTGAGCAGCATCTTCTGCTACATTCGCAGTCTTCCCACAATACAGAACATTAGGAAGAGATTCAGACAACCTGAGCTCATCTAGAGTGCTCATGGCTTAAGTCAGCTTTGCCCTGACAGTGACTGCATCACATGTTCCAGTGGGAAGTGCTGTAAGTGGTGTCTTTTGTTCAATAAATGCAGTGTGTCATCAATGACAGCAAGAAAAAGCTGTTTCTTGGATACCTCATACTGCCTCTTGCATTGTCATACTAATAGCCCAGTAACTACTAGAAACTCAGCCTTACCTCTTCCCACCCACGTGCTTCAAGGAAGATTTTAAATGGCCATTAAGACAAATTGGGAAGAACAATTTCAGGAACAGAGTTTCTGTACATATAATACTGAATCTATATTATATACCATAGCAAGATGTTTTGACATTTATTTTAAGCACTTTTCATCTTATTTTACAGAACCACAGCTCTGTAAGAACTCTGAAGAAGAAAATGTGAATATATGAATGTGAAAAACTTTTACAAGCAGGGAAGTCCTATCTGATGCCCAGAAGTGCAATAAGCCACAAAACGGAGACTTGTTTTAAAAGCTGGGTACCCATGGCTCCCAGCTACAGATAATTAGCATATTTGAACAAAATGGATCAGTAAATATGTCTAACCTCAATATTAAGAAAGAGAATTTGTGTAGACATCATTGTCATCCCCATGTAGAGCAGCTGCAGACATCTTGGCAGATCAGGAGAAATCAGATATGTGGCCTCCAGTTATATTCTAAGTATAATTTGTTTTATTTACATGTATAAATAAATTCTGGAATGGAGATAATCAAATAACATGCTAGCAATTCCCTTGCTCAGGAGTCACAGCTTACCACCAATACCAGGATTACAAGCAACAATTCCTTCCACGCAATGAACAGATTTTAATATGAGATCAAAGCTAATAGCAGACTTGGCTTCTGCTAACACAGCTCCCTTCACAGAAAACTTTGTATAACCCACGTTTGACAAAACGAGTATATCTTTCTATGAAGGAATATTTTATTTGCATGCTTGAATGGAAAATAAATAAATAAATAAATAAATCGGAATCTGGAGGATTGAAATGGCACCACCTGGTGACACCTGCCACGCATCATGAGTGGTTCCATATTAGTATCCATGAAGGCACTTTTGTTATTTGAAGCTTTGTAGAACAGCCTGGTGTAAAACCCTTTAAGAGAGAAATCGTAATCAGCCACAGCTTTTTTTCTATTCTCTTGCTATATCTTGCTATAAAGACAATTGTAGACAGGAGTATGGATTCACATACTTCATTCAGAAGCTACCAGACTAAATCACGTTGTATTTGAGACTCACCTCACTCTAATTTATAGTTCAGTTCAGACCACTGAACTCAGAAGTAAAATTTATGGGGGAAGAGCTATAAATTAAATTGGATAGAAACATAATTTTAGTCCTCCGGTTACTTGTACAGTTCGATTTAACACATAAAAAATGGAGTATAATACTAACTTGTTAATAAAATGTGCACAGCGCTGACATGTAAAAACAGTTTTATAATTGGTTGGTCCACTCTGTTAGCCTTGTTGACAACACTAAATTTTCAAAACCTTACATTGGTAAAGTTGAGCTAACATTATAAATGCAGAAAGCTCATAAATGCATACAACAGAAATTCATTTGGCCTTTGATTTTTTTGGGGGGTGTCTTTAAAGTGAAAACTGTAAAATTACCACATAATAAAAGCCAGTACGCTGAACACTAATTGCCCATTTATAAAAAGCTCTTTTCCTCCAATCACGTAGGTGTGAGGCATAAACTTCTTGGGTTTTACGGAGCTGCGATTTATATTTTCAGTCCTGTTTCTCTCTATTCCATTTCATCTTAAGCTTATAAAAGAAGAGCTGGATTTTATTAATCTGCATCAGCATTCATTGAACGTTAAATCTACGAAGATCCCTACAGGGTTTTAATTGTGGCTGAATTGCCAACAATAATTGGGCCTCCTGCTAACCACGGAGAGCAGCCCACCCTCGCTGCCGGGCACAACTGCGAGCTCCAGCACCAGCCCCGATAGCCCACTTTGTCAGCCGCCCAAAGGGAAGTTGTCAAGTCTGGGACCCTGCTGCTTTATTCCTATAACTATGTTTTAGAAACACCTCACAAGTGGAATTGTGGTTGCCTCATCCAGAAAATGTGGAAAGGATTAATGTGGCATGTAAAACAAATCACTCCTGAGCTCAGCTGAGAAAGTGGGTATTAAAAGCACTCCAGTCAAAAGAGCTTTAGTGAAAGGGTCATGGTGATATACAGTCAGCACATGTTGGGCTGGTAAAGCTGCAGGGTGTTTGGGAATGGTAATGGTCCATGGGTGTAAATTCTTTCAAGACCTCTTAAAGGCACATGTGTTTCTTGAGCATGTTCTCCAAACAAGGACCTGTTATAGGTTAAATTCACTGGAGCTTTTAAACTTTATTGATTGGTTTGCGGTATTCCAGGTTCAGTTACTGGTTTTTTGTGTTGTTTTTTTTTTTTTTTAATGCTGTTGATAAACACAGAAAAATATCCTGGTTTAATCTAAATCTTATAAATCTATAAACTATGTGCTATGCAGCTTCATTGTAATATATTTCAGAATGTGTTATTTCTTTTCTTTATGCCAGCAATCACTGGCTTCACAAGAGTTAAGGGTCTACCAATATTTCTTTTATGAATGCAGGTTGGTTAAAGCGTCTTTACTTTTGAGGTTAAAAAATACAGACCCTCAACTGTTACAAAGCAGTTAGTGTGCCTTTATATATGTTTGTAACATTTGTAATGTGATATTTCCTAAAGTTATTAAAAAGATGGCTCACAACAGCTTCCCTTGTAAAGAATGAAGAATAAAAGTAAGTGAGTGTGATAACAAATATGTCACATATAGCTATTTTCTGCCCGAAGAGCTGTCACTGCAAGATGGAAATACCTAGGGTTAGTTTTCAAGCAGCAGATTGCCTTGACTTCAGTCAGAAATGTGAAAGTTCAGTAATTTTGTAAATTAGGCCTTCTTCATAGGGATCACTTCATTGAAATTTGACATGAAGACATTTCAGATACGTGTGTGTCAGGTGCTGAACGTAACACAGCCACAGCTTTTCAGAAGAAGAATGCATCTATTTGCTATAGTAATTGCCAGGATTTAATTAAATTTGCTAATAACTGCTTCCAGCATGCACTATTTACCTGAGAGCACATCCCTGCAGCAAGTGGCCAGCATTCAATTCTAAGGAAGACTGTGAGAGTTGTAGACCAAATGCCAAGATTTGGCCAGCACTATGCAGCTTTGGTTACATGCACAAGAGATTGGGGGTTTTCAGTCTTTTTTCCGATTGCAGATGTTTTTATATAAGGCCACTGTTAATTATTTTCTGCAGTCATTTAACTTGTTCTCACTATAACAGTCTTGAAAGCAGAAGCACATATAGCAGTTACATGATGTGGTAGGTGAAAATATTTGTACTGAATAATAATATTTGATTGAAATCGGATTTAAAAACACTGAGTTTTTTTCTTACAAACCCACAGGACTGTTATGAACAGAGACCATGGTTAAATGATCAAAAACATACTTATTCAAGTTAAAACAAATAAATAAAATAATATGTGACCTTGGAAAAGTTTGGGTTCTATGCAGGTTCTGGTTCAGTGCCTCTGACTTTGGCTCCAGCTACAACCATGACTACAAATATTTTTTCACAGGCTTCAGCAATGACACCATTTGTTACTTTTGCTTAGTGCAGCAGTAGTGAAAGTCAAGATCAATCGTTCTCCTGCAACATTTCCACTATGCAATGAAGTTCCAAAAAAGGGACACACAGTATATCTGATGTCATTGTCTGGCATCTTTATGAAAATCAGAAAATTTTAACAATATTGAGCTTCAAAATTAGGTTTTCTGTGCCCTTTCCCTGAAGGAAGGTGAAAGGTGACATGCTTGTTGCCTATCTTGAAACAGATGTCCTGTAGATACTTAGGTTAACAGCTAGCTAGCTAGCTAGCTAGATAGATAGATAGATAGATAGATAGAATTTACAACGTAGGAAATGTTTTTCTTTAGGCATTCTAGGCTAGAGCATGAACAAACATGTTCATGCTAGAGCATGAACAAAGGTTGTTACTACTTTTTTACAAGAGCGTACATTTACTCTGTTAGACCAAGGAAAAGATTCTACACCTTGGCAAAAAAGGTACTGTTTACCTTTCCATCTAGTTCTTATTTTATAACAGAATCAGACTTGATAGAATTCGTACTAAAACCTCAAATCACCTGTTTTGCTGGAAAACTGATTGTTTTAAGTCTTAACACTATTGGCTTTTAAAATTAAATTTTTTGTAGAACTGTCTGTAAAGTTTTCTTTCTTTTTGAGAAGAATCTGCTATAAAATGTAGATTCAGATTCAAAGGTTTTCATCAACAGAAATCTGCAAGTTAAGTAAAATTTGAAGAATGCATGAGATGAAAAAGGAGAATATTGCAGAAGCTCTCCTTTTTATTTTCCTTTTTTCAGTTTAGTTTTAATTTAGTATATTCTATTTAAAACCCCAAATTTCCTTTCTGTTAGAAGACAATCCTAAAATCATCCACTAACATTACACAAATAGTAAATAGACTTAATAGAATGCCACTGCTTTATGTCCTGAGAATGGACTCCTTCTTATCCAGAATCAACATTTTAGCTGCAGTAGGGCAATAATTTTCAGGTGTTGTCAGAGGAACAAAGCCATTGGGCCTTATCAGACATTTCTCTGACTGAAAAATTTAATTTGGACAGTTCTGTTCATTAAAGCAGAAAAGAAGTACAGGGTATGCAGCTAATAAGCTCTCTGTGCAACTGCTTACTCAGCTGTTCCAGTTCTGACCCACCTCCACACTCAAAAACCAGTTTCATCGAGAAAAGGAAGGTCTGAAGCATGATGGATTCCCCAGTATTTCCCTTCCTCTTATTCTGTTGTATTTCCTTGTATAGCATCAAGAACTAGGGTCATGCTATGCTAAGAGGTGTATGAATGCTAAGAAAATGAATATAATTACTATGAAGATTAGGTAAATGTAAGGTCTTCAACAGTAGTCAGCTTACACTCTCTGAGGTGGGAAACCAGAGAAGAAGAAAAAAATAAGTCTAAAATCACAACAGTATTGGTATTTTTTCCCTCTCAAATTAGGAATAAAGTTGTTCTCATGTGTACCTAATGAGTTCCATTCAGTTTGTTCAATGAGGCTTTGACATGGGCTGATCAAGTATTAAGTCAATTTTTTTGTAGGTTTGGGAGGAGAAATGATTGGTTCAGGAGAGAAAGGAAAGAACAACAAAATGAAGCAGAGAGCATAAGAATGGGAGGAAGGAAGTTGTAGCTGGATAAAAAGGAAAAAAAATATATATTTAGTAAAGATTCTTCTGATTAAATCACTTACGTTTGGAAAAGGTATACCGGGAAACAAAAGTAGCCATATTCCCCATAGTTTTCTCTAATAAGAAATTAAAATGTTATTGCAGTGAGGCCTGGTGCTTTATTTTAAACAGATAGAAAAATATATGGATATTTCACATGTTTTGTAACTTTGAATTTTAAATCCAAGATTTTTCGTTTTGCATTTGTTTCTTTCTCCTTTATATTTTCAGGAAGCATAAAATAAAATGATAAGCACTATGAAGTGGCAGAGAAGTCTTCATCTTAAACTAAAGAAACATCCTAAATTCAGAAAAGCACACACTTTTTCCCCATTAAGTTGAACAAACATTCCTGTCTCTTGGAAAAAAATGGAAAAGTGGCAAATTTTGTACGATCAAAGATGCTATGATATGCAAAACCTGTCTTACATTTTCTTCCTGCCATTTGCATGAGGGGCATGGACACTGCTCAGTGACTCTGTTCAAAGCAGAAGAGGAGAAAGGCAGACAAGAAGGAGGAATAGCTCCCTTTCCTCAGCTTTTTTCTCATAAGCTGCTGCTGTTGCTCTCTTTCCAGGTTGCTTCTTTTCTGTGTGGTCTTCTTCACACTTTCCAGGCACTTGACAGATTTTACCCACTAAATCTCTACTACATTTCTCTGCAGAACGTGTTCAATAAAGGGGCACAAGCACTTTAGAAATGGAGTCTGATAATGTAAATACTCACGTACATATACATGTGTATAAGTACTAAAAAAATTTATTGGAGTCTTTCTGTGACACTACTGCTTTCTTATTCATATACACCATTAACTTCTACAGGCAAAATAAATTCTTTGCAATTGAATGCTATTTTGATTAAATTGCATTGTTTATTCACATACTAAGTTCATCAGTACAATATGTCATTTTATACAGCCAATAGGAAGTAGATTTTGCCATTGTTAGAAACAAAAACCTAGTAAAGATTATGAAAAGTCTAACCAGATGTTTTCTAAACAAAATAGAGTAGATACAGTAAGCAAGTGCCCTTCCTAACAGCTTTAAACAGCAATGTTAGGCAAACAAAAGGAAACGCTTTTCATTATGACGTACAATTATATTATGGAACTTGTTACCACAGGATGCTGCAGAAGCCAAAAGTGTAACAGGGTTCAAAAGGAGATTAGACTAATTCATGAAGGATATGTCTATCAATGGCTGTTAAGCACGATGATCCGGATGCACCTCTGGCAAAGGAAGTCCCTATTCCACTGGCTACTGGAAGTTGGGAGGGATACTTTTCATGTTCATATATAGAAAAATATTATTTTAATTGAGCACCTTGGAGAATTGTTAAGTACACAATCTGTTCTTATTCCTGCTTGAATACTTAGATGTTTTTAATGTTCTACTTAGAGCCTCCTTTTCAGGGATGTAAACATTAAATTGATCCTTTGGAGACAAAACAGTAACTTCTTTTAAGATTTACCTGATGTTATTCATCCAACTTGTAGAAATCTCTCTATCTTTGTAAAGCTGCAACATCATTTCCCAGAAACCTGGTAAGTATAACTGAAATAAAATGTGATATGTGCACACCTGTACAGCAGATGACTACATTAAAGTGATTAAATAGCATTTCTTTTGGTTTCTTTTAATTTGAACCTTACTCCATTATACTCCTGCTAAGAGAATGTTAGAGCCAGGACCCCTCTGTGCAAACCTATTTACAGAAACTTAGGATGCAGCTCTTGATTTTATGAACTAAGCACAGATAATTGTTAAACCTCAAAGAACTCACCTTGTTTCTAAGCTCTTATGTTAACACTGCTCTTCAAATGGCCTTCCCTTTGAAATGCATTTGGTGCCATTTATTGCAATTATAATCTAATAGAAGATACATTTGGAGTGTAAATACCCAGATTAAATCTACCTTGAAAACTCAGATGGAATCAGGTTTATAGCCTAAAGGCAACTTGTGAATCCCATAAAGCACTGTTCAAGGGACCTGGTTAGTGTTCTGTACACCTGCTTAATGTTTTTAGTTTTGTTGGTTTTTTGTTGTTTTTTTTTCCATAGTCACAAATGTCAAACTGCTCAGTAACGCATTGGGGTTTGAATGACAGCCATGCACTTGAGTACCAGTTATGTTTTTTCACTACCAAATTGGACTATAAATGATGAAAAAGAGGTCAGAAAGGAAGTATGGAAGCATACAAATTTGAAAGGGGAAACTGCTAATAGTCATAAACCGTGTGCAATCAAAGGACTGGCAAGTCATTGTGAATTACCTGCTTCATGAATTACAGATCTAACTGCATTATGATATGGAATTTTCTAACTCCTTTCATCTGTGGTGCAATGGCTTCTAACAGCTCTCAGATCAAAAGCAAGGCTGCCAGTTAAACCTTGGGGAAAAAACCCACAACACTGACTTTCATTATGAGCATTTATTTGTTAAACTTTTCTTAATATGCAGGCTTTGTTATTTATTGATTCACTGATTGCATGTACTGTAAGTATGTCACCTACCAAATCTGAGGAAATGGCACAGAAATGATCAGCAGTGTGACACCTAAGCCAAAGTCAAAACTTGTAAGCACATGCACATAAACACTCGTAGCTGTATTTTTCTCCACAGGAGGTAAAATGCCAAACAAACACAAGGTTTGTGTTGCCTCCTTTTTATTTTTACTCCTAATCAGAATACTTTACAATTAGTTACATGTTAGTAGCTCTAGTAATTGTATAAAGTTAATGAGACAATTAGCATGCACATGCCAATAGCAACCAAAAGAAGACCCAGTTCAATGTGAACATGAGCAATGATGAAATGATTGATGTCTGCAGGTGCTCTACATGCACCCAAAAACAAACCTTACTCTAAGGTCAAGCTATGACCATGCCAGCAAAGCTCAAGCCAATAAGGATATCAGTGAAATTATATAACTGTTTTTTTTCAGTTGGATATAGATTTTTCTTTGTATTAGTGCTTGAAAAAAATATTTTTAATGAATCACATTTTAGTTGAGTCAGTTTTCACAAATACTGAGAAAAACAGAGGTATTCCACATCTGAACAATTTTGCAGTGTACTCAATGTATATATATATATATATATACACATACACATATCCTGACATAACTTCTATGTTCAGTGTGTGTCTGCTGAAGCAACTCCGAGTTTGGTCAGAGATGAAATAGTGAGTTCATTTCAATATGATGACAGGCTGCACAGTGAATGTGTCCTTTTTTGTGCCTATCACAGAAAAATAAACTCTTCAGGAATTTACAGCTGGGACACAGTCTCAGTGTGAATGTACTTGATGCTTTCCACGTAAGATCATACATGTAAATATATAATACACAAGCAAGCACAAAGCAAAGACTAGATCAGCCTGGAAAATAGAATTTTTCTCCTGTCAAAAAAAGAAAAGAGTTTTATAATTTTTCCTGAAGAATTCCTATTTTTCTAAAGGAAAAAATGCTACAGCAAGAGAGCCTACCTGAGAGCAAGAGCTCCCTCTTCCATGCTTCTGTCAGCCAGCTACCCTGCACCAGAGGCCGGGCTGTGGTGCCTGAGAACTGGAAGAGCAGCTGCCTGGGGAGCAGGGGGCCAGGAGATCCTGGCTGGCACACAGCCGGGAGCACAGCTTCCTGGACAGCCCACCTGCCTGCTTTCCATTGAAACTTTCAATGGAATCAACATGTTCCTGCAAAATGTTTAAATTCTACGAAATCAGCATTTTCCAACAGAGAAGTGTTCCACTGGAAAATTTTCAGCCAGTTCTAACAAGCAGAGCATCTTTAACATCTCACATAAGGGTGGAGGAGTAGGACAAGAAACACTGACCTCAGAAACAGGCAAAGTTCTGCCCACCTGCATTCTACACCATACAACTGCGTATCCTTACTCCATTGTTACAACATGATTAAAATGTCTGAAGAGCAGTCACCATGAATTTGATGTGTCCAGATGTAAGGTCATAACAAAAAGTCCACTTGTGAAATGCTTGGAAAATGTCACTAAGAAAGTTACTTTCAACTACCACAGGAATAACAAATAAACATTTTCCTCTCCAGTCATGATTTTCTGTTAGGACAAGTTAAAAACTATAAAAATGAAGTTCTAAAAATATGAAATCAAGATAAACCATTATTCAGACAATATTTTAAAGAATTAGATCTAGATGATAGGAAATTGATGCTTGAAAGTTTTCCTTGAGTGAGCAAAATGGACCTAAATTTGTTTCTTTACCACTAGAAATAGTTTAGAGAAAGATAAAATACATCTTTTTGTGGCTAATGTTGGATCTCTGAAAGACAATGCAGAAATTATTGTCAGCAAGTTTTATTCAAACTACATGATGGCAACCAGGTCAAACCAGCTCTTTAGTTTTTATTTCATTACTCTTTCATGGACCAGACTAACGTCTATTGGTGTCCTTCAGTTTGTTCTTTGCAGCTGTAATATTTAGGAACAAAACTCACTCGCCTCATGGCAAGTCATGCACTAGATCAGAATCTTCTAGGGTGCAATTTCTCTTAATCTAACAGTGGACAAATCATCTCAGGAAGAATGTGCCTATTTTTCTCTGTTAACTATAAAAGGAAGATATGGTAACAAACTTGGAGTAAACATCTACAGTGTCCATGATTTAGGTTAGGCAAGATGAAACTAACCCAACTTTCTTTTAAGATAAATTTCGTGGAACAAATTACTGGTCAAACATAGGTTTTAGATGACTAGTGCTTATATTGATTTTAAGTTTTGCAAGGGTGAGTTTTAATAAACAACTGCATAGTGACCTCTGTGCTTTAAGTTCTTGACTGAGGAAATTATGAACAGGCCAGACTTTTATGTCATAGGAGAACACGAATAAACAACAGCAGATTACAGGAGGCTTCCCTAAAAAACAAAACAAAACAAAAAAAAAAAACAGTCTGTAAAGTTCAGACTTTAGGACAGCTGAACCTGGACACATGTCTCTGGCAGGGCCATTTTCAGGGCTGTGCCAAGCCCCCAGACACAAATATTCCCCCAGGCACAACAGGGACACCGGGTGCCTGGACCACCTCCAACCAAGCACCAGCTTTTCCAGGCACTCCTCATCCTGCAGACACACAGGTTCTTATACACTGGAAGCCATATATAACATGCACGTCCAACATACACAGTAATTTTCCATTCAGTGTGTTTCAAGGTCTCAAATTATTTTAAATTTTATGAAATCATTCATGCTATTCAAAAATTTCCAGCTAATGCGTCTCAAGTAGCCCCACCCCAACACACACACAAGGTAGTTTATTGTAAATACATAAAGGCTGAGAACTGTAGCAACTTCGCTCTCCCTCAGGTGAAAGAGAACACTATGCACATGTCACTCAGGCTATATGGTGGTTGCTGCAATCCCAGTGAGATCGGTTATGGGTCCAGGAGGGAGATATTTTGGGAAATATACCAAAGGCCAGCTATGGACCATGTGAAGATATACAGGTACAGTCAATGAATAACTACTCATAAATATATATTAATATGTATATTTCATCAAGCTGTGGGGAACTTGGAAAGATTCCAGGACACTTACGCATGAGTTATATGTGAGTGTTTGTGTATAAGTGGAAATGCAGGAACATGTACTCCTCATGTGCACCCACAGTGACTTGTATATCTGCTATTTTGACTTGGTTATGGAACGTACAGAGATTGAACGAAAAATTTTACCATATCTCTTTGGTCACATCTCTATGTTTTTACAAGACCTATCTCATTAGATAAAAGAATCCCCTGCCTCACAATCACACATTATTGATGTCATCACTTTTTGGTAGTATGCATATTTGTGAACAAATATTTTCAAAGATGACACACAGGAAGAGTAAAATTTCAATCAAATATTCTGACAGACCTCTGAGAATTCACTGAGAATTGCAGCCACAGCCATTGAAGCAGACTGATGTGTTAGCTTCACAGAAATAAGGACAATTTTATGCTTTTGTTCCTCTCTGTTATATGTTTTAATAATCAACATTTTAAAATAGAATATGTTTTGTTAGTTATATATGTTTACAGCCCAAAATGTCAGTGGTATCCTAGGTGCCATCAGAAGAAGAGTGGACAGCAGATCAAGGGAGGTAATCGTTCCCCGCTATTCTGCCCTTGTGAGGCCCCAGCTGGAGAACTGGGGCCAATTCTAGGGTCCCCAACACAGTAAAAATGTGGAGCTTTTGGAGAGGGCCCAGAGGAGGGCCACAGAGGTGATCCAAGAGCGGGAACACCTCTCCTATGCAGATAGGCTGAAGAAATTAGGCTTGTACAGCCTAGAAAAGAGAACACTGCAGAGAGACATTATTGCAGTTTTTTAAAAGTATTTATAAACATGAGGGAAATCAACTTTTTAGACAGGCAAATAGTGATAGTTCAAGGAGGAGTGGTTTTAAACTAAAGAAAGGGAGATTTAGATTAGATTAGATATCAGTGGGAAATTGTTTTGTTTGTTTTTTCTACTGAGAGAGTGAGAAGGTGCTGGAACAGGCTGTCCAGAGAGGCCGTGGATGCTCCATCCCCAGAGGTGTTTAAGGCCAATTTGGATGAGGACCTGGCTAACATGATCTAGTACTTGATTTAACAGATAGCAACCCCACCACAGACGTGGGGTTGGAGCTTAATCATCCTTCATCCAAGCCATTCTTGGAATTATATCGTATATTTTATATGCACCCCTTGAAAATTCCTCTTCATTCAGTCACTTAAGGCAGAGGATATAGCTGCCACTGATCGGTTTTCTGGTTTCCCAAGAAAGGTCACAATTTGGTAATGAAAAAAATAGCTTCTGTCTGTTCAAGTATAAAGGCTCACTGCAAAATTCCCAAAGAAGGCAATCTCCAAGTACAGACACTTCCCATTCAGCTGCCTACTCTTAAATAAGTTAGGGAGAGGTGGACCCTGGGTACATCTTGGGTCTACCTCTTCCAATCACTCAGATGAATTGCTTGCACCTGTGCTCCTAGGGCTGGCCATGCCCCTTCACCAGGTGCTCAATCACTGGTTCAGGTCATAACCTAACAGTTTCCATACATATACCTGTTAAATAGATGTTCTGTGTTGTCTAATATAGGCTTTACCAATCTGTCAGGCATGTGCTAGAGGGTTCATGTAGAATCCACTTGCAATCTGAGAATACTCACTGAATGCAGCTGAACACATCATCACCATCCAGACAGTGACTTACCATCTTGTTAGAGATTCAATTCCCCACAGTAATCTCTCCCCTTTTATTTTTTTTAATTTTTTTTTTTTTTTTTAACACAAAGTGTCTGTAAGTCAATATACAACACTACTTAAATATAGGAAATCTAGAAAAGAAATACAGGAAAAAGAGGTTTTTGATAAGAATCTATCTAAGTGAAGAAATGATAGGAAAATGTAGAAATTGCTAGAATTTGAGGGAAAGAAATATGAAATTGGCAAGATTCAAAATAAGTCCACCTGTCTAAAGATGACTTCAACTGTGAACGCTTAGGGGAACTCAGGCAGTTACCACCCACAGTGAAGAGAACTGAAGGAACCAAGATGAACATCAAAACAGACCTGACCCTGACTTCCCCTTGCCCTAGCACTCCCCTTGCTTACTCTGTCTTAATTCACTTACCGTTTTTTCTGAAGTCAGTCAAAGAAAAGGGCACACAACCATGGCCTACACAACTTAGTTATTTTCTAAAATACGAAAGAAGAATAACAATAATCAGACTTTCCTAATAGGATTAGTAAGTATTAAGTTACTTGAAAGTTCATTTAAGGTTATTTTTTTTTTCAGCTAAAGGAACATGTGCAGAATGGATGACATTGGAAGGAAGAATTCTTGTGTTTCTTTTTACTAACATAAATTTGAAGCAACTCCATATACCTCCAAGGAATTAAAAGAAGCTCACTATTTTCAAAATGAGATAAGAATTTGGCCCATATCATATACAGGAACAGACTCTTTATAACAAACTGACATTAAGAATACCCCAATCAAGTAAAAACAGTTCTTCAGTGAACACTGGTGGTTAAAGAAACGCCTTCTATGAGTCTATAGAAAGAGATATCCATTCACAAATACTTATCTGTTGCAAAGTGATGGGGCAAACTGTATTTAGCCACATCAGCAGCAAAGGCTCACATAAGGAGCAGGAGAAGCAATAAAGTTCACATAGCTTGCTTTCGTATATATATGGGTTTCTTATACCACGTGTCACACATTCAGTTTGTAGGAATAAATATTTTAACTATGTTTTTTCTAACTGAAAACATTTTCCACATGTGAGCAGACATAAAAGCGCATTTAAAAAGAAGACTCAGTAATCAGATTTTAAACTTTGACTTTAAATTTGAAACAGAACTTGAAATAAGTCTTTGGGGATATTCCTTTCTTTGAAGAAATGCACAATTCCCATTACCAGCTTCAAGCAATGTATGGCAGCACTCAGTCACAAAAATGCAACAGAACTTCTTGGGAGTGGGAAAAGGCCATGCAAGACATATTTAAACAACAAGAGTGTAAAAGCAAGCAAGATTTGAGAAAGGATTTGAAATTTTAAACATTTTGAATGTCCCTCAGGACATTCCTTTGCTTATCAACCATTAGTTGTTTCCAGAGAAATGTTCTGTCAAATCCTATTCCCCAGCTCCCAAACAAATGAAATAGTTACTACAGAAAATAATTATTTTTCAGAAATACAGAATTGGTTTTCACCAGAGATATGGCCAATGAGGCGACATGCAGAATGGATGGGGTTGATGGGTTCTGTTTGTTCAGGACTGGCTGGCAACAGTACACAATAATGGCTGAACAGTGATCAGATGGCAAAAGAAAACAGCAGTTACGCATCACTGGTTGTACCCTTGATTTTTATTTGTGTTTGTGAGAAAATTCTGCATGGGGCACATGAGGAGCCAAGAAAAAATGTATGAGGAAGGAACAGGAAAAAATGAAGCAAGGAACCCTGATCATGAGCTGGATGGAAGTATTTTTCCTCCTCTGGAAGGTCACACATGCAGAACTATCTACAGTAGCAGTTTTATCTCATTTTCCCTTTGCAGTGTTTAGCTTACATCTCTGTTTCTTTACATCTTACTACCACTCCTGGCTTTGCTAAGATGCAAGATCTTTCAGGAAAAACACCTTCTGCTCACAGAAAGGCAGTGAAAAAAAAAAAAAAAAAAAAAAAAAAAAAAAAAAAAAAAAAAAAGCAGAACATGCTTTGAAGAACAACAGATGTTAGAGAAGTAGATACTACTGCTAGAGTAGTAGTTCCCACTTGTAAGTATCATTCTATTCTTTGATGTGGTCTGTGTATACTCCCTGCTGCAGAAGCCTAGCTAGCAATAAAACACCAACAGAGGTGGGTCCAGCAACTGAAATAATATAGCACAGGTACATACAGTTCACAAACTGAACGGAAGTAATCTTTTTCATCAGTACAGTGTTCAGACTGGCCCCTCAAAAGAGCTAACTAACTAAAAGGTAAAGAGGTCTTGGTATATCTTATCTAGGAAAATAAGCTGGGAAAACCAGTGGCAAATACATGAAGAACCTTGCTTTTGAGCTCCCATTCAGAAAGTCCCTACGTGTAATAATTTACCTCTCTTTTCACACTAGCCCAGTCGCATACATTCTTTTGCACTTAGGATCTGCGTCACATGAGCTCACACAAATAGCACTGGGAAGAAGAGCACTCATTCCTCATGATAATTTCTAGAGATGACGTATCTTCATGACAAAAGAACAAATTGTTCTACTGCATCTGACTAAAGGTTTGTATGATCAAGAATCTGGTCCATAAATATGAATATGGAGGGAGATTAAGAACAGACGAATAAACCCAGGACACTTCTCATGAGACATCTTTCTTGGTTGATGTCTTTAAGGAAAAGGGAGTGTTTGTACTTTCCTGTTTCATAGGCTTGACATACTGTAACTTCAAATCTCAGAGACTGATAATGAAATGAGGTTTTCTGGTCTTCCCTGATGTAACATAGTAAAAATGTTTTGTCACTTATTCTGCTTTCTTTGACCGAATGTCAATAAAATTAATGCTTGCTTGGTGGCCTCCAGTATTTGTGTGTTCACAGATTTCAATAAGACTCTTATAGGTACTACAGGCTTTGTGATTTCCATTTCATCTGTTCCTTTGCAAACAGGAAAGAAAATGAGTGAAAAAACAAACAAACAAAAAAAAATAAAAAAAAATAAAAAAAAATAAAAACAACAACGAAAAAATTGCACTGGCTTTTCATACCATAACACAATAGACTATTATTATATACCCAGTTATTTGTAAATCAACCTTAAAATAATTTTTGAATCTTTACCACGTTAACACAAAATCAAACAATTGTTACTGTGGTTGGCTGTTATTGTTCAGTTCTTGGACTGTGTTTTTTGCTTTCATTAGGAGGGGAAGGGGAGTGGTGAAATATAGGTAACAATCTACCGCAAAAATTCCAGTTAATGTTTTCTTGAAGGAATTATTTATCTTGATTTCTAAGACACTTCTTTTCAAAACACTGCTGAACTTCATTGCACTTAGGGGCACGAAACAGACAACCTAAATGAATGCATAACTGGGGTATAGTGAAAATTTAAATAAAGCAAAAGCAAATGCCCTTTGGGAATGCATTCATATCACAAATACCATAACAGCTGGCACTGGTTGATCCGCTTTTGGCAGTCACTGAAGCAACATCAAAGACACAATGTTTCAGAACAACTGATGAGTCAGCCGCAAAAAGTTGAGAGGTTTAGTTCAGAGAAGCCCATTTATTATGTAATGAAATATTTCCGTAACATCCCATATTTGACATCCCATAAGAATTCCAGTTACACACTAAGCTAATAAGACCACATATTATAGAAAATGTAATAGCATACCTCAGTATCTGACCCTCTTGCCAGCTGCATTTTAGGCTTGTAAATCTTTTACCATTTGGGGCTGTAATTTTCCTTTAATTCCTGTTTTTCTATAACCCATCCCCATCTTCTTCTTTTTCCTTTTTCCTTTTTTTTTTTTTTTTTTTTTTTTTTTTTTTTTTTTTTTTTTTTTTTTTTTTCCCAAACTAATTAAATATTGTGTTTTTTTCCAAGAAAATCTCTTGGGAGGAAAAAAGTTGTTTTGTTCCTCTGAAGTAAGGCCTGAAGAACCCTTGTCAAGAATCATCATGATATTCATGCTTTCAAGTAGGACTACGAAATCTGGGCTATGGGAAAGATTTGAGGAGGTTTTTATGCAACTTTCATTAAGGTATTTTATACTTAATCCAACAATGGTTTTGAACTTCCAGAACCAGTTCCTGACACCTGGAACATTATTTGGGCTTCATACAAAATATATTGGAAAGAACATAAGCCATTTCAAAAATATTTCTCCCACAACAAACAAATATAAAAACAGTAAGGAGTCAAAAGGTGGTAAAATACCTACTATAACATGAAGCACTGAATAAGAAAAGGGAGAAGTATTATTTCATTTTTCATTATCTCTGCAATAGAAGTGGAAATGTATGACTGTGTATCACACACAATATGTTTTGTGTGAAAGTTTCCTACAATTATGTGCTATGCACTATGGAAGACAGGCATGCATTCTATTGATCTGACCTCTCAAATTTACTGCATTTTCACTGGCTAGACACTTTCTGCCCTTTTTCTAAGCTGTCAATTACAGCTTCATTTGCAACTGTGCTCTTGAAGCTGGAACTTCCATTGTATGATTTTAGAAGGCCTGGGATTTATTTGATCTATGGAATTGTAAAATTCTGCTTTTGAGAACATAAAGAGTACATAAAATATTAAAAACATGAGAAGTAACTACTGTGGCTGGACAAAATCTATTGCCCCTCAGTGGGATGATGAACTGATGAACCAGCAAACACAAGGAAAGGAAGAGGAAGGAAAGCAATAAGGGTTTGTTCATTTCTGGAAAGTTTGGCTTGCTAACTCAGAGTGCATGGAACAAGTTGCAGTGGAAAACGAAACTAGAGAATATGCAAAGCTGGGAGATGAGATCATCTCCCCAAAACAATTCTTCAAATTCATAGACACTTCTGGATTCATGAGGTGAGAATAAGCAGCACTGAGGACTGTAAAACCCATCTGCAGCATTTCAATTTGTTAACGTGAACTTGCAAGCTGTCTCCTCCTAGAAGCAAGGAGCAGGAGATGTCCTGGAAATGAAGGACAGAGAAGCTTAACTGTTAAAAAAAATTCTTAAAATGAAAGTGACAGTAGTTTGCATCCAGACAGCCTCTCTGCTAACAGTCTATACCAATCCAACCAAGTGTCACAGCTACCTTTTAAGTTTTCATCAGCATATTATTTTGCAACAGTCCATTCCTGAAAAAGTTTTTTCCCAAGTGCATAATTATTCACACATGGAGCCCACTGAAAACAATGGGTGTCAGTGCATGAGTAACTACCTGGAGGGCTGAGAGTCCTGAAATTGTTTCTGCACATGATAGGTGAGTTGCATATTTGCAAGGGAATTTTCTTTCACTTGTGAATTCATGCTTTTGTTTCCAAAGCTAAAATGGAGATAGGCCCACATTAAAATAACCAGACAAAACCTTCTGAACTTCAGCAGTGGATAAAGGCCAAACCTACAGCAAGCTCAAAATTTTGCATGTATAGTGGGCTGGATCCAAACCTCACATTGAAAAATATCCCCAAGGCAGTGGAACTTGGATCTGTGCTTTCCGGTTTGAACCCAAACTGAAAGTGTTGCAAGAAATGTCTCATTAGTATATTCTGTAGCATTCATCTCCAGAAATCTGTCTTTGAACAAAGGCACATCAACATTTGGGGGGAAAAAGAGTAGTTATTTTTGGATAACCTAAAGGTCCTCCAAGTGTTGTAGCTCAATATTTTTGGAAATCACAGTCTATTGCAGAGCTGTCTTAGATCTCTCTATTGGCGTAAGCAGGGCTGTATTTTGCCACAAGAATATCAACATCACACTCAGGGTGGCCAAAGTCAGTTTTCAAAGATAACAAAACGGATCCTCCAAGTGAAGGTAGGATAAAATGGAATTAACTAGTCAGATTTGGGGTGACTAAAACTGAAAGCCATGTCTTTCTTTTCCTGCCCTCTATTATTTAGGATACAGTATTCCTCTGCCCCACTGTCATGACTGTCTTTCCTGTTCCTCCTTCATTGTCCATTCTCTCCTGGTCCCTGGGAGGTGAAAGGCAGGGAAGGGACTGGGATAAGAGGGATAGTATTTCCTCCACCAAGTTCATCTAAAGCAAAATCATATAGTGAGGCGATACAGGAGAAATTGTTTCAGACTGAAGGACCTTTGAATAGTAATGACTTTTCCACTAATTTCAAGCAGCTTTGGTCTTCATGTAGACCCACAAATGTCTTAGCTTTTCTGCACTTGCTTCACCATTTTCTTATTTTTCTATGTGACTAACGTTTGCCTCCCTGCTTCCTATATGGAGCCAAATTTGAAAACAAGAAACCAAAAAGGAAACGAGAACTGGGAAATTGAACTGTATTTATCTTGTACACTGTTAGAAGCATAGACCTTATCTTTCAGTCCAGAAATCATACTTGTGAAAGAATATATAAAGGACTGCTGTTTGGTAACTCTGATTGCAGAGGGTTGATATTCTGATTCTGAAAGTGTGCTGCATGAGGGGTTTGTTTGTTTTCTGTTTGTTGTTTGGGGTGGGTTTTTTTAATTTGAACGGGAACGCTAAATAGACTTCCATAAAACACAAATGGTAATTAAGTTTTGGCTTAATGCCTCCAACTATCTGTAACTTGTATAAGGAGGTCATCTGCCTTAACTAGTGCAGGTCAAATATATTTACCATGTTAATTGGATGTATCGGATCTGATGTGTCAATGGCAGTTTTCCATTTTTACCAGCAAAGGGATGTCTCTTTAACCTACAGAATGCAGGCATACCCTATCCCTAGCTAAATGTTTGGAAATCATAAAATCACAAGCACTAGTTCTGAGACACAAGAGATTCTGGATGCTGACTTTCTCCGTGGGTTCTTACTTGCAATAATAGAAGCTCTAGAATTCTACAGAGTAATTATCACTAAATCATAATTGCAATAATGTATGTGTTCAGTCATTCTAGCAAGATCAGTCCCCTGCATCCTTAAAAGGATGTATGGTTATTTTTGCTTTGACCCGGTGGAAATACACAAAATATATCTGTGCTTTTTGAAACAGTAATATGCAATTTTTGGTACTTTCCAGTATAGTACTGATTAACCCAGTAATAACCAAACATTTTTTAGAACATGTGCCTTTGGAATATTGCTGCATGTACTTTACTTTTAAGTCATTAGCTGAATGATGAAGGAGATATTTTTGAATGTATTTTTGGAAGCGAAATCCCAGTGTTACCACAGCTGTTCTGAAATGTGTTGTGACAAAAAATATCCACACTAAGTATCTTAAAATACATTTTCCAGCTACTGGGGGAGAAACTACTGGGGAAGTCTCTTTCAGGCCAGTAAATTACACATAGCATCATACATATATTAACTTCCAGTATTTCCATATTTATAGACATAAACCTTTTTCTATCCATATCTAGTATTGTGGAAATATAAACTACATGGACCCAAAACATAGCAGTCTTCTCAAAACTGCACTGTGGCAAGTTCAGCACTCATCTCAGCAGCCCAAGAAATCCCAACATGTTGTATTGATGTGTCTGGTGTCCCAACCCAGACTGTGGAGTCCACCTGTGGAGCAGCTAGCTGTGCCTGGTCAAGCTCAACTGTCATCAGCCCATCTGCAGCCAGTTCTCCCTCCAGTCACACTGTCACTCTGGAAAGGTCAAGGCTTATCAAGCTGCAGCAGTGTCTCTAAGGCAGAATTAATGAACACAAAATGCTGCGTCCCTGGCACACTCCACACTGAATACTGAGGGTTTTCTCTCAGGAGTCTTCAGGGATATGAAATAAACACTGCTTTCAAAGGCTCTCATCATAGTATATTCCTCTCCCAATTTTTCAAAGACAGCTAACATGTTAGTCAAGAAGTCATCAAAGCAAAATATCTCCCAATCACTTCTAAATGAGAAATCACTTATTGAAAGGAAATGGAGACAATGGAGCTTATATTAAGCCACTCGAGATGCAAATAGGACTTCTGCTGTTCCTTCACACCCAGAAGTCTAATTCTATGGCACCTTTGGCTTCAGCTACTTATTGTCATTACTGCTAACTTCTGTTACTTTTTTTAATTTATATTTTATTTTATTTTATTTTATTTTATTTTATATTAGTGTGAGCCTAAAAGAGCCAGAAAAACTGAATATTGTTACCAAGGGCAGAAAACCCTTCAACAGATGGGGAAATGATCCCACTTGGCAAGATTCAATGTTTGGTACTTAAAAAAAGGAAAAAGCTTTTGGATTTCAGCCACTAAATCCAGTCCCCATTCTTGGACTGTGCAGAGTAATTCCCAGAGCTCAAGAAATGTAATGTACTGCTGTGGATCATCCATTAAACTGTCTATTGAATGAGGTATAATGCTAAACAGGCTGAGGGGAGTTTATCATTCAGATTAATGCAACTCCAACTCACAAAACCTTCAGAAATGGTTTTTGTAGGCAGGGCAACTTGGTGCTAAATAAGTCTGTTTGCTGTGAGAGCCAAAATGTTAGAGCATTAGAAGCCCAGAAGAATACAGCTATTTCTAGGGGTTGAGTCATGACACAAGTATGCAACAAAATGGAAACAGAATAAACATTAAGAAACAAAGAAAACTGCATGATTGTGTACTTCCAATAAACCTCAGCAATAACATACCATGTCTTATAAAAATGTCGCAAATTCTTGCTCTGAAGGCAATTTTTAAAGAGGTGGTTTTGTGCAGTCAGTGGCCCTCTATGGAACCCGCTCTGATTCCACAACTCTTTTGGCAATAGTCTGAAATGTGTCATTTTCAATTGCTCTCTGGATGAAGTTTTAAGCAGCCACTGAATGTGCTTCTAATATTGTCGTCACTGTATGAAACATCGTACACATAGTACCATAAAAAAAACATCCATAATGAGAATAGAGAATATGGCTTTACTTAAAAATTAAGAAAAATTGTATGTAACTCAATGTTATTGAGCATTTAAGTGCCGGAATGTTTTTATTTAAAAAGCAAACAAACAAAACAAACAAACAAATAACACGACAGCTTAGCATGTTGAAAAGAATAATCTTTTCTCCAAATGATTTCAACTCACTTTGATTGAAGTGAAACACTGCTTTTTATCTGGTTACCCTCATGCTTCATTTTATAGGTACCAAAGGTATACAAATCAGAAAGCATTCATGACATGAGAGAATGAGAGCTCCATTTCTCAATTGTTTATATTGCTCATGCCCTCAAAATAAAAATGTCTTAGTTATTAAGTGATTTATTTAAAAATTAAGTCATACAATTATCAGTATACATATACTCAAAAATCATTTTTCACTTGTCATCTCAGTCTGTAGCTAGGGGGGGAAGAGGGACGGGGAGAAGAGAGAAGAATACACAGAACTCTTTGCATAAAATAGATGCAGCTACTTTATGTTGAAACCTGACTTATATTCTTCTTGGTCCACAGCCTTAATCTCTGACCTCATAATAGTACAATCCTACCCCTCCACAGTTCTATTGGACTTAATTATTCAATCCCTCAATATCATGTAGTGCCCAAAGCAGATGAGGAAGGTGTAACATTTACCTTAAAGATCTGGAGCACTTCTTTGTAGTATGCTATACAACGATCATTTATTAAGATGTTATTTCATGGCTATGCTTTGAAGTGAGAAACATGTGGGATGCAAGGGCTGTATGCATATCAATTCAGCAATTTCCATGCTGGCATTTTATATAGGCATCCAGATATGGGGCTATACATTAGCTACCTCAGTCTCTCTGTACCTCATGAATATTGTCCTATTTCAGTGCAGCTTAAGGTATCTGGTTATTTGACGTTAGTAAAATATAATGCCAATGAATATACAGTAAGTGAGATATGGCCTTAGATTTCTTCCTTATAAAGCAAAATTTGATAATGCTAAGAAGCACTGAGACAAAAGTTAGAATATCTGTGTAGCTTTGCCCTAGTTTAAGAAAATAGCATCAAAACAACCTGAACCAAACATGGACATAAGCTGCCTCAACCCCCAGTGGAGATTCACATCAAGGTCATCTGTCAAATAAGCTGTAGTGAAGTACATGTGCAAACTGTTTCTTATGACATATGCCCTTTTCTGGCACTGCAAATAAGTGTTCTTCATCAGACTGTGGGACAATTTGTTTTAAATTGCAGCTAAAATAGATACAATGAATTTAAAGTGATAGGTCAAAAACAGAAATAAAAGGTCTTACAGGCATGATTTGTAGTTTAGCACAGCAAAAGACTAATATAAAAACTGTTTCTTAACCAGCATGTGGAATCACTTACTTGAGACTCAGCCGTTTGCCTGAAATGGTAAGCAGCATCCCTGAGCTTTCTGAATTATATTCAAGTAGCAAAAGCATGTGTAAAGAAAGTAATGGACAATAAATGGAGAAAATCTACACCCCTTCTTTCATCAGCTTTTACATGAATACCCACCTCTCCAGTGCAACAAAAGGATTCTACCATTACACATTCAAACCAGAGATGAACAAGTAAAGGTAACAAGTAGTCCATCCAGAAGTGAAGAATTTTGCCAGAAAAACCTGACCCATCTCTCACGAGAGTAGTAAAGTAAAAACAGAATTTAGGGACCACATGAATTTATATGACTGTAAAGATCCTTCTGTTAGGATTGTACTCTACTATTTTGATTCTCTGATTTCAGGAGAATAATTTTACCAGTTAATACACATACACAAAATAAATAAATAAATAAATAAATAAATAAATAAAAATAAAAAATAAAAAAAAAAAAGAAATCAGGCAGGTTTTGTGCTTTTTTTTTTTTTTGGTGTCTTGTTTTTTGTTTTGTTTTGTTTTGTTTTCTGCAAAATGACAGTGATATAGACATTAATACTGGCATTTCATAACTGCTCCTAAATACCACACTATGAGAAGGAGATCTCCAGATTTCTAACCAAGGAATACTGAGGGACCCCTACGAGATTTGAATAATAAAATACTTTATTACATCTCTGAAGACTTTTTTAAATGTTTCCTTTTAAGAATCTTCCTCAAAAGGAATTTAGGACTTCAAGTGATTCAAGCATCATTAAAGTAAGCCTTGAATTTGTGCTCACAAAGTTCAGCCTACACTGTATGAAACTTTCTACCAGCTCTCCAAATAAAGTAGTAACCTACCACTGAAATCTACTTAACACTAAGGGAAAGAGCCTATGTACTCAATACAGGTATCTAGTACCAATTTAACCATAACGTATCAAAGATGTCCATATCGCAACAATCCATATAGCTAAAATAACATTAAATGCTTTTGTTTAGCTATTTCAATTGCTTCCTACATACCCTATGTCTGATTCCTGCAGAGAATCCATGACAGAGATGATTGTCTACAATCTATCTAAATCTATCTATAGCTTGTAGTGCATAGTTGTCTAAGGACAGATGCCTTTCTGAGGTGACATTGCTTTACCAGTCAAAGATGTTCCCAAATGGCTTGGAACTCACAAGTGCAAAGCTGCCATTCCTGGACCTCCATCAGAAGATGCCTCAGGAGCAACATTTCATGTCCTCCAGCACATCTTACCAGTAAAAGCCAGTACTGATGGTTTGAACTGGCTCAAAACTAGGCTTTGACCCAGCAAGACTAAAAAGCCTAAGTTAAGACTTGCAGAGCAAGAGGGACAAGAACCTTAAGTGATGTCTTGGTAACAAACAGCTGGGCATAGTAACATCTTAAACTAACACAGCTGTCTGCAAAATGAACATCTGTCCACGAACTAAGTATATAGTAAATGGAATAAAACATACACTATGGGCAACTTAAAAATGCAATTATTACTAGTAGATGTTCTCTTAAATCTTACAAATTTCCAGGTATTTCTTTCATTACAAATATGGAAACCCTCATTTCCCTAGTTTGTGTCATTATTCTCTGTCAGCATAAAGAAAAAGAAAGGAGATACAGAAATCCTACAAAGCTGGTCATATAGAACATTGCAGTCTTTAAAATTTGCATGGCTGCCTTTAATGCGGCATGTTTTTCATGTCACTTCTGCCGCTGCCTGAAATATACCACCTACCATCTCACTGTGCTCACATCCACTCTTTAGTCCCCATAAACATTCAGCAAGAGTGTCAATGGGTGAAATAATTCCTAATGGATGAGCTCAGTTACATACCTTTGTTTAACACACACTTTGAAGTCAGACACCATTTTGTCAGACTGCGCCTTTGCTGTCATTTGTCACACGGCACCAAAATGGAATATTGGTGAGAAAGTTCAACCAATACTGCTATGCCACCAACATCCACCTCTGGCATCATGGGCCAATAGAGTAAAAAAGGAGGAATTACTTTTGGAGCATCCTTGAGTACATGTCATCTTTGTGTTGCTGAAACAAAATTTTACTTTGTGCTTTTGCCCCCTTTTGGTTACTTAAGAAAGATTCTTAAGGATTTCCCAATAAATAACGTGTAACTTTAAAGCTATTACTCACTGGCAATAATAGTTCTTGTTAATAAAATTTCTGTCTTCAGAGTAATTTATACATGTCATTTCTCACACCACTGTGAAATGGTTGCTCATGGCAGACTTGGACAAACTCCTGCCTTGAAGACAGATACGTGGCTTTGTGTTGCTGTGTCACACAATCGTTTTACATGGTGAAGGTTCATCCTTCTCTAGCTGATGTGTCCATATAGACAGTCCATCCTCAGTTTATCTCCTTTGATGTTAACAGGAGCACAGCTGGAGAGTTTCTGTCCTTCAGGGTCTTCCATACAAAATACAAAGTGGTTAAACTATCTACAGCTTTCCATATGCAGTAAAACCTCTACTAGGAAGTTATAGCAGTGTCAGATGGGGTCATTTTATGTATATGAACTATTTCCTACAGCTTTTAATCTTCCCAAAGCTTTGGAGAGATAAGAAGAAGCTACCTTTATATTAGGGATGGAAACTTAAAAGTCAAGACAGATACAATGACCTCATGTTATTCAGAAAAACAGCAGAAAAGCAGAGGTTTACACCAGAGCATCCTCTGTCCTAGTCTGTTATCACATACATCAACTCTCCTGGATTAGAAATCAAAAGGCGTTCGACAAAATCTGAATCCCAGATTCACAGGACTAGCTGTTGCTCGTATGCTTGTCCCATGATTCTAACTCCAAATGTTATTTCTTCTTTTCCTAATGTCTACATTAAGACATTTTCTTAAGGATTTTTCACACAGGCTGCAGTGACAGTGAGACTGGTACATAACTGCAACACACAGCCATTTTTGTGGCTGTGGCCTATGAGGGGCTGGTGTATTTGTAAACTGTGGTATAGTCTCTATAGATTCTTCTGTGCACCAATGCAGAGCAAGTTGTATGTATTTTGTCAGAATGTCCTAGCTTTATGTCCGTTACTGGCTCTGTCTCGCTGACATGAGCTGGCAGCAGAGCTTTCTGTTGTGTTTTCAGTTCCCAGCCACCTACTCACCAACCTGCAGAGCTGTCTGCTTTTCTGGGAAAGAAGATCTTCAAGACTGCCCTTCAGGGGTTATGGAAAATTAGCTCAACTCAGCCAGAGGAAACTGCTGTCAGTACTCTGCTGTCATCTTCTCCATTCGATGCTGCCGTTCAGAATGGAGAGCTGAGTTTTAGGATCTTCCCTTGACACAGTTTTCTTCCAGAAATATTCACCTTTCTCAAGACATATTCACTCATATCCTTCAGCATACAGCTGTTTTGTTGTGTTTCAAATTACTGTTTGAGTTTTCAGAGGTCTGAGACTACCAAACAGTTGCATATGTAGTTGTGGAATAAAAACACATCGTTTCACTGGTGTGAGTTGCCCTGAACGTTGACAAGCATTCATGAGAACAATCTTAACATTTGAGAACTCCACAGGGATTCTCATTCCTAACCCTTTGAGCAACCAGTTGAGGTTCAGACAGCTACTCCATACAACTCGTGTTAAACCAACCATATAGCAGGTGCCTCCTGCAACAGGAGTTCAGCTTTCAGAATTGGTACCTACATGTTTAACTTGCCTCCAAGATCAGCCTTGCAAGATGGTAAGAATTACTTTGTACAGTAGACCTTCAGGAGAAGACAGAATACTTGACAGAAATGCAGGACTGGGGACCTGTGTTTGATAAAGAAATACTTTGAGGTAAATTACTTTGCTCCTTACTTCCCAGAAAAGTAAGGAGAATTATTATTTTTCCAACAGGAAATTGTAGGGTGAGGAACTGAGTCCATTACAGTTCATGAGAAATACACCAACAGACTGAGGTGTAGGTGGATTTCATAATAGTACTCATCCTGAAATCCCCCATGAAATGGAGTAAGGGAGAACAATTACTGACAGGATGAAGGCTGGACATTTTTTTGTAAGTATTTGTACTTTCTCTAAAGAAAGGGAGTGAGCATTACTAGTTTTCTTGACAAGAATTTTTCACTATATACATCCTTTGCCTTCAGGAGCCCTCACAAAAAACTGGATAAAAAATAATAATAAGGATAGAGAAAGACAGAAAACGGGTTGTTATAATTCAGCTCAGAATGAGGGTGGATAGTGATAGGACAAGGGGGAATGGTTTTAAACTGAGACAGGGGAGGTTTAGGTTAGATATTAGGAGGAAGTTTTTCACACACAGGGTGGTGACACACTGGAACAGGTTGTCCAGGTTGCCCCATCCCTGGAGGCATTCAAGGCCAGGCTGGATGTGGCTCTGGGCAGCCTGGTATGGAGGTTGGTTGGAGACCCTGCACATAGCAGGGGGGTTGAAACTGGGTCATCACTGTGGTCCTTTTCAAACTAGACCATTCTATGATTCTGTGATTCTATGATCTGCTATAGTTTTTTTGTTTAAACTCTGTAGCACTTGTTTTTTATTTGCACTTGTCACAGGACCCAAAAGCACACCTGAGGCACACCATGATAGTGATTAGTAATATCCTATGATAAATAGCATATTATTTATTTTGATTAGCTTTGAAATGAGTGCACATTAAAATGCAAAATCTATGGCTTCCTTTCTTTCTAAGATTATTCAAGATATGCTTTCAGTCATATGACAGAGAAATGTTCAGACATCTCCCCCATCCTATCTCTAGCTTATGTATGTAGTGTAACTATGTCCAACTCTGGGATTTATTTTTCCTGTTTTAAATGCAGGACGGATCATCACTTTTAACTGATAAGGAGATGAAGAGGAAATAAAATGTAAAAGGAAAAACAAACAAACAAACAAACAAAAACAAAACAAAACAAAAAACAAAAAACAACAAAAAAAACTTTTTGTAAACTTGGGGGACAGCCTGTAAGGAGGAAGATACTGCAAGGCTGCCGAATCCAGTAGTGGGTGACACTGTTGTCCAGTGGTTTAGGAATTGCACTTCTAACACAATAAACTGACTAGAGTGTTGTTAGGCACAGATCAAAAAGTTCAGATGATGAAGACAAAGGGTAACCAGAGATTCTTCAAGTTTCTTCTAACACATAAATATGGCGATTCAGCATACCACATTTTTGCTCTATTTAGGATCCAGCTACTGAGGGAAAACAGCAGATTAAGTAATTTCACCACTAGAAAACAGTATTCACTCCATGATAAATGTTAACCACTGCCCCAGTTGTGTTTCATTCTTTCACACTTGAGGCATTACTAATTAATCGCAGGAACAGAAAAATCTTTGAGTACTAGCCCAAATTGTCTGAAAGTCTTTCTAGGTTTCCCAAGCATGAATCCACACCAGAAACTATAAGGAAAAATATTTACAGTTTGGGAGGTAGGAGCCACCTGGGTGGAATGAAATGGACAGTGGGAAAAGAAGTCTGAACTAGCTGTGGTTAGAGGGGAAAAGTTTACCGAGAAAGTACAAATGATAAGTTGTTAATAGAAACTATGATCTTGGGATTCATTCCATGAGTATGATAGTACAGCAAGGAAACAGCAACAGCAATGTCAGCTGGCAGCAAAACAGAAAAAAATAACATCAGCAGGGTATTAGAAACTGATCTGGGAGAAAAAAAAAATGCCTTTTGCAGGTAAAATATATTAGGGAAGATCTGTCCTGTGACTGCAGTCCTTTTACGCAAAGAAAAGGCTCAACCTATGAAAAGAGCCTCTGAAATCTCCAGATTCAACTGATGGAAGATTTCCTCCAGCTGCCATGAGGAAAGCTTTTCGCTGCTCCTCTAAAAGTCACCAGTGACCCCAGGCATTAAATAGGCCCCCCATGGAGGAGGGGGCCACAGAGCCAAACCACATGCATTTCAGACACATTGGGCAACACTGTCATCAACAGAGCACACAAGGCCTCTGGGCTACTCAAATTCTGGAAAAATCTGAAGGAAAACTAAAGAGGGTGCAGAGTCCAGCTAAAGCTGACTTTACCTCACCCTCCCTTGGGTTAGAAGTTCTGCTCTCTTTAGCCCAGGCCATCAACTCTTATCTTTTCTCACTGACATCAAGGAAGATGACATCCAAAAAGAGATGCCTTTAAATTTAAGGGCAAGCACCATTTTGAAAGTAAGAAGAGAGAATCACAAAACCAGAAAATGCACTGGTGAAGGCCTACTCTGGTATCTCACAGGAGCACTGTAGTTTCCACAGTGCATGTCTTTACATCCCTAAAAGCTCCAAGGAACTGCTTCTGTGGGCTGAGCCCAAGCACACAGCTCCTTCCACACAGGGTGCTTCAGTCATCATTTGGACAACACACCCTCATGGGCTTTAAAGCTTTGACTGCATAAAGAAAAGGAACAATTTATGCACTACCTTCAAGTCTGGTATTTTAAGAATTTGTACATGTCAAGTCAATTCCCACAACCATAAAATAAAGCCTAACTTGAACAAGGAGAAGAAGAAATAGAAATATATTCTTATTCTAATGAAAAAATGAGTAGGCTCGAAAGCTTAGAGAAGCACATGGGAAGATGTCATAAGCATTTCTTTGCACTGACAAACTACTTTAACAGTGAGAGCACCAGAGTAGAGCCCATCAGTGGCTTAAAAGGAAAAATCCCCAAACTGTCCACAGAATTCAAGGAAGTGTTCAGGTCTGAGTCAGCTGATAATTAAATAGTTTCGCATGGCAGAAACTATTTATGGGAAGCCTTGATTTTAAAAAAGTAATTAAAAAAAAGTTCCTATGTACTCCATCTCCATCTGGCATTATGGCAGGCCTGTGAATGTTAGATAGAAGACCAAAAAGAAGCAAAGCAAAAGCTTTAATGATGGTCAGGAAACTTTTTTTTTTTAACTCCTTATCACCTTTCTATTATCATTTGTATCCTCCATTGGTTTGCAGCTTACCTAGATACATTAGATAATGATGTCATGCAGAATGACTCAGTCATTGAGCAGAGTAAGCTCTTTCTATCAGAAAAAGAATATGGTGGCAAATAAAATGTTTCATTAGAGATCATAACAATCATTCCCATGGTGTTGCAAGGCAGAGAACCACATGCTGTAAATGGCAGTTCTGTGGTGATAACACTGTTTGAAACAAAATGCTACAGAGATAAGTAGGGAGAATGATTCTGCAGCCTTCCAATTTCAAATTTACTGCGGCTGGTGTGATCTCATAATTCCAAATGTCTGAATTATGTAAATAAACTCTCCTAAAATACAGTTGGTCTGATGGGTTCTTGCATTACGTTTGCTTGTATCTATTTTATTTTATTCCCATTCAATTTGTAGAACAGACTCCCACAAGTATTTCCCAATCACTTTAAAATTTCTACAATTGCTGAGATAGTGTCTCAGACAAAGATCTATAGGTCTGAAATAAAAATAGTGAAGGGTTCAAGATGACATCATGTTTTATGAACACAAGACGTGACCACAAATAACCTACAATAACCTTTAAAATTAGTTTTTTCCTGACTTCATAAAACAATATTTTATTTGGCAGGCCCTTATTGGCAAGCGCTTTGAAACGTTCTATTTGTTTTCTGTAACCAGGAAGACACAACCAGTGTTTTCACATAGGTTTCCTCAGAACTGTGGTTTTGCCATTTTTTTCTGACTCTTTATAGCTGCCTGCTGCTGTTGAATATTTTTCTTTGGGATGTTTATAATGAACAAGGATATGAATTTAAAAATAATAATAATAATAAATAAAAATAAAAAGAATTAAAAACTTTCCTTATAGCCATGCTGATGAATTTCTCCCACTGTAATATCACTGTATCAAAAACACAGAAATAGATCATGGTATCTAATATGATCTGATTGACTGCTTTAAGTCTGAAGTTATGCAATAACATACAGCTGGCTATATGTATATCATAAGTAACTGAAGGAAATTGGCCCGTATGTTCTTTGATGCATTAACCAAGACCTAGATTGAGAAATCCACCATAACTTGTAACACCATATGACAATGGAGAAACAGGGTTAGCCAATCACTGAAGTGAATAAAAAAATAAAATCTAAGTGTTCAAATTAAAGCAAATTAGAAATGGACATCACAGAGTGCAAGAAATGCTCCTGGCTTCTTTGCAGATCTTACCTGTGATGAGCTGCTTTTTTGTGTCACCATCACCAGTTGTCGTGGTTGTGAGCACCAGATTGAGTGGTGTGTTTTCCACAGTGCCTCCTGCAATAAAACCAGATTGCTTGTTGTGTTTTCAGCTGCTCAGAGTTTTGTTGTTTTGAATGGTGCTGCAAATGGATTACTTTCCCACCACATCTTTAGGACTAGCTATGCTGCTCCCAGTGCCAGAAGTATGTATTTTTCATTGCTGTTTTTTATTATTTGGGGGAAAAAAAATAAAAATAAATCTCCATAGGATTTTTATTCAGTGTATTTTGAGCTATGAGGTACATTTAGTCGGCAGTTCAAAATTCAGTAAATCCCAACTCCTCCCAAAAAATATTTTGTATGTTTGTGAAGGGTCACATAATTAACAGAGATGAGCTTTTCAACCTCTGTACACAGTTTGGACTTCTTAGTAATCCCTCTCTTTTCTCTACAGTATGAAGCCCGAGCGAATAAGGAAACCTCCAATAATTAAACTTGCTCTATTGACCTAACCAAAATGAACTGGCTATGCAACAATGTAGCTGTCCATGTAAAAACAGGAAGTCAGATTTCCCCAAGTAACCCTTATTCACCATGAGAAAAACAGCTGGTGCTCTCCCTTCACATGCAAGTGTGTGGGGCATGGATAAAAGATGTATACTTCTGATATCCTCTCTTTTAAAAGGGTGTGTGTTTTTGGGTTGTTTTTTCTTTTCCAGTGGAAGTTTTCCAGCACTCAGTTCCTGAGAGGTAGGGCCCCAAGACAGTCTGGTCGAAATTGTTAGAATCATATCTTTGTAAGGAGAAGTCTGTGAAAATGAACAAAGAAGCCACATTAGTATAACATGAATAATCCTCCCTGACCTCCAAAGAGAAAAATAATAAAGGATTTATTACACTTTTTTTTATTATTTTTTTTCCTGCCTAAGAAAGAGTAATAAGAAAAATCCTCCTTACAACAACAATAACCCCTGTTTCAGAATCAGAGCTTTTGTGTCACTGTTTTTCAGTAGTTACGCTACATTTCTCCCAGTACACTGGTGGGATTTTTTATTTTTTATTTTGCTACACATGCTCGCACATCTGCTCCACATGTGTGATCAGCAACTGGATTTTCTGAGCCGAACGTCCTGTTAAATGGACAGAGTGGGCAGATCATTCCTTAGAGAGCAGAGAATCTGCCTCTGGTGGATTGCCGCCAAAGGCAGTGGTGTAATAAAGAAAAGAAAGCTGCTCATTCGGATTGCTCTGAAATGAACTGTGTCCTCTCCTAAAATACCATCTGGTTAGGATCCCTGGAGGTGCAGTCCAACACACCTAGGTCTGGCAGTCTGTATGTTTGATGGCTGCAAATGTCTCTGCGTAGGTTCTCTGGGGGGGATGCAAGATCATTAAAAATCAGAAGAGGTGAAACTGTTGTGATTTTGTCTCCTTTCACCCACCCAAACAAAATAGTACAAGAAGGCTTTGGAGGTGTTTGTGTTTTTGTTGCTGAAGTTGATGTCTAATCTTCTAAAAAGCTGTCTCTGGCTTTGCCTTTCTATATAGGACAGGTTGTGTCTCTTCAGCTTGGGTCTTTGGTTCTTTAATCAAGGATATAGGGGTAAATTGTGCAAAGGAGATTGAGTAAGCCTAATAGTATGTGTGCGAGGAAATCCAGCTTCCAAAAATCAAATCACACCAGGGGTTGATAACAGATGTACAAAGTTAGAGGAGAAATTAACAGATGCTTCTCAGTTTTGGCCATTATCACCAATGAAATCCAGCTCATATGGTCCATAGGTCACATTAAAGAGCCCGCTGCAGATGAATTCAGTTCTCTCCTGACTCTGGCAAAATTAAGATTGCAACTGTACCATACTGCATGTATTCTTGATACAAGTTGGCTTTTTCAAAGTGCTGTTAGTGCTGGTAAAAGGATTCCCCTTGTTTATTAGTTAAGTCTGCAACCAGACAAACAAATCACAGTGGATAAATCCATCCCTGTAATGGATGTCCTGCTAACCAGAGAACACTACCATTTCTTTCTGAACTAACAAAATCTTTCACTTTTTTCTCAGTCTGAATCTATCCTGGTGAATTAGACAGGGCCTGGGAACATTCCTGGGCAATGGATTATGATCATCTATGATGTTAAACAGTCAGGCAAGTCCCTAGCACCCGCAGGGCTGTTGCCAAGTACCTCCAAACCACTCCCAGGCACAAATCAGAAGCAGGGGATTTCCAGTACCGTTCCCAATTGGCAATTTGCAAGTAGACACCAGTTCTGAAGTTTAAGAGTATTTACTAGAGCCAAGCTGGCTGCTCCTCTCCTGTTGGCCTTGGTTCCTGGGAACACTGAGAATGTCTCAGAAGCCCATAGCCCTGGACAACACTTGCCAGCATAACTTTATTTTAAGCAAAGGCAGAGTCTACCAATTCTTGAGGTAGAAATTTCTTTCTGCCTGGGGAGACCATTTTCTTTGTAAACAAGCCCAAGTTACGAAACGCTAAAGTTATTTTCAGGACTTCTTTCTGCAGATACCACTTAACAGGGTTTTGTTTCTGCAACTGCCCTGGAAGCTGTTGGGTGATGGATGGGGTGGGTCTCACTGCCTCTAGCTAATGCAATCACTCCCCCCTGTGAAACAACCCTACAAATGTTTTGGGGTTTTTTTTTCCAAATGTTTTGTTTTTTTTCTCTGTTGCTTTCTTTCTTTTTTCCAAAGGTGTTTTAAAATATCTTCTGCTGTTGTTTATACTGTGACCTCCTATTGTTCCTGTTCATCCGTCTGCTTGTAATTATGCTGCCTTCAGGATAATTTTTTAATTAATTTGAAATAATTAATTTGATTATTGCTTACCACCCAACAGAAAAATGACTCAAAGTCATGATTTTGCCTTTGGAGGACTGTTCAAGAACTTGAATTCAGTTCAAATTGAAATTTATTATCATTATTTTTAATTTATCTTGAGCAAGACTTTAAACAAAAATTGCTTTGGAAACAATGGCATAGAGCATATCCTAAAGAAATGACTGTCCTTTGGCTCCTGTAGCTGTTATTTTAGCAACTACAAAAACTGAGAAAAACATCAGTTTCACTAACAGCTAATATTGGCTTTGTTGGGTCACAGCAGGTATTCCAAGGAAAGCCTTTTGTTTAACTTGTATTTTCCGGGCTTCCCCACATGAAGCTACAGTCTGTCAGGAATGTTCACTCACAGTCCCAGGGGGAGTTTTGACTGAGCCCAATACTTCCAGGCTCAGCCCCAGGGTGCCAGGTGCAAAGAGTAGGAGTTGAGGCTGAGACTGAAGGGCTTCTAGTCAGCTGGGAATAAACTCTGGTGCCCAAACTGGTCAAGCCAGCAGCTTCCATCACAGATCTCCAGACCTCTGCCCTAGCAACCTTGACTTTCCACAGCTTGAGGTTTCATATTCAGCATTTTGGAATCAGTAAATCAAGTTCCTTTCATTGACTGTTTCTATTAGATCATTTCTGATGGAAATTAGCCGAAGAAGCATAAGGTAGAAAAGAAAGCAGTGAACTGAACTATTTATTAACTAATTCATATGATTAGATAATGCTATGTAAAAAAGCTGAAGTCCTAAAACTGAGGGAAGGTTTCGCAGCTTTGGAGCTGGAGATGGCTAAGGAGCAGAATTAAACACCTTTAGCGAGACTGGATTAGGTTCAGAATAAAACAGGATCCATTCAAGGAAATCCTACTTGCAAGAAAACACTACTTGAGTAATATAAAGACTTTCAAATACAGATCCTATCATGATCAATTACTATGTGCAAAAAGATGACTTCATAAATAGTAGGCTGAAATGGTACAGGAGAACCATCAGTAAAACCTTTCAGTCATTATCCAAATCATGGTAGCAGGCTATTAAGTAGTGAAAACGTAAAGCCATTTTGGTGATGAACTAGAAGTCTCTCAGAGCCCAGCACTTAAAATGAACTCATTCTGAAATTTGGTTATGTTCAGTTAAAGGTTTTCAGTGTTTTCTGGTTTTCTTCTTGCTTTTCTGAGTCCCAACCATTGCTCAGCCCTCTGCCTTTTTCCTGATGTACTTACATCTCCCAGCAGCACAGCCCCCTCATTAGTGACAATGGCATCTTGTGGCAGTTACAACTGTGGCTGTGAGTGGACCTGCTCACTCTACCTGTGCTATGAGGGGTCTGTGACACCTCTGCAAACTAAACCTGTGATGGGGGAAAGAGGCCAAGGGTTGTTTGGAAGTGTACATGAGAAATACAGTGTTGGTTTGAGCAAAGGATGTACCTTTTTTGAGACTTTTCTTATTGGCACTTTTGTCCTGAACTACAGTACTGCTTCTCCTTGTAAGAAAAGAAGAGAAAACTAGTGATCGTCTATTAAAAAAAAAGACTGAATTTGAGGCCAATAATCTCTCCCACCTTGGGAACTGACCTACTGCCCTTTAAGACTGGAAGATTCTTCCTGTTAGTTCAGGTGGATTTAGAGATTGGGACCCTTTGTTAGAATGCCCCTAACCAAACAAATAAAGCTTTGAGAAATCAAACCATTCTATACTTCGTATTTCTATTATAATACATCTAATAACAATTCAAATCTTAGCCATTCTATAGGATTGCATAAAGAGAGGGACAAGGATATAAAGGAAGAGAATGTGCAGGACATAGATTCCTGCATCATAAATAGGTTATTTTAGCAAACAGGGGAACAAAAGCAGAATTCTTCAGTCCTTGCACTAAGCCATGACAACTACCTTCCACTGTGCCTGGTATATGACTTTCTAGGTTTCACTGAGCTTAAGACAAGGAATCAGTCCTACAGTATTGTGCCATGCCTTCCCACTTCACAACTACTCTGATGGCATTACAGGCTATTTGGAGAAAAAAAATAGGAAAAGAATGTTTGCTGACTTTGTTCAGTGTTGTCAACACAGACTTTAATTGCCTCAGCCCGTTGTCATTAGGTGAAAGATAACAGCCTGCCAAGTCTAGAGGGTAAACACTTTGTGTTGATCCTCCCACAAAACATTCAAGTAAGGAACTAGAGCTTATTCAGCGTAACTCAGGTTTAACTATCTCATTTTCAAGGTAGTTCATTCTTCATGACCTTTCAGATTCTCATCTCTTCATGTTTGTGCTCAGCCTTCTGAACCTTGCTGCCTGCTCTTTCATGTTTAACATATGGTTAATCAGATATAGGTTATCATAATATTTGTGAACAAGTCTGATGAAGGTGCCTCTTTATTGCTCACCTGAAGTCTGGTTTTAAATGTTACCATCTTAAATGTTGATAGGTTTTTTTTCTTGTTCTCCGAGCTGCATATTATTTACATATGTTCCTTCTAGGCATATAATACAGATATTAAAATGCAAACACACACGCATATGAGGGATACTCCAAAAGTAATGCTTCCTATTTTTTTTATATTGCCCCATGACCCCAAGGGTGGATGTAGGTGATATGGCAGTAGAGTCTGAACCTCCCTGCCGATATTCAGTTGTATATTGTTGCCACAAGACACGTGACAGCAAACGGGCAGTCTGACAGAATGGCATCTGGAAAATGCACAACTAATGGCAGTGCCTATGCTGAAAAAGTAGTGTTCTGTAACTGAGAATTTGTCCTACCAAATAGTGTAATTGTGCTCATTGTATATGTTGTTGTTTCCATGTGAATAAACAGGAGGCATTACTTTTGGAGCAAGCTATGCATGTGTAAATTTGCGTTCATTTGACACACATTGTATATACAAATAGAATGCCCACTACATGTAATAAATGCAATCTATGCATTTATATTAAAATAGCACCTATTAATGTGTCTGCAAGATCACTTAACAATCCTAATCAGAGCAGCAAAGTAGCCCAGAGGCTCAGGACAGCTTGTATTTAAGCACATGTTCCACATGCAGGATGTGGTAAGCAAGCTGTATCAGGTGGAAGAGGATTACTTTAAGAGAAGAAAATATTTGTCCCTGATTTTATAGAACAAGGAAAGGATTAAATAAATAAATAAATAAATAAATAAATAAATAAATAAATAATGTGTGCAGAAGGCATTGCCCCAGGAAATAGAAGAGGAAGTTTCCAGAAGAGGTTTCCAATCTCATCTGGAAAATGGGTCAGTGAGAATTTCAGTCCAAAGAAGATAAGAAAATGTTAATCAGGGGTAAGAAAAAGTCCTGGAATGGGAAAAGCACTCTTGAATCTCACAAAAGAATGGAGCAGGAGAGGATGGATTTGCAGCTGACAACAACCTCTGTACGAAGAAAAACTTTGCAGCTGGTGTAGCAGAAGGGATTCTGGCCAGCAGAACCTGCAGCAGAGGCTGAGATACCATCTGGAATGTCAAAAGCTCTTACCATTTTGAGAAGTGTGTGCAGAGGTGAGTGCTGCCAGTAGGTTCTGCATTCTCTCTCTCCTTGGGAAGTTCCCTAGGAGCTACTGTTAGATTTTTCCCCTGAAATTTGAGCAAATACATAGAATATGCAAACCCCTACTATAGGACGTGTCAACCAAAACAAACCATAAACCTTTGTCTTAGGACTTCTTGCTTTTCTTATGCTTACCTACTTGAAGATTGCTATAGGTTGTATGTGAGACTTCAGACCTCTTCTATTTCAGAAGACAAGAGTGCAGTGTTTTTACTAAGCTGTGTACTTTCTTGATCTCCATCCCTCAGGAGAAATCTCATAAAGTATCTTAGACGATTGGTCAAAACTTCTGCTCTTGTTATTCTTTTGGACCTGAGAAACTGGCCAAAGTTCAAGGTTTTGGGATTGCTTCAAAGGGGAGGAAAAGCTGGCACAGGAATCAATACTTCTTTCAAATAATTTTATATATTTACAAGGAATGGATTGACCCTCTTTTCCTAAGGAGAAAAACCACAGCTATTCACCACATCAATGTCCTTCTAAGTTATCTCCCCATGAGGACTCTTTCAAGGCTTTTCAGGGTTGTGCAACCAGCTGTTTTTCGAGTGTATTTTTTTCATTTCTCCTCCTTTTTCTTCCATACCACATGGAGGAACGCATGGCAGAGGCATCGCAAATAGTAGAAACTGGGCTAATAGGAAAACCAAACTAGCAGAGTTACATCAGACCTGTGTTGCGATGAGCTAATACAATTTGCAAAAGATAGGGCTTATAAGTGCAAGCCCAGTGCAGTACACAGGAAGTTGGTTTGTTTGGGGGATATCTTTTACTATCTCCAGAAGCCAACACCTTCAACAGTATGACTGGACCACCCTGGGTTACTGTTAGCTCGGGAATATTTGGACATGTATTCTTTTTTTTTCCTCCATTTATTTCTCTTGTGCATTCAGTCATTAGTTCAAGTAACACTCTTTTCATCTTTTCACCCAAAGTGTTAAGAGCCTTCAGTTGTTTTCAATACATATTTATTTTAATGCAAAAATCAGCGATAATACATGAAAGATGTTTTTTAATTGAAACCAAGCTGTCAAACCTGCCCAACTCTGGAGAGTTTCACTGTGTTGTCAATAAATAAAGAGTTGGAAGAAACCAAAGAAGTTGCAGCCCAGCAATGGTTTTCTATGAATAGTTAAATACGAAGAGAGAGGTGTGCAGTGCACTGCTTAACATTCTAATATCTATAGTTACTTTTTTATATTTAGTGCGGACAGTGTGAACTGTAGTTGGAGTATCTGTGATCCAAACTTAGTCACACACCTAGTCAAATCCTTAAAACAGGTAGACTGTCACAGTCTTTTATATAAAGATGCCAGTGAGACATTGATGGATACAGATTTGGATGGGTATCACTGAGAGGGGGCTCACAGGAGCAAGTTATAAGGAAAGGTTGAGTCAGAAGTGGTAGCAATTTTTGAGCGTGTGCTTCTGTCCTGCAGGAGAGGTATAGTCGTATGAATTCACCGTCAAGCCTGTGAGTAAATGGAAGCTAAGAAATGATGTCTCTGCAGAGAGGGAACAGCTCTCCCTAGCTACAACACGTTGCATGCTGTCACCTTTAATGAATGTTTATAAAGTACTTGGGGACCTTTACATACAAAGTGCTATGCGTGAGCCACTGATAATTAAATGCTTTATGTTGTACTTGTTTAAGCCAATGCTAACAGTAACTAATGGAAAACTTCATGTCTGTGACTCAAAAAGGTCAGAATAATTGGAAAGAGATGACTGTCTGGGTGAAATGTGTGAAATCTGAAAAAAAAGCCTGTCTGAAGAATGTAATGTGTTCTCACTAATGGGTGGAGAAAGGATTCTTTTTCATTTATCAGCAGTTGTATTCAATCTAATATGATAGAACAAGAACACAGCAAGCTGATATAGAGCCAGAATGTTTTCTGTGTATGTTGCACTGACAGCAGGCAGCACTTAAACAGGATACAGAATCAAAAGGATTTAGTGTCTAAATGATAATCAAACATATTACGCGTCAGTGGTCATTTGACCATTTTAACATTAGCAAAGAAGCCCAATTCCCTTGTTGGGAGTTACAGCTCTTCTATAAATCGGGGTGAGACACTCGTTATCCACACCACTACTACTGCTGCTTAAACCAGGAGGCAAGTGGATGCAAGTAACAGCATCAAAAAATGAACAGGTAGGGAACAACTGAGAATAACACCAACCTTGTGTGTGCCACACGAGATTCTACAACACTGAATGTGTGTGCAGATGAAAGTGCCCCTGTGCACACGTACAGTGTCTGGCCAAGCTCCTCATTCTCTGGTTGGCCCTGGCAGTGAAAGATCTGCTCGTTGCTCCCCAGAATCACACACCAGATGCAGCTCCCTTGGCTCAGCACTGCCATTCACAACACTACTCTGCACCCACTTGAGAAAAGCCCACACATCCAGGTAACAAGTGATTTAACACCGAGCAAATACACGTAAGAAATCTTTGCTGGCTCTCTCCCTCGCTGTTAACCCGTGACTCTGTGACTTTATGATAATTTGTTACAATAAATTTTACTTTTAAAAGTTCAGCGCCAGATTGGCTGAAGAACATACTCACCTGTTTCTCCACACATTAACCTTATGCAGCTACCTGTGGGCCCGGGCTGGCTGATTACCTCAGCAGGTGGAGGTCTTGTGCTCACATGCCTCAGCTGGAAGTCCACAAACTTAACCTTGGCACAAATCAGGAGGCCTTCTTTTTTTTTTTCTTTTCTTTTTTCTTTTTTTTCCTGCTCCTACACTTTCACTTCATAATATCATAAATTGCATTTCATTAGCTAAGCCCATTAGCTAACCTTTAGCACGTTCATATTACCCCTAATAAGGTTAAGTGGCTAAGTAGCTCCACCGGAGGAAAGCTGTGCTCTGCAAATGGCAGGGCTCAGAGGAGCAGCCTGCAGGAGCCCATTCCTGGTGTTATACTCCCTCTGCAGGGCACAGCAGCCCCGCGGCCCGCTAAAGGCCTCTCCTGTTCCTCTCTTCCAGGGAAAATCTCTCTCTACACCCTGCAATTATCCAGCGGCAAGTTACTCAGAGGAGTATCCCACAGAAAGGGCTGTTAAGTAATAAGTAGAACCGTATGTTTACTGCAGGAACAGCCTTAATCTCCCTCAATCATTTATTCTCTTTCCCAGTATCTCAGAGGTTCTCCCCATCACTTCACATAACACAGGCCTTCTAGGGATCCTGTTTTCTGCATGTCCTCAGGAGAGCCCCTTCTCTTGAGGTCCAGAGGCCCCATTGCCAAGTGCACATCCCCCCCTCACTGCAGCCCCGTGCTAAGAGGTGAGGTAAGAAATGCAGGACACGCGGAGCATTTTTTTATCCCTCTGTGAATTCTGGCATTTGAATCATTTCAACCTAATTCAAAGCCAGAAAGTGACATTTTCATTTTTTTCCTTAGTATGAATACTGAGAGAAAAAGGAAATTTTCAAACATCTGGTTTAGTATTTTCGATCAAAGTAAAACACAGTTCAGCATCTAAGTGCTTTGCTTGCAATTATGCAGCTGGTTCCAAATGCTTTTTGAAAAGCATTAAAATTATTATTTAAATTGCTTTTTTTCCTATACCAGCATATTGCCTTATGGAAGGAATATTTGGATGTTTAACACCGTATCTTTCCCTATGGATTTGTCTCATTGGCCAAACATCTTTCACAGAGGGTTGTGTGACTCTGGTACTTAGCTCTGACATTAGCTAGAGGAAAACTTATGCTATCTTGCTGAGAGATGTCATCCTGCTAGGAGTCTGGCCAGAGGACAGCCCCAGACTGGGAACAAGGGTCTGAGCCACTTTCCTCTGAAGTCATTTCTGTGATGAAGAAATGCTAGACACTGGTTTTGGTGAACCCATGTGTTCTGTGCTGGTTTAAAGAAAAGGAAAAAACAAACAAAAAAGCAACAACAACAACTAAAAACCTCCTATTTGGTTCCATCACAATTTCAGCTTCATACATGGTATCTTTTCTTCATAACAATTCATTCAGGTAGAAGATTCCTATGTATTTCCTCCTCCTTGATCCACCAAACATCAGCCTCCCTATTCTCAAACAGAGCAGGTAAAAAGGAGCTGCTTCACAAAGATCATCTGGGGAAGCTCAAAGAAATGCCACCTCTGGCATCTATAGTCCTGAGCTCAGCAACTGTCTGAAACAGTGGTTCATCAGATCAGGCTGGGGATCAAGAAGGAACCATAGCCTGGGCAAGTCTCCTAAGTTGCTCAGGGATAATGTCTCACAGCACTTCTCTCACAAAGGGGTAAACTTGGCCTCCAGTGGGCCCCAGATACTAGCAGAGGAGTCTGCTCTGGGCATGGTGGGTACTGCCATACCACCAGCATCTGCCTCCAACATCTTGAGCTGACATAATAAACAGGAGGCATTATTTTTGGAGCATACCTCATTATTTCCATGGAGGTAAATAGAAGGCATTACTTTCAGCTCAGTTTTCTTACATGCTGCAAGTCCATGCCAGAACCAGTAAGCAGATGTCACTCCTCAAAAATCACATAAAGCATCATTGTTTGCAAAAACAATTGCATACCTTTGGTGCTTTGAAGAGCAGATCATTCTCTTAGCACCAATGGTCTTTTATTTTGTCTATTTATTATTATTATTCATGTTGTTGTTATTAGTTCATTGCCTTAATTAAAGTTCAGGACTAACCTTCTATGATACTAGAAGGTATCATAGGAATAAGAAGGAATATGTTGCTCACACTGCCCTGCAGTGTAACTCATTTTCGTGCACCTTATGCACTTCTATGGATAATGAATATCACATGCTTTGTTACGTATATGCTAAAGTGCTTTGCTAGAGTAGGACCTGCAAGAAAGGAGTTTACAGTCCTTTTTTTAATCTAAGTGGCTATTCGTTCTTTCATTCCATTAATTTTTTAATACAGACTCACATGTTTGCCTTCAGATATAAACAGAAGGGATATGATTCACTATATACAAATCTGTGTCTGAAACTCAGACATCTCCTTGAAATCCGTACTGTCATCCAGTTACAATCAGTTGAAATGACACATTTCCTCACCTGTTCTTATAACTCTTTTGACCTTCATGTGTTTCTGTGCATAAATGTAATCAGCAGTCTCTGAAAACAATGCAAAAATAAAGAAGCTGTAAATAACAGATGAAACTCATTATTGCTTTAAAGTAGCTCATGTGGTCATCTACACATTTCTACAGCAAATATGTATGAGAACTTAAGTCTGCATATGTATGTTTGCATACATGTAGTGAAACTGTGTGTGTGCCACCCAAGCTCTCACACTGGAGTGCTCCTCTGCTTATTCTGTACTCTCAAATATTGCTGAGTGGCACCGCAGTAAACACAAAGGCTCATCTGCTTTACAGCATTGCTTGATAGTTGAGTGAGTAATAAAAGTCACAGTGTAGGCTGCAGACAACCCAAAAAAAAACTTCCAGTGGTATTGGACTCAAAGATCTTTAAGGTCCTTTCCAACCTGAGCAATTCTATGATTCTATGATTACTGCTTTGCTGTTTATCATTTACCATAAGATGTACAGTGCAAGCCAAGGAAAAACGTGGTTTCAGTGCACAGCTACAAAGCAGTGTTTTAACTGCAGAGGGCATGAAAGAGCTACCAAACAGCTTGGTGCTTTACTTACAGGGTATCACAATTTGCAGTATGATTTTCTGCAGTTAGTTTGACCCACATTGAATATTTCTCAGACTGCTTTTTAGTCTTGAAAGATCCTCTAATGATCCATTTGGCACAACTCTTGTTTTCTTGGGGAAGAACACAAACATAAAGAACAAGATTCATTCTCCAGGATATCTCTTAATGATAATCAAGGACTACAATTCATTCTGTCGTGTTCACTGAGTCTAATGCCCATCACTTCTTACTGTGATTTTATTTCCCATTTTACCTCATGCTTAAAATCTTTCTAATTTATTATTATTATTATTATTATTATTATTATTATTATTATTATTATTTAACTTTCATACAGAGCTCCTATTTTAGTGTGGGCTGGCAGTTGTCAGTTTCCCATTTAATTACAGTTTAAAAATCCCCAATTTATTTTAGCAATTCACTAACACTCGCTGGGGTCCCCGGCCATATCCAACACAAAGAAGGACAGCTAGTCTTTAAAACTAGCCAGAACTTGCTTGTATTTTAGTGTTTCCCTGTGACAGGAAACAAATAATATTGAAGGTATGTTTTAAGAGGAATGAGGATTGTCTGTAGAAACCAGCATGAGCTCCCAAGTATCCGGCCTAAGGCAAGCACCTGTTGGCAGGAGTTGTCCCAGCACATAAGAAGTGCTTTGCCATCCTCCACCCACGCAATCTGATTAGCATGATTCCCCATTTCCATTAGCCCACACTCCAAGTATGTTCTCCAGCCTCCCCTTTAAGTCAGCTGCATCATTCTCTCAGTAGTCCCTGGGGCTCATGTGGGGCTGGTGGCTGCAGCATTCTGTGTAAGGGAATCAGTGAAGATGGAAAGCAGAACGCCGGCTCTTCCTCTCTTGTCTCTTCACTGGGCGATTCTCGATACAAAACCTCTCGTAACCACCAGAGGGTGCATTGCTGCCGCTGTAATCCTTATTCTTACACAAAGTTATGCTGCTATTACAAATCTTTGGACAAATCATGAATCTCCCACTGACGTGGAGCTTCCTAGACAAAGGTGTACAATGGAAGGCAGGAATAAATACAGAAGTCAGTTGCTTTAAAAGAAAATAAATGTAAAAATTGTGAACAATACCGCACCTGCTAAACACTTCAAGATGTTTTGCAGCTTTTCTTGAAACATTCTTACCTCTTCCAGCCTCAGAAGAGGTGAGAAACACTTTGTTTCCTTCCTTCCTGGTCTTACCCTGACCTACCCTTGTGGAATGCAGTTCATCTCTGAGCATTTTCAGATGTATCGTATTTAGAGTGGCTTGCATGTCAGGGCACACAGCCACTTCCCCAATTACATGATCATCAAACAGAGGAGCCACGCGTAGCACCTGAACCTCTTGTACTTCACCTGCCTACATGCCCTTGTTGCAGAAGGGGCATAACAGTGAACAACAAATGCTCACTTTGCTCTGAACACGGGGAGGACCTGAGGCTGCAAAGTTAAGAAACCAGTGCCCCAGGTGTGCAACTCAGGACTTGTGCTGAGCTGCGCCCGCATGGCTGTGCTCTGTGTGCTCCTGGCCCAGTGCTTCCCAAAAGGACTCATGACATTCCTCCTACCCCAAATCCATCCCACTTTATGACTATGAAGAAAGCTAATCACTTCTCACACAGATGTTTCCTGCCAAAAAATGCTTAGTTTTCCTTCTTTCTCTAACAACCTGCTCTACAGAAGCACAAACATCAGTGCTAGTGCATAGAAAGAGGGACAAAACACTGTCCAGAAGATGCTAGGACTTTTCCTAGCCTTGCAGGCCAGCTTAAACCAACCATAGGACCAACTTTTTAGGTTTCCTGTGCTGTCTCTGAACTCAGAGTGAGTCCTCAAAAAGAGATCTTAAATTCTGAAATACTGCTTAGAAGTGCCCCTGTAATCCACTTAACTATAGGCCTGTGAGTGCTTAGGTTGGAGGTCGCAACTAAACTACAAAACATATTTGGGATGAAACGAGACCATAATGTTCCCCCACCAAATGGTGAGGGAGTTCAGCACAGCATAAATACACGCTTTAAACTGCAGCACAATAAAAATAATAATAAAGAAGAAATGAGCACAACCAGCATGGTTATGTGTGAAGTTAGCTGGAGATGGCCAGAGGGAGGAGATGCCACACATTCTTGGAAGCACTGGGAGGAACTTTCAGTCCCATTGACTTCAATGGGCTTTTAGTCAGGCTGTGTTTTTGCTGTGGAAAGGAACTGCTTAGCACAGCATCGTGGGGTGCCTTGGTTTTTGTCTCTGAGCAACTCCTGGCAAAGCCACTGGTTAGTAAGTGAAAACATACTTTTTTCCAGTCACCAGGACATCAAGCTCTACCTGAATTTGGCTTCTTTTCTTTCATTTTTTGCTGTTTCTGAGATTCTGATAGATTTGCAAATCTGGCTCGTTAACTTGGTGCTGACTTTACAAATCCAAGAGGGGCTCCCTGAGCCAGTGGGGGCTCTGACCTTGGAGCAGATCATTTCCCCTTCAAGTGGGACAGGGCTGCTTGCAGCTTGACACCGGTTAATGAGCAGCATTGGGTGTCAGCCCAGCAGCTGCCATGCAGGAGGTCTGTCCCCATGGGCAGCTGCTGCTCATCTGCCTGCAACTGGCAGCGGAAGTGACATCTGTTCTTAGTCCCAGCTGTGAGAAGCACAGAAGTGCCAAAGCCCCAGTGCCTCAGTTCTTGATCCAGGAGCAAGGAAGGGTTTCTCATGCCAGACCACGGCCTAGCTTTCAGGAGAAGGGAGGGGGACCACCTCCTTCAACGAGGGTGGGCTGGGAGGAATGGAAAGGGAGTGACAGATAGAGAGAGCAAGAACAAGTAACAGAAGTAGGGAAAAGGATGGGAGAATGGCATGGGGGAAGACAAGGGAATGGACGAAATGAAAAGGAAACATGAAATTTGAAGTGACAGGGCTAGTCTGAGGCAAGAAAATAACAGAAAAGAGGCAGTGTAATGAAAAAGATTCAGAGCTAGCAACAAATAATTACCCATGAGAAGCAATTGTCTGAAATGACTGCTGAATAGGGAAGTACTTTATTAAGCTCCAGTCCCAGGCACTACCACGCCTGGGAGGCTTTTCCTGCCCACAGCCCTTCACATTTCATGCCATTCAAGGGTCTCCCCTGCAGATTTTGCCATCTGGAGGTGCTTTGGTATATTCTCTCTTGCCTCTTTGCTTCTCCATCTTACGTAAAATCATGCTACCATTCATTTGTCCAAATCTTTTCCCTCATCTATCTTTGTAACTGTGTTATAACTCAGTGTTGTAAGATTTTAACTGAATTACAATTTCAGTTTTTGAGTGCAGGACTAAGGACAAGATCTGGTTCCGTCTAAAGAGTGAGAAACATACTTAAATGAATATGTAGGTAAGCAGATTAAAAAACGTCACTTTCCTTCTCAGGTTGGTGTAGGCAAGCCAAGTGTATTCTATCATAGAAGTATTTTCACAGCTGGGTCTCCTTCTTCAGCACAGGCACTGAAATCACGTTTTTAAGATCTCAAAATCAGTTGCATACTCCTGGAAGGAATCACCAAGGACAATGTATATTAGACAAGTGTTTTTTAAGACCTGTCAATTAAAATCATTTCACACTGGGAAAAAATGTGGTTTTAGTGTTTGTTTGTTTTTTTTTTCCATGGTAAAGCCAGAAACATGAGACAAGTTGAATTGTGATAAACAAGTGGGCTGAGAAATGGGACAAGGAAGGCAAACACCCAAAAAACTTACCACCCTAAAGATGAAGGGGCGGGCACCATGGGCACAATGATTGGAAATCATTTGGATGCTCTGTGTAGGTATCTTACTGCGACATACAGAGAAGGGCATTAGTCATCTAACCGGGTGCAATTACAAATTATTATAAACCAGGTGCAAAAGATCAGATTGATTCAGTGATTTGGACAGGAACAATGAAAGGAGGGTCACGTTTTTTCTTCCACATTACACAGAATTCAACTCTTCAAGATTGCCATTAAACAATATATTTATATTTGAGCATTTTATATTATAATTATATATTTCTATATATAATTCTTATATATATATATATTTCTATAAATTATAGATGAAAAAGATTTTTATATCTTAGTGTTTCATAACCAGTTTTCACAATGAGAGACCTTAAAAATATTATTAGTACTCCTATAGGAACACATAACAGGAGCCGTCCCTGAATCCTACAACCTTCCGTAACAGGAACGAGAGGAAAGCAGAGATGGCAGAGATGAAATGTGAATGGGGCACCATGGTTACCTTGTCCCTACAAAGGGCTGCATGGACATGCTTTACCTGACATCCTGGTGTTAACTTGAAAAGATGTACCAGCAGTTCTCAAAGCTATGGATGAAGAGGAAGGAGAAATGAGACAACAAATGTTTTCATGTACCTGGAAGTAAATATGCTTTCCTTCTGAAATAAAACCTGAACAGAAAGCCATGGTTAGTATACTAGGTGCCCAAAATGGAGAGAACAGAGAAAACAAATTATGGCCCTTCTATTTTCAGTGACCCACAGACAGGAAAAAATGCCATACCACTGGAAAGTGCTAAGCAGTAATCAAGAACCAGACGTTTCTTCGGATGCTTTTGTCTGGGGGGCACCCAGAACAGTACCAGGGAGACAAAGAGAAATTGGTGTTGTATACAAATGCAAATCTGAATGCACTAGAGGCGGTAAGGCTTTTGTTCCACAGCCCGTGTTAGTTACCAAGACAAACTGAAGTCCTCATATTCTGAAGTCAACTAGATTTATGCCACTGATCACAATAGGGTCACATTCCACTTCATTTCTTTATGTTGTCGTCTTTTTTAATTCCACTGTATTCAATCTTCTTCATTGTTTCAGCAGTTTTCACAGAACCATCAGACCATCTTTTCAAGCTAGGTAGCCTAGAAAACTAAAGAAAAACAGATTGTAGCTAGAAACTCTTCCATCAACTGATGTAAGACAAATGAAGCAATATAATGTCAGACATTGCTCAAAGCGAGTCAGCTTCAATATACAAATCTAATTCACTTACTACTATGAAAAACATTCTTAGGGCCAGATTCGTATCTTCTTTCCTGATGAACACTTTTACTAATGGAATATTAATTAGAGTGCTCATGGAGTAAGGTAAGCAAGGATGGCAGGGTTGGAGCCTTCATTTACTCCATGTTATCTCTGTCCAAATGGTCAAAGCAATACGGGTGGTGACTGATTCACTAGCTAAATTCAAAACAGCATGTGTGTACAAAAGGCTTCCAAGTTTCTCGTGTATACAGCTATTTGTAAGAGGGTATGTACAGACAAAAAAAAACCAATCAATCAGTTTCTTAATTTCATTTTATATCTTTATTTCCCATTGTAAGTATTAACAATCATCCAAAACAGCATTTAACTTTGGTTTGGATATACAATAGCATTACTCACAGTCCAGTTTCTTTTTTTTTTACTGCAGCTCTACTATTTTGTGATGTGTTCCAGTAGTTCTGCTGGTAGTGTTTGGCTTCCCGCAAAATGGATTTTTCAGTGTTCGTAGATCATTTAAAATGATGGTTAAACAATAATAATAATACATAATGTGACAAATAACAGTACATTAACTTTCTTTGAGTTTCAATGAGTTTAGTACTAAATATGTTCGAGGACCTGAAATACACGTCTTATTGAGCACCATTTGTTCTCTTTTCACAAGAGGTTCATAAACAATCACGATATCATTTTTCTTTGCAGCAGTTCATTTCAATGACATTTAAAAATGGATTTAAATCCTTTTGAGTTAAGAAAAACAATACAACAAAGTAAAAGGTTCCGTTTAAGCAAACGACAATTTACCCCAAATCCAGTGCAAAGACTTTATCTCAATGCGTATATCTCAATGAGTGGATGGAAAATGTAAGGGGTTTTATAAATTCACTTGCTTATTACAGTGTGGGGTAAAAACATCACAGACTGTAGTTCAGTCTTAAAGCAAAGAATTAAAAAGTACGGTCAAAGAAACATCTTCTATCACGTCTTCTAGAAGCCTGTGAGACAAATTCCTTCACAAAATTCATCACTGTAAAAGTGAGTTCAGAAAACTTATTTTTGAAGGTTTTCCTGTTAAATTACGGATACCAATAATAAAATCTTCAGTCCCTCGTTTATCTGACTACTCTGAATATGACCAGGTATGAATATATATATATGAATAAAACATGTCTTATTGTATGGCCACAAACTGAACTAATACAAATGCCCACGTTGTGCAGTGTCAGAAAAGGACAAATTACTAATCAAATTAGATAGGAGAAAATCAAAGAAGAAAGCAGATGATGCATGAGAGCTGTGTTAGATGTGTTGGGATGATTTCTGTATGGAAGAAAATTTATGCATTGGATACAGGACACTCAGCTGCCACTACTGTAACAAAGTTTCAAATCAGCATCAGCTTCTAAAAGGAATTTAAGATGGAGGTGTCTCAGCAGATATTACTGAGCCATTTTTAGGCAGTTATTTAGAGATCTGGGGAAAGGGGGAGGGACGGAGTCCAAATCTGGATCATTCTATCCTCACAGTTTTGTCCGTACACCAGAGAGACTGGGACCTGGTGGGAGTGCTAGGATCTCCTTCAGCCAGCCTTCAGTGCTGGCACTGGCAACCTCTGTTGCTGAGCAACAGTCAGATCTTTTCTCCTATCCTCTTGAATACTTGATCTACAGGAAAGAACTTTCCCACACGCACTGCTGGACAATGGAGAGGCAAATTCCTGCGTTGAAATCAGAAGTCTTATTTGAGATGTTTTTTTAAAGGTTTACCTAACATGGGATCAATCCTGAATGCCACACAGACTGACACTCTCCACTTTACCTGACCTACCCATTTCCTTTTCCTGGCTAAATTATGTTCTACATCTAGGATCCATGAGGATTTTGCAAATTCTTTATAGTTTCCATGTGCCTAGATACAAGAGACTGTCCTCATGAAAGCACAGCAGCAAGCAGGTAGCTGATACATCTGATGACAGAGGGAAACTTGATGGACTCAGGACAGATGGAAGGGGAAGTTCCCTGGATGCTTCTAGTGCGGATAATACTGTATTCAGAAAAGCTATTGGAGCAAGTTCTGAATGATAGCACATGGGTTCTGGAAGAAGTATTAGTACTAAGGAGTGCTGCAGCCACAGCACACCTATCTAGAAAACTGGGCTATAGCACTTCATTGTTCCCATGTATATATTTTTGTGTGTGTGTGTGTCAGCGTTACCCTTTATTCCATGGAGGATGGGAATCTGACCTAACAAACACTTTTTGCAACATACATTTCCACTGATGTTAGTAAGGCCATACGGTACATAAAATATTCATTAATACACACAGCAACAAATGTTAACTGATTTCATCCAAAGAACAAAAGCTATGCTCTAGGATTAATTCATTAATGCAAAACAATACATATGGATGGGTTAAAGACAGTTCTACACGAAGACTGAATACTTTGGTGTCCTCTGTGGACCTTTTTAAATGAATAGTACCTCAGAAAAAATGTTTCAGTATCTTCCTTCAAAGCGCGTATCCAGTGTATCTCAGAATTACTTTCATTTTACACTTTCTACATAATATCAGACTTGCATTTTAGGTATCAAAAATACGTTGTTAGAAGATCTTAACAGTAAATGCCATAAATCCAGAGTTTTCATCAAAACTTAAATGATTGAAGACCTTTGGTGAATGAATGATGACAAAGAAACATTTCCAAAAGCTATGAATGATTTACGGCCTTATGCTACCAAAAGCTGGCCAATCAGCTCAGGGTTCCTGTCCTTTATTAGTGCCATGATAAGAGCAGCAGCAGAATTTACTGTCTCCTGGAGTGGCAAATTGTCCTGGAAAAAAATAGAATAAAATAAGAAGAGAGCAGGGGAAGAAATACATTAAAAAACTTGGAGAAGTAGATATTAAACAACAATTTACAAGTATGCCATTAAAAAATAAAATAAAATAAGAACATTTATTTGCCCTTATTAGTTGGAAAACTTTTATAACTTCTTTTTCCTATGTAGAGATACCAACTTTCCAATCTCCACAATGACTTAAGAACTGAAAATAAGGAACATATTCTAATTGTTGGAATTAATACAGAATAAAGGGAAAACAGAAGCTTGATTCTATCACTTCCTACATAACTGATTTTTAAGATCTAGAATGCAGTCAACATTTTGGGCTGAAGAGCGTTGAAACAAAATGTATGATTTAATTAAGTAGTACAGTTATAAAGACCCACAATTTTCAGTACACACTGAATCTCACCTCAATTTTGCAACCTACTTACAACTCACAGATTCAAAGCATTGGGACTTCAGCAGCTTACACTGAAATTCATATCCCATAACCTTAATAAGTAGCCTGATTTTGATAGGCAAGTAAAGAGATTAACACAGGAAGAAAGCAAAAAATGCCACTTTGATGATAGGCTTCCAACTGAGCACTCCAGATGACATTTCAAAAAAGTCCTTTGTCTAATTGGCACGTTTTCTTAATTGTACTGACAATAATAAGTTGGCCTCTTGCAACTAGTATCATTTTTCATTTGCACACTGGGAAAATACTGATAGGTGTAGTCAGGCACAGACACATTCTTGGATTGAAAAAAAACAGGGAATAATTAGAGTGAAGCAACAGGCGAAAAGAAAGGTCTACAAAACTCCAGGGAAAATCTAGAGGAGTTTCAAATACAGAAAGTGAACCACAAAGAGAAAACAAGAGCTGTTCTCCATATCCACAGTGGATAATACTGGAAGTATCAGGCTTAGGGGAACTTGAACAGGGATATAAATTAGAAGTCAGGAGGAGAATACAAAAGAACGGATTACTGGTCAGAGCAAGAAGCTCCATCACTGGGGTCTTGTAAAACAACTTGGATACGTATAAAGTGGGTACAGATGGAATAGTTTCATTCCAAACGTTTCCACCACTACTTCTCTAAGATGTTGTATGGAGGAAGAAATTGCAGATGACATTTTCAAGAAGTTTGGCTTAGTAGAGAAAGAATAAACGTCTTCAACAGCTTATGCAAAAACACAATGCCAATCACTGCTTTTTAAGGAATAAAGCTGCTGCTGGAAGGAGCTACTCTTTCAGCTAATACAAAAGGGAAGCAGCACTCTCAGAAGCTGGGGCTGAAGGAAAAACTGAGGAACTCTGAATCCGCTATTCACGTTTCGTAGGGGTTTCCCCATCCTCTTTTCCCACGGATAGGTGTTGTTCTATTATGTACAAGGAGAGTGGAAACCATGTGCATATACCCACTCATGCCACAAACATTGCAGTCACTGTCAAGATCTAGCAGCATATTTCTCACTGTCCAGCAGTGCCAGCCTCTTTGCACCCCTCATCACCTTTTCTTCAGTTTGTGTTGAGAAGGAATGCACAACTACATGCTCTCTGCTTTCCAAGTGGGCTTTCAGCCATCTCTGTAGCTGGCGGGAGGTGTGTATCTTCTTTTCCACTTCACAAAAAAGAAAAAAAGGAAAAGAAAAAAAATGCACCTGGCCAGGAATGCTCTTAATGTTTCTCCCAATAAATCTTTCCACATCCTCCGTTGGTTACTGGGTTCAGTATGCATTCCTTTGCAGTAATAAATTATTTAAGTTTTTAAACATAAAAGGAAGCAAGAGAGAGAAATTTAGCTTCCACAAGAGAGACTGAAAGTGACACCGTAAGATTACTTTAAGCTTAAAAAAAGAAGCTTTTTATAAATCTAAACATAAAACTAAGGCTTTACTGCTAACTTCTGTGTTCTGAAGGAAAGACATGCAAAGAACTATGAATAGTATTTGTAACCCATGCAATACAGTGCAGCAGTGGGTACAATAACACTATTTGATAGAGCAAAGTCCACAGATCACTATTTTTCAGCATAGGTATCACCATGAACTCTGCATTTTCACCAGTGATGAATAAGAGCCTGCACTTCACACATGTAAAAATCTATACCAGTGGAGATGACCCACTGTTTCACAGCTGCTGTGATGCATTAATGTTAGGAAAATGCTGCCCACACACTGTGCTCACACATCCACTGTTTGCTCTCCATAAACTTTAAGCCAGACTTGGTGAATGTCAATGGGTGCCATTTCTCCTGCACAGAGAAATTCAATTCTACACCTTTGCTACGTATGCATATCTATGCTAGATGCTGGTGGTGAAGCACTCGAACAAACTGCCTAGAGATGCAATAAATGCCCCATCCCTGGAGACTTTCAAGGAGACGCAGGCAAAGTGATCTAGCTGTGGATGTCCCTGTTCACTGCAGGGGAGTTGGACTGGATGAACTTTAAAGGTCCTTTCCAAGTTTAAGGATTCTGTGTTTCCATGCTATTCTGTCAGACTGCCCCTCTGCTACTTCACTGTTTCACTGTGTTCACATCCACCATTTTGTCTCCATAAAGATTCAGCAAACTTCAGTGAGTGTCAGTGGGTGCCATTTTCCTACGTGGAAGAATTAAATGACACACCTTTGCCTCATACGCACTTCCATGTCACATGCCTCTTGGTCGGGCTGCCCCTCTGCTGCCATCTGTCACACAGCAACAAAATGTAAAGGAATTATCATCAGGAAGGTTCAACCTCTGCTGCCGTACCATCAATATCTGCCTCTAATGTCATGGGCCAACAACAACAACAAAAGAAGGCAGCATTACTTTTGGAGTAATCCTCATATTATCCAATTGAAGATAACAAACAGCAGAGGAAACATAACCTTAACATTTTACAGTTACAACTGATGGTTAAATTGTATAACATATGATGTACTGATGCTTTCAGAAGGCCAAGAGATCATCAGAGGTGTTACTACCATTTATATTTATGCTGTCACTCCTTCCCGATAACACAGACCCACACACCACACAGTCCTCAGGGCCAGCAAGGACTGGGGTGCAGTGCCAGGCCTCCTGGCTAGCGTTGGCACAGAGGCACACTGTTTGGTCATGCAGAGTTCAAGCACATGTTGATCTGAACTTGCTTTATTCTCACAGCCATCGTGTTACTAGAAAGAGGCAGAAAATAGCCTGAAAAAGTGGACTCTTCCAGGAACTCCCAAAAGCTTTTTCTTTTCTTCTGCGAATCAAAACTTGCTCACACATTAGGACTCACTGTGGTAGTGTCTGTTATGCAGTACTATTTAAGTTTTGATGACCATTTCTATTCTGTACAATCTATCAGAAAGTAAACGGGAAAGGAGATTTTAGCAACTGAAAGAGAACATGTTGTTCAAAGTAAAGGGGGAAAGACCTCCTGAGGCAATAGTTAAGTTGCATCTTCACTATTCTTTCCCCTCCTCTAAATCCTACAAAGAATTTATTTCATTTTTAGGCCTTTACTGTGCATTTCAGCATATATTTTCAATGATTTTTCCTAAGTAGTTATAGGTAATTCGGAAGCCAGCAGTGTTTATAAAGAATACAAAGAGCCTTTAGACGACAGGATTAAACAACGCACGAAAGAAAAAAGAATGTTGTGAATCTTTATTAATCTACACTTAAACAAATATGTGAATACTTCAAGTCTCCTGGCTATACCCTTAAAACACCCATGTTTTTGACACTGCAGTGTTATTTCTGGCAATGGTGCTGATTACACCTGATGGTGCCTACAGGGAGGCTTCAACAAGGATGCCAGGACAAATCTAATCTACCACACCTAACTCCATTGCACATACAGGCCTCCAAGCCTCTTTTATATTCAATGGCATAGTACTAAATCTTTCAAAAACCTCATTATTAGTTGCAGGAAGTCAAATAATCAAGCAGAACCAGGTCCTCACATGTCTAATTGCCTGACTTGTTCAGATATATTGTAACCACGATAAAAAGCAGGATGTGAGAAAAGAAGGAGCAATACAGATGCTCATGTAGCCCACAAGAGCGCTCGCATTATTGCCCACCCACTGCTCAGCTTGGCGAACTCCAAGAAGAGAGCATACTTCAGCGCACTACTCAGCAAGTGCATATCCATGCACGCACTGGATGGATCAAACACAAATAGTTCTTTCACTCGTCAAGGAAATCTTAGAAAAAAAAGAGCATGACCTTTAAATAAGACTCAGAGGCAGCAACGATTTTGATGACTGAAGTTCCACATGATCAACCAATGTGCTATGATCCCCCCTAAACCATTGTGATATTCACTGCCTATTCATTTCATCCATTTGACTTAAATGAGTCTCTCGTAAAAAAAGGAAAACCAAAAACCCCTAACGTTTCTTGGCCATTAATAAATAGAATTTTTTTATTGTTTGAACAGATGATTAACTACATTTATAAGCTAAAAACAAAACTTTTACCACTTTATATTTATGTACTTTGGAATGGAAAGTACTCAGAAACACTGCCAACCTTATAAACCATAAATCCACATAACAGCACAGCACTTTGATTCCAAAATAAAATATCCACTTTGTCTGTTATTAAATAGTAAAAGTATTCCAACATAACCATATTGTATGATGGTTGTAACTCACATTCAGAATTTATTTGATGTACAGTAGGGGTTTTCTGGTCCGCAGAATACGACTGGAAATGGATATGGGGACAGAGTTAAAGTTGTGTTTGGAACACGCAACGTGATACTTTGCAAATGTGCATTTATTTAAGAAACTGTGAGGGTATCTGCGTATTTATTGACATTCTCCTCACGATTCATTTCCTTGCTTCAATCTGTTTAGGATATTTTTTTCCAGCTGTAACTTCATATACACACATTTCCATTGACATATGTAGTAGTTCAATTTAAGCATAGCTCAAAAAACACACAGCCCCCTTTTTAGCTCCAAAAATATCTCTGTAGATATTACCTCTGCCTTTTACTGTATTGCTCCCAAAAAATAAAACAGCTGTATTCCATTACTTGCACGCCATTTTGCTTTAACATTGTTTGACTTCACTGTTAAAACAGTTTCTTCAAATGGATAGGACTGCAATGTTAGCCCTGATCACTGTGCTGATAGGAAACCTGAAAACATGATTTAAAGATTGGGCTAAACTGAGGGCACATCAATGTGAATACAGCTGCATCTACATTGGGAGAGGCAAAGGGCCAGAGCATTGCTGGCGCTGGCGTGCCCTCACCCTTGCTGTTCCATTGTGAGACAGCTCCCTGGCACAGTTTTGGCTCCTGCCTGCTAGCATGTTCCCAGACAATGGCTGGGCATGGTTCAGGGGACAGCACAAGCCAGGAACTGCTCCCATGAGGCAGGCTGAATGAGGCCACCCTCTTTTGGGAAAAAGAGAGCTTCGCCATATGGGCATGAGACATGCTGCGCCTCTTAGCCCTAGGACACGACAACCATCCCTGGCCTGCCATTTCAGATCTGTCCTAAGCAGCACTGTAAAGTACCAGCTGTGCTTTTTTCTCTCAACCAAAATGCATCAAGAATACATAAACCTACAAAGAAATCTACCCCCCAGAACACAGTGCAAACACCACGTAGCTACCACATAAACACACTCATTTAAATTTATAAACAACAATGTACAAGCAAAAAAATGAACTGCTCTACGGAAATCTTTCCCTCTCAACAACTTCAGCATGACAAAGGGAAAGAGAGAGACAAACCACACTGCAAGACGGCACTTGGCACTCGTGCTGTATCTCACATCCCTGCCATTGTATGGAAAATGCTGAAATCCAGCAGAGGACAGCTTGATGAAGAATGCCCACTTCTCCCCTTCACGGGGTGGGCCTGTGTGTACAGCAGGCACACCACAGGGCATAGGTGGAAAAGAAAATGGTTGAAAAGGCCTGTGTTCTGGCAAGTGCATTGCAATACACTGGCAGTGCAAGAGGAGCTGCCAATAGTGTAAATCTCTACTCAGTGCTGCAAGTTACACTTAGTCCAGACCAGGTGTGTCCAAAAACTTTCCTCACACCACAGACCAATGTTGTTTTATCTGCAGTGAAACCAAGAAGACCAGCCTCAAATAACTCATTATTTGACATTTTCTTCTTCTTCTTTTTAATCTAAAATATGGTCTGGGAGGATTTATGGCATTTTTCACAATATAAAACAGTTTGGTGTTTATTCAAATCTCAGCAGAGATTCATGAAGAAACATTTTTTTCTACTCAAGATAAGTAGTGGCATGCATCCACAAATTAAGGCAATTTCCATTTGTGTAATAGTACAAATTAATCCCCTTCTTTTTCAAATGCTCCCACATTAGATTTTTCAGTCCATGTGCCAAAGGATCTATTGATAAGTGCAATCTCATATATAATATCAATGCAACAGTTTACCTCAATAAGCAGACAGCTATGCAGATCATCCTAAAAGATAAGAAAACTATTTCTCTGAATATTTTAAGCTTTCCTTTCAAGTAACACATAAAAAGGTAGCATTTGAGTTCAGATAGGTAGCTGGGTTCAAACTTACTGCAGCAGGTTCACAACTCAACCTTTGTACCTACAGTCTTCCTTCTTTTCTCAGCTAAGAAAATGAAATGGATTCTTCACCATCATTGGATAGAAACAGAAATAGTTCAGAAATCCAAGCGCACTGCATGCAAGGGAGAACTGAGAAGTAAGTAGCACTAGAAAAATCAAGCTGTGCGGCAAGTGAATACTGAACCTTATAGTATAAACTCTGATATGTCTGAGTTAGTTTGCTGCAGTTTAGCAGTTGCATATGCATACTACAGCTTAGCCAAATCCAGACAAATTGTACATAGATGTGTAGGACTGCACCGTATCTCCCAGTCTGTACTGCACTGCTCATTAACCACACCTCCTGTATTTTACTACAAGAAAATTAGAAAGCCATCAACGCATAAAATGACTGTATAGTTACACTGAGGATAGACAAATGTTTTATATCTTCTGGAGTCTCTAAGAAGTCCATCTCCAGTGCTACCACATATATTTTTTCACCCAAGATTCACAGATTTGAAATCGAAGGTAAATGACACTTTCCTTATAAACAAAGAAACAAACAAAAGCACAACATGGACAAAATAAATTAACTACTTTCTCAAGAATGAACAGAATACATGAATACACAGAATTATCCTAAACAAGCAGTCTTAAAACATCTCCATTATTGCATTCTGCAACATGTAGGTGACAAGGGTTTGGTTCAGTTCCCTTCTTTGTGATTAGCCCATTGCCCCCCCCTCCCCCCACACACACACACTTCTGGTGGGCTGAATTTAAAATTTCTATGGAGAGAGACCCGTTTGAGGTAGATAGAGTATGCCTCAAGAGAGAGGTGACAAAATTCCAGCCTAGATGCTAGTCCAGGTGCCTGAGGGGCAACTGCAAGCTGCTTTCTGTAACCCTTGCTTGCTTTTATTCATTTCATATAAAAGAGAGGATCAGGCTTGGAGCAGACACAAGGTGCCAATGTCTCTGTCATTTGCCAACCTAGGCATTGTATTTCCTTGTTCTTGGTTTCTCCAAGAACATTTTTTTCCTGCAAGAAAAACTGTTAGCAGGATCATGATAAATAATTCATAAAATTCCTGGACCAAAAATTCTCTGTAAACTTGCTATGAAGAGCAGTTTCAGAATATTCAGTCCTTGCAGCATGAGCAAGTTTTCATTCAGCACTTAACACTACCTGATCTGAGCTGCTGGCAATGGTGAGCATGCCAGCAGTGGTAGCACAGCCAGCTAACAACCACCTTCCCTCTACGCTGTTTGGAAAGCTACCTGATGCTTGAACTAGCAGCCAATTCTGCCACCTGTATGTGACTGGGAGAGAATAAGTCATTTAGCATATGCGGTTGTCTGCAAATTTGGAAGTATATTATGTGTCTGAGTTTTCGTAGAGGTGGTCTCTTAACACAGTATGACACCAAATAAGATTATAATATGAAATATATTAATGTTAAAGAATGTTACTCTTCTACCTAACAGGTCTATGAGATATCATTCTGGTAACCTTGTAAAGCACACCATAACAGTTTTTAGGGGGAAGGGATAATTGCTTCTTGCTATAATCACAGGAAAAACGAAATGCTCCCAGCACAGAAAAAACTGGCATTCTACTCTGAGAATCACCATTGCAAGCTGCTGAAAAGGTGAGTGACACTGACTGGCCAAGTCTTACCTCTGGTTTCCAGTAAGCCCTGGAACAATCCAATATCACTGAGAAATTAATGTGGGAGTGGGATTCAAGTCTTCTTCCCTACAGCAGCAACATACGATAGCATTTCTCTCTGTGTATATGTGGCAGACCTTCTGCTGCCTATTGCACTGTGAGAGCCTGTAAATATATATTTTGATAGGCTGTGGCAATCAGTCCTGCAAGTGGCCAGGAATACATAGTAGACCCACCATACATGAGTGCAGAGAAATGGGTTGAGTAGTGCTGGCCTTCTGCAAACTATAATACTCTAGTCACACAAGTCACTTGCAGACTATTGGAGTGCACCAGCCACCAACCAAGAGTGGAGTAACTGCATCATGTATGAATGGATTTGACAGCTGGCGTAGTAGCAGAGCAAAAGCAGAGTTTAAGCAGACTTTAAACCATTTCTATCCTATTATAAGCTGAGAAATACAGCACTTCTGATCTCAGTGTCACTTGATGAGCAGCCCTAGGGAAGCTATAGGAAATCAGCAGTATGTAGGAAGGCTGAAATAAAGGTGTAGAATAAGCTGAGAGAAGTGGCAGGAAACAAGCTAGGAGAAAAGGGAGAAGAAAAAACAGCAGAGGTGAAAACAAGTGTCTTGACACTTCATCTTTTGGAGAGTTTTTCCTTTAAGTTGAGCAATGCTTTTATTTTGATACTTCCGTAGTCCACATTAAAATATTTTTCCCTTTCTTCCTAACTAACCTAAGGCAATTCCATAGAAAATTATTCTTTTTCTATGTACTTTTGAAGGCACAGAATGATATTACATTACTTGAATTAACTACAAAAGAGTTCCATTTTCTAATACATGATTCATTTTCATACTCATCATTCTTTAATTATTAATAATTTAGGAAGTTTTTCACACAGAGGGTGGTGATGCACTGGAACAGGTTGCCCAATGAGGTTGTGGATGCCCCATCCTTGGAGGCATTCACGGCCAGGCTGGATGTGGCTCTGGGCAGCCTGGTCTGGTGGTTGGCAACCCTGCACATAGCAGGGGGTTGAAGCTGGATAATCATTGTGGGCCTTTTCAACCCAGGCCATTCTATGATTCTCAATAGTTACACTACCAGTGAGAGAAAAGACATGTACTATTACAGGAATAACACAGTAATAAGTACACCATTATACGAGAATGAAAGAAAAAGCCTATAGATAATTTCTGATTTCAGAATATTTACACTTTTGTAGGTCAGTGGAGACCCCTGACTCTTCCTCTTGCACTTCTGTTAGGATAACCCAGTACATTTCACCCAAAGTTGTATAGCAGTTCCTTCAGATTAAGAACACAACTATCTCATTTCTCAAAAGAGAATGCCTTTGCTAAAGATCAGGAGATATTACTATCAATGCCAGAGGCTCTACCTGATAGGAAAATTGTGTCATACACAAATGAAAGGAAAAAATGAAGGAAAGAAAAAAAATAGTCTTCAAAGAACCCAGTAGCACATTTCTACCCAGTGAGATCAGAGATTATAGCGTAGTCATAAAATTGTTATCACAGAATCTTAGAATCATCTCAGTTCTAAAGGACATTTAAAGGTCATCTATTCCAACTCCTCTGCAATGAACAAGGTAATGTACAGCTAGATTACACTGCCCAGAGCCTGGTCTAGCCTAACCTTGAACGCCTCCAGGGACAGGACATCTCAAAAGTAAACATCACACATCTGAATGCTTCTCTTTACTGTTAGGAGCACTACACTATCCTTACTGTCAAAAAAACACCTACTAGGGAGAGAGAAAGCAATACAACACTTCTTCATATTGATTTCTAAAAAGTGCAAAAAGTACATTTTTTTATGATTAATTTAACACAGTGTATTTCAAAATTATAGGCTTTTCCTTTCTACCCCATATAATATTGAAAACATAGACTGTTTGTACATTATTTCAAGAACAAAAAAATGAACACAGTAGTTTACAAATATCTAAGTTGCTAATATGCAGCACAACACAGTAAATGTTTTAGCTATCACAGATAATAAACTTCTGCCTACAAATAAGCAGGATGGAGAATTACATAATTTGTAACATACTGTTTGACATGCAATTTGTGAGTGTGGTTAACAGAGATATAAAGAAAGACTGGGCAACTTTTAATTGCTGTGACAGCTACAAAATGGGAAGGTCCTCAGAAAGAACGGGTGATGCAGTTGAATCCCTGGAGAGTGCTGAAAATCAGCACAGAAAAAAACCAAAGCATTTTTCCATTCACTCAGTTGAAAGCACATTTTTCCTCCTCTTTTAGCTGCTAACTTCATACAGAAAATTATGCATAATAGATATCCTGCCTCCAAAAGAAGCAGGGGCGCGATTAGATCCATTTCAGAGTAAGTGTTCTGTTCAGTCATTAAAATCTTCATTCTACAACTCCTACAGAGTGTGAATAATCTGCAATGCAAGCTGATGGCTGCGGTAACTATTGATTAGAAAGATTTCTCTTGACTACAGATAATTAATTTGAGATGATTCAGAAGAAAAACTCTATAGCCTATTAAAAAACAAAATTAAAACTTTTCCTTGGGGGAAGAAATAAAAACCAAGAGATTCTGAGGGTCAAAGTATGCGCACACATGTGCTGAGCTATTGTTCACATCCCAGCCTTGCGGCTTCCAAACTTTTCAGATGATAATATCAGTTCAGTGGGGTAAAGGCCACATTCCATTTTTTGGTTACAGAGAAATAAAGCAAAGGAATACAGCACTAGCAGCCCAGCGACTTTACAGAGACTGAAACTCAACTTTAGACTCTATGTTTTGCTCCAGATACCCTAATATATAATGCCATTTGAAATTCTGAGAGATCAGTTTAAAAGCAGCTTTAAAGTAACTCAAATGACAGTGTTTAGTAGTGAGACAGTGCGAAGGACTGGCTGTCCAGAAGTTCCCTAATGTGATGTTCATCATCAAATCTAGCAAGTTGCTTGCAAGAGGTTCTCAAGCTGCATCATCTCCTCGTTATTTGGGAGACTTTAAAAACATCCTTTTTAAGTTACACACTGAAATTTGAAAACATTCATCAATTATATATTAACACACAGAACTGAATATCCATCCCCATGTATTTCAACTCGGCACTCAAATTCTACTTCTTGGAGAACATTCAAGTGACCTTTAGATATGGCTCATGTCTTATCTCATCTGGGGAGGTGATTGTCCCTCTCTACTCTGCCCTTGTGAGGCCCCATCTGGACTACTGTGTCCAGGTCTGGAGTCCCCAGTACAAGAAAGACACATAGCTGTTGGAGAGGGTCCAGAGGAGGGCCATAAAGACGATCATAAGGCTGGAGCATCTCCCTTATGAAGACAGGCTGAGGGAGCCGGGCTTGATCAGTTTGGAGGAAAGAAGGCTGAAAGGTGACCTCATTGCATCCTTTCAGCACCTAAAGGGAGCCTATAGACAGGAGAGGAGTAAACTCTATGAATGGGTAGATAATAGCAGAACAAGGGGAAATGTATTTAAGTTGAAGGAGGGAAGATTTAGGTTGGATGTCAGGGGGAAGTTTCTTACTATGAGACTGGTGAAGTGCTGGAAAGGGCTCCCCAGAGAAGCTGTGGATGGAGGTGTTCAAGGTCAGGTTGGACGGGGCCATGGGCAGCCTGGTCTAGTATTAAATCTGGAAGTTGGTGGCCCTGCCTGTGGTCAGGGTGTTGGACATTCATGATCCTTGAGGTCTCTTCCAACCCAGGCAATTCTGTGATTCATCTCTGTTTTCTCTTCCTGGCTACTGCTGAGGTATAGGGATACGAACTGAATCCCAATATGGAATGTATAAGGAAATAACAGTAATTCTAAAATACATTACCTGCCCTAAACTCTCCATTTCTCCATTCTATAGTTCTTCATCTGTCTTCCACTGCTCATGGCCTAAAGCTAGTAAATAAAGAACATGTGTCTGTGTTAGAGTGTACAGCTAAGCAATGTGCCAAGCACATACATTTTGGAAAAGTAATCCTGAAGTAAAGATGCTATTTGGAGTCTGGCATGAACACTGGGATCAAAAAGCAGCTGGAAATATTCAGTCAAATCCAGCAGACAGATCAGAGAAGAATCATAAAAACACACTGGGAAACCACTGTGGCAAAAGTGCTGCTAGGAAGACTGGAGAGTCCAGGACACAGTGTATCTTTTCATGGAGTAATGAACAATAAATAAAGATGGGCAGGGCTTAGGGGAATACCATGGCTCTCAACAATACAACTAGAGAGTCCTCAAGCTTACTGCAGGTTAGACTGGAATAGCACAAAACGTCAACACAGATTGACCACATGCACTTCCTCACTTTTCTCATGTGGTTTCTGTAGTCCATAGGTAGCCCATGCTGTGATGACCTCAGTCTGATCACATCTCCATAGCTCGAGTGCCATGGTGGGACCCCCTGTGTATGGCTGCTGACTAAACAGTCACACAGATGGAGGGGCTAATAGCCAAGTTGCAGAAGAAACTTGCTCTTGAGTATAAGCCTAGTGACAGGAAGGCAGAAGGGGGCCCACAACATGCCTTGCAGATTAAGCACAGCAAACAGATAAAGCACTTAGTACCACTCCTTAGGGTTCACTAAAAAAATACAATGTTAATGGGGAAGATGTGCTTACTTTATGACTCTTGTTTCCTTTTAGGCTATGTGAGTCAAGCTACACAAAAATGTAGATCTTACAGATGTTCTCTTACATAAATTCGGGGCGTATCAACACAGGCTGCTCTTTCTTTTTGCCTGGTAATAGAAGTGCAAAGTATGTAACACAATAGCTTCCCTACACACAGATAAAGGCAATCAAAATGAAAATCTATTCAAGTGATAAAAGTCTTGTGAAGTAACAAAAAATTGGTTTTGTGCTTTTAGAAAGAAAAAAAAAGCAAAAAAAAAGCTATTTTTAAGCCAGTCTCACAATTCCTTATCTCTTGCTTTAAGACATAAAGGAACACAACCTGTGTTGCTTTAGCATAAGGATTAATGGTACTCCATAACTAGGATCTTTATTAAAAACTAAAGAGATGAAATATTTTGGTAGCTATGAACACGTCTCTTTTTATGAGATAAGCACTCAAGGCTGTCCTTCAGGTATCTGGCATCCTGAACTGCGTAACAGAACGGGCTGTTTTACCACCTTCAAGACTTTCAGTTAAATTATTACCAAAGCTTCCTTTCAAAACATCCTAAGACATCCTGTGTATACTTGCAATTTCAAATATGTACCTGACTGTTTGTAAAGATAAGTTCAGATCTCTCTCACACTTTCTCATGATAGGCATTTGATTAAGGAACTTTATTAAAGTTTCTATGGGCATGACCAAACATGATGTTACCATATCACTCACAAAATCTGGATCATCTGTGCTACTTCCATGGTGAAGGTCACTAATCTTCCTTGTAAAAAAAGGAGTTTGCCATACTTCAAGACAGAAGTCTAGAAGAGGCAGTATCAGTGCCTTGTAGACTGCCTGCATGTGGAGTGCTTTTATTTTTTGGCATTCCTTAAAAGCTAAATAATACTACTGTTGTTATTTACGAGTGATGCAAGAATTATTATATGGGACATTAAATATATATCCATATAAGTCACTTGCAGGATCTCCAAAGCATTTTTTTAAATATGAGCTGGTAATAACATTAAAAACAGTCTCAGGAATCATTTAGAGAGCTCAACAAAGTTTTCTGAACCATTTTCTAAATATAACTGTCAAAAATGAAAACAAATAGAATATTCGTTTTCATCCCAGTAGTAATTTTGACTGCAGTTAATCATTATAGATCTTAGATGTAAGATTCAAGACTACAGAAGATTTTTTATTTGTTTTTTAAAAGTCAGTGCTTTCATAAATAATAATAATAATAAAGCATTGTAATAACATTGATGTTTAAGGGAGACATAATAGCTTAATTTCGTTGGGTTCAAGGCACAGATAGCTTCCCCAACATGATTCTGAACAACCACTGTTTGAGCTCAGCTCTTGCAGGCTCTAGAACTGCACTGACACAGCTTTGTCTGTTAAAAGGGAAAGGGAATGCAGCTTTCTTTAAGCCTTATCCATATTTAAAAACTAGTTTAGCTGCTCAAGTAAATTAGGCATTTGGTAAGAACAAACTTCTGAGTGCTTCAGCTAGAAAGCACAACTTTTACTTTTTCTCTTTTCCTCACTTTTTTCCTTCCAGCTTCAGCATTTGCTTCCACTTTCACAGCTGCATTTTTAACTTCATGTATCTTTATACACAAGCAATTATTTCACATTGTTCATCTTCTCAGCCTGTATTGATCGGATGAATGTGTGGTTTGGCTCTTTGTGGCCATGCTTTAGAAGTTTTCTCTGAACAAAAGAAGCAATCTCAAACTCCATTTCCACTAATTCCTTTTTTTACTTAATATCTCTTTTGTCTTCAACAAACTGAATTCCCTTGTGCCTACTCTTGGCCTCAGCTTTTATTCTGTATGCTCCAGTTCCATAAACCCACTGTCTATTCAGTAAGCAGGACTGTATCTACAGTGTTATGTACATGCCACAGCCTTGTCCCTAAATACTCCTGGTGTCCTGAGTCAAAACGTCTCCATCACATTAACTACAATAATTAACTTCCTATTATTGTCTTGAAGTTTACCCTTTAGGAACTTTTGTGAGAACTTTTGCTACTGAGTACCCCCCTCAAAGGCTCAAATTGCATTCCAGTCCAACAACTGTAAGAGAGCTATGCATTCACTTCAAGGTTCATTAACAAAACACAAGCTGTCTTTCACACGAGACCATCTATGGACCAGCTTCAGTCCAATGATGGGACTTAAGAACTCTCATTCTCTCAGATACTGCTCTCTGATTGTTTCCCACTGGTTTCCATAAATCCTTTCCTTTAACCAAATCTGACACTAGCGGAAAAGATTTCCTGATTTTTTTAAACCTAATCTTCACGTGATAAAGTGTTCTCATCTTTAAGCCTGTTATTTCCTTTGTCTTACAATCTTGATGCAGCAGCACATATTTTTACATAAACTGCAATAGAAACATACATTAGAAACACGGCATCTGAGTGACCAGGTTGGATATAAAGAAGTATTTTACAATAAAGATGGTGAGGCACTGGAACAGACTGCCCAGGGAAGTGATGAATGCCCCATCCCTGGAGACTTTCAAGGTCAGGCTGGATGGGGCTCTGTGCAACCTGATCTAGTCATAGGTGTCCCTGCTCACTGCAGGGCTGCTGGACTAGATGGCCTTTAAATGTCCCTTCCAACTCAAATGATTCTATGACTAAATAAGATCAACATTCATTAGAATTTGTTAAAATAAACTCAAAAGAATAAATGTGGTTGCATAAAATGGTAGAAAAAAAATTGTGGTTTCCATTTGTATATCATAAATATCAATTAAGGGCAATATTAATAATTTTGCAATAGCATTTACAATTAATCAGGAAGACTTTTTCTTTAAAAATTCAAATGAACTATAGCAAATAAAATATTTTAAAATGCAGGCTGATTCATGAGAAAAAAAATGCAACTAGGCCAAAATCATCTGCCGAAAAACATTTCTAGATCACTCTGTGAAAATAGAATTCATTTAGAGAATTAATGAATTTAAAGAGCTTTGTATAAGAATCCTTATTTCTTCAGCTGTTGGAGTAAATATATTGAGTGAATACATGTGGCAGCCAAAACAGCTGTGTAATTCATGTTCTGCCATCAGTAAATACCAGGAGTTCTAAAGCCAAGTTAGTAAAGCAATCCTTTGATGTGTTTAATTGATAACGTTCTGAGAAAGTTGTCATGGATCATATGATTTTCCAAGCCCGAGCTGACCACTGTAATGTTACTTTCTACTGTGACTTCAGTGTGTGTTTGAAGGAACCAATACTGTATCTACACAATAGATAATACATAAACTTTAATAGGTTATGACAAGCATTGTATTTCAAGACAATTAAAAATTGCCTCTAGTAGGCATGAGACAAAATACCTACTGAGTTTTACCACACAAGAAGTATTGTTTTGAACAAAAATGCCTGGATTATATTACGGATATAAAACAAAAAAAAATAAACTCAGAAATAAAGAAAACAAGGCTACATATTTATTTGTGAATGATCTCATTGCACACCAACTCCGGCACGCTAATTTTATCAGGAACCCTGAAGCTATTTGTAATGGCAATTGCTTTCAGTTTGCTTTCAGTTTCTTAACCTATTAGACAAACAAAAGCACAGCTCAGATAAAAAACAGCTATGATTCTCATAAACATTAAAACGCAAAATTGCTGCATAATTATGAGATTCTGATGGCACCCACGATTTATATATCATGTATCTATGTGATTTGTGTTGGAAACTAACATTTCAAGAGTAAAAAACTTTTTCAATATAGTCACCACCATAAGCTCTGCATTCTTGCCAGCAAGAACCTGCATTCTGCACTCATATAAATCTGCACCAGCAGAGGTGACCCACAGTTTCACAGCAGCTATGATGGCATCACTGCTAGTCCATGCAGTCCAGCTAGCTTTCACTACGCTCACATCCAGTGTTTGGTCTCCGTAAGTGTTCAAGTGTCAATGACTGTCAGAGGGTACAAACCGTTCCACATGGAGGATTTCAATTGCACACCTTTGCTTCATATGCACTTCCCTGTCGGACACCATTCTGTCAGACTGCCCCTCTGCTGCCATCTGTCACACAGCAACAAAACGTAAAGGAGTATTGGTGTGAATGTTCAAACTCTACTGCCATACCACCAACATCTGCTTCTGACAGACACAATAAAATGGGAAGCATTACTTTTGGAGCAGAGCTCATTGCTTGCTATTCTTTTTTAATGTTTATTTGTTTTGTTTTTCTCCAAGCACCTCTAATTGCTGCATAGGCTATTTTAGTTGTGTGACTGAAACACTCAGTGACGCTAAACATTCAACAGAGTGAACCAACTTGAGTTATTATACCTGAATGTACTTAAGCAGCTAACAGCTTTATGTTTAAGAAGTGCCTGGTGGTAGCCATAAAAATATATGGATATTAACAGATAGAAATAACTAAGTTTTTGCTATTTCTGCATGCCTTCTAACAATCTGGCTCAGTGAACTATAAAACCCAGCAATCACTTGCTGCTTTTGTCTTGAATGTTTTTTGAACAAATCCTCAGGATTTTATCAGCTTTTAGATTCTTTTCTCCCATCACTAAGACAAAGTGGCAGCACACCTGCAATCCTACTTACTTCACAGCACACAAGTAAAGTTGCTTCGTTTACTATATGGATTACCCTTCATAAAGAACACAAGTTCTTACGACTGGCACAGAGGAATCCTTCATGTGGGAAAGGTAAAGTCACAAAAGACTAAGTGCAAAGCAGAGTAAAAGAAAAGACCAGCTAAGAATGAATAAAATTCATTAGTCTTTCACTTTGCCTTCAATCTATCTTACAACTGGGTATTTCCAATCTATGCCAGCTGGCAACAAGGCTTTTGGAACACAGATGTCAAAGGAGAGGTCAGGGAAGACAAGGCTTTGTCCTCTTTGCTACTGAGTCTGGAAATGAATAATTTGCAAAGAATGATACTTCAGGTGAGCCCCAGCTTCTAAGAAAATCCCAACCTGAGCAGAAAATTAACAGGTGATTTTGATTCCCTCCTCATGTAAGACTGAGCAGAAAATCGTATTGTCTAGCATATTTTTGCCATTTTGGCTTTGAGTTTCTGAGTTTTGAGGGCCAGTGAAACTTCTATCTGAATAAACGATCAGGAATGAGAGAAAACAGAGCCATGTGAGCACAAGCCTTCTGGCTATGACCGTGTTCTCTCAGCATTCAGTTGCACATTTCTTCATCTTCCAGCTTCCCTGTCCTGATGTTACATGTCTCCATTCTAACACAGATGGCTTTTTGATAGCTAATTGAATTGAGTACTCATAAATAAAGGCTAACTTCTATCTGATTTCATTATGAAAGATGAAAAGCATCCTCAGTTTTTCTACCACAAGCTGCATACAGAGAAATGCACATTCTGTTATGAACTAAAACATGGAAAACCAGATTGACACGATCCACAGGAAAAGAAGAATTGCAAGACCAAGCAATGAGAGAAATTCTTTATGGAGATACAAAAATCTACCCTAAAATCAGTTGACAGGTTCCAAAAACAGTTGAGATCTGGACACTGACTTCTAGAATGGCTTGACTTTCAGTCAATCTTGAAAACGAAAATAGTGCCCCAGTCCACAAGCATAACATTCTGTGTTCAAAGAAACTGACAAGGGGTACATGCATTTCTGACACCACAGACCTCAGATGTTCTGGTTAGCCACCAGACTGATAAAAAGTAGAATCTCTAAGCGTAAAACCTGCTAAATCTCTCTACGTGCTTTCTCGAAGCCATCTGGCTTACTCCAACACAACAACATATGCAAAAACTTTAACTAAATCAGGATTTCTGTTTCTCCTTCACTCCCTTTACAGGCATAAAGGGATCTCTTCTTTCCTATGAAGTGATTGAGATCAGGAGCCAACAACTTGTTTGAGCATTACAGTTGGATGTCCCAATCAGGTGAATGTAGCATGGAAAGGAATGTGTTTTGTTTCGCTTCACATTCCATACAGCATTTTGCATCTGCTGCAGAAGTTTATTTACCTGAGAAAAAATTCTTGTGTGGGAGACAGGCATTTTAAAAAATCTCCCTAAAGGAGAAAATAACTTGATGTGATATATAAGCAGAAAGTCACTAAAAGAAGTTTCATGGATTTCTCTTTTTCTTAAATCACCGCCCAATCTGATTTGGGTAATGAAAGATGATTTGTGAAATTATTACTTGAATTGTCATTGAAATGATGTATTGCAAAAATATACCTTTCCATTAATAAACTACATAACTCTGTACTTGCATTGGCTGTCTCCCCATGCACTGAGAATTAGAATATAACTCAATAGATTTAAATTGTTACAAATTATACCTAAAAAGAGGGGGGGTTTATTTTACCTCTGAAGAAATCAAGTCAGCTTCTCACAGAAGGAAGTTTATCGTCCTCAACTCACTTTATGTTTTGCAGGTTTGTTTGCAATTTACTTCTATGCAAGTGTCTTTACTTACTTAGTGCAAAAGTGCTACAGGTAAGTAACATGTTTCCTTAAAGACTTTTCTTACAGTCTTCAACTGTCTTCAGATTTTACAGTGACATTCTATTGTATTATATTTGCAAAATCTACAGACAAAAATATGCAGAAATTTCTTAAACTCTGACATTTCATATCAAGCACAGTCCTACTTGTTTAAATTGAAGCACATATGTTATTTAAACATGACAGGTTCAGTGTAAATCACTGGAAACACAGTATGTCATTGAACAACCAGCCTTTGCTAATCTCATTCTGTATCACCACAGAGAGATGTTAATGTTGCCCCAATTAGTTATTTCTATCTATGATCATGTAAACACCACATACTCCCAATAATGTTGTTTCAGATGCTGTTGGGGTGGAGAAATAAGTGCCAAAGGTTTTGTAGCTAGCAGCTCCCTCTGCAAGCTGGCATTCAACACAAAAATAACATTTTAGCTTTCCTGAAATAGTTGGCGGTGTGCTTAACCTGGGCACAGAAATACTTTGTGAGGTATTTGCACACAACATTGTGGTAGTAACTTAATATTCCAGAAGTAAATCGTGTCCTGGATAGATTTAAAACAGTATTATACCACTTACTCATACAGTTTTCAATGGATCATGTATTGCTGAAGGTATGGGATCAAGCTCAAAACTGCAGTTACTACTTGATGCATTTTAACACCCTGAGCAGTGCTCTCTAAGCAGTGGCATACATAAGGCTCAGCTTTGCTAGTGAAGTTAATGTAGACATTGACAAACTTGTTACAGGCTTGTCTGTGGCATGCAGTTCCCACTGTAATGAAGTTCTAGCTAAATTTTCAGTGTGATAGACTGAAAGAAATTTTAGGATGCTTTTTAACAAATTAGGAGGCTGCTTAACAAATGCCTGATAGATCAGACTATTCACAGATGAGGCTTATGAATACTCATTAAAATAGAAAGGCAACAATCACTTAACTCGTATATATTGTGAGATAGGTATTTAAAATTAAAAGAAAAGCATTCAATGACATCTGATTATCAGAATGAAAAACACTGCATAAAGCTATTCAAAATTGCTGCCCTCCTGTCATAGCAGCCACACCATAGATACCCAAAAGGCAGCTTGTGTTTGCCCTGGATGCTTGGCTCAGTGTACAAGAATATGAGCAGTACTGAAACAACCCCCAGCTCTGCTTTGGATCACACAACTACTGGGTATGCTGTAGAATGTCTCCAGGTACCACATGTACACAGCGGAGAGCACTTTGGGAAATGTCAGGAAGTATTTCTAATTATCAGTATTTGAGCAATGGTACCTGTTCAGGCCAGCCTGCTCAGAATTTATCACTGCTGATGTTCTATTTTGATGAAGGACATGAACAAAAGAACATCTGGAGATATTTAACAATTCCCCCCACCTCCTAATAAATGAATGTCTGAGTCGATGATTCACTGCTGCAAATTTTCTAGTAACTGGCAACTTTCTGTTGCCAATTATTTGGATATCGAAATAATATATTTGCCTGAAGCAAAGAAAGAAAGAAAGAAAGAAAGAAAGAAAGAAAGAAAGAAAGAAAGAAAGAAAGAAAGAAAGAAAGAAAGAAAGAAAGAAAGAAAGAAAGAAAGAAAGAAAGAAGGAAAGAAAGAAGGAAAGAAAGAAAGAAGGAAAGAAAGAAAGAAAGAAAGAAAGAAAGAAAGAAAGAAAGAAAGAAAGAAAGAAAGAAAGAAAGAAAGAAAGAAAGAAAGAAAGAAAGAAAGAAAGAAAGAAAGAAAGAAGAGCTGACAGTTATTTCTTACATTATAAAAATCTTGATTCAAACAGTTCATCCAATTAGCAAAATAGTAAATTAGCAAAATAGTAAATTAGCTAAAAGTTATGCAAAGTTTTTAATCCTGTTTTCTTTTTCAGTGTGTTTTGCTTTCCATTCCAAAATAGCTACTAGCAACAGAGAGAAGGATCAATTTCACAAATCCTTCTATCTGGCACAGCATTCCTTGGAAGAGTAACTGTTCAAACGCCAAATGCTTTCAAGGGAAAGAGACTACATCTGTGAGGGGCATGGAGGGCAAAAGAACTAATGGTGAAGCACTGGAACAGATTGCCCAGAGAAGCTGTGGATGCCCCATCCCTGGAGGTGCTCGAGAAACTCAAAGCCAGGACTGGATGGGACCCTGGGCAGACTGACCTACTAGGTGGCACCCCTGACCACAGCAGGGGAGTTGGACCTGGATGATCTTTAAGGTCCCTTCCAACAGAAGCCATTCTAAAATTTGATGATTTTTACTGGACTGAGAGATGTTTTCTCCCAGGATCAAAGCTTTTAAGTTTCACTTATTTAGATAGACACCACTCATTCTAGCTCTCCTCTATTCGGTACCAGTAGCCCAGGGGCACAGCAATTCAACAGGAATTTCTGACTGGGGATGAGACAGAAAAGGAAATGAGTATAATTCAGAGTAAATAATAGAAGGCAACAGGTAGTTCCACTGCTGAATGGATTGATGGAAATGGTCCATTTTCCTATCAGAAGGACATTGCTGCTGCCTTTCAAGGCAGGAGAGCCGTAGGTACATGAAGCTCATGTGTGCATGAAGCCCATGTACTGAAAGACTTGAACTGATTTTTTGACAGAAAAAGAATACCTCTTGCAGTTTCCTGAAGCCAGATTTCTTCACTAAGTAGGTCACCACAATAGGAACAGATCAATAGAAGAACGCAGTTGCTGCTGAGGACTTCGCAATCACACACTGCACATTTTGGGGGATTATAATTCAGACCACTTCAAATCTGAGCCTCAGATCAAGCACTCTTACTTCAGCAGTTCAGAGGGAAGCTATCTCACAAATCTTTGATTTCCAGACAGCAAGTATTTCACCCACATACTCTTGGAGGAACCACATCATGCCATGACACTTTCAGGAGCCTCCTCTCACAGTCTCTTTGCAATACTGTTTTGTCAATGGCCAATACAGAAGGAATTGCAGATTAACTGATTCAGGCTTCTTGGAGACACTTCAGTCTGGGGAGCGAGAAATATGTAATACAACTTATAGCAGTCTCTACCAGCACTGCTGCTTTGTCTCTAGTTTAACACCATCTGGAGGTGCCAGAAATATCTTTGGACATGAGATGGCAGATATGGTGTGCACAGAACCTTTGAGGCAGAGAGACAGTCAAAGCCTTCTGCCTTGAGCTTTCTTCATGACTTCACCATACTACGATAAACCATTATGACTGACTCTTTATGATAAACCATACTGCTTATCTTGTTATAAAACTAGAAGTTTGCAGTAAAAATGACTAGGGAACTCCTACAGGAATATGTGCTGCTCATACTTTTCAGCAAACCCACACATTTAGCTTAATGCAGTTGGAGTTTTATCATCTTCACAATTTTAAAGGAGAGAAAAGTCCCATCATTGCTTTATTTCATTTCTATAATCTTACAAAATGTTGTTACTAACAGACTCTGTATTGTCTTCCAAATTTCAGAGTTCTACTTCGCTAATTTCATTTTTGCAGCATCATCAACCTGTGTTCAAAAGCACAGGAAATCTTCCTTTTGAATAGAATATATCAGCATCACTCCAGAATTTCACTAACTGGCACTGAATTTTTTTCCCTTAGCATCTCAGACAAATAATTAGGTCTCCACTGAACATCTTAATCAGTATTTGAGAAACACTTTTTAACATGCATACACTGTGAAGTCTGATGAGCAGTCTGGCAAGTAGCTGTTAGGAATTCATTTTCTTCAACAGAAGCAAGTAGAGGAAATCTCCATGGTCCTCTATTCTAAACTTTTGCTGCTGAAAGAATGGATATGACAGTGCTCACCGCTGTTCACAAATTGATAAAGCTTTTAAAATGTTAATTGAACTTCTTCCCTTTTCCTTCCCATCGGCAGAATGTTTCAGAACATCAATCCTGTCATTCTGATAGTGAAAATGAGACCACAGGTTGGTTTGTTACCTTTCATCCTTGTGTTTTAGCATAGCACTGAAATTAGACATTTTAAGTAGTTCTTTTTCATCAGTTACTCACAGAATTCTTCTCAAAACTCATTACTTTTGCTCTTGGATTTTATTGTTTCTTCGCTAAATGAATCAAACTCCTTAAAATAAGCTCTGCCACAGCACAGTTTTACTAGAGCTATGCACAGACAGGCTTCTTGAAATACTAAGGTACAATTACTACAGCAACATGGACACTGGCTAAGCACACAGCTTCTCCCAGCCATACACAAAGACAAACCTTCACCCTCAAATGTTCTAAGCTCCTACCCAGTCTAATTTTAATTTAGCTTTCTTCCACATAATTAACCAAAAGTTGCATGGTTTACATACACTCATGCACACTAGAATGAAGTAAATGAAGTACCAAAATCAATTCTGAAATGCTGCACAATTACTTTGCATGCTGTGGAAGAGAATACATTTTCAAATAAATGTTTTCTTTAAAGATTATGATTGCAATATATCAAAATTATGCAATATATCTAATTAACATATTTAAAACAAATAGGGAAACCTTTTAAAACATACTTCTCAGACTAAAGATTCAGCAATATATAGAACATTTCCTCTATTTCAAGCCCAAGATGAAGAATTCCCCACCACTTTTTCTTTCTTCCAAATCTGATAATTTGTGTTCACTCCTCCTATGTCTTTTACCAAAAGATAATAGAGGCCAAGATCTGTATCTTCATATCTGGCCAGACACAGCATTCCCCCACACAGAGCACAGCTTCAGTGGTCCTGTCATCAATCACCAACGCAAAGAAAGGAATATGAATACTTTCTAAACCTAATAGCTTGATGATACTTGAAAACAGATAAATCACTCTGCGAGTATCTCAAAAATATCATTCACTTGCAATGAAAGCAATAATAGTTCCAATAGTGTATATAAAAAGCTAAATAAAAGGCTATTTATCTATCACAGATTATGGGTAGAATAAAAACAGAATCAGCAGTTAAAAACCTCTGAGAGGAACGAGATTAGTAGATAGGCAAAATAAACTTAAAAGCTATAAAACACTGTTGTAGAAAAATGCAGAATCACACTAAGATCTTGTGAACTAAAGCTGGGAATCTGCATGCACTTCACTCCTGCAGACACTTGCCCTAGGCTACTATTATTCTGAAAGAGTGCCTGTGTAAAGATTTACAAATGAACTTCACTTGAGTTTCAAGAACTGCTACTCATCATTGCATCCTGTTTTCAATGAGGACAGTCAAAAATTTTAAATGTTTCATCTGAAGACTTCAAATATTTGCTAACTTGACACTGATGTTGATTCCAGGGTGGAGAAACAACCAAAAATTACGGACTATAGTAGGCCAATTGCATGAGAATTTTGAAGAGAAAAATATTTTCCTTCTGACTTTTAAAAGTCCTTTCTGCCACTTGATTTTTTATTAGAGCTATTTCTCTCTATTTGGCTGTACTAAAAATACTGCATCCTAGTTTTCTTCTCTACAGAAAGATGCTGATAATCTTCAGCTAGTAGGGGAAAAAATAGCACAACTAGAACATAACCTGAATCACTGCTACTTCTCATCTGACAGCTGCAGCAAAAACGAAGCTTCCTAGTTGCTTCCACTTTACCCTTGAAAATGCCATAATGAACAAACACCATTAACAATAATTAAATATTTAATCCACCCAGGATATAGCCATAGTTGAAAAGTGAGAAGCTTGATGAATTCAACAAGCAGTTTGAACACACAGTGTTTCCTCGATACTGTATGCATTTCTAGCTCTTGGAAGGCCCCGAGTGCGCCTGCACGCACGAGCATGCGTAGGAATGTCTTGTTTCAAAATAAACAATAGAAACTTGGATAATAAATATATAATTATCATCTGGATAAAATCAGATGCCTAAAATTCTATTGCCTCTGAGTATAATTACAGTAATAAAAATATTGCTGACTGATGAAGAAATGTACTATTTATGCTGCAGGGATTGCAAATCAACACTTTTTTTTATACCCAGCCACTTAAAAAAATGCTGTCTTCATTACAAAACTTCACTGATATATAAAATAATACATCTCTTCTGGCTTTCTTCTTCTTATCTTTCTTCCATGATTTATAATATTGTCATGATAATAAATTCATCAGTTCAACACAGTACTTGATGTCTACTGGATAAAACATGTTTACATAAAATGCACGTCCACTGCCCTAAATCATATTTTCTTGAAATATATTTTATATCTACTAAAATATTATCCCAGTAGATTAAAGCAAATATTCCTAAACATGTCTACAAAGCACTGCTTTCAGAATTATCCTATCTTTTTTTTCAAATCACATTTTTAATCTTATTTTGCTCATAAACCCTTGGAGTAAATATTAAAAAGAAGGTCTATTTTACAGTTGCCAAGTGAATACATCATCTGAACTGCATATTTAAATCTATATGCTTTAGATGTTTCAGAAAGATAAAAATGCTGTGTTTTCATTTATATTTATGAAGTACTTATTGATAAAGTTTCCAAGTTTTCTCAGTAGGGGTAGAAGCGCCCCTCTCACATTCAGAGATGGTGTGGATATTGCAATATCTTTTCTATTCTCATTGGAAAACCTCTGGGCTTTAGTTTACATTTGATTGAGCCACCTCATGATTACAAGTTTTCTGCATTTACTGTATCTTCCAATCCATTTCCAAGCTCATGGGTGAGACGTGAGGGCATGGACTCTATTAAAGATCCCTGTGAAAGGCCAGAAGTTAGGAAGCGAGATACTTCAGAGTGGCTGCAAAAGTGTCAGTGACAATCTAACACATCAGAAATGACAAGTAATAACCATAATGAATGTAAGAACAGGATTTTTGTCATTTTCCATTAAACACAGTGTTAGGAAAGATTACAGGCACTTGCAACGTCACAAACAAGTCACACAGCTGAAAACACTCCATAGTTTAAATTTACTTTCATCTGCTATGAGAACCATGCAAGTAAGAATATTAATTTCCTTATCAGAGAATTGTGCTGTCATTATGTTTAGCTTGAGTACTTTTCCAAAAGGTAAAGTTTATCGGTCTGTTTTGGACAGTTACTATTTAAGTAAGATGCTGTTGGGAACCTTGAAGATTTACTAAGCAGACACAATATTTTCAGTCTTAGAATTTCCCTGAAAACAACCAAGCAGGTATGGTCACGCTGGTGCCTCCTTCTATCATTCTGAAATGAACCGTAACAAGGAAAGCACACAAACAGAATAAGCACTGATATCTGTGGCAAAATCTTTATGGTTCAGGTAAAGTGACTGTTGAGAATGAGGCAGCAGGGCTGGAGTTCAAAGAACAGCTCTCTAACCAAAAAGCCACCAAAGCAAGTCGGTAAAAAGCGCCGAACACAGGGTAGGACTTCAGTCTTTCTCCTCAAAACTTAGGTAACCAACTACATTTTGAAGTGCATACCTGAAGCTGAGTATCTTTTGCATCTGTGAGCTTTATGAATTTCTCCTAAATTTCTAAACATATATACTTTTTTTTTTTCCCTGTCAAAAAGAATTTACTGGTTTCAGTAGGAGTGAGAAAAGTGCAAATTCAAATTTGAGTTAGAAGAGAGAATTTTGCTCATGTATTCAAAAGTGTTTTTTAATTGTCTATGTTCTTTCTTCAGCTAGAAAGCACTTCAGAATACATACCATCAATGTTACTTTCTGCTTCCTTTTCATGAAGCTTTTGGAGAATACCTGCTGCTGTTAGTATACATCCTCAAAGACAGGTAATTATTTAGATCCATGACAATTACACAACTGCATATAATTTCTTGTACACAGGGAATTCTTGATCACAAGTCTGACAGAATTAGTCTTCAATAGAACTGCATATAATCAAAAAATTACTTTGGATAAAGCAGATGAAGTTTTATGGAAAAGAAAAAAGAAAAAGAAAATGTAAGGAAAAGTCAAATAAATTCATTACTAAGCCAAAGTGATCAATAACGAACTAATGAGAAGTTAGCTCAACTAACAGGAAGTTATTAGTAGCAAGGTTCTTATTTCTTCAAGCTCAAGGATGCATCTCAACAGTCTCACCAAGAGATGCCCAACAGGGTAGTTTAGAAAATCCATAATGCAGTCCTAATTACCTCTGTTCCAATTAGCCACTTAGGTCATTCACACCTATAGTCCATTCTTGCACTTTAAAAACGAGGTGCTTATTTTGACCTAAGGGAGTTTTCCTAATCTTACCCAAGATGACCATCCTACATTTAAGTGAGAATTTTGGTCAATTTTGTAAGCATCTTGTATTTTGTTTAGTTACCAAACAAAGCTGAAAGATAGAGATGACATAAACTGAAACTAAACACAACATATAAGGATATCAACTTGCTTACAGAGCACCCTAAAGCTTACAGAAATAATAAACATGCTGCTACTAATGATAAAATCACAGTAAAAAAAGAGCACATTGGATCAACATCATAGGACTGTACTAGCCAAGACTAATTAACACCAAAGTAGTCAATGATAAAGCTTATGCTATAAATTAGCACCCTCAGAGCTATTTTGTCCAACATTCCTATCCCAAGTGAATCTGATCTTTCACATCCCTAATTATGCTGGCAAGTACTATCTTAAACACAGCTATTCTGCTTCTAGAAAACAGTTCATACTTGCAACTCTTACATATCTACAGCATGTGGGTTACAGCTGTGGTTACACCACTTTGATGGGTTCATCAGTGCTACTACACACGTTTAGGAAAAACTCTGTTTTAAAATAAATGTCCTCTTCATTCTTTTTCTGTAAATAAAAAGTTGTCTTAACTGTGCTGCATTGCAGCACTTTAGCCTGTAATGGACTTTGACCTGAAGCAAGTGAGAGTGTCATTTTCAAAAGGCAACATAAAAAAAGATCTTGACTTATGAAACAACATGTAACTAAACATTAGTGTGATTCAGGCAGATAACTGGAGGAAAAATAACAGGTTGCTTTTGAATAAAATCCCTGAACATCTCAGTATATCTCAGTATGTACTTGGAAATATACTGTTCACGTCCCTATTAACTGAAAATGCATAAGCGATAACTAGGCACTGAGCCGCTCAGCCTCCAAGCAGTTTATATTAACTTTATAATATTAATTAGCACAAAACATACATACTTGCTGAATAAAAGGGAAGAATGGCCTAGTTTGTAGCAGAGTTAGGTGAGAAATGTTTAGAGTTAATTACATAATATTTCTTTCCCAAAGACAAAAAATCAGAAAGGGTTCAGTACACCAAAAAATGTGTTTTAGATGAGCTGTATCTTGTCACTTACATGAGCTGGACAAGAGTACTAAAACCAAGACAGAAGGAGGGCAAAGATGGGAATGTTCACTTAGACTAACAGTCTCCTGTGTGTAGAGTGTGGATGGTCAATCACATTTTTTCTCACTCCATTTTCTGAAGTTCTGTACATGTTAGCCACTGATTTTGTTCAGCAATGAAATAGCAAATCAAGCCCTTTTAGAACACACCACTTCCAAGCTCTTATAGGCCAAGTAACAAGAAGCTGTTGGCACATAAAATCATATCTGCTTTTCCACTATATACACAAGCCCTACTAACAAAATAAGTACCACTGACAGAACTAATAACTAACGAGAACAGGCACACCTCTGATACTTCTCTTTCTGTCATAACCTCTGAAAAGCTGTTAAAACAATGAGGAATTTTCAGCAGTTACTTTCCTGTGTTCACTGAATTTTATCCCCTTTCTCATTCTTGCAATCAACCATTTCAGCAAAGAGATTATATCAGCTGGTAAAATGGCTTTATGCATGTGATAGAAAGAAGTGATAGAAAGTGTTTCTTTCAATTTATGTCTACTGATCACTGTTGCAAATTTGCTAAATGTTAATTCTCAGTTCGAAACTAAGCAATTATCAGTTACAGATTGCAACATTCTGAACACGTTCAAGAATTACCAACTGGTGATTCTCACAGAAACTTCATCTTCGTTCCCTAAAACAGCTTCTGTAATGCACGTTTACCACAGTATCAAAGTCATTACAGGTTATCTACTTATTTCATGCACACAGGAAAAGACATAGTTTCTATCAGACCAACCTTTCCCTGCCAGAGATAAGTATAGAAACTCAGAAGTGACCTACAGCCTCCCACAGTGACTGACCTAAAACCATGCTCTGTTAGAGTCACATTTAGTTCAGGCTCTCCTGTGGGATTAAACATCTAAGTACAAATTTACCAGAATATACATATCGCATTAATAATCTATTTTATCTAACTTTGCATTCTTTAAAATGTGCACACAATAAATCAGCATCTGGTACATGCAATTTCTCCTAAAAATGTGCTTTCAAGACAGCATAGCAAAACAAACAAGAAGTTTAAAGAAGATGTGCACCAACATTCTTACCTAAATGCATCTCCCCTCTTACACATCTATTCCATAATAGAATTCTACAGTAAGAATTTTTCCTGTGGGATGATGTAATACTCACCCACGTAACGAATGCTTAAATAATGTTTTTATCGTAAAATATTTCATCTGGAAGAAATACACTACACCGTGCCAATATAACTATAAAATAGTTGGAATTCAAACTTTTCACTGGAATCTTTTTCCACCCAAATTTTCAGAAAATTAATCCCTTCACACCAATTACTGTCAAACAAATCTCAAAATAACAAAATCAGCAAGGTTCATTTGTATTTGTATGCATTTATTTGAACCTCTATATTTCAATCGCTTTGAATGAATGTAAATATTTTAGGCCATAATCATTGCAGTATGCCAACTATTTTTTCAGGAAGGAAAACAAAAGTTAAACTCCAGCCTAATGAAAGCATCTGGAGCATTTTATGGATGGCTTTGAAAATTCAAGAAATGAATGCAGACTCTGAAATGTCACACATTTGCTTCAAGTTTTCTTCTGCCCAAACATCAAGTACAAATGTCAAACTCCTCTCCAGTCTATCTTAGAAACAGATTCAGGAAATTTCATCTCTACTCTGGGCTACTACATCTATGTTTTGCACAGTTATCCCATGTCTTACATAACAACATCTTAAACCTTCAAGACTTACATTACTGTGTAACATATACAACTGGTAAAGGAGGGGAAACCTTCCCATTAAAATTTCTTATCAACAGAATTAGAAATAAGTGCCCAAGAACAGTATCTTCACTGCTATTTTGACAGGGTGGTCCTGAAAAGGAATAATTCACTTCATGCAGAGGGAACTGACGTCTTTTCTTTCAGCAGCAGTATCAAAAGAGGGAGGAAGATTACTCACAACATCAGAGAGAAAAATGCAAATGATGTCCCTTCTGACAAGAGCAACAATTCTAATTCACAAACTTCATGCACTTCTAAAGACAGCCCTGACACAATTCCACAGAGTAATCTTTGTGCTTTAAACACTGCAAGCACAAAGCGGGCTTTGAGGAGAAAAATCAAAAACTGAATTATAGCACTAGAATGTGACCCAGCTCTAAAGTCAGTTTCTCTCATTTTGGATAATGAAGGATCTTGCAGACCAGGAACAAGCTTCTCAGACTGCACAACTTGGGGACATAAAAGTTTTAGTGCAATCAGGATTAAAAAAGCATACTTCAACATATTGCTTTTTATGTAGGGATCATACATTATTTCTCTCTCAGATGCTTTGCTAAAAATTTTGCCTACATAATTCAACACCTGGACTGATAAGTATAAGCACTGAACACTGGGATTAACACAACTCAGAGATACTTAGTACATGTCACCCCTGGAACGGAGAAACTGAGTCGGTGGCAAAGCTGAAGGCACAGGGTCTGGTAAAAGCAAGCATTCACACTGCTGCCAGCACCACGCAGGTTGAACCAAACTCAAACATAAACAGTCACATTTTTTATAAGATTCTGCTTGGTGGAATCTTCAGAGATCAAAACAGTTATAAATCAAGCAGATTTATTTACTGTGTTGTGAAGTAATGGGCAAATATCTGCTGAAAAGCCAGCCCAGGGTGATAGGTCACAAGGGAATCACAATGACACAGAGTACAAAAAAAGAGCAGAGATAGAAAGAAAGAAAGAAAAAGAGGTAATAGGAAAGAAATAATTGATGTCATTAATATATTGAGATCTTCAACACTTTCAACAAAATTCCTTGCCAAATGTTTTTATGAAAACTGAGATATCACAATATAAGACAGAAGCCCTGTCATGGATATAAGCTTAAAATATGGAACAGAGAGGACAGGAGTAAATTATATTCCTACAACAGTATCCAGACAGAGCATTTGGGATCTGTTACAGGATCGACATTGTTCAACACATCCATAAATGAGCCGTATAAATGAGCAAGCAACAACACAAGTTTATGGTGATATGAAGTTTGTTAAGGCACAGGTGACAAATAAAATGTAGAAATGTCTCAAAAAAAGTTATGGTTTCATTTGATGACAATACAAAATAAGTGGTGGGAAAGATCTAAAAAGTAGCGCAAGGAGTTTCAACTTTTGTTTCTATCAGTAACTGAGTAAAAAATACTTAACTAAGCTAAACTATAGAAGTTACTGATTTCCCAATAACTTTATTCCAAAATCTTGATATGTTTTACTTCTATCTTCCCAAACAATGTTAAAAATTAAAAAGTTCACCGACACCAGAAGGCTGTGCCTGGGGGAGTAAAGTGCACTTTACATTCTTGACACTATAGAGCATTTGCCACCAAGATTATAACTATCATGCGTCATTTTTTTATGCAGTTCAGCACCCAGTAAGTTCCATAATGGATGACTTCCATATGACCAATCTGATTTAAGCAAAAAACATGACCTGTGGCTTAATAACTCAAACACAAATAGGAATCTCAAGTGCTGCTTCCAACCATTGTAAAGAAATACCCAAAATTCAGCCTGGGACTGGATCTCTTGATTCCTTCTTGTAAGTAGAGGGAGAGGGTGAAAGAGGAAATTAACACTCCAATATAGACCTAATGGCCATTGCCTCCACTGTACAAATTTTAAGAACTACCACACCTTGACAACTGCAGCAAAAAACATATAGTAGCTTCAATTACTAACAAGGTACCATTTTATGGGAAGTTCTTTTGGGGTTTAAACGGCTGAAGAACTTCAAAAGCTTTCCTGGTCAAATATAGTAACAAAATTCCTTACGCTACAGATTGTGTTGTGGGTTAATCCCCAGTAAGCAAACAAGCAACACACAGCTGCTCACTTGCTCCCCTCCAGGACTTACCCCTATGGGACAGAGGAAGAGGAAAAGAAGAAAAAAAGCTGTGTTTTGAGATAAAAAATGCTTAATAAGCAAAAGAGGAGTGAAAAAAAAGAGAAGCAAATGATGCAAAGGCAATTACTCACAATCTCCCATGGGCAGACAGATGTCCAGCCAGTTCCCAAGAGAAAGATATCTAACCTCCCCAAACTCCTTTCTCTTCATTTATTTATTTATTTATTTATTTTATTTATTTATTTTTTTGCTAAGCATGAGATTAAGTGGCATGCAATACCCCTTTGGTTAGCTGAGGTCAGCTGTCCTGACCTTGTTCCTTCCCAGATTCCTGCACCCCCTTGAGCCTACTTGCTGGTGGGACACTGTGCAAACACTGTTCAGCAAATAACTAAAACACAGGTGTGCTATCAGCATTGTTTTTGTCGCAAATCTAAAACAGAACTATGTGAGCTGCTTAACTCCATCCCAACCAGATCAACTACACTGAGGAAGTTATATAGTGGAAGTTTACATGGAACAGTAAAAAATTCTGAAGCATAACAGATATCTTCACCTGTAGAAAATGTGGCATTGCTCGTCATCTTTGCCATAAAATTAAATACAAAACCTGGAAGAGAACACATCTCCCAGAGAAGATGACTACAGTAAAATACTGAAACAGTATCAGTGTTACTAGCTGAGCTAGCATTAACTCCATAAAATCCTATTTGCTCTATACTTCAGCTATAAAAACTAAATTTGAATTGATATAATAGGTTCTCTGGGAAACAATACAGTGACCTTCCAATAAAGATGAAAAGTGACTCTTTATCAGGGAGTGTAGAAATAGGACACTCAGAGAAATGCTGAGATCAAGTTGCCCATAGAAACTTTGGATGCCCCATCCCTGAAGGCATACAAGGCCTGGTTGGATGGGGCCCTGGACAGTCTGATTTTGTAGGTGACAACAAGCCTGCCCACAGCAGGGGGTTGGAATAAGATGATTTTTAAGGTCCCTTCCAAACCAAGCCTACAAAGCTGGGGGTGGGAGGGGGGAGGAAGAGTCATATGAAAAATTTCTGCCACTTCTTTTCTGTTTTTTTCCTTAGAGAAGTGTGTACAAATATAAAAAACATGAGGAAATGAACACAATAGAAAGCCTGTTACACTTTCAAAATGCCTCTTAAGTATACCCAGCAATTTTAATAAGCTTCTTTTCTTGTTTTGCTCTTCCATATATTCAGAGCTAAAGCCAAAAAAAGCAGATGTATTCATCTCTATCGGTGACTATTTTGGGTACCTGCTAAATGATGCCTTTGGGGGACAGCATGTAAGAAAGGTGAGAAGAATAACTTTTGATGCTGTTGGTCTGATGCCCAGCTTACTCCAGGATTAAAAATATAAGCACTGTTTTAAGCCAGGCATCATAGCACTGTTCGCAAACAAATACAATGGACGTCACATATTTTTATTAAGCAGGTTAGCAATGGAAAAAATAAGTTAAAAGCAGTTTGTTTGCAAACACAGCTTTATGTCAATATTCTTTCTTTTTAAATGTTTATATGTTTCCAATAAAAGATAGTAGGTCAACATCAAAGTTTTCTTAATATGGAAAAAATGTCAGATAACAGATAACCAATAACAGATTTGAAGATCAAACCTGGATTTGATATTCATAATATTTGTTTTTGCAAATGGTTCCAATTCAGTGTTTATTCCCTAACACACTGAACTATCTAAAGTAATTAAACCACGCAATGTAGCAAGTTAGAAAAGTGCGTTATCTCCCCTCCCCCAAGAGAATTTGTCATTTCCCCTTTTGAACCCATTTGTTCCCCAAAATTCTACTCCATGCCTTTAAACTACTGTAGAATAGTATTATTTTATACAATTAAAATCTCCACAAAAAGAAACAGTCAAGAGCCACTGCTGACTAACATTCCCAGAATGGTTGAAATGGGCTACGAAATCAAGGAAGTTTAAGGACCATTTTTTACAAAGGCTATATTTTGAAGCGAAAGTGCCCTAATCACTTTGGCTGACACGGTGATGTCCTATTAAAAGTTCAGTAGTGAAATGAGTCTAAAAGAGTCGTGTGTAAAAGGCATAAAACACAGATCCTGTCATATTCTACGCAGCTTGTTAAAATCCTTGAAGTTGTAAGAGCAGAGTCAAATTAAACAAGTTTCCAGTCTTCCCCTGATAAAAACCTAGACAATTTTTTAATGAAAACCCAAAAGATAACCAATTCTTTTCACAAAAATCTCTACTTCTTCTGACTGGGAATTTAGTACTGCACTGCAAAGTTAGCTTGTGGAAATGTTTTGAGTGCCTTTAATAAAGCTGACAGTTGTACTAAATCCATTAATTTATCACCTATTTTTGCCAAGGGAGGATGAAGACTTAAGGGGAAACGAGGAAAAGAAAGTGAGGGAAATGGCAGAGAAAGGTTGTAAGAGAATCTGAGCAAGCAAATTTAAGAGCACCTATGCACCAACTCAAGGTGGATAGACTTTTTAATATCCTAAAAATCACAATGACAATTTGTTGACCAATATGATCATGCACCAGGCTTCGAGTACCTACTAAAATCAGCAGCATGCACTTCTGGTTCCTGAAATAGTAACACAAGAACACTTAAAGCAAAAGTAAGACTTCCAGAAATTGTGTTAAATAATTTAACACAAGTGTTTATATTCTTTCCTGACTCAAAATATTTATTTGGAGCTATACAACCTTCTGTTTTGCAAGCATTAAACTTCGAACTCATTTTCTGTAATAACTATAAATATTTCACTGACAAAAACAAATTTTCATCTAATGGAAAAAATATAGAAATGTGATAATGCACATCTGTTACAAGTAGTAAGACCACATTTTAAAACTGTGCTACTTCTGGGAGTACTTTTAAATTTTTTTTTTATGTGAGCAAGCCTAACAGACAAAAGAATTCTGATGATCAAATCAATAAAATTGACTACTGTTTCTGACCACAGATTTTCTGAACAAAGTCCACCCAGATTTACACACATTCACAAAGCAAGATTTAAGAATGAATGCTGATCCTGGAGAAAAAAAAAAGCAAAGACTTTTCTCTTCATCAAGTTGGGTCAGAAAGTTATCCGTAATTTCTCATGCGTGTAAAAATGCTGATGAAGTGCAATGATTGTCTACCAAGTTTCTTTTTCATCAAAGCAAACGAATCCTTTTCAAACCTCAACTGAACTAAAAAAAATCTGATTAGAAGGTAAGTTAAACATTACAGATGTTAACTATTTCCCACTCCCAAGGAAAATGAGTAGTTCTGTTTGATTTCTTGAGTATTACCTTAATACAGTTCCACTGAATAGTTCCACATCTTCTATTCACTGAAATTTCCATCAAGAGCTACCTATAGTTTTATTTAATGGTCTGCTTGCAAACTTTTTAATCATATCAGTTCTACCTCTGGCAAATATGGAGTCATAACTAATCTCAGATTGTAGTACAAAACAATTAATTATGAAGGATCAAATAGTGTCTAGTTTCCATAAATATCCATCAGTATTGGTGAATGACTTTCTTGGCCTCTGTATTAATAAGCTTATAAATTTCAGTAAGGTGATTCACATAGAGAGTTTCAAGCTGGATTTGGTTTCCCTCTCAGTCCCACACACTTAAAAACACAGATCATTCTGGCACTTTAGTTCATCACTCACTCGCCCCTTGACAAAAGAATGAACAGTCTGCAAGATTATGCTACTTGAGTGAGGTATCAGCAACTTGCTGGTGATTTTTACTTAAAATGCCCTTCAGGTTCATTACTTCACTTCCAGTTGCCAAAGCATCTTCTGCTATGACACTTGGATGGTCTCATTTGTGTTTGCGCTTCCTGTTTTAGGAACCACAGCCCTAATGCCTACATATAATATTGTTTTTAAGGGATCTTTTTTTGCCTTTACAGTTTTACCAAAGCAGACCAAAACCCCCCACATTTTGTACGCAAAGTGCTTCCTCAGTTACCAAACACACTGTAGAAGGACCTCTTGTTTTCAGAAGTCTTCAACAAGTACTTCAAAGACTACAACAAATGTGCAGCATGTTTGTAAAAGAAATTACTCACACTTCAGTTTATTTTGGTCTCAAACAACTTCATGACAACTATTCTATTACACCATTTGTCTTTCTGTAGGGCGTGGGCTGTGATTTTTCTGGCTATCTCAGTGATTAGTTTGTTTGCCTTAATCAAACATCTATTTCAGAGACAAAAGTATTTGAGGCCACCTTGCCTACCCTAAGCAAGTCTTAGCATGTAACTGCTGTACTGATAAGATGCTCTGTCAGTGCCTCTCTGAAGTAAGATTAACACAGTACTATAATCAACTTTCACATTATTAAAGTTTTGGTTTTTTTTTTCCAGATTGTATTTTTTCTTTTATTCTGTGTGAAAAGTAACAAAAGCATCACTGAAACTCTTAGACCAAAACCCTTATTGCAACCTTAAAAATCTGTATTGATGAAACACTGTTTATCCATTCGCTTTTTGACACAAAGATCAGTTGACTGTTATCCTGTCATGAGAGATTATTACTTTAATATGAAGAATAGTAGTATATGGACTAACTAGTATTTTTCAAAATTTAACTGACATACTTGAATTCATTAAATTAATTAGCCACATGATATATTATAATATATATATACCAAATAACAATGAACTTAAGCTTTTTTTATATCAAGGCTCCATTTCAGTATTAATTCCATTGTTCAGAACACAGAACCATCACATGCAGTTGAGGTTCCCTCTGAAATCTTGCAGTTTGTATGACATACAATGGATACAATACATGGATACAATACTGTGACATTATCTACTGTATTCTCTCATTCATTAGAATTCTTCTGAGTAAACCGTGTTCACTCAAGACTAACTTGGCTTCTTCTTTATAGTTTTTTCTCCTAGTTTGCAGAATAAACTATTTCACATTAAACTGATAATACAATAATACAAAAGAATACTCCAATGTGATATATAATACTATACCAATCAACATAATTTTCAGACTAAGGTACTTGTACTCACTTGGTGTTTTTTCAACCTTGTCACCACCACAGACTACTACTATCTTCTATTAAAACTGGATTTCTCTCTCTCTTTTTAACTCACTTTGTTTATCAGCTGTTTCCTTTAACTCAGGTGAAAAATCCTCAAAAACATACTCCATGAGTTCAGAGCGGAATTTTCTGTGAATACTGACTTCTACCTCTGCCTTTTAAAAATGCAAATCATTTTTAAACTTTATAGAATTTCTTTAAAGAACTTTAAAAATACTTTCTTAAAGGAAATTTAAACAAAGCTCTTTTCATCATACAATCTAGAGCTGTTATGGAGTGGATCCAAACTTGGAATCAATGTGAGTATTTTGGTACTCCATGCATAATGTTTGTAAGAGAAATAACTGCTTGTGTACAGACTGTGAACATGCATTTGGTTTGAGCAAATGGAAAGTAGAAAGCAGTTCTTTTAAATAGCATATTAAAGCCTTTTCCTTTAATTTTCCTGACTAACTGCTTGGAGTACAAAATATTCATAGAATTTTTAAATATTTTTTTCTAAATATCAAATAACCACTGCATTTAACAAATGAAGACATACGTTATCTTAGTCTGTCGTATTACTTCCAATAATGCCAAAAATGTACTCCTTGGTTCCTTGGATTTACTTCAACAAAACTACTTTTCTAATGTAGAACTTAACCAGTGCCCATATATTCTTTTTTTTCTCTCATATCAACATGTCATCACACCTACTTATATATATATACCTTACAAATGTAAAATAATTTCACCTCAGTATTTCAATAGTAATATCTCTCAGTAAATTATTTGCCCATTATATTTTACTCATATTTAAGAACTAGTAAAAGCTCGTATCAACTGTGCATGTTGTGAAGAGATAGTAATGAAATAACCTGTCAGCTAGAGGGAAGCTCCATGAAGAAATCTGTCATCATTCTTCTTCCAAAATAATCCATGCTTCTCAGGGACTTCCAGATAGTGGATACTGACAGAAATTGCAACAACAGCCCAAGCATCCTGCATTACAACAGATGATGCTTTTTGTGGTTCCACTTCCTATGGACTCCCCATCATGCCAATATTAAATTCACTGTTCCATTCTCAAGCAAGCAACTCATATAAGTGTGACAGCAGACACTCTAGCTAGCAAGCAGTGAACAGATACCATATCGAAAAGGACAGATATTTACAAGTTTGTTGACAGTCAAATTCTTATCAAAATGTGACACACATGAACTTTCACTTCAGTAAAAACAAAGAGAGAACTGACCTATTACCTAGTGGGTTGCACTTGAAGTAAAATACCTTGGTGACTTCTCAAATCATGCTATGAAGTATGATTTGAAGTCTTTGTGAACAGGACACATTTTAAAGCAGGCATGTCCAACCTTCAGCCACCAGGCAACAAGTGGCCCTGAAGAGGTAGTAATGTGACCACATAAGACCATAAACTTTTAACATTTAATGTGAATTTTAGTGATATTTTTCATGGCTCAACTGCATGTAGCTCAAGCCCAGGCTGTATAGATGAATGTAGAATGTTGTGTAGGGGAGGGAAAAGTGAAGTGCTAACACTGCCTCCCACAGTTGCCACACGTACTCAGTTGAACTGAAACTCACATTGAACATTACATGTTTTTGCCCTTTGACAAGTAAAATGCAGTGATTGCCAATAATGATAGTTCAGCCTACTTACACATGCGCTTGCCTATGAAGATACACGCTTTTTTATTACCTAGAAACGTAATTTTTCTTATTTAATTATTAAACTTGTGCTTGTGTTATTTAATAAAGTAATATAATAAATTAACACAGAATTAACAGAATTGACATAAGAAATAGCCAGAACACATGCGATGCTTACAAACATTGTAATTCTCAACTTCTCAAAAAGCTGAAAAACGTATAAAATAATTTGTGATTTGTCTTTTTGGTGGACTTGACTGCACATTTGAATGGACTAAACGTATATCTGGGTGGCCTGGTCTAGTGGGTGGCAACCCTATCTATGGCAGGGGGTTGGAACTAGATCGTCTTCAAAGTCCCTTCCAACCTAAGTCATACTATAACTCTCTGATTATAAAAGAATTTCCATTCAATCAGCTTTATTAACCGCTGTTACAATCACATGTGCATGTAGTCTGTCTTCATATAATATACAGTACACTCAATTAAGAGGAAACAAATACGCTTACACTCAAGTCATATGTATAATCTTAAATTATGACCATGATAAAGTGCTTTTTTGACCTCTTAAAGCTACATTTCAACAGTTACTCAAATGACTTTTGTCATAGGAAGACAGAATTTACCCTGGAAAAACTGAATTTTTAGAGCACCCAAAAGAAGTCTGAAAATAGATGCATGCTCTTCAACGTTAAAAAAACAAGAAAGGAACTACTATCGTGTAATGACATGAGTCCCATACAAAATATTCATGTTGACACCATAAGTCTGTAAAAGCATAAATAAACAGATATTGACACACACACCCCTTAAAAAAGTGAACAGAATTTAGGGGAACATTTTTTAAGACATATTTTTGTCAGGTATACCTATAGAAAATTTTCTTCAATTACATACAAAATCAAAAACATTTCTCAATTTAAAAAAAAAAAAAACTAAAAAAATCAGGTAAGACAACATTTATCCTTCTATACTAAAATCTTATTGAACATTTGACTTATTTCCTTGTTTGTTTTTAACTAAGTTGTAAAAATCTCTACACAAGCAGCAAAAAGAGTATCTACACTGGATGCAAGGCAGTCTACCTTTCTGGTTGGCAGAATGCATTTCTCAGTCTAAATGATTTACTTCAAATAGTTTCTATGAGTAGAAAAGTTGCCCAGGTGCAGTTTCTTTTTGCCTGCAGCTGAAGCAATTGGCTGTTACTGAAGACATGGATAGTGTTTGTTTCACCACCTCTTTGCTGTGCCCTTTCTGTCACCTGAATTCCAAACACTATCTCGACATGGAGACTAAAATTCCTCAGAATCGTTGATTAAAAACACTTTCACTACTTTTTACAGGCTTCAAAGCAGAAAAGGAAAAAAGAAAAAAGAGCTGTAATATTTTCATATGTTTTTAAAAAGTGTTTGCCATTTGTTCTTCTCTAATCAAAATGTGAACATTTTTGTCTATAACTACAGGCCTTTCTCAGTTTTGATCAGGAACAGGCAAGAATCTTTCCTATAAATCTTTTCATGTCCTAATTAATCCCCTTTGATTTGGTTTTAGATGAAGATTCTATCATTAATCATATAAATCACAAAAGTAGATACTTTGCAGGAAGAAAAAGAATTACATACCTTATGTTGGATAAGGAGACCATAAACCAAAATATTTTTCCTCTTCACTTCCTTTGCAAATTTCTTCATTCTAGTCAGTTCTTCCAAATCAATGCTGAAAGAAGTATTTTCCGAACTATTCAAGTGAACCTGCAAAAGAACAAAATTGAAAAAAAATACACTTTTTCAAGTGTGTTTTTCAATTGTTTTTTTAGACTGGCCATTTTTAATATCTCATACCATTGTTAAACACACACAAGAACACAGGCAAGCCAAGATTTCTCTTAGTTAGGTTCTATTCAGGATGAGTTCCATCACTCACATATTTAGTGACAAGTATTTCTTTTCAAAGAACCATGAGATCAATATGCCAGAACAAAGCAGAACAAAACGCTGTAATTAAGTAATAACTAAATTAGAAAACAAACATTCTTTTTTTAAGTTCTAATCTAACTTTCAAAGATTTTTACTATCAGGATAATGGAGAAATAAAGCTGATTTTCTCAAGAATCTTTGAGGTCTTCCAAATGGAATTCCATTCTTCAAAGGTTTATTTTCAACTTACAAATTTCTCAGTGTAGCATATTTGTTGTCTAAATCGGTTTTGCTTCAATAAAACACAAAGGGACAAAAAGATCCCTTAAGAATCAGTACAAAGGATAGACTTTGCAATCAGTGCAAATGAGGGAATACGGACCAAAGTAATTATTATGTCCAGTGCAAGATCATCCTTATACTGGGATCATTCGTCCCAAGCTAGTTAAACAGATAATTTAACACAATAATAACACCTGTCATTTTTATATTCAAAAAAAGTCAAACACTAAAAGGAAAAATAAAACTGGTTCTCAATTATCAGAACATCACAAAAAATACTGCATGTATTCTGAAATAAAAAATAGACAAGAACTTTCTGATTATGGAAAACTAAACAGTTCTTCAGGCTGAAAACAAAATGTTGCTGATTACAAGAACAGAATGGAAGCAATTAGCTGCTGTCTTTGTTTGTCTTTTCAATTCTTCACCAAAAGGAACAATTTTAGTTTTGAGAGTAGATGAGAACAGTGCTTCCAGTACAGACAGTACCTAAAACATATGCATATAAATGTCATTATATCGCTTAAACTTCTGAGTCACTTAGTCTGAGAAACATTTATGTGCTTTTCCACAACAAAAGTGACCCATAAGTCACTAACAGTACACTCAGTTTCTAGATTAAATTTAGTATGTGACAAAAAATAAAATCACACTTATAAGCCTTATTGAAGAGGTCACCCAACTTTAATTAAATACTGCTGAAAGAAGTTTCTATCTCTCAGACATAACATCTGTAATGATTTCCAGGAATCGGAAGTTTAAAGGACTTGAATAGTTCCCAGTGATTAATAAAAGACAATGATTTGTTTAGCTAATATTTTAGTTATTTAAAACATACTTTTCACTCCAGCTGTCTTTCAAAAAGATAGCATAGCACGTAACTATACCAAATGGGAAAACAAAATGTCTTTTTGTAATTATGATACTTCATTGTATAGAGCTTATATTCATAAATACACATATTTGTGTTTTAAATGTTACCAACTGCTTCCACCTAGTTCTAAGACTTTTCTCCCACTGCCTAGTTTTGGGAAATTTCAAGTACTTGCTAAGAACAATTGAATAATGATGTAATCTGGACAACAGTAAAGGAACTAAATATATCATTTCCTCTTGTAGAATCATAGAATCATTAAAGACTACCAAGATCATCTTGTCCAACCATCAACACATTACCACCTTGTCCCTAAGTCTACACATTTCTTGAACACCTCCAGGGATGGTGACTTGAGGCTCTCCTAAAAGGAGCTCACTAAAGTAAGTTGTGCATGCAGCAGACTGCTCAAACAAATACACTTTCATTTAAAACGGTGCTGGATACTGCAATGACTTGAAGATCTACTACTTTAGGGATAAAACCTGAGGTTCAAAGTGAGTATGTGTTACCATTATTTGCATCCATATCTACTTCTCATGGAATATTACCCCCAGAATATTATAGCTGCAATCATTTAAACAAAGTTCCTACATTCCATGTTTCACAGGAAAAAAAGTAATAATAATTAAGACTTAATTCAAGGTCCAAGATAGAGATTATCTAGGAGTTTGACAGAAAATAATCATGTTTTTAACACCGTAGCATTACTCAACTTTGATGAATGTATGAAAGGACCTATTAGAGCAGGTTCAGAGGAGGTTCACAGAGATGATCGGGGAGCTGAAGCATCTCTTCCATGAACACAGGCACACAGACTTAGGGTTGTTCAGCCCAGATAAGAGAATCATTACAATACATAAAGGGGGCCTACAAGATGGAAAGAAACTCTTTATCAAGGTGTGTAGTGATGAGACAAGGAGTAATGCTTTAAAACTAAAAGAAGGGAGATTTAGATTAGATATTAGGAAGAAATTCTTTACTTGGAGAGTGATGAGCCATTGGAACAGGTTGCCCAGAGTAGTGGTGGACACCCCATCACGGGTTGGATGGGATCTTCAATCTTACAGCATTTTGGTAAGTATGTTAGTTAAACTTCTACGTACTTCATAGTTCATTTTTAATACAGAAAAGCAATAATCATTTTAAAAAATTTTAAGAATTTACACAACATAGAAAAATAAAGCCACTCAATTTTCTTTCTATTGAACATTCCAGCAGATGACATCATTTGAGGCGTCCCCAGGAAAGATGGAGCACAACAACAGCAGGATTTAGCAAGTCAATATGTACAGCCATAACAGACTTCTTACAGAACTACATAATAATTTACCTTTTTCTTGTGTTGGTTTATTTTCTGCCAAAATGCACTACTTTTGTTGAAGTGAAAATGACACCCTTCACAGCTTAATCTACAGTTCTAATCTTAAATTTTATTCAGATATATCAGTGTCTCTCAAAAGTCTAAACAGAGAGTGATTGTTAAAAAACACTTCACTAGATACTTTCCATAGGAAATTATAGGAGTTACATACCGAAATAAGAACAACTGGATGTAAGAGAGAAATATTTGATCCTTCTAACATATCCACTAGCTGCTGGATTTCTTCAGTGGCATACGTTTTATCCTAAGTAAGCAAAAATGTTTAGAATTACTGAAAATATCAAAGAACTATCTCATTGAAATGGAATTCACAGTAGATTATTTACCATAAAAAGATCCATAGCTTTTCATTTGTTTATATATTTTAATGCCTTAAACAGATAAATTGTGATTGTTTGAAATAAACTGAGACTAAGATTACCTTTAAGAAATAAATGCAACAAGCTTAAGGATCTTGATGGATCTCATATACAGTTCAACTAAAACAACTATGTTGCCATACAAGGGCCCAAACACTTATTTTGACCATACTGGCAATGCACAGTTAGATGACTACACACATGAGATATTCTTCATGAGACAATTCACTACACTGTAATCTCTACGAAAGGAAATATTAAACCACTTCAGTTGCATCTCTCTTGTTTATGGACTGTTTAAGAATACACTGAAGGAAGTACAAAAGCCAGAGAGAAAGAATGGAATAGTAAGTCAACAGTTGATTTTGATGTATATCAGAAAAAACAAAGATCAATACAGATACATCAAGAGGTTAGAAAAAATATATATTATTCAAATATGAATTTCTTGTTTGCTATTACTAGTAGGCTTATGTGCAAACATTAAAAGCATTTATCCTTCCTACTTACATTTATGCAAACAAAATTGTAGCACTGTCCTGAAAAGGTGTTCTGTAGATGGCTATCGCCTTTGCTTAGAGATACTGATATAGCTTCAACCTGATTAAAAAATACATATTATTAATTTGTGAATTACACTTATATTTGTGAAAGTTTCTACAATCATCAAAGAGGTTGTTAATTCAAATAGCATAAAACTGGCAAATACTATTTCCAATATAGGAATTAAATACTCAGACTTTAGATAACTCAACAGTGAAGCACAGAATACAACACCCTGCAGAGGTTTACAAAAATTTTTCCTGACATTTGCTGCTAGAGGGAACCACTCCAAAATGAGCCCTGAAAGTATTATATATACTACAGCTACTGCCTGGATTAGGATGTTCAACTGTTACCAGGGATGAAACAAAGAAGACAACCAAACAAAGAAACAATGAAGACAACCAAATTATTTCAGATCTTTGATTCTGAGCAAATCTTTATAAAGTTCAATAAATACACATATATTGTCTTCATGCAACCAAAAATAACATAAATGATTAAGTATATATGAACAAACTGTTGCACAGGTATATTATTTTGTTTACAAGAATCATTCAGAAATTCTCCTGAAAAGTATTTCTGTGATGAATAATCAAACATTTATTTTGTAATACCAACTAAGAAATTGAACTTCTGCTGCAGTAAAATCAGAAATTCCAGATGTCTTCACAACCTTCCACATAATGAAATGAACAGGAGCACACTCTGCAAGACTTTTCAGAAGATAAAAGAAACAAGACCCAAAGAAGTATTCCTTTTTCCCTAACATAGAGGGATTTAAAATGCTTAAGCATTCCACAACATTCAAAAATAATTAAGTGCATCATTTTTCAGTTAACTTGGACAATCTGATAAGGTTGTACACCAAGCTTTTGTTTTATAGCTATATTATTCAGGAAAAATAACCAGATTCCTCTCTTGGAAAAGTAAGCATAGCTAGGACTATATTTTGTAAGGGGCGGAATCACAAAATGGTACCAAGACAAACACATATAAGCGGTATAGGCATATACACCCATCTCCCATTGGTGGGTTGTCCAACTGAAGAGCTTCTCAAATATTTGTAAATGTACCAGGCCAGTTAGCTTTTAAAGAGCCCTTCCTTCACATGAGATGCCAAATTGTACTCCTTCCCTTGTATGATTTCATTGAAATCACGCATGTGTTCTCAAATAAGCACAGGCTCACACAGCATGCATACTACTCTAGTAACATGCAAACAAGAACATAAGTAGCTATACGCATGTTTGATGAGAAAATCCTCATTTTACATACCACTGAGCACATGTAAATTGTTTTGGTAAACTAAGCACATTCCAAACTAGTAAATTCAGTTTGAATTCTATGAACCAAACAACAAATGTCTCTTTATCTCATCATTTTTTACTTCATTCTATTAGAATACCAGGAAAAAAAAAATAATAATAATAAAAAAAAAAAAATAGTTGAACATGCCGCTATGCAAACAAATAAAAAATAATAATTCTTAAACAAAAATTTTTACACTCAACTCAAAAGACTTTTCTTTTGTATGTATGTCTCTGACAAGGCTCTCAGTGGAGTTACAAATCAATTTCTTTGTTAAAAGCAGACTCTAGAACACCTGTGGTTGCTCTACACAGTGCCTTTCCAAAGTTATGAAAAGTTATGGAAAATCAAATGATCATAACACGTATACTACTATTTCTATTTCTCAGATCATTTCCCAACACAGGAATGATTTTTCCAATGATGTGTAGAATTAGTATTTTTCATGTAGTGTTTTTAAGGATTCACAGATCATTTCTGTCTTTTCTAGTTTTATTCCAGGACCTGCCTTTCATGAATGCATAGTTGCTAGACTTGATCCCTCGGTTGTCCCATGCATGCTAGATTATTGTAGTCCAGACAATTGAAGGCAGTTTATTCTGCTCCCCCCCTCCAAGACTTCCAGCTCAGGGGGCTAAGTAACCTTGAGGACAATTGGTCTGACTATTATAAACAGAAGCAAAGAAGGCGCTGAGAACCTCAGCCTTTTCCTTGTCCTCAGTGGTAACAATTCCTGCAGCAAGGCAGGAGATTCTCTGTGGCCCTTCTCTTGTTCTTAATTTATTTGCAGTGACCCTTCTTAAAAGATTGTAAACTATTTTTTTTTCCCCAAAGTCAGCAAAATCTCCCTGGGCCTATCTTCTTCCCTGCTGGCTCATCTTCTGACATGGGACAGCCTGTTGCCTGTTCCTGAGCCTTTAAGATTTCCTTCTTGAGCAATGTCCAGCTTTCCTGGACTCCTGTGCCCTTCAGGACTGATTCCCAAGAGATCTTCTTGACCAACAGTCTAAACAGTCAAAGTCTGTCCTCTAGAGGTCCAGGGTAGAAGTTTTGCTGATCCCATTCCTGACTTCACCAAGGAAGAAAATCATTTTATGGTCATTACGATCAAGAAAACTTCCGATCGCTCTGACCATTCTTCATCTGTTTGTAATCAGCAGACCTAATGAGATGCTTACCCTGGTAGGCTCTCTTACCATATGTGCTAGGAAGTTACCTTTCACACACTCCAGGAACCTCCTAGACTGCCTCCTCTCAGCTGTACCAGCAGATGTCAGGTAAGCTGATGTTCCCACCAGAAGAACCAGGGCTACTGACCAAGTGAATTCTGCCAGCTGCCTATAGAACACTTCATCTGTTTCTTCATTCTGGTTGAGCAGTCTATAACAGACTTTCAATAGGATGTTAGCCACACTGGCCTTCCCCCTGATCCTCTCCAATAGCAACTCAATATTATCATTCCCAGTTTTGAGCTCTACAGATTCAATAAACTCTCTCTAACACAGAGAGTCTCTCCTTCCTTGTCTCTACCACCTAAGTGCTAGATGTCATCACTTAGACTGATTTAATAGAGCCATCAAAAAAGATTCAATCTCATTTCAGTAGGAATCCTTTCATTTTACTCTTTCATTACCTTGTTTGTGGTAATTTTATGTACGGATTATTCAAATGCCCCATAGGATCAGATGCTTGACCCACCCAACAGCTAGTCGTTTCTGCAATGAAAAGATCCAAAGATGTTGCAGATTTTAATTAATTCTGACACAGATGTGACTTGAAGTTATTAAATTTAGCTTCATAAAGGTGATTGTTCAAACAAGTTCTTCCCTTTTTCTTTCTGGCTTGGAAGTGCTTCTTGTGGTATTTTTGTGTTTAAAATTAAAAAACAGAGATACACAGTGTGTGTGTTTAAGTCAATCTTTATAAAGACTGCATTTTTTTCTTCACGTGGGAAAGTGATGTCTTTCTTCCAATTGCAGAATAGTTTAAAGAGAGAAAAAAAAAAAAAAAGGAAAACTAGTAATGGATGTAGTATCAACGAAGTGGAAAAAGACTTCTGTCCCATCACACAGCTACTCAGACAAGGAAAAAAAATCTTATTCAACTCTACTAATGTTTTTCATTTTAAAATGTGGATATGCAATTGATTAAAACAATGATGTTCCATAATACAATTGCTTCCAAAATAAAGCTGAAAGTGCAAAGTTAAGTTTCATTTCAAAATGTAGATCAGTCAGTTCAATATACAATAACATCCCATAGTAACCGAGCACAAAAAGCAGATCAACAGATATGAACCAAATACATTATAAAACTACAATTATGCAAAATTGGAAACCATTGCTCTTGAACAGTTATTCCTGCTCTATTTCTCTGTGTAAAAGAAAGATGTGATCCCATCGCATAATACATAATTAAGAATTACTCTATTATCAGTCAAGATATCTCTAATTACCAAAAGTTAATCATATTTGGGAAGTGAAAATATGTGATAGTTCCATTAGTGGGAATAATGAACGAGGAAAAGATATTTAAATGTCAGTGGAGATGTCCATCAATAGTCAGCAATGCTTCAATTAGCATTCACTGTGAGAGAATTGCACCTCTGTATTTCTCTGCCAAAAGGCTGAACTTTACATTCATACAAACAAGTTTCTTAGTTGTTTGAGACTTTCATTCAGACTTTAAAGTAACAGAAGCATTTCTTCTCAAATGTATTTCTAACAATTTGGGTTCACTGAACTCATAAAATCTGAAGAACATGGCCTCTCTGCAGTCTGGATACAATTTCTCCTCTAATCCAATAAATATATTTTAAAAAGCATTGGTAAGATCCCTCTCTACAGCATAATTAGGCAGGAGATGATTCTTGGTAACTTCCACACCTGGTGTTAATCCTTTTTATTAAATACTCAAGCGATGCAGGAGATCTCAGAGTCTGTATTCAGAATTTAGATGATTTGTTATGAGTTGCGAGAACAAGAAATTATACTTACTTTTATTTGACTTCTTATAGATTCATGAAGGAGAAAACCTACTTGCACAACAGCTTCCTTCACATCAGTAATAATACAAATTTGTTGTGATAAGCTGTCTGCAAGCAAGAAAAAAAAAGCCCACATTTATTTCATGCAAAAAAAAATAAATCAGTTACTTATCTGTTCAGCATTATCTTCAATACATGTACTGCTGTCTTCTGGTAGAATCTTTTCAACAGCTGTAGATTTAAATTTAAGACCTATCTCAAGGCACAATTAACATAATTAATATATATATGAAACTTAAAATTCTTTTTGCATTTTTTATTATTATTTTTTTTACCATTTGAAAATATCACATTCAAATAATGAATTTCCGTGAAAGGATATTTGCTCAGATCCACATTACTGCCATGAGATGACCACCAAGAAAGTAACTTCTTGAAATATTTATGCTGCTTCTCAATTCATTGCCAATGAATGTAGTATTAGCACCTTTGCCAAGAAGTTGCTATTAGAAAATAAACAAAAAAGGTCCAGTAGACACCAGACGGAATAAATCTTTGTCTGGGGTAATCTTTCTGCAATTAGCTAAAAATGTAAAAACCGTGATTAAAGTCTAATTATATTTAAAGCAGACTTCAGTAAGACTTCAGTGACAAATACTGAATACATCCACAAAATTAACTAGTAGTGAAAGACATAAAAGAAATTATGAAACTACAGCCTTAGAAACAATCTCCATAAAATTCAATTAAATGCATCGAAGATTATTTAAGCAAACCTCTCATATTTTATTGTAAACTCAAAGACCTTAAGAAAAAAAAAAAAAAAAAAAAAAAAAAAAAAAAAGATATATAGGCCTAAGAGTTAATTTTAAAACTGATGCAAAGTTAGTGTTATTGGAAAATTATTTGTGCTTTTTAAATGATTGTTGTGAGCAGGAACAGTGAATTAACCACTGAGGATCCCAAAAGGTATCTAGAATGATTCTATGAATCGTGGACACTTACTATGGCCAATCTTAATAAATTTTTTACAAAAATAATGGTAGCAACTCCCATTTTTATGTTAGCAAGAATGGGGCAGGAAGGAGAAAAAACAGAGACCAATAAACATCTGTGTTTAAAACACCACAACCAGATGAAAGTGAGAAAACAAAAATGCATGACCAGCTCTCACAGGACAGGAAATCACAGAATGCCACATTTCTGTGAGAGAAAGCTTCCTATAGATTCAATGGGCAAAATATATATACTGAAGATAACCCAAAGTTGACTTTTACTTAATACAGAATAACTGCATAGTCTAAAAAATGAGTCAGTGGGAAAACCATATTGAATTAATTTCTTATCAATAGAAAGCAACGAGTGGGTAGACTGAAATCAAAGAGCAGGAGCCACTTGAATTTAGTAATGGACAAGGAAAGCAGAATAAAAGATGGATGTACATAATAAAACAGAGTGACATTTCAGATTTCTAAAACTCAGATTCTTTGGAACTAATTTAATAAAGAAAGATTGGAGCTACTACAAAAATCCACATGTGGAAGAAGGCTGTGGCACCATAACTTACCACTGACGGTTCTTTTAAAAAAGTCGGCTATCAACAAGCAGTGTCAAATGTATCCAGCAAGAGGCTGCTGAATGTCTGCAACTATAAAAGCCCATCTCACTCCCATCCCCCCTAAACCTCTAACTTCCTCTAACTTACAAAGAGCGAAAAAGGGTAAGACAGAGCTGCAGCTTGAATGTAATAAAGAAGAAAACACAATGAAGGATGAAAACATTTTTAAATTGGAGGAGGAATGCAATGCTGGAGTATGAAAAAATGAAAGCAATGAAAATGTACACATCAGAAAAATACTGAATGCTTTTAAGTGATCAAGAGGAACATGAAGGAAGTCTGGGAAATCTTTCTTTGTTTACAAAATCAATCTAACAAAGCAGCAGTTCTCCCTCTAGCTGAAGTTTAAAACTCACTTTCAATTTAAACATCAACTCTATCAAGTGGCCGGAAAAAAATTGTGTATGAAAACTTAGATGGTCTGCACCTTTGCTGCTTTATGGGAAAAAAAGCTGAGCACAGTCTTTCCGTTCAAGTCTGCCTGCATGCCAGCTATAGTAAGCTGATCCTTATGTTGTACAGCATAACCACAGTGAGCACAGGAAGTCAGCTGGCTGAGGACAAACAAACTACATGCAGAATTTCACTCCTGGATTTTAGAAGCCCTTCTAGATGAATCAGATCATTTTGTTCTGGAGAGCCATGTTAAAGCCCTGTTATCTGTAATACTAATATTCAGCTAATAGAGTTTTGTACCTCATCAGACTTCAAGGGACATCAGACAGTCTCCTTTTCAAACTCCTGCTCAAAGCCTGTAAGGACAGTCACTTAACACATGGATCTTGAAATCCCCTGAGGACGGAGCCTACACAACCTCTCTAGGCAACATCCTCACTGTCTCACTGTCTTCTTGTTCCTATTATTGAATTGGAACTTCCTTGTTCTAATTCCTTCCAGTTTCCTCTTGTCTACACACTGATATACTTTTCTTCCCTTCTTTCATGACCTACCTTCCTTTTCATCTTCCCAAGCTCACCACTCATTATTATATTACCTATCAAAATCTTTCTCACTTTGGTTTCTTCTACTATTATTTTAAACTTATTTCCCTGGAAACCTTTTCTGCCCATTGCCTGTCTGCCAGTTTTCCCTAACTTCTTACCAGCTGTACCTTGATTATGGAGTAACCCTACCGCCCAACACTGCCACACATTTAACATATATTTGGAGCATATTAGGGCATAAAGTTTAAAATGGTTGAACTCTTTCACACTGCCAAATTCTGATCAGTTAAGTATTGTATTTCTCTGCAAGGAAAGTAGTACAAGATTTCAGAATTTAGTCCATTAAGCTGCTTTCTCTCTACAGCAGAATCCTTATGTTGCATCAGTCAACAAAGCAAGGATTTCCCAGTGCAATTTTACTTCCCCTCCTTCAGGTAACCTTGGTGCAGACACACAGATCACCTTGTACAGGCAACAAAGAGGCAGTTTAGAAAGCAATTTATCTGGCACATTTCATTTGTTCACTTTCAAATAAGATTAACTGCTCCCAATACGACACCGACAAGATCACCACCAGCTGTAATAGGAGGTACCAGATACTAGCTTAAGATATTAATACTTGATGTCAAAAGTACATACGTTCTGTTACAGAAGTCCCAACTTCACAAACTTTTCACTTATTATTTTCTTTCTGCATACTTTGAGTAGTTACCTCCCAATTTTTTCTCCCCTGTTACTGGCACACATTCATTTCTTCCATAAACAGTTTTATTTTTGTAATTTTTTCTATTTGACAAATTATTCCTGATGAAATTAAAGATTTCCTCGCATTGGCTTCTAGTGACATAATATTGAAATATTACAGTTCATCTGTGTGGATTTGTAAAGGGATTCAATTTGGTGGTCATCGATAATTTAGGAACATTGTTATTCCCTAGCAACAACTGTTTATTGAATTCCCACATTCTATCAAAGCTCATGACAGTAAAGAAAGAATCATATGCAGACAACTGTATTTATATAGTGACATTAAATATTTACATTTTATACTCAACTAATACATATTGAAATGACAGGCACATATATTTAAAAATCCCCTTTCCTAACAGTCCTGCAAAAACGCCATTAACAGACTATGCATTAATTAGAAGTTTTGATTGCATTACCTATAAATATTCGGCTGAAATACAGGCCTCCTGGTTTCTCTGTCAGTTACGCCATGTCCCGCTCCAACTTATAGGAGGAGGTGCTTGGATAAGGGTCATGTGCAGCACACCCTGAGATGGCCACGTTTCTCGAGATAAGCCCACACAAAAGACTGCTTCCCAGCCATTCATCTGCAGCTCATCTCTGTTGTTGACCCTGGCCTTGTCTATCTGTGTCCCTGAGACAAAGGATTTCTCAACCCTTGACCAGGACTTGCTTGGACTTGTTCATCTGTGTCCTTCATTAAGCTTTGAGGCAATGGTATAAAAGAATAATCTCTTACACACCAATGTTAAGAAAATTTATAGTAGAAAAGTATATAATACATTGTAACGGGAAGCTGTGGATTCCCCATCCCTGGAGGTACCCAAGGCCAGGTTGGATGGGGCTCTGGCACCTGTTCTAGGGCCTGATTTAGTGGTTGGCAGCCCTGCCCAAAGCAAAGGGCTGGAGCTCAATGATCTTTAAGGTTCCATTCAACCCAAGCCATTCTATGATTTTTCCAGTGCAGTGTAAACATTTTAAGCTTTTGGAAATTAAAATGGAGAAAATATGCCTTAGCTTAAATGCATATTTTAAATTATCTTAAACCAGAAACAAGCTAGATTAAATATGAAACCTAATTTTAAATTATTCTATGCCTTGTTTTGTCTGTTGAAAATACTAAATTCAAAACTGTTTTAGATCACGTTACTATTCAGTAACAACTGTTGCAGTCTTTGTCCTAAGATCTCACTCAAAATTATGAATTGAAAGGTGTATATGTTAAAGGAATTACCTTCGTTTCATAATGTATTAAGTCTACTTTCCTATTCTTGGTCTGTCATTCCCACTGCTTTGGAATTACACCCTTTTCACCAAATAGTTTTAAATTTTGCAGTGAATTCAAAATAAGAAACCAGTTTATCAGAACTCAATTTTCACTTTCTACACAAAAATGGTTTGACTGCTCTGGAAGTTCTCCCTGGCATCTCCAGTCTGTCAAAACAGATTTGTATCTACCACTGTGAACAGAAGAAAAATGAATTAAGTGTTGCTAGTAATTATCTAGTTCGTTCACATTTATCATGAGTTGAAATAGTTATTTGTACAACACAAGTAACCAAAAATATCTAATAATTTTTGTTTACCTATTCCACATTTCTTTGTAGACAAAAAAACCAAAAGCAAACGTGATACTGCACCTACCAATATTAACATACAAAAAGGAGAGTAAAATTCAGTGATAGAAGATGAGGAAGAGGGTTGTTTTCATCCAGCAGTAACTATTCTGAGGAATAGCTCTTCACCTGCTAGTCTATTTCTTTGCTGCACTGTGAAGAACAGCCACAGGCTAAAGGACATGACAGTGTAGTCATAGGACTGCAACCTTTAGAATTATCTTTTCCTTGACCAAAAAAAAGTAATAATTAAAAAAAAAAAAAAGCTTTTTTTTTTTTTTTTTTTAGTCACAGGGGTTCTTCATATAACACAAAACCACAAAATGTTGTAAGTAGCTCTAACAGTTAGAAAAAGTTCAAATGTATGAGGGCTGCTCTGAAAGTAGTGTCTCCTATTTTATAATGCTGGCCCACAGTATCAGAGGCAGATGTTGGTGGTATGGCACCTTCCTGATGATATTCCTTTACGCTTTGTTGCCGTGTGACAGATGGCAGCAGAGGGGCAGCCCGACCAAGTGGCATGTGACACAGAAGTGCATATGAAGCAAAGGTGTGTCACTGAATTCCCCCATGTAGGAAAAATGGCACCCACTGAAATTCACTGAAGCTTGCTGAGTGTTTATGGGATGAAATGGTGGATGTGAACACAGTGAAATTTGGTCTGCGTGGGCAACATTTTCATATCAGTGATGCCATCGTGGCAGCTGTGAAACAGTGAGTCACCTCCTCTGGTGTGGATTTTCACAAGTGCAGAATGCAGGCTCTTATTCATTGATGGCAAAAAACACATAGATAAGGGTGGTGACTATGCTGAAAAATAGTGTTTTGTAGCTACAAATCTGCACTGGGAAATAGCGTTATTGTGCTTTTTATATCTGTTGTATTTTCCACAGAAATAAATAAGAAGAATTATTTGCAGAGTGACTTATTCTTTTTCCAACTTGCAAAATTTAATTGTGTATACATCCATGAAAGCAAATATTCATTCAATGCCAAACAGGAAGGCAAAGTATACAATCTGCAAGTACACATCTATTGAAAAGTCACTGCAGAATAAAGGCCCTTAAGAAAAACAAGGAAGAGAGGGATAGAGTCAACCTCTAAATTATTTTTCAGTTTTACTGAGAAGAAACACTTAAAGTTTACATGTTGGAACTAGAGTTCAAAGATACTTACCCTGAGGGCAGTAGTCATAATGGAAATATTTTTAGGATGTTTTGTATTACCCTGATCTTAACTGCATTTCTAGATGAGTCACCCTTATTGTAAGATGATGTTTTCTTACTTCAAGACTATTAAAAGTAGGCATGTGCCACCTTGTCTGCATACTCTACAAGTTCATACCTGCTAAATTAAGAAGAGCACTAAGTCCAATGTTTTTAAAAAAATTGTTAGGACTCTGAGATTTTCATAATGTGGTTGTAAAAGAAACTAGGGGAAATAAGCAAGTTACTAATGTATTTTATGAAAATGGTCTCAAAAGATAAATAACAGTCCTTTTACATTACTGAAGTATTTCACTGTATTACCTTGATATATAAATGATATATTCACTTATAAATCTGTAAAGTCCAATGTATGTATGCATGTACATTTTTCTTACTTCTACATGAGTCAAGTTTAACAAGCTGAAATTTGTCCATTATTACACCTAATTAGGCTAGCAGTTAAAAAGCTGGCTATGCTTCTGTAAAACACTTAGGATTTGCTACTTTTTGTAATACAGCTGACTAAAAAAGCAGTCTCATAATTATAGACGCGTGATTAATTGTATTATTTTTTTTCAGACATTTAATTGCCAGGTACTTATTACCATAATCTTTTTTCCTGTGTTTGGTTTATTAAATAATTATAATTTAATATATGGACAAAGAAATGCAAAAGTACCTCAGAGGAAAAAGAATAGAAAATAGTAGTTCAAACCGAACCACAAATAACATATTCCTTAGCAAAACTGTCCACAGGCACAAGTGCAACCTTAATATTCTAGCATAAAAATTGAAACATTTGAAGATCGGTTGATCCAAGCTTAAAATTCGAAACAAGTCACTACTTAAAACCAGAAAGTGAACAGTTGGCTGAAGAATTCTCAAACAAGTACTTTAAATATAGATTAAAAGGATTTTCTAAATAAAACAATCATGTTAGCAAAAAAGATAATGCATTCTCTTAAGTTGAAGGAAATAGTAGTTTCAAGTCCCTATTTAAGTATAAATGTAAACCATATGAAATTTGGAGCACTAATACCAAAGTTACATTTGTATATACACACTCTTCATCATTCATAAATTCCTGTGACAAAATGTGCATCTAGCAAAGTAAATTAGATCACTAAGGAAATGAGCTGTGAAGACTCCCCAGCAGTGGGAAGCCAGTGCAATGCCTGCGCATGTAGTGTCCTCCATCCCACCAGTCCACACATTCAGCTTTAGGGACTCCTTCAATGGAGCTTATCATCATGCTATGTTGCACATTGAGGTTTAATACTTTGCAACCCAGCCTGACAGGATCATACAGAATTGTGCCTTCAGGCATTCTACTCAGCCCGAACCTGGAGCCTGAATCCACCCAAGTATGTGATTCAGGACCATGTTCTCATTGAAAACTCAACTGAAAGAACAATCATCATGTAGATCACCATCCCACAGGTAACACCATTCACACCCAAAGTGATATTTAGTATCAGGAACTTACACCCATTCAAACATGGGACATCCTAGTAGTACAGTGGTTCTGAGGCATACCAAACCAAACACGAGGGTTCTGCCAGCTATGCTCAGTAAGGTTACAGACAAAACAGGAGCCAATGTCAAGCAAAAGCTTTCAGCAAGGCAAAGGATAGTAAAGAGAAGATAGGTAATCCTGCTGTAAATATTCATCCAGAAAGTTGCTATCATCATCCCAAAGAAGGAAAAAGACAGAAACAGAAAAAGAAGAAGCATGTTTCCAAAAAATCCATCCATGAGGATGTCTCTAAGGAGTATCTGGAAACCCACAAGCATGTAGGCTTCTTGCTAGCACAATAGTATACTTAGTATACTTTTGACTTCTACTAGCCAGATTTATATTTCTGCACAGGCTAGAGTTAGCAGAATGCCTTTCCTTTTCCAATGGATTGTTTCTGAAACTCTCAGAAGCACTGCAACTGCTGCTTTCTTGCAGCTGTCGCTTTCCCGTCAGTCTCCAAGACTCTTACAGTTCCCTGTACAGAAGCTCATAAATAGGAGTGAGTAGCCAACACACAGCAGAAAGCTACCTAAGTCATGGGAGATTACACAAAAGGATAATGACAAGTAGGAACACTTCATACTGAGCTGAGTAGTGGGTCTTGCAGTCATGAGAAAAGCAGTCAGTGTTACACATCCAGCTACCCAGCTAGTAGAAAAGGCCTAACAACTTTCCTTGGCTTGCAGGATGACTGCCTTTCTGGAAGATGACCTCTCCTTGAAGGTTTCCCACCAGTGCAACACAACAGAGCAAAATACAACTAATAACTAACTTCTTGTGTAAAATTAAAGTTTCTTCAGTAAACTTGTGATTATTGTAACCATGTGACCATGTGATGCAAAATGCAGGAACAACAAATTAATGCTCACTAGCTCTAAAACTAAAATCTTCCCTTAAATATACTTTCACTTACTTGTTGCATGAACTATGAATAAAGTGCTTACCTAATTTTAGTCTACAATTAAAATTGTATAGCTCAGTTCTCTGCTATAAAACTAAGTCTTATTATATCAGCTGAAGATGTGGTATTCAGGAGCATTTCCAAGGGCAAGGAAAAGATAAGGTACGGCTCTCAAAATGCAGATATGGGCACTACCAGTGTCTTCACAAAACCTCATTAAAGATATTTAATTATGTAAGATAAATCCATTGTAGAGTGTTCTCATTAGCTAAGGGCTCTTATGCTATTTGCATAAAAAGAACATGAGGTTTCCCCTTCCTTAACTCCTGCAACACTGCAAAAGCAAATCTAAACTTGAAGGAAATTAGTTTTTTCATACAGACCAGGCACAATAAAAGACTATTGTGGTTGCTGAAGCAAATATAGTAAATAGTGCCACAGTAACAAAACATACAAGTGAAGATCAAGCAAGAGATTAACCCTATTTACCACTGTGCAGGTCTTTATTTCTACTTAAAACCACATAAATCTTTTATCATAACCAGCAGGTGAAAAAGATTGTACTACCTTTTGTGAAAGTAAAAAATGTGATAACATGATGAAATACACCTGTAAAATATATACCTATGAACAGTATGAAAAAATGAGCAATCATTCACAGCATTCTTGCCCCAATTATAAATGCATAGGTCTGGCCAAAAGTAACACCTCCTGTTTATATGTATGGAAACTACAACAGATGAACATGGTTCTACTTGATCCAGTAATAACTGACTCTCAGTATTCAACAGCAAAGTAAATATGAAAGATATGTAGGAAAAGGAAAATGAGATCAAAATTAACACAGAAATATGAGTTTGCCGAGATTTACACCAAGTTGAAGACTGAACTTTTGCCAAGATATGATCAACATTTTACATGTGTTCAGCTGACTTATTACTTGCATCATTTTACGCTGACATGATTATCTTCAACAGGCTTGAATAACAAAAAGCACAATTCTTGACAAATATTTTCAAATACTGCAATCAAATTCAGTAAGTAAATTCAAGCAACTGTTAGGATTTTAAGAATACAGATAATACTTCAAATTTTAAAAATATCTGTACTGTAAATGCATGCATAAACTATCTGAGCTGGAATTCATTGAGAATTATCATACATCTATAGACAAATCAGTATACTGCTAGATAAAATAAACTGGATGCTGCTGGTAAATATAGGGTCTCAGAAGATTTATTTAATATTTCACTACTATTCTAACTTAGTACTGACTACAAAAACTTATGATTTAACTGAAGGTAAGTCAGTGGAACAAATCAGATCATTAGTTAGTTATGGACAAGCATATGGACTGGTGGAATAGGATCTATATTTAGACTGGAAAAAAAGAAGTCTTTTTTAAACATAATTACTTTTGCAATCATCGAAGATTGGAAGCTTCCCTCCGTTCCACTGAGCCATTATTAAAGTATCACTTCTAATTCCCATTCACCAATGAGATAAGAATCATTTCTTGACTCTATATCATACTACACCATGAAATTTCTGTTTTCCACATTGATTTGTCCTATTAACTGCTTTTTTCTTGCAACTAATTTCACTTATGTCACAGCCATAGAAACAGTATGCAAGCTTTCAAAATTTATAATCAAGCTGAACTGTTTTATCAAGGGAAGATCAATTAAAATTAAGTGAAAACTGCTACATAGAATTCCAAGAGCACACTGATTCAGAACATTAAATCATGCTTTGATAATCACTAAGTCAAGCCAAGAACTTCTATATTTTATTTGCAAAAATCGCTTACTGGCAGAAATAATTCTGATTGGATAATATTTGGAAATATCTAATATCATCTGTAGATATATTTAAAAAAAGGAGGGGGATAAATTGCAGAAACAGCATATTTTGAGAACATTTTCTATTATAAGTCAGATCACACCCCCATTTTCAAAGCTTCCCATAAGTCAAAAATACTGCTTGGAAAATATTAAGTAATTTATCTAACACAATAAGAGCTGATGATCTGAACAGGCTGGATTTCTGGGCTGAGGCCAATGGGATGAAGTTCAACAAGAACAAATGCCAGGTCCTGCACTTTGGCCACAACAACCCCAGGCATTACTACAGGCTCAAGGCAGACTGGCTGGAAAACTCTGTGGAAGAAACGGATCTGGGAGTATTGATCAATGCTCAGCTAAACATGAGCCAGCAGCGTGCTCAGGTAGCCAAGAAGGCCAATGTTATCTTGGCTTGTATGAGAAACTGTGTTACAAGCAGGAATAGTAACTGTCCTTCTGTACTCAGCTCAGGTGAGGTTGCACCTCAAGTACTGCACTCAGTTTTAAGCCACTCACTGCAAGAAAGACATTGAGACTCTGGAGTGTGTCCAGAGAAGGGCAATTACACTGGTGAGAGGTCTAAAGCACCAGTCTAATGAGGAGCAACTGAGGGAACTGCAATTGTTTATTCTGGAGAAGGCTCAAAGGAGACTATTTTGCTCTCTACAGTGACCTGAAAGGAGGTGTCACGGAGGTTATGGTGAGGTGGGAAACATTCTATCACTACTTATTCTGGAGAAGAGGCCAAGAGAGAGTGATCTCATGTTACTCCAAGGAAGGTTCAGGTTGGATATTAGGAAAAATTTATTCTCTGAATGAGTGGTCACATGCTGGAATGGGCTGCTCAGAGAAGTGGTTGAGTTACTGCCCTGGGAGGTCTTCAAGAAATGTTCAGATGTTACACTAGAGGACATGGTTTGGCGGGGAAATATGGTGGTAGATGGACAGCTGGTTCCCTCTTGGAGGTCTTTTCCCAATGTGCTGATTCTATGATTCTATAAAAATGGCATTTAATTTCTATAAAATGGCATTCCGGATTCCAAGATAAGCATATTAAACAGTCTCCTTGTTTCATTATTAAAAACATGAGAATCCTAAAAAATCCCAGGCATTCCAATGTTTAACAACATTACCTATTGTCTTTTTGCTGAACATTGAGGAAGAGTCTGGCTCCATCTTCTTTACTTCACCTCCACCAGGTACTTATACACAGATATGATTCCCTGAGTCTTCCTTTCTCCGGGCTGAACAGTTCAGCATTCTCAGATTCTTCTTATGAAATATGCTCAACTATCTTCATTGCCTTCATGGCTTTGTTCCAGTATGTTTGTCTATGTCCTGCACTGAGGGGCTCAAAACTGGGCCCAGCACTCCACATGTCTCACCAGGGCTGTGTACAGAGGAAAAATCACATCCCTCAACTTGCACAAAGTACTCTACCCAAATGTAGCCTGGGGGCTGTCAGAACTTCTTTGCTGCAAGTGTGCACTACTGGCTCTTGTTCAAATGGTTTTTCTGCAAGGAACTATAGGTCATTTTCAACAAAGCTGCTTTCCAGCAGGTCAGGGTCTAGATTGCACTGCTGTGTGAGGATATTGCTTCTCCTGCTTCTGAGTTTCCATTTGCACTGCTGAATTTCATTAAGTTGCTGTTCATCCATTTCTCCAGCCTGTCAAGATCCTTTTGAAATGGCGACACAACTATCTGGTTTATTAATCATTCCTCTTGATTTTATACCATCCTCAATTTTCCTGAAGATGTGCTCTGTCCTACCATCTGGATCATTACTGAAGTACTGACCCCTGAGGTAGAAGGTAAGGACCCAGTAGGAATGGTCCACTAGCCAGACCTCACTCTTTGATCCTGGCAGTTCAGACAGTTATCAGTCCTCTACAATGCCCACTTTTCTAATCTGTACGTGATCAGATTTTCAATGAGGATGTTATTGGGCACAGTATCAAAAGCCTTCCTGAAATCAAAATAGGCAATAGCCACTGCCCACCTCTAAGCCATAAAATTAATCTTTTACTGCGAAATAACTATCACAATGGTCAGCTATAATTTTCCCTTTGAAAACTCATGCTGACTACTCCCAGTCACATTCCCAGCTTTAATATCATTGGAAATCTTAAATTTGATGGCTAAAGGAGTCTGGTACCTCTAGGAATCCTACTCAAAACAAGGTTTTCAAGAATTATAAGCTACCAGCTGTGGAGACAAGAGCCAAGTCCCCATCAAAACCAGAAATTCTGGGGTTTTCAGGATTCTATCTCCGTACTGTGTTCCTCAAAAAATCAATAACTTCGTTTCAGCAATGCATATATTAAAATTCAAGGAGGTACAGAGAAGCAGTGTGCGGAATGGCTGATGTCACAGAAACATCTGAGTTGATTTGAAGCTTTCTAGCTTGTTTGCACTGGCAGAGCTGTGCTCAGCATGTACTGTTTTACTTAAGCCAGTAGCTAAACTTACACCAGTTATTTTAACAACACTCAGTCCATCAAAGTGACTCACCATACTCCTTTCTCTGGAAAGATATTTTTAACCTAAAGTCCCCTTTTCTTTATTAGTGTCAGGGCTTTTATTTCTCATTACTCAACAAAAAGTCAAGCAAGAGCCACCTGAATCAGAGTCTCTCAGGTTAAAATAACCATTGTGTTCACTGTGAAGTACTTACAACTTCTTCCTTCCTAGACGTGTGTTAAATCTAGATTTTAGACTAATATTAAAACACTGTATCAGCACAGGAAAAGGTAAAAAAGTCCAGTCAAAGTGTATATACAGATATACATTTGTGCACATATATAAACACATACACAGTTTTTTAAAACATACATATTTAATGTAAGTGAATACATATATGATGTATCTATAATAGAAATATATATTTATATAATATGAACATATCTACTTACTGGAATACCTCAAGATCATATAGTTGCTATGAGAAAACATTAAAAAAATCTAAAGACTTAACAGATGTTTCTTGGTCTACTACTTAGAAATAGGGGACATATTCAGAATTGAACTAGAACTAGAAAACATATATTTATTGCTTATAAAGTCTTCCCAAATTAATCTCTATTTCCTGCGTACACAGCTTTTTATAAGATTATCTGTTCTAATAGTAAATAATAAAGGTGAAAAATGCATAATGTAAAATATCCCAGAAAACCAGATAAAACAAGCTGTCAAGGCACATTTTGCTCATCATAAAACAATAGACCCAGGAATATGCAAACTGTCAGCCATAAGGACAAATACATACCCTTAATAATTGATTCAGCTGCATACAGATCGCGCTTGTAGGTCACCTAAAGGACAGATAAACCTCATTAGATTTAACACAGCAGGAAGGAATGCAAAACCAATAAAACAATGCCTTGAGGGCAATTCTTTACATTTGAAATACCAAATGTAAAGAAATGATATCGTCAATCTCTTAATTATGATAAAATATCACTGGCAAGTCATGAGAACAAAAGTTGCAGAAACTACTGGAGACCTGAAATATTTTTTTAAATACTCAGATCTGCTTAGAAATCATTTCAAAATGCACCTATTTTTAACCCTTTAAAGAATCATTAAACTATTACATTGCACCACTTTTCATACATTCTTCATAATTCCTTTAAAAAAGTATTTCTAATCTGCAATTTCATCATGAAATAGATTCATTTTGAAAGGACTTGTAAAGATTAAAAAGCAGCCAGGTGGAAGCCTAGTTATTTCTCTTACTGACATAGGCAAATTTTTCTGTACTGTAACATTACTACTACTAATTACTAATGAGACTCCTGTTTCTTGATTCCATATCCACAGCTGACACAAGGCATTTTTGCCCACAATAAAAGCTTGCTAGCTACCATTAACCATAAAGCACTTTGAAAGTCTCTGCCTTCCTAAAACAATACTGCTGGTGTGGTCTAAGGTTTGGGGTTTTTTTAAATGTGTGTAGGTTTTTGTGTTTGGCTGCAATGAAATGCATGTTTTTTGCTTCCATTAGTTTACCAAATAATTCTTAGTTTACTTTTCATACTGTTTGCTTCTGACCGATTACCTGTTTACTTGTACTACTATAAACTTTGCGTCCTTTGAAAACTTCATTGCTAAAAATGTATCAGATCAGTGTTAGAGAGTACAACAGCTTCTGCATGTGGTGAAAATTCTCTTTTCAAAAATATCAGTTATCTAATTTGCAATCTATTAATGGCTAAAACAGTTATAGTCATCTTTTTTTCTTTTTTTTCTTTTTTTTATTAAGATGCCACATAGCAGAAGTGAAACTGCTGCCAACCAAATACTATATCAATGCTAACATCTTATGAGCCAAGACTATAACCTGGTAAAACAGGCTTGGAGTCACTTTCACAGTATTAATACATTCCACATTGGTTATATTAATTACATTTGTCCACTAACTCTTTGATAATCAAATTCTGCCCGTAGCAGCGTCCTCCTTATACTGCTGATCAACATCAAATTTATATACTTCTAAGCACTCTTGTACTACATTTTCATGTCAAAACATTAATTTTCATTTAGTCCACTCAAACATCCAGCATTTCAAGACATTTTAATGCAGTTGTAATACAGAAAATTGCTGTATCAAATATTAATACAAATAACTCGCCAGTGCAGAATATGAAACCAACACCTGTTTATTCCCCAAAGGTAGAACAGCCTTCATTAGTAACAGCTCTCTACTATTTTGTATTACAAACAACCTATTGTATCTATCTAGTAAAGGTATACTATTATATTGAATCTATTGATATATGCTATATTTGAAAATGTGAAAGACCAGCCACATTCGAAACAGCCATACGCAGCTGTCATATCACAAAATAAAGAGCATTTCAATCAGCTCAGCTTTGAGAATCAGCAGATTACACCAGAGAACCACGTTTATATTTCTTATTACCTGGTTTAGCACTGAATGTTGCAAAGGTTGAGAATCTCCATTCATCTGACCTTAATCAATGCTCTGATGTTTTTAAATTGGTTTCTAAAATTCAAGACAGTAAGAATGCTACCATTCTGCATGAAGAAGGCTTATCAATGCATAACATATGAGGAGCCTTTACTTTCACCAGCTTTTGAAAGTATAAGTTTTATTTCCTTGAATATTTACAAAAAGAAAACTGACCTTTTAATTGACAGAGAAAATTATTTTCAAAATTCTGAAATCTAGGAGATAAAAGCATTTCATACACATTTGCACTTTCATGGTTATAGGAAATCTACCTAAAATGCTGACTTTATTTATTTCAACAAATGTATAAAAAATCAGAAATGTTTACACACTTTACCTTCCAGAGGTCAGCCGTCCCTTCAACAAGTTTAGCATTTGTTTTACAGTATTTCAGAGCCAGATGCAAACATTCTGTTCCATAATCCAGATCATAGTCGGTACACTGTTATAATTAAAAAGAACATTTTATTAGCCTTAAAGAAATTGTGCTTTTAAGTAATAGAAATAATAAAACATTTTTCTCAGCAGTCCAGTGCTTTATCAGATAAGTGATTTATCAGATCCTTCTCAGTCTTCTTTCCCCGGCTGAATAGATAGACCCAGGTTACTCAGCCTTTCCTCACATGAGAGATGCTTCAAGCCCTTTAAGTAGTACTTCCTTTTCCAAATTATTTATGAATGAAATGAACAACACAGGGCCCAGCACTTCTCAAAAATTCAGTGGCTATTTCTTGCTATGAAACTTGGCCATGCACACAGTCTTGTTTCTTATCTTAACAAACCATTTACTCAAATAAATCCTTCCCTGTTCCTCCACATACATTCAGCTTCATTATCAAGCCCTTGGTAAAACATCTTAATACATAAGCATCATCAACAATTCAGAGTGTCCTCCAGGATTCAAAGTCATTAAGAATGAAACAGTAATAAGTGAGTTAAAGAAGACAACCTTAGTTTCTTTTCTTGTTTTGTAAAGTATGTGTGAAATTCAAGGAATTAACCAACATTGTACATCTAGATTTCATCATTATTATGCAGAGAAGTCTTAGAAAACTCCTAGCTGTCAGTTCTGTATGATTTAAATTAGTAATTCCTGACATTTTCACTGGCATGACTGTAATCAACTGAGGATCCTTTTATACAATACATTTTGAAAGAAAAGTGATTTAGCTGTTATAATCCTCTATTGGTGTTTCTAAGAGATTTCAGTACCAAATAAAGATAATAATAAAAAATAAAAAAAACAGATGAAGTGATTTTGAAAAGGAAAATTATTTATTTTAGAACACTGACAGAAAAAGTGCAACAAAAAGAAGATTTCTAAATTATGCAGAAATTATTTATATTCTTTAAATACTCAACAGGTTTTTTGCCATGTTTTGTTTTTTGTTTTTTTTAAGGAAAATTTTGAAGTCCTTCGTCTTATAATTGAAGAAAGTTTCAGAAAAAGCTGTTTATCTTTGAAACAAATTAGTGTTAATTAAAATTAAGTTAAAATTTTACAAATATATTAATTACCAGGACTAGACTAAGCAATTCCAACTTATTAGCGAAGTATTAATTACACATAATCAGTTGGGAGTGGAAAATTTCCATAAACGAGATTAAGCATTGTGAGGATATTGCTGACTTCAAGGAATGAAATCTGTCATAAAGCAAAGTAATAATTAAAACACATTTCACTAACACTTGTACATCGTGACATTTACCACTCTAATTATCAGTAATATGCCCTCCTGCAAGCTAATATACTGATGTCAGAGGAGAACAATGAAGTACAACTATCAACTCAAGACCAGCTTAATTTATATTTTATCCATGTTTGTTTTCTGCACATGACACTTAAATCCTTACTTAAGATGCACAACTTGAAAGTTTCTATATTGCTCTAAGAAATTCAGGGACTGAATTTATGCATTGCCAGGGAGTGACTATACTGAAGAATGGTAGAATATCTAAAACAAACATTTTTACTGACTCAGGCGTGCAAAAAATTAACAACCTGAATCTTCTGTATTTATTTCATTTACATCCAGAGCGAACTTACAGTGCAATCACCTCTTTGAAAATACTACTATTCCTAAACTGTCGTTTTAACTGGATAACATTTTAACAAAGTTAGATACAGTGCAGTTAACCATACTTGCCATGTACACACAGCTTTGTGAAACAATGGACAGTTTAAGCTTCAGAACACAAATTTGAAATGGTGAAAACAGCTGGAAATATTGGCACAAAACATACACAAAGGAAAAAATAAAACAACCATTCACTGAGCTCTGCAAATGACACAGAAGGAAGTATGTTGTTTAAAAATGCTTTTGATCTGTTGAATATTCAAAGGCATTCTAATAGGTAGTTTGGGAAACAGACTTTTTTGTGGGTGCTTTTTTTCAATGGGAGGATGGTTGAATAAAGTGCTACACAGGGACTGAGATCCAGATTTCCAAATTACATCAGTTTTTCTTACCTCCACTCCCCAAATCGGTTCCAAAATATTTTGATAAATCATACGACTTCCTAAGAAGGAAGCTAAACTGTGATTGCTGATCATAAAAGATGGAACATAACCCTAGAGAAAAGAAAAGCAATGTAGGCAGTACCTCTCTGGGACACACTGAAGGTCCACAAACTAACTTGTTTTTAATATGAGACTTCGTTACAATCATAAAAAAGCAGTATTTACAATAAAGATGTATTTAACCATTTAAATTATCATTATTCTACTGAGTACTTAATTGATGAAAGACTTTGGATACATCAGATCTGACAACCATAAAGCAGAACTAAAACAGATTTAATACAATTTTTCATTACAGCTTTGACATTTTCTTATGATTTCATAATTCTTGAGTTGTTATATGTTTACAAAATAAGGCAACAAAATTAATAATCTTCAGGTATTAACAGAAAGGAGATCTTCAGACTTGCTCCTATACATACATAGTGTACACACTTTAAAGTGTGTACAAAATTAGCCTTACATCTGTAAGCAGTGTCTGGATCATTTTTGGTACATTTTCTCTTTTCAACGGCAGCTGGTGTTCCTACACTTCATTATAAACTGACTGCTATTCAACATCAAGCTCATTTTACTAAGTTTACTCACTTGTTGAATCTGAATTAGTGTTGCTTTTTTGATCACACTTGCTTTGTTCATTACCACAGAATTCAGAAATTGTTGAATTTAAACAGCCAACTTCATTAGTATAGTAAACACAAGAACTAAACAAGAATGGAAGGAGCACACATAAGGAAACAGGTGAATAAGAAAAAAGTGTAATACAGCTGACTTGCAATTAGTTCATCCCTGAAACATTTTCTACTGATGTTAATGATTAGAATTGCTGCTCCACACATCCAGAAGAATCAGTGGTTCATAGTGACAAGAAAAACAATACAGTAATATATACACCAGTACAGAATTATGCAAGCCTGTTTTAGTACAGATCTGTAACCTACATCCCAATACCTGACACTGCAGTGACTGCAAGCACCATCTCCAAACACATCATGATTTCCAAAGTGAAATCATGCACAAGGGCACTGGCTGAAATACATTTGCAGTGAGAGCAGTCAGGATGCTAGGCATGCCAGTATCTAGTGGTGCACTCCAGGAGTTGGTGCTGGGTCTGGTCTTGTTCAACGTCTTCAGTGAACTTGATGAGGGGATGGTGTCCACCCTCAGCAAGTCTGCTGATGATACAAAGCTGGGAGGAATGGCTGACACACCAGAAGGCTGTGCTGCCTTTTAGTGAGACCTGGACAGGCTGGAGAGTTGGGCAGAGAGGATCCGGATGATGTTTAACAAAAGCAAGTGTAGAGTTACAGATTATTTAGGTTACTCTAAGAAAATGTAAAGACATGATGATTCACAGTCTCACAATTAAGGAATTTTTAAATGGATACCAAATTCTAAAACTAAGTAATCAACAACATAATTTGATCAGGTTTAAAAACCAAAGTGAGTCAAACTCCAACTAAGGTAAAGTGCATCCTTTATTATTAAATAACTGGAAGAGAGGAGAAAATTCACTCTTAATTTACTTAGAGAATCACATCTTGAAGTTATGCATGATAATAAATAGTCCATTTCCTTGCCTTTGGATACACTAAATTGTCAGTAGCTGAGATGAAAAGTTCTAACACCATTACATTGTATTCTTAGCTCTCTGAAGAGTAGATCACAACTCAGATGGGTGGTCTTCTGTCTGCTGGATACAGTGACTCTCATTCAGTACTCAGCATTTTCTGAGTCTGTACTAAATTCTTATGGATACAGTCTATTTATCAGGATAAATACAGTAACACTTGAAATAATGCTCACAGTCCAGATTGATTTCCAATTTTAATAATGACTGTATGTCTCCCTAACACACTCCACCAAGTTATATCTTTCATTACTAAGATGACAGATTTCACCCAGGCTGTGGCAGCTTTGCACCGCTACATCAAAGTTCTAAGAGCTTACATGCAAATTCATAATACTTTGAGATTCTAAAGGATGAGTAGTGCCATAAAATGAAAGCAACTATCCCATTAGCAATTTCATTTTATTTTTTATGCAAGGTATTAGAATTTCTCTAAGCATTCCTGTGGCAGAAATTAATTAGGGCAAGGTGGGGATTCATACAATATCCTGGTTCTACCATTATGCCAAAGAACTAATCAAGTACAGAGCTATCTAAGCTAGCATAGTTTTCTCAACAGACCACCAATCTAGCTGTAGGTTTTGAATAGATGAATGCACTGCTGAACAAAATTCATGAAGTACACTGAAATAAGTGAGTAGGTTTTATGGATAGGAAAATAGGAAAAAAAAGAAATACTTCCTGTAAATCTCAAGACCAAGCTGTTGGGATAAGAAGATGCCAGACGAAGTAACAGTAAAATCTCTATGAAAAACATCTTTAAAACATAATCTAAAGACTGTACAAAATTGTAAATTCATTTCTGTGAGGCTCACAACTGTATATTTAAGTGATAGTTTGACTGCATCAGCCTGAAGTTGAACGGAGAAAAGCAAAACAAACATTTTTTTTACGAAGTGTCATTACAAATTAGTTCCACTAAACTTTTGCATTAAAACTAAAAAAAATACACCAATTTCAGGTTCATTACCTAAATGGAACAGGTGTGAGAGACTACTGAAGTTCTGGAACGGAACTGAGATACTACTGAAGTTCAAGCGGTCTTTTGCTTAAACTGCAAACTGAAAAACTTAAAGATATTCTCCATCTTTACAATATTACACAGCTAACTAAAATCTATATCACTATATCATCAGAGAAATGAATTTTAACAAGCTGAAATAATCCATGCTACTTCAGCCAAGTACACTGACTGGGACCAATCAAGTAGTTGACTATATTAAAAGTATAATTATCTGTTGCATCTTATAGGCAGATGGAAGAATGACATCTTTACAACTCCGTATGAAGAAAGGATCTGGCTTACAGTACTGTCCTCATATAATTAACAAAGGTAGCAGATTACTATTGTTCATTTTACCTAGCTCCTCTAAATCACATATCACATTCTGCTTCAGTATTTCAGAATACAGCTGATGGGAAGGAAGAAAACCTTTAGACAGAAACTGAAACACAGAGGTAGAAAAAAATGTAACAATATAATGATACATGTCATATATTTAGAAGACCTGAACATAAACCGTAGCTAAGCAATGTAAAGAAAGATGTCTGGCTTTTTTAGGAAAAGATGAAAGCCAAGACACAATCGTTTAGAGGTTATGATAGAATCTACATATCTTACATACATATTGTCATTTGTTAAAAATAATCATGATCTATTTTTCAGTGTCACTACACTACAAAAGCAAAGCACTTCTAACCCATATCATCAATTCAGCACTGACTGGTAAACAGATTTCAGATTTCACATCAGGTAAAGATTTATTAATCTTTTTTCCTCTGAGTGGTCAACATCTTTGACACCTTGGTAAACACGAAGTTTAATATCTGCTCAATGTTAAGAAAGTTCTGATGCCCTGAAGATTCAAGTATCTAAAGTCTCAGGAGAGAGATGTGATTTGTTTTGTTGCTTTTTATTATTATTATTTATTTGTTTGTTTTTCTAATTTAAGGATTTCAGTGTTCAACTGAAATGGCTAAATTCTGCCTCACATGCATTTTGACCTCTTAGTCCTTCTGCTGAGTCTGACCCATTCTCTCAGTTACCAAGTCTTTAGTTAACAATTTGTCTGCTACTGTTCATTTAATCGTACGTTGCTTCTGGCAATGTTAATTTGCATGACACTGATTTCTTTAACAAAGAATGAACCCACAGGAAAATCCCCAAATCAGTCTAGACATTTTGCCTCGAAGGACTTGCCTGACCTATGCCAAAATATTACTAAACTGCTACAGCTGACTCCACTTCCCTGCTTCAGAGGATGCTGAAATGTTTCACACATGTTGGAAGAAGAATCCCAGTAATCCTGCACTCTTTCAAAAAGCACTTGAGAAGTTTACAGAATCCTCATGGAATACACTCCCTGTTATTTACATACAGAGAAGACAATGCTTTGAGCGAGTACTTCTACAATGGGCCTAACAATAGCCAACTTTCTTATTCTGACAAAATGCTCCTTGAACGTTCTCAGAAGTTTGTTAGACAAAAAAAATGAGGTCTTCTACTAAGGATCTGTGACAGTTTGCAGAACATTTCTTCTTACCATCTCAGTCCCATCTTGAAACAATTTGTTGGGAGTGGAAGAACATCTGCCTCCCAGAATTTAGCATCAAAGTATTTCCATGCTTCTCCCTGACACACTATTATTTTGTATCTTGACATTACTATGCTTATACATAGCAGCTCTCTCCTATGCAGGCAGATGCTATAACCCCTCATAAGTCACACACTCATATGTGTGACTGCTTATTATCCAAGAAGTGGGTAAAGCAGGCTACAAATTAATGCAGCATCATCCCAACAAAAGTACTACCTAGTCTCTGCAGAATTTAGGTAGGAATTCTAAGGTTTGCATCTTTCTTGTGGTACCTTTTGTAAGGTATTTAAGGTAAGCAAAGAAAAATCACTTAACACCCTGAAGTTTAGCCTCTTTAAATGAATATTCCTGCCTTCTCTTCTTTTTTATTATTTCTGCTTCACTGCCTTGAAGAGCTGGATATAAACTTTATAACGTACAGGTCTACTATTAACAGATTAATAAACTAACTACACATGCCCATCACTGACGCTGACAGTTCTCTTACAATATATCATCCTCCCCAGGCTTTCAGTAACATCTCCAACACAGAAGCTATTCAGAGTCCTCTTCTGCTTCCATTTTCAATTGTTCCTCTGACAGATCAGGAAATTGTTCTTCCTACCTTCCTAACACTGGCAAGATGCATTTAAGATACATTGTGATTTCTTAAAAAACTTCAGCTACTCTATATCGTGTCTGCTTTCATACACTAATGGGACATGATATAACAAGATGTTTTGTATTAAAGACAAAGGATACCTGTGCATTCCACAATAAGTCAGAAATAGGTATTAGAGAAATCACTCTTAGCCCACGCTGACTAAAGTAAAAAGAGGTTGTCTACCAGACTTCCTGATACTCTAATTCCTCATATGATACTGCTCCAGGGAAACACCTGACTTCTAGAAGACTTCCCCCCACTCTCCTCCTCTTTCCAGGCTTACAAGATCATACTCTGCATTTGCTCATATTTGATATAAAAAGATTAACAAAAACATGAAACTACATTAACCAAAAATAAAAATAAAAGTCTGGCCTTAGGAATTCAGCCTTTATTTGCTTTATTTGGAAAATAGTACTTAAACTATACAAGTTTCACTAGTTATTAGGGACTTGCATTTATTTTTTTTATTCAGAATACCTTAATTCCCTGCTAATATTTGCTGAAGGTTAGGAATAAAGTTCATTACATCTTACAAGAAAGAAGAAATCACAAATTAAGGTATACCAGAACTAGGACCACACAGCACAGGAAGTTTATCCCCTCAACACATGTAATATGGCCTTTTACCCAACATCGTAGGCAAAAACTCTGATTAAGGTAAAGCATCATATTACTGCCTGTGTGATATCACACACATTATAAGTAAAGTTCTTAGTTCTCCAGCGATTCTTTGCATCTAATAATATGTCCACCTTTTGCCAACCACACATTATACCAAATAAAAACCTACATAACCTTAAGATGTAATGTTGTACTTCATAAGGATATGAGCTGAAGAAGCACTTATGTGATAAATAACATCATAAGCATACATAATTCATTGATTTCTCTCTTCAGAACCATTTCAATGTCAAAATCTAAAGTCTTATTACAATGCAGAGGCATCAGAAGACTTTTCTGTACCAGAAGTAAACAGCTGTTTTTCCATGATTCAAGTAACCAACAGGACAGAAACTTGCAACAGAAAGTGTTAGGCAGCATTAAATAAAACAGTAGATGCATCTGCATCTGCCAAAATCCCATTATACCTATTAAGTTATTATAAGTGCTCGATCTAAGGACACAAAAGTCACAGTAATGAGACTTTTTAAGATCAAGATGCCATTTTAGCTCCACTGTTTATTATGGGTTCTCCTCAGTTTCAATACTGCCTTTAAACATTTTTAGTGTACCACTTACATATCAGACATGAAGAAGACACAGTCTAAAAATGGAGGTGCGTGCAATTTTTGTGCAATGAAATTTAAAAGGTTCCAAAAGCACTAGTATAAGCTGCAAAGTTAGTATTTATGATGTCAGAAGTCATGACATTGTCAGAGTTAGATTAGAAAGCAACATGTACCTGAGCACAAAAGATCAGTTTGTAATGGGTACATTTAAGGCTACACAAAAATTAAAGAGTGAAAAATAAGCTGAGATTCAGCACATAATAATGAGATGCAACACACACCAAAAATGTTCACACATAAATAACCTGGCTGAATGTTCTTAAAAACCTGTGTTCATTTTTTGGCACCACAGGAAAAGGGTAACTTGCTGCAATATATGTGTATATATCTTAAGAAATACTACAAATAAATCTTTGGCATCTATCTACTACTAACTTTATGTACAAAGGATGAATTTATCCCGAAATCATCACTGCCTTTTTTTAATCGAGTAAGAAATGGAAAAAATATTCTAAAGTGTTGTAGATGCTAACGAGGCTGAACCTTGCAGTATTCGCAGGGGGGGAGATGTTGTAAACATATAGGCGGTAGCGGGGCTTTTCGAGATGTCACGTGACAGTGCAACCCCCCCCCCCCCCCGTTTCCGTACCTTGTGAGGTACATTGGCGCGCATTTCAAACGTGCGCCCTAGGGGGCATAGACGAAGTACAAAGTAGTAAGGTATATAAGGTGTTGATTACTCCTAATAAACGCCATTTTGCCACCTTTCTTGATGAGTCACGGTGGTCCTTTTGGCCCTAGCGAGGGTTTCGCTAGAAGCTGGGTAAATGGGGGTTTAAATTATAATTGCGCACGGCAACACTAAAGTTGTGATTTTAATTTAAGAAAGATAACACACAAAAGTAAAAAGGTATACCGCTCTGCTCTGCTCAGACCTGTGCCAAACAAGAAAATCAAAAAGGACTGTAGCCTGTAAGGATGAGAGAACTAACATTTAATTGAATGTTGTAACTTAGTGGTTAAGATTCCCAGAGATCTTAAATTAATGAAAAAAAAGAACAAATCTGGAAGCAAATTCTCTAAATTGATTTATTCGTACCAGATGATGCATTTAAATAGAAAGCATTTAATTTGTATTCCATATCACCCTCAATGCAATGTTACTCGAAGCAAAAATTCAGATGGATGTCTTTCTAAGAAATGCATGTTTGCTGCATGCTTGCCCCGCTGCTGTTGCATAAAGATCACAACTGCATAAAATGCATGGGATCGTGGTCACAAATTAAATGAGCCAAACAATTATTCCATTCCCAGCTTTGTGAGGGACTTCCAATAAGGACAGCAACGTTTTACTTTTTATTCATCTACATGACACTTGCCTAATTTACTATGTTGTTGTAGGAACTAATTATGGATATACCAGTATCTATGAAGCACCATAAGCTGCACCCATTCTTATAAAAATCTGTCCTATAGTAGCTGTACTAAGTTCTAAAGGACAGTGATCATCTTTTTATTTTATTTGTTAGTAGCAGAACAATAGGGTTTTAATCCTTGACTTGGACAGCTAGGCACCATTGAAACATAAATAATTAGCAAACAATAAGAGTTGAGAGGTTTAGCAAAGTGTTATCCTTCGCAGAGCTCCAAGGCACAGAGCATTTTAATGACCAGAATTCAGCCAATGCAAAGGGAACCGGGGACAAGGAACCATAGCCTTGGTTACTTGCTAACAACTTTGGTGGCTTGTCCTTAAAAGAACAGGGATACAAAAAAGACAACTGATGGAATGAATGTGTGAGAAGACAGCACTGTTCAGAGGAGCATAGGGATTGCAAATACAGTTGCCTTTTGAGTAAGGCACTGAAAAGCAAAAGCTTCTTATGTTTTTGCCAGCTCTACTGTATCTGTAAGCTAAGAGCAAAGACAGTAGTAAAAAAGGGGATTTTTTTAATTGAGAAAACATGAACAAGAAAGAAATGGTTGCATAGCCAACATTCACTGTTGCCTCCTGATATGTGTTCTATTTATATATAACACTTTCAACTACTTTCAAGCTGGAGACTTTCATTTAGAAGCCATGTATCATAGTATCATAGTATCGTGCGAGTTGGAAGGGACCTTAGAGATCATCGAGTCCAACTCCCGGTTTTCGAGCCCTCTAGTGTAGCAGAGCGGCAGTTCTGCCAGTTGCGCCACAGGGGGGATTCAAACCCGGGCCCTCCGGTGTTGCAAGCGGCGCTTCTAACACCGTGCGCCACCGGGGGCACACAACATCTTGGGATGTACCCCAAGAACATCTCCCTGCCTCACATTAGAAGCAAAATGGCTGGAGGAAGTCCAATAATTTGAGTAGTTCTTCATCTTGGACAACACTCCACCTTCAGCTCCTAAGAATAGCTTCAGGTGTCACAAAAAGGGTATGACACGGAAGTTCTACCAATATTTTAAAGTATTTTTCATTGCTTGTCCATGCATTCATCCTATTCTTCGTGACTTCAAAGCTGTGTACTTTCTGAAGGTGACTATCAATAATTTAGTCATGTTTACTCTAAAAATGAAAGACTGATGGGAACCATAACTGTCAGCATTAGCGGAGTGAAAAATAATTCCTTCCAAGAGACAAATGAAGAAATGCTCTGCTTCCAGTCAATCTGCAAAATACCTGGAGGACAGGCAATTTCCACAAGGTGATGAATGAAAAGGAAGTAGAATGCTGAGACGAAAGCCTGGAGTGTTTCCAGTAAACTGTGAATATAAGGTGTGGCAAATGAAAGCACTCTAAAGGAGGAATAAAGGCAAAAAAAAAAAAAAAAAAAAAAAAGCCAGGCTTTATTATATTACCCACAACATTTTTCTTAAATGAAGATGAAGTTAACACACCATATTAGAAAAATAATGAATAACTACGAGACACAATGTAAAGTATTATTTCCAATAATTTAACTATGTACAATATGGTCATTTATTATAATATAAGCAATACAAAGCTCTTCAAACATTTACCTAGATATACAAAGTTAATATTATCCAAAACATTTTAAAATAGCTTGAATATTATCATATTCTTACATTAAGCCATCACTACACTCGGTATGCAAAAATCTATTTGAAACTCTTTCAGCAAAACATAACCCAACTTTAAGCATATTAGTCTCCTCATTTAAGTAATCAATTAAATGTGCAACAAAAATTGGTCTTTCTAGTAGTCAGACCCCCCGCATACCACCTTGTATTTGTCAGTTTGATACTGCGAAACACTTACATATATGAGAATGATAAAGCACTGTCATCAAAATACCACAGAGTAACAATACAAATACAATTTGATGTGATCCAAAATAGATGCTGAATCACTAATTCTGATTGTTTTGGTTTTAAACACTAAAATAAAGATAGAATAGTTTAGTAAGAAAACTCAAAATCTTACCTGTTGGTATGCTTGATAGATTACGTCAAATAAGAAAGCCTGAGGCATTTCACTTGCTCTGTACTTGGCACGTTCCAATGAGTGGTCTAAACATCCATCTGCAGCAGAAGCAATAACAGTAGAAACCAGAGGACAAATTGCTCCTGCTGCCTATGGAACAAAACACAAAGAAAACTAACTGTTAACACTAATGTATATCAGATCATCTCTGTCAAAGGGAAAAAAATAATTAGAGTTTTAAAGAAAGTTTTCTACTTATTTATATTTCTCATAATATGTAAGTCATACTATTTATTCTGTAAAAGATGTTTCATATCCGTACAGACATGGAGGACCATATTAAGTACATAATGAGGGCCAATGTAGAAACACACACAAAAAAACTATACATCCTTAATAAACATCTGTTGCAAGCATGTGTATATCTGAGATGTCCTTTTTTTCAGACCTACTTCCACACAGGTATCAGGTGGTTTCTGTGAGCATGCACCTAATCTGATTCAGATTCAAAACAGCAGGAGACACACATGAAAGGCCTGAACAATCCACAACACCTATTGCTTTAACAGGTTTCAGTTTGGCCAAACTGCTCAGAAATAGGCTACAAGAAAAAATTCAGAAGATTGAGCTTGTTCCTCCACGTTGAATTCATTCTGTGAAATACTGAGTATCACACTTACCATCAAAGCCACTGAGAACATGGCATAATCAGAAGGAATTCAACATCCAGCAGCACTGTGCCTCAGATTAGACACTGAAGGTTTATATTTCAGTTTTGGACTTGCTTAGATTTGAAACCAACTAAATATACTCCATCAATGTTTTTATCAACATATAATACTAAAGATCCCTGGTATTTCTGAAACAGAGTTCTTGCAGCAGTTTTGGAAGTTGTTGAAACCAAATATAAATATGTCTATACTTCATCAGTCACTTAAGCAACTGGAACAAGAGATATCCATACAATTTGTTCAAGTAGAGAAAGATGCAAGGGCAGAGCACTGTTTATCAAGACACAGGAAGAAAAGGATGCTTTCCAACAATGCCAAGCACTGACAACAGTGTGTTTATTATCTATTTTGAAGAATAACTTTAAAAATAAATGATTTTGTTCCAAAATATTTCAAATTACCAAGCATCTTCGATCAGTATACGTAGAAAATTACATTGAATTCATGTTGAATTCTGGCACTTCACTGCAATCGCAGATCTTCAAAGGCTTAGTGAGCTTTGTCATAAACGGAACTAGGAATCTTACAACAAAAAAAATAAAAACACTTGTTATCCATATATTTTTTTGCAACTCATGACCTTACACAGGTCAGTTCTGTAATTTTTCACAGCATTTCTGACCTCAAATAAGCATACAGCGGCAAATGGATAACCTTAAGTTTTTTTCTTCTTTGGAGAGCAGTAACTACCAATGTCTTCCCTCCTCTTTCCACACTACTGAACAATAAAACTGACTGCAGTCAGTGTGTTGAGCAGATTACTAGTTCTAAAGCACAGCTTCTGAGTTCATTGTTTTGTAATGAGGACAGAGATGTTAGTCAACTTCCCATGCCCTAAGTGCTGAGATATGCAAGAGCTAGCTGGGTATGGGGCAAGGAAAAGGAACAAAACATTCAAAAGATTCATGTGACAGAAATACCTCAAAATCTCCAAAGTACTTTTTCTTTCTAATAAAAGAGAGATCTATATTAACACTGCATGGAGGAAATGACACTATCTTACATCATCCAAAAGCAAAAAAATAAAATCCAAAAAAGCAAAAATCATGAAATCATTGAGAAACTGTAAAGGATTTTAAGCAGCCACCCAGACAGGATCAATTTTATTTCTATCATAGAAGAGACAAATCGACAAAACTAAATACTATTGTAGTTTAAGTAATAAGGCAATGATTTAAATGAAAAGTAAAACCTGACACATGTACTTCATGTAAAATCTGTGTGCAAGTAGGAATAGAAGGACTAAACTATCTGTAACCTGTCCCCTCTCTATTTTTGTATGATTCCAGAACGTGGATTATTACTTCCCCATCTCAGCTGCTGGGCATTTGGATGAAATTATTTTGCTCTGCCATCATGTTTTAATTGGTCACACAGAAAAAAAAAATGTTATAAAATTAGAAGGTCATGGGAAAAGAGACAGAGCAGCATGCTCGCCACAGCTTTTCTCTAATTAGTTATGTCTTTTCTTTTTTTTTCCCTTTCCTGAAACAGTTACCATTCCAGAAAACCAGTTAGAAAAAGGATTTCTTAGGCCAATCCAATATTTTATTACAGTTTTTAACAATCATGTCATGTTGTATTTTAAGCATAAAACAGGCCAACAGAATACAATGTGACTTGCATAACTAAATCTCACAAGTGAAACATGCACTCTGAGGAACAAAAAAACCAAACTGCAATTCTAAATAAAATTGAAATGCTCAAAACGATATTCTTAAAAGAACTCTGAGATGTATTGTTTTCTTGACATCTGGTTTATTGCACAATAAGAATTCATCAACGCCTCTATCTCTGTGACAACAATGAACCACATCTCCTGCTTTGCTTAGGCCTTGCTCTTCCAGAAGATTCAGGAAGATCTCATTTCTAATAAATCCAAACATGTCATTTTTTTAAAGCCCTCATTTAACTTTCAAATACTTGAGATGCTTTACAGAACTTAAATTTTAACAAATGGAATTTCTTAATAATTGCAATTTTGCTTTATGTTACCCCAGGACTGAATCTGATCCGTCAGGATAAGGGTTTCTCAGCTGCCTTCCACTTGTTTTCTGACACAGGTCCTCTCAAACTATCCCTGAACTGACTGAGAACATGAAGTTTAATATAAAGAATAACATTTATGACTAACTTTATTTTCAGTACTGGCTCACCTACTTGCAGGTCCTTCCTCTTCCTCATCACACAGGCACATGGTCCTTCAACCACACACTGTGACCCTACACTGCTGAGTTTATCATTTCAGTGCCACACAGACTTGAGTTGTTCCTAAGGTCATTTTCAGCATGGGAGAAACACAAACAAAGCAGGAGCTTATGTATGCCCCACACCATTTTCCTATGGTACATGAGAGTTGAGTCCGTAGCACAGCAACTGCTGCATCTGCAGTACTTCTGGCAATGTTCACCAGCTGGAATGTGCTGACGCAGCTGCCAAACCCATGTTGGCTTACACAGGACTCACCACACATTTCTGGTTCCAAAATTGGCTCTTAGGTATCTTCACTCATGGTGTAAACACAATATTTGGCACTACAAACAGAAGAATTGAGATATGATTTTTTTTTTTTTCCTCATATACAGGCCAAAGAAGAACAAAAATTAAAGTATATGCAGTATTCTTTTCTGGTCAAATCAAGGGTCCTCCCTACGCAGCACAAAGCCTTTTCTGAATTGTACTCCTAGCAGTCCTTCAGTGAATGGAACAGGTAATTCGGGTACTTAGAATGGGCCTACAGATAACATTTTTCAGTTCAGAAATCTGAACATTAGAATATATCATAGCCAAGTATTTTTGTACTCAAAGGACCTTTTGCCCTTTATAACTGTGGGATGCAAGTGAAGCACAATCATTCAGAAGCCTACGTCCATTCAGTTACAACACCAAATATTTTATTCTGATGACTTTCCATGTTGATTTTTCAATTATAAATCCATAACAGCAGAACACTTTCTATGCTAGCAAAAAGAGTAATTACACCAAATGTGAATTCTATTTGTTCTCATTTTAGAGGCTTTGACTTGCTTTTTATGTCAGGAATGTGCAGGTACTTGGTAAAGCTCTCAGGTAAGGGGCTCAGACATGAATTTGAAAAACAATTAAAAACCCCAAATGTAACCCAAAACATCTGGTCTTATTTGAAATTATAAATACTTCTTAATTTGTCATGACAGTTTTACATATCTTTTTTTAAACTTAGAATTAGCTGACCACAAAATCCTCAGAATCCGAAGGAAGTGCCTGAGTCTTAACACTAACATTACCCTATGCAGAGATCCCATCTTCCAGTTCCCAATCATTTTGACCCAGATTTCAAGAGGATCACCCATAAAATGCATCATACACAGTTCCTAAATATGAAGTGGACAGCTAATGGACAACTAAACAATTTCTTTAAACATCCAGTTTACAGCCTTCGAGCCATGCCAAATACAAGTCAAGTACTAGATCTGCCATGAGCAGGAAATGCATGTACTTCTTCCTTCCTCTGTGTATTTTGTTATACAGATTTGTTAACGTAACAAAATATCTGAGTAAGCCGCTAAAGTATCCTTTTGAGCGTAAGAGACACTGAAGCAAATATTGAGATGCTAAAACAAACACTGCTAATGGTTATTTTTCTTTCAGACAAAATACTGGGAGGGAAAAAAGAAAAAAAAAATCCACATCCATTTAAACTCAATTATTTCTTTAAAACTACCTTAAAATGCCACAACATACAATTCTATCACCTTCAGTGGAACTGATAGAGCAATGTCTCTCAGAAGCAAGCTCTTTCTTGCAACCGCTGAAGAAAATGAATCCATCTTCAGATAGTTTTAGAAACAAGAGGTATCTCAAATTATTTTAAACCCGTTTTGTATCCAGCTCTTTGCTCAACTACACACAGCATAAAATACAGTCAAGATATAAAGAATTCATGGTGACTGAAAAAAAGATACAGAATGAAGGGCACCACATCAGTCGGTAGCACAGTACTTTAAGGACTTTCAGTAGATTCAAGGCATAGTAGTCCATCTTTCAACTTTACAGCAGCACTGTATCATTCTCATTTTTACCATACTTTTATTCTGAACAGAGATGATTTAGATGGATGCAACCAGTGACTATTTACCCACAGTGAGATTAGGGATCAGACAATTAAAGGACAGTAAAATCCAGTACTCATGATACTTTACAAAATAAACTATGAATTTTCAGGCCACGGAAACCTACACACATAACTGCAATTTGACTAACACAGCACAACTTCTTCTTGAATAATCATAACAACTGACAATTCTCATGCCACTTAAAAAAATCAGAACCCACTAAAATTTCAAAAAGGTCTGCCTGGGATGGTGCAGGTGAAGCTTATTCGACAAGCAAGAAATCGTCCAAGTTACAAATATTCCTGATATACTGCATTCAACCAAGAGCAACACTCCACATCCAGAATACGACTTGCAGAGAACAAGTTATCAGAGTCAGAAGCTCCAAAACAGCATACAAAGCAACACACTTGCACCACTATTCTATTCCTTTTTGGTAACAAGAGACGAAATAGAACAAGATAAAATTATTGCAAAACTCATTAAGTTAATTATGTGAACTAGGAAGCAGAGGAGAAAAAAAATGAATAAATCAGAGGCACAAAATCCAAAAACAACCCAACACAGCAGCAATTAATTTTATTTTACAGCAGTGGGGCAACAAAGTCAGACCACAGGTACTGCAGGCTGACATAGTCAGAAGAATGCTATGCCTTTGCACGCCCCTTCCCCCAACTGACCCCAAATGTTAATGCAGACCCATAGAGTTCACTTACACGGCCATATCACAACTCTAAACTTTAAGTGAGAAGGAAGTTCTGAAGCCTTAGGCCTTCAGAAGTTGGTCCAAAATGATCAGACTCTCCCAATCCTTCAGTATGATTCCCTTCTAATTACACTACCACAACTTCTCCATTCATAGCTTCTCTCTCCACTGAAGTTCATTTTTGTTTATGCTTTCCACCTCCCCAAGCTGTCTAGTAGTATAAAGGAAACGTACATCCAAGATATCATTAGATTTCATGTTTTAAAACTGCTTACAAACATACCTGATATCATATACCTACAAAGCTTACAAGTGCCATCTTCAAAAGAGTATCTTATTCTGATGTTTTTACATGGTTTCTCAATGACCGTACTTCTTACTTCTAATCCTTTAATCAAAGTTGTTGTCATGGCAAACAAAATGGCACCAAAGCAAGACTTAATTGCACTGCCTTATTAAAAATAAATGTGTCTTGTATATATACACTGGACCGAGAAATATGTTTTCATCATTTAAAGGTAGCTGATATCTTTGAAACTTTATGCTGGAGATTGCCAGGTTAGTCACACTTATTAAGACAAATACATGCATTCTGGAACTTCATTAAAGTCAATTTTGTAAACACACAGTTCTATCTTACTCTTCAACAAAGACAAGGTTAGGATTGTTCAGTTCCACAATAACAACAACAAATAACAATCTATGCAAACTTATACAAGCTAGGCACCTAAATTGTTTGAAAATACATCCTGAAGTGTTCCTTATTAAGTGAAAGATTATTTATGTGTTACCAAACATGACCATCTCCTTACGAATTCCAGTCTAAATGAGGTCTGGCTGTGAACCAGCAAAAGAAGCTCAGAACAACTATGATTAATTTCCTCTCACTTTCTTCCATCAAACCATTTCCACATGTTACTACAGAGTTAGTATTCTTATACACTAATCTAATTACTTTCCATGAAGGGCATTCACAGCCATCTACAGTATGAAAAATAATCAGAAACAGGTAGAAACATGCACTTCTATTCAGACATCCGCACTCAAGCTATCTGTACCTATCGTAATGAACAGGCTTCAGCCATCCTCAGTAATTGCCTCTTAAATCAGCAGAATTGCTTCACTAAAAAAAGTTACCATTTCAAATTTATCAAACAAAAGCTTCAAAGAGAAATAAAACAAAAACTCAGTTATAAGATTAAGATAATTGCCATATTTAAATGGACCTTCATTTCACATTTCTTATATTGTAGAACTGAAGTGGGGAATATCTAATAAAGCAAAGTCATAGAACCATCTAAAGTTTCTTCCAATGTCCACTCAAAGTAGTTCACAGAAATAAAACACCACATTATTTTTTTCTTTTCCTTTTCTACAATTTCTATCCAGCTGTTGTCTAGGGCTACACTTCATCTTCTCTATTACCAAAACTTGTAATCTATAAGAAACCTTTTGAGTCAGCCAAGATGGAAGACAGAATATTTCTTCATATCCACTCCACTTAACCTACCTTGCAAAAACAAATTCTATTTGGATGACAAAGACTGGACAAAGTAATGACACAAACGATAAGCTACGAGTCCTATATGGAAGAACAGCTGCAAACTATGGTTTAGCTACACCTATACAGCTTACAACTAGTGCAATTCATAAGTGAGGCTGCCCACCCATTAGAGACCAAAGCTTGCTGGGTTATTAAGGAGCAAGAGTAAATCTTAATTGCTTTATTTAGAATTGTATTGAAAAAAAAAAAAAAAATTAATATTGAAGTTACCACGAGCACACCACCTCTTTTACTCCCCTTAAGGAGAGGTAGGCTGAAGTTCCTTCAGTGCAGATAGTAACACCAAACAGACCAATTCCAGTTGCCTCAATATGTTTGTACTGGCACATTCTAATTGCCTCAGGACAGCACTGGTTGAAATGTTAAACAAGCCTGGTGTAACACAGATACTGAATTTTATCATCAACCAGACAAAAAGAAAGCTAATTTGAACATGTGTGTTAAACACTACGAAAAAGGCTTGTATGCTAAACTTCACTTAATTTCCTTACAGTCTGTTTACCCAGCTGGCTAGGAATAACAGCAGAACTCACTACATTTGGACACGTTAATCTTAAACCAACACCAGGAAGGAAGAAGTTATAACTGTGTTTATTCCTAGCTGCAAAAGACGGGATGTTTAATCAGAAATTTAATATATACTTTGAACCAATGTTAATGAGCTGACACTATATTGTACATTGAACTGACTTCAAAGAGACAGGATTCCTTAAACAAATGTAATGTATATTTATGACACTCCTTAAGAAAAAGAAAACATTTCTCCTAACGAGGTCACCTTTATCAGTACATATTATCTGAGCAACTGGGGATAGGACATGTATAGCAGGACATGTCCGAGCCACAATTAGCTATAAAAAATGAAGATCACTGAGAGCTGAAATTGTTCCACAGAAAGAAAGATGCCACGTGTTAATTTCCATTCTTTCATATTTATTTACCTTTACAAATGTCAGTAAATACTGCTTTTATCTAATCAACAACATGCTAAATTCCAAACATTGCTCTGTGGGAAAAGTAAGATTTTGGAATGAAAATCAGTGAGATTCCCTTCAAAAAGACAGAACAAGGGGAATATCCTACTGCAATTACACAGTGCCTTGGAAACAGGATAACCACATATCTAGTCCAGGAAACTATTACAGCACACTAAACAGAAACGTCATTTAACATGCAGGGCAGATCTTGCCCTTGCATCAACCATCCAGATATTGAGCTTGGCCAAAAATGCAGCTGGGGGACACTTCTGGATAAAACTCAGTATTTGGTGAAAAACAGAAAAATCTGGAGAGGTGTGCATGCCTAATCCTTATCAGGAGGAATACGGCTGAGAATCTCTTTCAGAATCTGGCACATATAAGTGACCAGAATGATCTCTTTGAAAGTGCTTATTCTTATGATATGAAGAGGACAATTACCATTTAGGTAAGACAGGCCCCAAAACACTGACAAGTTTATATGCTGATAAAACAGAAGCTCCAATCAGAATCCTTCCTAGCAGACAATTCCCAGAACCATCACAAAATAAATACCTGACATTTCCTATCCATTAATCTAGCTTATGCACAATGAAAGATAAAAGCAAAAGTGATTTAGAACCCCTCAAACAGTAGTATCGTTATTTAATTACCTGCTTTAAGATTGAGATCACATAACCATTTGGCTAGTTTTACACTAAATTTGGTATTTCCTTTTGCTAATCAGGATGATTGGACCAGATGACCTTAGTGGTCTTTTCCGGCCTTAATGATTCTATGATATGGCAACCAGAGATTTAAATAATTCTGCCACAACATACACTAAGATTCTTCATTTTGAGCACCGCTGAATGCAATTTACATATACAATCATATGAATAATATGCATATGAAATACATGAAAAGATATATCTTTAAAATATGGGCAGATGCCCTATGTTGTTTTAGTGACAAAACAAATATTTACACATTTATTATAAAATAAAATGATCTTAAATAACTTAGACAGCTTTATGAATACATCTTCCATTTAAAATGGGCCTATGGATGGATCTATACTTAATGAAATTATTTTTCCATTCAACACATACTCAAAGATTCCATATGAAAGGATTAGATCAGTTTCCTATTTACCATTGTTCTATTACATTTTCAATCTATATGAATCTCTTAATCTTAAATGAAATAGTTGTGGAAGTGAATAAGTTGACATTTTTTTTCTTACTGAAAGTTATACTAATAGATTAAGAAGCCGTAATTTTCATCTTGTATCTGAATGGCAACCCCAGTATAAGATTTCACTATACAAACCTCTAGATGTCAGAGTATTCCACCTACAATAAGACTTCAGTCTCCTCATGGAATAACATAAAACAACCAATTCAACTGATCACAAATGATAGGCAAGAATACAGAGCAATGATTGCAATGATTACTTTTTTTACTTTCTCCTCTTCCATTTGCTCTTATATATCTTTCACAGTCTCACTACACAGAGATTAAGCACGCCCCTCCTAAAAAGCAGTGCATATTCCACCTTCTGCTCTCTTCAGTTTTACAGAAACTCATGTTATTTGAAGTGGGCCATGAAAGGATTCTAAGTTGGGACTATAATTCACCACTAGCAGACATTTTTATTATTTTTTGTTCTAACATTGAAGTCAATTGAACAGAACTGTAAAAGTCACTATAAAAAGCAAACAGTTCATCTATGGCAAATTATCATGAACAGTTACTCTACCATATGCTCCAATCTTCTTTTTTCTTTTTTTCAGCAGCCACAAAACATCCACACTCTCTTCATAAACACCAGCTCACCAACCAAACATCCAAGCCTGTTCTTGTGCTAAGATCTTGGCATACACTCTGCTAAGGAAAAGAAATTCAGAGGAGGCCTTAATTCAGCTCCTCATGCATATCTGACCTGCTCACACCCCTATAGGCACTTGAGACCCACTCCCCTGTGAGTTTTTCATTAGTCTCAGATCAATAACAGTGACACATAGTATCTCTAAATGTAAAGGAGGTACATGTTACGGACATCATGTGAAAGTGATCTCAGCAACCATTTTAGTACAGGAAGTTATGCTTTAAATTTATTTCCAGGATAACCTAACCCTACCTAAAAGAAAGTAAGATAAAAATTACTGTAGTCTTCCAGAAGCTAAAATCTGTGGGATTAAATCACCTTTTCAAAAAAGATTAAATATTAGTTGTATTAGGCACAGTTATTCTGGCTCTGTTAGCACAATGAGGAATGTAACAAAGAAAGGGAGGCTGCAATTTATGTTCCTTACTATGATTCATGTACTTCAGTTGGTTGAGTTGCACTCTTCCTAATGAATGCAATGACTCATCTAAGCCATTGAAATTGCAACTGTGAAATGACAGTTGTTTCTCTCCTTACCAGTGCTTTCCCACTGCCAAACACTACACTCTGCAAGGACAAAGACTTGAAGTAACAATACTTGAGTCTCCATTCTACAGAGAAAACAAATAAAGGCTTTACTGAGAAGGCTCTAACTTTCTATGGGGCCAATAATGCCAAAAGCAATGGAAACATTAGTATGTTTCTGATAGTGATCCATTACTACAGACTTGTAAAAAGAATGCATTGTAGAACTATTTCCCATACAACAGCAAAACCACACTAAGAATAGCAAGAGAAAAAAAAATAACAACAATCTAAACAGCTTAAGCATAAACACTGTATCATCATTTCAAGCCAAGAATGAAGACATTAACCTTATGAGGCTGCTGTGATTTCATAAAGACTACCTGTAAGTTTGTGGCTACACATCACTGTATCACTTTAGTGTAGAAGACTGGAATTCAAGCTTTCTGCCTTTTAACAAAGTTAAATCTAGATCACCTGCACATCTGCTGAGGGGACATTCACCTTCAAGGAGAAGTGAAAAGCTCTGCCCCTGAGAAAAAACAAACCCACAAACCAGGGCATGCTGGGGCCACACAGCATGCAGAAGTGGGCCAAGTTGGTCATCAAGTTGAATATAAATGAGGAATGTGCCCTGACAGCAAAGAAGACTAAAAGTATCTTAGGATGTATTAGGCCAGTGGGTCAAGAGGTGATCCTTCCCTTCTAGTGAGGACTGATGAATCAATACCTGGAGTGCTGTTAGTTCTCTGCTCCCTAGTACAAGAGAGAAATGGGCATACTGGAGAGGGACACAGAGATTGAAGTATCTTTCCCATATAGAAAAGCTGAGAAAGCTGGGACTACCTAAGGAAGGGAAGGCTCAAGGATGATCTCATCAGTTGATAATGCTGTGGAGTTCTTCCTCCTTAAAGATCTTCAACAGCTCCAGCATTATGTGTTCAACTAAAGGTATGCCAGTTTCCCTCAGAAACACTTCTGACTACTAGTATTCATCCTCTTAAACAGTGAGAAAAATTTCATTCTCATTTTCCATTAGTTTCTGAAGAACAGACAGCTTTCCAAATCTTTTTGAAAAAATAACTAGATACACTCTGAAGGGTTTCCTTTATATTCTGCAGTTGTATCTCAAAATCTTTTATTATTTTTGAACAGTAAATGAGGATTAATGCACACAGATTCAGTAGGATGTTCATACTTAAGAGTCTTACATCTGGAAATAGACAACTATTCTATAATCAAATCCTAGTTCTTCAACTAGTAAGAACACACTTTTATTATCATATTGATTAGATCCATCCACATGTCCATCTTTTCTTGAATAGAATCATAGAATCATAGAATCACTCAGGTTGGAAAAGACCTTGAAGATCATCAAGTCCAACCGCAGCCTAACCGGTAGCCTATCTCTTAAAAAAAAAAAAAAAAAAAAAAAAAAAAAGAAAAATACCACGAAACACAGAATCACAGAATCACAGAATTGTAGGGGTTGGAAGGGACCTCTAGAGATCATCGAGTCCAACCCCCCTGCCAAAGCAGGCTCCCTACACCACGTCGCACAGGTAGGCGTCCAGGCGGGTCTTGAATATCTCCAGAGAAGGAGACTCCACCACCTCCCTGGGCAGCCTGTTCCAGTGCTCCGTCACCCTCACCGTAAAGAAGTTCTTGCGCACATTCGTGCGGAACTTCCTATGCTGAAGTTTCAGCCCATTGCCCCTAGTCCTGTCCCCACACACTACTGAAAACAGACCAGCCTCGCCACTATGGCTCCCACACTTCAGGTATTTATAAACCTGGATCAAGTCCCCTCTCAGCCTTCTTTTCTCAAGGCTAAACAGACCCAGTTCCCTAAGTCTCTCCTCATAGGGGAGATGGTCCAGGCCCTTCACCATCTTTGTGGCCCTCCGCTGGACTCTTTCCAAGAGATCCCTGTCTTTTTTGTACTGGGGAGCCCAGAACTGGACACAGTATTCCAGATGAGGCCTCACCAGGGCAGAGTAGAGGGGGAGGATCACCTCCCTTGACGTGCTGGCTACTCTCTTTTTAATGCACCCCAGTATGCCATTGGCCTTTTTGGCTACAAGGGCACACTGCTGGCTCATGGCCAACCTGTCGTCCACCAGGACGCCCAGGTCCACAACAACAAACCTCTGCTAAATCATATCCCTGAGTAACACATCCAAACGGCTCTTAAACACATCCAGGGATGGCGATTCAACCACCTCCTTGGGGAGCCCATTCCAGTACCTAACCACCCTTTCTGTAAAGAAGTTCTTCCTAATATCCAACCTAAACTTGCCCTGGCGCAACTTGAGGCCATTTCCCCTCATCCTGTCACATGTCACTAGTGAGAAGAGACCTGCCCCACTCTCGCTGTAAGAACTTTTCAGGTACTGGAAAATGGCAATAAGGTCTCCCCTCAGCCTCCTCTTCCTCAGACTAAACAGTATAAAGAGACTTGGACATATTAAAGAAAGCTGTTACATATTTGATTTAGCCTAAAAGAACCATCCATAGGGAAGACGAGATATAAGTCCTTTATTGCACTACATATACATAAACAGCTAATTCATGATTCTCAAATAGGAAAAGAGTCTCAATGCCCTGCACTAAGAGGTTTCCAAAGGTCCCTGACTTGAGGGAAATAAAGGCAACTGACTCTGTCAAACCTAATAGCTTCGCAAGTGTCAGCAGACTATGCCTTGATATTTTTTTTACATTCAGAAAAGTTCAAGGGCTACTGAACATATTTTGGTCTTCATAATAGCCAAGCTCTTCAAAAGTTGTTTTCTTCTAACATTTTTATATAATACATCTAATATTCATTAATACACATTTTCACACTGGCATAAGGCAGAGGTTCCTAAACTACAGAACTCACTCCACCAATGGAATATAAATATACCACATCAACATGTTAATATGATGTCATCAGTCACAAGTGCCTGATAGAACAGAAAGAGATTCTAGAGTACAAAGAAAACAGAAAAACACAGATAGACAATGACTTCAGATGCCCTAGCATATAAATATGATTCAAATGCAGTACACCAAATACTGGTACAGCCTTTAGGGGTGGATAAAACTAGTCTTTGATTACAGCAAGGACAAATAATATTTAAAATATTTCATATGGGATGAAAACTGAGTAGGTAATAAGAAAACAAATGATGGTGCTTTGATAAGAACACTGAAAGAACAGAATAAAACTACTCCAACAGCACAATCCTGATGTAACTCAGAGGCAAGAAGACACTGAGCACAGAAGTGGCATTCTCTAGACAGAGAACTTACATTACCTGATTGTGTATGCGAATGACAGCCCATGAGACTGAGGAGCACTGTACATTAGTACTGACAATTATGCTTCGTTCAGATCCTTGCTATACCTGAGAATAATGACATTTAATAGTTTCCACAATCCACCTTTTTAGAATGTCATGCTGATTCAGCCCTTTCACTCCAGTAAGTGAACTATACTTCTATACTTTAAAAACAGTTTGTTAAATACAGTCTTTGACTAAATCATATGTTCAAAAAACTCTCAATGGCATGACTGACAGGTTCCTGTTAGTCTCTGCCTTCCTGGCTTTTTTTTTAGTTATGTTGTTTAAAATGCAATGCTGGCAAAGAGATATTGCTAGAGGCTTTGGACTGATGCCTTTGAAAGCTTCCACTTTTCTCAGCTTTTACTAGCAATAAAGAATTTTTTTCTAGAAGCATTTAATTTTAATGACAAAATTACCCAAAAACGTAAATGGAATTTAATTGGTTACAAAGTAATATTTTCAAATAATTGAGGAGTTGTTTGGGCTATTTAAGGTATAATTTATTAGTTCTGGAGAGGTTGCACTTTTGAATTCCTACAGGCAAATAACAAACTGATTAGTAAGAGTAATAAAGCAATTTATTTGTCTGACAATTGGCAACTAGAAGTGCAATAATTTACTTGATCAATTGCCATTTTCAGGAACATAAAAGCTTCTCATAATTATGTTATCTATATGGTATGCAGATGAACAACAATACAGCATTATCTCTATTACATTACTGACTAAATACGATGCTTCTGCCAGGTTTTGTACCTTCCTACATAAAGCAAAAGGAAGTAATTACTTTTTTGTACCGAAAGACTGAGGAATTTATCCTCTTCTAGACATGCAAAGAATTTGATTATAAAAATAACTGAAGATGCTAGTTTCCCCTCATCAAAATCTTTTTGATATTCAGAACCATGAGTGGAAGTTTGGAGAAAGAATCTTAGCCTTCCAGTCATGTAATTCTTCAAAATTCCATACTTGTCAAACAAAGATCACCACCCCACCTATCTGATGGGAAGCTTTGCCTTTTCACAGAATCACCAAGGTTGGAAAACACCTACAAGATCATCCAGTCCAACCATCCACCCATTACCAGTAGCTCTCACTAAACCATGTCCCTCAACACAACATCCAAACATTCCTTGAACAACTCCAGGATCAGTTACTCCACCTCCCCGGGCAGCCCATTCCACTGCCTGACCACTACTTCAGAGAAGCAGTATTTCCTAATGTCCAACCTGAACCTCCCCTGGCACAGCTTGAATCCATTCCCTCTAGACCTACCACCAGTTACACGAGAGAAGAGGCTGACCCCCAGCTTACAACAACCTCCCTTCAGGTAGGTTTTTGTTTTTGTAATATTTTTTTAAATTAATTTATTTTTTTTTTACATAAGATGAAGGTCTCCTCACGCTCCCTGGTTCAATTTCTCTATTGGCTAACATCAGCAGCTAACAGATTATGGAGTCCAGTTTTCTGAATGCCTAGCTTCGCTGAATTCAGTGGCTCTAAGCCAGCACAGGAAGCCATGGTAGAGCCAATAAATACTACACATGTTTCTAACACCATACAATGGGAAAAAAAAAGATTAAGAAAAATGCATGAGAACACTTTTATAAGATAAGTGATGCCTCAGCAGTTTAGGCATAGAAATATTTATTAGTCAGAAGTTCAGATGTACTAAAATATACTGCCTTGAGGATGTCAATTGACATTGCCTTGATTCCCTATTGTTTTACTAAAAATGTCTTATATCCAATTAAAAACAGGAAAAATATTACTTTAAAATTACAAGTTCAAGTACAATCAAACAAGAATATTTCTATAGTTCCCACTAAAAACATTAAAAAAAAAAAAAATGCTTAATGGGATATCATATACCATACATGCATATAGACACCTAAACACACATACACACACTCAGAAAACAGCTATTCTCATTTCAACTCATCATCAGTAAAACTAACCCCATTCTTCTACAACTCAAGAATCTCATTTAAAACAGATTTACAATGGGGATCAATGTATTATATAGTCTTTGGCAGATAATTCTGGAAAGCTATTCTGTGCTAAATGAGAAAGGTCAAAAACCTTGTTAAGATTCTACCAGAATTAAAATTTTAATGACTGGAAACTTACACTCCGAATCACTGAAAGCTATAAATTAGAGTTTCTATTTTATTTACATTTCTAATGAAGCCAACTTACAAAAATACAAACCAACTGCTAGCAAAATATATTTAGATTTCTAACAATGTTCTGTGAGACCTTACATGATTTAATTCTCATAATAATTTTTTAATAGTGGTACATTCCCCTTCAACGCTGTGAGCTTTCAAAAAAAAAAACTTTACTGCCAATGTTGCAAATCATCTGTCTACTTATCTTTTACCTCATTTCCTGAAAGAGACTAGCAGTGGTAATTTCCATACATTTCTAATACTCAAACACTTTTACCTCATTTATTTACTATAAATCATTTCAGTTCTAAGGGATATTTAATGGTTATCTTGTCCTACTCCTCTGCAATGCAAGGGGACACCTACAGCTAGTTTAGGTTGTTCAATGCCCTGTTGAGCCTGACCTTGAATGTCTCCATGGACGGACTTCCACCACCTCTGGACAATCTGTTCCACTGCTTCACCATCCTTATTGTAAAAAACTTCTTTCTTACATACAATCTAAATCTCCCATTGTAGTTTGAAACCATTTCCCTTTGTCACAACACAACCACAACAGACCTTGTGAAAGTATCTACACCCATCTTTCTCATACTCCCCCCGCCACCTTTTAGATATTGAAAGGTCATAATCAGATCTTCCTGAAGCCTTCTCTTCTCCAGGCTCAGCCTGTCTTTGTAGGAGAGATGTTCCATCCCTTGGATCATTTTTCTGGCCCTCCTCTGGATGCACTCCAACAGATCCATGTCTCCTCTGTACCAAGGGCTCTACATTTGAACACAATACTCTAGGTGAGCTCTCACCAGTGCAGAGTAGAGGGACAGAATCACCTCCCTGAACCTGCTGGCCATGCTCCTTCAATGCATCTCAGAATATGATCAGCTTTCTTTGCTGCAAGGACACATTGCCAGCTCACATTCAGTTTACTATCCACCAGTACCTCTAAGTCCTTCTTGGCAGAACTGTGCTGCATCCTTTTGTTCCCCAGCTAGTACTGATAGTAGGTGTTGGCACAACCCAGGTGTAAGACGTAGGCTTTGCTGAACTTCATGAGGTTCTCTGCTCAAGCCTTTTGTAACAAAAAGGAAAGTGCAGCAATGACAGCAGAGCAGCAAAGTCCTAGGCTGCAGCAAGTGAGGGGGCACAGAAATAAATGAAAGAAGATGCTTATCTTCAGAAGGCCTTAGGCATGCAGGGTTCTCCAGCAAGACAAGCTTGCTCCCACTGCCACCTCTTAAGTGAGGTCTGGGAAGAAGTGGATCCTGGCTCCATCCCTTCCAGTCACTCAAGTGCACTGCATGTACCTGACCTCCCTTGGGTTGGCCCTACTTTCCTAGCAGGTGCTCAACCACAGTTCAGGCTGTGTCTTAGCATTCTGCTACACCTTTCCAGGTCTCTCTGGATGGCATCCTGTCCTTCAGGCACATCATCTGCACCACATAGCTTGGTGTTACGCACAAACTTCCTGAGCAAGTACTCAATTCCACTATCAATGTCATTCTCACCAGCCAGTTAATTCACTAGATCCTCTTGCTGGTAGGGCCTTTAACAAATTTACCATTCTACTTGCGTAACAACTTCTATAAATTGCTGATTAATTCAGTATCCTACTGATAGTCTCTGTGACAATAATTATTTTTTCATGACAGGTAATCTTTGAGGCATTAAAAAATGTCACACACACACACACCCCACCCCTCATCTTATTTTTCTGCATAACAAGGCTTCCAAATCTAAAATCAACGTAATACACTAATGCAATTCCAAGAGAAATCCTTATTTTACTATCAAGAGCTTATGCTGTATACTACATTGTAATCGGGTTATCTAGATTTACCCGTGATAGAGGCTGCTGCCCCTAGAAGGGGGGAAATGAACAAAAACAATGGCAGCAATCTAAGGAAAGAACTTATTTTACTAAATACGAATGACACAATATGATACAATATAACTACAACTACTAAATCAAACAAGGCAGAGAAAGAGAGAAAAAGAGTCCCCGAGAACCGGGGGCCTACTGCGATCTCTAGGCGACAGGCTGGAACGTTGCTGATAGAGGGAGACGGCAGGGATGGAGCGCTCCAAAGCGATAGACAGAGTGAAAAGAAGGACGTTCCAGCCTGGGAGCGAGATTATATATGTGTCCTCCTCCTCTGGTGATTCGTCTCTGGCCACGTTGTCCCCTGGGATATGTAGATTCCTCCAAGAGCTGAGTACTCGGGTATGCTGCCATTCCACAGATCTGGAGCATGAACCTTCCACACTTCCGCATACCCTCTGTTACATTTCCACATACCCTCTGTTACACTTCCACATACCCTCTATTACACTTCCACATACCCTCTGTTACACTTCCACATACCCTCTGTTACACTTTCTTATACCACCAAAACAGTTTACCACTATTTGTACCCTCAGTTAATGATTCATACCGCACATGATGTCATGATGTAGAATATTGACAGCACAAAACCATGACATACATACAAGTCTCTCAGAGTTGCTTTGTTGTATAGTACATACCCCATACTCTTTAGCAGCCATCACCACTTTTCGAAGAATGTCTTCTTCAACGAATGGTCTCACAGCATCATGGATAATCACTACTTCTGGTTTCTGGAGCAGACAGTTGGAAAATTCATTTTCTGAAAATAATTTCAGTCCATTGAAAATTGATCGGTGACGAGTTATTCCACCTTCTGCTACTGTAACTCTTTGGTGGCCATATTTTTCGATGATAGACTTCATTGTTTCAATATTTTCAGGAGAGACCACCACAACAATGTCAGATATCCAGCTGACCCTAGAAGAAACAGAATAAAAACAGAGGGAATTAATAACTAAAGACATCTCCATGAGATAAGAATATTGAAGATACTGAAAGAAATTGAAGCTGGTTAAATAATCTCTCAGTATTCCCAAGTGCATATTTATTCATGTATTAGCATACTACCCCTAAAGAGGGAGCAAAGCTACATGAGAGGATCTCTACTGATACACAGATGTCAGTCAAAGTAAGTGGAATTCTGGGGAGGGACTTCCTTTCAACAAGCAGCTTGCAGAAATAAAAACTTAAGACAATTCTTTGAAAAGACTTCAAAAAAGTTCTTATTCAAGCCTCACTCCTACCTTCCACTTTTACTTCTAAATCAATCACCCGCCAGTTACTTTAGTTCCCTCTAAAATGCAGTCTCAATTAATTGGTACATTCTGGGATTTGGAATTCTCTGAGTTCTAATGTTGAGTACACTATGGACCAATTGTATAAGAGGAAGGAAGCAAGAGGTTCATGAAAAGCTCTAAAACAAAGGTCACTACAAAGACAGGAATGTCCAACAATTCGCAATCTATCTAGATTGCAAATAGTCAAAATTATAACATGCTGATAGTTTGAAAATATGTATATGTGCAAAGGTTTCTACTCTATAAAGCTACCAAAGTGCAAAAACAGCTATGTGAGATGCCACTACAATATAAAAGCATGTTTTTAAATCAAGCTTCTAATGACAGCATCAGCCTAGCTTTAATACAGGTGTGGGGAGTAAAGAATCCACAATATTAAAAGCAATCATAACTGCAGTTATGTTAGGCTGAAATCACACTTGTGTCAGAGTACCTAAGAATAAAAAGTAAAGTCGCATGCATCATATTGCACATCAAAATAATGCACATATCGCCATTCAAATGCAGCTACTTGGCTCTTTATACTAAATGCTATGTAGAAGGCATCCAAAAACAAGGATTTCAAATTATTTCTGTTTCTCCACAGAGAACAGAGGAAGTTTTTGGTTTTTCTGCTTGTTTTTATCATGACTGACGAGAAATTCATCAGGTAACCAATGATTTCAACAATTTACTATTTACAACACTTATGGGGAGCCTACACATTCAGCTCTGAAGAGAAACATTATGGTACATTCTTACAAGGAAAACTAGCAAAGCTATTGAGATTATCTTGCAGATATAAGATGCACTGAAGTACTTGAATACATGCAGTATTTAACAATAGTCAAAAATGTATTGTTCTTTAGGAATACGAATGCTCAATCTGTTGTTTTTTGCAATAAAGCCTAAGAAGGCAATACCTAGGAACTACCCTTACTCCAAAAGCAAAGTCACCTGTGATACAAACCACTTCGCTGTAATCAGTGAAACAACACAGCATCTTCAGCCTTTTGTACATTTTGTGGGGCTTTTTTGTGACTAATAGAATTCCATGAAAAATTATTTTAATGGATTTTAAAATAACTACTAAAAATAAAATAAATCACAGTGTTGTTAAACTTCTTTAAAAGAAAAGTATTTGTTCTTACATTCATTTTATTACAACAAAGGCAGAAAATACAGCCAAACCAACACATTCTCAGCATTTCATAAGTATTGAAGTTGTATAAATGTAAAACATAATGTCAGATGGTTTCAAGTTTCATTTCGACTTGTCTCTCGCCACAGGTTCATCAAAAGGTTTGCAACTCTCTGAAATGAATACTGGCACAGTCCTGCACTGAGCCACACAATGTAACACTTCTGCATGACTTCAACTCCAAACTAAGGCAGACTAATCCCAGTTTGTCTTTTGAATACTGAGAATCAGGCATTTAAATATAGCAAACTCAAGAAGATGAATTTCACATTAACCAAAAATCAGAGCTGTGCGCTCCTCTTTTTAGAGCAGCCATAGAACAGCAGCGTAGAGAAGGCATTCTGCACATTCACCAGTGACTGCGGAAGAACACCAGCATTTCCATTCTGGACCCAAATAAAACAGATTGTAATGCAACTGAGTAGTACACAGCATCTTCTGAGAGCTACAAAGTACTGGCTAGCCCGTGATAGATAGATCTGTGCACAAAGGAGCTGGAATGGCTCAAGGCCTTTACTGGTACAGTACACTGGGAAGTGACAGGATGCGGTCAGAGCTCCACCCTGTGTCTGCATGAACACATTTAGAAACCCAAGCCTGTCCTCAAATTCATTCTGGACTAATATCCTATCATTAGAGCTAGGATTTGGAGATGCAACGTATTTCTCTAGAAGTATACAGGCTGAATTGATTAGACAAAGCTTGTGCTTTGAAGCCTAAAGTGACCCATCAAAACTGACTTACAATACTGATGAAACATACTAATACAAGCTAGAAATTCCACATGAATGATTACTGCGTATCCTCTGGTCATCACCTACTGAAGTTTAAAAGATCAGCCACACCAACTGCTTAGGGAGAAAGCATATTGCTTCAGTAAGTTACAAATGACAAGAGTTCATACTGGCTGATCTAGAACTCAAAGGAGCTCTTTAACTCCGCAACAGTTTGAGCTATTACACCTTTTTGCAACAGTCCACAGAAGAAATAACCACTAAGTTATTCTATACACAGCAGCCTCAGGTACAAATGTGACTTCAAGGTTTAACCCTTTATTAACTTACTCAGATACAAATCAATGCTGAGTCAAATCTAGACTCTAGACTGTAGCTACTCACTTCAAACTGAAACTCCTGAGATGGGCAGCTATGTCAGAGAAACAAGGCCGGAGCCCGGCAGCCACTGCTCAGATGGTTCTAGGAGTTAGAATACAATCTTTCACTACAATTAAAACTCTTCAGACACAGAGGACAATTATTATGTTACTTCTGTTGATTCTACTATTTAAGCATCAACAAGAAAAAGAGCTTTCAGGAACAGAACACACATGAAGAATGCAAGCACCATTTTGGGGGGGGGGATTGTTTGCTCTCTCCCATTTTTCCCCAAATCTCCACAAGTTTTATTACAACCTTAGTCATATCGTTAAAATAAATGTATTTTTACAGCCCAGAATGGAAGCAGGAAGAACTTTAAAGCATGAGAAGTTTCATGGATACAAGAAAAATCTGAGCACCTTGTATAAAGTTGATAACCACTTTTTTCCTGAAGGACTAAATTGGTGTTCCTTATTGCCCAGGAAAGATAAAGACACGCTCATAGAGCTTGAATAACTGGATTATTTGCTATCTTTTTTTTTTTTTTTTTTTTTTTTTTTTTTTTTTTTTTAATCATAAGCAATTTCAAGAGTAACATGAACAAACAGAATCATAGAATCATAGAATTACCCAGGTTGGAAAAGACCTTGAAGATCATCAAGTCCAACCGCAGCCTAACCAGTACCCCATCTCTAAAAAAACCTCTGCTAAATCATATCCCTGAGTACCACATCCAAACGGCTCTTAAACACATCCAGGGATGGTGATTCAACCACCTCCCTGGGGAGCCCATTCCAGTACCTAACTACCCTTTCTGTAAAGAAGTTCTTCCTAATATCCAACCTGAACTTGCCCTGACGCAACTTAAGGCCATTTCCCCTCGACCTGTCACTTGTCACTAGTGAGAAGAGACCTGCCCCACTCTCACTGTAAGAACCTTTCAGGTACTGGCAGACGGCAATAAGGTCTCCCATCAGCCTCCTTTTCCCCAGACTAAACAGCCCCAGCTTCCTTAGCCTCTCCTCGTAGGGCTGATTCTCCAAGCCCTTCACGAGCCTCGTTGCCCTTCTCTGGACCTGCTCCAGTACTTCCATGTCTTTCTTGTGCTGAGGTGCCCAAAACTGGACACAGTACTCGAGAGTTCTGTTCTCAATAGAATGGAGTTCTATTGAGCTAGATATATGTAACAAAAAATGCAGTTGTGTGACCCGGAGAGACAGGGAGCGTACACCACGCAAGCAGAAAAAAAATACTTGGCAAACAAAGTATAGAAGACACTTCCGAAGAGGTGATTATTTTGAAGCTTCCCTCAGGTGATGTTTTTTTGACATCAAGCCACCTGTTTTATGAGACTACACTGCAACAAACAAAGCTGTCTGAAACCCTTATGGGAAAAAAATGTGTTCTGCCAGTAAATATGTTAACTCTGCTTTCCTCTTTCATAATTCTCGCTGTACTTCCAGTGACTGGTGAATTATGAGCACGGTAAGAATAACAGCAGCTTACTTCTCCCACAGTTTTATATCAACCTTTACCCCACCCTTTTTTTTTCTTCTCTGTAGCTTTAGTAAAGTTCCTCAATAGTGCACACACAGAGCTGAGATTCCTCCCTGCATTAGGAAAGGAACTGGGAATGTTCCACTCCAAAAAAAAATCCACAAGAGAATTAAAACAAAGGAAGAATCTATACAGAAGCAGAAAGGAGGACTATAGTCCTGTTGGACTTGATGCAAAAGCCTCGCATAGTTCAGCAAAAGCAGAAACAAATTCAATGTGGGGGGGAAAAAAAATAGACATTTCCCTAATAGACTTAATCTTTTTATCCCCAGGGTAGGACCTTACCTTCCTACCAATGCTACTGTATTGGTTAATAAAAACAATCCTTCCTCCTTACATAGTTTTTTTTTCCCCTCATCTCCTCTTCCTAAGGGCATTATCTTTGATTATTATTGGCAAGCCAACCTTTTACATTCCATGATCCTATACAACAGGAAGCAACTCTTAGCTATTCATTCATGTCTACTCTTGTCTTGTCTGACAGTTTTTCTACATCAATATTTAAGATGCTTTCTCCTTTTGGCTGTCTAAAATTCTTTTTTCTCATCATTTTTAAAAGGGACATAAAAATCACCTGCAAACTCTTGGTTTGTTCATGTATTTCTGCCTGTACATTGTCGTATTCTTTCAAATCAAAAAAGCTTAAAAATAGCTACAGGATCTGAGATAACCAGAAGCTCAATTAAAAGTTATTATATGTTAATGAGTAAATGATTTATTCAATTACAGCAGGTAAACGACAGCAAGAAATAGCATCAAGCTAAACACAGAAAATCTGCCTCTTCCAGGTTATGTGACAAACTGCAGTTCCTCAGTGTTACGTTTTTGTGCTCACATTCACAGAATAAGAAAAAGCTACCTCCTTTGCAGTTTCAGAGTCAGAAACAACTGACAGAAAATGAGTCCTTCCAAGCTTTAGATTGTATCTATTCCTAGCTCCCCATACACACGCATACCAGGCAACACTAATTCAGTGCAGAGATGGAAGAAAGCTCCTATGACTGGCAACAGCTACTACACTCCTAGAGCCAGGAGAAAGCAGTAGGTTACTACTCATAATCAAGTTTGGATCTCGTTCTTCTTTGGACCATACAACTTGAATGCACTCTAATTTTTTGCAGCTTTAGGACATAAATATAACGCTGTTGCTCAAAGAATTGCTATTTTCCCAGAGCTTACTGGCAGCAAAAACTAAAAGGTTTTTTGTTTTTGTTGCTTTTAAATAAATAAATAAATAAATAAAAATGAATGTTTATCTTCCTATGAATATTGTTTCCCTCCCAAACCACCACACTCTGTTCTCTTTTCCAGGTCTCCAGTATACAGTGTATTCTTCTTCTCTGTAGATTTCCGTGACATTTTGGCAGAAGCTATAGCTGTGACAAGCTTTGGACTGGAAGTTTTGCTTTTCTGATGTTTTTAGCTTTGTGACTGAGTGCTATTAAAAATTAAAGAAAACAAGCAATATTTCTTTCATAAAGTAACGAGTGACCCGAGGGAAGCCTCCCTGTGTGGGAATGGAAAAAAATAGTTCCAGTTTTGATGTTCCATAAGTTTCCATAAGTTCATAACTTTGGAAGATGCTGGCAATTCCATTTCATTTCACCACCTTCTCCTCCCTATTTCTTCTCTCTAAAAACGGGAGGTTTGTTTTTCTACAAGTTACTTCAAAACATCCAGAATACATCTGACACTCCACTACCTGCAGTGTTTCAAACGATTCCGGATACATGATGTTAAAATTAACTGTCAGCCCCATGCCTGGAACTCAGTCTTACTAAAGAAGAAAAGTCTGACTGCTAAGAAATCCTATTGCTTAAAATCTTTGCTCCAACATAAACAGAGAAAAGTCACACACATGGTCCCATACTGCAGGTACCAGCTTCTAATCTGGTAACCACAACTTAAAGCCAAAGATGCAGTTAAGTGCCTTCTGGTCAGGGCACTGCATCTCGGAATGTAATGGTGAAGTGTGGTGATATAGGCAGTGGTTGTATGTGGAAAACTGATCTTTCTTTTCAAGGCCTTCAGACTATACTGATCCCACCCTCCAATAGATGAAGCAGGTGAGACCTTTTGTTGAGGCTCTGGAAAGCACTGAGACCATCTCCAAGTGCAACAGTAGGTTCGTCACCCATCAAGCCAGCCAATACAGCTGCAGATCTCAAGCTTCAAAGCTGAGTGCTTTAAACAGATTCGTCAGAAGTTGAAGAATGCTGTGCAGCTCCAAGGCAACAATGCAGGACACCATAGAGCACACTGGACTCCAGTTCAGGGGCCCCACTGGGCCTGGGGAAGCACACAGTTTTCCTCAGGTGAGCCTGCCCGTTGTCAGCTCAGAACAGCCATACGCACGCTGACCTATGCTGGGCCTGGGTGCGTTCAGACACACTATAATTTACTGCACGTTTTAGCAGGATAAGGAGGGTACCAAGGAAACGCAAAAGCAAAGCCTCCGAGGGGCAGATCCCAGGGAGACCGGTCTGCAGAAGGCCGAGAAGAGCCGGCAGTCTCTTCTCAAGGGAAGTGGCCGGGGAAAGGAAGGAGGAGAAGGCCCGCAGGGCGCAGGAAAGGACGGCCCTTCGCCTGCCTCATTACCTCTCCATGGCCCGCACTGTGTAGCTGACGAGCGGCCTCCCCTGCACGGTGCAGAACTGCTTGGGGGTGGCACCACCCAGGCGCTCACCGCTCCCGCCCGCCGGCAGCACGGCTGCCACCGCCTTCACCGTGGGCCCCATCTCGCAGCCGCCGGGCTCCATCGCCGCTCCTGGCCCCTCCGCCCGCCCCCCAGCAGCGAGATCTCGGCCGCACGGCGCAAAGCCCGCCTCGTTTATTTGTTCGCGACGCCCGCAATCCAAAGAATCTAGCGCGCGTCCGCCCGCCTCCGGCGGCGACCAGGCCCTACTCCTCGCCCACCCCGCGCTAAGCGAGGCTCCGTGTGCCCAGGCAGCCCCGCAGCGCGCACCTCGGGCTCGGTGCGGGGAAAGGAGGAAAATCACCCGCTCGCACCGGGCGCGTTAAAAAAGTGGAAACAGCACAGGGCAGACATAGTGAACGTTGTCCCTTTAAATGCGCAGCGAGACGGTAGTTCCCCGCAGCGCATGCGCGACCGGGCTGCCCTGCACAGGCCGGCGGCCGACGGCGCTTCTAGCAGGGGATAAAGGCAGGGCAGCACACTCTTAAGCTCTGGCGTTACTGGAAAAGAAAAGTCAGTCTTATATCCAGACTGTGCCAAAGGAGCCAGAGGTTTTAGAGTTTGTAGGTCTGTTTTGATCTAATTCATGTTTTTTGAGATGTTTCCTTGCTTAGAGCTTTTCGTGTTTCTCCGAGTTGTGTCAAGAGGAACCCAAGTGGAACATAGATGGAGACTTCTGTGAGGAATGTCAGACTGAGCAGTCTGAAAATAATGAATAAAATAAATAAAAATAAAAAGCAGCATGAAAAGCAGCTTGTTAAGTGCCAGGTGGGCTGCTTTGCCAGGGTGTCATGGGTTAACCTAAAATCTACCTGCACCCATGACAGGGGAAATAGACGGCCTGCAGGGCCACTATCCCAAAAGGAAAAAAAGAAAAAGGGTCAGATGTGAGCTGGGGTGAAATGATGGTATGAGATACACAGAATCACAGAATGACCTGGGTTGGAAGGGACCTCAAGGATCATGAAGCTCCAACCCCCCCTGCCTGGCAGGGCCACCAAACTTCCATGTTCACTAGATCAGGTTGCCCAGGGCCCCATCCAACCTGGCCTTCAATACCTCCAGGGATGGGGCATCCACAACCACCCTGGGCAGCCTGTTCCAGGACCTCACCACTCTCCTAGTAAAGAACTTCCCCCTAACATCCAACCTGAATCTTCCCTCTTTCAACTTAAAACTGTTTCCCCTTGTCCTACTATTGTCAGCCCTTTCAAAGAGTTTACACCCCTCCTGATTACAGGTACCCCTCAGGTACTGAAAGGCTGCAATGAGGTCACCCCGCAGCCTTCTTTTCTCCAGGCTGAACAAGCCCAGCTCCCTCAGCCTGTCCTCATAGGGCAGGTGCTCCAGCCCCTTGACCATCTTCGTGGCCCTCCTCTGGACCCTCTCCAACAGCTCTATGTCTTTCTTGTACTGAGGGCTCCATACCTGGACACAGTATTCCAGATTGGGCCTCACAAGAGCAGAGTAAAGAGGGAGAATCACCTCCCTATCCCTACTGGCCACCCCTCTCCTGATGTAGCCCAGGATACCATTTGCTTTCCAAGCTGCAAGAGCACACTGCTGGCTAATGTTAAGTTTCTTATCCACCAGAAATTGCAGAGGCATTGTAAGCAGGAGTCATCCAATGGAAATGATGCCTGCTGGCAAAAGTAGAATTCGCTGTCATTATTGGTACCTACAGTAGTAGGAGGATCATGAGAAATTGTATGATGCAATGGAAACGTAACGCGCTTTGCATGCAGAGGTGTTTTGACAGTTAAGACAATGAACAGAAATCACATCAACTAGCACCATGCAATGGAACATGGGAGGGACTGGTGACAAACAAAGGAAATGGACATATAAAAGACGGGAAGGAATGTGTGTGCTGAGTAACTTTGGAATAGGGACCCCTTGCATCACTGAAAACATTAACTGAAAGTTGAACTGACAGCTTCTGCTCTCATCTTCAGGGCTGTTACTCATGGGGGATTTTTCTTAGAAAATCCTTAGCTGAGGAGCAATAATCATCTGGTGCTTTTCATTTTCGGTAGGCCTTATATTTTATCATCTTTGAAAGTGTCTTTATCTACAGCTAATTTCAAAGCGCTTACATCCATTTGTATGTTCTCTTTTTTCAGAACTTTGGAATTTGTTTTGACTCCTTTCCTCCGTGCAGATTGCCATGCATTCAGCATCACTTCTTTGTTACCAGGTAGCCAAAATGAACTTTTCTCCTTCAGGTAGGCTCGTCCAGTACTGACGCTCATTACATAGATTATTATGAGTTCTTTTCTTGCAGCCATTCTATGCAAACACGCTTACGGCAGATCTTTATGCAACATTTCCACTTTTTTTATTATTATTTTCTTTTTCTTTTTTTTTTCCAGACATTCTGAATTCCTGCCCTGTGTCTTCATACTTCAGTTCATGAGGAGCACAGTCGTTACTCTAGACAAGTGTAGCTTATCTGGCAGATTTTTTTTTCTTGTTTGTATTGCTGTCCTCAGCAAAGTAAGCTCTTTTTTTGTTCCCATGACTCCTCCAACTGTACATTACTTCTGAGGAGTAAGTAAGCAGGAGTTTCCCTAACACAGAATCCCTTCAGAATTATTTTCCCCATTTTGACATTCTGATTTTGCATGGAAAAGTTGGTTCTGTTCTTGTTCTTATGCCCATTTTCCTTATTATGTTAGGTGGATGAGGCTTGATCTGTCCTGAAGAAGTTACTTACCTCTTGTGTAGGGCAGGAGTTTGTATGTTCATTTTCTAGCGTGTATTTTTTAACTTCTCTAGGTAGTTTGTTAAGTACGAAACTTCTCTGTTTCTGTCTTTCAAAACTTCACACAATGCAGCTATTCTAGTAGTGAAAAACACCTCCTTCTCAGCCTTGTCTCAGGAACAATTGTGACAGAGGGCATGTCCCTTAGATGTGATGTCGTGAGCGTAGGAGACAGAAATGCTAAATAAGTTAGTGCCTTGGATGTTGGCTTTGACATTCTGGTCTGAGAGGTACCTCCGATGTTTTTGTAATCAGGAATCAGTACTCTTGTTCTGGGTTGACAGTGCAACCTTGAGTAGTTTCTTCAGTAAACCCTTCAGTACACAGATTCCCGTAGTCTTGGTTATACAATGAATTTTATTGCTATTTCTCCATGAATTTTATTTTCTTAGACAATGACTAAGAAGGAAGAGTTTATTTGATATACTTATCAATTTATACTGCCTTTGCAGTAAAACTTTGATAGCAACATGCAGTGAAACACAATAGTATTTTGTGATTACATAATTTGCTTCAGTACCATTCCATTTTACATTTTTATTAACTTAATCATAGGATTTCTGTGTCCAATGGAGACTCATATATAAACATTTGAAGTCGGATAAAAGGTAAATTGCTGGATATTGAGATAACAATTTTATACCTTATTTTTTTTTCAATGAAGAGAAATGAAGGCAATCTTTTTGACTTACAGCAAATAAAGAGCAGTTTAATCCATCATTTCTGTGCAGGGGTATAACAGCCGAAACCACAATGCTAGTTTGCAATTATGCGGTATATTTGCCATATGTTTGAAAAGTTAGTTGTTTTTTTTTTCCTTTTCTATTGAAGAAAGAAAAGATGTGCAAATTGAGATGAAATGCCAGAGGAGAAATTAGCGTGAAAATGTGAAAATGCTTCTGTGACTGAAACTCATTGTAGTGTTTATGGGGGATGTTAAGTGAGAATTAAATTATTGGACTGATAGAACGATTTGTTTATTTTTTCTTGTAAAAAAGAAGAAGTTCAGTTTCTTGATTAAAAGCTGCAAGTAAATCCTCTGTAGGTGTGGTATAAATTAACCGAGAAATTGTCTCTCCCTTTTTAAAAGTCATTTCTAAGCTCTTAAAATGTTTTGTTTTTAATTTGGTCCAAGTTGGGTGAATTTACCTTTTCTTCACCAGCAGCAAGGTTCACAGTTGTGTGTTTCAATGGAAGTGCATGCAGCCAAGGGAACATTTGGCAAATTAAAGTGAATTGTAAAAGCAAAATTATGGAAAACCCCAAAATGTTATTAAACAAACAAACAAACCTACTAGTATAGAAGTGCAAGAATTATAAAAGAGCATAAAACAAAAAATACTTAAATTCTGAGATCCATTCTTGCAGCAAATTTGATATCCACAACATTCTGAGTGGTGAGTGTTGTAGGATTTTGGCCAGAACTTTGTGTCTGCCCAATTGCATTTCTCTGATTTTATACAGATATATAACAGTTATCACTTTTATGGTGGCTTGCCATCAGATACAAGTTGAGAACAGTAAGTCAGTATTCTCCAGAGACAACTTCTGTTTAAGTAGAATAGCAATCTTAAGCTTCTTTAAGTCACTAGTAACTGCAATTGTTGGAGTCAGTGTTCACAAAGAAAAGAAATGGGGCTTTTGCCTATCTGGATTGATTAGAAGAACATTAGAAAGAAATGGCAGTATTTCTGAGCTTATTTTGGGTGTCTATTGCTATCTGTAGCACTTTACACCACATCTCAAAGAGTTACAGTTTCATCATCCTTTCTATATCTGTATAATTTGCATATGAAAAAAAAGAGAAAATATGGCATCTGGGCAGACTTTTTTTTTTTTTTTTTTCCCAGATATTTTACTGTTTATTCTGTTTGATCACTATAAAAAGTAATCATGTAAAAGTTGTCTTTTATGTCCTCCACAATCTTCTGTTTGCTGCCTGCAACTAAGGCCTAGTCAGCCATTAGGTTTGTCCTTTTGAACTGACTTGCTACTTCACTGTTTCAGTCTTACTTGCTTAACAGCTATCTCAAAGTGTTTTTACTGGGGTGACAGTGCTTTTCAAGTCACAGTGTCACAGGAATCATTGCTTGAGGCAATGCAATAGTGAGGGTAATGTTGAAAAAGGCAAAACAGTTTTCCCTCCAAATCATAATTAGTAAGTTGGAATTCTTACCTTATTTGTGTTGGCATATTTCTACATGTGTATTTTTACAAATACCATTGCAAAGAGTTATTTTTGCTCTTAGATTCTTTGGTGAAAGATGCTATAGATATGCAGAATATTTGCATAAGCTTTATGCTATTTATTTTCTTCTACTGCTGTGTAGAGTTGAGATCAAAACATCTATTCAGCAAGGGAGTTACACAAGTACATAACATGAATGATGTAAATAGTTGGCTATCAAATATCAAAGAGTGCTTATATGCCTAATATACTCTGTACATAGAATTACCTATAGATCAGATCTGCAAAGGAAATTATAAGTGCTATTGCCATCAGATCTGCGAATGAAGTTTTAAGTGCTTTTGCCTTCATGCACAGGTCTGCAAAGTGTTCTTGATATATGGCTTGATCTTTCACAAAACAATATAAATCATAGAGTCACAGAATCACAGAATGGCCTGGGTTGAAAAGGTCTACAGTGATCATCCAGTTTCAACTCCCCTGCTGTGTGCAGGGTTACCAACCACCAGACCAGGCTGCCTAGAGCCACCTCTAGCCTGGCCTTGAATGCCTCCAGGGATGGGGCATCCACAACCTCCTTGGGCAACCTGTACAGGGTGTGTCATCACCCTGTGTGTGAAAAACTTCCTCCTAATATCTAACCTAAACCTCCCTCTGTCTCAGTTTAAAACCATTCCATCTTCTCCTATCACTATCCATCCTTGTAAACAAGGTGATTAGTATAATGAGCTCTAAGTTTTAGTTGATGAGGTAAAAGTGCTCCATGATCTTTAGACAGTTAATCACTGAAGCATTTGTAGTGAATATGACTGCTATGAATGTAAAGAAAATGTGGTTTCTGCACACAGTGGAGTGTTTCCATACTTGCACTTAGTTGTAAGTAATTGTTGAAAAGCATATTTTGAGTTTCACCTGCCGTATTATGTGTGTTTTATGTTACACTTTGAGCATTGTTTTACATGATTCTGGTAGATACATTTCTTCTAGAGCCTGTGCATACTTGGCTTTTGTATGATCTTCATGGCTTCTAGGTGCTTTGGTCAGATGCTAAGTAATGACAAGGTTGGGTAGGCTTAAATTCTCAGCTTCAGCATCAGCACTGCACTTGTAGAATTTGTGTATTGGGGCATCAGGCCACCTGAGTGCATTGTATGATGGCCCTAACGAAAGTGGAGATGTGAAAGTTGAGGGACAGAAAATCCGGAGACTGTTTTCCACTGTCACTGTGATTTAACAGCTGCCACTTGTCACTAGAACAGTGTCCTATCATCTTGGTTTAAAAAACAAACAACCAAACAAAACAAAACAAAACAAAAAACCCACAGTAGTTTAATTTGTTCTTTTTCAACAGGCTTCCAATCATGGTAGAGTTCAAGAGTTGTATGGGGTCTTGGGCAACCTGTTCTTCTACTTGATTTTGTGATTGGCAGCCCTGCTCATGAAACGGGGGTAGGAACCACGTAATCTTTGAGGTCACTTCCAACCCAAGTCATTCTATGACCAGAGAAACAGGTACTTCTAAAGAAAGACTAATGGCAGTTTCTTTTTTGCAAAACGATTCATAGTAGAGATAATCCGTGAAACTGGTTTAAATATGTGATATTAAGCCACAGATACCAGTAATACAGAATGATGTAGAGGAACATTTGAGAATACTTAAGATCTGAAGTGAGTTGGGATTGTCGTTTCTCTTTGTTTTACATTTGATCAGTGGAATTCTTATGAAGGGATGTGAAACTGTTCACCAAGCTTAAAGTAATGAGCAGAATGAAACAGCACAAATAGCACAAATGAAAATTTGTGGGTTTGATGTGAACAGGAATGCAAGCTTTACTATTTATTGCTATACATAGTATTAATTCTGTGTCTCTTATTATATTAATAATAACCTCTAGAACGTCAGGAGTGTTCTTCATTAGTCCCATGTGTGAAACACAGAAATGAGGAGAAACTATTCCATTTACAAGAGGTCATGTGGGAGGAATTCCATCTTTGTAAGATTGTACTTAACAAATGAAAACCGGTCCACACAGCCAGAAATTATCTACCAAGTGAATTTAGATCTTGCAGTCTATTAAATGTCAAGGGTAGAATATGCATTGGCTAGCACTGAGCCTGGCAGTCTGCATGCAGATGTCATTTGTGGTCTCCTGTAAAGTTGTGATGATCAGAAGAAAACGAAGGACAAGCAGCACATTTTGCCCATGTCATTTTATTCCATTTTTTGAGCCATTTCTTCTTCTTCCACCTCTTTTAAACATACCCAGATTCAGTCATTTCAGATTCAGGGATTTCCGTATCCGAAAACAAAAGATATACTGCAGTAAAACAATTTATTCCACTCCTCTATAAGCTGTTCTGGCTGCCATCCTAAAAACTGCAATAAAGGTGTACAAAAGCAAAGGTTTCAGCAGGCTTTTCCAGTGGGGAAAACAAAAAGAAAATTGCAACTTTACATTTTAGAAATAGTCAGACCTCTGTTCTTCATCCCAGTTTAATGGCCATAGGGAATCTAGCAGAGCTCTCTTCAACCCATCCCAAAAATAAATGAGTAAATAAGTAAGTAAATAAAATAATAATCTAACAGGCAACAGATGTTTAAACTTGCTTCAGCTGCAATTAAAATAGTCTTTGTGCTTTACAGTCCGTTTTAAAACTTTGCATAGTCCCAGCATTTCTCAGAATCTGTTCATGCATGATGCGCATTTCCTCTTCTTAGGCCCCCTCCTTGAACTCTCCTCTGTTTTATATAAAAGAACTTCAGTGAATATGCCTGGTTAGCTCTTCTTTCCTTCACCAAAGCATCAGATTTTACCAGCTGGTCTGTGCTTTTATTATGTTTGGGTTTTTTTGTTTTGCAATTTCCCTGCTAAGTAACTTCTCAGCAAGTCTACCAAAACAAATCAAATGTGGAAGTTCTGCATCAAGTCAGAGCATGAATTTTCCTCTGAGTAGTCAAAAGTAATGTACTATTGTCTCACTATTAAAACTGTTAGCTGTTTTGAACTATATTTGCACCAGCACAGTTGCTTTTTGATACAAAACTATTTTCGATCTCTTTTTGGAATGCCTGGATGTGTTAGTTTCTAAATTTGACTACTATCAACAAAGCAAGGGATGAGAAATTGACAAAGTGTTCAACAGAATATTTTTAGATGACTTATTATTTTCTAATTTCCTACTGAATAGGTGGTAACATCTTTCACTTCTCAATAACATGTCTTTGATTTTGACTGAATAGAACTTTATTATTTTTACAGTAAATTCTGATTTCAGGGATCTGAGTTTTTAAATGTTCCTTTATGTTCAGGAGCACCATATTCGACAAAAAACCATAGCAAATGGTCCTAATTTTCATTTATATTAGGAGGTCTTCTGTATTTCTTTTTTGTTGTATAGAGGCATTTGGAAGGCCTGAATTCCAGCTACATGGTGTAACATTACTTCATTCGCTATAATATGTAGTCAAACCAAAGTGAAGGAACTAAAAACAAACCCCCAAAGTGGAATTACAATCCAGTGTTTATAGACACCTTTGCCAGCAATTAGTCGAGACTAATTATTTTCATGGCATCTAGCTTGACCATTATTATGAAATAAAAGTATTTACTTGTCACGGAAGTACTGAGGAAGGTAGTTGTTTGCATATTAACTCAGGCAATATCACTTGTAAAATCACACTTTTCTGGTGTGCCAGCCCACATATCTCTCATGACAAGTGAACTGAAAGTCTGGACATCTTTCAGAAAGATGGAGGGCCTGGCTTTTTACTGCAGGGGGGAGCGCTCAGGCAAAGTTAACAAATCCAGTGATAGAATGTCTGTTTAACTCATAAATCTCTAGAGAAAATTCAGTTTTAGCCTGGAGCTGTGTTTATATGTATGTCAACAAAATTAGAATCAAAGCCCCTTGCCTGGCCTCAGGGAAAGGAAATGCATCATGAGAACAGGACACTTTCCAACACTAAGTATTTCTTATAGTTTTCCAGTGAACACCTCCAGGTTAATATTGTAGCAACAAGACTCCCACACTGGAATGTTGAACAGTCCTTTCTTGGTAAGTGCTACAGTTCTAAAGGAAGGATATGAAGGTTAAGGTTAGGAGGACAACAGTGATTTACTAGCAGAAATCTGTTAGGTATTTTGTAGGGGGCGTTATTCAAATGTCTGCTTTATTTCCAAACAATTGACTGAACTCAACTGTGTGGTTTTGATTCCAAGGTTGCTGGAGTTTCTTTCAGCAACAGTTTCTTTACTGCTGCTGAAAAACTGATTCAATAAACTTCTCAAAGGGCTTTTCTAGTCTGAACTTCAAATGTCAAGCTATTCTGACCTTCGCAACTGATAATACTTTAATGACACCTGCTGTCTACCACTGCCTCTTTACAGTGTGCCTCTGAGTGCTACCATGCTAGCAAAACTGTCAGCATCATCCAAGTTTCTATCTAGTGATATCTGTGGAAAAATGGTTTCTATTCATTATAAAACAGCTTACCCCTTAGCTAGGGGCAATTTTCATCAATGGGAAAGTAAAGGAGGAATGATTGCAGGCTAATGAACTATTTCTTGGTTCTTTTTAAGATGTCTAATTTTAAATACACATTTTAAAAAATCAGTCTCTATTCCAGTTGCTGAATTGAGAAAATCCACGTTTTGTGGAAGTGGGGATTGTCTTCCTTTGAGACTGACTGTCCATATACCAAGAGGGTGTCAGATACTTGTTTCCTTGTTAAAGATGAGGCAGTAAGATGAAATAGCTTAAGCTACATGGCAGGATAAAGTTACAATCACTATTAAGAAATTCTTGTTTAAGAATCCCCTAGATTTAGTGCTCTTCTCGTAAATGGGATATGATCAGGAAAGTCAGCTTCTGTGTACTGTCATTGCAGTAAGTGTCTCTGGACTATTTATTGGTCTACTCTGTGCAAATACTACCTGCCAGATCTGCCTCTACAATATACTATATACAAAACATTTATATACTTATTGCATCTATATATAGCTTAATATTTTAGGTGAAAACTAAGAAAAATATAGCTTGTCCTTCCTTTTTAACTCTGAAACAAACATAAGAAGATCATATGCTTTATTATTTTAGTTTAAACAGTACTGTTTTTCTGATTGAAGCTTTGGCAAGATTCTCCTCTGTACACACGAGACCAATGGTCTGCGTACTACTGACAACTTTACATGTTGGAGATCCTCAACACAGAAAGAACTAGTTGGATATTCCTAAATAATGCCTTTTTTTCTGGATCCTTGTATAGGCCCATATGAATTCACATATAACAGGATGGAACATAAAGCTGATTGTGTTGGAAATGAGTGACAAGGTGTCAGCTCTTGATACCTTAAGAAAATTCATCAAGGCAAGCCTCTTTCTGACTCTGCTTTCCTGTTAATCTCCCATGCAAAAGGCCAAAGTCCTGCCCAAATAAAGACCATGGCTACCTCAGGTGGCACTTTGAAGTTAAATCACCATGCATGTGTAAGGCTTCTGCTGGCTTCTCTATAGAGAAATCTTGAGGAAAAACATTAAACTTTGTACATAAAAGTTAGGATTCGGTAAGCTAAGCAGCAGCAATGGTTTTCAAACAGTTTCTACTGGCACAACCAAGGAGAATCTCAGCTGAGAACTTCACACTGAATCATTTGGAATTAAAATACGAGATGCAATGAGAAAAAGAGGAGGTTAAAGAGAGCTTGTGTGACACCTTATTAGGCAAGATTACATTACATTACATATCTCCATTACACTGTTCTTGTCCTATCTTTGGGTGCAAATAGGGTATAAAAGTTAATAATTTATGAACAGCGCTGTCCCTTGGTGAAATCCATATTATCTCAATATAGTTTGAAAGATAAGCACATGATTCGTGGACTTTGTGCTGGGAGGTGGGATGTTTCAATTTGCAAATATGTCCTGCAATAATCTGTAGATAATGCTCAGGACTATATTGGCTCTACTGGAAAGATTAAGCAGACTGTTATTTTTGCCATTTGATTTTGAATTGATCATCATCTTTATGGTAAGAAAAACAGTGATGTTTTACTAGCCTGTAAAACTACCCGAATACACACTTCTCCTGCAATATACAACTTGAGAATTGGTTCATATGAACCTAGCTTGGACTGCTAATAAGCACCATCTGTTAAGGCATCATAAAAGATTTGTACATCTTGAAAGAATCCACAGGAATAATGTTTTATGTTAAATCTCATGGGTAGGCAGTTCAGACCAGATAACGATTGTTCTCCCACTTATTCAGGTTAAGTGTTGCGACTGATTAAAATGTGTGTGTTTTTGTACATAGAGACAGACAATGCAGTTTTTTAGCGGTGTTTATTTTTGTACAAAAGGAAAAATAAGAAATGAATGAATTTGAAAGGAAGTCCAATCTGTTTCAATTGCACACTTTTAAACAAAAATGATACAAAGTGGAGAATGGAAAAGCAATTTTCAAATTGGTAGTTCAGAATAACACCTAAGTCTATTAATGTTCAAAATGAAAAAATATATACCAAGAATGCTAGAACATCTATTTTACATTATCTACAAAATGCAGGTTCTAATCCAGCCACAAATCATAGCAGAATACTTTGATACGTGAGAAAAGCTATAAACATAAGACCATTTTGGAGGGAAATAACACATACAAAAGCTCATTAAATAATTACAACAACAAATAAATAGTTTGTTCAGCTTTCCTTTTTGATTGCTGCCATGCATATTTTCATTTTTGGTATACTGAGACAGCAGAAAGATCAGCATGCAAGGCATTCCTGTTTTAGAATGAATCTGAAAGCGGATACTTGGTGTTGCATTTGTAAGCGGTTGTCCGAAGTTCATAAAACATGACAGAGAAGGCAATAGGCGTGATGATAAACCGTTCTCATGAGGACACACAACAAAGCGTCACTTTACAAAACAGACTTCCTTGAATATTCATGGCAACTTTTCTTTGCCTCCATGGCTGGAGGGAGCGTAAAACTTTGAAGTGAGGGTTTAGAAGACTTGTGTTGCTGCCCATCTTGAGCTTTTGGAAAGTCACCCAAAAAGGTCCATATGCTGAGAATGCCCCTCTTGATTTTGGTCAAAACAAATAGCGTGCAGTATCATCTGAGAACAAAGCAATGGCAGACTTGTCTTTTAGCAGTCAGGACTGTAAAGCAAATGGTTACAGGTGAGTTCAGTTTTGGCAGGATGAGCAGAAGAGGAGAGAACATCTGATTTTTAACTTGTACTATGTTTGCTGGATTTACTGGCTCTTTTTCTCTCTTTGTGATGCTGGACAGGCTTTGCTTGAGAGGTCCCCTCAAAGTTGTGGCTGGACTCATTGTGCTGCCTGGTGTATCGCTTGCACTTGCAGGCCGTGACCACAGTTATTTTGTAGGTTCTTATACTTCCATCCTGGCACTGCAGCTGGATCCTCTGGGTGCGAGTCTTGTCATTGACACATCTCCACTCTTGCGAGCTCCGTCTGCTCCAGTACTTGGTTCCATAGCCTCCTCCAATCCAGTTGGGCAGAAGTGGCAAAGGGAGACATTCACCAGCACACACCAGCTCTTTTAAGGGGTTGATGCTGGTGCACTGGCCATCTGAAATGTACTTGGTGGATCGCAGTTCCCGGCAGCCAACTTGAACACGATCTGCAGAATGCACACAATAATAAATAATGAGATTCAGAACACAAAGATTTCCTTAACCAGTCATTTTCCCCCTAACAAGCTATGTTTTGCAGTAGTTAAAGTAGGCTAGGATGTCTTTTTAGTGTTTTGACCCCCAGCACGAGGGCCTTGAGCGCTGATGGTATCTCTGGGTATTACCACAGTATAAAGAAATGGTAATGATATGCACTTCAGCAGTTGTGGTAGAAGAGGCAATTTTGTTCTCTGTTCTTCTTCTGAGGGACATACCTTTTGGAAGAGAAAAAATACCCCAAGGGAAGAAATGTTTCCTGCTTGTTCTCAGTCTAGGGAACTTGCTCTGTGATGTTTACAACAATTATGTTGTATCATTAGCAAGTGGGAAACGGTGCTTTGGAAACTGTTTATATGCTTTTAAATTAATTTTAAATAGTGCTTCTTCCACAGTTTCAGCAGACTGAGCTTCTCATGAGCACTGCTGCTCTGAACACTGGTACAGTAAAATGACAACAGCTGAAGTTACCAGGGAATAGTGTTTTGCATACAGTTTGAATGGTTAGCAGCAGCAATTTCAGAGTGACCAACTTGCCCTCAGGGCAACACCATCTTTCTATTTGGAGTAGTCTTTTTATTATAGGTAACATAGAGGATCCTGCAAATTCTCTCAGGCAATCGACAGAGAAGCAAAATGCAGAGCTTCTAATACAGGCAAGTTTGTACCCGTCTGTATGTGCAGCTCTGCACCCTGCAATAAACACAACTGTTTATTTCAGTAATTACACTTTGAAATAAACGCCCACAGCGCGCTTAATTGTAATAAGCAATTTTTACTGGCTACGCTCTCCCTCTTTCTGAAGGACAATTACGGCACAGATTCTACACACAATGCAATTAACTAACGCCTTTAAAATGGGAGTAATTACTAGAAACATTTCAGAGTGAATCATAAAACGCTTTGAAGGTACATCTACATATCACTGCTACAGGCTGCCTCTGTTTCTACTTGGATTTTTGTAAGCAGGTTCTGAACTGAGACACAGAGCTGAGGTTATGAGTTTACTTCACCCTGGCCCATGTCTCAGGATGGGCAGACAGTGGGGACTGCAGACTGCGGGCTGAGCTGAGGGGCCATTTGCAGCGGTGGTCTCCTGTCTGACTCACGGAAGAAATTCACGCTTGCCTTCCTGCAGCTGCACTCAGGAATGTACCTGGAAGCAGCCCGTAAGAGATCTGAATTTGTCTCTCCTTTTTTTATGTCTCTCCTGGCTCAGCTTTTCTCTAGTGACAGCTCACTGACAGTGAATGCCTACTGGGCTGCTCCAGTAATCTCATAATGATGAGATGTTTCCTGTGCGCTTAAACCCTTAGCATTCATAGAAGCTGACACACCTGGCTTAGCTGAAAGGTATCCGTGTCACTTTTTACCATCACTTTCCAGGGATGACGCTATTTTTAATCAAATCGTTGTGGGTGGGTTGGGGTGTGTGTGTGCGCGCTTGGATTTCTTTCATTTTAAGGAGGCGGGCAGGGAAGGGAACAAAAAGCAGAATGTTTCCAGATCCCCGTGTATCTAACATACAGACATAAAACTCACCGGGAAAAGGCAAGTTAAAGCAGAGCTCACAGGTAAATGATGAGCTGATTTGTTTACTTTTGCTGGAGGTGTTAAACAGTGAGTGCTACAGCAGGAAGTAAAACTAAACGGCGGGAACAAAATCCAGAGTCTTTTATTGCATTTGAGAAGTAGCCCAGACACCTCCCCTGCCCGCAGCAGGAGGGCGAGTTAAGAAAGCGAGCGCTTTGGAAGTGCCTCCCGCTCCTCTCCCTTTATCTCTCTTCCCTGCCGGATAACCCACCAAACCTGGCTGAACTTCCCTCAGGAAGCAACCTGCCCGAGAGAGCCGGTCCTACAGGACTTGCAGGGGCCGGCGTGCTCGGGGGCGAGACGGAGCAGAGCCACCGGCAGCAGCATCTTCCCTCGGCCCCATCCCCGGGGCGCTGCGCTGGGGGGTCTCCGGGGCTGGGGACCAAAGGCCGCGGTGGAGGGGCCGCCGGTGGGATACTCACTGTTACGGTCGGAGCCCGTGCCGGCGTAGTGCCTTCCTCCGTTCCTGGCTTGATTCAACGTGCTGTTGCTGCTCGGGCTCGCAGGGGCAGGTTTAACGACGTGGGAATAAAGTATCTCAGTGGCATCGTTCTTGAAAGCCGAGTAGCTTCTCGTGAAGATGCAAGCTAGGAGTAAGCCGTAGAAGTGAATGGCGGGGAGAAGCATGATTTGGTCGGTCTCTGTCTGGCGGAGCCGGATGAAATGTTTTTCTTCTGCTTGTTCTCGGTAACTCTGAAATTGCTCTTCAAGGTTTCCTTTTTATATATTCAGAGAGGCTTGGCATTCATTCAGGTGTAAAGTTGTGGATAGCTTCAGAATGAAAACCCACAAAAGGGGTGGGATCCCCACAAGAGCCTGGAAGACCTTTTACCAATGGGAGAGAGGCTTGCAGTAAAGGAGGAGTTAGATGCGCTAATTGCAGGATTCCTGCTTGGGGCTTTTGAGGGTATCGGGAAGCTGTCGCGAACCGCACAGCAGCGCTGGGTCTGGGACCGAGTCTCTGCCCCGCCGTTCCCCGTCGCCCTGCATGCGCAGCATCGCTATGTGATGTGACTAACACGAAGTGGCAGAATGGGTCCCTTCGGCTACTGTCGTGCAAAGCGACTTCCCCTCTTTTCGAAAGTGCCTTTCAGAAAACTCACCAGTTCTGTAAGGATGCCAAAGTTTACAGGAGTTACAGGAAACTGCTGGTAACCCAAAAGCTGCCTGCTGTATACCAAGATCACTCACAAAAAAATAGATGCACTGTGAATAATTTAAAGTTGCCTCAAGATGCTTTAAATTATGCAGCTTTGATCAACAAGGAGCACTGCTAGAGAAACTCCTTGTTTTAGGGGAATATTCTTTCCCTGGTGTGCACAGTTGCAAGTATGTAGTTCTGTATCGCCACGCGTAAAAAGCCTCTCCTCTAGGCTCTAGTACAAACATATCCATATTCATAGCCTCGTGCTATGCTCATTCACCAAACTCGTCTTTTTTCATTTTGTTCATTGCCCAGAGCATTGTTGGATTTTAAATGTATTATTTCATGTAAAGAAGGAAAACAAAGAGGAAAGAAGAGTCCTTATTTTGACATATGATTTTTCTGTGTCACACACTTAGTTGATTTTCCATCAAATTTCATGGCCCAAATCCAAACACTGGTGTAAGCTGAGATGCTGTCAGTAGGCCAATGCTTGTTTGCTTGTTTGCATCAGTGGTGAATGCTCTATAGATTTTCATTATAAATAAAACAACTGTGATCAACACTGAAAGCTGTAGTGTTCTAGATAAATGGAAACTTTTTTCTTTGCAAAGGGCACAACTCAACTGTGCAGGAGTTGACATCATGTAAAGATTAGCCACTAATCTCACTGCTATCTATGGAGTCATCCTGTATTTTATTAGCTGTAATGAAAGCAGAACTGAAACACAGATCAGTTACCTCTACTGCCAGGATCAAAACCCCAGAAATTCAGAGACAAGTTTGTTTCATCCTACTCACAAGCAAACATTCATCTGCATCGGCACCACGTTCCTCTCGCGTCATTGCAAAAGTTACCATGGCTTTCATCAGGAATAAGGACGGATCTAGTCAGTATCAAATTGATAGCCTTTACTTAGAAGACACCAGAAAAAGAGGAATGTTGCACGGTGAAGTGAGTTTTACTGGTGGAGCTGTCTGTGGGGAAGCGAGTCGATTGCCTGCATCTATTAAGACTAGCCCAACCCAGTTCTGGAATAACAAGAATGTTGCAAGGCAGAGATCCTTCAGCAGGGCAGTGTGTGGAGGAGTGGGATCTATGCTAACCCCCAGCAATGCTCTGGTCTCATGGAACATCTTATTTAGCCACAAAAATGAAGGCATAAATGTTACCTTCCCTCTAAATTAAGTAGAAAATGAAAGATTCCTTAAACAAATTGTCAAAGAATTACATTACAGAACCATTAATATTCAATCATTATTTATCTTCAGCAGCAGCTAACCAAAGATTTGCTATGCATATGTTCACATCCTACTTCATTTTTTCTCATGTTCACAGCGCTTCACATAATGCACCTTCTCTGTGATAGTCTCTGTGCTGAACTACCCAGTATAACTGAAAACATGGAATCCATTTTCCAGTTTCTGCAGTACCTGTGGGTACCAGCCAGGGGACCTCTTCTCAGTTAGAAAGATTATCCCACGTTACACAGGACTTGGGAAAGTCAAAAGTTTCCTTGATAGTTGTGTTCTTTGAGATAAGGTATATAATCTGCTTCCAGGAAAAAGGTATGGGAACTTGGAGGTGCTTCTTAAGGATCAGCTGATGTTTCCTAGACTTAAAGCAATTTTTAGCTATCTTTGTTTAGATAATTGTGATGAGGTGAAGTCTCTAAGTTCTTTGTAGCCTCCAAAAAAGAAAAGACTAATACAATGCATAGTCTGTCCTATTTCAGTCTTATTCAAATGGCTTGTGTAGAATGGGTGCTTAATCTGTAGTATTGGCCATGAGGAATATATTACACAAGGTCTTTGAAGTCTGTACTGGCTTCCTTTTTGCCTCTGGGCATAACTCAGGATGTTCTTATTGATCTATAAAACCCTATATGCTTTGAGTCCTAGGCAATAAATTGTCTCTTCTTTATCTGCCATTATGACACTTAAGATCAGCCAGGGCACAGTGGCTGAATCTGCATCAGGGAGGGTGAATGCTCAGGGTGAAGGGCACAGAAGGCTGGATTTCACAGCTCTTAAAGATTCATGAGAGCTCCCTTCTGCTGCTTGACATGGTGTAAAGCCTGATGTTTACTCAGATCCTGGGAAGGTGGCTGTGGGGAAGGCTTCCCACCTGTTAACTGGATTAATGTAAATGTTTGTACATGTACCAGGGATAAATAGGTACGTCTTAAATATGTGGGTTGTTTTTCTTTTTCCTACTTAACTGCTTCTTGTATCTTAACAGCCTTGCTTCTAATGGACCTGAATATAGTGGTAAAACCATTCATCACTCTGCACAGAGAATGATATCCAGAGTTATCCACACCTTAAATCTTGCTTTTGTCACCTTATATGACAGAAAAACACGTACTTCTCTCCACTTATGTAGAATACATAACATACAATACATGTGTTCTGCTAACGCACCTGAAGAGAACTCCCTTCTGCATAGATGACTCCATGGTCATTTGTAAGCCTGACAGGGTGCTGTCCTCCATGTCTCTTAGGCACTGTAACGATGTCCGAAGGGCAAAGTTTTGTGCAGAGCACACACACCTGTCTGGCAGCATAGAAGAGCCACAGGGAATAGCACTGACATGAGTAATGACTACCAGAGAGCCTTGTCTTTGCAACCCGTGCAATCACTGAACATGCAAAAAAGAAGGAATTTCTAATTTTTCATTCTTTTGGACCTGCCTTGTGCTAACATTGGCATGAAATAGCCAGGATTAGAATGAAGGCTGCATGGGAAAATAAATAAATAAATAAAGAATAAAATCCATTTTTGCATTTTTATCATTAAACCCGCAGAGAAGACAATTAGAACATTGCAATTCTGACTTGTTTCCAAAATACGGGCTCAAAAAAACAGACTGACATTTATTATTTTGCACCTTAAAACAGAAACGACTGTCAGGCTATTTTCTGTTAAGCAATAAGCATATTAGTAACATACTTCAAAGCAAAATGTGATTTGGAGCATGATAAGAGAGCTTGTCTGAAAGTGAGGTAAAATTGTAATAAATGTAACTGTTGAGAGCTTGTAAGCTGTTGTGCAACAAGTTAGCATGCTTCTAAAGCTCAGGCAGAAAACATGTTAGAGGAGGAGGAGAACCCCCGCAAATTCCCAAACCAGACATTTTTTGAATACTGACCTTTTTTTTTGTTTTGTTTTCAGAATTAAATGGCTTTTCTTAATTCTCTCAGTAAATTACATTTAAGAGATTCAACAGAAGGCACAATGTATATTTTCGTTAATGAGAGTGGTTAATTAGTTCTGATTTATGTCTTTTTCCTCTCCCTAAGATTTTGTATTTCAGTTTTATTTATTTCCACTTTCTCTTATACGTAATGTAGACAGAATAATTTAGGTCAGGCTTTGGCTTCAAAGGAAGCAATTCATCACTTCCATCAAAAAAAAAGGGGGTAGGGGGGTTAAATATAGACTGAAAAGGGGGAAATATTTGAGTTTATTTGGAAATTATCAGAAAATGTCAATTTGATTTTAATAGCAGACTGAAGGCCGTGTGGCTTACTGTTCCCCAAAACATGCTGTGTGATTTTCTGCCTGCACCGAGGAGGAAATAGAAACAAAAGAGGGTTTTACAAGTGTAAAGCTATGAGAGCAACAACTTGTTTATTTGGGGTAACATTGTTGTAACTCGGATGGCATTGAAATGTCCTGCTTTTTTTTTTTTCCTTTTTTGTTTTTTCTTTAAAGATATTTGAGGCAGAAAGGCGATATTTTTGGTATACGTAGACCTTGAAGTAAACTGGACTTTGGTGTCTACATACTTTCTAAAACGTTGCCCTAAGGAGTAAAAGTGCTATAGATTTTCACTGAGCCACTCACTTAAATGCTTTTGAAAATTTTACCCTCAGGTTAAAATTCTAAACTCCTACTCAGAGTTAAGCAGGCAAAGTCCCATCAACATGCCCCAGTTGCAAATAAAATAGCAACTGCGTAAAGGTTTTGAAGTCTATCCTGTTTCTTTACATGTAATTAACTGAACTCTTAATATATCGCTATGTTTCAGTAAACTGCTTTGTGTTTCTAATTACGTGGTCTGAAATGATTACAGTGTATTTTAAAAATGCACACTCTACAACAAACCAGCAAAGAAAACCTGGCATAGTTTCAGCATTCGCTAAGCAAACACTTGCCAAACCTGTTGTTAGATCCGAAGCCGTAATTTAAAAGCAAGCCTACGAGGGATCTGGAAGAAGATCCCTCTTTCCTTCCTTCTGCTCCATCTCCCACTCCCTTACAAGGAGATCACTTTACCTTATCAAGATAGAACAGTTACTGACATTTGTCTCCTGGTAGGAATCCTATCCCTGTTGTATTCAGATTTTAGATTTGGCTGGTGCATATTCTTGTGAAAGAATAAAAGAATGTTAATGTCCAAATTCTTCAATCAGATAAATATGCACGACTCCTCCTGAAATTAAGGAAGCACCTGAGGGCAAAACCTGGCCCCAAATTAGAATTTTAATAATTGTAATACTCTGTAATCCGTTCTCTGCCAAGAGACAGAAATGGCCCATCCTGCACAGCGCATTCACAGACTTACCACGTATGTGGTAACAGGGTTTCACTCATAACACACAAACCAGAAAATAATTGAACAGAGTATATGCAGCTTATTTTATTAAAATGAGCCCATCCATTATCCCAGTGCATTCATATAGTACTGAAGATCTCTATTGGTTGCACTTGTAAGAACTTCCACAATCTGGAGAATGTTTCCTGGTTTTCACCCCAAACACTTTTTAAATGCTGGGAACCTGGGGTTAAACTGGCTTTAACCGAGGGTTTCACACTGTATCTCTCTCTCTCAAAGAACCTATAAGAGAGTCATTACAGCACATTAGTTTTTTATTCTCCTTTACTGATGTGTCCTTCATACCTGAAGCTGGTTTCAGTCACCTCATTAAATCCCAAACTGTTCCATCCAATGAATGAATGGGTCAGGCTGAATGAAATGAAGACACAGAACTAAGTATCCCTCTTCTACACAGACACTACAACCCATTCCAGATTTCCTTTCCAGCAATTTTAAGGGCCCCAGTTCACAAGTAAAAGAAAATCTAGCAGGGAAAATGCTAATAGAACCCTGCCAGTAGAAGATCTGTACTCTGAAATGCTCTAGGATCTGTCTTAAATAAATGAAATTACATTTTTACTGATGTGTGACTGTGGCGCAGCCCTTGCTAATGAGGTGGCAGAATCTACACCAGGAGTGAAGACTGCAAAATCTTGGGCTAAAACTTAACAGTTTTTAAAGCTTTTTTGTTTGTTTGTTTGTTATGGTGAGAACATATTGTTGTTGCCCTTGACTCACATGCACAAATAGAATGTACTGAAAGACGTACACACTCCATTTGGTTAGGAGTATTGAAAATGCTAGTGCCATGAAGTTGAGAGATGGGAATGCATTTTCAGTGCGTTCCACCCATCCTCTATGTTGCATATAAAATCTGATATCAAAACTCTTTAGGGAAGGACAAAGTGTGGAATTTCTTTGCAGCAGTGGGTGACAAGATTTCAGAATTGTTTGTTTGTTTGTTTGTTTTAACCCAAGTCAGAAAAAAACCAAAACATCCTGTCTTTCTGAGCCTCCTTATAGAAGAAATTCCAAAGACAAGAAGGAAACCTTACCAGATGTTACTGCTCAGTGGTGATTTTTTTTCCTTTGATTAATCTTGACTTTTTGAATTTCATATAATGGCAGTTTAACAGCAGCAAGATAATCCCTGCCTTAAGCATGACATTAGGTTTTAAAGGATTATTTATCTTATCTTATCTAAGCCTGGAAGTCTTTCAGTATATCTTTATGGTAATAAACAGATATTAGCTGTACTTGCCTAATCACAGAGTTTTAAGCAAAACCATCCTCTAGCCTGAAGTGCAGTGCATTGTTCAGTCTTCAGCCAATGCTCCTTATATGTCTATATGGTCACAATAGATTAGCATTTAGAATTAAAGTGTATTTAAAGCAATCTAATTACAAAACAACAAGGTCCCTGTCAGCAGAGATAATCAGCGGTGACAAATTTAAAATGGCTGCTTCTCCCAAAATTAAGCTTTGTCCATGCTGACCATAGCAGCAGTTCTTGTCACTATTATTGCATGACATCAACAATAAGAAGACAAATAGGCTCCATAACATGTGTTACCCCCATTTAAAGCTTTGCCACTGTTTATGCCAGTAATCTTAAGGCAATTAAGACATTAACTTTCCAAAGCAAGATATGGTTGTTGTGAGGCAGATTTGTTTGGAGATTTCAGTCTTCAGTCTATTTGGAATTACAAGATGGTTTAAATAATATACTAACATTGTTCAAAAAAGGAAATGTCAGAACATTCTGTTTGCTCACTTGACCTCTCTGCAACTCCTCAAAGCGTTTTGCAGGGACGCTTTTCTAAAATGTATCCTCTCATGGAAACATTGTACAAATAAAGCCTTCATAACTGTCAACATCTGAATTTGTTTTCCAGGAGGACTATTTCCAATAAATTTTCACTCTGAGAAGAAGCAGAGTAATGTCCTCCCTTCTGGTAGTTTTCATTTAAAACGTGGCTCTGACCTCACACACTTGTGCCTGCCTGATAAGAACAACACAGTAACTTTTGCTGTAGATGGCAGATCCTGCAGGTGAAAATCCCCAGGCACGAATCTTCCCTGGTGGGTACATGAGTTGCATTCTGCAAGTCCAGGGGAAGCATGTTTCCTTTTTAAGGCTGGATGTAACATCCAGCTTTGTATCAAACATCCAGTATTAGGTGGTCTTTTGGTATCTGCTCCTGACTTGAATAATCTGTGTTTTTTCTCTTGCCGTGCTAGCTCTTGTATGTGGCTGGGTGGACAGCAACATAAAATCCAGGTTCCCCTCAGAGTTTTGCATCACAGATGCTCATCTCCATCCACATGTTGTGGATGTCACGTACTGACTCCACCCTCTGTCCATGGCAGGCTATTGGAATGTAAGAGGTGTGGTGACCTCTGGGCATTTCCGTGTCAGTCGGCTGGGCTGCTCTGTACAGGAAACACCTTTAGAAATGAACAGTGTTACAAGGGTGTCTCTTCTGAGATTCTTTTTAAAAATTATTTATTTTAATTTATTTATTTATTTATTTATTTATTTATTTTTTTGTACAGTTGACACTTGAGACAGGAAATTATTTCAAGAGAGAAGAAGTATCTGAAATACTCACCAAGGATGTGAACTTGGGCATTGTCGTGAGGAACTATTAGGTCAAACAGGTTCAGGAGGCAATCTGGGGACAAATTTTCTCAGATTGGTTGCTGAGGAGATTCTGTTAGCTAGTTGATAGCAATGCATTTTGCATGCTTCTATGTTAAATGTGTGGAAAAGAATTTAGTTGTCTTTATGACATGCAAATTAAACGTTGCTGTGGAGATCCTTAAAATACTGAAGAACCAGACCTGTGAGGTATTTTGTCCTTTAAAGAATAATGAAACTATTTCTATTTCTATGAATCAGAAGTTCTCATATATATATATATATTAGAACTTCTGATATATATATATCATAGAGAATGTTGGTGAATGCTCTTATATCCCAAACACCTACATTAATATTTAGGTTGTGCCTATCCCAATGCTTCTTACATGATCTGTACAGCATTTACATATGTATCATGTTATAAATTTTGCATGGAATAGGTATTTTGTGTTCCTTCTAAAAAATAACGTGGACAAAGAAAGGCATCATACTCAGAATGTGATATTTGTCCTGGACAACCCAATACATAATTTTTGTCATCAGTCAGCATTATTATGAGGTCTGTTAAAAAGGCACAGGAATGAAGCTACTGGAACTAATTTAATAATAAGACTTTCTGTTCTTAAATGAAGTGAGGAAAGTGGTTACTTTATTACTAGTCATTTAGTCAACAAGTATAAAAAAATGAATGAATATGGTAGATACGATGGACAGTGACATATATGGCTATGAAATACTTGATTATGTGTTCTAGTTAACTTGCTGTCAAGAAGTGTTTGACAATAAACTGTTAAGATAGATCTTTTTTATGTACATAATATAATTTTCATGTATTATATATACAATATTATCTATATATAATATTATATATTAAGATACATCTTTTATAGGCCTATAGCATTGACTTAGGGTCAGATTCAAACCTCACTGAAGTCAGTGGAAAACTTCCAGTTGTCTAAAAGGGAGTTGGATTTTGAGCCTTCATGCAGTAAAAAAATCACAGAGACTCGCTGGCAGTGTGCCTATGATCTCTGTTCATAGTGTGCACATTAATTTAACTTAAAACATCTGTCCAGTAGATGGCATATGAGATCTCATAGTCAGGAACGCAATAAAGCAATAGTATGTCACCACCAACCCAGGGAAATGATATTTCATCAGTTACATGCAAAAGACCAATACAGACTCTAAGAGTCTATATGCAGAAACTGGTGTGGTCTTTTTATTAGCTTTTATTTAATTTGCATTATTAGATTCACATTTCCATGTTAAAAAGAACTTGTCACATTTATGAACTGCAGTTATAAAATATTTGATTATCCCATCTAGCTAGAAATAGTTTACATTTTTCAGTTTCTTCATTACTTAATGTTTATTAATAATGTCAACACTCATAATAATTATTATTATTATTATTAAATTATAATAATATAGTGACAGCCCTTCCCAAATCTTTGTTCCAAACTTATGATGAAGGACTGGAGCAGGCTCCCCAGAGCAGTGGTTGTAGCTCCAAGCCTGCCAGAGTTCAATCAGTGTTTGGACAATGTTCTCAGACATAAGGGTTGAATTTTGAGTGGTCCTGTGTGGAGCCAGAAATTGGATTCCATGATTCTTGTGGGTCCCTTCCAGCTCAGGATATCCTATCCTATCCTATCCTATCCTATCCTATCCTATCCTATCCTATCCTATCCTATCCTATCCTATCCTATCCTATCCTTTTTTATCCCATCCTATCCTATCCTATCCTATCCTATCCTATCCTATCCTATCCTATCCTATCCTATCCTATCCTATCCTATCCTATCCTATCCTATCCTATCCTATCCTATCCTATCCTATCCCATCCTATCCCATCCCATCCCATCCCATCCCATCCCATCCCATCCCACCCCACCCTACTCTATCCATCCCATCCCATCCCATCCCATCCCATCCCATCCCATCCCATCCCATCCCATCCCATCCCATCCCATCCCATCCCATCCCATCCCATCCCATCCCATCCCATCCCATCCCATCCTATCCTATCCTATCCTATCCTATCCTATCCTATCCTATCCTATCCTATCCTGACTTTTTCTCATTCCTCTTGACAAAGATTAGTCTGCTTAGATGTTATTGGTGCATGCAGTCCCTTTTTTCCTAGAAGCACCTTTCCTCTCCAAGATGCATTGCTTCCTATGGACATTCAGCACCAAGACTGTTATTAATCTCATGTCATACAGTAATACCAAAGTAAGAAATCCAAGGGCTTTCTTGAAAAGGAGACTTAGGAATCCTCCAGTCCCATTTGATTCCTTTTTTTTTACCACTAACCATTCTTTATGTTGATACAATAGGTAATGTAACAGTGACTTGATACCACAGCACCACATAAGACTTAACACTACTTTGTGAAACTACCATACCTGCAAGAACTTCAAAATATCTTAATTATCCCACACACAAAGATTAAAGGAAGGAAGACAGTCCCAGAAATACAGAGACTGCTTAATGAAACCATACTTCAGGCTTACTCTTGGTTATTGAGGTCTTTTTTTGGCTAGGGATTTTGCAAAGGATTTAAGTCACTCGTAGTTTGCTTTATTACCTTTAGCAAAACATCTGAGAAGAAGGAGCATGGAGTTTGTCCCTCAAATTCAGCTTTCAGCTTTGTGGTGCACATAATCTTTGCATGGTAAAAGTTCAGGCCATATCCCAAACCTTAATTGGTTTGGGCCCCAGCATCAAAAGTTGGTGGTGTGCTTGAAAACATCTCATTAATCTAATCTTGCGACTTTGGGACCATTACGATGGCTTTTTATGTCTAGGATTTGCATTTGTACTGTCAAGCATGTGTGGATCTCAGAATATTCTCAAGACCTAACTCTCTCATAATTCACACCACAAACCCTTAAACTAATAGCAAGGCATTATTTTAGCATTAAATGCCAGGAGGTGGAAAAACACTTAGGATACTCAGAAACACTGATTACACCCAGTGGTTTTGTGTGGGCCAGACTTTTGTTCAGGCAAGCTGCCTGGACTTCACCCAGGCAAAATCAATCACAATAATGGTTCATCAGTTAGTATTAGGAGGTTGTTTTTCCTTATAAGAGTGTTGATTATTTAAAACCAAGCTGTGAGTGGGCTACGTACAAACGTACAGATGGAAAATTTGTGGGACCTGTGGCTGTGTGTGCGCATGTCTGCAGTCAAACCCACTCTTCAGGTGGTAGTCTAGACATGGCCTTATGGCTTGGATTTGGAAACACTGAACCTCACAGAGATGAAAGTAGGGTTTGATACCCTAAGGCAGATGAGCTGGAATGTGGAGAAAGCCTAATAATGCAGGTTACTTTAAAGTCTGAAGTATGACTGTGGTCAGTCCTGCTCTTTTGAATGGGGAGGGGGGAGTTTCATCTCATCAAAATTTGGCAGGTACAATTCAAGATAAATAGTTTGAATCTCTAGTGACTGTGGTTTGGAAAGAAAATTAAACTTGCAATAAATTTCTGTAAATGTTCTTCCTGAATATTCTGCTTAACACAACTTCTCTCTTGGAGGCAGCTGTAATAATACAATATTTTATATTTATAAAGTGCTTTTCATCCTGAAAAATCCCAACAGGCTTTGCAGTCTGCATTTGTTCACCATCACCTAAATGCGACTGGATTGCATGGGGAACAGCAGCCAGACATGGAGGTACATTGCATACCATGGGCTATGGAAGTTTTGGCTGAAAACGCTGTACTAAAATCCCATCACTGTTGAAAATCTTACATATTTTTATCTGCATGAAATGTGCAGGACCCTGAATTTTTCAAATCACTCAACTGACTGTAAACTTCACCAGTCCACTAAGTACTTGGGAAGGTAAAAGCATTTAAGTGATTTGGTTGGGACTGGAATAGTTCTAGACAGGGTGTCTTAAACCTACTGCATTTGGCATTCCTTGTTGAATATCTCTGGATATTTGTTCCAGCTCTTTACATTGCTGCATGCAAATGAGTTAGTTTTCAGGTACAAAACTGTAGTGAGGCTACAGACAAACAAAAGCACTTCCCTGCAAGAGGGCGACAGACTGAAAGTTGCCAGCAAGCATTTCCCAGACTGGCAGGCTTCTTTAAAAACAGAGAACACTACACATAGCAGTAATTTAGAAAGAAAAGAACTGTGTGCAAGCAACTAAGGCAAGTAATGTATTAGGTGAATGTTTACGTTAAGAACATGGGCTTTTTCATTACAGTGGAAAGAAAATGGAGGGTATAGTAAATGATCGTTTTGTTATCTTTCAAAACTGTCATATAGTGTTATATTTTGGCATCTGGCATGTTGAAAGATCCAAAAATGCTCAGTGCAAGTTAGAACTCAAATGTCTACTTTTTGAAAAGAAAGAGCGCTCATGGAGTTCAACTGGAACTTGCCTATGTGAGGCAGGAGCAAGCTTGTTGAAGAGTAGCTGCATCATTCACTATAATGGAGTTATTAAAGACTGGAAAAAGAATGAATTTAGTATGTGGCATTAAAAATATTGAACCAAATTGAAACTGCACTTCTTATTACCCTGAGAAAGAAGTCTCAACAAATGAAAATTTGTTTCACCAGAAGAAATAGATTATAGATTCTTGTTTTAAGTTATCCGTGCTTCTTTATTCTTGCCAAATGGTCAATCCTTGTCCAAATATTTTAACTAAATTATCAATAGAACATTTATGTACAAAGTATAACTCATATGGTACTGATAAGTTACATATATAAACAATATAAAATATTTCAAATATACATTTTCCTTTTTTTCCTCCTAAAAGCTGAATATAATCTACAGTCTGTCCATTTCTTGTGTACGAGGTTTTAGAAGAAGTCTCTTAAAATAAAACTATTTTAATTTAAAAAATGTCATTATAACAATCGATGCTGTTTTTTGGGATCTGTTGTTCATACAAATCTTTTTGTTTCCCTCCCACACAAAGACTACTGGCCAAGCTGTGTGTTCCCTGCCACGGGCTATAAAGTCTTTTATATAGAATTTCTTTGTTTCAAATATATCTGTTTAGAAAAACAGGAGGAAAGCACTCCATTTCTTTTTCTGTGGAAGGAATGCAAACATTTCTTGTTCCTCGAAGTGTATTGGAGAAGAAGCATGAAAGAAAAGAAAAACTGATTTTCGATACAGTCTTTAAAAGAGACAAAATTAGTTGTCTTTTCCAGTTGGTTCACCAGGATGGTTTAGTTTCTACCAGCCCTACACTTGTCTAAAAATGACAGCCACTAAATCAAGGTACTATTTTAAGTTAGTTCTGAGACTATGGAAGCCACACAAAAATGTGCATGCATCTGGAAGCTCTGATGAGGCAAAGTTATGTACATGATAAAAGTACTTAAAACATTATTTGTTACTCTTTTTAAAAGGAATAATTACCAGAGTGTAGATCCAATTTTCTTGCATTTCCCAAAGATTTTTTAAATATTGAAAGGCCGGAGGAGATTGCTGGACTGTTATGCGCTACATGTTAAGGTAATCATGTGCAGCACATCCAAGTGCTTTTCTGCGGAACTTCCTAAAGGTGTAATTGACGAGTATTTGTTTCGTTGTGGCACAGAAATTCGAAAGAAAACTTCAGCAAATCCAAAATCTTTCTCTTCTGTTCATTTGGACATTTATTCCTGCCATTAAGCATGTATATGTCACCTATATTTGGAAGGTTGAAGCTTTCATCTTTTGGCCCATTCAATATTTTCCCTTGTAAATATATAGGCATACTAGATTTCAGTAGTCTCTAAATCTTCTTTTACTTCTCTCTTCTTTATCACCATTCAGTCTCTCAAAGAGTTCCCAAACTACTCAGCTGAACACAAAGGAGTTATTTTTGTCTCTCAGAATATGGCAGAAGGCCTACTGTATATGGAGTACAAAACATCAAGGTATTCATGACAAAAATCTAATTTAAGAACAATGCTGTCAACTTCTCAGCAGTATCAAAGTGAATCATTGCTCAGTAATAACAGTTATACGTGTCCCCAGCCTTTACAAGCACTGCTTTATCATGCAGATAGATTCTGATGGAAAATTACTTATTTGATTAAGGGGGAACCCAACCTCCCTTGCCCCTGTTTTTGAAAGTTAACTATAATAAAGTTTATATAACAAGAAATGTGCCCTTTTCAGGCACATTGATTGATGATTTTGCACTGGATACTGGCCATTTTTGTCTGCTCAGTCCAATTATGCATTCTCTCTAGAAACATCTTAAAGCAGAAATCTAAGACTCTTTACATTGGTTTTGTTGAAATGTAGTGGTTTATGAATAAATAATACTGATGTTGTCTTTGATTCTTAGAAGACTTTGAAAAAAATGACTCTAAAGCTAGAGATAAATCAGGAGGCTGGTTCTTTCATGGACGTGTAACTAATGTGTTCCTTGAACTCCTGGGTTGAAGGCTAATGACATTTGATATGAACTGAGGTTAAATGTTTGGGTGAGTACAGCATTACATACCAAAATTTCCATTCCCTAGAGGTATGTTCCATCAGGGCAAACCCTTGAATCTGCTGAAGGCGTTAGAAATTATGTGGATACTCCACACTGCAGTGGAGGGCTACAGCCCAGGTGCATAACACAGAATAAAAGTAGTAAAATGTTGACATTTTAAGCTACCTAGGGGTACATATATTTCTAATTCTGTGGCTTTCCATTTCTTTTAGTCTGTCATGTTTCCTTTCCCTATTGTTACTACGGACTCCACGGGATACCATAAGTGAAAATTCACTAATATTCTCCATTGTAAGATCTTTCTTTTCTGCTGACTTTTGTCCTGGCAGGATATAAAGCATCTCTTTCAGTTTGTCTGGGATGCAGATGGGCATGAGCAATTTTTTTCAACAACAGAGTCATTAATCAAAACAACTTTTTCTACTTTCTAATAGTCTCCATCTTACAAAATTTTGATACTTAGTAGACGGTTGAATATTTTCTATTTATGCATGCCCAGCCTTCTCCCAGACCAGCCCAACATGGATTAGTTTAGTGTCAGTGGTTTTTAATCATGTAGTTTTCCTATGCTTTCTATAAAATATGGGTACTTTCTGCCTCTGTGGCTCATTGAAAGATAAAAATGATCAAAAAGCACTGTAACAATTAATAGTAATTTTTTACAGATATAGCATTTGGGTAGAATTTAATATTTGCCTTGAACATTCAAGTATTGAAACATATTCATGAGTTCCTCTAATCTATTGGTGGTAACTGTGGAACCATTCCTCATTATTTCACGCAACTCCCAAACGTTATGTTGTGGGACACCATCTGGTGGATAAATGTAGCTAAAGCAAATACTTGTAATTGCAAACAAGTTTTTCTGTCTTCTATGAAGTTCATATTTTCTCAGATACCCTGCAATTTCATTAGCCTTATCCAATCTCCTAATAAAGGGAGGTTAAAGAACTATTCAGATTCAGATGCGAATCCTTCACCAGCATGGTGTCTTCAGAAAGCAACACAGCCCATGAAGGATCTTTGTGCTTCAAGTACTTCATTGTGACACATTTTGAATGTTGAGATACCCATGGGTACATTTTGGCATAAGCATTGCAGCATATACTTCTGGAGTTATTTACTGTGCTTTTATTCACATCAAGGAGCATTCCCAAAGCAGAGAAACTAGATTCCTTTCGTATGAGATTAAACTAGAAGATATGCTCCAAGATAATGCTTTCCAGCCACAGGGCCAGGCCTTTTTGTGATGTGGATGCTGAGCTCTCAGCACAAACTCCTTCATGCCACAGATCCTTCCTTATTAGCTCACGCTACTTGCTAATACAGATGTTGTTCACATGACTCACTGGGTCCTACCTACAGAACAGAGCCCAGATAGATGGGCTTTGTGGATCTGACTAGAAAATTCAGTCCGTTGCAAAAATGAGCTTCAAAATGGAGACGGGGTAAGCTTCTGTATGCTTGACGATTCATATCATGGCTCTAATGCACATGATTTAGTAGCTGAGCTAAAAGTCACCATCAAACCTTTTCTCTTTAGTCAAAGAATATATTTTAGAACGTTTCTTTTTTTTATCTTTTTTCTTTTTTTTTTCTTTTTTCTTTTTTTGTCTTTTTTTCTTTTTTCTTTTTCTGATGCAATAGGATGGATTTGTTGAGAGATTTCCTTTGAATCTGGGGTTATTTTATTGAATTTCTAATTACTTCGAAGACAACATCGCTGACAGATGTTACATATTCACTTGAAAAAAACGCTTTTTATAACTTTAAATTTTTGTATATTTTTTAACGTTTCTCATGAAACAACCAAATTAAAAGATAGGGTGTCTTTTCTAAGAGTAAAAGTGGTAGAGGAAGAAAGAGAAAGAATCACATCTGTGAATTATGATGGCTGATGTGCTAAAAGTGTACTGATCTTCTTTAAGTTCATCTCAGCAAAACCTCATGCAATCACCCCATTTTTATGCCAAAAACCCACATATTTTATAGCCTGGACTTTTCTAGAACATAAATATAAATATAAAATGATGTATTATTGATGGTAAATATTATTTGCACCAACTATATTTCTGACGTGTTGTAATAAATGTATGCAAGTTACTAGGTTAAAGCTGGCTATAAATTTGTAAGTGTGTGTAATCATGTAGTATTTCACCTTGTGTGATGTAATATTGAACCTTAAAATCTACAGGCCATATATTTAAAATGAAGTAAGCACAAATTCTTAAAGTTAAGAAATCAGCAGCATTCCTGTAAAAAGGGGCATCATTTACTGGAATAGTTTTACTAGACATACCCATCTGTGACATTTATGAGGCCAAGATAAGTAACACGGAATTATTAAGAAAGTTACTTCAAGAACGAATTGAAATATGCAAGCTTTATTCACTTTTAGGATTAGCAATGCCTATCACACTGGTGCTTGCATTTCAATTTAGCTCTTAATTTTATATTAAGAATGTACGAAAGACCTGACTGGGTCAGTTGAATGGTCTAGCCAGCTCAGTTTTCAGTCTTCAGTACTAAATACAGGAGATTTTATTCACAGAGAATAACAAGCCCCGTGCTTTCAGTCGTCTGTTCATCACTTTCCATTATTGTGTTAGGGATGCAAGATGTACATTCCCACCCTATGGCAATGTCCATTTATTTGTATTCTGAACCTGCTGTTACAATTTGACTCTTCAGTCTCATATGATCGCAAGTTCCAGAAGCCCACTAAGTGATGTTTAAAGAAATTAAATTTTATCTTTTAAACTCTCTTCCGTTGCTTTCATCAATTTTTTATATTACAGGATGCAGTAAAGAAAAGTTCTGCTTTCACCTTATTTTGTGTTTCCATCTCTTTTCTCTCCAGCCTTCTTTCCCTGCCGAGTCCCAAATGTTTTAGTCTTCCTCAGAAGATAGCAGCTCAATTCCTCATTCATTTCAGTGGCCCTTAGAGCTGTACGTTGTCATGCAGTGTGCCAATGCATTTTTAATATTTTTGAGAACTTTTCAGAATATTTTGGGTTCCAATTGTTATACTCCTGAATAGAATAGTAACAATTTCCATATTATCAATGTGATATTTGCTTTATAGTAAGAGAAATTACTTTTCTCTATTGCTTATCCTTAAGGGCTGACTCAAGTTTCTACTCAGCAATATAGTCTGTTTTTCTCTTTACTGTTTTCAAGCTACTATTTTATATTCAATGCTATTAATTAACTTCAAATTTAAAATTTTGAGGAGTACCTTATTTCTGCTGTAGCAAGCTAATATATTTTGCTGTGATTCAGTAACATGCTTTCCTCTTACGTGATATTTGGTTATTCCTTTAAAGTACTTATGCTTCTAAAGCACTTTCAGTTATGATAGGCTCTTCTGGAATGTCTTTAAAATTTTCCTCAAAGACTGTGAATCTGACTGTTCCGATACTCCGTACCTCTCCTGCTCTAACAAATCATGCTGAACACTAGTTTTGAAATGTTTCACTTTCCCTTTCATTTGGGAGGTGTTTCTTCAATGTTGTATGTTCAGGAGTAAGTTCTGCGCATTATCTAAAAGTGCAGAAGCTTCTGGCCACAGATAGCTACTTTCTTTTCTCCCAGAAGAGAAATACAAGCATTGTGTTGACTGTTTTTGATTTATAGAATACAGAGACCTCATTCATTCTGATTTCAAGATCATGGCTATGTGATCTTCTTGACAAGTTTGAACAACTTGCAGATAAGGATCAAGAAGGGCTCATGAATAACAATGACTAAACTGTCATAGTAGTAGTACGATTGAAGGGAGAATCCTCTAAATGCAGTACATAGTAAGGAATGTGGAGAAAACTTCTAAGCCTTACTGTTGTGATAAAATGGCATATGCCATTTTTAATGTAATGGTAAACTGGACTATTGACTGGAATCAAGATTTAAATGAACTGGCCTATTTAGCCAAGAAGAGAGATTTTTACAATTTTGTATAAAGCCGAATGATGTGTAGGAAGCTCAGAGAATATGACAAGGCCTTTGACATGGTTCTCAACCACATCTTTATCTCTAAACTGGAGAGATGAGGGTTTGAAGGGTGGATTATTCAGTGGATGAAAAAATGGTTGGATAGTCACAGCCAGAGAGTTGTGGTCAATGGTTCTTTGTCCAGGCAGAGCCTAGAGATGAGTGGTGTCCCTCAGGGATCTGTCTTGGAACCAGTGCTCTTCAACATTTTTATCAATGACACAGACAATGGGATTGAGAGCACACTCAGCAAGTTGGCAGATGACACCAGGCTGAGTGGTGCAGTTGATATAATAGAAGGAAGGGATGTCATCTTGCCAGGCTTGAAAAGTGGGCCTATGTAAACATAATGAGGTTCAACAAGGCCAAGTGCCACGTGTTGCACTTGGTTTGAGGAAATCCCAGATATGTGTGTGGACTGGGAGAAGGACTCAATTTTACACATTCAGTCTTTTACACATTTAGTCTTTTACTTTCATATAGAATTCAAAACACTGCAAAAACCCTGTTGTATGCTGGTTGTTTGGTTTTCATAGTATGAATGGCATACAGTTTTTGTCGATATTCCACATCATAACATCATGCAGTGCACTGGGAGTTAAAGAGTTAATGCTGCAGTTCCATAGATAGCTGATACTTCTGGTCTCTTGGTCTCAGAAGGGAAGTATGAACTACAACTCCTAGAAGACTTCATTTTTCCATTTCTGTTTTCCATTTGGAGGGAAAGATAAAACTGACTACAAGTCTTAAGACTTTCTTCTTTTGCTCCCTGGTCATTTCACCTACATCACTACAGTAAGGACTTCCACTTTGGAAACTCTCTTTCACATTTTATTTGATTGATTATCTTCAATTGCAATCATATTGTATTATATTGTATTGTCTCACATTACATTGCTAACTTTAGCACATTAAGTTGTTTCCCTTAGCTTGTTGCCACTGTTTTCCTTGTCTAGGCCCATCTCCCTACCTTTTTTCCTTCCCCCCCACCAACCTCCCACCTTCCCAGGGCGTGGATCCATGGGTCCCTTCTCCGCCTTATCACGGAACCAGGCCAAACCAGGCTTAACTGTGACATCCGTGCAGTTGTAAATTCCGTGCTTCACACGTTCATTAACATCTTGGTGCTGTACCACATGAGACTGAGACATGTAACAAGGTTCTAAAGAGCGATAAGTAAACTGGGTTCATTTAATTCCTAGATAAATTTCATAGAAGTAGGACACGTGAAAACTGAGTGGTTAAGATTCCCATGCCCAATGTGACTAGGGATGACATGTACGTTAATTAAGCAGACAGAAACAAGAAAATAGTTTGTATGTATTTTGAGGTGCATACAAATCACAATATAACAGGTTTGTAGTCTCAGTGCCAGATTAACCTAGCCAGAAGGGATAATTGATTGGTTTTATGCATCACTGCACGGTGTCTAAAGGCACTCATAATCTATGGTTGACTGCATTTTGACTGCATTGCCAAAATGAATACAATCCCTTCACTGTTGAGTAAGATCATAATATTTATATTGACAATTGAGAACTTTGAATAATACACAATCCCATCATGTTTTTTCTGTAAAGTTAAGATTCTTTTATGTCCAAAATCAAAAACAGATTGCACAACCCAAATAGACAGGATTTTGTTGGCATTTTTCAATTAAAATCGCTTATTTGTCTAAGTCTTTATCATGTAGATATGAAAATATATTCTCGCAATATGGACTTGGATTTTATTCAACTCCCTGTCCTTTTTGTATATGTCCCCTCAAAATAGGATACAAAGGATATAAAGGAAATCTTTTTAGTTTACAAGGCTGAGAAAATGCGGCAATGTTTCCACTCAAAAATGGTTTGTCTCAAAAGGTAGTAATAAACATGCAGACATCTATCAAGAGTGACCAGATTCACTCTGACCAACAACAGCCTGAATCTCAGAATGCAACTGTGTGGGTTGGAAGGGATCTCTACAGAGACCAACCCCCCGCTTGAGCAGGTTCCTTACAACAGTGTGCACAGATAGGCACCCAGGTGAGCCTTGAATATCTCCAGAGAAGGAGACTGCACAACATCCCTGGGCAGCCCATTCCAGTGACAGCAAAGAAATTTTTCCTGGTGTTAATATGGAACTACTTCTCTGTCTGAAAACCAGAGAGACAAAATTTGGAATAAAAATATACTTAAAAATTTTTGATAGAGTTAGCTCTGCATTGAACCCTCCCCCTGTCCTGGTTTCAGCCCAGACAACATTAATACCACACTGATGGTTTGACTGCTGCTGAGTGATGGCTGTGTGCCCAGCATTCTTGGAGGAACACAGACTGCTGTGTTGGGCCACATGCAGCCCATGGGCCACAGGTCAGACCCTCCTCCTCTAACTGGTTCATATAGCAGTATGTCCAAATTCTATAACTTTGACAAAAAACTATCCATCCTTCCTTCTAGACTTTTGTTGAGAACTATGGTAATATCTGGTTCTAAATGAGAGATATTTTTAACAAGACTCTAGCATTTCCAGCTTTGTTCATTTTCCTCATTAGTTAGAAATGTGTGTGATTTGTTGCTGTTGTTTTTCTCAAAGCCATAGCACTGGACACAAGCAATTTCACGGAAATCCCAGTTGCCCTTTGGAAAAGCAGGAGATAATTGCTGTCACTTGGGGCAATTGAGCAAGTCCTGAGGGCACAAAACTGTCAAGAGAAGAAAGGGGGAAAAAAAAGCATTATGTATATTTATTTTTTCAAATGGCCAGAGTGGAATAGGGAATTTTAACAAAAGCAAAGGCCAGATTCTGCACCAAGGAAGGGGCAACCCTGGCTGTACACATAGACTGAAGGATAAGACACTGGAGAGCAACCCAGCTGAAAGGGATTTGGAGGTTTTAATTGACAACAAGTTGCAAATGAATCAACAGTGTGCTCAGGGAGCCAGGAAGGCCATGTATAAAGTATGGCAAGGCTAGCCAGTCAAGGGAAGGGACTGTCCCACTCTACCCTGTACTGGTGCAGCCTCACCTTGAGTGAGTACTGTGTGTAGTTTTGGTTCACAGAACACAGCGATGATGCTCTACACATACATATGTTCAGTGATGCGACATATAGCAGCTACTAGTAGTTTTTCACTCAGTAGAGAAGTGGCTTTGCTTTATATTTATTACTCCTTAGTGGTAAGGAATTGTTAATAGCTTCCCCGCCAGATGGTGTTTATGGATCTGAAGAAACTTCACTGCTCTCCTGTTTTTCCCTGTAACAGAGATCTCTCAGTCTGTACAATTGCAGGAGCTACTGTATCACATTGGGAAACTGTGCTATGCTTATTCTGCCTTTCTACACATTACTTAATTCCACGCACAGTTCTTTGAGAGTTTCCTTTATTTTAATAATGATGAGCATTGGACTCTTAGCCTGTTCCTCATTATAAACACTTTGTTTCTTCCCAAATTAATCTGACCGTCGGTTCTTCAAGAAACAATGCCTTGCACCCAGCACTTCTTTAAGTTTACTATAAATGAATAAAAAACACCTGCAAAACTAGGAAGCCATGATGTCCAGTTCCATTTGTTTCCTCACATCGGTAATCTCTTACAGTGCACTAATATCACTTACCATGGTATGTCTGGTGCAGATAACCGATAATCCAGATTGGGGATAATCTTGTGTTCCAACCTGTTCCACTCTTTAACAGACTGATGGAGCCCTGCGTACTTAAAGAAAAACAGATATAACAAACCTAGCAGAAGCACTTAATGCATTCAAACTGGGTGGCTGAATTTCTGTATGTAGATTGCAAGCCTTCAATCAACTTCCTCTGTGATATTTTTCACAGGCTTAAAAATAGGATGCTTCTTTTTGGACTCCTTATTCCAAATTGTTCCTTTCAATCTGGTGATAAAGGCATGCAAGAGAAGAAAAAATCTCTAAGGAGATGCTCAAAAAGTAAGCGCTACATTTTCAGATGTGAAAAAAGGACAGAATTCACAGAGCTCTGAAGGTATAAGAGGGAAGTGTCAAGAAAACAGCTGGTAGAAACTGACTGTGAAACCCTTTGTAAAGAAATATGGCAACTGAAACTTTCAGTGTGTTTGAGTACAGAAAGATAAGCATTAGGTTAGTTGGGATTAGTTTCTGTAGGAAGATTTCTCTTTACCCATATAAAGTAGTCAAGACAAAATAGTTTTTATTTCAGGCTAACTAATCTGAAGTCTAAAGACACAGTTCAGTTGGGTAAAATCAAACTAATTTTTTTTGTGGCCAGAGCTTGGCAGTATGTGATGAAATTGGCCTAGACCTGGTTGGATTATTATTAGAGTAACATGAGTTACATCTTCTGCTTGTTGAGGCCTGTGCTTGCTTTATTAGCACTGCCATGACTGGCTGGTTTCTGATCGTTGAAATAAACTTATGAATCTATCGCCTTTTCCAGGATCAGAAGAGGGAGAAAACAGCAACTGTAGGGACAGCAACCCCATTTGCTTTGTCAATAACAAGGAGACTTTTGTTTGTTTGTTTGTTTTAATCTTCTCTTAGAGGCAGACTGAGAGGTAGATTTTCACCTCCCAGTCTGCCTGAGATATGGCTTGTCTCATGGTGGAATTCATCATTGGCAGCAAGTTGAGCATCAGTCAGCAGTGTGCCCAGGCAGCCAGGAAGGCCACCTGTATCCTGTGGTGTATCATGGAAGGCATAACGAGGTGCTTGAGGGAAGGGTTTGTACCACCCTTCTCTGCACTGTAACTTTGGGTAACACAGTACAAAAAGGACATATGTAAAATTATTACATTGTCCAAAGGAGGGCAACAAAGAAGGTGAAGGGTCTAGAGGGGAGGACATAAGAGGAGCAGCTGAAGTCCTTTGGTTTGTTCATCACAGAGAAGAGGAGGCTGAGGAGAGACTTCATGGAAGCTACAACTTCTCAAGAGAGAAGTGGAGGGGCAGCACTGATTTCTGCTCTCTGGTGACAGCAACAGGATGTGAGGGAACAGCATGGAGCTGCAGTGGGGAGAGTGAGGTTGGATATCAGGAAAAGGTTTCTCACTGGGGGTGGTCAGGCACTGGAACAGGCTCCCCAAGGCAATGGTTGTGGTACCAAACTGATGGAGTTCAAGAAGCATCTGGACAGTGCTCTCAGTGCTCTCAGACATATGGCCTGGTTTTTGGGTGGTCCTGTGTGGAGCCAGGAGTTGGACTCAGTGATCCTTGTGGTTCCCGTCCAACCTGAGACCGTCCATAATACCATGTTTCTGTTAACTTTTTAAATGTAGGGTCAAGCTCGTAGTACTTACTGAAAAATATTTGTTCTCCCACAGTTTTGCCTCTGAACTTGTTAAGGTCAAAGAGATATCATCAGTGCTATCAGTAAGATTAATAGTGTGATTCAAATCACACAAATGCCTAAATGCTTTGGTGCGGAGTATCTGAAACATCTGCACGGGGCTTGCAGCTACTGGGCTTGTGGGAGACCTGTGCTTTTCTGGAGCTATAGCTGGAATGCAGGTGGGATATCCTAGCAATCTTTCCTCAGGCTTCTTGGTTTCACTTGATAAACACTGATAAAATATTTCCGGTTACAAGAAGAAAAAAGGAAATGTGCATTAATCTACAATATATTGAATTCTTCACACCTTTTCAAGTGACGTTTTTTTTACAACCCGAAAAGCAATTTAATTGTATTAACCTGCGCATAGCATTGCTGTAACATGGACCATTTAAAATGTGTCCCAATTACTAAATAGCAGATCACTTCCTTATTTTTTTATGGATGATCTGTTAATATGCAGAACCGCACAAATGTGGGATTGAAAGTAACTAGCAGGATCTGCTTTGACTGGGGAGCTGGATTATATGAACTCATGATCCCTTCCAACAAAAACGGCTTGATTATATAAAACGCAGATGCAATTTGTAAAACTATATTTTGTGGAAAAGTACCTTCGATAATAAGTATTTAATAGTGGAAGGCAATAAATGAAAGAACCGTGCAAGCACTGTAATATAATGATGTATGTTGTACTGATTTCATATTAAAAGCGGTGAGGGCGATCTTACTATTCTATTCTTCAGTGATTCTTTTTACACTAAAATACGTTGTAAAAAGGCAGCTTCATCAGGGAGATGCTTTCTTAAAAAGAAAATAAAAGTTGAATGGCTTAGTTCATCATTTAGTAAGTGTCTGAGCGTGACCTGCTAGATGAACCTCACAAAGAATTAAATGTGAAATATATGACAAGGTCATTCTAGTGACTACAGCCCATTAAAGCAAATCATTTAGGAGAAAAAATAGGATGGCAGCACAGCTCCTTCTCTGGTGGAATAATTAAGCTCAAGCAAAGATCAGAAAGTGCTTAGTTTTGTCAGAATCCAGGTAACCCCAAAATTTGAGATTTCGACATATATACAACAGTGCTACCATTTCTGTCCACATTATGTACAGAATAGTAGCGTTTTCTTCTTGTACTGAGAAGGGAAAAAAGGTGGCTTGTGAATTTGAGAGCTGAAATAGAAAAACTATAGAAACTTACCAAGGTCACTTCCAAAAAGCATGTTGTCTTTTCTTTCTTTGGAGAACATCTGGTACGCTATAGATGCCAGCAGAATTAAGTAAATGCCATACATTGAGAAAGAAAATAAAAATACTTCCACGTTCCTGTTAAAGTGACAGTTTGGGACCATCTTTTGCAGGCTAATTAGGCTAAGCCTTGCTACGTTTTGCAACCTACACCACCTCCAAAACCACTGAGGTTACATGATATTGGTGCATATGCTGCTAGTCAAGGGTCTCAACTGGACATCAGACTCACTCTCAAAGGCTGGACTCGGAATACAGAGTTCTCCTCCCCACTCCTGATCTCCAGAGCAGGGCTATCAGCTGATGGGCAGTGCTTGTTTGCATTGGCAGGAAGGAAGTGGTCTTGGACACTGTCTGGGCTCTGGGAAGAACTCTTTTCCCTCCCCAGCTCCTGGGATGAATGTCCTTTATCATTTAACACTCTCTCCACTTCATCCTCCCCAGACAAGATGCAGAATTTGGGAAACTGGATTAGAGGACACCCAAGCCCATATGCAGGGTTGCAGCAATGCGTACAGAAATGGGTTTCGTTCTAACCCACGTATAACCTGAACTTCATTATCCAAGGCAAACAAGTTTCTACAGTGTGGTCTCTACAGCAATGCAATGGCAATCCCCGTTAGCCATAGTGCAGGCTTGAATCACAGGCATACTCAAGTACTCAATAATGCCTCTGAGATACCTGAGGGAATACACAGTGTAACTTTGTGGGTCAGATGAACTGCAGTACCTTCAGTTCCAGTGGTTGATAAAATGAACAATTTCCAGAGCTGGACTACCACTTTTGCCAGTGAAAACAAGATGTGTGCTTCCCCTCTTTTCATGTTCCGTTATCATATCTGTACGATCACATTGTCTTGCCTGTGTATAAGCAAATAAAGTATTTTTAGCATAGAAATATAATGGGGACTTTCTGGCAAAATATGTGTATTAAGTCAGTCATTACTGTGAATATCCAGAAAAGTAAGTTACCATTTATTCATTTTGTGCACAGCCACCCAGGAATAAGATTAAATAGGTTATAGGTCATATGTTTTGGAGAAGGGCAACATGTAGGTAACAGAAAGCATGCTGACAGCTCAATCTGAATACACAAATATTCATTTTCCACCCAAATTTCTTTAAACTTAGAGGAGATTTTAGGTGTCAATAGGCAGAAGGAAAAGTAAAAGAGGTAAACTTTCTACATCTTCATACATTTGGGCATATTTAGTTTTATACATTTTGGTATATTTAGTTTTATTCATTTTGGTATCTAGACTAAGTATCAATCAATTATTAATAATGAGAAGCATCTCAACAGAACAAATGAAAACAAACCTCAGCCAGTGGATGTCACACTGGAATGCAACAAAATACCTCCTAGAGGTTCCCTTGCTCTTCATACTTAAACATGGTGTGACAAGCAAATTCAGATCTGACTGCTTGATAAAACAATTTTAAGGTTGACTTTTTCTTTAATAACCACCTCACCTTCCAAAATCCAAAGATTCCAATGCAACATAAGAACTATGGATCTGTGTACAAGTTTCTACATCTCCAGTGCATTTCCTCTTTTTTTGTTGTTGTTAACACCCTAGGGATATTTTTAGGAGTTGAAATAAGTGATTAAAGACATTTCTGTTGCCAGTTTTCTACCTTTAAGATGTCAAGCCTTTCTTATTTGAGATTTCCACTTTTAAATTCTAACTAGCTGAAATGGAAGCCACCCACACCATTTTTTTTTCTATGAAAATGAGATATTTGCAATATAATACTTGCACTGCGGTTCCATTCCTCCATCACTCACACTCCATCCATGTCGTTTCAGTGGTCTGAACAAGCAAAGGCACGCACATAATTAACTCCACGAGGGACAGCTTATTCATAGACTCGTGCACGCAGCTCTTGCTCTTTGTCTATCAGTTGCACGTAATTTACAATGGCTATTTGGGCTAATTTGAGTGCTCTGTGTAAGTTAAGTTCCAAATAAAGCTCCAAGTTTTCAGACTTCTTTATTGTGTAGATCAATCAAACGTTTTCCATTGTCCTACACGCACATCAGCACACACACGCACCCTGGAAAAAGCTTTTTTCTATTCTTCAGCTTGTGCTGTACATAAAATGGTTTTAAAAATAACAACACGACAACAATTGCTTGCACATGTGGATGTCATAAACATCGCTCCGGGCTCCCCTTCCCTCGCTCCGGTCGCTTAGGAACGCGACTCTAAAATGGCGGAGGCCGCCGACGCTGCTGGCAGGCAGGTGAGCGGAGCTGCGGCGCTCCCGCCTCCCAGCGGCGCCCACAGCAGCGGCGAGCGGCATCGCCTCGGCCCCCCCGCAGCGGCCCCTCGGAGCGTCCCATCCCCACAGCGCTCCCGTCTCGGCCCCCCGGCGGGCGGCGCCGGCCTCGCCCTCTCGCTCTGGCGATGCGGAGGGAGGAGGGGGGTTTAGCTCGGCAGCCCAGCCCGCTGCGGGTGGCGGTGTGCTGCCGCCGGGCTGGGGGCTCTGCTGGGACCGCGTGGCGGAGGGCCGGGCCTTGTCGGGGGAGGAGATGGGGAAAGCTCAGCTAGTAGAGTCTGAAGGGCCCTTATGCGCGGCTGTTGAGCTGCGGTTCCGTTTTGGAGGTCTGTGTGCTCCTGCTTGCATGCCTGGCAGCTGCTCCCCTTTGCGCTCCCTAGGAACAGGCGTTAGCGTTCCTGGGACTGATGTACAGCTGTCATCCTCCAGGCAGCTTTTCTTGGTCAGATTGTGTGGGCCGTTTGTCCTTTCCCTGCCTGACAGCTGCAATCAGGCTGCAGCCATATCGAGTTCTGGACAAATGGCCATGTCCTGCCACCGGCTGTGCTGTCAGTGTTTGCCGTAGGTCCTGCTGGATCCCCTGGGAAAGTACCGCAGGTTCCATGCTCTTGTGTTTGCATCCAAAGTTCTCTTAAGTTCCAGAACACACTGTATGGACTCATCATGCAGCTAGTGTGGGCTGCTCTAAGCATACCCATTTGTATGTGGAAGCTGTTTTGTATTTGCAGAAATATTTTATAGAGTCATAGAATCACAGAATGGCTCGGGTTGGAAGGGACCTCAAAGCTCCAACCCCCTGCCATTGGCAGGGTTGCTGCTTCCCAGATAGGCTGCCTGGGGCCCCATCCAACCTGGCCTTGAACTACTCCAGGAATGGGGCATCTACAGCTTCTCCAGACAGTCTGTGCCAAGGTCTCATCACTCTCAGTAAAGAACTGCCTCCTAAAATTAAATCTCCCCTCTCTTGGTTTAATGACATTCTCCCTTGCCCTGTCAATATTGGACCATGTAAAAGGCCACTCCCCCTTATATCTATGAACTGTTATTCTCTACAGGAAAAAGAACAAGAAAAAAAAAATCAAAACAACAACAAAAAACAACCCTGTAGTGAGTGTAACGTAGTTGTTGGTGTCTTTTTATCAATTTAAAGTAGAAACTACTAATTTGATATCTCTGTTTTATATTTTGCTATAGTTTGCGAGGCCATGATTCATATGTTAACTTTGGCGTGTGTGTGTTAATTTAGAGTCTAAATATGTATGTGTTACAATGTAATGACTTATGCAGGATCTTGTGCTGAAAAATGTACTGTGTACTGTCAGGCAGTAGAGAAACAGCTGAAGATCTGCGGCTTTAAGAGGAACGCGGATGTGTTGGTGTTGTATCTGGGTGGACTGTAAGTAGATTGTTTCTCTGGCTTTTACTAGAAGTGGAACACAGAGTACCTAGTGCTTTCTGTAACAGTCACTGAACATCATTTATATGTGAAATGCCATCCTTACACCTAGTCTGTGTGTGCTGTGCAATAAGTAATGGCAAAGAAACATAAGGATTCAGGGAGCAAAGCAGCTTGAGCTTTGAAGCAGTTAAATGCCTCCGCTGTAGGCACACAGTCCTTCTCTAGCAACCCAGAATTGCTCGAGGGTCTGTAAGTTCACAGAGTTTTGCATGAACTTCTTCCACAGGGAACGGAGACGTGAAGCTTAATGGGCTGATCTCTACCTGTTCTAACTGGCTTGTAAGTCTGGGTCTAAAGAGTATCAAGACAGCAATTGAAAAAACACAGGACCTGCCCAGTCTGAGAACTGCCAAATGTCTGACCTCCCTTAAGAAATTTGTTGTTGCAATAGCAAAACTCAATGGTAGCACCTTTGATATTACTTGCATCTCTGCTGTTAAGAACTGAAGGGAGGGCAGGGCAACGTGAAGTGAGTACAAGAGCTGTTTGAGGCAAGCAGCACTGATCAGAGAACTGATCTCTGGGAGCTTTGTAAAGCAACTGAAGAGATGGGGTAGATGAGGAGAAGAAGCCATGCAAAGAGAAGGAAGGCAAAGCTTTTATGAACCTGTGGGTGATCTGGGTTGATAGAGCTGTAGGATGAACATGCTGAGAGACTACCAGAGAGAGATGGATACATGACAGGACATACTTCAAAGTTTTTGAAAAGCATACTTTGAATTTCTGGCCAGGGCGCAATTCCAAGTGTTGCATACCTGTCTGCAGCCTCACAACTCTGTCTAGAGTTTCTACTGTTGATATCACGTCTGAAGAATTAACACAGTGTAATAATTCAGGCACAAGGCTTTCAAGGTCTCTAAGTCCTATGAATGCAAAAAAAAATCTCCAAAAAACAGAACAAAAACAAAAAACAAAACAACAGCAACAACAACAACAACAAACCAAAACAAACAAACAAAAAAGCCCAGGTGTTAGGAGATTTGGAGATTATCTAGTTTGCTTTTGGTGGAAATTAGGTGGCCTTGAAAGTCTCCGGGTATCCCCTTAGCACATCTCCTGATTTTACACTGAGAAGGAATTCAAAGCTGTGGAAAGAAAGTATGAAACATCTGGTTACTGTTAAGTGATTATAATGCTTATTTTAGAAAGCATAGAAAATCTTACTAAGTAAGGAAGATATTTACATACTGAGATGGTGTGTCCAGTCTTAATAAGCGTATTTTCTGACGTTAAATATATGTATTCTCCCTGGCTTTGAAATACTTCTTGCTGTGGAATAAAGAAAGAAGAAAAGAATAAAAAGAAACGATCAGAAGGCAGATATAGAAGTGATCCGTCTTCCCATGAAACCATTTTGAGAAAGATGATGCAAGGTTGTTTCTTTGATGACTGGAGAGAACCAATTTTCTTTTATTCTATCCCAAATTATATAAACCTTGAACGTCAGCCAATCTCAGTATCAGAACATGCTTTCTTAAGTATTAATTTGACATAATTTTCTACTGGCTAAAGTATTATGAAAGTACAAAAAAAAAGTAGTAATTAAAGTCAATCACATTTGAGGGAATCAAATCTTACTTTTAAACCACTACTGTTAAAGGCACATGGAGAAAGTTTACATTTGGTCACTAAAAGCTGTCATCCTAGGAAAACTGATTAACTTGGCAGTAGGTAGGATAAGAAAGCTGGAGGCCAGAAAGTATCAGTTTGTAAGAGACATGCGAAGTCTGGAAGGCATACAGAAAGGGACATGCTCCTCTAAAATGTTAAAGGAATTAAGCTTTACCTGGGGCAAATTAAATGCCTTAATACTGAAAAAAAAAAGAAGAAAACAGATTAGGACTTGGAGCTAGACAGCCTCATCTTGGCTGTTACAATGGAGTAAAGCCAATTAAAATGTAAACCTGTGTAGAATGGCAGTGACAGAATATCAGGACATTTTGGCTATGCTATCTGAAACATAGTTTGGCAGGATACTGGTAAAAGTCTACAGAAAATAAAAGAAAAAAGATAATAGTTCTGGAAGAGCTCTGCATGTCCTGTCAACTCTCGTGCGCTTATCTTTACTACCTGCAGCACTGTATTTACTTGTGACAACAAAATGAACGCTTATGTACATACTTGCAGGTTTAGTTTTTAGGGATGGTTTGAGGAGACCAAATAACCAGTTAAACAGAGTAGCTACTTGGGATAAGGTCATTTTCAGAAATACATGGATTAAAATACAGCACATAAACTTTGTGGAGATTTTATTATTATTATTATTATTTTCAAATGCAAGATAGAAAAAGTGTCCTTCCTTCTATCAGAGGGTTATTGGGGAAAAAACACAAAATGCGTGGGAAGACTTGGCTTCACAGCTGGAACACAAGCAGAGCAGTTTAGGTTGATGGTGAGAGATTAATTCCTACCAGTCTGGCTAGTTCTTTCTGAACCACTGGCCTTGGTTGCGCAGAATGTTGAAAACTGACGTGAAAATTTTATTCTATCTATTAAAATTTAAAGACCAACTTCAATTATGTGAGAGGAAAACAGGGACGTTTATTTAAAACAATGAAAAACTGCAATTACTCAACAGCTCACCCATATTCACTGGGGTTAGTGAGTGATTTGTTATTGAGAGCGAGCTCAGCTTCAAAGTACAAGGTAAACATTTAAAGTGAAATCCCTACCAGCACATGGGAGAGAGACCCAACCTCAGTCAAGGTGTTCATTTAAAACAAGTAATAAGTATGAATGCCTAGTTTATATGAGAAAAATGTTGAGGAAGGGCAAAAAAAATCACAGCTTGCATTAATATGAAAAATAAGAAATTGACAGCAATGTACTTGTTGTCTGCCTTCTCTTAGCATCTCTGGCACCATGGCCAAAGAATCTATACTGCCCTTTCACAACATTTTTCCTTTTATGTTTGTGTCCCTCAGAATGCAAAAATCCTTCTGTGTTCTCAGTAAAATTTCCACCAGCTGCGAAGTAGATGGGATGTTGTACTCACTGGAAAATATACGCTTTTATGGAGAAAGAAATTAGTATATAACTGAGTTTGTTCCCATTTCTTTACCATTTGTCGCTCCGTTATGCTTTCACGTGTTCACAATGCATATATTATCTCTTCCTTTTGTACTATCTTTCTGCTGTGTTCTCTACAGAATTGTTGCTTGCTTACATAATATTGTTTACCAGAAATCAAACTGCTTGTGAAATGATTAAGCGCAACTTTTTCTTCCACTAGAGGACTAAGAAGTATTCCAAGTCTGTCACTGTTTCGTAAGTTGAGGTATTTATGGATTCACAACAATAAGGTAACGTAATAAGGCTGTAACATCACCTAATTTTGAGTTAAGGGATGCTCCCAGGAGGGTGTTTAGTATGACGGTGTCCACATTAAGTTCTGTGTTATGGTCCTAAGAGAGTTCCACAGGCCATATGCTGTACCTGCTTCATCTGTGCAAGTTTAGATGATCATGTTTACTATAACCTATATGAATTCTAAGACAATGCTCTGCAAAAATATCCGGATACTACAGTTTTCAGCCAAGTCTAAGCATGTTATAGTTTAGAGAAAATCAGCTACTTAGCAGTAGGATTGTGTGATTTGGAAATCTGCAAATATTTAGCCAACAATTATCAAGTGTCTTCACCTTGCTAAAAAGTGGGAATTTACAAAAGACACTATTTTCTAACCTGCTTTAAAATACCTTACTGTACAGTAATTTACACCACTTTCACAAAGGACGTGAATGCTTAAAACACCAGAAGTGATTGCTCAGGTAAATAAGTAGCTCTGTGAGGAGAGAAAATAATAAATCTACATTCCATGTAATTGGGGAGTATATTTGTATCTGCTGCCCCAGGCTAACATCAATTATATAGCATCTTATGTCAACTTTGTTGAAAGACCTGTGGTTATCCAATTCAAAAAAAAAAGCAAAAGTATGGATATGTGAAGAGGTTGAACTAAAACCACAGTATAAGGCTTCCTATTTTACTTCTAAAAGGCACTAAAGAATAAGGAGAACTGTCCTGTTGACTATCAGTTTAAGAAAGATGGAGAAACACCGTTCTATATGACAGGCATGTGTAAGTCCCACACTACACAAGGTGCAATAATCACTAATTAGTTTTCAGATTGCTTTTTTCACTCAGCCATGTTTTTCTGAACCTTAAAGTAACTTTTAATTTCCAACAGGAAAACTTATTTTGTCTTTTCCTTCCAACTTTTAGAAAATACTTAGAGCAAAACACATTTGTCTTAAAGTCAGTGGTATAATTCAAGATCTAAAATCACTCCTGCACTAACAAATTATATTACAGAAATCAGAATAGCTTCAGGAATCAAATTCTATTTGTTGTTCTTGTGTTTAAACTGTGAGGATAAGCAGCCGTGCACCATTAATGCTCTCAGCTGTTTCAAGGGCCAGATTGGCACCCCCTTCCAGATATTAACCTTGCATTCATGTCAAGACTGAAAGATTAAAAACTTCCAATAATAAGACAGTTTTTAGAAGCCAGGGTTCTCCAATGTTGAATTTAGACTGTTACATAACAGCTTTCCCAACTCTAATTTCAGATCCAGGATTTAAGTTTCTTGGAGAAAAACTACTGTTTGACTGAGCTCTATCTCAACAACAATGAACTCACAGATATAGATATATCAGGTATCAATCTTCCCTTTTCAGATTGCTGAGCTATACTTACTTTTTTGTGTACTGGCATTCAAATTTATAACAGTGGATGACAGCCAGTAACTTAATGGCTGAAAGCTCACATGTATGCCTAAATGTTAATTATTTTCTTAGGGATTTGATTTGTTCCAGGATACTTGAGTGGCAATAAACTGAGAGTTCATATCAAGTTTATGCCAGTCTGAGGGTAATGAAATATCATATACTTTAATATCTGGCAGTTGTAAAACATTTGGATCCAGCATGACCGTATCTAATATTCTACATGAATATTCAAAATTGTTTTGCCATCGGATGATTTGCAGTCTTCTTGATGACCAGGCATTGCAGAAGCTGATAAAGAATCTTCTGGGAGCCATTCATATTTACATGATGAAAAACTGATTGTAGCGCTGACAGACTTAGCATGAAAATGAAAGAGAATTAATTAATAAGTTGTCTCATTTCTAATGTAGACATTAACATCCTTTGGTTTCTTCATTATGTAGTTACACTTAGAAGCGTTTTGCAGAAAAACATTTTTATTGCCAAGTTCCATTTTGTACTTATATATCTTTATATATATCACATGCTCTTGTAGATTAAGGTAGCTGAGCCCAAAGCATATTAATACATTTGCGGATTTTAGATGTTTTAAATATTGATGTTTTATTTTTATCATTTCCTATAAAATATTAAGATGTGTAATTGAGTTGATTAGTTTCTGTGAGATCTTGTGGAAAAATGAATGTCTGAAAGATAAAAACATTCAGGCACAAGAGACGTTACAGTAGACACCAACATCTGGTTTAACAAAGGGTGGGTGTCATTAGCAGAGAAATGTGGATGAGAGAAACTGTGTAGAAATTGGAAAATGAGCTGTTGAAACCAGCTGTGGTATGATGATGTGAACATGTAGTCGGGGTCAGCCACAACAGTGCATGGAATAACTGCTTCATACATTACTAATAATTTGAAATGGAACTACTTTCTATAGGTGTAATCTATGTATTGCTTGTAAGGCAAAGGCAATGTTAGGTAAGGATAGATGGAAGTGGAGTTAAAGATTAATGGGATATAGGAGAAAGGAAGGGATAAAGAAGGGAGATGGTACAGATTTATTGTGTCAAGACTGATTGAGAGAAATGGAAAGAAATAGGGTAAAAAAATAATAATAAAAAAAGAGTTGCATTCAAACAGTGTGACCAGGAAGGCAACAGGGATATTAAAATCTCTGATAAGGTTTCATGACTTTTCTCATGCAGAGTGCTATAAAAATGTAGGCCTCGGTATATAACGAGAATGTAAAACTCACTGTGCAACATAACGAAATAATTGTCTAAAGAAATGCAATGAGGTGTGATGAGAATAATTAATTACTTTTCATTTCATTTCAGGTGCTCTGAAAAACTTGCGCGCATTACAGATTCTGTTGCTTCACAACAACCAGTTAAAACAACTTGGTGAAACAGTGAAGGAATTAAAAGGATTAATAAGCTTGCGGACCCTAAGTAATACCTTGTTTTTGTTTTGTAGAACAGTGAGCAGTAGTTTCTAAAAATATCTTACCAGGATATGTTGCTTGTCTGTTTGTGCATCACTTGCCAGTAGCTTCTGAAACTAATTGTGTGCCCCCAGTGGCGCAGTGGTATAAGCTGCTGCTTGCGGCACCAGAGAGCCCGGGTTCGAATCCCCCCTGTGGCGCAGGGGTAGAAGTGCCGCTTCGCTACACAGGGGGCTCGAAACCCGGGAGTTGGACTCGATGATCTCTAAGGTCCCTTCCAACTCGCACGATACTATGATACTATGATGATATGATAATTGTCAGCTTCAACCAAATTTGACAGAAGAGACCTGTGAGATATGGAAATTCCATAGAGACTACTGCTACGAAGGAAAAAAAATAAGAGTTGGAAAGTTAGCTGCTGGCTAATCAGTCTCCTGTGCAAGTAGCTTGGAGGCAATCAAAGCTAAGTGCTCCCCCCCCCCTTCCAGAGGGAAAATGGGAGAATGCTGATATTATAGAGGTGACAGGAGACAAGAAACTGGTGTCACTGTTCTTGAGAGTGCAAGGAAGGGTATAGGTTACAGAACACAAATTCCTTGTCTTGTTAATCATATTCTTTGTACAACTTCCTGCATCTTTCTGGGCAGATTCTAGACATTTTTAGAGTCTAAGAGTGAACATATTCATACAATTTTGATATGCTAGATGGAAATGAAGTTTCAAATTGAATTGTACAAGACAGTGCTGGCGTCACTAAGATAGCAGCCTGCAAGAAAGTAGAACTGTATGCTATTAAGCTATTTAAAGTATGGGCAGTCTTTGTGCATGGCTCCTGAGAGTGTTGTCATAGATCATGCCAGACTCTCAGTACTTTGAGAACACAGGAAACAAGTTTCTTGTCTTGCTGTCACAGTCACTGGAGGTGAGCATCATCAAACCATACCTCCTTATGCATTCAAAAATCGATTGCCTTGGTTGAAGGGAAGGAAAAAAGTGGCTTGAAAAGTACAATTTTAATTGAACTTGAAGGTTGGTCTGAAATTCACAAACAAACCAAGTGTTTAGGAAGACAAGGAAGACAACATGCTGCCAAAATTATTATTATTATTATTATTATTATTATTATTATTATTATTATTATTTTATTATTATTATTATTATTATTATTATTTTTCATTATGTGCAAGACTGAGAAATGGCTCACGAAAGAATGCAGTTGTTTGAGGTGATTAGGCAAAGTCTGGACAGACATCAAATGTATGAATGGCGCTGTCACTTGAGTTTAATGTTATAGCTCTACCAATTAGTATGCGGCTTCGAACAGCACAGGGAGTTTGTTGTGCTTGTTGCTGTTATCTGTGGGAAATAGAGAGAAACAGCAGATAGTTACAGTGCTGCTGAGTCATTATGAGTGACATTCATAAAGACACTGTGAAAACTGAATGAATGTTAGACATGCCACCATTATAGAAAAGCAGTTATTTAAAGTAACTTTTGTTTAAAAAGGTTCTTCAAAGATATGACAAGTAGATTGGTAGAAGAAATGTAATATTCTGCTTTACAGTCGTTCCCTGCTCATCTTTACAATCATTAAAAAATAAATAAATAATAATAAAAAAGGATTCAATGCCTTTATTTTAAAGAAATTTAATAAAAATGAGTTCCCAAATTACCAGGCCTCTATTAGTTAAAAAAAAAATTCCTCATCATATTTGAAGTAGAGGTCAGCAATAAATGCATAAAATGCATTTTAAAAGAGATGGATATCAAATTGCATTACTATAGCATCTACTTGCCTGTTTGCGGTGTTCAGAACTGGGAAATGAGTGCAGCATTTCAGCTGTGTAAGTTCAAAAAGGCTTGTGCCCATAATCCATCTCTACACAATAAAAAATGTTTTGGAAATGGAAAGGTTCCCCCTGTTGTGAAGCAGTTCTTGTTGTTTGTTTGTTTGATTTAATTTTCAAAAAAATCCAGCAAACTTATCAGTAGAATTTCTGGATACGTATAATAATGTTTTATTTACAGTGTAGCTCCTGTGAACCTTTAAAACCAGGCAGTCTGATACACTATTGTAGTTCACTTTGGAAACAACATTCAGCTACCAAAGTGTTGCATTTCTTAAGGCTTTCCTGTGATTTTAGCCACTGCACTGCAATGTATTTGAAGCATAACACAATTTTTTATCATGCATTTAGTGAAGAAAGGCAGCTTGTAAAGATTTACTGGATGGGTTGCTCACAACTGCAGGCTTTTGGGAGATGCAGAGGGTTTGTTTATAGGCTCACCTTGTTCTCACATCTCTTGGAATCCAAGATTTCTGTGTACTCTGCATATTACCTCAACTGATTTATTGTCCACATCTGATAACATCTTTCTGCTCAAAAAGCTCATTTTGTCTTTCACTGAGCTTCTGTCACAATTGTTCCTTCCTACCCCATGTAGGGTAGGCACACTCTTTTCCTACATTCTGAATTGGGAAAACAGACAAACCTGTGGAGGAAGAAAGCATTATCCTTAATTTGTAGAAGGAAAATTACATTACCTTGACTAGAAAGCAGATAGCAGAGCCAAAAAGTGATTCCAGATGTTTTGTAAAATAAGACCATCTTGATCTATGTAATGGCTGGATTTACTTTAAGATCAAGCAGCAGAAAAAACTGTATGCTATTAAAAATCAGTGCTGGTAATGAGGGACATGCTCCAAGCAGCATCTAAATTCAGAAGAACTTAGTATCAGCCCTTCTGTTTGTCTTGGATAAATCTCTCGAGTCATCATTCCATTCCTGTACTGCTCAAAACAACAAACTTACCTGCTTTTGGAGAAGTTTCTAAGAAGTTTTTCCTCTGTGGAATACTACAGTGTATTTTCTTGACTCGAAAACATGCTCATCAGACAAATACATGATATTATTTCTGACTAACGCTTCCTAGAAAAAAAATGCCTATTTAGTCCAGGGCTCAGTAAAAATATGGAACTCTCTTCTGCTGCCACCTGGTGGGCTGCTTACTACTGAATATGACAGTTTTGTTGAAAGTTCATTACATTAAAACATTGTCTGTTCCCTGAATACCTGAGCAGGAGTTTTCTGCATACGAGATCCCAATCACCCACTCCAGCCTTACTGAGCCTCTAAACAGTCAGGAGGTAGCACTGAGCACTGAGTGCTCTGTGGAATTCAGACGTAGCCCGGTGAACAAAAAATGAAATCCTGTGGTTCACAAGCCGCTGTAGAATATTTCTCAATCTTTTTCATCTTTTAGTATCTCTGAAATATCAGAGCTCTTATTTGCCGTTCACCTTGCCCTCCCTGCCTGTTAAGATTGGGTAAACCAGGGAATTTTTTGCCCTAGAGGGAACATTGTCCACAGCCTCTTTCTAAACAGACCAGTGTAGCCCTTGGTAGAAGTTGTCAAAATTGTTAACTATTTTTTCACCTGCTTTGATCTTAAGGTATCCTCCTGGTCATTTCTTTCTTTTTTTTTTCCTCCATACTGTTGAAGAAAAGCAGTATTTCTTTAAGGAGAAAAGTAGCTTTATCTTGGTTCTAATTTAGAAAAACAACTTTTTTTTAGTCTTTTTTCTGATCTGGGAATGAGCCAGTTTCTGCTTTAATCAACTTCAGCTGTCATTCGCACGAACCAAACTATGTCTGGTGTGTAAGTTAGGTGGATGTTCCATATTTGCCAAAGCAGTAACAGAGGACTGATGCTTGTCTGTGTTGCGAAGGTTTGGTTATCCAGGGAATGTGAACCTGAGCATAAGCATTTCAGTCAAGCTGCTATTGGGCTTTGAGAGCTTAGGGCCTTATAACTTCATAAAAGTGAGTGGCACTCCATTTCCAAGAGCATATATCTTTATACACATTTTAATCTTCATGTTTTTCAGTTTTCAAACTCATAATCCATAGGTAAATCCGAAAAGTGAGTAATTTTATTCTATATTGCATCTGTGGAATAAAATCTTTATATCAGCTCTGATAAAGTCTTAGGAGTCCTAAAGCTCATCTTTTCTTAATTAACTCTCTTCTGCTGCAAATTTTGTGCCTTATCATTAAGCCATCAGACCTAAAAAAAAAACAAACGTGCTACAATTTAAAGTAGGCATCACCAAAAATACATAAGGAAATCAAAGGCAAGTATTTAGCGGTTTTGTCTGTATATCTTAAAAAATACAAAAAAAAACCCACCAACAACTTCAAAGGCTCTGAGTGCACAATGACGCCTTTCCTCTAATCTTGCCTGTGGTATTTTGCATGCTCTGCAATAAGCCAGTTCCTTGCAGTCTGTCTTCAGTTGAGTGATGTTGTGAGTATAAAGAAACCAAGCTTTGTTTACCTAGTGTACAAATAATTCGAAGTTAAGAATATTTTGTACAAAATCTTTGTCCACTGGTGCTCTTTAATTTTCCTGTCTTGCTAAGTTGCTTATTTTTCTTTTGTAGTTTTGTTGATGGCATTGGTTTGTATGTATTTTTCAGACCTGTTTCACAACCCTCTGGCATATGAGGCAGACTACCGTCTCTATGTGATACACAGCCTGCCCTCTGTGCAGCTCCTGGACAGGAAGCGTAAGGATTGATTTTTCTCTTTTCACAAAGCACTGACTATTGCTTTTGATTTTAATGTTTGGGAAGATATGTGAATTATTCTTGTCCACTTCGTTACATACATTTGTTGATATAGCAAAAGATCTGACAAACTGATAACCATGTTTGAAAGATTTGGCATAAACACTTTACTTCACCCAGCTCTGTTAATTTCTGTCTTTTTCTGTTTAAATTGTGTATGGTTATCTTGTAGTTGGTTTATACATTGTTGGGTAAGAGATATAAGCCTGCATTTAGAAACATGTACCTCCATTTTGTGTGATATTCTCAGATATGTATGTGTTTCTGTGCATTTCAAGAATATATGCACATCCATGCTGACCAAGCTGTTAGATAGAAATCTTCATGAATCATCAGATCTTTCACAAATATATAAATATATAACAAATATAGAGATACGTATCAGTAAATATATTGAAGACAAACCAATTTAATAAACAAGCCACAGTGGAGCCAGAAAATCAGCTTTGGTGATTGTATCCTTGATGTTTGGTGAGCTATATGGTTCACAAAAGGATTGAACATTACTGTGGAGTGCTGAGAAAGGTATTGATTTGTACCTCATTTCTTCCTCATGGGAAAACAGTGAGGAGAAACAGTGTCATCTTGGAAACCTGCTACGAGCCTGTGGGAGAAACAGTACAGAAATTGAGAAGGCAGCCTAAGGACGACTGTGTGGCTGCAGGTTATGCAGCCTTGTCATGAAGGAGAGATGGCAGATAGGTCTTGGTCTGCGTTAGATGTGATTGAGCTGCTGGGTTGACCATGTGGCCATCTGCCAATGGCTGCACATTCATTTCCTACACTGGAAAGTGAAACACCTTTCCAGCATACCTCCAGCCTCTTCAGTACTTGGTCTGGGGCACTTTCTTCAGACTGGTTTATTAACAGTCACTTTTGGCTGTCTGGCGCTATATCTACTGGGAAATACACATTGCCTTTACAGTTGTAGAAACAATTCCACAGAACTTCATGGACTCCTGCCTTCAGTACAGTTATACTGTGCTCAGCTCTGGAGCAGGACTTGGAGCATTAATTTCTATCAAGCTGTACCCTGGGCGTTCCATTTCGTGAGCTGTTTATTTAATGTTACAAAGACTGTAATGTGAAATGAAATGTTTCCTCTTTCAGTCTCGATTGGAAAACGTTCCGTCTGTGGAACATTCCTACATCTTCGGCCTGGCTGGCTTCTTTATGCAGGACACGTGCTCACACTTTGTTACCTCCAGACATGGATGCTGCAAGTCCTTTCTAATGAGTCCCCCAGACACCGCAACTTAGAAACTCTCCTGAATTTGGAATGTTTCTGCCAGAGAAAACCTACAGCTCTCTTCCTTTTCCCTATCTGAAGTTTTGGATTAGTATGCAGGTCATATCATTAGTTAAAATCCCTTAGTTAACTTACAATCTAAAACTCTTTCTTAAAAATATAAAGTTATTTTTGAAGTCAAGCGCAAAACAAGAAAATGAGAAGCTTTTCTTTTTGCTGCAGTCCTTCAGAATCCTCCGTAATTGAGCAATGGGAATTAAACTGACTGTAAAGTGGGATTTGTTCACACTGTCCATAAAGAAACATCCAAGTTTTCACTGACTCCTGCAGTAGATCTCATTTACATGGTAACGAAGAGCCTGAGCTGGTAGTTTCTTCATTTAAAACTCTTGATCCTACTGCATCCATAATAAATCCTTTTATTTCATTTGACAGGGCTGCACCCCAGAGCTGTAGCAAGCATCACTCCGTGGTCCTTTTCTGAATCTCTGTGAAATTATGCAGATTTACACCACTGTTGGTATAAAACTGCACAAAATAAAGTTTGCGTGCAGGGAGTTAGTACCAGACATTTTAGTTGATAGTGGAAATAATTTTTTATATCTCTTTTAACAGCAGTTACGCAAAGAGAAAGGGAGTTGGCATTTTCCGTCTTTAACTTCAACAAGTTCTGTGCTGTGGAATCCATTGCTTTTGGAAAGAGAGTGGACTCATTGCCAGGCACTGCCATCTGGCACAGCAGGGGCACTTGGCCAGCCAGGAGACCGATGGTGCCCCCAGGTATTCATAAGAGCAAAAACAACGAGTTTGGGGCGATTTCAATTAAAGTTCTTTTCATTCATCCGATAAAAACTTGATGTCCTAAGTAGTAAAATATAAATGCATTGGGAACTCAACCAAACAGTTCCACAAAGCCAGGGCCAGTGGTAGGAACAGCCAATGAATGAATCCTCAACTGCGTGCATTATGACAAATACATTCACAGAGTCACAAAATCATAAAGGTTAGAAAGGACCACTACAATCAGTTAGTCCAACTGTAGTTCTTGCTGCAGCCTGTACTTAAACAAGTGTTTTAAGATAGCTGTACAAACAGCATCTCATTCTTTCAACATATATCATATTGTTAGTTTTAAGTTTTATTTAATTAAGAGCTTTTCAGCACACCACAATGCTGTTTTGGTGATCGGCATCCTTGAGTTTTGATGCCCTCTAGTGCTTTTATATAACAATCTCTTGAAGAAAATATTTACTGTTGTAAATTTTGCACATCTTGCCTAGTTTTGTAAGGAGATTCCTTTTTTTTCCTTTCCAAGCTGAGAATATTTTCATGATGTCTGATAATAGCGCATAAAGTCATTTTATAGAGTCCTTAAAACATTCACTGCTATGAGACAGCACGATGGGTACCCATAACCTCATGACTGCCCATCATGTGGCAATCCAGAGCAAACCTTGCATTTCCCCATGGTGTTGTCTGCTTTAGGAGGTGCGTAAAAAAACCCACAAACCAGTGCATGGAAATGTTTGTCTAGGGAAAATGAGACGTGAGTAACTGAACTTAAAAAGATTTTGCACATATCAAATCTTCTGCTGGTTTTTAGCTCGTTTGAAGAAGTAATTTGTGTTCAGGATGGTAACCTTTAGCTCATCAAAATGCTGCACGCACATTAACGTCTTAATTTGAACTTTTTATTACAGGTCGGGAATTTGCGAATCACACAAATAAGTAAGTGCTTCTCTAGGCTTTCTGGTGTTGGTTTTATGTGTGTTTTAATTCAGAAAACAGTAAAAATAAGTTCTTAGCAGATTTTCTGGTGTTCTGTGTTTCACACAGTTAAAAAGTTAAAGCTGTGTCATTCTGATAAGGCAGCCAATCCACTGCTCTTTTAATTCTGATACGGAAAGGTATCCCAGGTGTATAAAAATGCTATTTATTTTATAAAAGTGCTATTTATTTTACAAGATCAAATAGCAATTACTAGAAAAATGTGTGCTTGAAGCATTAGAGCATCAGAGTAGCTGTGCTGTATTGTGACACAAACAGCTTTCTGTTTGCTGGCTGCTCAGAAGAACGTACTCTCTGGGAAACATTACTATAGAACAAAATGTTTTTAGTCTGTAGTTGATGTTAACTTTATTCTGTTAAAATTCCAACATCATAGAAGTGAATGGAAAGGCTTATTTCTGTGACGCCTGTGCCTGAATTGAGGTGGCATAAAGGTTGCATTTTAATGTGTTGACATTTTTAGATGCTACCTTTATAAGATGCTTAAAATGATATCAGACTTTGGAGTTTCACATATGAAAACAGTTGGAAGATTCACTAAAGGAAATAACAAAAGCCTATGTATGATGATTTCCTTTACATTCCCATTTGATTTTACACGGTTATTCATTTTCAATACAGCTCTTTACAGTCAGCTTAATTTATGCTTATAAACGATTTTCCTGTTTTCAGTGGAGCGCATTTGTTGACAGAATGGATGTGCAGCTTCCACTCTATCTCATTTACGTAGATGCTTAGAGCTTGTGAGGTACCTGAGCGTTTGACAGAGTGCGTTATACTCAGTGGAGGCAATCATATGGTTGATGTTAGTTTCCTTACATCCGTGTGTCACTACAGCTACACCCCTATGGAATCAGTTCTTATCAATTTATGTTTTAATATCATATCTGAGCTTAAAGTTTTGGGTGTCGATTTGGAACTGATATTGCAAATCTGCTTCTTCTCTCTCACAAGTAGCAGGACAACATCAACTCAGATTTCTGGACTCAGAGCCCTGGATTCTTGCATGGTCGCTATTTAAAAGACTGACACTGAAATAAAGTTTGCATTTGCATTAATGGGTATCAAATCAATATGAAATCATACAACACACAGTTTTGTGACTTTCACTGGATGCTTTTAAGAACCAGAACCATTAAAGGGTACAGCAGTGCTTTAAACACATTGCAAATCATTTACTGTGTGATTCTTCCTTAGAATTTTGAAATGCTGACCTTTTCAGGTTTTGTTTTGCTTTCTTAAACTTGGTCACAGAAGGAAGCCTTCCAAAAATGTACAGCTTTCAAATCCTCACTCTTAAGTGGCTTCTAACTTCACCGACCACAGAAAGCACGTTTAGTCAAATAACTCCAAACTACGTGGAAGACATTCTGATAATTTACATTTGTTTTGCTCTTCTTGCAGAGTTCCATTTGAGAACCCAGAAGATGCTGTTTTAGTACGGGCAATGACAAGATCCGTAATGGAATTTTCCTCTCTTGACTGGAACAAAATACCCACCTGTCAAGAAAGACGGCTTAAGCACAAAGCAGAGGAATCTCCTGAGAAGCTGACAATCCAATTTAGATGACTTCATTCTTCCTTAAGAAAAACACCGCTGCTCTGTCTAAAGTGGATGTAAGCACCTTACGTAAGTTATTATCTCTATAATGCAACTACACTAAAACGTGCATCTAGTTAAATGATCTTCCAGCAGAAAAATAAAGTGTAACATTCCTTTTATCATCAAATATATAACATGTAGGGCCAAGAAATTAAGAAATCAAATGCTCAACAGTGGTGATGTTATAATAAAAAATGTCTGAAATGCAATTCATACCATACTATTTTTTTTTTAATCACAAATTAAAACCAAACTATAAGGTGCTTTTTAAGAAATGTCGGATACATTCTTTCATTCTTTATAGTTTCTACTGGATAATTAGACTGACAATGTTGACTACCAATAATTTATCTATCTTCCTCCCTCAAAATAAAAGTATGAGATAAATACCATTCTTATTTCTTAGACGGGTTCCAATTTGGTAATCTGTGTGCTACATTAACATGCTGGAATCTCTTAGTTTTATGACATCACGGCACTGTGTCTCGTTACCCATAGAAACACAAGGAAGTAAGGATGCTGCAGTGTGATTCCTGTCTGTGGCTGCCCATACTCTCCATAATGCATGTCTCAGCTTACCGGTGCTTACAGAGAGACAAGATGTGCCATACAGAATGCACTGTCCCAGGACTGCTGACAGCACTATGGCACTGCACCTGACGCTTTTGTCTTGTAATGCCAGTTTCCACTAAAGGAAGTAGCAGATCTGTACATAAACAGAAAGTAATACATTTCTTCACAGCTCTTTCTTTCTCCATTTCTCCATTTCAGTCAATGCTATTTGACATATCAAAGTCCTTCAGCAGTCTGGGGCTTGTCTTCTGAGTTACTTCTTTTATCCCCTTGCTAGCACTGAGTCATGAAATAGTCCAGGCTGGCAGGGATCGCTGGAGTTTATCTAGTCCAACTGCTGTTGAAAGCCCGAGATTAGGTTATCCAGTGCTCTGTCAAGGCAAGTCAAATATTTCCAGTGAGGGAGAGACCACCACTTCTTGGCAACCTCCTTCATTGTTTAATTGCACTCCAGAGCAATTTTCTTATATCCAGATGGAATTTTGCCTGCAACAACTTGGGCCTGTTGGCTCTTGTCCTGTCACTGTGCATCCCCGTAAAGATAGCTCATCTTCTCTATAGCAACCTCTAAGTACTGTAAGTCTGTGACTAGATCTGAGCTTTCCTCTGAGCTAACGAGCTCACTTCCTCCAACTCTCTGATCATCATGGTGGCATCCTGGCTAGAACCTCTTGCTTTTTTTGTTCACTTGAGTCAGGTTGACCAAAACTGGATGCTGTATTCCAGGCATGGCCGAACAAGTGCCAAGCCAAATGAGTTAATTACGTCTTTGATCTGCTGATTATACTCTTGTATTTACCTTCCATGCTGCTAGGGCATACCTCTGGCTCAGGGTCAACTTGCTGCCCAGCAGGACTCCTGGGTCTGTTTCATCAGACCCAGACAGATCCCAGCCTGTACTGCTGCTTAACGTTGTTCCATCCTAGATACATGACTTTATTGTTGTTAAGCCTTGTAATTCCTTTCACCTTTTCAAAGTTATTCAGATTCCTTTATTTATTTATTTCTTTTACTTTATTTTATTTTATTTTTTGCTAATTTCAGCTTCCCTTGTTTGCTTGCTTAGATTTATGCATCTTGTAAATGTCCTGAAGTCATTGTCATCAGTGTTGTTTCAAGAAGGAGATCAACATTTTGGTAGGTTTCAAGACAAGTCAGATCAAATTAAACTCTGGCTAACATTTTTTCTTAAAGCAGTCCTGTCTAAGTTAGGATCCCTTACGATTCACTAATTAAATGCAATTCCTAGTTTAACTACTTACGATTCACTAAGTAAATGCAATTCCTAGTTTAACTAAGTTTTTTTGTGCTTCTACACCTGACCTTGCTCATGGAGGCAGTCTGTGATGTAATAATCTCAGCTGAGGAAGGCCGAAGTGGAACATTGAGACCCTGATTTAGATTGCGCTTATTCTCTTCTGAGATTCACTGTAAAAAGAAATGTGGCATCCTCTGTTTATGGTTCTGGAGCCTTTTGAAGTTTGAATGAGGTTTGGATGAAGTTTGAATGCAAGCACATAATCTCCACTGAGTAGCCTGTACTTCACACCTACTTCCCATTTTCAAACTTTACCTTCTTGCTTAGGCTTTTCTCACCAAGAAAAGATGTTGGCTGGTGGAATGAAATCAGAATGTTTGTGGTGGTTTTTATGGCACCTCTGACAACCTGAATTGTTGGTCCCGAAGGAATGGCATTATCAGAAAAGCACTGAAGAGAAGTACATCCCAGTCAGACCCTGCTATGCAGAGAATTGGGAACCAGCAGCACTTCTGCATTCCCATGACTCCATATCTATGTTCCAGACATGTATCTTTGCTTTCTGCCCTCTACTCACACACTTGAGCTACAGGAAGCCCGTAGATCTCAAGTGGGAATATCACAAAATGTCCTGGTAGGGTTAAAGGATGCAATAAACAAAACTGCCACTCAGCTCTCATCATTTGAAAACCTTCCCTTTATTATTCACATTTTATTCTTCTAATCCTTGAAATTAAAACACTCTTGATCATACAAAAGGTACATTCTCTGCATTTATGCATCCTCTTAAAATCTTAAGAATAATACACAAAAATGTTCAATATATTAAATAGTAAAAAATTAATAGCATTTTTACTCTATATGGAAGGTGGTTCATTTATTCCTCTACGCTGAAGGATATTGCTGTATTCCAAACATATTATTCATCCAACAACTGGAGAATAGAAAATCCTACCATCTTTATGCAGCAAGTGGTATTTTAGGTCATGGCATTCCCTTCTTTCATGAGAAAATGTAAAACTGAGTGAAAACAGAAAAGTTTTTCAAGATATAGTATTTAGCTATAGAAAGCCCAAGTGAAACATCAGCAGTATCAATGAACGACATTGATACAGTTTATCAATTGTAGTTTACAAACGGTCGCATTTAATTGTGATTCAGTGTGTCAAATATTAAACATCTCATATGTTTATGAAATCATTCACATACATCCCAGCGTGCTCAAAGGCATCTCTGCCTGAAAGCACAGATTTAGAAACCATTATTTGTAACATTCAAAATAGTTAAAAGTCCTTCTGGTCTTCCTCCTTCCATTAAGCTTTGATAAACTTGGAGTATATTTGAGCAAATAAATAATGAGATTAATCTCTTGAAACACACACATTTCACAGTCAGTCTGAGACTTACAAAACAGCTGCGTCACTTAATGAAATTGCCACCAAATAGACACTATTGTTGTGCACTCACAAGTCAAAAATATTTACAGTCATGTCATGAAAATCGGAGAATTCAGTATCTTCAGAAGCTTAACTGCTACTGAATTCTTTCAAATAAAGCTTCATAAAGGGGTGCTGGCTTCCCAAGGCTTTTAACTGTAGTTCTGTGTATTTGCAGAAAACAACAAAAATAAAGTCTTAAAAATTATCCTTAAAATATTTTTCTGGTTCTGAAACCATGAATGCTCCTAAACTTAAATGGCTGTTTGACCAGATGCTGATAGATTTTACTATGCTTACAGTTGGTATACGTATAGCTGGGTTTACATCACTCTAGTTTTCATCAAATAATAAATATCTACTTTTATAATCTACAACAGAACCTGAAGACAAACTAGCCGGTGTTTCATCTCAAGATGAACAAAGCTATGCTGTCGTTTACAGGGAGCCTTGCATAAGCCGTGCTGTAAGAACTCAGACATGGTCAGCATAAAGAGATTCTTTACGACAATTGGGGTAGAGGGACTTTACCAGAACACTCAGTCCCTTCCCACCTTTCTTATTCCTCAGAATCTTGAATTTTTTGAAGAGAAATGTCAGCTAAGCCAGTCTCACTTTCCAGCGGGCTGTCAGGATGTGGGGCTCGTGCTTCTGGCTCTTTGGTAAGTTCAGTTTCTTCTGTCTGGTCAGTCTGGATCCACAGATTTGGATCCGCTTCTTTGGTAGCATCTGGGCCAGGAGCTGACTGTTCTTCGCTTGTAGAACCAGCCTCTTCTAGTTGTGCTTCATCTACGCAAAAGAGAAAACTCATCATCAGTAAACACAGAACTTATCTGCAAGTAAAACATCTTTTCCTCTGGAAGAATAATAAATGCTCAGAAACTGCAACAGTTACAGAAGTGAATAGCTTAAGCAAGCGTCACCAAAAAAGACCTAAGAGTTCTGCACAAGTCTCTGTAAGATTACTCTGAAAATAACCCTGCACAAAGCTCTCATTAATGTCTCTACAATTTTGCCACAGTTCCTTTTTATACATAAAGGAGCAGAGTAGGACTGTATTTCAACTTCCATTTCAAACATGCTTTACTGACACCACGGTTGGCCTTTCAAAGAAAGGCTGCAGGCTGATTAAATGCAGAATACAGGTGTTCTGTAAGGAAGAATAAAAGAAGTATTTATGTGATTACGTAAGAAGCACTTATGCACATAACAGACTGAAGAAATTCTTTGCTAATTAACAGTTGACCACAATGAACTCCAGCTGAAATGAGTCATCCCAAATTTTCTAACCTGACTGCATGGAAAAGAATCAACAATTGCAACTTTAGTTCTCAAATAACTTTTTTTTAGGAAAAAAAAAAAAGTGTTAAATGACTTTTTGCTCTGACTCTGCAATGTAGGGGGTGGGTTTAGCAATTCCAGATGGAAAGCCAAAGATATCAGCAGAAATTATTAGTTTTGGTTTCGTATTTTCCTCTTACAACTGATAGCCAGCTGTAAACGCTGTCATAACCAGCCACAGCCCTGCCGAAACCTACCATGGTCCCAGCTGGCGATGGAAGGAACAGTCTGCTGTCTTATTATCCAACTCATCCTAATACCTCCAACAGAAAGTTACGTAGTGTGAAACTTCTACGTTACTTAGATTAAAAATCTGGATTTTGAAACAGTGCACTGTAATTCAGAATCACAGAATCATAGAATCATAGAATTACCCAGGTTGGAAAAGACCTTGAAGATCATCAAGTCCAACCGCAGCCTAACCAGTACCCCATCTCTAAAAAAACCTCTGCTAAATCATATCCCTGAGTACCACATCCAAACGGCTCTTAAACACATCCAGGGATGGCGATTCAACCACCTCCCTGGGGAGCCCATTCCAGTACCTAACCACCCTTTCTGTAAAGAAGTTCTTCCTAATATCCAACCTGAACTTGCCCTGACGCAACTTAAGGCCATTTCCCCTTGTCCTGTCACTTGTCACTAGTGAGAAGAGACCTGCCCCACTCTCACTGTAAGAACCTTTCAGGTACTGGAAGACGGCAATAAGGTCTCCCCTCAGCCTCCTCTTCCTCAGACTAAACAGCCCCAGCTTCCTTAGCCTCTCCTCATAGGGCTGATTCTCCAAGCCCTTCACGAGCCTCGTTGCCCTTCTCTGGACCTGCTCCAGTACCTCCATATCTTTCTTGTGCTGAGGTGCCCAAAACTGGACACAGTACTCGAGGTGAGGCCTCACCAATGCCGAGTACAGGGGCAGGATGACTTCCTTAGTCCTGCTCACCACACCATTCTTGATACAAGCCAGGATGCCGTTGGCCTTCTTGGCCACCCGGGCACACTGTCGGCTCATGTTCAGCCGTGCATCAATCAGTACCCCCAGGTCCATTTCCTCCACACAGTCCTCCAGCCACTCCGTCCCAAGCCTATAGCGCTGCCTGGGGTTGTTGTGGCCGAAGTGCAGGACTCGGCATTTGGTCTTGTTGAACCTCATCCCATTGGCTTCAGCCCAGCTCTCCAGCCTGTCTAGATCCCTCTGTAGGGCTTCGCTACCCCCAGGCAGATCCACACTCCCAGCCAATTTAGTGTCATCTGCGAACTTACTGAGGGTGCACTCAATGCCCTCATCGAGGTCATCAATAAAGATATTGAAGAGGACATAAAGATATTGAAGAGGACTTTAGCTGTACAAATCTGTGCAACCCGTGCTAAAATGTATATACTGGAAAGCATGCAGCGCCTCCAAACTGAAGGAACAGAATTCCAGTAAATGCAAGGTTGCTGTTATGCCACAACAGAAATATTTCTCCTAACCGTTACAGATTTTAAGGCTAGTTACTGTTGTGCCTTTTGATACAGTTCATATCACATTAGTGTCAGCAAGGAAACTAAAAACCCTTACCTTTCTTTTGCTTTTTTTCTTGTTTCCTTTTCTCTTTGGCAGCTTCTAGTTCTTGTTTCTCATGAATTTCCTTCAAGGTCTTGCAGACTTTTTTGTGGGTAAACCAGTGTGTTTTCTGGCAGTTCTGGTCACAGTACATCACCTGGAAGTTACCACAGCCATCAATTCATCATGATGCATTACAAAAATACGCAATGCTCTTACATCTTTAGTGCAACGAGTTAAATCTCTATGTGTACTACTTAATGATATTTGTAAGCCATTTGTCAGGCCATACAGTGATTCCAACCTCTATAAAACTCTAGAAGAATAGTTTGATTTGCTCAACACTGAACATACAGAAATCTTATTCTTTCTTCATCCTTAAACATACACACTTGGAAATGAAAGTACTCCCACTTGGGACCTGCAGCCATCTCACCTAGAAGTAGGTGACACGCACATTTGCAGTGGAGGCTTAGGTGGAATTCCTCATCAGTCTACACAGTAAGTAGTCAAACATTGAAAATCCTCATCACCTCAATGCCACTAACTTTTGTGATCCATTATAACAATGTATGGCTCCTTACCATCTTACACACTGAACATCTTTTGTCTGCTCCCTTTTCCCCGCACGTGGTACAAAATTCAGCATCCACAAAACCCACTTGGCCTGTGATAGCTTGTGTAAGCACAGAAAAAGCTGTAGGGTCAGAACCCTGAAAGACAAGAAGCGGTTAAGAGAATAATTTTGTAAGATACAGAAAATGCCACAATTAACACCAGTGGAAAGGAAGATCAAAATGTTCCTTTTTTTATCCTATAAAATGAGTCCCATTTGAAGGCAACTAGCTCTCAGCTTGTGAACACGTGCTTACATTCGGAAGCAGCAGTGGCTGCACAGAATGGCTCCTCATTCCGTAGCTTTGTTCTGAATCAAACCAGCAAGCGTAGAGCAATGAAACTGAAATCTGAAGGCGAAGATAACAGCAGTTTTTAATAACTGCATGTTGTGGGATTAGTCGCAAAGTCCATTATAAAGAATGTACCCTTTCCTTCACTGAATGAATACTGGCAGTGAAAGAAATGATTTTGGAAGAATGTGTTGTTATTGCAGGACTAACAGTGGCACGACCTCAGATGTAAGCGGTGATTCATTTAATGAGTAGTCCCAAGAAACAGCTAAATGATACATTAACTGTGCTGGTTCCAGGTACAACAGACAGCAATTTAAATGCAACAAATATGACACGAAGTGCCTGTCTAAGTCTGTTTATTCAAACAACTGTTATTTTCCTGGACAGGCAAACTAGATAATTTGAAGTGTAAATATTCCCCACTGATGTCACTGCATTTGGACAAGATTCCCACTCAGTGAAGGGAACAGGCTCTACTTTTAATGCTCTGTTAAGTCCTGAAGATTAATTGCATAAGTTATAAGTCTGGATCTCCAAATTAAGCATTTAGTCACATTAAAACATGGAAACAAAGCTCAGAAGCTTTGTACCTTCTGAGGTTCACAAATATATCACTGATAGCTTCCCTTCCCTCATCTGAAATAACACCTGAAATATGCACATCTATTTCACCTCTCACTTTTGTGCTGCCTGTTCTTTGTGCCGTTCTGCTGTGGGAATATCCCACAGCTGTATCTGAATGTCACTGTAATGTGTCTGCTGGGTGAATTAATGTCCTGTTCTTAATGCTATAATTAATGCTATTAATGAATACTCAATTCCATTCAAGAACTCAGTGGTCTTTTCAAAGTCACCCACTTGTAGATCCTACACAGCAGGTTTCTACAGGTTGGTCTATGCGCTGGCACACAGGTACATCTTTTTAGGAAGGTTGTTCATTTAGCACTGCTATTCCGCTGTACTCAGCGCACTCAGAATACAGAACAAATGGTCAGAACCTGGAATTCTCAAGAAAATTGTCTGCATATTATTATTTGGATATTATTTATTAGGAAGAACTTCTTTACAGAAAGGGTGGTTAGGTACTGGAATGGGCTCCCCAAGGAGGTGGTTGAATCGCCATCCCTGGATGCGTTTAAAAGCCGTTTGGATGTGGTACTCAGGGATATGATTTAGCAGAGGTTTGTTGTTGTGGTGTTGTTTCGTGGTTGTTTTTTAAGAGATAGGCTACTGGTTAGGCTGCGGTTGGACTTGATGATCTTCAAGGTCTTTTCCAACCTGAGTAATTCTATGATTCTATGATTTACAGTATCCTTCCCATGCAGTAACATTTAGTGTATTTTACTGGTAAACATCAACTAAGGAACATTTTGAAGTAAACAACAAAGGAAGAAAATGTCAGGTTGCCTTGGCTCTAAATAAATCCTTAAACAACAGTTAGACCAGCAGAAGCATGCAGGGCTATAATGACTGCAGCAATGCTGAGATGCCCAGACCGAATCCAAGTAATTGTATGTGCTGAAGGTCAAGGGCTTCCAGGAAATTAAATTTTTATTGCATCTCCTTTCCAGTAATGGACAGAAATACAGCGTAACTAAAGGAAGAAAGCAGAGAAGACTGCAAGCTCTTCTAAGAAGAAACAGAGAGGAAAATGTTTACTCTAAAGCAGCTCTTAATGCATCATGAAGGTCTATGTTTTCCCACTGTGTTTATTTTCCTGGCTTAGACAAACAGTAGGGATTGCATTAAGCCTCAGGACATTTTCATTTACTGGAGCCACTTAAGATGGAGGCTATTTTTAACTCACTCGGCATAATCCAAGTATGAGACAAAACTGTGCCTTTTTCCAAGTGTCAGAACATACAAGATCTTGCTCTCAGGGGCCAGAGAGAACATATGTTAAAAAAAAGAAATATATAATAAAAACTCTTGCATAAGATTGATTATAAATTAATGAGAACTATTGAAGAGTGAGTTAGCAAAGATGAAAAGCTGAAGTTAGCCATTTTACTTGTAATTAGGATCTCCTAATTCAGATACACAGCGTACAGTAGATGGCATTGTCTCATCTCTCCCTCTGATAAAGGGAGCTCCACAGAACGTCCTTCTATTACCACGTATTAACCAACTTTCCCATGTGCACTAGAAATAATTGATGTATTAAGCTAGGAAATGACTCAATCTGAAATCTATTTAGACTTGGGAGTTAGGGAGCAAGTAAAACTGCATTGGAAAAGAAACACTGAATGGACATCCCAGAACAGGAAAAGAAAGTTCTGACACAGAAACAAATTGCCTCAATTTCCTTTAACAGCTCAGGCATTTAAGCATTCACTATCAGATGGGAAAGAACCTACTAGGTTGGAATAGTTTAGAGAGTTTTCCTGCGACATGTAAAATAAAACTCCAGCTTATCGGAAAGTTCAGGGACGTCCAAAACCTTTGCTTAATACAAGACACTGAAGAACCTGAGAGAAAGCAAAGAAAGCTTACTTTAAACTGAATTTACTATGCAAATCATTAGAAAATATTACCTTGATAGAAAAAGCTTACCAGTTCAACAGGAGCAATACTCCTCACAAGCTGCTGGAGCAACGTAGCTTCACAGTAAGGAAATTTTCGGATACTTTCTCGAATTAGCTTCTCTTGGTATACAGGGAATCCATCTTTATCTCTCCCTTTCAAGAGACTAAATTTTTTAAAGCCAAAGTAGGGTAAGAAATCAGACAGTAACTGCTCAGGGACAAGGACAAACAAGCAGCATCCAGTACTTCACCCTCCTCACTCTTTCCTATCCCACATATAACTAAAAGTATGCTCTGAAATGACTACTTGACTTACAGATCCCATTACCCAGTGAAAAAGAACCAGCTATAGGTGGAGAAGTAGCAAAGCACTCCCTGCATTTAAAAATGAACATTGTGAAAGTGAACAGTAAAGGACAGCAATACTTTAACTAAGAATTCTGCTTTGTTTACATTTAGTACCATGCCATAGTCCTGATGCTTCTGTATTTATTTGGTTGGCTCCTGCGGTTCACTGATGAACATTTTCATTTCAGAATGTGAAAGCTGACTTTATGATTTATTTTCAGTATCACCTAAAGATCCGCAGAGCTCCGATGTGACCTTTCTAAAGGTCAGGCCACTTACCTTAAGATCAGGCAGCTAGTTTTATAACCCTGACTGTGTTCTGAGGTTCTGTCTACATGATTTAAGAGCCCAAGTCTCATCTAAAGCCAGTGGGATTTGCAGCTCTCAATTGCTTAAGTGTTTCTGAAGAGAAATCTCACCGTCTCAATGCTAGAGAGCAAAATGGCCAAAGAAATGTTCCCAGATGATCCATGCTAGAGTCTAAGAAATCCTTTTGTTCAGGACTATCGCTCCCCTCTTTTTCTCCACCCACAGAACTCTCTGCTACTTTACAGAGTATGTGGGATTGCCAGGTTCTAACCAGTTTTAGCACAGACCTGAAACCCAAGGACTGTTTCCTTCATACCCCAGGAAAGGACAATACCACTGGGGAAAAAAGAGAGTCAGTGCCACCCTGAAGTGACTGAAGTGGGATTATTTCAAAGTCTACTTGGCAGAGCCTTTACTAGAGACAGCCCAACTACTATGATTATTCCAGTTGCCTTTGTCTGGTATCTGTAAAGTTTAGATCAAGTAGGACTGTAAAGCCAGCTGATAGATACACCCTTCTGTAGAAATCCGTACCTTTTGATAAATCCATCCAGTTTATCCTCTCGCTCTTTTAAGAACGTAACACATTTCTGGAAGATGCAACTGATGTAGTGCATTTTCATAGCAAGTACTTCATTCATATCTTTCTGCTTCATGCATTTCTCACAAATTAGATCCAGAACCCTGTAACATTTCTGCAGTGCTTCTACTTCAGCCAACAGAGGGTTCTCTTTTACCAGCAACACAATCTGTGAGAAAAAAAAATGCAATCCAATTCAGAGCTAGTATTTTTTAAACTCATTACCATTAAAGGTTAGATAAGTCTTTGCAGATAAACTTCAGTGGAGTTTTTACTATTCCTCTCCTGCCGTCTTATGCTGTTTTCCCCTTCTCTTGTCAGTGTCTTTAGTATTTTGCAGTTCCTGTACGTAAAGCGCTCAAAATTAAGACTTGCATTAAAATATATATCTAAGAAATAGAGCTACCTGAAGAATTAAAGCCATTTTAAAAGAAATTCATTTATTTATTTAGATAAACTGCTGTGCACCGCCCTAAAATCTGTTTCCTTTCTGAAAACCTAAATAAACGGGATCTACATGATTTAAGCGGCTTCAGAGAACACAGCAGCCTCACACATACTTGGAATGCTTTAGGTAAACTAATAACTCACTGTTCTAACCACTTCCAAAAGAGACCGTACCCTCTACTCACTAAATTAGCTGCCAGTTTGTATATGCTGCAGATACTTGGTTGGCAACCACTGACAAATTGCCAACTTTGGGCAGCAAGCCCAAGGAATTTGTCTTTGAAATTAGATGCATTGATTTCTCTAAACTACACAGGAGGAAAAATCCTAAAAGAAACCCCAATTTTTTAAGCAGCAAATACACTGGGAAGTAAAAATAAACATCTCTTGCATACGCTGCCAGAAACAGCAACAGCCGTTACTATGGTGAGCCAGTGATTAATGTAGGAAGATACATGCTGGGACAAGCACGGAGAGAACACTGACAATTTGTCAAGGTAGGGAATTGTCTGATGTTTCCATTTCAAGTAAGGGTAGGAAAAAAATAAATCCAGAAAAGAAACCAGTATGTGTTCTTCTGTGTTAAAAATAATCTCTCTGATTAATCACAGTATCATAGTATCGTGAGAGTTGGAAGGGACTTTAGAGATCATCGAGTCCAACTCCCAGGTTTCGAGCCCCCTGTGTAGCGAAGCGGCACTTCTACCCCCTGCACCACAGGGGGGATTCGAACCTGGGCCCTCCGGTGCCGCAAGCAGCAGCTTATACCACTGCGCCACTGGGGGCACACAAGTAATAGTATTAATAGTATTAATAGTATTATTAATAGTATTAATAGTATTATTCTGAGAGTCTGACTTATACGAACACTGAAATTGCTTCATTTTTGAATCACATTTAGACATTAGGCCCAATTCTCTGTCATTCTCAGAAGCATCTGAGTTAGCGGATAATGCTTTTCACCTTAACTGGACTCACTGAAGAACTGAGTGCCTCTTGACATAAAAGTAAAACCAGCGGCCACACCAACAAACACATTAAATTGAATCTGTACATCACTGTACCTTCACAGGATGCATATTTGTAGTAGTAATAATTTTATGGAGCGGCCCAGCTAACTTTACTGGCAGTTTCGGCTCTTTATCTAAGCCTTGTGGTTTAGTATAGTAGTCCAGCCTTTCACGTGGAAAGAAGTTGTTGATGATGGTCACGCAGTCATGCTGACCTAGAAGTACACGAGGAAAAAAAATAAATCATGTAACCATCACATGAAAGAGAAAAAAAAATGACCTGAAACCCAACCTAATGTGAGCAACACAGGTGAGCGTTACGCACGAAGAAGCTAAGCATTATATGATTTGCAACGGTAACAAGCAGGTCTTGTTTTTCTTCTACGTGACTTTTTGGCTTCCAGAAGGAAACGATTTCATGACATTTCATTCTACAAATGCCACCCCCTTCATGCATCTTTCCTCCCTGCTGAGCCAGAATTAAATAAGTGTTTCTCAAAGTCGTTCACCATATTCACAATCAAGCCATAAGAAAAGTCAGTAAGCTGATTCTGATGTACAACTATCCTAACAGCATCTCATAGGCATTACAAGCTTTCAAGAGTTTTCTCCACTTTGCAGCCTGAAAAAAACTGTATTGTGACTTGTTACACATTTCAGACAGAGAGCAGTGTATTAATCTGAAGAACAGAACGTGTGGAAAACATCCTAGGGAAAAACAACAGCAAGGATCGTGATGAAATAGGATGAGAAAAGTTGCATTCCCTTCTTGTTTTCTTCATCTGACAAAGTGATGGATTAGCAGGCTGAAAGGAAAATAGAGTTTAGTTTCTGTACTTGAGGGCTATATTCTTTAAACTGGCTGATTTATCTTGGCACTGACTCCCTTTATCAGCAGCAGGAGACACAACCAACCAAACTCCAGCATTTAAAACCCTTCGGTGTTTTAGAAGAGACTGTTTTAAGGTAACAGAGCACAGTGTCACACAAATGGCAGTGAGGACGTATCCTCACTTTCCACACAAAGACAGATGACTTAAAGTTGACTGGACAAAGAATAAAAGAAAATGGATTCCAATGCTCAGCCTATCTAAGTGTATGTGGAGATATTTACAGTGGTGATGCAATGGGTTTTTCAACAAGCATTCTCAAAAACTGTGTTGGAGTCATCATTACCCGTTCAGATGCAATTCAACAACACATTCAAAACCAATATCTGCTCTTCAAATTCCAAGTATAAGTAATAGAAGTGGACTTTCTTCAACATATTAATACATAGTTAAGGATTTGCTGCTTGAAACTCAAGTGAGTGTTGGCCATCTTCTTCTCCCAAAAAGAATAAAAGCAGATAGGATCTAAATTGAAGCTGCACTAACTCACTGTTACAGGAAGTAAATGTAAATGTCAAGGTAAGCTTCTTCCAGAACACTTAATGGACTTCTGAGAGTTCTCAGACATTTAAAGAATATGAGAAGGCTGAGATCAAATGAAAATGGATGCTCATTTTTAGTTCCTGGGGAGGTCATCTGGAAAGCAACAGCTGATTTCTGAAAAAGACACTGCTTTTTCTGGTTATATTTTATCACACAACTTTGCTGGAAACAGATAGGAAGTGCTATATTTGGGTTATATTTGGGAATACTAATCCAGGAATCTCCCAGCACTGTGCCAAGAATGGTAAAGAAGTTAAAAGGAGTTTAGAAAAGAGGAAAAAAAGAACCACAGCAACAGAAAGAAGCCTGGCTGATGTTCTGCCCAGGGTCACGTTGCACACTGCAGTGGCAACACTTGCCTTTTTCTAACCAAGTTGAGATCAAAAAGTACCAACCTATCTCAGAACAGGTCCTCAGATTTCTCCCTCACACACGAGGAGGGAGAAGAGCAGGAGGTGACTAACCATAAACGTGACCAGTTTCCTCTTACTATTTGACAAGAGATGACAGTGCATAAACGTGCACACTTGGAGACCAGCAGCATTTGTTAGTTAGTTTGTTAGTTAACTCAATGGAGTTAGTCCAAAACAGGTCATTAAACAACGCTTCGCCAATAAAAAGAACCAAAAATCTGACACGTTACTTTAAGGATTTAGGAGAAGACACTGCACTGTGAGCTTACCCACAAAAGCAGCCATCTGAGCTGCTGTCCTTCCCACAGAATTGACAACATCAGTCTCGGCTCCAGCCTCCAACATCATCCAGGTGATTTCTTTGTTTCCTGCATTTGGGGGGAAGATACGGGCAATCAGGCAGGACAAACCAGAACTCGTATTTCCTCATGTAGGAGCAAAATTAAACTTGTTATTAAGACCCAATACGTACAACAGTGAGGAAAAAATAATAATTTTAAGTACATTAAGAATTAACTAAGAGAAATACACATTGCTGCCTTCTGCCTTACAGTCCCAAAGGGTTACAGCAAAGTCAATTCACACAGGGTAAAACTGCCTTCCTTAACACATTCAGCTCCCCGTAGAGCTTATGGGAGCCACATGCATACAATTACACTAGCAATCGGTCCCCCTGGATAGCAGTACAGAAGCAAATTCTACTAATCTCGTTTGACAGTTCAACTAAACGTTTGCTATTCTAAGAATAAAAAACTCGGTACTGTTATGTAGCAGGAGCACAGAGAAGGGAACAGATTGTTCTTTTCTCCACGGCAGGAACTGGGTGTTCAGACTGGGCTAAATACCAAATAAAATGAAGCTAAAATTTGGTGGGAAGATTATATGACATAATTGGTGCCCTTAGAGGCTATTAAGGACACTTGTCACCACTTGTGCTGGTTTTATTTTCAAAGGTACGTTTGCTTGAACAGTTGCTGTGCACGTGCTAACCGAGAAGAAAAAGTGAATATGAAAAAAGAAGGGGCTGGCAGATGGAAATTAGTATTTCTGACTTTAAAACAAAGGCTCTGTGTCAGTAGTGCTCGTGTGCCTTTGGCACTCACAGGTAACAGACCTTTAAGTCAACATTAAGAAGCATTAAAACCCAGCTTCAAATCACAGCCGGGAGAAAATGATAGAAGCCCTGCGATTTCAATAAAGCTGCAGGCATTTAACAGCCTCTGACTGTTCCTATCTACTCGCTGCTCTCTGGATATTGCTCAATGCCACAAACCTTTTACCAAAGTCTGAGCTGCATCCTGAGCCAATTAAGTCATCGCAGCCTATTTTTTTATTTTCCTTGTTTTCTTTTGTATTTACAATGAAAGAAAGCAGAGTTTAAACTCTACCTGGTAACAAACATTACATCTGACCAAAAAGGAGGTTCTAGGGAAGTAAGTGGCCTAATAGAGCAGATACGTAAAGTAACACAGCATTTCCAGTTCTAACTCTTATCTGGAAGGAACGCTGTTTTTCTGTAATGCCTTTTCCTCACTTGAGAAAATTACTGTTCTTTGCATCAGGAACATAAGAAAAGCAAGAGGAACATTGCAAAGCTCCACCTGAACTGGGAGAAGATATATACAGCTATAAGAGCCCTGATGGGGAAAGAAAAAGAATGAGAAAGAAAAAAAAATGCAAAAAAAAAACAACCCATGTTTTTAAAACATGCTAAATAAGTTTGCATAACCTCACAACATAGTTACAAAAATAATGGTGGAGAGAGGCAACATTTGAAAATGATTTGATTGACCGGATAAGCTTCATGTATTACTAAAAGCTCCTGATACAAAGTCCTAAAGGAGGCAGTGTGGTGCGGCATCCTTTCCAGCATAGAAGAATATAATTAAACAGTGAATCCCACTGTGTACAAAAATGGTCACCAGAGTGAATTTAGGCATGTGACCGAACAGAACTAAGTACAGATATGATACAGGCCTCTAAAAGCTGAACAAAGAAAAATATTGTATGAAAAAGCCAGCAACTCCCCCATTCCACTGTCCTGCTGATTCTCAGCACGCTAACATGAGCCACGTAAATAACAGTAAGCCTGAATCACACCAAGGTGTCAACGCTTTCCTTCTACTTATTAAGTCAAACTGTATACATCAACGTCACAAAATTCAGAGAGATAAACTTCACAAGTTACCTGAAAGCCCAGCAAACATCAAGGCAGTGTATCCATGTTCATGTTCATTGCAGTTAACATCAGCTCCATGTCGCAAGAGCAACCTGCACATGTCTACTTTCCCTTTGTATGCTGCGTGCATTAAAGGAGTCATGCCATGCTAAAAAGAGGAAGGAAGAAGCACGCAAAAAGAATTAGTTGTATCTCTTGATTCTCCTGCTGCTGATAATTTTCACTTGCTCCCACACACTGAAAGTCCCTGCCAAAGCATGTGTAGCATTAGGGAGTAAAACAGGTCACCAAATATTGATGAAGAAACATGGTTACTGACATGCAGCAGTATTTCCATTCTCCGTAGTGTCTTCTGATGATACTGTTATATATGTGAAACCAGACAAGTCTTAAAAAGAGTGAAAACCATTTCCCACATATCAGACGTTAGTTCTCTTTGTAAGATGGGAGCATTACAGCCAGCCAGTGCTTGTCACAGGAGAAGCTTGTTTTACAAAACCTGTCACGCTCTTCAGTGGTTACTTTTTCCCCTGCATTAAATATCATCATCATAGTATCATGCGAGTTGGAAGGGACCTTAGAGATCATCGAGTCCAACTCCCGGGATTCAAGCCCCCCTGTGTAGCAGAGCGGCATTTCTGCCACTTGTGCCACAGGGGGGATAAGTAATGATAAGTAAAATTAGTGATACGGTTGTATCGTCTTTGCCATTAGAAAGATTTGTGCTTTCCAAAACCCGTGTTGTTTAGTCATGCTTATTGGTAACTGTTCTGTCCTCTCTCCCACTCACCTGTCTTGCTGGCATTGTGTTTGGAGTCCTACAGAAGCCAGAGCCCTGAGTGCCTTTTTAAAGCCATACCTGGCTCTAACTAGACCCTAATGACCACACGGTCTCAATTCTCACCTTTTGATAAACCATACTAAAGGTTGAGCACGGGAGGCCCTGACTTATCAGAACTGCACTAATATAATGCAAAGGTGGGTAAGCCCTAGGGGACATTTTCCAAACAGCGTCAGGGTAACGTGCACAGCTACACTCATATACACCATTACCGCAGCTCCATGCTCCGAAATAACCTAACAGTCAGTTTGAGCCTCAATGTAATTTTATTTCCATAGAACAAAACCTAAAGGTGAGAGAAATCGAGCAAGTTTCAACAATTTTCAGTATGATTTCACGACTCCCTGCTCTAAATGAAAACATCAAAAAACAAATTTGCGGCTGTACTTTATTTCAGTAATCTGAGATATTTTCGCATGCTGCAATATAAGCTGCTATTAAAGAAATGTGAGACGTTCACGAAACAAACTTGTGGCTGTTTTTGTTAGGTTTCATTTGTGGTCCTGTCATGGAAAGAAAAGCATTCTATCTCACTGTGCAGAATACACTGCAAACAGCAACGTTTTAGAGGCCACTTTGGAGGCATCTGGTTCAGCAAGATACTTGAATTGAATTGTAAAAACGCCTCTGCCTTAAGAGGAATGGTACTAAAAGCTGCTTGTCCAGTGTCCTGGTTTTGGCAATTATACGACCAGAACTGTCATTCAATGAAAGCCTTTAGAATTCCCAGCCTTAAAGCTTTGGGGTAAGATCATCCTTATCCACTTAAATATGCTGCAAGCTGGATTTGGAAAGCAGTCAATACATACTTGAATGAATAATTCTATCCACAGTTAAGTATGAACTAATTCTAGTATGAAATACCGTTTAGTGAGTGCAGATATCTCTCACAGTTATAGTCCTCCTCCTCCTCTGCCATCCTGCTGAGCTGTTGGTTTCACATATGTAACACATCACATTCCTGACAATTTGTTTAACCGTAGCAATGAGAAATTCAATTCTATGCTAGTCCAAGTCCTACATCACAATCACAGAGTGCTTAACAGGGACTGAATTTTCTTCGCTGTGTGGATTGTGCAATACTACACCAAAAGATCAGGAGACAGAACTTGTTCACCTGAGTGAAAGCCGTGGATTTGAACATTTTTCCGCTAACATGGAAGTTCACACTGGAATAGCTGCAAAAGCCTGCACTGAAGATAACTAATAGGAGTGAGGTAAAAAGCTGCTGTTGCAATTCCAATATTCAGTTCTGTAACTAGCAGAGAGATGTGGACTGTTTGTAAAAGACACGCATTGTATTATAGAGTGAACAGCAGTATTATCAAACTAGAAAACAGAAAGTAATGCTGCCGATGTCATTGGCATACTCTGTACTATGATTCTGAACAACCTTAATGTTAAGTGTGGAAAGAGCGTGAAGCCTTTTCAGGTCAAACCCCTCTGAAAAGGGGTAGGAAAAGAGCTATAAATATAGTTTGATCACTGGAGGACACATAACTTTAGGTACGATATTTAATAAGTCAAGGTACTAAAGGTACTAAAATCTGACTGAAGGTACTGAAATCTGACTTGGCCCTTGTCTAAACATACATACAGAAAGGACTGCTGACTGTCGGTAATTTTGGATCTAAAAGAAAGTAGACCAGCTGGAATACAAGGCTAGAAACATTCAAACCAGAAGGTAACAAGACGCTGTCTTATGTATTAATATATTTTTTTGAATCAACAAGTGAGTTATGTGCATGAAATTAATCGTGTCTGCCTGTTTGCTCTAAGTGCAAACAGAAAATTGCTCTAAAACTATGCTTGCTCTGTGGACTCTCTCATGTGAAAAAAGAACTACAAGAAAGGAAATGAATTCCTACTTCCCAACTGAATTATGCTATTCTTTTAGTATCTAAGCATTCGATTGTCAAGGCTCCAATTCCTCACTTCTTAAATTAACAAAAGTGAATAAAAAATAACGGCAGTAACACAGTAATAATGTGGAGTTTGGGATAACAGCTAAGGCAGTGGAGAAAGAAGACCTGATGCATTCAGAGCAGTCTCCAGTTGTCACGACCTTGGATAACAGACAAAGCTAATGCTTGATTGGTGTTTCATACACTATGTTCAAATACTGGAATATCACATTACGGGTAAAATAACTTGGAACAGAAAAAAAAAAAGTAAAGGTGACATGAAACAATTGCTGGATTGAAAATCCTAAATAAATCCGAACATGCATCACTGCATTTATCACTGCTGGGGAGGCAGGGAGGAAGGAGACTAACAGAAGTCTGTGGCATGAGCTGTTTAAATATACCCAAGGCACATACTGTTTCTTCTTTAACAATATCCTGAGGCATAATTCAGCTGTGGTGCCTATTAATAAACCATATCCTCGCAGCAGTAATCCTACGTGTTGCACTAATAACGCATCATGGGTGCACTAGTCCAGCAACTGCACAAAAATGAATGCTTTGTAAATTCATAAATTAAAACTCAAACATATTTATCTCGGGTTCCTAAAGTTTACTGTAAAGCTGAGCACGATTAGTTTGTTGGAAGCTTTTGAAATTCATAGATATTTAAAACTTAATTTCTAAACTGTATTTAAAAACAATCAGCAAAGGGATCCGTCAGCAGTACAAAAACTGCTAATAGTGTCCCAGGAACATAACCAGTATATGATACTGTTGATCACTGTAATGAAGAGATCATTTCCATGTACTCAGCATTCATGAGAGCCCATCCTGAATACTTCGTGCAGTTTCAGGCCCTCCACTACAATAAAGGCATGGTAGGAGCCCCCAGGTTGGGGGCTGGAGCATTTGTGAAGAGAGGCTGGGGGAACTGGGTTAGGTCAGCTGGAGAGCAGATGGCTCTGCGGGGACCTAGAAGCAGCCTGACTCTTCAGTTATGGTGGTGGGAAGGCAAGAGACAATGAGATTAAGTTCTGTGGTCCTCTCTAGTCTAAACTCACTGGTTGATCCTCTGAAGCGGTAAGGTCAGGATAAGCACACACTGATATGAAATACCTACTCAAGAACAGACACAAGCCATTGGACGTTGTTTAAATTTAATGAACTACTCAGGGATCCAACATGCATACAGGACAATGACATTTTTGCCTTCATGTCACATTTTACACTCACGCTGCATGCTTTAGAACAATGCTATGTAAAGAAAGAAGGGGAAGACTCTCTCACAAGAGTCTTTTCTTCAAGAATTTTCTCCCATCTTCATGTCACACTGAAGAATTATGTCTTGTACACAGCTCTCACCTGTCTCTGCAAAAGACAGCACTTTCCACTTCTGACCTAGCTGTTCATGCTCTCTGTTTAAGGTTCTGCAAAGATGAGGTGCAAAGGAGGGATGGGTAAAAAGTAAGGACAGGTGCTCTTTATTCACACTGCCCGCTGTTCCATAAACAGATGGGCCGCACAGCTTGGTGGGGGGTGACTAGAAGCCAGGCATGCCCCCAGGTGTCTTGCTGCAGTGTTCGACACCAAAGCTCATGTAGTAATTTGAGAGAAAATACACAGCGTGTATTACACAAAGTAACATTAAACTTCCTTTAAAAAACGCTTAGAGCTCTTCCAAGGTTCATTATTCAGCTGCAGGCTGGAAACTTCAGAGGAATTCTGACTTCCAGGAGTCTGCATGACAAAGTTATTTAACACTAGGCACGCCTTTGGACCCCGTCTTTTAATTGCTAAACCCAGTACAATGCTCGTACAGTTGTGCCATACCTCATCCAAGCAATTGACGTGGACGTTCTTGCTGCCCAACAGCCTTCCAGCCTCTTCAACATTCCCTTTAATTGAAAAGAGACAGAGAGAAAAGGGGGGTGAGAACAAGAAATCAAGAATCAGGGGGAGAAGAACAGTTCTATTCTGAATTAGAATAAAAACCTTTGTAACTCAGCATCAATAAATCACCTGGTGATGAGGCATGGGAATGAACAGTATTGTGTTCTAGAAGTTAAAGGCCAAGGTCTCAGTTTAAGAGTAGTCTGAAAGCGTGCACTATGAGTAGGCATTCATTTTTCTGCAGTAACTGATCTACATAGACACAGGAACGGGGCGTATACCTTCATAAACTGCGTCAGAACAAGTGAACAAAATGATATTGAGTATTTTCACACCTTCTGTATTTCTAAAGCCTCTTACGTGGAAAAGAAGGAAACGACCACATTTCTTTTTTGTTGGTCTGAATGAAACATGCTTTAAAATTTAATCTCCCTTATGACTTAAATTCAGGATTTGCGACTTTCACAAAGTCCATTAAGGTGGATGTCATTTGCTTACAGTAATGCAGAATAAAGGCAGGAAGCGTGTACAAGGACCATGGCAGGTTGATCACTGTCATTTCAAAAAGGAAAACAAAATACAAGCAAAAACAAACGTGTACGTAGATTGAAGTCTGTGCAAGGAAAAAACAATAGGCCGTACCTTGTGCGTTCACTACAGGACCCTACTCAGCTAAAGATGGAAGAACCTCAGTCAAAGCCCACTGACTACTGAAGAGGCCTTCAGCGTCTCTTCAGTACACATCAGACATTCAAGCCAATAGAAATGAAGGAATGCTGAGTCTCAAACTGGGGGATTTAATTTATTGACAGAGAATTCTGATCAATCAAGTTAAACTACTTTAACAGTGGCCTATTTAATAAAAATAAGGCTGATATCTCCCATTGAACGAAGGGCTTCGTATTTAACTTAACTGAAAGAAAGTGAGGTTCATCAGGGTCTAGACCTTGAAGGGTCCCTTCCAACTCAAAGGATTCTACAATTGTACCTAGCTGTGTCTCTGTTCATTGCAGGAAGGTTGGACTGGACAACCTTTAAGGATCCCATCCAACTCAAACAACTGTATGATTCTATAAGGAAAAACATTTAACATCAGCGATAAGAGCTGCGGGACACCCCAGAGGAGCACAAGACCTGTTAATCTAAGCAGGCTCTGCCTGCAGAGACACCCTGTATGGCAGCGCGACAGGCTAGAGGCCTGGGTTATCCTCGGCAAGACACTTTCTCAGCGCACATCAGCCACGTCGATACACACGAGTCACACCAACACACGCACGACGCGAGGCTCCCCAGCACAGCCGGGCCCGGACCGATCACGCTCGGCGCAGCGAGACGCGGCCCGCCCTTCGCCCGCCGGCCGGGAACAGCCGCGGACGGCGCCGCCGAGGCCCACGGCAGCGCGGAGCCCAGGGCGCGGGAGCCACGAGCGCCAGGCCGGGCTCACCTTTAGCGATCACTCCCAGCAAATCCTTCTCCTCCGGGCTCAGTTCCCCTTTCCGCGGGGGAGCCATGTTGCTCCCCCAGCCCTTAGGGCAGGCTCGGGGCGGCACCGCCCAGCCAGGCGAGCTCAGCACGGCCCGGCCGCACCTCAAGCCCCAGCCCGCCCCGCCAGGTTCCGGCCCTGGGACGCGCTACACGTACTGCCATGCGGGGGGAGCTGCTCCAGCTTCCCCGCTCTGCCCGCATCCCGGCTCGGCGCGGCTGAGAGAGCAGACGGTGTCCCTCTTCCTTTAGCCCTCTAAAAGCCGAGCATCTTGCTTTCCTCTTCCTTTTGCCCTTTCTTTCGGGTTTTCTCGCCCCTCTCCCTGCTCCATCCCCCCGCCAGCAGCCTGCAGTGGCACGGCCGGGCGGAGGGGGCGGCCGCAGCGGCGCCGTGTGTCAATGTGTCCGTCCTTCACTCCTCCATTGTCTGCCGCCGCCAGTGCCGCTGCCGCGCCTGCCCTCCCGGAGCGCGCACCCACCCGACAGGTGCGGGGGACCCGCGGGCAGCGCCTCGCCCCGCGGCCGGGCGCGGTGCCGGGCGGGCGTAAGGGGGACGGGGGGCGGCGGGGGGCGCGGGAGCGGCGCGGCCGCCATGGCAGGTGTGGGGAAGCGCGGCCGGGCGGCCTCGTGGCCTCGTCCCGCCGCCTCGTGCGGGCGCCGCGGGTGTCCCACGCGGGTGCTGCTCCTCGCCCCGATGCCGGAGCGGCGGGGACGCGGAAAGGAAGCGAGGTGGCTTGAATGGCGAAGGGAAATGGCGTGTTGGGAGCGCTGCGCGCCGCGCCTTTTGTTAGCACCTTGCTAAAATTAAACCGCGGAGGAGCAGCGCGCTTTGTTTCGGCTCCGACTTTCCGCTCCTCGGCCGGGGGCTGAGGGCGGCCCTGCTCCGCTCCTCCGCGCTGCGCTTCTGCCCCGGCTCTTCTGAGGGACCTCATCTTCCTGGCGGTGGCTTTTGGACGCGTACGTCCTCGTCACCCACCTGACCGACGCTTGCGGGCCGCCTCCCGGCCGCTTATTCGGTGTGTGTTTGTGGAATATCTCTGACATTCTACTCTTGTCCCGTGTTTCACGTTTGCCCGTGCCTCGGCGTGTGGCAGAAGCGGTGCTGACTGGTGGTCTGCGTCCTGACCCAGAGCCGAGCACGCTTTCTGGGTCTGCCATATCTTCACGGCTGTTCGGCGCCGTGTGACTTTAACAAAGCGGCTGAGCTCCGTGTGCTTTAAAAGTCAAGGAAATACGGGGACGTCGCTGTCAGCGAATCGTGTCGAGTCAACACGTGAAACTGAGCGGGGGCTGCGTGCTTACAGCGGGGCTCCGGGTCTTTCAGGTTCCTTTGGCTTCTTGTGGGAGACCAAAAATACCTCGAAGGAAATGCCCTCAGCGCAGAAGTGCTTTTTATACTCCGGTTCAGAAAGATCTCCCTGTGCTGTGTAGACAGATGGCTGTCGCCTGCTCCATATGAAGGCTGAATTTAGGGTCTTTTGTTGGTTCACTGTAGGGTGTTAATTGTACCCACTGTGAACAAATCTTGTGATATTGTTGAGCACTGATAATCTACTACTAAAGAACAGGAGCGTATGTATTCCATAATGACCTGCACTGGCTGCCTTTCCTATTCCACAATGACCTGTGTGCAGAAATATAGGAATATGTTTTTGTGGTGTTATAATGTTCTTGCAGTCACAGCACCTTAGTTCACTGGGCAAATGAAGCTTTTTCTCCCTAAAGCTCATTGGGTGGCTGAGGCTGGGAATGCTCTGTAAGAGGAAATAGCGTAATATGGAGGTTGCTTTGAAAGTAATGCCTCCTGTTTTATTACACAGGCCTACAATGTCAGACGTAAATGTTGATGGTATGGAAGTAGAGATTGAACCCTTCCCGCCACTGTTACTCTGTGTTGCTGTGTGACAGATGGCAGCAGAGGGACAGTCTGACAAAATGGCATCAGATACGGAATTGTGTGTGTGAAGCAAAGGTGTGGAACTGAATTCCTCCATGTGAAAACAATTGCAGCTATTGACATTCGTGGACACTTGTTGAACGTTTATAGGGACAAAAGAGTGGATGTGAGCACAGTGAGGCGATGGGTGGTGCAATACCAGGAAACAGCTGGTCGCCCCCACTGGGTGTAGACTTCTGGGAGCCTGCTATTCAGGCGCTTGTTCATCACATGTGAAAATGTGCAACTATTGGTAGTGTCTGTGTTGAAAAAAGGAGTGTTTTCTGGCTTAGAATTCATTCTATCAAATAGTGCTATTGTGCTTTTTGTATCTCTTGTGGTTTCCATGGAAATAAATAGGAGGCATGGCTTCCAGAGCAACCTGAGTAACTTAGCATGCTTCTTTCTCTTACTTATCAAAGGTTTCTATGTGACCTCCAGTCCAGCGGTAGGCAGATATTTCACAATCTTCTGTTTATTCTTGCAATATCCTGCTGAGGAAATGAAGTGCTCTTGCCTCCATTTTATGCACGTTTTTATTTGAAGCGTGGGGACGTCAAATGACTGTTCCACAGCAGTACAGGAAGTCTGTGTCAGGGTGGGGAACTGGAACCTGAAAATGTAAGCTCAACATATTTTAGATGCTTTGTTTTTTTACATAATACATAAGTTGTGGGTATTGTGTAAATAATATAATAACTTCAAGTTGAGAATTACAGGGTGAGAAGGAAACGTTACCCTCAGTGAGACCCCTTGTTTAGGTTTTGAACAAATACCATCTATAGGACATTCCGTATTCCCTCATCAGGTTATTTATACGTCTGATGCTTCTGGTTTGTGAAGCAGGCACAAATGGTGACATGTTTTTTCCCCCTCTGCTTTGCTGCTGCTTGTGTGTGCATTTCTGCTTGTGGGAGGCATGTATGATGGCTATTGTAATGAATGTGTAGGTGATCCTAAACACCTGATGCTTTCTGCAAGTGTGAAGAGCAAGGATATAACAAAGATTTCTTTAGTTGAATATTAGTAACATCCCGTTCTGGTATACAACAATTTTTTAGGGATCATGCTAGGGCAGAAGAAGCTGTTCTGTTCCTTGGAGAGTATGCTGTGAAATGGCTTTAGGATGTGAAAGAGAGGGGAAAAAAAAAAGGAGATGCTGAACTCGTTTCACTGGTTTCAAGCTGTTTTCTCCCATTCTGTCGAGTGACTGTCACTTGTCTCTTGGCTTGCTTGAATTCTGATGATTGTCCTCTCTTGCTCTCCTGCTGGCTCAGAGATCGTATACCTTCTCTCTGTGCCGGATGATCAGAAACTTGCTCTGGCATACTGCATTTTATCAAGGGAAAAATACAAGAACAAGTCAAACAAGTATTCGCACAGCTTATTCTCCTAGCTTCCATCCTGCTGGCTCATAGCTAAGGACCTTCTAAACACAGGGCTGTATCTTTGTTTTTGCCTTTGTACTTGATAGCCTGCAGTGGTGTTGTGGGTTGTTGGTTCTTTGGAACGTATGTAAACTTTGCATCTGCAGCATCCTTTCATAGCTGCATGGAGGGGGGAAAAAAAAGTAAATATCTCCTTTAATGTGCTTTTAAACCTGCCACTTTATGGCTGCTTTTATTCTCCCCCCCCTCCCCCTCCGTCCTAGTTCCTCTTTTGAGAGTTTATGGAAAAAATTATTCCCTGTTCACCCTTGACAGGCAGTCATGGCTTGAGAGACCTGTATCATCCCACACCGCTGGTTTCTTGCCAACCTGAAGTATTAAGTCCATGCAGCCATTCCTATGTAGTAGCTGCTTCACATGGCTCTCATGTCTGCCTTTGTGAAATGGTTCCACTTTCTGCACTGCCTGTGCTGCGGGGAATCTCCTTCATGTGGGGCTGATGCTGTGAGACGGATCTCTGCCGAGTTCTGGACCTACTGACTCCAATCCTGATAATGACATCCTGCCAGAGAGAACAGTATCTAACAGGATTATTCATTTAGATCAATTCAAGTTCATACAAGTTCAAGGCTTTTTTTTTTTGTAGCTAGAAATATCCTGTTTTTTCCTCTCTAATATCTTCAGATATGTTACACTTTTCCTTTTTTTTTTCTAGTTGATTGGCATTGTTTAACTCCAACTTCCTTAAGTATTTTTGTTAGATTGTAAATGCTTTTTATTTAGGTTTCTCATGCATTTGCTTCTCGTGACAGCTGCTCAATCTATGATCTGATCTGCTAATGCTGCTAAGACTTATTTTGTACTGAGGGGAGATTATGAAAATACTTCAAAGGAATGACTGAAAGCTGCTGTGGGTTGGAAAGCATGTGAAATGCTCAAACACAATAGCAAGGTCTTTGAAGGGCAGGGTATTCCTATAGCTGGGGTGTTCCCAGAGATGTGGACGGAGATGTCTGCCTGCTACCGGTTCCCTGCGGCACCTTGCACAAAGTTAGGCTTTCTGTACACTTTGAAATTTAGGAGCAAATTCCAGCTCTTAAATCTAGCTGTATCCAAAGCGTGGCAAGGTGAGAGCGGCACTTGCTTGGTCTTGTCTTGAACTCTTCACTGTTGGGAAGGATTCTCAAGCAGAAGGAAACAGAAACGTGCTAACAGAGTTTCTGATCCTAACTATCAGGCGTGTTCTCCTGCTGGAAATAGAGGACAGAGCAATGCAAAGGTATCAGGTTGAGACTTGAAGGTCTATGTACCAGTGTAGTCCCTTTTGACAGGGCATGTTAATCTGACTTGGTGAGTCTGTTGAATGTTTCCCCTTAGGCTTGATGTGGGGCTGAGCAGAACCAGCTCTGGTGTTTTTGTACCCAGAATACAGGTAACGTAGCTGCCATCTTTGTACAGGTTTCTTTTGGGAAAACCTCTCACAGGTTTGCTTGTAGTGGCCACAAAATGCATTTTTTTGATACATGCTTTTATTTCTAGGTGTATCTCTGATTCCAGATCATGTGAGGGCAGCCCATGTAGTCTTCCCTGTGTAGGGAGTGTACAAAGAAAGGTTTTGAGGTGTACAAGCGTGGTGATGATGGGGGCAACGTGTGTGACTTGGATGAATGTATGCTTTTACTGCCTGGACTAAAATATTCTTATATAGAATAATCAAAATTACTTTCAGGTGTGTGTACCTCCTGCTCCATTTATAGAGTCATTATATAATGGGCAGTCAACAATGGTTTGGTATTATATCAAACAAATTTCTCTACTTTGGGTTGTCTCAGTTGTTTCTTCTGGGAGTTCCTGATAGAAACAGTTTGCTCAAATAATATATTACTTCTTAATTTTTATTATCGAACATTTAAGTCTTTTATTTATTATGATTATTAAGAGAAAGTCAGCCTTTAAGTAATTTGTTTCATGTACGTATATGTCCACTTATTTATTTGTTTATTTTCCTCCAGGTAAGTAGAGTCTTCAATTTTATTCCAGGTATAACAGAACGAATGGTGGTACAAGCAGCTTTCTGCTGAAAGGCACTGAAGTTCTTTATGTGGTGAAGAATGGTGATGATGGAGGCATGTGTGCTAAACGTATCTAATTAGATGTAACCTACAAATATATTTTTTAGCTAAGATTATTTAAACTCTGTCTACGTAATGGTCATCTACAGAGAGCTGCACCTGTTTTTAGGCCTGAGGTGACTGTTTAGGATAGATGAGCAAAAGTATATATTGAATAGGTATGTGCTATTACGTTCTGATTGTTTTGGGAAAGACTTTTTTATTTCTGTTTCTTTTTTCTATTCTCATTTGTAGCAGAAATGCTGAGTTAGGGCTTCAACCAGTGATTGAGCACCTGTTGGGAAGGCAGGGCCAGCACAGGGAGCTGAGGTCTGTGCAGTGCTTCTGAGTGACCAGAAGGGATGGAGCCAGGATCCGTCCCTTCCCAGACCTCATCTAAAATTGGCAGTGGAGGCAAGGGTATCTCACTGGTGATCCTTGTGTACCTCAGTCTTTCCAGGGGTAAACAGATTCTTTCCTTTGCTTCTGTGTCCATGGCTACTGTACTGAGCATATCCTCACTTGCTACAACCTAGGCCTCTGTCTGCTATTCCTCTGTCATTGCTGCACTTTCCCTTGCATTGTAGCGTTACGTTAGTCTTCCTTTTCAAATTTGAGAATTCTTACGTTTGCGTTGCACATCTGGCAATAAGCTGCTGTTATGTCTGTCTCGCTGCCCAACCCTGGAAGTGAAAAAAATTCCATTCTCATTCTGTCATCTATAGTGAATTTTGCCCGTGAACTGCCCTGGTTACCTATTAAACGCTGAATGTGAGTACTGGTACCATTTCTTTTTCCACATGATCCATTATGATTAAATACAAGTTCTCCACTCAGCTGTCACAGCACTTTCTTGTTAATTTAAAATAGCAATTATCTCTTTAAGGATAACTAAAATACTCAAGGTTCGTTCGGTGGTAATGCTGGTATGACAAAGGAAAATTGACAAATGGGAAAATCTATTGCTTCTCCCTTGAGAAAACAGCCTGTGGAGTGTGGTGCCTGAGAAGCCTTCTGGCCTCCCTGTGCCATGCTTAAATCAAAGTGTAGATCTTGTAGGAGGCTGCAGAGGTCAAAGCTAGTCTAAAGTAAAACAAGAGCCCAGCCAGCAAAGCGTAAGTGCGGTGGTGTGGTGCTTGTATTTAAGGCAGCATAATGTATGTGGAGACTCCTTTATGCCATGAAGCTGAGAGTGGAGGGCAATACTCAGGTTTTGAGGAAAAAGTATTAATTGACAAGAAGGATTGGCATTCACTGGTATAACAGCTCCAGTCTTGTGTGAAGTGTGGCTGTATGCTGCAAAATGAGAAGGGGCAATCCTGTTTGTAGGTAGAAGAATCTCTATGGGGTCACAGTTTTGCCATGGGTTAAATAAGGCCAGGGCATCCCTGGTGCACCTCCTATGCTGAGGGAAGCAGCTGGGAGGTGAGTGGAGAGCAAGCATGGAAGCTGGAACCCGGGCAAGGTACGTATGGTAGGTAGCGGCTTTGTTCCTGTTGTCTCGTTCCCACTCAGTCTTTAGGAATGCTTTTCTCACCAAGAATGTTTTAATATAACCAAAAAGCTTCCTCTGTATAAAATACATTATCTTTTTCTTTTCTTTTTTTTTAAGTTATGTTTTGTCTTCCAAATTCCTGGAAAGCAGGAAAACATTTCCAAGAAATATCTGAGTAGTAATTCCTACCGTAACAGTGACTCTGCAACAGCTGTTTGTTTCTATGCTTCATAAAGCTTTTCAATTAGAAATGTGGTTTAGGAGCAGTGCTTGCATTGAGGTTGTTCCGTAGAGTATTTTAAACTGATGGAGTATTTCATACATAGGCATGTTTTGGAGTCTTGCAGAAGCATTTGCTCTGCGTTGAGTTACTCCTAATGTCAGTTGCAGATGTTTTGTACAGCAATTGTTTGCAGTTATTGCAGACTCATAGTAGCAGACAAGATCATTGCTTCAGCCAGCTGTAAGAAGGATGGATTATCTCTGGTGAGCATTAGAATTGAGGACAGACAGAACATGCAAGGAAAAATACTCGACACAGTCTGGGACGGAAAGGTCAGTTGGGGGAAGAGGCAGGAAACCTCTGATGTCTTAAATCCCAGTGAGCTACACCCTTCTGCAGCTCCTTCGGCTACTCCAGATGAAACAATTAACTACAGCTTTGGGGTTGCAGTTCCTTGTAATAACCACTGTTTAATGTGCTTTGGGGTTTTTTTTGTTCTTTCTGAGGTATGTTTTCATGCAGAAAAAGAAGTCTAAGCAGCTCAGCAGTTTGTAATTAGCAGGCTTAGATGATCCCTTCATTTTAGCTTTTGTTTCTGTGAATTAAGTCTAGACATGATCCAGTGAAGCTATTCTTCTGATAAGACACAGGATGTGAAATCTTAGCGTCACGTTATTGAGCAGTGATAGGCAGGGGGCTACTCACTTGTTTGCCTTTAAATATTAGAAAAACAAAATAGTCTTGTTGTTTTAAATGGTTGAGAAGAGCCCTTAAGAAAAGAAATGGAGATTAGGAGATGCTGCAGCATCTGCAGCCTTTTCTATGTTAGCCAACATGGATGCAATTAGTTTGGTCAGGAGATCAGCTTGGGTGTTTAATGCCCTCTGTGGGTTGCCTTTGCCTCCTGGGTGGGGCTCGTTTCCCCATTTCTCTGTGTTTTGTGTTAAACAGCTGCTGGCAAGTTCTTTGGTCAAAATATGTTTGCATTCTGATCTGGTACGTCTCCGGGGTGCAAAGGTGCTTCTGTGGCATGAGGAGACTCTCTCCATCACCAAACAGGCCTACATCTGGGGGATTTTAGCATCAATTCACTTCCTAAAATCAGAAAAGTCTCCTTTGTTATTTTTTCTCTCCCTCGTAGTACAATTGATGCAGTTGCTGTTAAACTGTTTTTTTTTTCTTTGTTTTGGAGAAGCTTCTGTTTCTTTCATAAAGCCATGAGGCGTAGCACTGAAAGGTGGTATGTGCTTGTTTTGCATTGAAACTTAATGTAGTTCTTAGAAGCTTTTTTAGATGTCTGAAATCCGTTTCTAGGGGCCGTGGTTTAACTGGTCTGTCTTTCTGGAGTCCTCAGAGAAACAAACCCAGCCTTTCATTGTCTTTTATTCAATTCAAGACAACAGACCCTTTATCTGTCTCATTAAAAAACCTTCTGCGTTCTTAGTGTCATGCATTCCTGTAGGAAATCAGCTGTACAAATGTAATGTAGCTTTTATTCACATTTGCTTCCACGTGCATTTCAGGGGGCTGGAGCACCTCTGCTATGATGAAAAGTTGAGGGAACTGGGATTGTTCAGCTTGGAGAAGAGAAGGCTCTGGGGAGATCTTATTGTGGCCTTTCAATACTTGAAGGGAGCGTATTAACAGGAGGAGGGGGAGTGGCTGTTTACAAGGTTGGATAGTGATAGGATGAAGGGGAATGGTCTTAAACTGTGAGATGGGAAGTTTAGGTTGTATATTAGGAGAAAGTTTTTCACACAGAGGGTGGTGATGCGCTGGAACAGGTTGCCCAAGGAGGTTATGGATGCCCCATCCCTGGAGGCATTCAAGGCCAGGCTGGATGTGGCTCTGGGCAGCCTGGGCTGGTTGCTGGCAGCCCTGCACATAGCAGGGGGTTGAAACTGGATGATCATTGTGGTCCCTTTCAACCCAGGCCATTCTGTGATTCATTTTCACATACATACCTACAGACATACATTCAGTGGAACGTTTATTATGCCACCTGCAGAAGTAGGTTGTTGATGTTGGTCTTTCTACTTCATGAAGAATGATGCTTTAAACAATAAAATAGATTTCCCTATTAATAGTGTCAAGTACCATTGTGCTGAGCTGACACTGATACAGGTCAAACAACTGCAGGCCGGATGCACGCTGCTGCTGGAGGAAGCAGGGCTGGCTAGCATGGTTTGTGCTCATTCAAAAAGTTCTTAAACCTGTTCCGGTGATTGTGATGCAGGGGTTAGAAATGAGTAACTCCTGTGTGAGTTGCTGGTGGCAGGAAAGCAGGCTGGGTTTGGGTGGGTGCTTGTGGTCTCACGCTGAACCCATTCACTGGGAATGTTTGTGGCGAAGTGGTTGTGAAACTTCTCAGCACACAGTGGAAGTTCTGTGAGTCATTTAAGAAATACAAGCAGTAAAGTCTACTGATTTACCTATAGAAGCGAGAATTTGCTATTAGCAATTGCAATTGTTAACGTTGGCTGTATGCTGAAACTCCAGCGCTGTCTGAGATGCTTTGTCCTGCTGCTGTGTTATGGATTTTCACGCACTGTAAGTTGACAAATGTGAATTTCTGTAGTGCTGTAGAAGCGGATGAAAAAAGCTGGAAACATATGGCCAGATCACTTTGATCCAGTTCAAAAAGCCTGTTTATGGAGGACTCTGATAAGATCTTACCCAAAGGCTGGCAAGCAAAATATTTTAGACAAGCTGTTTTCTGGAAATGTTTACTTTTCTCCACTGATGGTGAAAAGAGCCAAGGGTTGCAAGGTCACGCTTAGAGATCCATTCTTGGTTATTTTTTTACTTGGGTCAAATGAATGCTGTCCTTGGGGTCTGACAGCTGGCTGCTCAGTCAGGAAAGTGGGCATGGGTTTGGTGTAGCTGATGATGAGCAGTGAAGTAGGTGCTGGTCCTTACACGTAATTACATTGTTTTCCTTGTCTTTTGTTCCAAGCAGAGCTGACAGCTGTCCTTCCTTCCACATACAGCATGTGGATGTGAAGCCCCTCAGGAGCAGCTGCAGTGTCATTGTTCCTGTCCTCAGCTGGGATTTTTCTGTCTATACGGTGGAACGTGGTTTTGTATCTGGCAGCATGCTGGTTCATGGGTGGAAATCCACAGCTAGCTCAGTGTGGTATTTGTGTGGAGCCAGGATGAGTAGAGCAGGATTGATTTGTAGAGTACTACTTGATAGAGCAGAATTGATTATTTCTTCCCAGCATTTCAGGTGCAGTTTGTGGAGCTGTCCCACGGCCAGAACCCCCAGTTTATGCTGTGTACAACAGCCACTGCTTTGTGACTGCACTTAATTCTAAAGTTTCTCTTAAGCAACTCTGATACACGGCCTGCAGCTTTGAGTCACCTGACTGTAATTACAATCAGAACGTTTCATGAACACATCCTTTGAGGAGCAAAACTATTGAGACAGATTCTTTGGGATAGTATGATTGACGTTCAAGTCTCCTGAATGTTGAAGGGATGAAAGATTAGATTACCAGTACAGACATATTCTTGGTTTTATACATATGTATAAATGCGTTGCATTTAGTGACATTTATGTCAGATACAACGTGGAAAAAAAGATTGAAAAGAGAATCTGAACTCTTGAAATGGGAAAATATGAGGTGCCAAGACAGACTTCCATCTGTTCTGATGTGTGAGCAGTCAGTATGGATGTGCATGTTTGTGTATTTAGTGAAGGTAGAAGCATAACCAAATTGCTCTGACTTTTCATTATGTCTTTTTCTTCTTTAAAGAGGAGCTCTTGCTGTAGATTTTCATTATTTGAATGCCCAACACCAGAGGTCTTCTGGAGGGAAAAAAATATATATATATATTGTAAAATATGGGTAGGAAGCCTATCCATCTCTGTATGCGCTCTGCCTTTCCCTCTGCTTTGAAAGCTAAGAGGTTGTTTGTATTTGGTTTTCATTTAGATTAGTTTGGCACATTTTTCTTTTGTGAGTGTTTTTGCTCTTCAGTGTTTATTTATTCTTATAACACTGACATCAGTTCTGAAAATTCAGATGTCATAATGCTAAGACTGACGTCACGTGGAACAGCAGGAGAAAGAGGAACTAGAGTAAAGCAGCTGCCTGCAAGTATGTATTTAACATTGGTGTGCTTCTGCTTTTGGCTTTCATAATGAAAGACAGCCAGTTTAAATGCATTCCCTCTTAAAAAAAATTAAAAAATCAACAAGTTTATGCCCTCTTACAAAATTAGTAATACAGCAGGTTGACTCTCATCAGTTCTCAGCACTGGAGCAGGTTACCCAGCATGGTGGCCGATGCCCCATCTCTGCAGACATTCAAGCTCTGATCAGTCTGATCTAGCTGTAGGTGTCCCTGTGCTTTGCTGGGGAGTTGGTCTAGATGGCTTTTAAAGATCCCTTTGAACTCAAATGATGTTGTGGTTCTCTTGTAATTTCTGTTGTTTTTCCTCTCTCCCTGGCCTTAGTGATTTTCCACCTTGCTCACTGTGCTTTTGGCACAGTACTCGCAAGTGCATTATTCTGCAGTGGGGGTTTAACTCTTCCCCTAAGTGTTTGTTTGTGAGTTTAAGGGACAGCTTTTTTTCGAGTAATGTTATGGAGCTATGTGGAATCGATTATGCCCGTAACTTTCCCGACAATGCTTGATTTACAAACTAAGACACGATGCCCTTTGTTCCAGTGTCTGATCCCTGAAAATGGCCTGTGGTAGGTGGATAGGGTTGGTTGGTTTGTTGTTTTTTGTTGTTTTTAATAAATATCGTGTAGAAAAATAAACAGCTAGGAGTACTGCTTGTTTAACTTATGCGTTTGTCACACTTGCAGCGATTTTGAGTGTAGGAGGTTGTATCCTCTTTGTGCTTGATAGTCTGTCTCTTGGATGGTCTCGTCACGAATTCATCTTAAAGAGCTTGAGAGTCTGCACAGAGCAGAAGAAATTATGTTCTGAAGTTAAGACTGAGAGCTCTCAGTTGGCTGCCAACTTTTGTAGAGTAGCAGCTGCTGTGCCTCTCTCTGCTTGTTCAGTCTCTTCTGTCATTTTTCTGACCTGCCAAGGGTAACAGTGGGTTATGTAGGCGCTCTGTACCACACGTTGCTGGATGACGTTGCCATAGAATTAGCTTAGATAAAACTGCAAGGAATTGTATCAATCTGCCTATAAGCCAGTTATTCGTTTTCATAAGGAAGGTGCCTGGGTGTTTAGTACTTGTATCACCTACTTCAGGAGTTCGATCCCTGCAATGACTGTGTGCTGTAAGTATGGTCAGCCAGCTGGGAGGAGGAGGAAGCACCCCAGGGAGCAGAAGGCTTTGGGGATGCAGTGATGCAAGTCAGTTACAGGCTTATTTGCTATCCAAGTGAATGCTGCTAACAGCATTAGTTGCTCTGTTTGGAATAGCTGACATGGCGCAAAGAGTTGTGCATTTCTCCTGCTGGCTCTTGGTGCCACCTCTTTGTAGCAGGAAATTCCACAATTCACGTATCTGAAAGCTCGTTTATTACCTTGCAGGTAAAAAGTCTTGCATTAACTTGGTGAACTGCTTTCCCTTCTGAAAACCTATTCTGAAGGAATAATTAGGGAATTACATCTTAAAACTCGATTTCGCTTGTCACTGAAGCTGAGGCCTCCACCACTTGCATGTCTGTAAGAGGTGCTGACTATTAATATATCCTTCCTCCGATTCCTGTATTTAGTCCATGAAATACTATACTGTTAGCAGCTGGGAGGCATGGCTTTCTGCAGAATTGACACTTGGCATTCGTATGTTTATTTAATTCCAACCCTTACTGTGTTGATGACAGCATTGGAGTTTTCAGATCCTGCAGTGCTGTATCCTGCAGGTGTTGGTGGGCTCCTGTGCTCTCACTGCTGCTCTGAACTATAAGACAGCAAGAGGAAGAGAACCACCACATCTCTGATTTTACTGTTGTGATCGTTGAGTTGTATGAGTAGGGTTGACATGGAAAAATCAGCTGTCACCATGCACTAAAAAAGAGAAACAGAGTGGACTTGAGTGGAGGATCGGTTCCATATGTGAGAAATCTGCTCTTCTTCAACTTGCCTTCGTTACTGAGCTGTTCTTACATTGCCTTGAGTCTGACAAACCTCATTGCTGTCAGTGAAGCTTTAATGATAATTTTTTTAACCTAATTTCTGCTGTATACTTATAGGTTTTGGTTTGTTGCAGATTAGACTGTTTGTGCAAAGGAACAATATAAAGTGGCTCCAGTAAATGGTTGTTTCTCAGTGTATTGTGAACAGCAATACAGCTTTCAGCTGTACACCTTTCTCTACTAGACATTGCTTAATGGAGAATTGAGCTACCTTGTAGCAGCAGTGCCTTTATAGCTATGTTTTTTGCAGAACTTCAGCTAGGCTGTCTTTCGTTCAGCAAAGTCCTTACAAGACGAACAGCACAGCTAATGCTCCGCTGAATTAATCAGTCCAGTTTTAGCATCTACTCAATCCATTGAAAATGGTATCTTGCATTAAAACAAAAAATACTTGTTAACTTTGGAGAAGTATTGTGTTCTTCATTTTCTATGTTATCCTGTTATTCTGTCAGTCCTTTTTTATCCTCTTTCTGCTGGCAAGCTTTGAGTTGGATGACTACCATCACCTTAAAATTGGTATTCAGATCCAAAGTGATCTGTAGCAATACATCATCTCTGTTTTCTTGGGAGTACTTGAGTTACAAGCACAGCAATGGGAGAGAGCTCTCAACTGAAAAGCTCCCATTACTACCTTGCCCTCTCAGAATTGTATCCAGCTCCTCTTAGCTTCTGAGAGAAGCCTTGTTACTGGAAGATAACTTTTTTTGTGTATGTCAACCCAAGTGCATGATTTCATTTGCTTGACTTGTATTTTTACCTGTCAATGGCTGAGAATCTTTTTCTGTTCCTTTTGACTGTGCCGTGACTCATGCATATTACATGTGGTTGCTGATGAGACACAGAAGCTGTTGCCTTAGTGGTTCAATTTGCAGTTTTCTGACTTCGTGGAGTACACTGGGAATGCTTCAGCTGTGGGAGGTTTCTACTTTGTTTTCCCCTCCGTATTCAACTGAGCAGCTTCTTTAGACATTCTTGGTCAGTGACTGAATAAATGCCTGCAGTACATGCAGTGGATACGTGCATTGAGTTGTGTATCTAATTCAGTCTGTGACTGCGAGTTAACTAGCAGCTGTGAGGCTCTTTGTTTTTTTTTCCTCTGAGAAGCACATCCCCATGCATCCCAGTTTAGCAGTTAGGTGATGTGATTTATGCACATTCCAGTGAGCTTTGTCTTCTCCTTTTTGTCTGCACTTCTGTAGTTGTCAACTGGGTAATGAATCACAGATCGTGCAGAATTCCTGACTGGACTGTTTTGCATGAGCACGATTCTTTATTTTTCCTTTTAATGTGATTTCATTCTATACTGATAATTGTTCTCTACTAGTTGAGTACTTGCTACAGAATGAAACAAGCCCCAGTTGCTCTTCATTAAGTCTAATGGGAGAGAGGAAACAAAGAAGAAACAAGTGCTTTTATTACAGTGAGTGCTTACTCTGGTGTGGAAAAACATTGTCCTGTGATTTAAAACAAAAAATAAGGAAATTCTTCAGAGCTTCTGGAAAGCTCTTTTAAGAAAGACGGAGTGCACTCAGTGCTCTTGTAGAATACCTGCTACAACACTACCTTAAGAATACTAAACGTGGTATCTGCTGGTAACTGTGTCATGTTTCCAAGTATGAGATTAAAGGTCAGAATCTGGTTGTTTCATCCACTGTAATATCATAAGCAAGAATAATCCATGACAGAAGATGTATTTTCCTGCAATAAACATGTGGATTAACAGTGTTGTTTTCCAAATAAATACTGAAACAGGAGGTCGATAAGCAGTCACACAACTGTAAGTCAATAATTAATCCCAGCCTGTAACCATTGAGATCATACTTGGAGTAAAGCTTTGTGGGAATCTTGAACTGGCTGGGGCCTGGCTTCTGCTTTCCTGGCTGTCTGCAATGATCAGGATCCCTGGGATAATAAAGGTGTCTTCAGTGCTGTAAATCTAATGATGATCTTTGCAGGCAAAGTAGCAAGATAAAGCCTGCAGCTCCCAGAATGGCTTTCTCTGCTTATGGATGAAGTTACAGACCTTCAGGTATTTAGTCCTTTTAAAAAGGAAAATAATATTTTAGGAATGGAGGCCAAGAGTAGGAAAATGGTGATGAAATAGTACAAGTCAGCCCAAATCAAGAGAGCTTGTGGAAGGGCAGCAAGTGCCCCTCCCTTAGGGCTGAGCCACAAGTGTGATTAACAAGGGAGAAGAGGCTGAGGAGATGTTTCCGTATCCCATCTTCTCTCTCATCCTCAGCACTTGGGACCCTGGCAAACAGCAGACAGAGCCTTTTATTTCTTTATTGTGTCAGTGTGAATTTCAGAAGAGTGTTGCTGCTGCCCTGTTCCTGGGTAAGCTGGATGGCAAGCTGCCATCTGGGTTCAGGTAATAAGCACGGTGCTTCTTTATGCTGACCACATCCAGGATACGTGGGCACCCAAGGTGAATTTCTCACAAGGGTGACAGCCATGTTAGAGCAGTTAAGGAGCTACACTGGTGAGGTGAGCACATGGGTTGTGGGGTTGGTGTAATGTGCTCCCACCCTCCTCTGCCACCTGCAACTGCTGTGAGATGCTTGCAGAGAGAGATCTCAGCAGGGCCTGAGCATCACAGTTGAAAGTGGGAAGCCTGACAAGGATTTGACACAACCCTGTGGCTGCATCATGTCCCTCTGTCCTAATGTCCCCTTAAAGGCTTTGTTCCTCTGCACTGGTGATGATTTATGGTCTTTCTACCTCCAGGTTCAACAGAACCCAGCAGTGAAGGCAACTGCTTCTCTTCTTCCCTGCTGCTGGAGTGAGTTATTTAATTGGCTTTTAACATATCCTTTGTCTTCTTTTCTGAAAGAAGAAAAAAGCCCCAGATCTAAGCCTGAGACTTAATGATGAGAAGGTGAAAATGTGTAATTGCTCTCCTGGATGAAAAAGACCCAGTAAAACCTCTTAATGTCCTGCGTGGAAAGGCTTGACCTTAATATTGGGTTTTTTGCATAGGAAAATATGACCTTGATATATGTCTTTTTGCTGGTGCATGGCATGATGTCTGTCAGGGAGAAGTTTCACTGCTATGAAGCAACTGGTTTTGAATTCATCATAAGCGTGTTCATATTTGAAAAGTCTCAAGTGATTCTGAGATTTTTGTTCAAGTGTAAAACGATGCTTAGAAAAATAGATTTGGTTGGGATAAAGGTTTCCAGTACTTATATGTTCAGCTTTGAGGTATGCATTTCCAAGACCGAGTGTTGTCAGTATTTCAGATTGGCAGAAACATCAGCCTTGTTGAGGCTTTAAATAATTGAGGAGTTAATCATCGTAAGAATTTCCCTGTGGAATGGATAAAAGATTGCGTATTCCAATTGATTACTAAAACTTTTACTAATTGTGCTGCAGGGGTTGTTCAAATATTGCAGCTGCTGTGTCACCAGCTCTTACAACTTGAGTGCTTCTTAAGTGTGAATCTGTTTTGTAGAAGCCTCTCAATGAAAGTGAGACTGCAGTTTGAGAAGCTGTTTAAAGTCAGATCATTTTTAATTTTTGATTGACTTTTGTAGCTGCAAGTCATTTACCAGCAGTCTCAGACCCGTACTGACTGGTACCTGGCTGTCTGATGGCAATGCTGTCTGTGTCCTGCTTGAGGCAGCACAGCTTGGCTTGTAAGATACCTGCTTCGTAAACACCAGGGAGCTGGTCGTGCAGTTTGAACATGAATTTTCTACTGGAGGTTCTCTAGATCTAAAACCCCTGCCATGCTGAACTTAGAGCTTTCAGCCATCACTTCAGGACTGCTGGTTGTCAGTAAGTTCTTGGTTGTTTGTTTGTTTTCATCACATTCACTTCAAACTTTAAATGATCACCCAGGCACCTGTTGTAGTAGCAGCAGCACTTGCAAAACTTGCTTACAGTACCTGGTGTCATTTGCACTAGAGATTGGTCCTGGGCTTGTCGTAGAGATCACTGGGTTTGTTTTGCTCAGGCTCATGTTCTTGCAGTCACTCAGTGACTGTCTTTGCTACTGCTGGGCCAGTGCCTTGGGGAGTGCCTTATAAAGCCTGACCCTCACTCGACGGATTAAAGTGCAGTGTATTTAAAGCTAAATATAGAAGGCAGATCTCTCATTCCTAGTAATTAACTGTTCAAGAGTATCTTCTGTTGCGCTGACCTCTATTCATTTAGTCTGCCACAAGTGGCAACTCCTACATTAACTTCTTTTTCCTTTTTCCTCTCTTGTTCCCAGATGTCCTATAGGTCATATTTTAATTATTTCAAACATGAACAGTTTTAAAATCTGATAACCTGCCTTAAGGTGCGTACTACTCTTCAAGCAGTTTAAAAATACTCCACATCAAAAGTGGTCAAAAAGGCCAGTGGCATCCGGGCTTGTCTCAGGAATAGTGTTTCCAGCAGGAGCAGGGAGGTAATAATCCCCCTGTACTCAGCATTGGTGAGGCTGCTCCTTGTGTACTGCACTCAGTTTTGGGCCCTCGCTGCAAGAAGAATGCTGAGGCCCTGGGGTGTGTTCAGAGGAGGAGAATGATGCTGGTGAGTGGTATGGAGCACAAGTCTTATAAGGGGGTGCTGAGGGAGCTGAGATTGTTTAGTCTGCAGGAGGCTCAGGGAGACCTTGTATCTCTACAGCTACCTGAAAGGAGGTTGTAGTGAGGTGGGGGTTGCCCTCTTTTCCTGTGTAACTAATGATGGGATGAGAGGAAATAGCCTTCTGTTGCACCAGCGGAGATTCAGATTGGATATTAGGAAACATTTCTTCTCAGAAAGTGTGGTAATGCATTGGAGCAGGCTGCCCAAGGGGGTGGTGGAATCACTGTCCCAGGAGATGTCAAGAAGTGTGGATGTGGTGCTGAGGGACGTGACTTAGTCATGTGGTGGTGAAGAGTCAGTGGCTGGACTTGGTGATCTTAGGGGTCTTTCCAATCTTAACAGTTGTATGGAGGAAGTCTAGCATTAGAAGTTTAGCATTTCTATTTCTGTCTTTTTGTAGTAAGAGTTCCTTGGCTGAGGTCAGATGCCTTTGTTCAGTTCTTTGCTCGGAAAGCTGTGTTTTTTTTACTAAGGGAGTAGATAGTGCTGGTACCAGTCCAATGGCTGTAAGAGCTGAGGATTGATTCCTACCTGCTATGTGGCTTGCTCAAAACTTTCTAAAGCTTGTTGGCAAGGGCTGAGATGTCAGGAGCTAAACAAACTCAGTGAGAAATACCTGGGTCAATGTTATAGTTTGTACCTCCATCTTTTATGAATCATAGATGGTCACAAAGACAAAGCAGGTAAGTGTCACGTCTGGTTGGTCCATGGCTGACAGCTGGCCCATTGCTCAGGGCTGCGGTGTATTTCCTGAGCACGCATCCTACTTCTTGGCCTCTGAGGCAGCTGCGTGGGGAAAAAAGATGTCTGAGCTCCCTTGTGAGGAGGAGCTGGGATTTGAAGCACTTCAGAAGATCCTGTGGTATTGCGGTTTGATGTTTTTTCTCTCCTTGCAGATGTGTGGGAGCATTTTCCAGAAGGCAGTGTAGTGCGGTGGTTGTTCTGAAGTACTCTCTGTTAAAACAGTTGCTTTTAAATCGTATTTATGAATGTCAGCCTCTCAGTGTAACTGATTTAGTTGCTATTTTTTTATTTATTTTTTTAATATGACTTGTAGGAGGCAAAACCAGTCTTGACTGGGGACTTGGTACATTCCAGTGCATGCTGGCATTTTCTGACTGCTGATAAATCATGGAGCTATCCTAGAGAGCAGTGGTTTGCCATGTTACACATCTGAAGCACTACTGAAATGGCTCATTGGTGACATTGCAGCTAGAGAGAGTGGTGAATGGGAACAGTAGTTACACAGTTAGAGCAGTGCTAACTGCTGTGTAAGTTTTCGAGGTGGGGAGACCATTACTTAGGTAATAACCTGTGGTTGATGTGTTTCTAGCCAGCAAGCTTGAGTTTCTCTTCTTGGTAGCAAGTGCTTGCAAAGGGACATACTTTTGAACTGGGCCTGCAGCAACATTAGATTCCATATTGAAATTTGTTGTGGAGTCCATGATGAAGAAACAGAAATAATACAAATTTATGTAAAACTAAATTTCTTAAGAGAACGCATCCAAAGGATGAAGCTTCTTGTAAGGTAAAGCTCAGCTCTGGATTAGCGAACTGTACATGCCAGCAACCTGAAGACCTGCAGGGTGTGCAGCAGGACCTAGCAGTAATACAGGGCCAGGGCCATTGGGACACACGATAGGGCTTTGGTGTATGTGTCTCTTTGTGTTTGGCTGTCAGTTTGGTGGCTCCTCGCACAAATTGTGACCGCATTGATGGAACCAACACTATAGATGAAGTGATTTTTAACATATCCATTCTGAGATTTGCAGTTCAGGTCTGAAGTAATGAGCCTGATACCTTTGGCTGTTCTTGTTATATGATGTGTCATTTAGGTCCTTGATTTTTATTTTATTTTTGTATTTGTATGCAAAACTGATGAGGAGTGGAAAGGCATGTTGCCTTCTACTGTTTTTGCAACAAACACGTTTAGGAAATGTAAGATCCTAAGATGTGTTAGTGCTTGGAAGAACTGTGATAGTTGGGGTGCCGTTGTTTGTCTCAGCACTCTGGGCTGGCAAGGTGCTGGCACTAAGGGCAGGGGCTCCTTCCTTCCCATTCCTGCTCGCATTTGAACCATTCCTTATGTGGGGAGAAGTGGATTTCTGCTGCTAGCAATCTTTATTGTTTTCTTGATGTGTGTTTTGGTTTGTTTTTTTTGTTGTGGTTTTTGTTTTTTTGAGGGGAGATAAGAGATAGAGGCGGAGGAACAGGCACAGTAGTTATTAATGAGCCATAATCTTTAATAATCTTTCAAATAATATGAATTATTCTTTGCATCAAGAACTTGTTTTCTCTTTCGCATATCAAGATTTTATAACATTGAATGCTTCTTTTGCCTTTAGGTAAACTTCTGTCTGTAAATATCATAGTAAAACTTATCTTTTTTTTTTTTTTTTCCAGAAATTTTATGAATAAGAATCAGAAGCCGGTGCTAACAGGCCAGCGGTTCAAAACTAGGAAGAGGGGTATGTTATGTTACATTTTGTTGTTTTCCTGTATGTGAACATGAATAGAAACAATAGATTCAATGACTGATATTTAATAGGACTAAGATTTTTCTCCTGTTCCCCTTGCTGTATTAAGAATATAAGTGTTATTTGTAACTTATCTGTATGGTTTTGGATATTCTGTTTGTTTCAGGACTTCATTGATGCCTCTAAGTAAGGCTTTCTTTGCTGTTAAATCTTGCAAAGCCTCCGCTAAAGAATTAGGTTTTGAGTTTATTCTAGATATATATATTAAGAAAAACTTACTAAATATTTCTTAATGTGACCCTTTTGATTAAGAAAGCAAACTATGAGCTTTTATTTAAAGATTGCTTAAAGAAAATTACCTGCTGTTCTTGTTTTTATGCATATTTCTTTGATTCAAACCTATGCCGTATCTGTAAATGAACTTTTCACTTCTAAAAAGGAAATTCTTCACCTTTATAATGTCCAATAATCTCATTGGACCCACTTGCTTTAACAGAAAGCTCTTTTTATAAACAACAAAAAACAAAAGTAAACAACAACATAAAAACAAATGTTTTTCTACTCTGTTAGTGTAGTTTGATTCTTATTGTTAAAATGCTTAATTGGCCTGGCATGAACATTATTTTTGTAATTGTGATACTGATTTTTTTTCTACAAAAATGGCTAGCAGTCTGTGTATAAATACTCAGTTTTTAAAGGGGGCAGATAGTGCAGACTGTACTGATTGTGCAAGTATCCTATATAGCAAGAATCACTGAATTGCAAGGGTTGGAAGGGACTTCTGGGGATGGAATCCCCTTTCCCACCCCTAGCCTGTTTCCTCTAAAGCAAGTTCCCTTGAGTAGGTTACACAGGAAAGTGTCCCAGGTGAGTTTTGGACATCTCCAGAGAACAAGACTACCACAGAATCACAAAATGACCCAGGTTGGAACCTCGAGGATCATGAAGCTCCAGCCCCCCTGCCTGGCAGGGCCACCAAACTTCTGCGTTTACTAGATCAGGTTCCAGTGCTCTGTCACATTTAAAGTAAAGGAGGTTTTTCTCATGTTCGTATGGAATTTCCTGTGTTTCAGTTTGCACCCATTGTCTTGTTGTTGGGCAGTGCTGAAAAGAGAGTGGCCCTATCCTCTTAACTCCCACTCTTTTATTATTTATTAGCATTGGTAAGATATCCTCTCATTCTTCAACTCTCTGGGCTGAGCAGGCCCAGATCTCTCAGCCTTTGTTCAGAAGAGAGATGCTTCAGCCCCTAAACATCTTTGTGGCCCTCCACTGGGCCCTCTCTAAAAGTTTCCAGTCTGTCTTCATCTCAGGAGCCCAGGACTGCATACAGTCTTCCAGATGTTGCCTCACTAGGGCAGAGAAGTGGAGGGGATAACCTCCCTTGACCTGCTGGCCACAATCTTTTTAATGCACTATGAGATACCATTTGCCTTCTTGGGCATAAGGGCACACTGCTGGCTCATGGCCAGCATTTGTCTACCATGACATTCAGGTCCTTCTAACATGCTTGTTCATATCTTGAAGTTCATTTCTGGTGGTTGGGTGCATAAGACAAATGATTGCCTGACGTTTTGACGACAAGAGCAGAAATACTGATTTTTAAATACATGTGTATATATACATACATATATATACACACACACAATCTCAAAATATTGATAATAAAATGATCTTTCTCAGAAGATAATGTCTGTTTTGTGAAACGAAGATTTCAGTGTTTTGCTGTTGCAGTAGCTGATTATTTTAGTATGCACAGATGGAGATCCTATCTGTCATGTAACAGACTTTTTCCATCTCGACTTTCCTGTTTCTCGTTAAAAGCTGTCACCTGATCTGAATGTGTTGTGACAGATAATGTGAATAAGAGCATTTTCTCAGTGTGGATGAAAGGAACAAAAAGAGTTTGTAGTTTTCTTCAGAAAGCTGCTAATCCTACCATGAATCCAAGGAGCTGGTTGAATGTATTAAGATCTAGGAAAGTCATGAAGCTCGGGTGAGAATTGTGAAATAGCTTTTTGGCAGTTCTGTTAAAGAGCAGTTCCAGGTTTCTCAACTTTCCTCCCTTCCACACGTTGCATCATCTGTTATCTTAACTGGCACAGTTCATACAAGTGAGTGGAATCTCTTAAGTTGAAAATATCCTTTCTATTGTGCACATACAACGTTTACAAGTATGACTAAGTGGAAAAAGAAACCTTTGGTGTTTGTAAATAAATGTCACAGTGCTCCAGTAATTAGTGAGTTTAACTTTGTCAGTATGGTCTAGGACAGCATTAACTATAAAGCAGAGAGTAATTAGAGCAATGGAATTAATAGTCCCTAAAAAGTAACACCGTGAAATCAACCAGTAAGGCAATCAGAGGTATGTGTACTGTTGGATTGATTAAATATATTGTTTAGTCTAAGTCAGTCAGTTCTGGTAGTTAGTTTACTTAGTAAAATTGTCTTGGAACTTTCTCTCTTTTGATAGGATATTCTTTTCTGTCCTTGTTTTGCATTATATATAGCATAATGAGGTCCTGACACTGATTTGGTACTGACCTTTGTTATACTATCACTAATCATTATATGTAATTTATTTTTTTTTACTTAACTGCATGGAAGGAGAAGACTTGGAGCAGTGGTTGGAAGACTGAGGGAGGTGTTTTTCTGTTGTGTTTTAAGAGACTACTTATATGGAATTTGAAATATAGCAATTAATATGCAGACACTTAGAGCATTTTCTAGTCTAAGTCCTGCTTGTTTCTATCCTGATTCCCAATATATTAGAGACTCGTTAAGTTTCACTCTGATGTGACTGAGCACAGTGAGTGTGGTTTGACTCTGGCGCTTCAGTCATCAGAGAATTTCTTGTGAATGCAACAGGCAGACCATTAAGAGAGTCTGAAATATGCAAGTGCTGGAGGGAAGTGGCTGAGTGATGGATAATGCATCTTGCCAGTTGATTTGTCTCAGGGTGCTACTTACCTCCTTCTGCAGCTCCCAAGAACGCTGCTATCTGAGGAGAAAGTGAGCTGTGAAAGTCAGACATTTAATAAAAGGTACCTGTCACTATGAAGTCCATTGCTGCTCTGATAGCTGGAAATACTCTACAAATGTGAACGATTTCTGAGCTTTCAGAAGGCAAAAATAAATAAATAAAAGAAGAAGACAATGTTTGCTTTTTTCCTTTAAATTTTGAAAAGGTGCTTAGAGACTAAAATGTTTTTAAAGGGGAGCAACCTTAAATAGCAACTTTTAAAGCCCCCTCCTTCCATTTCTGTCAGTTGACCTAATAAGAGTTACAGAATCATAGAATATAAGTAATATATATTATAGATATGCAACATATATAATGCACTTTATAAAGCTTTTCTGAAGTGCACATAGTGACAAGTATTAAAATCTCTTTCAAAGGTCTGAAAGAAAACTTAATATTGTAAAGGGAAGAACTTCTGAGGCAGATCCACATCAGGCTTAGGTCAGTCTGAATGAAGATGATAGTTTGCTTAGTTCCAGATATAATCCGTATACCTGTCAATTAAGGCACTTTTGATGAGGTTTAGCAGTAGTTGACATCTGGCCATGATTTGTGCTTGAGGTGCAGGTATACAGGAAATGAATTGTATTGGTGACACTGTACTTGCATGCGTGCAAATTCGTTCTTGTTTGTATAGTCTGAAGTAGAAAAGGAGAAAATAGGAATAACAAAAATAGTAGTGGTTAGTGAGGAAAATGTGTGTTTCCAGGCAGTTGACAGAAATCTAGGGACAAAAAATGTCATTAAATGTTAATGGGAACAACCAGTGCGTATTGCTTATAGTACGCTGTCAAGCAGTACCCAGTAGCCGTGTTTGTCCCTATGGCATAGATATCACAGAGTTAATAATAGCTGAAAAACTATGCAAAAACATAAACGGTGACAGAAAAAGAAGCTGAACTAAACCCTTTGTTTTAGTTTCCTTTGTGAAGAAAAATTAAGTAATATCAGTATCATGGTGAAGTCAGAAAAGGGACCAAATAAGGCAGCTTGTTTATCTACCTTAGAAAAAGAGCTACGGGCTTTCTCTTGAAGAGCTGGAACAAATTCTTAAGGAGGGAGGTACAAATGTACTTTGTGATTTCCTTACAAGGAAATGAGGATCTGGGACCTGATGAAAATGAAAAGCTATGTATAGCACTGCTGCCTTGAATATTGTATGCAGTGCATCTGCAAGCTACACCTGCCTTTGCTAGCCCTGATTGAAATTGTGCTTGTTCAGTAATTATGTACTTGACAGCTCGGCATACAGTCACCACTTCTTAATGATGGCTTCTTACTCATCCTGTTGTACTACATCAGCATATTCTTCTTCAGTACATCATTTTGGTAGAAAAATGCTTCAGTAAAATTATAAACCATTTTTCATGCAGCAAGTTCACCTCCTCTTCCCATGTAAATTTTTAGATTATGATGGGCAAGAAAATAGTAGGGTATACCAAATAAGAGGAGTGCTTCTGGGACAGACAGGAGGGGGTTCTTTTTAAGTAGCAAGAAATATTGATCATGATGCTTCTTTTTACTGAGGACTGTGTACCTATGGTGCAGAACACATAACGTGTTTCAGTTTAAACATAAACATCTTAAATGTTTTGACAAAATGCAGTATAAGTAAAATAGCGATTTATTTAAACGTATCTCTTAAGAAAAAATTGTCATCAAGCTTTCTAACTGTATAAATACTGCATGTGTGGTAGCCTGTAAAATAATTATTTTCAGATCCTTATGTATAGGTGGTGCTGTGTTTCTAGTGTGCAGATAAAACTGCCTGAGATATGCGTGCTTAAGTACTTAAGTAAAAAGCTTGTTTGTGGGTTGGTTGTTGAGTTGCTTTAGTATTTCACTTTGGAAGGGAGCTGCAAGTATTTGGTAACTGGCCTGATAGCTCCAATTGAGCTCCAGGAGTGTTTATGTATAGATAATTTCCTTTCCTCTGCGGTTTATCCACAACGGGCACAACCACCACTGTAGTTATGTGACTATGACAGACTTGGAATCTTCATCACAGCTGGAAAACACAGCAACACAACTGAGTGAAGATGTCAAAGTCTGGGGGGAAGTAAAAGCCACTTTCAGTCCAATGGAGAGGCTTACGGTGTGGTAATGATGAGAGTGTGGTAGAAGAGAGGCTAGAATGGTACTGTAATGGTGTTTGTTGCTATGTGACAGCACATTGTTGGGAACAGGTAACCACTGTGAGTGTGGGTATCCATGGAGCTGAGAGAGCCTCAGCTATTCTCTCTGAATGATGGAGCACCAAGCCACTTGGAGATGAGATAGAGAGCCATAGCATAACAAGGGATTTGTTGAAAATCAGATGATAGCTCCGGATATCATCTGGCACAAGTCAGGGAAGAAGGGGTGTGATGAGAAAGGGGGGAGAATGTCAAAGTGATGCTTAGGAGATGGTAGAATGAGAGCACCGCAAATGCAGGAAAATAAATTATAAATATTTCAGCATGGTAACTATTAAAGCTGATAAAAATAGGCATTGTACTTAAGTTACTTAGCTGCCTAAAGGCTATTGTGACAGTAGAAAGGAGATTAAAGGAGAAAAGGCAATGAGAATCCAAAATCTTTTGGAGTTGCTTTGACCTGTATTTGGATTAAGTATCTCTTTCACTGCGCTGGAAGCCACAGAGAAAGGAAACCTGCAGCCGAAGACTGTGTCTTGTCAGAACCTCTTCTCCCCAGAAAACTGCCAGAGTTTCAGCTGGTACATTTCTGATTTCATTAAATATGTTTAGACAGAAACTTTACCTAGTTGTCTTAGTAACTAAAATCTCTATATTTGTCTCCAGGAATCAGTAAGTGTAGGTTTTTAAAAGAACTTTTAATTTTAGCAACAGAGTATGTTCTTTGTGGTGTTTTTGAGTGCTAAGGAAGGATTTCTGGTTGTGTTTTTAAAGTTCAAGTTCATTATGATGGTAATGAATGGTTCATGTGTGCCCTCGTGTAAAGTCAGGACCTCTTTTGCTCAAAAGCTTCAGGTGTATGTTGCAATTATTATTGGTCTGCAAGGAATAGTATCAGGAGATGTGTAACACCTGCCTAGCTTTACCTGGAGGTTGTGGTTGCATCTGTTGGGAGTGATGGCCTTGGCATTACGGATGCTGTCTGGGGTTTCAGAATGTACTTTGAGTTCAAACAGGAACAACAGTAGAAAATGTTGTGTTAACAATGCATTTGTGTAAAGATAAACACAGCAAGACTTCCAAAGGCAATAAAAGCCAGCTGAACGTTCTTTTGTGCACTGCACTGACCAGAATAGAAAGAACACATTTAGGTGTTGTGGTCATTTTGAACTACTGGCTGATACAGGATTTTAAAACTCCCCTTTTCATTTTCTTTTCTGTTCCAGATGAAAAAGAGAAATTTGAACCCACAGTCTTCAGGGATACTATTGTCCAAGGCCTCAATGAAGCTGGGAGTGACCTGGAAGCCATAGCCAAGTTCCTGGATTCAGCAGGCTCACGGCTTGATTATCGCCGCTATGCTGACACTCTCTTTGATATTTTGGTAGCTGGCAGCATGCTTGGTAAGCTGCAATGTACCTGATGCAGAATTTTGAGGATTAGCCTTGCTTCTTTGGAGAAGCTGTGGAAATAATAACAAACTGCATTAGGATTGTACTAGTCTAAATACTTTTTGGATATAATGTCATAGATTTCCCTATAGTTTGTTGCACCGAAGTATCTTGGGACTTGACCGTGTCGGGAGGCATATGTAATAAAAAGTGCATAGTGATCTGTGAAGCCTTCAGGCTGAGCTGAAAGAGCATATCAATGCAATACTAAACCAAATGAGAGACGCTGACTATGGGAAACAGGAACATATGAGCTTAAGGAGATGTCATACAGCACTCTAGGTTATTAGCTACTGCAAAGTTTGCTTTGTAGACCTTGCAACACAAGCTAGCTAAAGGAACTGAAGGATAACGAGTAGTGCTGTGTGGATGTTCATAGGAAATTTTCCCCAGGCATCAATGGCAGCATGGGAAGATTCCTGAACTTGTGCCTTCCTCTGAATTTTGGGTAACTTGGCTCTTTGTAATGGTCACATTGGTTTGATTACTGCTTCCTGCTCTTTGTTTTGTTAGAAGGAAAGATATTTTTTGAAAGTCTTAAGATAACGCAGGAAGCAAAAGCCAGTGGAAGTAATATTAAAAAAAAAAAACACCTCTGAACAAAATAAGTCAGGAGAACTCTAAACAAAATAAGCCAGGAGAAGGTTTTTTTGGCAGTGTTTGAATATTTACTTGGAGTTAGGAAAGTGTTCTAAAGTCTTTAATTTAGTAACATAGTTCATTCTTTTATCTTTGGAAATTATTTACATTATTACGGTGTTTAAAGTAGCACATAAAGTAAGTGCAAGAATTGTGCTTCAACCTACACTTCCTTGATCCTACTCATTGCTCTCAAAAGCAGCTGAGATTCTTTAGTGTGACCTGAATTTGTTAGTCCTTTAAGGTCTGTGATCTCAGATGCAGCACCAGCAAGCTGCCCGTTCTGTCAGATGGCGTTACAGCTCCATAAAACTTGTGTAGTTTTCTCCCTCTCTCATTCCTTTTAACTCAGTTGTACTGATCCTCTTTTTGCCTTTGCTTTCTTTTAGCTCCTGGAGGCACACGCATAGATGACAATGACAAGACCAAGATGACCCGTCACTGTGTATTTTTTGCAGAAGAAGATCACGATGCCATCCGAAACTATGCTCAGGTCAGGATAAGAAAGGGCTGGTTGATTACTGTTTTCCATTTGTGAATCAAGAGAGATTATAGTGGAACGTCTGCAGACTGCCTAGCCTGCACTTGGCTGGTTTCAGGATAATTGAAAGTTCAGTTAACCAGTTGTCTGCTCTAATGTAACTTTTTAGTAACAGAATATGATGTCTAAGATGTTCTGATCACATCTGGGAGCTGTTTCTTCTACATAAAACAGTCTTACTTTTTATCATTCCACACGTGGGTTCAGTATACTTTTAAACATAATCCTTACCAATTTTGTTGGCTTTTTCTACATACAGGCTTTAAGATTTGCAGAAACATATTTTTAGAAACACTTAAAACATGAACAGCAGAAAAACACACCTCAATCCTCCAACATATAGTCAGATGGCTAGTTAGGAATTGGGCAAATGTTGAAAAAAAGCTCTCTGAGGACTTTAAATTCTCCTACACATGTGCCATGCAGTTTCTTTCCAAATTAAAACATGGCTTGCACAAATAGGTGAATGAAATTAACATAAATAATGTAGTCTAAAGCATTATTGAGGGCAAATTAACGTTGCGTTACTCTTTGATATGAGATAATAATTATGTGAGAAAATACAGTAAGAATTGTAAGTTTTCAGCTGATGCACAATTCTGAATACAGGTAGGGTTCCAAATCAAAATTCATTTTTACCATTGAAAATCCAATGTCAGAAGTATGTTCTTTTTAAAGAACAAGTTGCTGTTGGGGTGTTGAAGATAGTAAGCAAAAGCATAAAGACTACTATCCCTGTAAAGGTATTGAGAGTGATAAGTGGCTGAGCAGCCGCGTGGTTGCAGCTAAGAGGATTCTAGGATCAGAATCTGCTTCAGTAATAAAGACTTGCTAAATAACATAAAGCACTTTTAAAAATATATCCTTGATAGTCTGGAGAAGTGAAATATGCAAACTTCTGGAAAGAAAACATTATGTGCATTGTGTTATCTTTATCGATAAACTCTTTAAAAACAGGGCATTCTGCTCTAGGAAAGTCTATTATCAATAAAAGCATTCATTCTGTCTACTTCAGTTTTAGTGTTTTAGCTTCAAAATCAGCAGTACAAGGTCTCTAGGGACAAATTTAATATTAAAATATTGCCTGCAGGGAAACAGAAATGTTTCAGGATCTGAAGCACTAGAATTTTGAATGTATTTTCTGTGTTTCAAACCAAAGGTCACCTAATTAAGTCAGTATGTTGTAATTAATGCCTGAAAGGATGTGTCTTTTTGTATACCTTGTCAATTGTCATGCATAGTTGGAAATAGAGCTTTTACTGCATTACTCTTTTGGGTACTTTCTTAATCTGACTTCCTGTGAGCTATAGTAGAGTGTTTCTAGTTGTGGGAACAAATTAAAGATAGAAAAGTCTTTAAGAGAAGGCCAAGGGGTAGTGATGATGCATTAGCAGATTATTTGCTTATAACATGTAGCTAGGTCATTTAGAAGGACTTATCAAAGTGCACATTATATTGGCTTACATTCCATCTTATTTTATTACACTTCTGTTTGTCTTTACCTCTTACTATGGTCACAACTTCATATTTCATTGCAGTTTTCCTTGTTCAGAGCCAAAATGGTACCTTTTAGGATGTCTGAGTGTATTTTACGTTGTCTGAAAAATGGCTTAAAATTTTACTTCTCTCATCCAGCTTGATGATAATGTCATATTTTTCTCTATACAAATCTTTTTGCATGCTACAGTGAGTCATTTTTGTGCCCTTTGTACAGTAGTGAGAGCAGCAACTTGTTTATTTGATTTCTTATCTCTCACTTCTTCCATCTGAATGCAGCCTGCACCTGCGCTGCTTCTGCTTTCATAATCTGTGGTCACAAGATGAGGAACAAGTGGTGAAAACTGGAGAACAAGTATTTCCAGGAACATAGTAATTGTAAAAGCATTGTGGAAGCTTCTTCCTTTTGCCTTGGCAGTAGTGAGTTTTATTCTGTGTCTTCATATTAGTGGATTTAATAGAGATCCTGTCTGCAATGAAGATCCTGCCTGACTGCCTCACTCCATTGATAAACACATGACAGATTCAACAGGGAGAGAGCTGCATTATCCTATATTTGTTAACCTCTTCTTCCTCTCACTTTCTTATACTTTTTATCTATGGATAAGGGTGTTAAGGAGAGTGGGAATTGTATTTTGAAAAGTAAGAAGAAGAAAAGTTCAAGCTGTAGTCAGTTCTGATTCAAGCATTTTTCTATAAATCAGAATTATAGAATTCATGTTTTCCGCTTTTGAACAAACTAATAGAGGATGTTTCATGGTAAGTCATGTGAGGTACAGTGTAGCAGATGATGGCAGAAATGTTACGCTGCTGGCTACTTATTTCCTAGAAACAATGTATTTATTAATGTCTAAAGAAACATTAGTATGTAAGAAGCCTGTGTTACTTTCTCCTTTCCTGTTGTGGAGACATTAAAATGAAAGTCTCATCGTTGTTTGGCCATTTTTCTTGGATTCAGTAGTGGCAGACATGTTTCCTTTTGTCTTTCTGAGCAAAATTGTTATTTATTTATTTTTATGATTATTATTTATTTATTTATTTGAATTATCCCGTGTTTTTCCTTTAGGTCTTCAACAAGCTTATCAGGAGATACAAATATCTCGAGAAAGCATTTGAAGATGAAATCAAAAAGGTAATATTGGTGACGGTTTCTTTAAGGGTTACTGTTTGTGTTGTTGTTTTTTTTTTACTCTAATATAGTTGTGTATGTAAGTTCTGCTCTACTGTGTATTTTACTCAGCTCTGCTGGGAAAGACAATGGAATCTACAGTTGGCAGGGGTGGCAGCTTTAGTCTGCAACTTTAGCTCCGTGGGAATGCTGCTGGTGCTGTTTGATCTAGAGTAGTTCTGAATTAATGCTTCCTTCGGTTGCTTTGACTAAACTAATCTTATTCCAGGTTTTTCTATACGGGATTTGGGTATAGTTCTTAATGAGAGAAAGTATTACTATCTTGCGAATAGATCACGTTTCTGTGTTAGTTGGTTGTTTTCCCCATAGAATAAATGCAGATGTGCTGTGCAAAATGGCACTTGATGTATGAGTATTGAATTGCTTCTGCGTTACGGTATGTGTCCTAACCACTAATTTCAGTATTTGAGGCCACAGATATGTGCAAGAGAAGTCATCACTGCACTGGTAGAGCTCTCAGAGTTTGCCCATTGTGGTCGAGTGGATGTACTGGGTGTAGGTAACTGTTTTGTGGGTTTGAATTCTAAGGAAACGGGAGAAGCTTACATAGAAATATTTGAAAGAAGAAATGTATTTAGAGTGCTTTAAGTTCTTAGTAACAGATGTAAATACTTTATTCTATTTTTAATTTGGCCTGAGTAAATAATAAACTGTGCTGTGTTGTAATTTAACAAGCTCACTGGTATTACCAGAACCTGTCTCATGACTGAAGTGCCGTGTTTGTTAAAAATATGTTTTCCTACAATCTGAACATCAGTAGGATCACTGCAGGGGTCAAGTGAGGATAAGTCTGGAGTGTGATGCCTCACCACCACCTCCCGTGGCTGAATGAATTTGGCTGTTATTTATACATTCTTGCTCATACAGGAAATTATTTTTGTACTTGTGACCAGCATGCCTTTTAACTGATTCTGATTGCTCAATGCATCATTCTGAAGACCTAAATTTACCTCTGTTCCCACACAAATCTAATGTTCTTGCTCTTAATTACTATAATCATTGACAGGAGAAACGCTGACTCACAGCATTCAACTTTCAGAGTGTTCTGCATATTAAACAAATGTCATGTCAATTCAAACCGCCTCCTCACTCTCCTGTAGCTGGCTTGATTTTGAATCCTTTAAGTTGCTGAGAATTCACTTGTCAGAGTAGTGACAAGATGAAACCATTCAACTCTTCAACTGAGGAACAAATGTTAATAATCTAAAGATTAACTCTATGCTGGTTTTAAGACAAAGCGGTAATTTGAGGTACGGTTTGGCTGGAGTCCTGAAGTCTCATGTAAAGCTGATGGAAGCATCCTGGCCTTGGCAGCATGGGGCTCAGAAAAGACTTATTCAGCTTGCAGGCTGCAAACTTGAGTGTTATGTACATACTTTGTGTATGATTCTCAGCATCAGGTTACATCTTGCAGAGCAGACCACAAGAGTGGGTTTGCACCTGGCCCTAGGATGGACTGAATTTTTCTGCCTGTCCTTCAGTTGCCATCCTTAGCTCTGTGCTCTTGTGCGAATCTCAGTGTGGTTTCTGAACACTTTGACTTGGGACATGGTGCTGTTTATCTGCTAGTGCTGAGGATGGTGAGGGGAAGAGTCCTTTAATACTCCGGGTTGCAGAATTAAAAACTGAGATGGTCGTAGTGTAGTTTTGGGCTTGTGTGATGCCCCTTCACTGTCATTGCCTTAAAACGCATAAACGTTATTTGTAGTTGCCTTCTTATCTTCTTCCTCCCTGTTTTTGTGAACTCATACTTGAAGTGTCCATCTTCTGATGATGGTACTGAATTTTCACCTGGTTAGTGCTTTTAGTCAACACATGCCGTAATGTGCATGCCCATAAAGAGGGTTATGTGGTAGATGTATTAATATTTCTGGAAGGGATTTCTACACCTTCAGAGGCTGCTGCACTTTGACAGCTCTTAGAAAAGCAAGAGTGACTACTAGATGTTGTTTCCATAATCCCTGTCCCAGAAATTGTTTTTTTCTAGCAGATTTATTAGTCAGGGGGAGCATTTTGGGAAAAACGAGCTCTTCTCACAGAAAGAAGTTGGGCTGAAAACAAGGCCATACCAGCAGTTTCAGTCTGAAGAAGCAGATGGTATCACTGGGACTTCTTTCAAGAGGGATTGTCTTAAATGGCAGTATTTACCGCATGTTTTTTAGTTCATCGTTTTATCTCTAGGGCAGCATTATTTCCCAGTACCTTTTGTGCCTGCTTCTAGCTTTCAGCTATTTTTTCTTCTGAATTCTCTTCCCTCACAATTGTGAATTGTTCCCTCTTCTAATGACATACGCAAACTGTACATCCTAATGTTTATATCGTAATGACTCTGTGCAAGCAATTTCAACAGAAGGAGATGATGTTTAAGTGCATTGTTTGCCTGCTGTTTTTTACTGTGGTCATCTTAAGTTCATATGAGTTCTATCCAGTCTCTCTTTTCCTGCTTAGACCTGTGACAGCGTCTTACTATAACTTAGGTAAAATTGTCCGTTCCAAATATGTGTTCGTCTCTTCTGTACATTTCTGTTTAGATCAGTAGATGAAGTCTGCAGTATTAATAGCTGTTGGTATAGGCCTTTTCAAGAAGAATTCTGTATAATTCTTGCTTTTATGAAAATTGTGGTCAAGGATGGATTAGTATTTTTTGGTCTTAGCATGGATAAATACGTAGGGTGCTCTGAAAGTAATGCTTCTTGTTTATTTCCTTGTAAACTACAATGGATACAAAGAGCACAGTCACACTATTTGATGGAGCAAATTCTTGGCTACAAAATGCTTTTTCAACACAGGTACCACCATTGGCTATAGCAATGAACATGAGCCTGCATACCATGCTCATGCCTATCTGCACTAGTGAAGGTGACCTGTTGTTTTACAATGTTTCACTACTCATTGCCTCACTATGCTGACATCACTGGTTAGTCTCCAAGAATGTTCAGCAAGCATCAGTGAATGTTAATGGATGCAATTATGTTCACTTGGACAAATGCAATTTCACACCTTTGCTTCATACACACTTCCATGGCAGGTGCCATTCTGTCACACTGCCCCTCTGTTGCTTTCTGTCACACAGCAAGAAAATGTAATGGGATTTTGTCAGAAAGGCTGAACCTATACTGCCATACCACCAACATCTGCCTCTGAAATTGTGGGCCAATGTAATAAAATAGGAGGCATTACTCTTGCAGCAGCCCTTGTGTTTTTTGAGTCACATCAGGGTATCCAAAGTACTGGAGGAGATGAGGTTCATTTTTAGCATTCCTGTTTTCCTAATGAAAATAAATATAAATTGATTTTGAAATTAAGAAATATGAGGAAGACAACATTTTGACATCAAATGTGAAGTTAATATAGACGCTTCTGGTCAGTTAAAAGTCATCAGGTATGTTAGGTGCCTTCCCATTGCTGACAGTGGCTGTCAAGGTTGTCTACAGCTGCAACAAACTGTCAAGCACAAAAGCAACAGACCACTTCAGATAATGATAATATAAAAAGATACCTTGTTTGCTGTGTGCCTAGAATTCCTTAACTTTCACTATTAAGATTTTAATATTGCAAGAGAAGGGTAGAAACACTTTTTGTTTTGTTTTGTTTTTTGCTACATGCATACCTTGTGTATAACTTTTATGCTTAGAATTTGTGATTAATGGACTTCTTTGTAAAAGAACAGTAGCACAGAGCAGTATATTAGGTCTAGTCTTGTGTTTATTAGGCATTTGAAACTCCCACTAAAATAGCCGGGAGTTCTTATAACTGTGCTAGAAATACAGAACTGTGGGCCAGAACTGTGTATTTCATACTTAGAATCTGGCTGTAACAAAAGCAGTAATACCAGTACTTGCCTAACAGCAGGGAAGAATCAGCCTGGAACATTTTGTGGGTTCTTTGCTACTGTTCTGAAGTAACTTGAATGTTTTGTGACGTTCCCGCACAGGTTTGTAATAGTGGTGGTAAAAGAAGAGCTCTTAATCAGTCATACAAAACCTGTAACAACAGCATTAAGTGTTCTATTTTTTGAGATGATTTCTGAGAGGGTTAATTAAAGGGTTTGATTTGTCTCATAACTCAGTCCTCCCCTAAATTACTTGAGAGTATGGAATAATATCCTTGAACAGCAGAAAATGGCATGTATTAGTTTAGTAGAGCTGCTTTTCAAAAACAGTAAAACGAATTATATTGGTAGCACCAGCAGTACTTAAAGCAGTGAGGGACCTGTTGGAAGGCCTTGTTCCTGCTCAGAAGATATTGCTGCTGGGTAACGGTCAAAGAACATTATAATTTAAATTCCTTCTAAGAGACTTGCTTAAAAGCATGTTTCAAAGAAAAGGGGAGAAGAGGAGGCTGTGAACTTCATAAATGTATGATTTCATGTCTTCCAGATCATTCCAGGGACCTGTACAGGCTGGTGAAGTAGGCCCATGTTAACCTAATGAGGTTCAGTAAGGCCAAGTGCAGGGTGCTGCACTTGGGTCGGGGCAACCCCAGGTTCTTATACAAACTGAGGGAAGATCTCCTTGAGAGCAGCCCTGCAGAGAGGGACCTGGGGGTCCTGGTGGATGAGAAGCTGGAGATGAGCTGGCAGTGCTTGCAGCCTGGAAGGCCAACTGTGTTTTGGGTTGCATTAAAAAAGGGGTAGCCAGCAGGAAGAGGGAGGTGATTGTCCCCCTCTACTTGTCACTTGTGAGGCCCAATTTGGAGTACTATGTCTGGGCCTGGGGCCCCCAATACAGGAAGGACATGGAGCTCTTGGAGAGGGTCCAGAAGAGGGTCACTAAGATGATCAGAGGGCTGGAGCACCTCTCCTATGAGGAAAGGTTGAGGGAGCTTTGCTTGTTTAACTTAGAGAAGAGAAGGCTCCGGGGGGACCTCATTGCAGCCTTCCAGTACTTGAAGGGAGCATTTAAACAGGAGGGGCAATGCCTGTTGACAGGGGTTGATAGTAATAGGACAAAAGGACTAGCTTTAAACTAAGATGGGAGGTTTGAGTTAGAAATGAGGAGAAAGTTTTTCACACGGAGGATGGTGGCACACAGGTTGCCCAGGGAGGTTGTGGATGCCTCATCCCTGGAGGCATTCAAGGCCAGGCTGGATGTGGCTCTGGGCAGCCTGGTCTGGTGGTTGGCGGCCCTGCATGTGGCAGGGGGTTGAAACTGGATGATCATTGTGGTCCTTTTCAACTCAGGCCATTCTGTGATTCTATGATTGAACAATTACAGATTTCTCAAAACTGGAGTGGACAAATGTTTGTTCTTCTGTTGGAATATATAACCAATGTAGGTTATGCGTCAGGAATTAATCAGGACTTGGTTTGTGGCACTAAGGTAGTTTGTGTGACCACTAATCCAAATCCTTATCCGTTGCTTGTATGGGAGCAGAAGGAGTAAGAGTTAAGCGGGCTATATAGAATTGTGAAGTTGTTCCCTCTTCAGTCAGTCCTGTTATCACTGCTTACAGTAACTTACAGTAAAGATCAGAAGGTCTAGTTAAATGTTTCTTCTCAAGCAGTCATCTTCTTGGTACAGGACTGTTGATTAAAGCTTGTGTAAAGAAAGCTTGAGTTCCTAAGCTTCCAGCCATCTTTTATGCTAGGATTACTTTGAATTTCAGTGAAAATTATGTTGATTTTTCCCATGCAGAGCAGCGCTGGAGCACTGGGGTTCTTTAACATGTGCTGTTGTACATAGCAGTTAATTTCTACATTTGAAAATACAGCATAATGCTTATTTCTCATCTTTGTATTTAGAAATAACAGTTCCATTTGTCTGAACCCCTTCTTTTTGGTTGAGTTACAGTTTGCTGAAATGAAATTGCACTTTAAGATTTTTCTCTCTTAGTATTTTTTTTCTTTTGGGCTGAAACTGTATTGCAATCATTTGGCTGCATCCCACTTAAAGCCAAGTGACACATCTGTGACTGAATCATTCAGCCTTGTGTAAGCTATAATTTAAAACTGATGTTATGTAAGTACTACTGTATGAATAAAAAGAGCTGTTCTGTTTTGTTTGCTGGTATGGGGCAGAGTTGTCCATACAACGTCATGTGTCTTTTAAGAACTCGCTTCATTAGTTACCTGGATATTTAAAATATTGCACTCAAATCTTTACAGATAATGATGGACTCTTTGGATATCTTGGAGAAGAGCTGTCACTGTCTGTGGTAACATACAAATACAGGGACATGTCTGATATTCTGTCTTTTGTACGTGTAGGAATTACTAATGAGGTGGTACGCTTAATGTGGAAACTGGGTGCAGTTTTCCCATCAAAATGAGCTCCTGTGCTTTGATTGCATCTGTTGCCTTCTGGAGAAGGAAAAAAAGGTGTGGTAACAAATGGAACTAGCAGAGTTAAGTGCTGGTAGCTGGAAATGGAAGTGAAAATTCTTCCTTAAGTCCAGAAATGTGCTGTGTTCCCTTCTCTGAAGGAAGAATGTGGAGCTTCCTCGTGCTGTTATTTGCACGAGTGATAAAGTAGTTCCTTCTGTTCTAAAATCTAACAACGTGAATGGAAAGGCTCCTATCAACCTGCTGAAATCAGCAAGCATGTGTTTTTCAGTAGATCCTTTTAATTTCAGTGAGCGTTAAGCCTCTAGCGAGCATTTTTATTTCACTATGTGTTTAACACTTATTTGCAGAAGACGGGCCTCATGTCATTGAGTAAGACAGTATTCCATACACTTGTATCCTTATGGAAATTCTGATTAGTCAGTGGAGTGGCACTGTGATGCTTCAGGATGGATTTTGATGTGATTTTGCTTGAAGTTACAGAAACAAAAAAATTAACTGTCCATGAATATTCATCTCTACCTGTTACTGTTGCCAGTGGTTCAAACCTATGTTTTTTTCTTGTCTAACCCACAGCTCCTGCTGTTCCTTAAAGCCTTCTCTGAAACAGAGCAGACGAAATTGGCGATGCTTTCTGGGATCCTTTTAGCCAACGGGACTCTTCCTGCTACCATTTTAACAAGCCTCTTCACTGACAACATAGTCAAAGAAGGTAATTTTCTATGTGACCTTTTATCTCATAGTAGTTTTAAGTGCGGATGTATTCGGTTGTGCCATATTTTGTGCGTTGGAAGCCTCTCGCTGTTCAGTAAGCAGTGGGATTTTAAAGCAGAAGCACATACTGACAGCAAAGACCAATGTACTTTCTGAGATCTAACAAGAGGGCGATGAAAAGTAGGGTAACAACAACAAATAGGAGAACCAACACGAATACAAGCCTGAAATGTGATGTCTGTTCCTTAGTTAGGCTGCTACTGTTGTGTTTTTTTTTTATCTACAAGTATTGCTTATGTCCTGCAAGTGTGAAGTGGGACAGAGAGCACATACAGGCCAAGTGGGTATTACAGAAAGGAAAAAATTCACACCCTCAGTTCTGCCACCATGGCAGTAATGGTTGCTTGATAACTTCTCCCATGGACTCATCTTTACTGTGTAATGAGTAATGAATCTTTCAGTCTTAGGGTGCTAATGCCTTTTTGCAACAAGTTCTTTTTTTGGTGTTGAGAGCAAGGGAGGGGGGACTGGGTGAGTTGTTTTGTTGCGGGCTTTTTTGAATGGGGGGATGGGTGGTGTTTCCTTGCTTTGGAAGATTTCTATTCACTTATAGTCTTCTACCTTGGAGTCATTGTCAGACAGACGTTTGAAAAATAATATCTCTTTTGATTCCTGACTGCTTGGAGTAATTGCAGAGGCACTGTCTGTGTTGCACAGCTTTCATGAAATCCTTTTTGAAAGTTACTTATTAGTTAAATCTAATCTAAAAAAGATTCTAACTGCCCATTCTTGCATGTAGCGTGCATCTGTTTTCTAAATGCTGCAGAAAGAAAAGCCACAGCTGCTGTTTTGCTCTGTCATCACCCACAGCTTTTGGGAGCAGAATTAAAGTAGGAGAAAAAATGCAAACAAAAGTACTAATCACATCTTAGTGTGACGGGAGTGCTGTGTTTTTAAAGCAAATTCTGTTTATGGATATGGCAACACAAGATGCATCTAGAAACTCACATTAATGCTCAAGTAACCGGTTATATTTTATACTTAATATTCATGCAAAAATGCTAGAAAAATTGCATTCATGTTGTGAAATGGCATTTTTGGGAGCTCTAAACATCTGCTAGAATTTACAGTCTTCTTTATCCATGTATTTAAGTGTACACTCACGCTAATGCAAATGCAAAGAATACACTGGGGATAAACAGTAAAATGAATGGATGAATGGATGAAGTTGCTTTCTATCTGTGAGGTTGATAATGGATTAAAAACAAACAAAAAAAAGCCTTGGAAAAGAGCACAGCTATTTTAGAGGAAAATCCAGTGGCAATACATGAATAGTCTAGAAAATGGTTTGAAAAAGGACATAGGGCAGAGGTACTTGGTAGCAAAGGCAGTTCTGTTTCATTTTGGTCACCATCTCCATGGCCTGAGAATGAGTGCTTTTTTGTTGCTGGCATGCTCTTCTGCAGCTGGTCGGACTTTTTGCTGTTCCACACTTCCTTTCATAAGGAAATAGCATGTGACCTAACAAGCTGCAGTGTGGATCTTACTGACATCTAATAAAAGTGCTTCTAGCCAAAGTCCAACACGTGTGCTACCAGGCACTGCTTGCTGAGAGGTGCTGCTGTGGAGGCATTTTGTTTACGTTATCTGCGCTCTGATATGAATAGGTTCAATTGTCACAGATGTGCAAGTACTGTGCAGAACATATAGGCTGCAGATAATGATTTCTAGCTACAAATGCCTTTATCTTCATCAAGTATCACATCTCTGGAATGCAAATGCTCATTTCAGATAAGCTGAATGGTGTTTGCAGGTTAAAATTACAGATGAATGTTATTCTTGGGTCCCCTTGTAGTCAAACAGGCTTTTTCAGTCTTGACTAGTTGCTCATAGCTTTTATGATCATGCTTGTTTCATTTGGAACCTTCTGCACAGTATGTCAATGAGCCAAAGTGGTATATTTAGGCTATTGTTTAATGTCATCGCACATCATAGTTTCATGTAGTACTTCTCCAAGGATCGTGCCTCACAACTGAGCTCTTGAAATAAGGTTGGCAAAACTGTCATAACAGTCAAGATCTGTAATGAATGTTAATGAAGTTAGTGCTGCCTGGGGAATAATCTCTTCCATTTTTGTTTGGTGACTCATTTAGTCAATGTATCCTAGAAATAAAAAGAATGGTTATCAATCAATTAAGTGGATAAGAGTGACTAAGCTGCTTTGCATCAGGAGGAGCTGTGCAGCTCATAGAATTTCAGGACTTTTTGGAGGCAAAACATAAAAATATCAGGACTGCTCTCAGTAGTACTGAAAGTGTTGATGTGAATGTAGTATGGAGAAGCATAACTGGCCTGCAGGGGACTATGTCAGTAAGTATGTGTCTCCAGAGCTATGTGTCTCCAGCTCCACAGCACTGCAGCTTCCTTTCAGCTGGCTGCTTACAGCTGAGAAGCTGGAGCAGAGCTGTGGAGGTGCGTGAGAAAATACACTTTTAAAGGGTGGAAGGTGTGGGGATGGTGCTTAGCTTAGGCTCCTCTGGGAAAGCTATTGGTTGTGGAAATAAAGATGTGGTGGTGGTGGGTATTTTTTTTCTTCTGATTTTATACAGAAAATGTTAATTTGTGCCTCAAGGAAGGGATTTTTTCTTCTTACAATAGTATTTGTGCCTGGTCCTACCTGCTGCTAAATACTGTGTGGGAGGATGGGGTACATTCAACTGCCTTGAAGTTGTGAAGTTGTTTAAACTTATTCTGGACTTTAAAAGCCCTTTTATATGTTTTGTTTTTTGTTTGTTTTTTTTTTCTCCATTTCTTACTCCTGTCTGTCCTTTGTTATTATGTGCCTTCATTTCCTAGCTGATTTAACGCAGAAGTTTTTCAGTCACTATAGTTGTCTGTAAGATGCAGAGGCAGAGAAATCAATTGCAAGCCAAGTCTTTGAACAGTTCAGTGTGGGTAGGTAAAAAGAGCTTTTAAGGCAGTGCAGTGTACTCAGAAAGTGACTACTGCGCTAGAGAAAAAAAGGTGCACATTAGTCCCACATGTTTGGTCCTGTTGTCATGAGTGTATTTTCATTCCATAATGGATTGCTGTAACAATATCTCATTTGTGTTGAAAATTGCTGAAACATGTTTTGTGTACTTTCTCAAACAGGGATTGCAGCCTCTTTTGCTGTAAAACTTTTTAAAGCATGGATGGCAGAGAAAGATGCCAATTCTGTTACCTCTGCTTTAAGAAAAGCCAACCTTGATAAGAGATTGCTAGTAAGTATAATGTATTTTCATTAATCTTTTTCTTCTATTGAGGAAGAGAGAGAAATAAACTGCAGGCAATAGTTGTCGGTAAGCATGTTTAGTCCCCTAAGACTACCTTAGCATTTTCCAAAGTGTTTTGGATCACAGCAATGTTGTTATGTCCGTGTTGCACTGATACATATTCAGCAGCATTAAATACCACATATCTACTTTTTGTCTGGTTTTTTTGTAGTTAAATGCCTTCTGAAAGGCTGAATGTGTGGGGCTTGCAAATTGTTTCTTCCTAACCCCTGCTAACAAAACACACCAGCAACTGCACGTGAAGGTTTTTTCTTCTCTTTTTTGTAATTATTTTTCCACCATTGTAAATAAGAAACAAGATGTAAGAGGCTTGTTTAACCAGAAATGATTCACACATAGTTTTCAAAGGTGATGGTATTTGAATGGTACAGAGACAGCAGAGTAAGCCAGTCTTCCACAGCAGCAGCCCTCTGAGTAGCATTAATGGACCTGCAGTGATGACAGCAGAACTAGTGAAAGCAGCACAGGGAAAGCTTTCAGCCCTTTGTCTTGAAACCTGTGTTCTGGGTTTGTAGCAGTGGCCTGAGGTGTTTAGAGTGAATGTGAATATGGAGCAGTGTTTTGTGCCTTCCCCTGCTACTGTGTGTCTGAAGATCGGTAGTCTGAATCTTAAAAAAGGTTGCTGTGATAATCCAATCAGACGTGCTATCTAGTAGCACTGCCTAGAGAATTTCATCAGTATTTCCTATTTTTACAGCAGTAATGTATGATTAAGCAAGAATCTTTCAAAAGCAAAGCAGCCTCCCACACCCCTTCCTCTCTTCAGTTTGTATCTGATTTTGAGTCCAAATGATAAATAAATTGCAGCAAAGCTGGGAAATGGGCTAATTACACCAGTTATTAGAGAGGAGGAAAAAAAACCAAAAACTAATTGTCTTATTTCTGTTTTGAAATTTATTGAGTAAAGCATTCAGCTGTTGGCTCTCATTACGCTGCTATACTAAAGAACTCAAGTATCAGTCGCTGTTGCCTAGCATAGATGCCTTGAGAAAGTTGATTAATCTGCTTTTCAGTAAACAAATAGATGGAGGGTCTCTAGTCTCCTTCAGGGGGAGAAAAACAGACTTCTGTTCATTCCACAGGAGTTACAATAAGTAAGTTACAGTAAGCAAATACCTTTGAATCCTTTCCAAGACGAGGAGCATGCTCTAGCAGTTTTTAAGCAACACTTTAATTTTTCTAAGTATCTGGACTTAAGAAATCATAGATACACAGTTTCTTTGAGTCAGAAATGAGTAGGTGAGTTTATGTGAATGTACATAATGGATATACTGATCTTCACGTGATGCATTAATGGTAATCACTACTCAGCAGAGTAGGAATATTTAGGCTAGCATGCCTGGGCCAGTTAAGTACTACTGAGAGTGAACGTGTGTAAGCCCTGGGAGGACACAGTAAATGTGCCTACCATATAACGGCTTTATCATTATTCATTATTTATGCTTCATTATTATTCATTATTATTCATTATTATCATTATTTATGCTTCACCTACGAGACTCAAAGAGTTTGGAAAATGCTCAACTGTTTTGGGCGCCATCTTAAGCTGATGGCTCTTCATAAGGATTGTGTCCTTAATGTAGGACAGGTGTTGGGTTGCTTTTTTTGTATAACTGGACATAATTTCTTCTCCCTGCTATAACAATGCAATGATGTGAATGGAGTGTTGACTTTTCTACTGCTGGTAGAACGGTAATGGGTGATTCAGTGTTCACTCCTTGAAGTTGTTCCTTCCATTTTGTCAAGAGCCCTCATTCATCGTTAATTTAACGCAGAGTATTCCCGTACTTTTAGGAACTATTTCCTGCCAACCGGCAGAATGTGGATCATTTTGCCAAGTATTTCACTGAAGCAGGTCTAAAAGAGCTCTCAGATTTTCTTAGAGTTCAGCAGTCACTGGGGACTCGTAAGGAACTTCAAAAAGAGCTACAAGAACGTCTCTCTCAGGAATGCCCAATTAAGGAGGTAAGGAGCGTTTTACAGCTTCTGTTTATATAAACATAGTCCAAGACATAAATACACAGTAAGTGGAGATGAACAGATGTGGATACTTCAGTCTACTTCTCTTTTTCTTTAAATTATTTTAACTTATTGATAAATGCATTCAGTGGTTTCAACAGATGAAAGAAGCCTGTGGGTTTACAAATGCAGTTAGCTGTGTTTTTATGTTTAGTTCTGCTTGATGAGACATTAGTTCATGTAACTGTTAGCTGTAAGGTTGGGCAGGAAGGAGAAAACTTACACTCGAGTAATAGTAACGTTGCTGAACATAAACATTCTAAGTGCTTCATTCTTACTCTTCTTCTAAATTTGATTCTTGTTTTTTTTAATTCTAATATGCTATTTGTAAATGCTGTAAGTACTTAATAAGGCAGAGTTTCTAGTGGTTGACTGGAAATGTTGCTGAAGCCAGCACTGTTTCTCATGCTTCAGATGGTGCTTTATGTAAAAGAGGAAATGAAAAGAAATGAGCTGCCTGAGCCAGCAGTGATTGGTCTCCTGTGGACCTGTGTAATGAATGCTGTGGAATGGAACAAGAAAGAAGAGCTGGTTGCGGAGCAAGCCCTCAAACATCTAAAGGTACATGCACAAATGAAGAGGGGAAAGGCTTGCTATGAAATAACAGAATACATTCTATAGCTGCCACGTTTTACCTATTTAAATCTAGGAGATTTGATCTTCAGGGCTAACTGATACCACACACTGGAGTGTCATGTCCCTTCTTCAGTCACAGTAATGCAAAAATGAGGTAGTTCAAATTATGAGTTGCTGTACTCTGTCTCCTGAGGAGTACAGTGTAAAGAACCAGGGCAAACTGAGGTGGCTGTAGCTTGAGTGCCTCTGCAATATGTGTTCTCAGTGTGCTGAGGCTCTTTGCCTGGGGCTTGGTGCTAAGCAAATGCTGAGGCTCAGAGCTGCGCTGACCTGACTAGTAAGCCTACTGGAATTATCTTTGCAATGTCATTGCCGGAAGCAAAGAGATTCTGGAAGCATGGTGAAGAGACACCTGTGCTGGCTTTGCACAAAGCTGGTTAGATTCATGCAGGACTGCTGAGTTTAGAACCTATGATTTGTGTCTTGCTGATGTTCACCAGCTAGTAAGACAGGAGCTGACTTGAGGGTTTCTGCATTGTATAGTATGGTTACTCTCTAAGCGAGGCATCTGGAAAAGAGAGCTGAATGCACAGAAAGCCAGATGACAGATTGCAGTATCAGTTATTTATTGATACAAAAGCTATTATGAGCTTGGGAAGAAGGGAGGTAGGTGTAGAATTATAGCAGTGACTGATTACTCTGTATTCATGGTTCCTCAGACAAATCTGAAAGAATTGTGCAGTGCAAGAGACTTGAAATGAGAACAAGGGAAGAGAAGCTCTTGAGCAGATTTAGTCCATTTAAGCAAAAGAATGTTCCTTCATATCCAGAACTGCAAATATTTACCCCAAACCAGAAACAATCAGAGCAAATCAGTACCTTTATTCTTATGGTAGCATGGATCTTAAGCTTGATAGAATTCCTTTCCTCTTCGTATTGATGGCTTTCCACACCTCAACCATTTTCTCATGTTGGTTTGGCCCCCACACTGACTGTCCTTTCATCTGAATTTGGTTTTTCAGGAGCAACAGTCATGCTAGAAGTGTAGTCACTTGAGATCTTGTGTAATCTTTAATGGTAAAATCGAATGCCCTGAAGTCTTCTCCAGCCACAGTGACCCAAGTAATAGTAGAATGAGAGTATTCAGAAGGGAGATATTCTTTTGTTCTTTTGATGTAATGATGGATCATATGTCTTCAGCTGTAAGAAGGTATCAGTTGATTGCTGTGTAGTACTGCAGGGCAAATTAACAAACGTTTGTTATTGGAATATTTGAATGCTGGGGAGAGAAACACTGCTGGGTTTGTATCAATGTCGTTGGCCCCCAGGCCACTTTTCATTTGTTGAAAAGACATTCTCATGGATGGGAGAGTCCTCTAGACAGTTTCAGACTACAGACACAGTTGCGGTCTCAGCATTGTGACGCTGGAGCTGCTGACCCATTGCAACATAACTTGAGGCTAATGGAAGATAATGCAGCTTTTTTTAGCCAATGATGAGAGGAATATAATTTTACGCTGCTCGAGTTTAGACACTTCTGAGACTTTCAATTGTACATCTATACCAGTTAGTGAGTGAGGAAAGGAATGTGAATAAAGTCAATCAAATGTGGCAATATGAAGAATTCTTAATCCTAAACTGAAAAGTTAGGATTTCTTTAAATATGTTGCTTAACAGTTACAGGCAGTTGTAGGTCACAGATCTGTGGATGGAATTGGGCTCTGCTGATGCTACTAAATAGACATAAACTGCAGTGTATATTGCCTTGCCTCCCTACAAGTTGATTAGATGACAGCTGGATGAGTAAAGAGCCAGAAGGGGAAAAGGCAGAATCTTGCCTAAAGATTCAGCATGTTTCTTCCAAAATAATAAATTGTAACTAAAAATGTGCGTATACCTGCCTGAAATGGGTGAACTCAGTCTGTGACGTTAGCTATGTTGTAGTCACATCGATTGGGAGCCCTAGTATTATAGGTTATGTATGTATATCCCATTATATCAAGCAATTGCAAATCCAGCTGAAAAATGCCAAACTTCATAACTGAAAACAAAGAAGGACTGATCTAATCAGTGCAAGAACAATTTAAATAGTAATGCTAATGTATATTTGGTCAGTGGATCTGAAGATCAAAGGTAATGTGTCTTTAGTTCTGAACAATGATTTTAATGTTGCTTTAAACTTAACATGCATTTTTGTCTTGCCCTGTCCTCCTTTCAGCAATATGCCCCCCTGCTTGCTGTCTTCAGCACTCAAGGCCAGTCAGAGTTAATCCTTCTCCAGAAGGTGCAGGAGTACTGTTATGACAACATCCACTTCATGAAAGCCTTTCAGAAGATAGTGGTACTCTTCTATAAAGGTAAAAGTATATATCTGCTCCTATATACTTTGCATGGACATTGTACTTGGCACTGACTTGACTTTGTTGAGCTAAGTTAATAAGTACATTATGGACATGCATTACAGACAGGACCAAACTATTAGAAGCAGTTAATCAGAAAGAGATCCCTTGAGTAGCTCCTTTGTATGTAGACCTTAATTTTGAGCTCATAAATCCTTATCTAGTGGCATAGTTGCTATCTATGCCAGCTGCTCACATGTGATGTAAAAGGAAATGGTGTTCTGTAGATAATTGCATGCTTAACGATTATGTTGGACTCTGAAGTACTGTATGCTTTCTTAGCTCAAAGGCACGCGTGGCAGCAGGAAAAGTCAAATCAAGCCTTTCTTTCTGTTGCATTTACCTTGCAGTCAAGGAGCATGAGCAGGATCTCAGCAGTGTCTGCAGTCTCAGAGGGCTTTTGTCCTAATAAAAAATCAGGAATATGAAAAAAAAAAAAAAAAATGGATTAATTTCTAGTAGCTGTAGAAAATAATAAAATAAGACCAAAAAAAATTTAAGTTTGGTTTTAAGAAATTTAGAAGAAGTAAAATCCTCTTGGCAGGAAGATCTTTCAGGTTTTTTTTGTGTGTGTTATTCCCTCTGCCAAAATTTAGCTTTCCTTATGCTTTTACTATTTCTTTTTCCATTCCCTTCTTGCAGATGTCATAGAGTAAGGGATTTATTTCTTTTAATTGTGACATTGACTTTTGTAGCAAGTCTATTCAGATCAGGTTGTCAGAGTCTAATAATCTTGTACTGTGTATGATGGGTGAGTGCTGAACAGTTTGTTCTGATGTTCTTGCTATAAATAGTTGAAGGAGAAAAATCAGCAGGAGTAGCAACCCAGCATTGATCTTAGTTCATTCTGTTGTGGCCAGTACTCATTCGAGGCAAACAAGTTCAGATTGTTAAAGTAATTTAATGGGTTCAGAAGGTGTAGCAAGTGAATGAGAGAGGTTTATTTCAATCCCTGTGTCAATATCCTGTGGCCTCAGTGATCGAGTGCAACCTGCAGCAAGTCCTTAATATTGAACTCTCTTTGGAAGAGAATTTACTTTGTACTTGGCAAATGAGCACTGCAGCAGCTGTGCACATGAACAGTGAGTGATGGCTGAAACAGAAATAATCAGAACTATCTGCCTGATTGCTGGATGTACTGTTGCCTGTTAGCAATTGTAAGCCTGATGTTATAGCCAATAGCAGTGGGGATCCCTCTGAGCCTGAATAGAGTAAGGAAGTTATCAGCTCCATCTGTTTCAGGGCAGGTTTAGAATCAAGTGAGCTGTGTCCATCAGGTCAGGACATTCTTCTGAATTAACCAGGAAAGATTCTGGGAACGCCAGTCATCCCATTCTTATTTCTCCCCTGCGATATTTATCATGCTTTAGCTGCTCATGGTTGGTTTGTTGAGAGCTATAAGGAAGATAGCAATCAGAAATGGGGGCTGAAGCCTGCCTCTGCTTCATTTTGGTGCTGGTGGTTCTCACCCTTTCCTTCTCCCAGCTCCAATCTACCCACTAGAAACAAGCCATCCAGTGCCTTTAGAGATGCATTCTTTACCATAGATTCTTTGCTGATGACAGCATATCTTATGTTTCATGTTAGCTCTTAGGGGCTTCCTTGGCTATTAATAGCTACGTTGGCAGTGAGGGAACAGCAGATGCTTGTGTTGCCCTTCCTGTTCTGCTTCAACGGTGACTTGTGTAGGATCTGGAGAGGTTTCAGAATACCTTGTGACTTTTTTCTAGTGACAAATGGAGGCATCTGGAGTATCTGTGGATGGATAGCAGAAGTGCAGCTATTTACCAGGCATGTGGACAGTTTATTGCCTATTACTCATCACGAGTGAGTGTTTCCTGGGCATAAAGAAGATCATCATCAGTGATGTTAGGCACTAAATGCCACCCATGCTTTGACAAATTTAGTTGTATGACTATTCTTAGGAGTGTATCCAACATCTTCTATTTCAATCCTTCCAGTTTTCCATCATAAAAGATGCAGACTGTCTTCTTGAACAGTAGGAATCTTACACTTAAAAGAACTGAATATTCAAGTTCCACTTGACAGACAGGCTTTGGTAGTGTTTTTTGGTTTTCTTTTTTTTTAAATAAAATTATCTTTAATCTTCATTATTCAAATACCATTTTTTGATGCCAAGTACAAAGTTTTCCCAGGGAAAAAAAGAAAAGACCATAACAGTACAGCGGGTGACATTTCTTGTACTGACAGAGCTCTTGCCTTAAGACTCTGTCCTCCCAGCTGAGTTATCTGTAGTAGAGGTGAGCTGGAATCTGTGAATAGTGTTAGCAGCTGAAAGCATGCAGCTATGCAGTTAAAAACAGGAGCGTGTTCACACTGGGTCCAAAGTCATGATCTAAGCTTCAAGTAATGTTCTCTCTCTGGGATCTCTTTGAGTGTCTGCTCTGAAAATCTGCCTGTCAGGATGGCTGTACCTGAAGGCTCTGGCAGTGGGTGGTTTGAGTGGCAGTTGGCTGCATGTGCAGGAGAACCAGCTCTTTGGGGCTGATATTGCCGGGGACTGCAGTGAAACTGATGTGCACGTGCCCACAAATCACAGGAGTTCGGGTTCAGCTGTTAAAATCTATCTATACTCAAGTTTAATCAGAAATAACAAATACATATATAAAATCATTCCCTTTCGCATTCCATCCCCCTCAGTATTCCTCTTGCTTCATAGCAACCTCGAGGTATGATTAACTCACCACGTCCTGCTTGATTGTTTAGTTGAGCATCTTTGTGCTGCAAGGAAAATACCATCTTATATGAGCACTGGAGGCATGAGTGTAGTTCAGGTAATACTGCTCAGTAATGAAAGGAGAGTTGCAGTTGCCCTTCCTGTAATTGAAGGCTTTTTTTCTTCTTTGTTAGTGTAGGAGGCTTATTGCTATGGAGTTGTTATATCTAGGCAAATTCCTCATCCACCTGACTTAAGCGTGTTTTAATCCTCAAGGCATATTGCAGGGTTGTTTTCTGCTATTATCAGATTTGGGTTTGAGTCAGGGAAAGAGGTGAGTTTTCTTCTTCCTCTTTGGCAACATATCCTTAAAGCTCATAGGCTGTAAATCAAGAAAAGGATTTACATAGAGGGATTAAGTTCCAGCTTTACAGGAGTCCTTGTGAAATACATTCTAAGCTTGCTAAGTAAAAATCTGGCTTTCTTAAACGCCATAATGCTTTTGAGATGCTGTTAAAGATGGCTGGCAAGTACTTAATGCAAAGTAAAAACCTTTCTTAGTTTCAGCGTTTCTTTTAATGTTAAGGAAAACTTCATTGTGGCATGTTGGGATTTCAGAAAGATACAGCTTTGTGTCTCTGTTGGAGTTCTCTGAGTGCAATGTAGATGTAGTGAAAAACAACACACAGCTGGCGTGGTGTTGCTATCCCTGTGTTTTCAGCTTACTGTCAATTGCAGCAAACTGCAGAAGACATTTTATTTTGGAAAAGTGTCTGAGAGATGAGGTAACTTAGAGTTGCATGCACACACTGAAATCCAACCTTTGAGGAAGCTGCTTTGTATTCAGTTACTGTGGGATATCCTAGGGTAGTTTTGATGAAGCTCGAATGTAACTCAGGTTGCTCCCATCTGTTTGTTATTCAACAGCCACATGTACTATGTCTACTCTCAATTCAATCAGATGCTTTGGAGGTTTGGTGTCATTTATTTCAGTTTGCCACGTTATCTTTACTGCCACATCTGTTGTAACTCGTAGGTTGCAGAAGTTTGGTGGTCAGGGTCCACATTTAAGCAAATGAAGGCCAAATCGATGGAATGATACCAAAGAGTCTGAGGAAGCAGGAAAGCGCTCAAAATAAATGTGTTGATTTTGCAGAGCAAGGAAGGGTGATTTTCTTCAAAGACAAAAAGAATGGAAGTTTTAATGAGATGCAGAAAGCTGCCTTGAGTCTTTTTATAGAACAAATACAGTTTGATTTTTTTTTGTTCTTTCCCCCTGCATTATGTAACTGCCAAAATGCCATTGTGGATCCCAGATCTTGTCTCCACAGCCATGAATTACTGAGATATTCAGCTTGGCTGGATCACGGAAGCTTTGTTCTCAAGGCTAGAGGTCTGTTGCTAGACCTAAATTTACATCTGTTGGAAACAATGAGTGTCCTTGCTGTTGGTTAGGATTTCTTTATTCTGAATTTTACTCACTCTCACGTTCCCTCATTGACAGTTATGTTGGTGGTGGTACCTGACAAAAAATGCCAGCTCTGCTGTACATCTGAGCAGTTCGCTTAAAATGGGCAGTCTGAACAAGCAGCGGTTCATTTTCTTTGAGGTTAATAAATTGCATAAAACTTTAGATGATAATGGTGTCAAAAAATCCCTGTTATTTCTCTAGACTGCAATCAGATGGTGTCTGTTACTTCAGATTTCTAGAACTGTATGCAGTTCTGTGATCCAATAGCAAGAAAAAATGCGTTTCTTCTTGCGGTGACTTCTAACGTGTGCAGGCTGTTTTCTGATATTTCTAATCAACCATCTTCTGCGGTGCACTTAAAGCAGATGAGCACAGAACTTTCCTTCCCAAAAGCGTAATATCTGGTACTTGATTTTAAGTCTTAACACATTTCACTGCATTTGGAATTCCTAATGTCCATCAAATACTCTGTAGCTGAAGTCTAATGAAGTTAATGCAAAGCTTGTTCCATTGTGATCATATTAGCTTCTTTTTTGCTGGCTTTGAGAAGCAAAACCAAACAAAATCAACAAAGAACTCCCAGACCAACAGTCAGTCAGTATCTTCCTTCCACCATCTTCTAAAGCAGACATTGACTCTGTATGTACGCTTATCTCTATTTCAGCTGATGTTCTGAGTGAAGAAGCAATTCTCAAGTGGTATAAAGAAGCACATGTTGCTAAAGGCAAAAGCGTCTTTCTTGACCAGATGAAGAAGTTTGTCGAGTGGCTGCAAAATGCTGAAGAAGGTATGGATATTTTTAAAAGAAATATGGTAGTCTCCGGGCAAATCAAATGTGAGCTTTTTTCCAGATTTGAGTTGTGCTGGGCATATGAAGCATGCAGATTTGGAATGGAAGGTAGCAGACATGTCTGCTCCATGCTGTTTACAGTCATGCTGAAGCCCAACACGACTTGCTGCTTGTTAATTCAAGTTGTTCTTATAACTCCTGAAGCCATCAGCACCACCTGTCCATGGATATATACTTAAAGCTTCTACAGGAAGGAAAGAATATTTGGCTGTATCTACATAGCCAAATGACCATGCAAGTGTGGAATGTGCTGATGTGCCTGTGCTACCTCACTATATACTAGCACTAGTACTAGCACTCTTCCATATTGGTACCTTTTCTGCTACTATCACTTGTAATGACTACACAAACATAAATTCCTTCTATCTGAAAGCTCAGGCTAAGATATATGATCTGTGTTTACCACCTTAAAGTAGTTACCGGGGAGATTAATGGCTTTCTCTGGCCCATAACTGTTCTTCTTTGTACTGCACAAATAGGTTATTATTTTGCCTTGAAAGGGAAAACCCCATCAGTTGGAATGATCAATCCACGTGTAGCAGAGGGGGATATAGTTATTAGTGTTCATTTGTATCCTTTTGATGTAGAATCTAGTAGAATCTTAGTGGGAATACATAGTAATTCTAAGGGGCAGGTAAGACTAGTAATTCACATATACATGTAGAAACACAAAAATGGTAGCTCCTTTCACACTTTGGACTACCAATCTTGGTCAAATTAAGCATTTTTCCCTTCTGTTTGTATGTCTTTCTGTTCCTCGTTATCCTTTTTTTTTTGCATAGCTCATCTCACAGACATACTTAATTACAGAGCCCAGTACTACTAACACCAAAGTGTTGTAGTTAGAAGATGCAGATCATATTGGCTTTGAGAAATCTGATCTAACATGTTATGTTGGTGTCAGCAGGCCCTTTCCTGTCAGGTGAACACACAGAAATACAATATAATGCAAAGTAGCTTTAGGTGACAAAAACACTGTGAGTGTTCATACTTACAAGTTACTTTTAATGTTGTATTACATAAATAAGGAATCTGTGCAAACAAGATTTATTTCCTGCTGTAGACTAATACATTGTATGATGATGTTGACTAATGTTTGCAGAGCAAATCGTTAGAAGAGTAGCAGTACAGTTTACTTAGACTAGAAGAGCAAGAAAATAATGCTGATTCTTTATTGAACTCTGCTCAGGTATTCGTTGGTTGTGTCTGCAGATGAGGAACAGAATAATTTGTAGTGAGTTAGAATTAAAGAATCACAGAATAGGAATCCTAACTTGGAAGCAATGTAGGAACTGTCATCCAGTGAAACTCAGAGTAACAGATAACTTGTAACAATCAAGAACTACCCAATAGAGTGTAACAGTGTAGAACCTGATTTTCTAAAGTTTATTCTTCTTTCTTGACTTAACCCAGTGTAGTCCGTTAACTTTTCCTGTGAGGTACCAGATGTGATGACAGCTTTCATTTGAATTTTGGCAGGATATTTGGTTTTATTTTATAGAACTGCATCACTACTCTTGTGCAACCTATGTGAAATATCTTACTTTCTTCTCTTCTAGAATCAGAATCTGAAGGGGAGGAGAACTAAGACGGTTCAACAAAGCACAGACTCAATCTAGGTTAATGCCAAATGCGCTTGGGAATGCCATACTGTTCAAGCAAAGAGGCTTTACTTCAGTGTCATACAGAAAATTTTAGGCTAGGCTTTCCTTTTGTTTAGAAGAATAAAGGTTTTTAATGGAGCCCTGAGGCATTAGATGCTTTTCTTGGGACTCTACCTCTGGCTCATTGTACTCTAACTTTAGGCAAAGACATTCAGCAAGGAGCCATATAAGAAAAGTGAAATGAAATACTTATGGACTCCTTTTTATTAACGGTCTTTTTCAGGTACTATGGTATATGAACACTCCAATTTCTGTTTATAGAACTGTTTGGTCTGTGTTTGTAGCTCAATATTGGCTTGTGTATGTGATTTGACACCACCACGTTTTTTTGAATAAATGGCTTTTATATCTTAGTTGTGTGGTGTTTGTTAGTGTGTGTTTCACAAAGTCACCAAGTTGGTACAATTCCTCGAGTGAAAGTTACACGAGAGTGTCAAGAGATGGTTTTCCTACTAATTATTCACAAAATCAACGTTAATAGTTGATATTAATAGTTAATTGGTATCAATTGACCAATGAGATTCCATAGCAAATGCTGATACATTCACTTAATTGCAGCAGTGCAAAGAAACAAATCTCTGCTGTCCTCAGTTTGCATGTAAGAAATTGTGCAAATCAGAAGAATGATGTGTTCTCAGTGCAGACTGCACTCAGGTATTGAGGATGGCAAAGTAGTGTGAGAAAAAGCATCTCATTTAAGAAGTGTTAATTTGAAAGTATACATGACTAGAAGACAGTGTGTGAAATCAGACGTACTCATACCTGTGTGATGTTACAGGTTACAAGTCTGAAATATGTATATGAATGTATAGGCTTCTCAAGAGATCCATCCTGCTTTCTTTAACATTCCCTTATGCCTTGATGTTATGTAATTTACAACTTCAGTGCCTGGGACCTGGCTAGGGTGGTGTTTACACAGAGCCAGTATGCAGTGTTGCACACACATGCAAGCCTCAAGCTTAGAATTGGAGATCTGACATTCAGCATCAGAGCAGCTGGAGTTCATAGATGTGAGCTGAGCACTGATGTCCTGTGTAGCACAGTCCCCTGGCTAAGTAACCCCTAACCAAGTTACTCTGCGTAGTCATCTTCTGCCTTGCTCCTCCTTCTGCTGTGCTCAGAATGACTGGGGCAGTGAATTAGTTTGCCTGCATATCACGCCATTCCGCTTCATCTTCTCTTGAGGAACATGCTATTGAAAATGCTCTGTGATATTCCCTTTATGATAAGTGAGCATTTGGATTGGTAAGGACTGCAAAGAGGAGGTTTATATACTTACAGGGGGCGGGGGGACGGGGGCCTGAAAGCATAATTAATTAATGGTTTATCTTGTAATTAGAATCCAATAAGCTATCCAACTATAGATTTTTCTGATGGGAAAAGCCAGCACATGGTAAACCACAGATCATGTGGCTATAAATAAGTATCTGGTTTTACAGGAAGTAGCAAACATCAGGCAGAAATGAAGTGCTGTTGAATGCCAGCTTTCCATCTAGAGCGATGTTTATTTTTGTACAGGTATTGATTTTGGAAAGAGGAAATATACATTATGTGGATCTTTCCAGTAACTCGTAGCAGTGCTGGGCAGGCAGTAGGGCAGTGTATTGTAAATAGAATTGATGAATTACCTGGATGCTTTCCAGTTCGGTCTTTTTTATTACGGAATATAAATCTGCCAGGCACTGCTGACCTGGGATGATCTCTTCAGTGCAGCTGCAGTGTGATAGCATCGATTCATTAATGATAGAGAGCCGCTATTGCTGGGAATGTTTTGCATTCAGAATGGTGCTTTTCAAAGGCAGCATTAAGATTCAGTTGGGTGTATGTAAAACTACATTTCCATATAATTTAAAACTCAGGCTCAAGTCAAAGGAGCCAATCTAGACTAATGCACGAAGGGCACAATAACATACACCTGTGGGTGAGGTCACCATGGGCTGCTGAGATGCGTTTAGCTGTGAGCTGCCTGAGCCCTCTGCTGGAAAGGAAAAGCATTGCTAGCAAACGCTACTTTATGTGGCTAGTTGTGAATGCGTCTGTGCCTCCAGTGTATGGCAGGCACAAAGTCCCTTGTCACACTCAGCAGTGTGCTTCACTGAAGCTTTGTTCCTACCAACCAGGCAGCCAGCTGCAGAATGCTGTTGTCTCCATCCCTCTGTGGTTGGGTCAGACAGAAACGAGTACTTTGAGGATTGCACCGCTGATGGAGTTGAGACCTGTGATTCAGGCTGGGGGCAGGAGCCACCTGCAGCATTACACTAACAATCAGTATAGACTTCACCGGGGACAAAATAGGCCTGTGTCAGTTGGAGCTGTTCAGCTCTCAGGCACACGGTCCCAGCATCCCGTGTCTCCAGTGTTCTTGTCTACGTCTGAAGTTTAGCTACTGGAAGGCCCTTCCAGCTTGACCACCCCCAATAAAACATCTCATAATTTTTCTCGGGCTGTATTTCTATTTTTCAGCAGCTTTCCCATTTTATTGAAAGAAGTTCATTTGTGGACTTGCATATTATCCAGTTGTATTTAGAATATATGCTGGAAGGTCAGCTAGGTCAGGGTGCAACCACCAACAGAACTGCTAACACCAGGCTGAATTTCAGTATAAATACGTGTGATGATTGGGCTTTGCAAAGAGCCTGAAACAGAATCTGAGCAGAGGTGGTGCTGAGGTGAAGCATCCTTATATGAGAGTCTTCACAGAGTCCAAATCTCAATTTAAAATGTCCCAGTGCTGAGCAGTTCTTCAGCACAAACCTTAGGTTAATATTCCGCTGCTAGGGAAATGAAAGTTCTCTAGTATTTCTAGAGAAGTCATCATTGAATGTATTATTCAAATCTGAAGTTAAAAATAGACTTCTTAGAAAATGTATTTCGCATAATATATAGCATTTAATCTTGAAATATCAGTGGAACCGGAATTGTAAGTATCTCTATTATTCAGCAATAAACTACAATAGAATGTGCTTTAAAATTGGGATTGTTGAGTTTGAAGGTGATTTCTCCCCTCCAGTTCCCTTCTGAAACCGTGCTTAGGTGTGAAGTAAGAAAGCAGGAAGCCATTGGTAGTGCTTTAAAACAATCTTCTAGCATGCAAACAAGTGCTCTGCAGGAGAGGGGTTGTGTTCTAACTGCACTCAGTGAGTCAGGTTTCATGGTCTCCTCAGTTAAAGCCCTCCTTAGAGATCTGAGAGTCACGTCTGCTTCTGTGTAACTGCACCACAGCCTTATACAGAGGAAGCTCCTCCTCCACTGTGGTAGTATTGTTAAAAATGCACAGCTTGCAATGGAGTTAATCCATGTTAATCCACTGGTTATATATTAAAATGGTGGCCTGCTACACTGTTAATATTTAACAGTTGTTTGTGAACACTGGAGATACTTGTGAAAGGGTGTGTATGTTCAGTCAGTAGATACCCTGAAGTCTTTACTTCTTTCTGATAATGGTCAGGGCAATAAATAGTTCAGTCAAAACGCTTGAAAATGGGAAACTATTTTTGAACGTTACTTTGAAAGATAAATAAAATACGTCATCCTTAAAAATGCTTAATGCATATTCAGTGTGAGTATTTCAGTATGCTGTTCTTAGTTATATAAAGATGTATCATAGTATCATCATAGTATCACAGTATCGTGCGAGTTGGAAGGGACCTTAGAGATCATCGAGTCCAGCTCCCGGGATTCGAGCCCTCTGTGTAGCAGAGCAGCACTTCTACCACTTGCGCCACAGGGGGGATTCAAACCCAGGCTTTCAGTGTTGCAAGCAGCGGTTCTAACACTGTGTCTTCGCGAACATTTAAGCATCTTAAATAACGTACAAATAACATGCTTATAAAATGCAGAGAATATTTTTGAGAAGATAAAGCGTAAGACTTAAAAGGGAATCTTCAGGGCTCACTTCTCCCTCTTTTCTGTCAGGCTCTTGCTTCTGTGTCACCATATTTCAGAAGTCAGTGTTTGCTCCTGACCAGCCAATGGGCCTTGGGGGCTTCATGTCACTGCAAGGGTGCACTCAGGCCAGATTGGGCCTGCAGGAACCCAGCAGGAAACAGGTCATGGTTCATCCCGCAGCAGGCCTGCCTACCTTACTGGGGGTTTCTGTTGCTCAGACCTGAGCTGGGAGAACGGCCTTTTCAGTAGCCACAGGCATGTCTTCAGTCAGCAGAGCCCCATGGAAGGATGGCCCGTAGGCAAAATCCTGCTGTGATCCAAGGGACAGGAGCTGTGAGGGCACAGCTCATGCACCTCTCAGTACAGGAAGGCTGCAACAACCCTACCTTACTGCACCTCCAACCCCCACGTAGGCCCGTGCCCCACCAGGAGCTTCTGCAGGCATGAAGCTGCTCCCAGAGAAACCTAAAGCAGGTTGCTGTCCTGCACAGTCAGCACTGTACTGCGGTGAACTTCTGTGCCCTCAGAAGGAGCCACGGAAACTTTCAGGTGCTCCCAAAAGGCAGTAGGGTGAGCCATGTGCCTGCTTCCCCTCTGCCACTCTCAGAAAGAAAACTAAGGGTCAAAGAGGAAAATGCATTTTCTGGGTTCAGTGATCACAGAAACCACGCAGATGGCTCTGATTTGCAGACATACAGGGCATGTCTGCACCCACAACTGAGACCCTGCTGTCCGCCCCAGATTCCACCACCAACCCCCAGTCAGCAGGAAGAAACAGGCTGGCACTGCGACCACTGATCTGACACAGCCTTAGGCTGACAGCAGCGTTTTGGTACTTGAATCTGTCACTCACATGGATTCTGGGTGCCAAAAGCTCGTTCACCTCCACCTAAGTATCTCATTTAGGAGTTCAACGTTAACAATTGCCCACACATCCTGCACTCAACACTGGCACTTCTATTAGTGGCATTACAAGGCTTGAGAATTTGCTACCCTACCACCCTGCACAATTCAGCCTATGGGACTGCAGAGAAACTGCAAACTGAGGAGCTGCCGTGGGAAAAAAATAAACTTGGTTTATTTCTCTGACATTCTCTGATTTTTGAGCATGTACAAAAATAAGTAAATCAATAAAATTAAAACAACAACCCAGAATAAATAAATGACAACACTGTGGCTGCTTTGTAGTGATAACGTACATTTGTGTTGCAGTATATCAGCTGCCTGAGATGCTTATTTTTCCCTGATGAAGCTTTCTGACAGGCTAACATAATTCTCTCTGTATCATTACTAATTATTGCCGAGGTATTTGCATAATGCCCACAGCCATACATTTTAGCAGAAGGAAAAAGCACAGCCGTACTGTTGATGTATCCAAGGATACGGCCTCTGCCCCCTCAAAAAGAAGAAATCAAACTAAAATCAACTATAGAACAACGAATCAAAGATGGAGCATCCTTTGCTCCCAGTCAGATCGCTTCTCACCTGTGCTAACTCACGTAACTCGCCCTCACAGGTTGGCCCACATTTCCAGAAAGACCCGGATCATGCTGTCCCTCAGCCCAGGTTCTGGCTCTGCCAGGAGCACTGCCTTGGCCTCCCCTTGGTGCCCCTGTAGCAGGCACACAGCCCCCGGCAGGGCCCAGGGGAAGTTGAGCACATGGGCCACATCTGTTGGCACACTTTGTCTCTTGCATGGGAAATCGGTGTCAAACTCAAGAATACCCTCAGTGATCTGATTTGTATGGATGCATCCTCTAGAGATCTCAAATAGGGCAGTGTTTTCTCAGGGGAGAAGTCAATTCCTGGAGATACTGCCAAGTGAGAGGGAGAAGGAGCACCCGATGTTACTCTTGAGAGCAGCATAGGACACAGAAAGCAGAACTGTGTAAATCAAGGTCATGGGATGTCCTTCTTCACCACATGGGTTCACTCATGTGCTGCTGTTACAGCCACACCACAGAGCCCCGTTGCAGTACCTTTAACTATGTTTACTGCCTTTTATTTCAGCTTTCAACTTCTGTGTGCATTCCGATTCAGCTTCCTTTACTGTATGTGTATCTCCTTAGCTTTGTGTGTGTAGTCCTGTTATTTTTGTAATAACTATTTGTGTAAAATAGGTATCATTGTATTTACATTGTGACTTGGTGGCTGTCACTGTACCTGAAATCTTGTATTTCTTTAGAGAATCCATCCTGAAACAACAGCTGATGGTGCTCCTTTAGCTGAAGAGATCTAAGGGCAAAATACAGATCGAGTGTTACAGGTGTAAATCTGGGTGGTTCATTTAAGCCTAAATAACACAGTCAAAAGCCTAGAAAGGCAAACGGCACTTGTTTATGTTCTGCTTGGGCTCAAAATCTCCTTCCTTCCTTCCTTCCTTCCTTCCTTCCTTCCTTCCTTCCTTCCTTCCTTCCTTCCTTCCTTCCTTCCTTCCTTCCTTCCTTCCTTCCTTCCTCCCTTCCTCCCTTCCTCCCTTCCTCCCTTCCTCCCTTCCTCCCTTCCTCCCTTCCTCCCTTCCTCCCTTCCTCCCTTCCTCCCTTCCTCCCTTCCTCCCTTCCTCCCTTCCCTCCTTCCCTCCTTCCCTCCTTCCCTCCTTCCCTCCCTCCCTCCCTCCCTCCCTCCCTCCCTCCCTCCCTCCCTCCCTCCCTCCCTCCCTCCCTCCCTCCCTCCCTCCCTCCCTCCCTCCCTCCCTCCTTCCCTCCTTCCCTCCTTCCCTCCTTCCCTCCTTCCCTCCTTCCCTCCTTCCCTCCTTCCCTCCTTCCTTCCTTCCTTCCTTCCTTCCTTCCTTCCTTCCTTCCTTCCTTCCTTCCTTCCTTCCTTCCTTCCTTCCTTCCTTCCTTCCTTCCTTCCTTCCTTCCTTCCTTCCTTCCTTCCTTCCTTCCCTCCTTCCTTTCCTGTCCTTCTAAATTTAAATAGAACAGAGGAAAGGCAAGAATCAGACATGGGCAAGAAAGATCAGCACAGATAAACCAAAGGTGTGTGAATTTCTCTACTAAAGGAGCGCTGCCTCAACTGGTTCTTGTGAGCCCAGAGTCCAAATGGTTTCCGTGGAGCACTGAAGAGGTCCACATCCCCTGACAGCTTTCAAGCTACTGACTGGAGAGGAACACAGGGTGGTGCTGATGCTGCAAAACAGAACTGAGTTTTGAATACGAAAAGGGCACAGAGGAAAAGCGGGGCCTTCTTGGCAATACTAACCCTCAGAGAAGAGAAGAACAACTTTGTCCCATATCAAGGGAAGAGTCATGGAGAACAAATTCAGTTTCTCTAAAAGTAAACTAAGGGAAAGCACTGAAGCACTGCAAACATGAAGGAGAGTGACAGCAGAGGAACAGTTTTCTGGTTGAGGGTCTGAACCGTGCTGTAGGTAATATCTAAATGTTATTTAAATCTTCCAGTTCTCTTCCAGTTCCTGAAAGGTTCTTACAGTGAGAGTGGGGCAGGTCTCTTCTCACTAGTGACAAATGACAGGACGAGGGGAAATGGCCTTAAGTTACGCCAGGGCAAGTTCAGGTTGGATATTAGGAAGAACTTCTTTACAGAAAGGGTAGTTAGGTACTGGAATGGGCTCCCCAGGGAGGTGGTTGAATCGCCATCCCTGGATGTGTTTAAGAGCCGTTTGGATGTGGTACTCAGGGATATGATTTAGCAGAGGTTTTTTAGAGATGGGGTACTGGTTAGGCTGCGGTTGGACTTGATGATCTTCAAGGTCTTTTCCAACCTGGGTAATTCTATGATTCTATGATTCTATTTTATCATACATCATATGATAAAAATCATGCTTGCCGTTCTCTCAAGAAATCCCTTAAAATATCAGAAGCACGGAGATATCCTGGAATTCCCAAGAATTCTTCTCCTACCCCATGAAACGGGAAAACCATGATTTCCCCCAGGATGCAGAAACTTCCAGTTTGGGGGAAGGTATCGAACCTCAAATTTTGCTACTGACTCACTGCTCAGCAGCTGTCATTCTCTGCTACGTTAGCCTGTAATGTGCAGAGCTACACATTGCACACTACTGAGAAGCTTCTCAACAGTGAAGAAGGAATCTGAAGTAAGCACAAGATCTTGCAGTTTCATCCCCAAACTCTGGGTGTCAGCAGATGCTCCAATTAACAAACTGTAAGAGGTGTTTTCTTCTCTTTGGTAGTTACTAGGCACCAAGTGCACTATTAACTTCATCTGCTTGCAAAAAGACCACCGAAAGCTGTGCTAACAGATGACCATACTCCTGAGCACTCTTGTTACTGTATGTCTGTATGAGACAGATACTCATTCAGTGCTTTCAAGGGAGAAGGCCAGATGATGGAACTGCTTCCCAGCTTGCACACAGATGATGGTGGATATTGAGCAGAACTGGCTGGCAGCAGCAGATTGTTTGTCGAACGAGAGGAAACAGCCGTCTCTTTTTCTATATGCTCCTTATGCATCCTTAAAAGTACTGTGTTCAGCTTATTAGCAGCACATGGCTGTAGGTCTCCTCTTTGCAAGAAAAGAAGCTCAGCTGCTCTATTAAGGAGGTACTTTAAAGGAAGATGAACAGCAAAGGGCAGACACTGAGTATTACTACTGTACTAATTGCTTCAAAATGTTTGTCAAGTGTCTAAATGACTAATGTCACTAGATTAAGACTGATACTATGAAAGAACTTGGGCTCTTTATATTTACCTTCTGAATCCTGAGCCATTTGCTGCTCATGTTTGCAAGACTTTATTTTCCCTGTTTCTGAGGTTCTGACATCATCACAGTGTGATAGCAGCTAACTTGAACGTGAGTAAGCCAAGGTAATGGAGCAGGGTGAGTACTCTGCCTTCTAGAAATCACTAAGAAAACAGAACCCAGGTACACTGCGATTTGTCATTCATTCTTTCTACTCTGCCTGTGAATTTCTTTCACCTGGTGATTGCTGATTTGGGCCAAGCAACTCCATTCTCTCACAAGTGATCTATTCCACTTGAGCAGAATGTCAAAGAACATATCAGCATGTGTTGACACAGGGGGAAAAACGGGGCTACTCTGCCTTCTGAATACATGATATACATAGGACTGCACATCTTCCTATGCATTGCCTGCCTTCTTCCTTTCTAGTATTCCTCAGCTTGTTATGATAAAACAAACAAACATACATTCACTGATGATTATTATTAAGCAAATGGTTTTTGATCTACACTTTTAACTCGTGACACTGGCCTAGGAAAGGCCTATCACAGTGTTTCATCTTAGGAGTTATCCCTACTTTGAGCACGAGTTTGAATGTGATGATCCCTTCCAACCCATATTTCTCAGCAACAAGGATGGACAGGGGCATAGTCAACAGGCAGACCCAATGAGAAGCACTTACCCAGCTTACATCAAGTGTACATGCTGGAATTTTCATTTGAGATGTAAAGCTTCTCTCTCCATCCATCTGCTCACAAAGCAAGAAGCCTTTTGCTCAGACCTTCCTGCTTTCCCATATCCCCATAAACATTTTAGATTTCTGCTACTTAACATATGATGCTTGATTACTTCAAGCTGGGAATGCTCCCGGGGATCACCTGGGAAGGATTGCAGTGCATGGTACTCATTTTCCTCTTCAAACCAAATCAAGTGGTGATGGTTTCCACCTGAACCTGATAAAGTGGAAATCTCAAGGATGTGATGATAATGAGAACCTGCAGCAGACATAACATAAAACTGATAAAAACTGCAGTTAATTTGAAAACTGCTTATACTCCCCACTGCTTCCACCCTTCTGTTAGTCCTAGGCAATCGCTTGTCTTATTAACCTCAGAGTTCTTATGTTTAGTGCTGAAGGTTGTTGGTTTTATCTCTGACCTGAAGAACAGAATGTCACAGGGGATCTGGTGCCAGCACACCACGCTGTTCTGAATGATCCCCCACCTCCTGCTGGGGCTGAGCAGAAAGAGCACTGCCTCCATGAGGTAGCCTTTGCAGCAAGCCTGCCCCTGCAGAGAGGCACATCAATACCTTATGCTTAAGGGCACCCAAAACTATCTGATGTGGCTGCAGGAAGCATTAAACCATTCAGCTGTCTGGGTCTAGAATTCTGCTTTTTTTCTCTTCCACACTTAGCTAAAATCAGCCTCTTCCATGACATCCCTCAGTCCTGACCCCATACACAAGGAATGAGCTTAGGATCAATCCCTTGATGTGTTACTATTCAGAATACCATTATGCTGCTATTTTCAGCCTCTGGTTACTTGTTTCTTTAATGCATTAGCAGCAAGAAACTATCCTTATCTTAATCTATCATCTTAATTCAGAAAGGATTGTAAATGTGCTGAAAAAGGCAATTCTTACAATTAAGATAAGAGCTTCAGAAAATCCCAAGGACCGTTTGTAAGTCTATTAAGTGAGTATTTGCCTCTTTTAGTATTTTCAGAAGGCTGACCTCTGAAACACGCTTTCCCTTTATGATCAGAATCACGGAGCTATTCCTTCCCTTCCCTTCCCTTCCCTTCCCTTCCCTTCCCTTCCCTTCCCTTCCCTTCCCTTCCCTTCCCTTCCCTTCCCTTCCCTTCCCTTCCCTTCCCTTCCCTTCCCTTCCCTTCCCTTCCCTTCCCTTCCCTTCCCTTCCCTTCCCTTCCCTTCCCTTCCCTTCCCTTCCCTTCCCTTCCCTTCCCTTCCCTTTCCCTTCCTTCCTTCCTTCCTTCCTTCCTTCCTTCCTTCCTTCCTTCCTTCCTTCCTTCCTTCCTTCCTTCCTTCCTTCCTCCCTCCCTCCCTCCCTCCCTCCCTCCCTTCCTCCCTCCCTCCCTCCCTCCCTTCCTCCCTCCCTCCCTTCCTCCCTCCCTCCCTTCCTTCCTCCCTTCCAAATCTCACCTGTCTATAAAGATAACAAGGATAAACTTCACCAAGTCCATCTTTTGTCTGGAAAGTGCCATTCATGGGACAATACAAAAGAAATGGGTATCGGCTGAATTAACAAGCAGACGTGTTACCGTTACACTCAAATGTTATTTTCACCCACTGCAAGGTAGATGATGGAACTGTAAAGAAAGGCTTAGACAGCAAGCCTGGACACCCAGCAGCTCAGTCCCAAACAGTGGCTTCATGCCTGCCTGTCACTGTTACTCTTGCAAAAAGACTCCAGTCTAAGGAGCTTTTTAACAGTGATTCAACTATCCAGCCTTAACTCAAGAGCTTTGTGCCATTTTGATTTTGATCGGAAAGCTTCTCAAAGAATACACCCATCATCTGTCAGTCGAAGGAGACTGAACTATTTCATTGCTTGTGATTTGTAGCCACTTGCTGGAGTGGCTAAACTCAGTACCTGCTACATCTTTGTGCTTTAGTAGGAGCTTATTTCTGACCTAGTTGTGGGTTGCTCTAACCACTGTACTACAGTGGCATATTTTCCTGCCCTAATTTCCCTTTCTCCATCTACAACGTTTCACTAAAAATAAATAAATAAGGGTCCCAAAGAGCTTTCTCTTCAGAAGAGAATTTTCCATTCCAAACAACATAAGCAAGTTCATTCTATATGCTAGATTTGAGCTTCCCTTGCCTCTGGCTTGTAGTGCCCATCACTGCAGTGCACCACTGCAACACCTTGTGCGTCTGTGCCTGGCACCCCCAGTGCAGCAAAGGTCTCACAAACATGCAAGCTTTGCCTATGTGGTCCTTCCCTGCCTGGTGCCAGAAAGGGCTGCTTTGGGGCTGGGGTGGAAAGGCACAAGTGCTGTAGTGCTGCCAGGAAACTGGTTTTGTTCCAGGAAGAAACTCACGACTGCATGCCAGTGCCTATTGTGGCACAGTGAATTCCTTGCAAAACAATACAGTAAATAACTAGGATGTGGACACCGGACACTGGCACTGGATTCAGCTCTTTAGAATTGTTTTGCTGCAGACAACATTTTAAGTGCACGCTTTATTGATTCCATATACTTTTCCTGCTGCTTTACTGGAAGCCAAGGTGACTAATTGACATGACTGAATAATTGAGGTGGTTCAGGTGACCAAGATGACTCAAACATCCTTTAACAGTGATGAGAAATGGCCAGGCGCAGGGACCTGCTGCTTTCCATAGAGAGGCACTGTTGAACTGACACGGATTATACACATCATTTTCCTTTACAGTCTTTTGTTGACCGTAGCACAGGCCCCAGTTACCCACAAACTAGAGGCACACTTCTGTACCAAGCACAGGGTCATGCTTTCATGGCCAGCTGCCAAGGCAGGACAAGCCCTTTGCATATCCCATGATAAGCCAGCTGGAATCTCATCCCCTTGATCCCGTGTGCACCTGAAAACTTACAATTCAAAATATCAGCTTCATACCATAAACATTAAGAGTACAACTTAGACTGCAGATGCTTGGCTTCTTCTTAGGGTCGGCGCAGAAAGCCTTAAAAACAATCCTATGGGACCATTTTGTGTGTAAAAGGAATATGGGAAACTTTCTGGATACTGCATCATCATGGCGACAAGTGTGCTATTACTGTTTATAGCACTATCAGCTGCAGTTGTCCTGTAGTCCCTTAAAGGAACCCAAAAACATTTGCTCAAGGGGCATTTCATGTTCCTTAAAAATCCCAAAGGAATTAGTAATGGTTTTCAACAAGCCCGATTGTCAGGCAGCGCAACTGATATCATGTAGACTCACTCTGTGTGTTTTTCCTACTATCCCTGACACTTTGTTTACACATTTTAGAACAGAAAGTCAAACTGAATGCTAACTGATAGGAATTATGGTACAGAAATCACAAGTGACATTCCTACCCGGCAAACACCTGGCTCGCTTTACCCAGCTTTTCTCCTCCCTGATTTTGATGTGCATGAGAAACTTTATACAAACAACAGGGGAAGAAAAATGACCGCAAGACAAAGAGAGAAAAGGAACTACTCAGAGTGCTGTCAAGTGCTCATTGTAAACCTGGGGAAAATAAAGCGATAAGAATCAATTTCTGCAAACAACGTTTCACTTGTGGTGTTTTAGGGACTCTGTAATAGCAGGGAACAAGAGAAAGGGTCACCGTGTTTTAAGTCAACGTCAACTTTAAGACATTCTTGTGCCTCCACATTTCACAGCTGTACCTCAGAAGTGGCGCAGACCTAAAGATTTCATGCACATAATGAGTAAATAAAGCAGCAACAAGAACAGGGGATTGCAGTAGAAACAGAAGAGGTTTTTCCATAAGGGCTCAGTTCTCACTGTGAATGGTTCAGCAGAAGGCCCCAAGCAGGAAACCTCCTTGAAATTACCATGGTCTGTATGGAAACAGACGGTGAACTACCAAAGCATCACTGTTTCAAGCTCTGCTCAACTGCAAGAAGTGTGCTGGCACTGAGCCCCAGTAGCACTGCAGAATCCCTCCCCCCTCCCTCCAGGAGCGCTGCTTTTTGTCCCATCTGTGAGGACTGCAGTATCACAAGTGTGCGGTGCACAATCCCCCATTGCAGTTTCCCATGGAAGAACAGCCAATTCACACTGCTTGTCCCTCCTCCTGTTGCCAGCAGTGGCATTGAAAGGCAGCAAAGAAGGGCAGGAGAACAAAGAGAGTGCAAGGAAGTGGAGAATAGGCATCAGAAACGTGGGGGAAGTGCAGGAAAGGGCAAACTCTGCTCTTGGTTGTTTCAGGCAGCTCTGGGTTATTGTAGCATGGAAGTGCAGCATTTGTCCCCTAAAGAGACAAAGGGTGGAGAGATAAATACACAGGGTCCTCATTTGGAGCAGATGTTTAAACAACTGAACTTTAAAAAGATAAAAATCAAGCAAATGTTTTCTTCAGAGAAGGAAAGATTCCTCCCTAACTGCAGAAGAGCCCTTTCATAACTAACAATGTGAAATTATCCATTAAAAACAAACCAACCAACCAGCCAAACAAAAGACAGCGTAGTTCTGTTCACAGCCAGAACGTGAAGAAAACTTCAGCATGAAAGTTTCAGCAGTACTGATGTACTTCTGACCACCACCAGAAGAGACAGCACTTAGCACAGCTCAGGGATGGAAAAGCAAGTTGCATGCTAAATCTAAATGTCTGCTCTGTAACTTGTGAACAGAATCAGAGAGGTGAGGGAGAAAAAATGCAGACCCACGCTACATTCATTTGTCGTAGCTCTATTTACTTAACTGAAGCCTGTGAAGACCTGTACCAGATTTGCTGTGCCCCACAGAGTTTATAACTGCCCCAAATGGGTACAAACCAAGCTGCAGAGGATGTGGTAGGATGCCTACTTGGATCTGAAGAAGTAATGTTGTACTAGGCGGCACTGTAAGAGCTATGTTCCTTAGTAAGAAATATTGGCATTAATTAACAACGTGGAGGTGCAGCTTTTAATAATTAATAGGGAAAGAGATCTTCTTAGAAGAAGAAGGGCAGTGGGTGACAGTATTGAATAATTCAGCCCGATAAGGAAAGGAACAATGGTACGGTAACTTTATACCTGATTATTTGCAACAAAATCCAACAAAAACATTTGATAGGCTGATGGCTTCTTGTGTTTAGGAAAGGGTATACATTGGAGATACTGTTTCCTATTGAGAAGGCAACAAACCACTTCTGAAATTGGTCTTCGCAACAAAATTAAAATGAAACTTCATCCAAGAAAGTGATTTTGTACTGGGTTTGCCCTCTGCCGGGTTTGGGACCAGAAGAACAGAAGGGTGGCCCAATAAGGCCTGCAACTCAAGTCAGTAAATGTGTATCCTTAGTAAGCCCAATTGCCTGCAAAATCAAAGCAGCTTAATTAGCAAGGAACAAAGAAAACACAAGGTATTGTTCACTCATCCTGTCACCTCTCAAAGCTCCAGCAGCAGAGTCAGGTTGTGCCTGTCAAGTTTAGAAACAGACAGAAAACTTCAGCAGCTGGTTGAGCATTCAGATTTAATTTGTGATCAGAAACGTTGGAGAGTTTTTAATGTGTTGCCTGGCTAGCAGCTGGGAGGTAGATGTACATCAGTAAAAAGAGCCACCAGAAAAAAAGTGTTTTATTTAATTGCAGAAGTCTGGCAAAATATCAAAGAGCATGGGGGGAAAAAAGATGCTTCCAAAAAAGATCTGAGTGACAGCCCGGGAAAGACAAAGGCTGCTGCTGTTCAGCCTCTCTGTCTCACTGCTGGCAGGGATCGATAGCTTGCTGTGGCTTTCCTTAGCAGACGGCTGCCAGCCAAATTACAAAGAACAAAATGTTTTTGGAATTTCCTTCTTAAATAGTTTCGATGACAAGTTCCTATTAAGAGTTGCTGTGAATTCACCAGAAAAGAGATGCAGCTTCCTCTGCTGACCAGGAACCAACCATCAGCAGCAAACTTCTCTGGAACCAAATCCCAATGGAGTGAAACTGCAGTGCTGTGGACTGAGTGAAACTGCAATGCTGTGTATTGGTACAATCGTCACAAGTGATCCTGGCTGGAGGAACCCTACACTCTTTGTGAAACCCAGCAAAAAAGATAAGAACACATCTTGGACCCTAATCCTGCCATGATGCAGTTTGTAATAATTGCTGAAAGGAGACTGAGGGAAGGGTTGGCCTCTTCTCCCAGATAACAGCAATAGGATGAGGGGTAACAGCTTTTAGCTGCACCAGGAGAGGATGAGTTTGGACATTAGGAAAAACTGATTATCTGAAAGAGCAGCAATGCATTGGAACAGGCTGACCAGGGAGATGGAGGTTCACTGTCCCTAGAGGTGTAGATGTGGCACTGAGGGATGCGGTCATTGAGAATGGTGGGGATGGGCTGACTCTTAGACTAGATGAGCTTGGAGATCTTTTCCAGCCTTAGTGATTCTATGATTCCACAGCAGGCACAAGCTTTTGGAGGGTACCAGTGAGCAGGGGCAGCGCTCCAGTCCACTGGAAAGAACATTAGAACATTGGTAAGACTGTTAGGAAGTGACAGAGATGGATCACTCTGTTTGACCACCTGCAAAAATAAAATAAAATAAAATAAAATAAAATAATAATAATTAAAAAAAAGTATTTAATGCTTAAGGGAAGGAAATACACACAGGTTCACTTGTTGAAAATAATAATAATAATAATAATAATAATAATAATAATAATAAAAAGTCGATAATAATTTTAATAAGAAATATTCAGACAAACCGCCTGTAATACAGAAATACCCCGGGAAAACAAATCCCCGAGTAGTTCTTTTTGATTACACAAGGAATTAAGCCACCAAAGGTATGGAAAAGGAAGGGAGGAATCTCCACAGCTTCCCATGCAACAAAATGGCTGAGGAGATGCCAGACCTCCCCGCATTGCTCTCAGGTAACTGAGAAACCTCCCTTCGTCCCCTCCGAGAGCACGGCGAGGGGACATCTCACCATCCCCCTCCCCCGTCCCGCCGCGGGGGCCGAGCCCCGTCAGCCTGGCTGGGGGTGGGCGGGCGGCAGAGCCCGGCCCTAAAGGAGAGCCGCCGCCTCCCAGCCCGCTCCTCGCGTCATTTCCATCTCTTCACCTTTACCCGGGAGCGGCCAACCAGCGGGCGCGGCGCCGGGCCCCGCTCACCTGCTGCCGGCGGCGGGGGCGGAGCGGCGGCGGGCTCCCCGCGGTGAGGTTCCCGGCGGCGGCACGATGGTGTGCGGCGGTTTCGCCTGCTCCAAGAACTGCCTCTGCGCCCTCAACCTGCTCTACACGGTGCGTGGGTCCGGGTAGGACGGAGGCGGCTGCTTCGGGTTTGTCGTCGCGGGGACGCGGCTTTCCAGGATCGAAATCCAGAGCTCAGCCCAGGCCGGGCGGCCTTCAGCCTGCCAGGCCCCGCTTGGCTCCGCAGAGGGGAATCCTGGTGTGAGTGAGCGGGATGGGGTCGGTTGTTCCGAGGGTTTGAAACAAGTGCCTTCCTGCGGGGAGCTCCGCGTGGGCGCGCTGAGCCGCACAAAGGGGCTGAGCGGGGTCAGGACACGCCTTGCAGCGGGAGGTGAGCGCCTGTGCCTGCCCGCCTTGCTGCTGTGAGCTGATAGAACCCATTTCCGTACCCCAAGGTAGATGCCCGATTTCTTCTGGGCGAGGTTCAGGATGTATTTCCAATAGAAAACTGTAAAATCTTCAATTGCAGCGTATATATATATATATATATGTATATGTATGTATTTCTCTTTATCTGTTTTCAAATGGCACAGAAATAGAAAGAAACGGGGTTGTGTGTAATGGCTTCCTCTTGCAGAGCTTCTGGAAAGGTAATACATGGTTCCTGTTGGCAGCCCTGTGTTGGACAGCCGTGCTCAGGGGTGTTGCACAGCGCTGAAATTGGGTGAGCTGGGGCTGGCAGGCAGTGCCTGTGCTTTCCTGATATCAGCCTGATCCCTTCGTGGAAGTAAGGCAGGAGAGCAGGCAGGTCTTATCGTTGCTCATCAGAACAAACAGTTCTCATAGACAGCAGTTATTGGACCTGATGGTAATCCCTAGGACAGAGCATGAGTGGATGTAGAAGGGCCTGTGTTGAAGCCAGAATTGCTTATTAATGAGCATCACCTTGTATTTTAAATACATTGCCTTGGAAAGGAGCAGAACAAAACCCTTTAGCATTGGGGAGGCTGTGCTGTTGCATGTGTTGCTTGGCGGAGTTGCAGAACAGAGATGTCCCTAAAACAATCTTTGAAGCATGCATAGTGTGCCTGGCTTACCTGCTGGAAGTCACCCATGGTCTCTGTGACACTGTATTGCCCATGCCAGCCCTCACCAGAGCAGAAGGGCCAAGTAGGCATGGCCTCATTTGCTATCCATTTTTGCAGGTAAGCTTAGCATATGTAGACTCCTCAAGGTGAAGGATTGCTCCACCCCAATTAGTCTTTCAAACTAACCAGAGGTAACGCAAAAGGCTTCTTTTTTTTCTTGCCCCTCTCCCCCTTTTTTTAAGCAGTACTTTTGAGTGACAGAAGGTTGACAGAAATCCAGATGGCTCTTTCTAATATAATGCATACACAGATCTCATTTTGAAATGCTGTGGTCAGTGGGTACTGTTTTTTTCTGAAGATATCGTCGCTTGCTCTTACAGCCAAAAACTAACCAGATCAAAAGGAACTGGTAGGTCTTTTGAGCACATTTAGCCTTGAAAAGGGATGATCTGATTCCTGAGACCTCCATGCTTCCCTTTGTAATACCTGCACAGTGTACCTGGATCTTGCCTGATGGCTCTGAGCAGAATTTACTTTGTGGGTGTCACTTGGTATTTTTCCATGCACATAACATATGCTTTTCTAAGAGGAAGGAATGACTTGAAATCAGAGTAACTAGAACATCCACCTGTTATTTCTTGTGTTGCCTATTAAGGACAGGCAAATTCGAAATGAACGCTTTTCATTCCTGAGTTGCAGAAATAACATATGAAATGTTTAGTAAGCCTGGAGGAACTGATCTTGCAGAATGCATGGACTTCTCTGTTTCTGGGCTAAATAAAACCCTGACAGTGTAACAACTGGGTTTTTCCAAATGGGAAAAACACATGGAAGACCACCAGAATAAGAAGTTAGTCTTTTTAAGCAGCAATAATTCACAGCAGTAATTGGTGGGAGGACCAGTGGGAGAGGTAGAAGCTCGGTTAGGTAATGCTTGAATATTTTTCCTGCTAGCATTGATTTGTGTCTGTGTCATGTGCTTGGAATGAATTATCCCTCAGAATTAGCGTCAGGGATTGCAATTTGTATTCTGCTTTTTTTTTGTATTTTTATTTAATTTTTAATTTTTTAATAATTCTGGAGTATCTGGGATTTCAAAACAATGAATTAGGATATGGGAGACTGATCTTGTTGTTGATGCTGTCCTGATCTACTTTTTATGGTAGTGCACTAAGGAAAAATATGCTGTGGCAGTGATTAATCAGTTACTGGTTTAAGACAAGAAGCTAAAAACCAACTAAGCTAATTGCTCGCTTTCCTTTCAGATGACATTTGCTGCCTGATGCTCTTTGGTTCTTCTCTGGTCTAAATATCCTTAGGCTCTGATTCCACTTTTAAATTTGTCTTATATGAACAAGTCTGGTATCTATGCTGAGTCTTGCTGACTTCATATGATTCCTCACGTGTACAAGAAAAGTAACTGATGCTGTTGACTTTGTATGCATAAAGTGAAATATATTTCTGGAGTTAGGTGGAAGAGCTGTTTGTCTGCATGGAAGTACTAGCCTTGGGTATCTGACCAATTTTATCTTTATGTAGTTGATCATATTCTCGTTTCCCTTTGGTTGGCAGACCAGTGCAATCTGTTCAAAATGGCTGCCCACAGAGGTCAGCAGCTTTCAAGGATGTGCACACATAACTAAAGCCTTCTTAACTCTCTTCTATTTGTTGACACAATAGAGGGGAGAGATGCCATCCAGTGGGACCTGGACATAATCAAAGAGTGGGCACAAAAGAACCGAATGAGGTTTAATCAAGGCTGTGCAAGGTGTTACGCTTGGGTTGAGGAAATCTGAGATAGGAGTACAGACTGGGAAAAGAACTCACTGAGAGCAGAGAAGGACTTGAGTGTCCTGATGACAAAGAGCTGGACTTGAACCAGCAGTGTGTACTTTCAGCCCCGGAAGGCCAACAGTATCCTCAGCTGTATCAAAAGAGCAGCAGCCAGCAGGGTGAGGGAGGTGAGCATCCCTCTCTACTCTACCCTTGCAAGGCCTTACTTGGAGTACTGAGCCCAGACCTGGGGCCCTCAGTACAGTAGGGATGTGGAACTGTTATAGCAGGTCCAGAGGAGGGCCATGAAGATGATCAGAGGTCTGGAGCACCTCTCATGTGAAGAAAGGTTGAGGGAGTTGGGTTTGTTAAGCTTGGAGAATAGCAGGCTCTGAGGAGACATCATTGCAGTCTTCCAGTACTTTAGGGGCATGGACAACTTCATAAAGACAAAATTGGTCAGATACCCTTACAAGCGGGTGGGGGACTGACTCGCTGTGTGGTCTGATAATGATAGGAGAAGATGGAATGGCTTCAGTCTATAAGAGGGGAGTTTTATCTTAGGTGTTTGGAACTGATTCTTTGCTCAGAGGGTTGGTAAGGCTGTCTGGAGAAGATGTGAATTCTGATGTCTGGCAGAGTTCAAGGCCAGGTTGGATGGAATCCTGGGCAGCCTGAGCTGGTGGGTGGCAGCCCTGTCCATGGCAGCAGGTTTGGAAGTAAAAAGATTAGAGGAGACCTTAAAGACTAAGCAATTCTGTGATTATCTTCCAGGTTCTAAGAACCCTGGTGGTTGCTGACTTCACCAATATTTGCTCACTTTACTCAGACAAGGATTTCCTTAAGCAGACAGTGTTTCTCCCAAGGAAGGCTTGAGTAATTCTGTTCAAGTGTGAACAGTTGATATCTTATTTCAAATCAGATTCTCAGAAAGGAAAGGGAAATTCCCATGGCCTGGCAAATGATGAAAGGTAGAAGTGGTAGCTGGGCCACAGGATTAAATGTATACAAATTAGAGTGTGTGCCCCGGTGGCGCAGCGGTAGAATTCCCGTTTGCAACACCAGGGGGCCCGGGTTCGAATCCCCCCTGTGGAGCAGGGGGTAGAAGTGCCGCTCTGCTACACAGAGGGCTCGAATCCCGGGAGTTGGACTCGATGATCTCTAAGGTCCCTTCCAACTCGCACAATACTATGATACTATGATATGATATGATATGATGATAGAGTTAAAAAAAATACAGTTCATTTGGTTGGTAGGTGCTGCTTTTATCACCTGAGCAGCCAATGAATTCTTTCTGCAGCAGCAAATATCACGTATTTTCCTTTGTTTTGATGAGCAGGCTTCTGGTTTTTCTCAAACCTAGAAGTGGCTATTTGCCATTAAGGTTATGTATATCTTTAGTACCACAGAGTTAGTGTCATAAGAGCATCCATATTTCCTTATAACATTAGAAAGAACCTTATTAAAGTCACTCATCTTTTATAGTACTTTTCTCTGAACTTGTTTCTAGCCTGCCTATTCAGTGCACTGTTCTTTGCATCGCTTCAAACTATTGGAATTCAAGTTTTTTCTTTATTTTCCCTCCTATTTCTGTCTGTCCTCTCAGTGCAGTTATTGCTCTGTTCATGCTATCTGTTACCTTTGTTAAGATTGCTTTCCTTGTATTAGGTAAATATGCATAGATGGGGAGAAAAAGTCCCTCATTTGGGCAGCTGTGCCTGGCATTTCCAGTCCGTGTTTCAGAGTGCAGTGCCAAGAGCTTGCCCCAGCGACAGCCCATGTTGGGCTGGCTGACTCCTTGTCCCTGCTGGGCGCTCAGCACACAGGGCAGCTTTCCTAGGAGCTACCTCTGCCTTTTCCAAGGACGCTTCACAAGGCATTGCTATGAGCTGTGCCATCTATTCTTGATGCGCAAATCAGGCAGCGGTACATAAGCTCCCAAGCACATGGCAGGGGGAGGTCAGTGTTGGTCACGTGGACTTAGTCTGTTTGTTTTCGTTGGCTTTTTGAGAAGGTTTCTGTGGTTGTGCTTCAGAATACAAAAGAGTGACTACAGCAAAAAAAAAAATAATAACAGAACTTTTTTTCTTCAGGAAGCGTGCTCAGGTGTGCTGTGTGTCAGCTGGTATCCAAAATGACAGTCATTTGTGGTGTGGGAGGAGAAGGTTACATGGAACATGGCATGGCTTGATATCACTGATATTTTCAGCCATTCTAGCAGTGCGAGTAGCCACGATCATAGTTTAAAACAAGCACGGATTAGAGAAGCCCTTGGACTGTTCAGTAGTAGCTCTAAATCATTAACTGTAGCTTACATTATTGATTATCTACTGCTATTTTCAGGTTGAGAGAGAGCCATGTTTGAAAGAAGGATCTGTGAGATCACTGGGCTTCCTGAAAACGTTCCCATCTCAAATTAAATAAGTAAACATTATGGCTGATAAGTGTTCCTGCCACACAGCTTCAAGGCTTCAATTTCCAAAAATGGGGCAGAAAATAGGTTAAATCCCATTGCTATTTTAACATTAAAGAAGCTCGTTACGTGATCAACAATAATTTGATAATAATTATTGGCCAATAGCATGAAGAACTCTGTACTCAGCCATCTGACCAAAGGAGCTGGGTTCTGAGATAAGAGATGGGAATGCTGCCTTTCACATAAATGTCTTGCTCCACATCATGTCCTTTCAGCTCTTCAGTAACCAGACTGCTGATTGTTCCCCACTAATTCTCAGGAAGGTGAAAGATTCTGCTATCTATTGGGAATCTTTTGGAAGATGTTGAGCCCCAGCTTTGGTTTTGATAAAGCTGGAGAAGTACTGTGAGGAGATAAAGTTGCTTACAGATTGGACAGCTTGCAATTGTGGTAGAAATGGGTTTCACTTAGTCTTATTTTGTTAGAGGTGAACGTTGTGCTGCCTGCTGTATTAACAGATGAAGTACAGGGGGCCAGAGGAATTGTCTTCTGGATTCTCTATTGCTGTGCAGAAATGATTGAGCAAGTTGAAGTGGAGCGCAGTAGAAATCTGACATCAAAATCAATACCGATTGAGATTTAAATTCTGAAGCACTCTTAAAATAGGTGTTGTGAATATGAATTCACAAACAGAGGAAGGGGTTAAGCAGGCTGGATATCAATGCATGTAACCTCTCTGATTTTAGTTCCTGTTCCATATGCAGCCTGACTGTTCGCCTCTAAATATTTCCTTTGCTGATAGCCGTGTGAATGCTGTATAATCTCTTTACCCAGAAGTGCTGAGGCCATATTTCTTGAAATTTAAGTGTTTAATTTACAAACTCCTTTTTGGGCTGAGGCTACAAGAAAACACCGCAAGCACTAAATTCTGTGTATGACTTGCTTCCTGGCAAGCAAGCAGTCCAACCTAGATGAAGTGCTGAAAAGTTGCTAGTCAGTCAAAATAGCAGATTTGTTTATGACATGCCATTGAGGGAAGGAGGAACTGTTCTGGGCATCAGAATTGTTTGTCGGTGATGTGGTTGAGTGATTTCTCTGTATCTTGGTTTCTTTTAGTAACGAGGAGTGTAACCTTGAGGAGAAGTACACAGGGGATAAGTGTGATGAGAAATGTATTTATCCAGTGTAGTAGTGGGGTGAATGAGGAACCATGCGAGCAGGAGAACTTGAACATCAGAGATATTGCAAAATAACAATTTATAGATTAAGAAGAAATTATTTTTGACAGAAGCTGAAGCCATCATGAGTTTGCTGGTCTTCTTCTCCAGTTAACTTACTGTTAACACAGTTAAGGCATTAGCTGTTATGATGTTTGTAAGGGAAGAGGAAACAAGCAGACAACTCTACAAATTACTATTTTAAACCTGTCTAAAAGTAAAGAAGACAGCAGATTCTCATAACTTGTAATATCCTTTAAGTGTGACATATATATGTATATGTGTACATATAACAACACCAACAAACACAACAAAAAACAATACATTAATATGTAATGGAAGATACTTAGAATGGAGTCTGATCCCTTCCACTGATCTTGAGCTTAAAGTCCCTAAAACCTCACTTATGGAGACATTGACATGAGATTAACATCTCGTCTGCAGGCATTACGCTTTGTTTTCTTAATTATCTTTTTCAGACTGCATAGTATTTGACCTCACAGTGAAAACTACTGCACTTCTCTTAGGACTCAAGCTGCCTGGAGCTCTGCTCAGGGAAAGCATTTACTTAATTTCAAATGAATGAGTGGTATATTGGATTATGTTAAGTCTTTGCTTGTGCGTACATTTTTAAACAAGGTTGCTGGAGTTTGTAATGGTGAAGTTACCGTGTAGCAGATGAGGGTTTGCAATTCAGAGTGCTTCTGTTAATTATCTGCACACGCTTCCTCTGGCTCTGTTTTTTCCAGTTTGGGGACTGTGTGTGCCTGTAGTATCTTTGTGAGACAGCTTTCACTAGTTTGAGATCATTTGCTCTTAATGCCTGTTTACTCCCTATGTAAACTTGCCTTAAGTGGATGGGACCATTTATATCACTGTGCAAGTACTTCTGAAGAATCATTCATTTCTCTTTTATTGAGGACAGCTTGTAAGAAGAGGAAAGGAAAGAGGACAGAGTTTTAGGAGGTGGTTGCAGTCTATATTTAATTAAGTGGTTCATAATAGTCCTTTGTCAGTGCTAAATCTGGCCCCTGTTCTTTTGGTAAACCTTCAATTTCTAGTGAGGAGAGTAGCAAAGTTTCTGCAGTGGAGCAGCCAGTGGTGGTGTGGGAGCATTGGCTGGGAGCAATTTTGGAGCTCATCTGCTCTGGGCAGGACTGTAAGTAGTGCTGACTTACCAGCGTTTATCTATCTGAGTCTTGAGAATCTTTGAGAAGCACCAAACCAACTTGCAGATTAATTTTATTATATTTTTTCTGATGTCCACAAGCCTTCAAGCCATTGCCTTGTGGCTGTTGCACTTGTTTTGCTGTCAGTCAGTCCTGAGAAGAGTTTGCCTCCCTTGTTTATGCCATGCTCCTTCATTTTCAGCTGCTATTAGGTTATCCTTGAACTACTACCTCTTTGTCAGACTGAACAAACCCAGCTCCACCACACTGATTTTCAGACATCACCTTTGAGGCTCCAGGCCATTTGGTGACCCTTTCCAGCTTCTCCCATTCCTTTTTGACCTTGGAGATTTGAAATAGGATGGTGGTGAAGCTGCAGTGTGAGTTTCCTTTGATCCCACTCCTCTTGGCTTTCCTTTTGTGGCAAGAGCAGACTCTTGGCTCCCATTCCACTTGGCAGTCTGTGTGATCTGCAGCTCTATCTCAGCAAGGCTGCTCAGCCAGTCTGTTCCCAAGATGCACAGATGCAATCCCAGCGCAGAATTTTGCACCTTGTGAGATTTCTCTTGGCTCACTCCTCAAGTTCATCAGGCCTGTCTGAACTGAATCTGTGCTACTTGAAGAGCTGGTTGCTCTTTATTTTTCAGTATCATTCACTGATTTTCTAAGGATTCACTTCATCTCACTGCTCAATTTGTCAATAAAGGCTCTGATTAATATTGACCCCTCTATGAACCCACTTACCAGCTTCCAACTGGATGCTGAGCCATCTAGCACTAGCCTTTAGCACAGCAGTCCATCCAGTCTCCATTCAGTTGTACAGTCCATTCCACTCTTCCAGTCTACACTTGCTCAGCTTACTAATGAGAGTACTGTGGGAAAATGGATTCTGGTCGTATTCAGTAGAAACTGGGCTGTGCTTTGGTCTATTTCTGGTAGGTTTAGTAGGCAAATATTTGAAACATCATTAATGAAGGCTAATTTTACATAACCTAAGATTTATGTAGATGAAATGTCATTTCATCTATGTTGGAAATGTAGATCAGAAAGCTTATTGGAAACTCATGTTTCCAGTTTCCAAGAATGTCATTATTTTGTCTGAGAGTAGTCTCCCAAGGCTGCTGCTGTGAAATGGCACTGCAGAACTGCATATAGGTGCATTGTTCATTCTGTTAAGCAATGAATAACAGGGAAAAATGCTTTTATTCTTCTGGGGTGGGCTTTGGAGACAAAAGAGTTGAAATGCTCAGTTTACACAGTGGAGTTTATTTCCTGAATATCTGTTTCTGAGCAATTAATTACACCTGCAGTGCAAGTTGATAATTGCTGACCTGCACGTCTGATATTTCCTTGGCAGCCACCTGTTGAGCAGGTAAAGAGAAGCCAGAAGGGATGATTCTGAGTGTCAAACCAAGCCTGAAGATGAAGGATTAACAACCATTTATTTCATCTTTCTTTCAAGGTGCAGAGGGAGACACGAGCTTAATCCTAAGTCTGTTTTGAAAAATGGCTTTCTGTCTCCATGTCAGTTTTAAAATGCAAGGTCAATTTTGCACATTTTCAAGTGGGCAGGAGTAAAGTAGTTGACAGTGACTTTGATCCATGTGATGTGTGACTGATTGGATGAAGTACATTGCTTGCTAGCCAGAGTCCAGTGACATGTCCAGTTTTAGATTTAGTGTATAACTCTTTCTACCAGAAAAGCTTTTTGGCAAGAGAGTCACAGTAATAACTTGTAATGTCACACGCCTTACTTTCATGTACATGTCTTTTGAGTAATGGAAGTTGAGGGAATTAACAGCAGCAAGAACTGGTAAACTGCTGCTCCAACACTGCGTGTATCTAACAGATATTTTAGGCACAGATTTTAGTTCTGATTTTCATTTTTGTAAGAATAAAATTGATTTGATCATTTTAGACTTAACAAATAACTGAACAAAGATCTGAACAAAATTTCAAGCATAGCTGAGGCAAGAGAAAGAGGCCTTGATGAAAGTGATTAGGAGATGCTTTTCCTGCTTTTTCTGCTTTCCTTTGTGAAATGAGCTGAAATGTAACATGTTCTGAGATGACACCTTCAAGAGTTGTGTGGTGGCAGTGAGAGTTCAATGCTTTGAAGCTTGATGTTTAGTAAGGGATGTAGAATTATAGAAGCATTTGGGATGAAAGGGACATACAGAGGTCTTCTAGTCCAACCCTCCTGCAATGAACGAGGATATCTGCAGCTAGATCTGGTTGCTTAGGGCCCCGACCAGCCTGACTCAGCCCTTTCTGATTGGAAATTGAGTTACGTGATTTCTTCTGTTCTTCACTTCTGATGCTTATGCAGTAAGATAACTCTTCCCAGTGGTATCAGACAATGCAATAAAGTGAGTGGGCATAGATTAGGATGGATAGATCTTAACTGATTAGAAAAGCTAATTTTTATCAATAACATTTTGCAGTTCATAGCCCTGTGCTGCAGACAATCAGAAAACCTGTCTGTGTTGGAGCCAAGGCTTTTTTGTTGTTTCCTTTCTTCTTCCCTGTAGTTTAGACTCATAAAAACTTGGCACAGCGTTTTGGTTTTAACTGAATGTGATGATTAAGGCTTTTTGTTTAGGGGAAACAAAACTAATGTGAATTAATCCTAAAGCTGTACTTGTGATTGAAAAATTTCCTTGACTTTGATACCATTCTTTTGTCACTTCATGTGGTGAAAGGAAAATGTAGGTATGGCAGATACCCTTGTATTTTTGTGGCCTGCCTTAAATTTTTCCTGAGGATTACTAGCGTGTAAAAACTTTTCTGAGGTGTTGTCCTCTTTGAACACCAGTGGAAGAAACACCCGCTGTGTTTTGATCTTGATGAGCATCACAACTTGTTTTACATCTTCCTTGATATTCTCTAAGATTTCCATGTTTCAAAAGCAGCATTACACAGGCCAGTCTTCTGAAAGGTATTGCAGCTGAAAAATACATCCTTGCCTGTTTTGTGTTGAAACCTAGAAAAGTTGCCTGCTTTAGGGTAAACACACTGAAATGATGGCTAAAAAAATCCCTCTGGATAAGCAGTAAAATGTCATAATACACCTTGTTTGGACAGAAACCAGCAAGCAAGCATAAATGCGTGCTCTGTATTTGGTGTGGAGTAAAATCATGCAGTTGGACTAAATTGAGCACATACTGGTTTTGATAACGGTACAACTTCTGGGTATTTTCTGGCAAGGTCAAACGTAAATTTTAACCTCCCAAGTTAAGCTGATGCTGTATAACAGAATGTAATGGATAATGTTATGCTTAAGTCTGACTGGTTTGGATGAGAGCATTAAGCATCCTGTGTGTTGGTCATCTGGGTTGGCTTTGTCTGCTGCTTACCTCCTGCTGTAACTCACTGCAAGATTTTTTTTGTAGCTTTTCATGTTGGATTTATTTATTTATTTATTTTTCCCATGTTTTTGGCATGGAGGCAGGAAAGGCTGGAGCTTTCTGCTTGCATAAACAATAAATTCCAGTAAAGAAACTGAGACAGATTCCACTTACCCTCCCTGAATACCATCTTTTAAAGGAAGGAAATAGCATAAGAGTGCTTTGAGCACTGAAATAGGAATGACTTCATAGTAGAGCTATTTTCCTGACTAATTATGTAGCAAAGACAGGACACCTTTATTGTTTCATGACATGCAGTCCTTGAGATACAGGTCTGAAAAATATATTTGTGTGACCTTGTTAACTTCTGCGTTATATCATATGCATATATATATATATACACACACACGTATGAACTATATGTATATACAGTAAATTTTGGCAGTGTGCTCTTTTCCATGTCCAGAGCTGTGCAGCCATGCTTTCTTTAACTATAGTATATTTCAGAATTCATCTGGGATTTTCATTCTTCTGTTCTATGAATTAAAGCTGATGATTTTTATCTTATTTGTCAATTCCATTATAATCCACACAAACTCAGTGTCTCTAGTCAATCACTGATACACAACACAGCTTGTCTGGTAGGTAGGCTAAGCTAAAACAACTCCACATTGACAGTGGTGAAGAAGATGTGTGCCTTAAAACATCTGGTACTAAAGTCACCTCTAGGATAAAGTGGAGAATTGGTTTGTTGAGGATTGTGCTGCATCTCTTTGTGCTGGAAAGAATGGTACCTTTCTGAAAACAGCTTTAATGTAAAGAATGTAGATGTGTGTAGACTGAGCCTCTTCTACATGCACGCTAACTCTGTTTTCTCTTCCCTCCAGTTGGTGAGCCTGCTGCTGATTGGAATTGCAGCATGGGGAATTGGCTTTGGCCTCATCTCTAGTTTCAGAGTTGTTGGAGTGGCAATTGCTGTGGGCATCTTCCTCTTCTTCATTGCCTTAGTTGGATTGATTGGTGCAGTGAAACATCACCAAGTGTTGCTGTTCTTTGTATCCTTCAGTGTATTACATGGATCACAGTTTGGTTCAAGTTACGTAAATCATCTGCTCCGGTGGGCAAAGACTCTTGTGGAAGGCAGAAATTCAGTCTTGTTTTGGTCTAATGCAGTCTGAATTGAACATAATTCCCAGCTTCACAGCCCTCTCTTCCCCTTCTTTTTTTTTTTTTTTTTTTTTTTTCACTCTGAAGACAAAAATGGTCCCTTTCTAAAAACCTAGAATCATAAATCCTTCTCGTTGTGTGCTCAACCCTAAAGCAACTTCCAGTATGTGAACTACTAATGTGGTTCAACAGTGGAGGACAATGATATAGACAGTGAAATGATTGGAGCTGGCAGAGAAATGCATACTCATATGTGCTGCCAATAAGCACTTTCTTTTCATACCTACTTTTTAATTGTGAACTCAGATTAGAAATGAGCACAGGCCATCTCAGCATGGTGCTTTACTGTCGCTTTTTGTGTTACTGACACTGCATAAGCAGCCTGTGATACTGCCTTGCATAACAAACTTGTTCTGTGCAGATGAGAGAAAAGATTAAATCAGATAATATTCTTAGTTTTCTGGTTGTGGGCTCCAAATAAATAACATCCTCCGCTTTGATACAATTTAATCTTTTCCACATCTAGTCAGAATTTGTCCGTAGGTTTTTTCTTTTTGTTTCAAATGACCTGATGTAATCCAATGGTTATGTACTCTATAAGCAAAATCTTTGAGAATGCATCTTTAACTACTGCTTCCAGTACATGATTATTCTTTTGCTAGTCTTCATTGTCCAGTTTTCTGTCTCCTGTGCCTGTTTGGCGCTGAACAAGGAACAACAGGTAAGAAATACTTTCTGATTTCTCAGTTAATCTATAGCATAACATTATTTTTATTACATGCACACAAGCATGCGTGTGCATACATACAGTTATATGTAGCCTTCCTCTAAATGAAGAATGTATATTTTAAGAAAATCTGCCTTCAAAAAACGTAGTCATTTGGTTTGGGAAAGACCTTCAGGATCATCAAGTCCAGCCACAAATCTGACCCACTACGTCCCATTACTAATCCATGTCTCCTAGTGGCTTGTCCACTTGTCTCTTAAATCCCTGCCTTTCAGCTGTCTTTTAAAAATTGTTTTGGTTTTAAAGTTTCTGTCTAGGTTTTTGGTTACAAGTGTAGCAGCATAGTATCTTGACTATATCATGTGTTCATCAGTTCCAAATAAACTGATGAAATCTACAGTAATGTTCTTACGTAATTGAAAAGGTGGTGACTGTATTAGGTACAGACCAGATCTGTGGGAAAGACAACTTCTGTGGGATATGGAGAATAATCTTTAGTGCATAAAGAAGGGGCAAGACTATAGTGACAAAATGGTCTACTTCCTCTATGTGTAACAGAGTGGTTTGTTTAAAATCTGAGCCATCCCAGTTAGATTAGTCATATGTCCCACTACTAGTGCTCTTCCCAGGTGTAGTAAGAAGACTGGAAGAAAATGAGTTATGACTGTAAACTTGCTGTTGCTAGGTGTTGCAATCTCATTAGCTATCCAGACTGTTTGAATGTCAAAGTCATTTTTTAATATATTATCCTGTTAGACATGGGGATCTGAAGGTTTTAATTATTGTAATTGTAAAATGTTATGTAATTGGTGGAGCGAAACTGGGTAAGCACAGCAGTTTGTGTTTTGTGACTTCTTTCCATTGAATAGGCAGACACAAGTAAGGTTTATGTTTGAGATATATTTGGAAAACTCCTGTTTTGACTCTTGTGCAGACAACAAAAAGGGATCATCTACTTTGCCTAGTATATTGCTTTCTATTGAGATAGAAAGCAGTTCAATTAATGTGTGTTTGCTTATACCTTCTAGAGTCAACTTCTAGAGGTGGGATGGAACAACACTAAAAGTGCAAGAACAGATCTTGAGAGAAATCTGAATTGTTGTGGATTCAGATTTTTTGACCCGAATGAAACCTGCTCTTCTGTAAGTTCTTTCTCCCATTGTGTTTGTTCCAAAATGTGTAATTTCTTTCCTAGTTGAAGGCAGAGGTTTTTAACAAATCTTTAAATTTGTTGTCACAATGGTCCTAAAGTCCTTCCTTAACTTGCTGGACACTTTATTGCAGAGCACTCTTTAAAGGTTGTATTCTGTCGTTATTTCTGTACTTGCTTTCCTGGAGTCTTAAAATCCCTAAAGTTTTGCCCATGGTTTGCAGTCTGCTACAGAGCTAACAAAATACGGTCAATCAGCAAAGCATCATCAAAAAATGGGATGCAATTCTCTGTCTGTTTCTGTTACAGGATTGCTTTAGAAGTCACCAGTGTCAACCATGTGCACCGATAATAGAAGAATATTCTGGAATGGTGCTCAGATTTGTTGGAGGCATAGGACTCTTCTTCAGTTTCACAGAGGTAAATGAATAGATTAGAAAATTGAGTGTTTTCCTCTCACCATCTTTAAAAATAAATAAATAAATAAATGAAAGCCTTAAAGTTTAGGGGTTTTATTACAGGAAATTACTGTGCCCCTGGTGGCGCAGTGGTATAAAGTGCTGCTTGCGGCACCGAAGGGCCTGGGTTCGAATCTCCCCTGTGGAGCAGGGGGTAGAAGTGCCGCTTCACTACACAGGGGGCTCGAAACCTGGGAGTTGGACTCGATGATCTCTAAGGTCCCTTCCAACTCGCACGATACTATGATACTCTGATACTATGATACTATGAAATTCCACTGTTGTCTCAGGAGTCAATTCTAATTAGGTAAATCAGCTTGTTGAAATCTGACCAAAAAAAAGAGCTGGGAGTATTTACAGCTTTATTTTTTTTTCTTTGTTTATTTACACTACAAACCATTGACTAGACCCCTCATTGAAATGCAGTATTGCAGGTTTTGCAGAAAGTTAACTCATTTGGTTTACTGTTACCCAAAAGTAATGGACATGATGTTGCTTTTTGTTTGTTTCCCCCTGGCCTTTGGGCTCCACACCCCATCTTTCCAAGCTCTTTGTTTTTAGGTTGGTTTTGTGTGTTTTTTGGAAGGGGGGTTGGAGAAGGAAGGGATTTTCTTTGGTGCCCCGTGTATTGCATAGGGGCAGTTTGATGATGGCTGGATATTTTAAGCATTAGGTTTAAAATATATAAATAAGTATATGTGCTTTATTAGTGAATAAAAATCCTCAGAGCAGATCTTCCATAACATGTTAAAATTCTGCTTCTCCTGTGTTGTGCAGTGTTCAGGCCATAGCTGTTACATCAGTAAGAGATATATCACCTAAAGCAGAACCCATCTCTCACTTCTGCCCACATTTATTTACTATAAATTTGAGGCTTCTCTTCCTGGGGTTTGGAGCTAAAGAGGGGAAAGGACAGAATTTGAAAATGTACTGGAGAAATAGCCTTGTTCTTAAGCTGTAGCTGTAGAATGAAAGAAGTTTGGAGGATGTTACTTTATTTATCATTATCCTAAAAAGAGTTTTATAAGTTTTTATCATTTAAAGAGGGGAAAGAACAACGATAGATGCTCCTATTCTAAATACTCTTCAAACATTTTTTTTCTGTGTTGCTGGATAGATCTTTCTGAGGAAGTTGCATTCTTTTCCTAATTAAGAAAGTTGTGTGGGGTTGTGCAATTTTAGCAGCAGTAAAATATCCTACACTCATGCTGTAAATTCATTATTAGAATTTTACATTTAAAATAAGTTTTCTAAAACTTTTGAAAGGTAGGAGGGAGACCTTAATAATATCTGTGTTTTCCTTTCAGATTCTGGGAGTCTGGCTGACCTACAGATACAGGAACCAAAAGGATCCCCGTGCAAACCCCAGCGCTTTTCTTTGATAAGTTTATAAAGGACTGAATCTTCTTTGTGCATCCTCTACTTCAGAATACTAGATCTCCATAGTTTAGTGTTTTCCTGTAGTAGGAATACTCTGTGTACCAGAAGGAAAATTTACCTTCCATATGAAGTTTGCAGTTTTCATCTTTAAATATTCACTGTTTTTCTTACAAGAATCACTATCTTGAAGTAGATCAGTGTATTCAGTAGCTGGGCAGAATCAGAATGCTGTTCTGAGCTGATTAAATAATTTTGTTAAAGACTTTGGTAGTTGGTGTGGTGAACTCTATTCAGTGAGTTTTGTAGCACTACTGGCTTCTCTGGTGTCCAAAAAAACCCAAGTGTTATCTGCTGTATTCATTAACTACAAAAATTCACCTAATTTCTCATTAAAGTGACAAAAATAAATGGTGGGTGTCTAATACTTGTTTGATTGTTTGTATGATTTGATTAGGGTTTAGGATGAGTTCTAGTTGCATTGTGTCTAAATAACAGTCTCACTCTCTTGTCAAGGTTATAAAAAAGCTGAAGTTGTTGTTTCGTTATTTTCTGTAGTGCACATAAGTGACTACTGTAATCTTCACTCCTCCCCTTCCCTGTTTGCTGTGGTGATGTGGTAGGTTTAGATTTCTTTTCAAAAATAAAAGTACTTTATTTTTTACTGGATATTTTCACTATGAGAACAATGAATGAATGTAATCTGCAGGTAATCAACTTGATCCTGTTTTTTTTCTTTGACATCTGAATGAAGTTTGGTATTTGCACGACATCAGAGTTGGTAGTGATCTATCATCTGGTTCATGTGATAAACTTGACTTGGTGTTTGGAAAGTTGTACAAATATTTTTACAGGTGGTGTAAAATTATTCTTGCAATAATTTAGCAGTATGTATTTCTCTGTTGTCCACCTAAAAGTCTTGATTTGATGAGAGATTGAACACCAGAGAGGGGAGGAGGGGAAACCAACTGTGTTTTCCACTAATTTGTTTTAAAAAGAGTAAAGAATTAAAGTGAAAATGTGTATCATTCACATGCTGAGTGCTGTCTGAGCAGAAAGAAAGTACAGTTCCTGGTCCAGCCTCTAACAGAAGTGATAGATGAGCTGGAAGATGTCAACAGAGTTGTCAACACCAGAGGTGCACGATGTTCCAGTTATTTCTAATCACAATGAATCACAGGCCTGCACAGTACCTTTTCTTCATTAAGCTGCTGCCTCTGGCACAGTAGGTAGCTGCTGTAGCCTGAAAAAGGCAGCTCTGCAGGAAGAGAAAGTGAGGCTTATTAAATTAAACTGCCAAAAGAGCACAACATCTGAGCGCAGAAGAAAGAAAGGGAGGCAGTGAATGTTAATGGTGGTAGCTCTCAAAGGGCTCTCCCTTTGCTGGGAAGATGCCTTCTCGCTTTGGCAAAGAAATCAGAAAGAAGATGAAATATATGTTTATCAGAACACTTTTAGACTGCTGTGTGCCTGGGGCTGCTCAAGAAGGAATTGTCATGAGGTTTCAAAGGGAAGTGTTGAACTTGAACAGATCATCCCAAAGCTGTCCTTGGCAGCAGTTAATTTTCCTAGTCTCTGAATTGTGTGTTAATGCAATAAATTAGAGAAGTATTAAGAAGTTGTATGAAGTTTGAAATAATATTCTGTGTCTGATTCAATTTTGATCCTTCTTTTTCATGATTTATTTGGAGTTTGGTTTGGGGCAGCTCTGGTTTCATTAATAAAGCAGGTGATGCTGGAATTTAATTGTGCATTTCTGAGGAAATAGTGAAAATGTGACAATGTTAGAGCTGTTACATCTCAGACCATGTAGTGTGAGTTTGCTTTAGTGTTCAAAAGACAGGTAGTGGAGTGTAGGGTTTGATTAAAGCTTTTCTATTTTGTAAGTATAACACTTTATCTTTGGAAGATTGTGATTAAAAAACAAATGAAAATAAACCCAAACAATTGCAAATTTTGAAATTCACATCAGAGATAGATTCACTCTCTACAGGCAGGGGGAAGGACACAATAAAACAGAACTATGCTGACTTTGGAACTGGGAAAGAGACTTGCTTTAGAGGCCTGATTTGCATGTTTGTATACAAGAGATGCTGTACTCTTCTAATGTATTTAGATGGGACTATTAATTAATTAATTTATTTATTTTTCCTCTTGAGAAAGCAGTTTTGGACATATAACATTTTTTCTTCTTGCCATTTTCTGGTGAGGTGCATTAGTTTTTCTGATTGTTTAGAGTCTGACTTAATTGCAACCAAGCCTTCTAGAAAGTTATTAACAATAGCAGAATGTCAGAGTAACAGGACAATTTGGGAGCATTCAGTGCTTACATTAACTGCATTTTGACCTTAAGTATGTTGAAATGCTTTCATAAAGCCTGTTATTTGTGTGCCCTCGTGGCGCAGTGGTAGAAGTGCTGCTTGCAACGCCGGAGGCCCGGGGTTTGAATCCCCCCTGTGGCACAAGTGGTAGAAGTGCCACTCTGCTACACAGGGGGCTCGAATCCCGGGAGTTGGACTAGATGATCTCTAAGGTCCCTTCCAACTCGCACAATACTGTGATACTGTGCTTCTAGAAGAAGCAGGAAGCTGTTTTCTCTTTCTTTAAGATGTCTGCCCATTTCCATCACAGGTTAATAACTGCCTAAAACCATATAATTCTTATGTCCGTACAAGAAAATCATCCCCAGTCTTACATAACATACTCTGTACAGCATCTGATTCCTTTCATGCGAAGATAACTGCTCATTACAAAAAAGCATTGTTACTTAGTGTAGCAGAAATGCCGAGTCGCAGCTTGAAATAGTGATTGAGGTGGGAAGGCAGGGCCAACCCAGGGGGAGCTCAGGTGCATGTAATGCCTCCGAGTGACCAAAAGGGATGGAGCCAGGATCCATCCCCTCCCAGACCTCATTTAAGGGGTAGCAGTGGAGGTGAGGGTGTCTCATCTGGACTTCCCTGCCTGCTGAAGGTCTACTAAAGGTAAGCAGTTTTTCTGCCTTTGTTTTGTAGCTGGGGCTTGTTCTTGTTTGTTGTGGCCTGGGATTGTGCCATCCTGCTACTATCGCTGTGCTTTCCATCACATTACAGCATTATGCTTAGACACTTCAAAAAGTCTTTAAATAATAGTTAGGCCTAGTGGAACTGTAGAAATTCCATGCACAGGAAAACCTGCTGATCTTGTGCACTTCAAGTTACCAAGTATATACACTTCAGAAATAATTTTCCATATTTTCTGAAGAGATTGTCTTTTATTTTAAGTTATGTGGCTTGAAGCCTCTGTAAATAATTGTATCCAGTGGAGGCTTAAGCCTTAAGGTGGTACCAGCTTGCATGGTGCTCCTCTTCTTAAAGGCTGTCAAGCACTACAGACATTACCATATGATTAACTGCAAGCATAGAAAGGTATGCACTTCTCATCTAACTGTAAAGAAAGGACTGGTAATGAGAGCTGGGCATAGGGTGCTGTTGCAAGAGAATGAATGAAGGGAAAGCATGCTGAGGAATGGAGCTCTACTAGCTGCTAAAACTGCAGGGAAAAGCTGCTTGGATAGAAGATAGTAAGCTGTGGAAGTAACGCTGATTTTACTCCAGTAGTGATAGATAACAGGGAGAAATAAAAAACACAGCAACATTTTGTATGTAAACACTTGAAATGGATTTATTAAAAAAAGAAAAATAAATCATTTGTACAATGGGGTCATACAGTGCTCTCCTGTATGTCTTAAATTAAAAGCCTCCAGCTTTTAAAAATGCTGCCCTGTACAGAAGTGCTAACATAAAACAAGTGTTTATGTTCATAAACCAGCACTATACATCACTAAATATCACTAAATAGTCTCTTCAGCAGTGTGAATGAGTGGAGGAGAGGTGAAAACCAGACTCAGTGGTCTTTCAGGGCATCCTCCTTCTCCTTACAGCTCAGTCTTCAGCAGCTTCAGTGCTTTCTGCATATTTGAATACACTAGAAATGAAATATTAATGCATGTTATTTTTGTTGCAACTTACTCTGCCAGTGACCGGTTACTGTAAAGAAATGTCTTTATTATTGAAGCCATGCTCAAAAGCCAACAGCTATAATGAATCTGATGCACTGTGCATCTTGTGCACTTCAGTAACCTGGAGCTGTAGGGCTTTGTAAGGTATTTTTTTTAAACACCTCATAAGATGAATATGAAAATACATCTATATTTTTCTGAGCTTGAATCCCCTCCACTTGTCCTTAGAGTACTTGTACAGCCAAGCATATAACAGGACAAGCTGATGCAGTCAGTCATGCAGTTACACCCTTCCCAAACCTACTCCTCTAGCGTTGGATAATGGTCCTTCAGCAAGCACTAGGTGAACACGGGTAATGTGTACTGCTATCCAGCAAATAAATGTGACTGCTTTGAGAACACTCTACTTACACAGAGAAATGTCAGAGGGCTCATATGCATAGAGACGGTTTGAGTATCTTCCGGTAATGTCTGCTCTCACAGTCAGGGTAGGGTCTGGAAAAAGGAAGAGGACAATTGCAGAGCACAAAAGGGACCTTGAAGCAGAAGAAATCTTCCTGCACTTTGGCTTGCTTCCTAAGTTTTCCTGCAAGGCAAGTCTGCTTCCACTAACAACCAACACACCTTCATTCTACGAAGTAACTGAACTTCTGTGTTAAAACATGTTTGCAGGTTTGTTAGGGTTCTGATCTGTGTTGTTCAGCCTTAGACCTGTGTCACTGCATGGCGCATGAGTTAACTCCACAAGCTGAGACTGCTTTCAGCCTACAGATCTTACTAAGAAAGAATAAAGGAAAGAATAAAATGGCCGTTGCCTACTGAAAATGGTCCTTTTGACCTGGGTTTATAGGAATGTGTTAGCAGTATGTGTACCTGAATACAGGGGGGCTGCCATCTGAGAGGTACTCACCTATGAACAAAATCCGAGGGACGTACTGGCCGTCAGGTGCAAGGTTCTTGTCTGTGGTTTCATACTGGAAGAAAGCAGATGAGGTTCCAGGTCAAGATTGCAAGACAGCATGTAACATGGATGTTTTCTTCTTTATGCTCAGTGTAATGCAAGCTAAGCAATACGTTAACCATTTCAGAAATCCACTGCCTGGGATACAATCTTTAAACTGCTAGAGTTGAGAATTGATGACAACAGTTAATGGCAGCAATACATTAAAATTTAAATACCTTCCTATTTAGTGGTTATGGGAGCTGGAGATGTAAGAGCTTTATGACTAAATCTATTATGCTCCAGCACTGAACATTTTTCCTAGCTAATCCCAGCTATAAAAGTGCCTACTTAGAGCTAAAAGAGCCACAATCAGAAGTAAAACTTTATTGCTTTCACCTGAAGCGTGAAAGGGACACTCACCACAAGGTTCAGGAGAATGAATTTTTCAGCCAATTTCTGTATTTCCTTATGTTCAGCAAAGACCTTCTTGAGTGCTAGAGTGAAAACAATGAGGAATGATAATTAAAAAAGAAAGCATGTAATATTGCCCTGGAGAAGAAAATTCAAACAAATTGATACGCGAGAATATGAAGTTCACAGTTACAGCTAATAAAATTGCTCTCTCCATTGCACTGATGGATGACTAACTCCCTTTTGTTCTGGGGTAAAGAGCGAGCCTGGTGGTACAAAACGTGTCTCCTTTTCTTTTTCCCTTTCCTGTGCCGAAGCCTCACCTTGGCTGTGTGGGCAGTCATCCAAGTGGTGGATAATCATCAGGGGCTTGTTGCTGCGGGAGAGGAAGGAACCCGGTTAGCGGGGCGGTGCACGGGGCGGCCGGTAGGGGGCGCCGCAGCGCGGGGGGCGCCCTACCTGTTCTTTGAGCGGAAGAGGGCTTCCTCGTACGTCTGCGTCCAGATGAGCTGGTCCCCCCAGCCTGCAGGGGAAAGGAGAGGGTAGAAGAAACTCACATACATACAAGTGCGATCTGTGCTATCTATGTGTTGGGTTTTTTTTTCTTACCTCTGGAGAGTGTTTGAGGCAGTTTTGGTTTAGTCTCCTTCGTCTCCTTCTTTCCTATATCTTTTGCCAGAACGCAGGAGATGGCCACGAGCAGCAGGAACGCGGACACGTAGCTCTTTTCCATGGCTGCCCCTGGGATGAGGAAGAGAGCCTTCATTTCTCCGTCCCTCCCTGCTGCTGGTTCTGAGGTGCAGCCGGAGGCACCGCCGTGGTCAGGTATGCAGCTGGGTGAGTCAGCTGACTGCTCCAGGTGGAAGCTCGGGGGAGTGTAAGGGAAGGGAGAGGTTTGCTTTGCTAAGGGTCATGAAGGATTTGGCTACTTTCTGCTGTGTTGGTGCCATTGACTCGTGGTCCTCTTAAGATGCGCACCTGTGTTAAGTTTCTCTCTGTTCCTTTTACATATGTTGAGTTTTCTCAGTGAAACAACAGTTTTGTCTATTTCAAAGGTACTTCTAAGTCCTAATCAACTCCCATTTCTCTCTGGATCTCTCACTGATAAAGTAACTGAGCAGTTACTCGTGTGGGTTCTTCATCGCTTGCGCAGCAAGAGCAACTCAAATGAGACGTAGAAGCCTAAGCTGGGTTTAACAGTGATCCATTAGCACAGACACAGCCAAAAGCTGCTATTGAAACTTTACATCCTGTCTTCTCTCATTAGCATCATCTAATCCTGAAAAGCAGTAGAATCTATAATAGAATGAGTGGGGAACAGTGAGAACTAAAGTGCATTTTGCCATTATAAGCAGCACAAAGCAAACTGCTTGCCCTGCACCTGACTAAGGCATGGGGGTGGAGATGAGTCGTGACTGATGGAAGCTGCTCAGCATTTCAGCTGGGATGCTTTGAAGGGGGAAAATCCTTTGCATGACCCTATATTTTTCTCATTAAACTTATTCCTAAAACTGAAACATCAGTATATTGGGTACAGTAGGAAGACCTAAGAAATTCCAAAACCAATACAGAAAATTCAAAACATTCATGCAAGAAAAAATTAAACAGACAGCTTTTAAAATACAGACAGTGAAAATGAGAAGGAAAAATAGAATCTTTTCTCTGGGTAAGAAGTGCAGGAGGAGGCATTAGCTGAATCTGCATCAGTGAAACAATGCTCTTAACTGCAAGGAGTCCAACAGACCTCTAAGCATCCATAGAGCGGATTTCAAGGGAATGGAATAGGATTTTGCAGGAGACTGCCTGTCCCAGGAAAAGTCCCCTTGGAAAGGGAAAGAATTGAATAATTTTACATTACGTATAATGGATTTTCAAGGCTACCTCGTGTTGTTTTGGCTGTAGCTGTGTAGAGGAAGTAATGCTTACTGAGAGGAATTAAAAAATAAAAGGGATGACCAGGAAGTCCAAGACCAGGCAAAGTTTACACTGTTACTGGTGCAGAAAGCAAAGAAAGACAGAAATATTAAACCTCCTCTTTGAAAACTTCCCCTTTGGAAGGCTGTGTGCACCTCTGCTTAGTTTTCTGCTCCATAAAGCCCCTTTTTTTCCCGCGCCTTGTAACTTGCAAAGACAACATATCTGTGTATCCTTACGGCTAGGAGCTGTGCTGTGCCCGCACTGCTGCCTCTCCCTCCCATTGCTGTAGCCCCAGTTAGCCTGATGTTATGCAGGCAGTTCCGAAGAGTGAGCGCTGCCTTACCGTGTGTGCTCAGCCAGGTGCCTGCTGGAGTGCAAAGGTGTTCCCAGTCACAGTGAGAGCACCACGCTCCCTCCTGCCTATTTATGCACCTTTGCACTCCCCGTCTCCACCCATGAGCTTTGAATTTGAATACTATTCCCAAAGAGCTACACTTGCCAATCTTTTTCCTACCAAAGCATGCAGGGTTAATTTTGTTGTGAATTCATGCCACACTTTCCTGCCCTGCACCGACTGTAAAGCTCAGAGATGTTTCGGGGGGGCTTCTTAGGACATTTAGGAAAGTGATTTAAAAGTGCTGGCAAAGATCCAAGTCCAGGTAAGCTTAAGTCGAGACTCCTGATTTGCCTGAGGAGTGATTTGTCTGTTTTTGATTGGTTGGAAAACGCACACGGGTCACCCTTCCTTTATTCCTCTGAAAAAGTGAAATTGGTGACTCAGAGCTCCAGATGTTAATTAGGTAATTAACTGTGCACGTTATACGTGTATGTATACATGCAGAAATAACACCGCACAAGAAAAGTTTAATGACATGTTAGAGAATGGTTATAAAGCTCTCAGCAGGGAGGTGTTTTGTAGCTACAAGTGTAACAGGTACAGGTGTAGAGGTCCAAGTGTGTTCATAAGCTGAGGCTTAAATAAGAGTTTAACTCAAATTCCAAGTTTAATTAGTTGTGTGGTCACATACACCATGAAAACCATCCCTTTTGGATTTCAGATACTTGTACAGCGAGGCAGCATTCTCCCACGCATCCATCTTGGTGCCACAGGGCCTACCCAGCTCTTTCCTCAGTGCGACAAGAGGGTGTTTGGCACAACTGGCTGAAACTAAAATGTGTTCCTCTAGGTGCAGGCCTCCTGTGTTCTAGTGTGATTGAAACTACAGGTTCACGGTGAGGGCTGAGTGTTACTCAGTTGGATGAGCAAAACCCATCCGATGCATGGATTTGCTCTCTGAGACCTACACTGCTCTCTGATGGCAGTTCATGGCATGAATATACTTAAGAGAAAATAGTGCTTTGGATCACTTTTAAAAAACCTTTTATAAAGAGTGATTGGGAAAATGGGGTGAGAACCATCTGCTTTTACTTTGACATGTACAGCAGTACCATGCTTTGCTTATGTGCCTGACATATGAAAAGGGTGAAATCCAGCTCTCAGGGAGGCCAGTCACTGTACTGTCCATTTCTGTGTGGTTTATGTCATCTGTAGTCTGATCAAGGAGCAAAAAGAGTAAAAAGTCAAAGATTGGGTACTCGTGTCTGAAATCTCGGCCTTAGACAATCAGAACTTAGTGCACTCTTATTGACTGTCTTTTCAGGCTGCACCTGATACCACCTGGCAGTTTTAAGTCTCTAACAGAAGTTTTTGTTATTCTCTGGTTAAGCAAGCTAATGTGCAGGTAGGCTTCTACTCATGCACTTGGAGTAAAAATGAATGTTGTGTAAAACTGCATTCTCAAAACTGAACACATATACGCACCTTAGCTCCAGCCTTAGGTGAATTTCTACTTATTTTGTACCTTTGCTTTCTTCTGTTTTCAGAAGATACACTTTTGCCCACTTTCATGTAGCTTTATGCTGCTTTTTAAGAGTGGCTGCCTACTGGAAGTTCAGTTATTCAGACACAGCTATCACAAGGCCTGTGCTGTCATCTTAAGCCAGGTAGTCTCAAAGGTGCTGGTTAAACATGTCTCTGAATTAGCCTCGTGCTGGGTTAATGAAGAGAGAGGGACCTCAGCCTTCCCCACAGTTCCCTGCCTGGGTCTGAGGCTGCACCAGGCTGGTTGATGTGAGTTGGTGACCAAATCCTGCCCTAAATATTTCAGGAGAGCCTGAAACAAAGCAGGCCTATCCGAGAAGGTTTTCCTTTTTTGCTATACAGACTCCATTACTGCTGATGTTTAACATCTTTACAAAGCTCGTAAATGGATTTCTCTTTTGGTTTTCATTCCTATGGTCTGTAGGTTGCCTTGCTCATCATGTTACACAGGAATCATCACACTCGGCACTGGTATTATAGTCCTTTTAAAGTCATTTTGTGTAGCTGATGCTTTTTTTTCCTATACTCTGTAATAAGTTTCAGACCTCACACAGAAGCACAGGGAATTCAGTTCAGCTGGTTTTCCTAATTTCATAAAAAATACATGCTTTCAAGCCATGTGATCTATCGCTCAGAATAAAAACAAATGCTTCAGATAGGAGGAATGTAAGCAGAGAATGCAATGGCAGTAACACACTAGAGATACTCCAAGTCAAAGCCAGAGAATGGTGCATCTCTGAATGGGAGTCAATGAGCTTCCAGTGCTGCCAGAGCAGTGGCACTTTGTCAGTCACAGTGACTGAAGGTGGAATACATTAATACTTCCTGCTTATCAGTAATACTTATAAAATTGGATAACAGAAGAGATGGTTTTAAGAAGAAAAGATTTAAAATACTGTGTTCTTATAAGTGTATGATCTTTTGATCACTGCTTTCAAAACAAAATATCATTCTGCAAGGATTTTGATGGCATTCTTTGTCATTTGTATATGGAAATTTATAATACAAGTCAGCATTACTTGGTATAAATCAGTGGTCTGGAATGAACTATCTTCAACATGGCCTTGGATAAAGATGAGGATTTATTATGTAACCAGTTCTTATATTTTTTACTCTGTTTTGAGCTGTGAAATACTGGAATATCTGGAAGGCACTGCTGAATGATGTGTTAAAATCCTTATGTGGTTTGAACAGCCATAGCAAATACACCTGCTCTGGTATTGTTCAGTGCTCTTTCTTACAACAGTAAGGAAGCTATCAAGATCTGTTACCCAGGAGCCTCAGGATTTTCAGTGTACATGGAACTTGATTGTTCACCCTGTATTTGGAAAGATAAACTCTTAGATTTGACTTTGAAGTGAGATATTCAGTGAAGGATGAGGAAGGGTTCTTTGACATGAGGGATTGCGACGAGGAGCGTACCTCAGCCTATGGAGAAGATTGATTATCTGGTCTATCTAGCTGGGTTACTTAATTGTAACTGGGAAGGCTTCATGCCTGAATTCTTGCATTTGGCTTAAAGCAAATGCATTTTAGTTAGATTAAGTAATTAGCTGTGTTTAAAACAAAACCAAAAAAATCTGTACCTGGGGTTAAAGCCAATGACTTCAATCTGAGCAGCTGATGTTTGGATTTTCAGAATTCCTTGAATCTGTAAGCCGATAGTTGTGTATTTTAACTACACTGTAGTACATGAGGATGGTCAGGGGACTTTGGGGTATTGAACCGCTTAATTTTGTTCCTACTATCACAGAATCATAGAACCATAACATTACCCAGGTAGGAAAAGACCTCAAAGATCATCAAGTCTAACCACAGCCTAACCATAGTACCCTAACTCTAACAACCCTCTGCTAAATCATATCTCTGAGCACCACATCCAAATGACTCTTAAACATATCCAGGGATGGCAATTTGACCACCTCCCTCGGGAGCCTATTCCAGTGTTTAACTACCCTTTCTGTAAAGAAATGTTTCCTAACGTCCAACCTAAACTTACCTTGGCGCAACTTGAGGCCATGGAGGGTTTTTAATTAATGTTTTTCTGGTAGTCTAAATTGCTTTTAAAACCTGCCTCCCCTGCTCATTGGCTGATAAACTTTGCTATGAGGAAAGTAGCTTAGTTGTAATATCCATAGTTCAGAGGTGTTGCTGGAGCTGCCCCCTTACTGTGATCACTGTTTGTCTTTTTGTATTCAGTGTTTTTATTTTGAATTTGTTTGGTTATCCATAGCCCAGATGCAAAGTATTCAATTTTCCTACTGGTTTACGTCAAAGATGAGAAGATTTTCAGTTTCTAGTGATCATCAGTGCTCTGTGCACTGACAAAAACTTCTATATTTTTTTTCTCTGGAACACTTCAGATGTCAAACCCCATCTATAAATCAGCTGAAGGAAAATAACAATCCTTCTTGCAATGGATGCAACCCTGCAGCAGGATGTGCTCTGTGTTTCTATAAGTGCCTGACAGGTGGCCACTAATACAATGAGAAACACGGGATGCTGGCACTCTGACTCCAGAATTGGTCCCAAGGTACTAAGGTTGAGGAATCTCTCTATTCTTAAATGAAGGGTTCTCTCCTCATTGACTTTTTTTCTTTTTATTTTTGGATGTATATCCACACTGTTCAGTAAACTTGTCTTCCCTGGAGTGCTGTGTGCAGTTGTGAAACTTCAGCTGATCCTGCTGACCTGAGGACACAATTTTCAGCCCCGCTAAAATGTGTGCTAATCTCACATGATTAAATATTACTTTTGTGTTCAAGCTAATATCCTAATCAGCATCCCCTCTGCAGGGGAGCAGAGTTCCTCTCTGTTGTTGGTGCTGCTGGTTTTCTCCAAGCTGTGCAGGCTGTAGTGGTGTTGGCAATACTGGCTGGCATGATGCGATCTGCAGCAGCCTCTGTCTTCTGCCAAACTTTTGATATTGCCTTGGCTTGTGCATCAAACACAGAATGTGAAGTTGCAGTGACTCACTTGGATTGCTTTGTTCTAGAGGACTACATCTTACAGGTTCAGCATATAGCAGTGGATGATAAAGCAGTGTATAGGAACCATGAGCTGTGGCTTGGGAGATTCGTACTGGACATCAGGATGATCATCTTCATGAGAAGGGTTGTGTAGTGGTGGCACGGGTTACCCAGAGAAGTGGGAGGACAGCTTTGCTGTCAGATTTCCATGAGCTGGCTTAATGAAGTCTGGATCTTATTATCATTCAGTGATCCTACAGAGGGGAGGGGACTGGAAAGAGGATCTTTAACCTGTGCCTGACTTTTAACTGTTTAACAGTTTATAACGTGAACCTTGCAATTACGCAGCAGTCTGTTCCATCTGGTTTATGCTACCAGGCAGTTCCTACTGTTTCTGAAGGCTTCTTGCTACAATGCTTGTTGGCAAATATTGACATAATATACTTTATGTATACAGTATCTTAATGATGTGTCATAGATCACTGGTTTGGCTTCCCATTGAGAAAAGTCTTTCTGTTGCACAGTGCTCCAAACTTCACATTTTCCTTTTTTTTTTTTTTTTTTTCCTCATCTGTATAAATATATACTAAAGACTGCCTACGTATCTATGCTGGTTTCTTACATAATCTCATATTTGCCAATACAACAGGAACATTAAGGACAAATACCTCATAGACCTTAAAAAGGTCTTAAGAAAGAACCCTTAAAAATCCTTGTAGAGCTACAAGTCCTGACAATACCAATGACAAAATTATTCCCCTTTTTGTATTCTCTGATTGTATGAATGTCATTTTTTTCTTTCTTTCTTTCTGGATTTTTCACTACTCTTTGTGCCTAAACTCCACTTAGTGGGTCACAGAGAAGAGAGTCTTCCTCTCTGTTCTTTTGCAGGGTAGCTTTTTATTGCCAGTAATCTCCTAGCACACTTTGCCAGTACACTACTGTGTGTTTCTTGTTAAGGAAGGAGAGTTTGTGCAGTATGCTGGCACAGAATCAGGATCAGTGATCATCCTCAAAGGTCATCCATCATGAGGGGAGTTTGAGCCATTCCTCAGTCAGAAACACATCAAAATGCAGTTAACTTTGGTGGGAGACATGGGGTATGTCTGCAGTAACATACCCAGTGATAAAATAAGAACTGAGAGGAGAGTGATGTAGATCAAAACCTGACTGAACTGCCTGTCTTGAAGGGCTGTGATCACCACCCTGAGGCTTTCGCTAATGGGACCCTTCAGCAAAATGCTGAAGGGTCAATACCCAACATAATTTAACATCTTCATTAATGGACCGAAAGAATGAACCCTGAACAAGTCTGCAGGTGATACAAAGCTTGGAGGAATGACCAATAGACCAGATGGTTGTGCTACCCTGCAGAGGAACATTCACAGGTTGGAGAAATGGGCTGATGGGAACTTCTTTAAGTTCAACATACAGCACTGCAGTGTCCTGCACCTGGGGGTTTCAACCAGCTTTGCCAAAAATGACTTGTGGGTCCTGGTGGGCAAGAAGTCGGACAGCATCAGGTCCTTGCAGCAAGGGCAGCCTGCAGCCCTGGGCTGCGTTGAGCAGAGCGTTGCCAGCAGGTTGAGGAAGGTGAGGCCACAGTGTGGAGCATTACAGAACTCCATATACAGCAGAAATATGGACATACTGCTGCAAATCTAGAAAATGGCATTAGATGTGGTGAATGAGCTGGAACTTGAACTCCTCCTTTAGAAGAGGAGGCTCAGAGGTCTCTTATGTATCAATATGATGGGTAGAAGTGGAGATGACTGACAAGAGTCTGGCTCTTTCAAGTGACAGATTATTAAGAGAAAATGGGCCCAAGTGAAATTTAGGAACTTCAATACAAATATAAGAGAAATCTGTGTTTGTTTGTTAATTTTATCATTAAGATGATTAGACAGTCGAACAGGTACCCTCAGAGGTTGTGGACTTTTCAACCTTGGGCTGCAGAATTAGTCCAGGACTCAACTGGATTGGCCTGAGCTTCTCCACCTGACCTGTTTTTGATCAGGTGGAACTGGACTACATGATTGCCAGAGATGCCTTTCTTTTATGATTGTATGTATGTAGCATATATGGGAGAAAGCTTAAATAGTACAGAAGTGAACTTCTAATTGAACCCAGACATATTCCACTCTCAGCTACTGCTGACCTATTGCCACATAAAAGCTAAATTAATAGAAGAATGCAATAGTGCAGTCACAGATTAGGATGCTATTGCTGGAGCACTAATGACTAGTTATTCAATTTTACACAAGAGATGCTCATGTTTCACCACTGTGTGGATCATATATCATAGAAATGTTGTTATACGATCCCTATCAGAATAGTTAGCTGGCTAATTAAACCAATTAGAATGACTTAAGGATACGTGTACTTAAAGTTTTGTTTAAACGTTTTGCCTGGAAATGGCAAGCACACTCCCTCAGGTGGTGACACTAAACAAGCAGTATCAGTCACAGGGAACTGATAGGAGAATGGGTGTTACCACACTCCTGCTGGCCCCATTCCAACTGGTCTCATTGAGGCTCTATCTTCATGTTCAAATGAAATGCTTTCATACCTTCAACTGAGAGTGACTGAAATAGAAGTGAGCTTAAAGCAGTATGGTCAACTTCATCCAGCTTTTTTCTGTACCCAGCTGCACCACTGGGAGATTTCATAAGACAAAGGGTTAAGTCACAGGTGGTCACACCAGCTGTGAAACTGAGTGGGAAAGATGGAGAAGGGGGAATGATCTGAAAGCAGAGCATTTAAAGACTCACTAAGGAGCTATATATGTGTAAAATTGTGTATGCTATAGATGGTCTGATAGGGTCTACTTGTGCTTTTAACCTGTCTGAAAGGAAAAGATTAAATATGGTGCCACTTCTTGTTTTCTGGTAAAAGGCATGTAGCTATTCTACTTGATTTAGAATTGAATGTAAGAGCCCTTTCTGAGCAGCAGTGGGCCAGGACTTCAGTTCCTGCTCTCCTTCTGCACGCCGTGCAGCTGCTGGAGCTTCTGAGCAAACAAGCAGGGTCTGGTTGGTACCGGCTGCCCGTTACGCTCCACAGGTGGCACCAGTGGAAATAACCTGTGACCTGCTTCCTACCATGGTGGGGGTGTGGAAATCAGCAGCACAGGGAATGTACCTGTCAGTGGTTGATTGGTCTTTGCTTAGTGTGGTGCTGGTTTGGTGGATTGGCTAGCAGTGCTAAAATACTCATTCAATGCAGACTGCTGCTCCCTTTGCTAATTGAGAGCTGTCAATGCCAGATATCTTATTAAGAAGCAAAAAGTCAGAACGAAATGAAGGCATTGAATGGCTGACTTAAGGGCATGATGTCAGTTGTTCAGGAGAGAAACAAAGAATAGAGGCTACACTCTTCAGTAATGCACAACATGTGTGCCACATGCTTCTGCCAACAGCCCTCTGGCATAGAGGCCTGTAATGGCCTATTTTTGTTTCCTCTCAGCCTGCTGGTGTGTTTGCATTCATCAGTTCTCTCATCTGTAAGCTAAAAATGATGAATATTAGTTATTTTCATTATGAGCTTATATGACAGATACAGCCTTCATCTTTCTTCTGTGATTTTCAAATAACCTGCAGATAGTTGGTAGGCTCCACCACCAATTCTAGCCCCATAAACGTTCTGTTTAAAAGTTTAGAAAGGTAGACACAAAGTTGTCACCCAGGAGCCCAGAATAACCTGCAGCTTTGGATGAGTTTGACGTGAGCACTTGGGTGTTGCAAATGCCATCCCTGTGTACATGAGAAGCTGTGCCCATGGCCCAGTGTCACTGTCTCTGGCACATTCTCCTGTAAAACTTTTCTCTCTTTGTACAGAAGATGACAGTCTATTAAGACTGTGCATCCAGGTAGTGCCTTCACTGTTGTTGAAGGTGTTCATTCCACTCAGGTTTCTTCTTTCTGTTGACCAATAGGATTGTAGCACCTGTACTTCCTTGTGAACTTCCTGGTTGATGTGTGTGATGTATCAGTATCTCTGCAGGGAACAGTCCCACTTTCTGCTCTTGCTGTGGTGGCTGAGCACCAGAAATAAATAAATAAATTTCTTAATACTGGTTATATAAAATAAAATCATCTGAAAAGCCTAAGAGCCTATGTGAGCAGCAGCAAGCTACATCTTGAACTAGGAGACCGTCCTCCAGATGATTATCACTGCTCTGCCCATGAAACTTAGGTGTTAATGCACTGTAATAATAGGAAATTTCCATCTGTCTCTCTGCAACAAGCAGATTGATTTTGAAAGAAAACCAGCCCATTAGGAACACAGATCTCATAATGCAAGTAGCTATACCTTTTAACTGTTTTCTTGCAGGCTGTAAGAATTTCTGGGAGTGTTACGTGCATGTGCCTGTGCAGTGAAAATGTTTTGTGTTACATGTTTGTGGGGTCAGATAGTTCAATGGGAGCAGTTCCCACATGTGCATGTGCTTAGCAGGGCAAGGGCCTAGATACTCACAGGCTTTTTAGTTCCTTTTATTCCAGAATATGAGGAAAAAACGGTTTAATTTAATAAATCTTTTCCAAATAACTAGCATATGCCTTGGAATATACTTAAATTCCAGCTTCTCTATGCAACTCTCTTTATCTAAATGTAATTTCTAAAAATTATTAGGTTAAACCCAAACTTTGTTACTGACCACATACCAATTCCTTTTTATAAAGGAGTCCTACAGTGATGGTTTGTTAGGGATCTCTGAGCCTAAAAATGTCCTCCTATGTACAGGTAAGCCAGAGTCAAGTCTGTCTGAAGCTGAACACCTCTTGCTTTTCCTGACAGCATCAACTGGTCTCATAAAATAATCGACCTCCCCTTACGAACTGGTTTATATAGAAACTTTCCTTGATGAACATTTTGACATGGAAGATGCATCCTGCATGGCAGGAACTGAATTCTGTAAACCCACCTAGTCAAGCACATGAAAATGCTGCTCCAGTTTTCTTTGTTTCACTGATTTCTACCTGGTGAATTGTGCCTATGATGACCTGCAGGGCTTGTGAACAGGAATCTGGCACAAACACAGCTCTGGGTGTTGGCTCTCTGCTCTGTAGCACCATAGCAATTTGGGAGTGGCTTTGTTTAATTAATAATCAAAATACACTTCCTGCTTTTAGTTTTATTAGGGAAGGGTAGAGAGGGCAGCTGTGGCTGGTAGTAGTAATGAGATTTAAGTATTTTGAGAGATGAATAACAAATTCGTTTATGTTCATAAAGGATGATATTATTTTTGTTTTGTGCGTGGTTTATGAAGGATAATATTGCACTCTGAATGTATTGGACAACCATCCTCATGCAGTTCTCAGGTAGCAGATCTGAGATGACTGTAAGTTAATGCTAGGTTTATTGTGCTAGTTAAACAGTAGCTTGCGGCTGAGTTATCCAAAGAATGTGGCTGCAGTTTTACTAACAAGAATTGAATTGGGTATAACACAAAATGCAAATAAAAGCTCCACCTATTTTAGTTTTGCTGTATCTTTCTCCACGCTTTGAGATTGCATTATTTTCCAGTTCATGCTAAGTCAGTGTCAAAGTCTCTTGTGAAAGACCTAGCAGTGCTTCTTTCTTCATTTGCTGTAGGCACCAATGCTGATATTTTGAAAACTCAGCATGTATCTGGGGGCTCTAATAATAGCACCGTTTCTTTGTTTTAGTGAAGGTGCTCCCTCTCTGCCAGCAGCCTGTTCACAGCTCCCGCACCATGCATATCTTCAAAATAATAGTGGAATCAGATGTAGGGCATTGCCACTCATTCATTTTTCATTTCATGCAGACTTTCACAAAACTGTGACTTACTCAACCCTTTGGAATGGACAGACTGACAGTCCAGAGAATTGTTTGTTGTCGACAGATGACTTTATAACTACCAGTATATAAAAAAAACCTAATGAAGTTTCCCAAAAAGTTACTTTGCAGTGTAGAGCTACTCTGAAACGCAACAGTTTTACAGAGATTTAAACAGAATATTTTGGAAAATGTTGATTTATTTGTGCCCAATATTTGGTGCAGATCAAAAGACAGGAGTTTTGCTGTGTCAAATTGTCATTTTGGAAAAAAAATAAAAAATCTGGGAATGAAAAGTTAGAGTTTTTCAAAATTTCTCACACAAAAGAAATTCAAATTGCTTAGAAAATTATTTGGGTTTCGCTTCCCCAAATGAAATTGTGTAGCAGAGTATTGCCTGTCTCTTGGAGAGCTCTTGGAGATCTGTTAAGTTCTGTAAGCATGAAGAATGCTTTAAGTGAAAGCAATGAATTGTTAACAAAGTCAGTGCTGTACAAAGGGTTTAAGTAGGTAGGTGGTCTGGTGGGAGATCAGCTAGATGAAATAAGATGAAGTCATAAGAAGGTGGTGGGCAAAATCATGACACAACCAATGAAATGGTAGAAGTACTTCTCCATAGGAGCCTTCCACTCTTGGTAGAAAATAGGACAGCAGAACATTGCTTAGAGTAAAACAGCGAGTTTTAGTGCTGCTCCAAGCGCAGTGGGGTTTTTGACAATATGAGAGCAAAAGATTCATATTTTTTTTTGAACTGTTGATTGATTCCAACTGGAACTCCAGGACAAAACATCAAGAATCCTTGAGAAATTTTCGACTTTGTACTTGGATCCACAGCCAGTTCTACATCTGGGTCTTACTGAGTGTACACAGGATTGTGTTACCTGTGCTGGGGTTGTCAGAGCAGAGTGATGTTGTATGTGCATACCGCAGTGCATGTAGGGGTATCAGCAGGTCACAACATAGCCACATAAATGTTTGGGAAAGCTTCACCCTTGGAATTAGAAATCTTAGCTTACGTGATATGACACCAGGAGATATTTTAATCCCTGAAGGAATAAAATGAGCTTGTTTAACATTGAGGTTATTGTGGGAAATAGCAGAGTTCATGCTATCTTTTTAACAGTGCATCAAATTCTTAATTACAGATGGTCTGTTAATTTCATAACCAGGTGCTTTCATTCCTATCTACATCATCCATCACTTCTGCTGAGTCACTGGAGAACACACTCTTTATTCTTGGGTGAGCATTGTTATAGTGCTGGGTACCCCTTCAGGCTACATGAAGAGTTTCACTTCTGCTAGATGTGGTGTTAAGGTTAAGCCAGCTGAGGTGTGCCTGTGGGTCATGTGGAAGCACTCACTTCTGTTCTGGTTCGAGGCCAATTTCTGCAACAGTGCTGAGGCACCAGCCAAGGGTGAGATTTTGTCCCACACCCTGAATGACGTGAAGGTATGACATTGTAGGTGTGATTACAGGTCTTAGTTTTAAGATGATGTGGCAAGGCAAACTTCTTATTACCTGCCTCATGTGTTTTAATTCATTCATTTTAAAAGTTTTTCTGGATAATGGAGATGCCAGCAACCTTTGGAAAGCTCTCCTTGTGGCACAGAATGTGGATGTTAATTTATGCAAGCGATGGAACGTCTATATATTTATGCATCCTGATACAGGATGTGCTGCAGAGATGTCCTGGAACCACCTTCCTCTTAATGCCTCATTTTAGCTCACTTGAAAAGTTAATTGGATAGAGTTTCTCAGTTTAAGCTGTAGCTTGGCTTGTGTTTCATCGTGGAAGGAGACTAGTCATTAAACCAGTCTATATATATCTAATCAGGAGGTGACCTAGGTCAAATAATATGTCTGCTGCAAATTTTGTTCTATTTGCAAAATAGCAAATCTCTTTAGAACTCCTGTTGTGCAAACCTCTTTCAAAATGCTTCTACCAAAGGGGAATGCTTTTGTGTTAGAATGTGAACGACTGCCTCCTTGTTTCTTATTGCCTTAATGTTTTCAAGTACGGTTTCGGGGCTAATGTATAGCTATGCTATATATATCTGTGAAGGTTTCCGTTTCTCAAGCTGTTGCTAATTTAAGTTTCCAAGAACTTCCTTTTGTATTAAGCAGTTATTTATAGGCTTAGATTTAAATAACTTATTCTAAATTTCAGGACTGTCCGAGGTCTTGTTAACTCCTATTCCTGTTCCCTTTCCTGTTTCTAACCAATGCAAATTCATGTGTATCATTAATACCTACTGTAAAAGTTTCAAATTACTATGTCTGTCTATTGGATCTATTTTTTATTTCTTTTTTAACATCTGTCTGAGTGTAACTATCCATGTGAAGACTGAGCAGAAAGGTCTAGGGGTCTTGCTGAAGCATGATACAGTAGGCCTCCTTCAGTCAGTGTTTGGGAATGGTTAACTTTCTTCATGGCCATTTCAAGCATTTGATATCTATTAACTTCATTGCTGGCTGTAGCAAAATTGGAAAGCATCGCCAGCTTTTCTGATTGCTTTGTGCATAGTGATGTCAATGCCATTTATCTGGAGATCTTTTCACTTCTGTCAACAACCAACATTCAGTGCTAACAACAAGCAGTGGCACCAGTGATGCTATCTTGGGGAAAAATGACAAAGCAGAGTGAATGCCTGTTCACCTGTGGGTAAGTCTACTCCAAACCAACAAACCATGCCAGAGAAGTGGGGGCTATTGGATAGAATGAATCTGCCTGCTAACAAAGCATGTGTTATCTTCAGTGGGTGGCAAGGCCTCCCATGGCCATACATTGTGAAAGGTTCATGACAAGGAGATGGCTGCTGCTGTGGCTGAGGGGTGCCTCACTACCTGCCTTAGCTGCAGCCGGGATGCTGAGGGGCCCAGATAGGAGAGAGCAGGATGTGCTGAGCAGATACACTGGGTGGAAATCAGGAGAAGTTTTTTGAACAAGAGCCTGCTCAACAAAGATCCTAAACATACCTATGTGGGGAAAAGCTGTCATTCTGACCCTGGGTGTTTTTTACTTTTCTGCTTATTTGAGATTAATATGGTACTTTTCCTTCCAACTCCATAATACTATAGGTTTGAAGGGAATACAAGAGACAGCACATCCTGTCAAATAAAATGGCAGGGAATGGCTGCTGAATGCTTGGTTGCTCTTATTGTATTGTTTGCATGCTCCCTTGCATTGCAACAATTTAGGAGAGCTTTGGTCCGTTATCTGGTTATGGCAAGTTCATTGATGAAGGTGAGGTACGACTGGGCACTCAGTGGAGTTATTGTGTGTGTGGAAAAGAATCAAGGGGCAGTCCCTCCTGCACAGACTGCTTTGTGTGAGCTGGCCTGGATGGAGAGAGCAAATGTCAGTGCATCCCCTGTGTCTCTGCTTCTGCAGAGGGGTGGGGCTGGGTTTACCTGAGTGGATTCCCTGAGACAAAGGGAGGATGAGCTGAAGCCTGCTGTGCATGGGGTCACTGATGAAGTTGTGATGATCATTGACAGCCCTTTCTGTCTCTTCCATACTGGAGTATATTGGAGGAAGAAACATGTGGTCAAGATGGTGATCTATGTGCATGTTTGGTGTGAACTTCCTGCAGTGCAGAAGAAGATGCTGTTATCTCCTGCAAGAACAGTTTTGTTTTGTTTTTTCCTTTCAAATTTAACTCATATGTAGCTTGGGTATTCCTTTTGATTTTACGTAGTAGTGTAATTTGTGTTGAAGAGCAATGTGTCAGTATGAAATACCTCAGGAGTTCATGTGGTTACCTGAACCTCCTCATGGTGCTACTGTCAGGTTTACCTTCCCACTTTTGTGAGCTTATTGCTTATTAAGGGAAGCAGATATTGCCATCTTTTCTGCTGAGGCAATACAACATTAGCTGATATATTTGATATTTGCTATCTACTGGTTAGGCCTGCTTTCTTGTCATTGGCTGAAAAATTTGCTTGCCAACTTGATATATTCAATCTACAGTGCTTTTATACTGGGTTCACTTAAGCTCTTTTAACATGTAAGTGATCTCACTAGCCAGACTAATGTCTGGATTTTCTTAACATAATCCCAGATGTCTCAGACTTACAGAATAGATTCTTTAAATTTAGAGGAATCACTAAAATTAGGGTGAGGATATTCAGCTTAGGTGACATGCCGTTTGAACAGAAGACTGAGATGATCTGTACTTTCCAGTAAGAGCCTTCGATGGCAAAGATTTTTTAGGTAACGCTTACCTACACCATTTTGTATCTAAAAGGAATCTGCTTTAATCATAGAATCATAGAATCATAGAATCATAGAATCACTCAGGTTGGAAAAGACCTTGAAGATCATCAAGTCCAACCGCAGCCTAACCAGTAGCCTATCTCTTAAAAAAAAACAACCACAAAACAATACCACAACAACAAACCTCTGCTAAATCATATCCCTGAGTACCACATCCAAGCGGCTCTTAAACACATCCAGGGATGGCGATTCAACCACCTCCTTGGGGAGCCCATTCCAGTACCTAACCACCCTTTCTGTAAAGAAGTTCTTTCTAATATCCAACCTAAACTTGCCCTGGCGCAACTTGAGGCCATTTCCCCTCGTCCTGTCACAAGTCAGTAGTGAGAATAGACCTGCCCCACTCTCACTGTAAGAACCTTTCAGGTACTGGAAGACAGCAATAAGGTCTCCCCTCAGCCTCCTCTTCCTCAGACTAAACAGCCCCAGCTTCCTTAGTCTCTCCTCATAGGGCTGATTCTCCAAGCCCTTAACAAGCCTCGTTGCCCTTCTCTGGACCTGCTCCAGTACCTCCATGTCCTTCTTGTGCTGAGGTGCCCAAAACTGGACACAGTACTCGAGGTGAGGCCTCACCAATGCTGAGTACAGGGGCAGGATGACTTCCTTAGTCCTGCTCACCACACCATTCCTGATACAAGCCAGGATGCCATTGGCCTTCTTGGCCACCTGGGCACACTGCTGGCTCATATTCAGCCGACTGTCCATCAGCACACCAAGGTCCCTTTCCGTCTGGGAGCTTTCCAGCCACACCTCCCCAAGCCTGTAGGATTGCCTGGGGTTGTTATGACCAAAATGCAGGACCCGACACTTGGCCCTGTTGAAACTCATTCCATTAACCTTGGCCCATCGATCAAGTCTATCCAGGTCTCTCTGTAGTGCCCTTCTCCCCTCAGGCAGATCAACACTCCCTCCCAGCTTAGTGTCGTCTGCGAACTTACTGAGGGTGCACTCAATCCCCTCATCCAAATCATCAATGAAGATGTTAAACAGAAGCGGCCCAAGCACCGAGCCCTGGGGGACACCACTTGTGACCGGCCGCCAACTGGATTCCACTCCATTGACCACAACTCTCTGGGCCCGGCCATCCAACCAGTTCTTCACCCAGCGGAGCGTGCACCCATCCAAACCACGGGCAGCCAGCTTCTCTACCAGAATGTTATGGGGGACAGTGTCAAAGGCCTTACTGAAGTCCAGGTAGACCACGTCGACAGCCTTTCCCTCATCTACTAAGCGGGTCACCTTGTCATAGAATGAAATCAGGTTAGTCAGGCAGGATCTACCATTCATAAACCCATGCTGACTAGGCCCGATCCCATGGCTGACCTTTAGTTCGTCCATGATGATACCTGAGATTATCCTTTCCATAACCTTCCCAGGCACCGAGGTGAGACTGATGGGCCTGTAGCTGCCAGGATCATCTTTCCGGCCCTTTTTGAAGATAGGCATCACATTTGCCAGTCTCCAATCCACCGGGACATCCCCAGTCAGCCAAGACTGCTGAAAAATTATGGACAGTGGTTTGGCGACCACATCCGCCAACTCCCTCAGAACTCTAGGGTGCAACCCATCCGGCCCCATGGACTTATAAACATTCAGCTTTCTAAGTAGATCCAGAACCATCTCATCACGGATCACGCAAGACTCTTTTGGTTCCCCCTTCCCGTCTACCAGTGTAGGGGGCTGCGTTCCCAGGGAGTTACAAGCATAACTATTGAAGACCGAGGCAAAGAAGGTATTAAGTACCTCAGCCTTGTCCCGATCCTCAGTGACCAAGTTGCCCTCAGAATCCAACAAGGGATGGGGATTTTCCTTAGCCTTCCTCTTGGTATTGATGTGTTTATAAAAACATTTACTATTCTCCTTAACCTTAGAAGCCAAGCTCAGTTCTAGCTGCGCCTTGGCCTTCCTAATTTTCTCCCTGCACAGCCTCACTACAAACCTGTAATCCTCATAAGTAGCTCCCCCATTCTTCCAGAGACCGTAAACTCTCTTTTAATTCTCTTTAATTCAGCATCTACTCTCACCTAGTTATGAATTCTACTTTGTAGGCTGACCTTTTCTATTAAATGAGCTAATTTCTGTCTTCTTTTTTATTCTGGTTCCATACGGCCTAATTTATACAGGATATGAGTTTGAAATTTTTTGTAATCATCCTAGTAAGTACATGTAAAATTGAAGATAAATTTTGTTCCACTGAGAGGTGGATAAGGTACTAATTAAAAATAACATTTATCAGGAGGATGTGGCCTTTCTATATCAAGCTTTTTATCAGTAGAGATGATAACTACTCCCACAATTTAACTGCAGAAACATATGTAGAATGTGCTCAATGAATGTGCAAGCACAGTTTTATGCTTTATGTTTTCTAGGCAGTAAAATCAGTAATTCAGTATACTACTACAATATTACAAGTATGTGCCTAAATTGAATTGATGTGCTTGAAAAGTGCCTAAAAAACATTTGATGTACCGTTAATGCCCTGAGGCACATTGCTTGTCTGGTCCTTCTATTCTCATGTACACCCACCGTCAGAAAAATATCATCATCATAGTAGTATCATAGTATCGTGCGAGTTGGAAGGGACCTTAGAGATCATCGAGTCCAACTCCCGGGTTTCGAGCCCCCTGTGTAGCGAAGCGGCACTTCTACCCCTGCGCCACAGGGGGGATTTGAACCCGGGCCCTCCAGTGCCGCAAGCAGCAGCTTATACCACTGCGCCATGCACATGTGTCCAGTTTTGGGCACCTCAGCACAAGAAGGACATGGAGGTACTGGAGCAGGTCCAGAGAAGGGCAACAAGGCTCATTAAGGGCTTGGAGAATCAGCCCTATGAGGAGAGACTAAGGAAGCTGGGGCTGTTTAGTCTGAGGAAGAGGAGGCTGAGGGGAGACCTTATTGCCGTCTTCCAGTACCTGAAAGGTTCTTACAGTGAGAGTGGGGCAGGTCTCTTCTCACTAGTGACATGTGACAGGATGAGGGGAAATGGCCTCAAGTCGCGCCAGGGCAAGTTTAGGTTGGATATTAGAAAGAACTTCTTTACAGAAAGGGTGGTTAGGTACTGGAATGAGCTCCCCAAAGAGGTGGTTGAATCGCCATCCCTGGATGTGTTTAAGAGCCGTTTGGATGTGGTACTCAGTGATATGATTTAGCAGAGGTTTGTTGTTGTTGCGGTGTTGTTTCGTGGTTGTTTTTTTTTAAAAGATAGGCTACTGGTTAGGCTGCGGTTGGACTTGATGATCTTCAAGGTCTTTTCCAACCTGAGTAATTCTATGATTCTATGATTCTATATGCAAATAATATTTAGAGTAATAGTATTAATCTAGCAGAAGAAAGCTTGTAAGAAATCCTCATGACTTGGATGGTAGCTACCTGCACAGTGAAGACCAAAGCTCTTCTGAGTCAATCACTGTTCTCCAAACAGAGTTTAGCAGGGGTTGATATGTTCACAGTTGGACTAGATGATCTTAGAGGTCTTTTACAACCTTAGTGATTCTATGATATAGTACTGTCTCTTTAGTCCTGTAGCCAGCTGTGAGCTGTAGTGAATACTTTGGCTTTAAACTTAAGCCTTTTCTTGAGTTTGGACAAGGCCAACTAGCATTTAGCTATTCAGTAAATTTCTGATAAGCGTGTACTAATTAAGGAATTCTGATGGTTATTTAATCGTGTATAAAATAAATCAAGAAATACTGTAATAGTACACAAGCTACTATATTTTCCCCTTCATCTAAGCAGAGCCAATATAATTTACTAGGAAAGGTGCATTTTACTTGTACTGGTATATATAGTGTGAGTAGTATAATACTCAGAAAGGGTAGTTGTGTTGATATCAGCCTAAGTGCTGCTGTTGTGGCCAAATTCTTTTTTTCTAGTGGACAAAAGATCAGCACAGTTTCTGTGGAGGGCAGCCTTTGTTCAGCATGTATTTTTAATAAATAATACAACTGCTTAGACCAGACAGAGAGAATAAGATTTCACTTTTGAATCCCCATACAGTTTCCCATTTTCAGGGCTGTCTTTTCCCAAAATGACACTTGCAGAACATTTTGATGTCAGAGACACTTTTAGTAGCAAAGTAAAAGCTGCGCTTTTGATCCCTTGACAGCAGCCCCAAAGCTTGGATCTGGGATTCTCTGTGTTTGCATCTGTTCTTTTCCCCATCCTTCTGACCAAGTTGTACTCTTGTCTGATAGCACTGTCATCTCACTGTATTCCCATAGCAGATTTGAGCCATTTCATCATGAAACACTGAATTTCTTGACCTACCCCTTGTAATGTGCTTTCCTAATGGAAAATGTCATTTATTTAAAATGAAAGGAATACAGAAACCATGAATTTGATATATAAAATAATCAGCTGCATTGGAGGAAACGGTCACATCTGAAAGTTGCAGAATATACGTGGCTGGAAGGGACCCTCTGGAGACCTAGGTTAACCTTCCCTGCTAACCACTGAATTTGTGATTCAAGTCCTCCATCACAAGGCCCAGACCCAGTGCCATATCAGTACCCATTCTCTGCTTGCATACTGTTGGGTTGGGCTCCTTCATCCCTGTGTTGTTGGTTTGTCACTTGTCTGTCTCATCCGACAAGCACATACATTAATTAAAATGATATTAGTATTCAAAATCAGTTGTGGTATGCAGACAGATCTGAAGTGTTATTGGATAATATGTTATAAAGAAGCTAACTTTCATAAGAGTACACATTAAGGTGAGAAGAAGGGCTATTTAATTTTTGGAAGTGTGTGATGTCCAAAGAGTTTCTACTGGTATTATTAAACAAAAGTCTTAAAGAATAACAGTCATTTTTTACTCTGTAACAGCATGCAAAGAGATCAGTTCTTGTGTGTATGAAATACCCTTGGAGTATATATTTTTAATTAAATGTTTTATTGTTGTAATTAGCCAATGCATTCAGAATTTATATATATGCAAAGAGTAATCTTTTTCCTTTACTGTTTTAAATTATTCTTATGGACAATTTTCCTCGTTTTTCAACTTTGTTGCTTTAAAATAATGTTATGAACCTGACATCTTTTTTGGAAACTTGCCTTTGTTTACAATGTAGTTTGAACGTTTCTGTGACTTACCAGCATATAGTCACAAACATGTTGAATCTACATTACTGTAGTATCAAACAATTTACTGGCACTGGTGGTACTTAATATCGTCAGCCTTGCAACCACAGAATATTCTTTAATTGTAGCTTTACCTGGAGAAATGGCAGCTACTTTAAGATCTCTAGCACTGTGGAATTATCTGTTTACTACAAATATTTCTAGAATTTACTGTATCTTAAGGACGTTGTTACTTCTAGGTTTGTTTATGGCTCAGAAGAGCATGTCATGAAATTATATAGCATGGGGAGAATTTTCTTTAGTTTTCTTGGTGAGTCATTCTTTCTTCAACAGAAGGACACGTATCCTTTGATTTGCTTCAGTGTAGGAAGGAAATGTTTTATACCTTAAGGCATTGGTCATAAAATAGAAGTTCCTGTCTTTTGTTTATTTTAGCACAGTGCCTTTTTTCCCTTAATTACAAGAGTTCAAATGACCACAGTGAGAAAGAAGCTGTGTTAATTGCTTTGAGCTTATTTTCATTCATATCAAGTGGATAATTGTACCTTCAGTTCTCTGCTCTGCTACATGCCTGTTGTGTGATCTCAACCTGCCTATATTTTAGTTCCTTGTGTTGCATAGATAACTGAACATCCTTGGCTCTTGGGACTCTTTTCAGGATAATTAACTAAAAGTTCTGTCAGTCTCTTGAATGCTACTCATAGGAAACCTTTAGGCATACCAGTCTGTGCCTAATGTTTAAGCTGTCTGGTCCTTTGTCCTTCAGAGATGCCCTGTAGCTGTACTTGGGATTGTACAAGTTCAGCTCACCACCTGTACAGTCAACGCATTTGGTCAGGAAAGGCAGCCTTGAAGAATTGGTGAGAGCAATGCTAGTGTTGATGTAACAGATACCATATAAGTACCTGGGGTGCTTATTTGCACTGTACCATTCTGGCAATATCTCATGAGAAAATACTTAAAATCTTCACTAGACATCAGCAACATTGTTTCTTGACTCTTCAAAATTAGAAACAACAAAACAGCCTCTAAAGCTTTCTTTCTGTTTAAAGGAATTGTTCCATACCCATATCTTTAGATGAAAGAAGCAGAATAACAGAATAACAGAAGCAGAATAATAATAATGGTTATTCCAGTTAGGTTAAGGTTACTCCTCAGGAGCATGTACATGTGAAAATATTTGATAGTGAAGAAGTGTCTTGAATGTGGAATGGTATTCCAAGTGAGGTGGTGGATGCCAGTTCCATGATTTGCTTGTAGAAATGTTTTAGAACTATGTAGAAGTCTGCAGCTCTGGCAGGCAGGGCATGCAAAGCAGGAACAAGTGACTTTTAGTGTGCGTGGCGAAGAATCAGAAGATATGGTGGATCTTTTAAAAGTATTTTTAGCCTCTTTCCTGAAGTAGAAAACCAAGTCTAAGGACATTAAAAATATGGAGGAAAGTTGTCTCGATCGTTATATTCATGATAAAATAGTCACCTATGACATCTCTCTTTCTTACTGGTCGTACACAAAGGCCGATTTGATGAACAGGCACTTAAGAATAATTGGAGTTGGAATTACATGGAAATTTGGAAATGTTTGGAAATGGTAAGTGATGAATATCATGAGCACCATGAACAGCAAGAGAAAGGTATGAATATTTAAACTGTTAATTGAGATTTTTTTAGTGGAAGAACAAATGTTGCTCCCCTTCTCATTGGTGTTAATGAACTTTTGAATTTCTGTGGAGTTTTCAGTTCCTTTTTACTCATACTGTGGATCTATAGAAAGCAAGGGAAAAAAGAAATGAAAGCACAGCAGTGACTTGGCCAAATGTGTGAAGGACACCTCAGCATTTCTCTCAGTCAGCCTTTGACAAGAACTGCACATAATATGTGAAACAATCCAAAGTATAATAGCTTTGTTTTGCAAGATCACATTTCTTTTGCCATTTAAGTGCTGAGGTGTCCCACAGTCTCTTGTCTCCATGGTGCACAAAGGTATGGTGGCTTTTCTTTTGTTCTGGTACGCTGCAAATATTTGCACACTGGGAAATGTTTCAACTCTGCAGACCAATACATCAGCCATCTGCCTAGGAAAGCCCACGCCTTTCTGCTTTGAGACGGATGCATAGAGGGAGGATCCTGTTCTGTAGGCTCCCAGATTCTTGTGCCTCACCTCTCTGACGTTAAGTCCACGTTTGTTTGACTATGCTTGCTCTGATTACAGTGGATAAGTCCCAACAGTGAAATCGGTATGAATATGTGAGCAAGTAGCAATAGAGTTTGTTTTCCAGAATGTATTGTGGTCACAGTAAGGGCAGAACTCAGAAGTATTTTACACAAAACTTTTACTTCCAGAGGTGATAATGTACTCATGTTACTACTGGGATCCATGTGCAGTATACAAGGTCTGAATTATGCAGAGTACCTAAGAGTTACATAGAGTACAGGTAGGCTTTCTCAGCTATGGATTCCCCATGTAATGACCAAACGATTCTTTGTAAATATAACTGCTGCTCTCATGCAGAAGTTTTCTGTCTTTTCCTCTCCTTCTTTAGCTCTAATTTGAACAGCAGTAGTCAAATACAGCTGATTGTTGTAGATCCAACCAAGAAACAAAAGCTTTCCAACCAATATGAAGAGATGTAAGCAAAGCGTGTGAATAAAGATTTGCCCGCTATTATTGTGACTGTTGTTGCATGCCAGCAGAGAAGTGAAGAGAATAGCATCTCATGCCTTTCACTTGAGAAGAAAGGATGAAAGAATAATACTGGGTCTGCTGTTGTACAGGCTACAGATGTATTATCTTGTCCCTGACCAGAAAGACTTTAATCTGAGGTCTGCACTCATGTTCCATCAGGAGAAATATTACCTAGCAAAGAGGAGAGGGCAGAAATATAGTAGCAGCCATAAAATTAAGGATGAATGCTGAGCTAAGCTGTGAAGTATTGTGCAACATCGATAGTGTTTTCTACCTGAATATCTAGCTCCACCAAAAGGACTGGATCTGAATCTTTAAATATCACAAAGATTTAGTCCCATTTCTTGAGGCTACAACTGAGAGTAGATTTCAGATTGATACTTGTAAGGATCTGTAAAGTGAAAGAAGAGAAATCCCATTTTCATTTAAGCCTGCGATAAAGAATTCTCCAAAAGCAGTTCAGTTATGATTTCAACTAAATAGTCCCACTGAATTGTTACTGCTGAGTTACTGTGTTGTGTATCTGTGTATACTGTGTCATCCCTCTCTTTGGTATAGTAGTGTAATTAGATTAGTGTCAACGGTCAGTACAAAAATGTATGTCAGAAATGATATATTCAGGCCACAGATATATGCATTTGTCTGTTATTCACATGGGACATGAGTTAAAATGCTCATCGACTGTACAGTCCCAAGGAGCCCTCAGCATATTCATATTCTTCAGCTTTTTTTAATATGTGATGTTGCCCTTCCTACACTGAAAACCTAATGGAGCACAAATGCAGCCTTAAATATCTAGAGACTGAAACCTTCATATTCTGGATGTTGAGTAGATGAAGGAGAAACTGGCTTATAGTATAAATAGCTCACATTTTATTTCCTACCCATGTTAGAATAGGAGTTGTTTCAAGTCAGTGTTTTTCCGTGACCTCTCCAATACTCTTGAAAGCAAAGAGGAAATATCTGCAAGAGTAACAACTTTCTACCTACTTTTTGGTTATATTCTGAATCTACCATAATTCAGTGTTTAAAAAGTTGTTCTGTCCTGTGCTTCAAAGTAGATCTTCTCTTGACTTTCTTTTGTGAATGCTGCTACAGCTATCCTGTGTCATTTCTGGCAGCTATCTCACATCTTTTTCTCCTGAACATCTTTGGCATGCTCAATACAGGGTGTGCCCACAAGTCTGGGAAGTGCTGTCAGATCTGGAATAGATATGAACATAAATGTGTAGAGATAAACACAGAGCGAATGTGATTACAAGTTTAATTTTGTTTCCAGCATTTTCCCTTGATTATTAAGAAAATATACTGCTAAATTCAGACACTTTTTTTTTTTTTCTTTTATTATTTGTTTCACAGGTCATTTATCACCCCTCTGTTGGAGTAGACATCCAGATTTCACGTAGCTATGAAGACAGGCACAATATAATTCTTTTATGACACATTAATACTCAGTATTGTAAGTTAACATAGTTGTCCTGCAGAGGATCATCCTTCATATTTCATATATGTGTTTAGGCAACATCAGAGGAAATGACAGGTAACAGAGATAAGTGATTTGTGCCTTGCACAGAACATCACATTGTTGCTCTTCCTCCAGATGGATGACTTACTGCTTTGCTCTAGTGAAGAAGGACATCATTGGTATAGGCAACTATTTCAGCTGACTCAAGCTTTTTACTTAAAATAGCTGTCTACCCTTCCATATGGTGATCTTGGGAGACTTTGTGAAAAAGAGTTTGTATATGCAGATTCCTTCAGTATGCTTCTACTATGATGTTTGTATTGGGAACTACAGAAAGAATAACCATTTGAAAGTGTCACTTAAAAGAAAAGAGCTAGGAAAAGCCTTCTGATTTTTCCCACACCAGTCTTTACAAGCATGACTAGCCTCAGGTGTGGAGTTCTGGAATTATCTCCTTCCATCTCTCTTGCGTCACTGCATTTTTATCATGGCAAAACCTGTAGTTGCTATTTGATGACTATCGCCTCACAGAAACCCCACGTTCAGCATGAAATATGTTCTGTTTTCAGCTTTCAAAATCATAGAATTACTCAGGTTGGAAAAGACCTCAAAGGTCATTAAGTCCAACTGCAGCCTAACCATAATACCCTAACAACCCTCTGCTAAATCATATCTCTGAGCAGTACATCCAAATGGCTCTTAAACACATCCAGGGATGGTGACCCACCTCACTGGGGAGCCTATTCCAGTGTTTAACTACCCTTTCTTTAAAGAAGAATAATAAAGAAGAATAATAGCTAAAGAATGGTACAGAAGAAAGCAAACCCTAGATCTGAGGGTTTTTTCTCTATTAGCTATTCCAAAATCTACAGCAAGAGCCTTTCTGTCTGATTCGCCGGCAATATTCCTTTAATGAGAAATAAGTGCATAAAACTGAGTCATGCTAAATATTTACAAACTACTTGAAATAAAATATAGGAGGCAAGATGTAGCTAATAACTTAGATCATACATTGTTAATAGACATCAAGTACTGGCTATAGCTCTTGATTGGAAGCTGTAGCTGACAATAAAGCCATGGTTCAATTGATAATATACAGCTCAAGGTTGCTTGCACCTTAAACCATCACTTCTAATTATTCAGGTAGCTAACTCCACCTCACAGGGCTTGGTAGATTTCTTCTCTGTTTCCCAAATGGTAATGGTAGCCTCCTATATTTCATCTTCAAATCATACATGCAACTTTCTCATGAAGTCTGGTTTGCCTGGTTGGTAAGGTTTCAAAGAAATAGCAGAGAAAGAGGCTAAATAAAATATTTTAAAATCTTGGAATTCTTGGTGCAGCTTCACCTTCTAGAGGTTAAGATCATTTCGCTGTTGATTACAATTCTGTCTGAATGAGGCGTAGTGCTTTCTTCATGTTCTCTATTACTGAAACAAAAATGAGTAACAACTGTAAAATATACTTACAGTGCATTTTGAGTACATTCTTCACACTGAAATTCATGCGGGATTATATATTTTATTTTAGTGCTTTCTGTTTTGAATATTCTGGCATTGATACTAAAGCTGAAGGCAAAGTGTTGTAAATCAAAACATTTAACTTGAGGAATTGAATATTGTCAAATCCCTTTTACTTCAGCAAAATAGTCAGATGTGACATGCATATTTGTTGTGAGATACTGCACGGGTCTCAGACGGATGGTACAGAGTACTAGTTCAACCTGAAAAATCACATTCCTTTTTCAAATATGGGTAACAAGCATTTTTTTTTACCTGGTCCCCTCCTACCACTGCCTATTAACATTGTGCAGTTGAATTCCTTTGAGCGTAGCGACTTTCACCATTCACTAGCAAACAGCTCAGATCTTGGTCCTGAAATTTCTCACCTGTGATCTTTCAACTCATCTCTCCTAAGCAGACCCAATAAATTCAGTGGAGCAATAGATGCGCTTAAGTGTTTGCTAGAACAGGTTAGACAACCGTAAATTATTGTTAAGTGCTGGTAAACATTCCTTACTTATTACTTAGAGAACTTAACTGATTCTCAAACACAGATGATTGGGATGGTGTGTATCTGGCTGATTGGAGTATGAAATGCAGAGCAACAGCACAAAATAGGCACTTACAGAATGGTATATCTTGTGGTTCATAAGTGTACAGCCGATTTGAGTATCTTCCTGTGATATCAGCTCTCACCGTGAGAGATGGGTCTGAAAAAGAAACTGTTTTAATCGCTGCTTCCCACAGCAGCCGAGGGCGATGCCCATAGCACAGCCGTGTTCCTGAGGTGTTCTGATTTTGCCAACCACAAACTGCAAGGCTGTTACGCTCTGTTCCAACCAACTGCTTTTTATGTGGAGAAATCTTAAACAAAAGCCAGTGTTCAGTTTTATATTACGCAGCTGTTTTTAAGAGATTGATTGCACATACCTTTTTTTCCATACTTGAAGAAAACCATCCTGTTTTACAAGTTCTGGGGTTACTCTGGGAGAGTCAGTTTTGACTGAATGCACAAATAATGAGGGTCATGCATAATTAATACAAAGTTATTGTGGTTTACCTGGTGACTAGAACTAAGGTCTTGTGATTCTTGTTGTTTCCATTACAGTAGAAAACAGTTGTAAATATCTTAATTAACTGGTTCCCCTTCCAAGCTATCTGTTGATTAATCACCCCGCCTCCTTTTCCTACTTTGCTCTGAGCAGGGGCTTCACCTCGCCTACTTTTGATGACTGTATAGTTGGTGAAAAGGAACAGGGACTGTGGGACGTGATTTACTTGATATATTTCAGAAGTCATCTCTACAATGCAGCAGATAATTGCTTAGACTCTGTTGACTATTGACTTGCTCTGTGGTAAGGTTTGCACTGTAGACATCTTCATTCAGTCACATATTTGACAGCTTTCTCAAAACTTCATTTCCTAACTGCACTTGCAAAAGCACAGGGAGCTAACAGGGGCTGACAGATGCCCAGATGCTAACAGATATTTAACCTTGCTCTCAAGTGCAAATGAGGTACCCTCCAGAACATACTTATAACCTGAGGAAGTTTACAGGAGCTGGAGCCCATGATAGAATGAGAACTGAACTCAGGTGTGCCAAATTCCATGCCTTTGCCATGGTAAAGATAAATTCTGAGCTATTTTCTTTTTGCAAAATTATTTGTCTTGATGTTTCTGGAGATCGACACTGGCATAGATTCAGAGATCACATCTTCAGAAGATTCATAAGTACCGTACATACCTATGAACATGATTCGAGGCACGTATTGTCCATCAGGTGACAGGTTTTTATCTGTGGTTTCATGCTGGCAGGGAAATTAAAGCTAATTATTAAAATATTCATATAAATTTAGCTGAAATAGCATCACTTGTGAACAGTCTTGTACCAGAGGAAAAAAATACAGAAGGTATATATACACACATCAACACATATATGAGGGCTGCTCTGAAAGTAATGCTTCCTGTTTTATCGTGTTGGTCCACGACATCAAAGACCACGGATGCTGATGCTGTGGCAGCAGAAGCTAAACCTTCCTGACAGTGTTCCATTACGTTTTGTTGCCATGCAATGGATGGCAGCATAGAGGCAGTCTGACAGAATGGCATCTGTTGTAGAAGTGCATGTGAGGGAAAGATGTGTCATTCCATTCATTAAAAATCAAACCTGTTGACATTCATTAACACATGCTGAACTGTTATGGACAGAAGTGGTGGATGTGAGCACACTGAGGCATCAGGTGGTGTGTTTCAGCAGTGGCAAAAACAAGTGTGAGAGCTAATGATGGTGACTATGTTGAGAAATAGTTATTTTTAGCTGAGAATTTGCTCTATCAAACAGTGTAATTGTACCTTGTGTACTGTTGTAATTTCCATGGCAATACATGTGAGGCATTACTTTCAGAGCCATCTACATACATATGTTTAACTGAAATGCTGGAGGTACTTAGCTAAAATGTTGTGAAAAAGTAAGACAAAGAAAACACAGACCAAGAAGAACTACCAGACAAACCTCCCCAAATCCTTCCTACCATGAGGTTCAACATAATGAAATTGTCTTGGGCCATTTCTTGTATCTCTTCATTTTCAGCAAAAGCTTTCTTCAATGCTAGAAAAGACATGAATATTGTAAAGCTTATTGTAGATATTGCCTTTCCTTCAGTGTTTAGGCACCAAAGATTGGTCCCATAATTCCTGCCTCTGCTCATTCACATTCCTAGGAGACACCTTTGGGATCTATATTGGCTTTGTGGTTTTTAATCCATGTTAGTGCAACCTTCTGGCTATGAAAATGGAAGCTCTATTCTGTCATTGTTGAAGCCTGTAGTTTCAACAGATACTGAGTCTCAGTTTGACAAAAGTGCATTATTCTCAGAAAATTCTTATTTGATGAGTTTCAGTGGTCTTGTCCTTACCTCCTTCTCAGGCTACTAGTTGAGGAAGGCCAAATGTTATTAAATATGTCCAATGACTCAATAGCAAATACATGTCATTAATTTAAATTAACAAGTGTTTAATCAGGGATAGCAGGACAGTAGCACTAGGCATTTTTGTGTGCGTTTTTTGAGTAGATTCGTAGTGATTTTTTTGTAAATAAAAGTAACAAATTCTTTGCTATTTACAGTTTTGTGCTCTTATTTAAGTATTTTTGAGTAAATTCAATGAATATATAAATATTTGTGTCTTAAAAAGGTGTTTACAAAAATTTAAAATTGATAAAAATAACAATTACCTTGACAGTATTGACAGTCTTCCAAATGATGAATGACCATCAGTGGCTTGTTACTTTATTAATAATAATAAAACATGTGGTTAGTTTATTTGACGAGAATGAAAATAAGCAATTTTGCTAGTAGATTGGAAAAGAGAAATTGCATTTCATTTTCTGTTAAATCTCAGTGAAACCTAACAGGCATTCTGTGAGGGATGAGAGGCACTTCTGTGCAAGAGAAAAAGGATGTTAGACAAAGAAATAGAGAAGTGGAGTTTCTGTGTCTAGATAGCTTTTCTTAAGTAGAAGATTCTACAAGAATGGTAGAGTGGTCTGCAGATCAGCTGTGATCGTTTTTTTTGGGTTTTGTTTTTTTAATTACAGTATATTGGGGGGTAACAATGTAATTAACAAAAGTGTCTTTCAAATCTATTTTTTAATCTCTTACCTTTTTTTAGCTTGATAAAGCCCTTCTTCATAAGTTTGTACCCAGGTTATTTCATCTCCCCAGCCTACAAATATAATACAATGATTAACTCTTGGCTAGGTAAGTAATTCATAAGAAACAACATTTTTTACTTTTGTCAGTAGCTGTACACAAATAGATTTTTGTTCAAAGTATTGTAGATAGACTAGTCCTACATTTGCTAATAGGTATATTGGAATATTAAAAAATAAAGCAGTAAAACAAACAAACAAAAACAATCAGAAGATCTCAGCAGACTGGCTACCCAATTCAAGTCCTTTGACACACTCAATAGAACTCTTTCTGAATACTCAGAGTTTCCTAAATTGGTGACAAAATTCTTTATACTTTCGTATTTTCTCTTCATGTTGGCTGCTCTGTATTTCATTTAGATGCTGGGGGCTTAAAGAGAAAGCTGGCTTATAAAAATGAGAGAGAAAAATTAAATATGACAAATCAAATAAGATCAACTTTAATGTGAATGTTCTTGGAATAGTTTAGAGTTTTCAACCTGACTCCTGAGTCAAGAATTTCAGTCTCTGGAGATGCAAGTACTTCACTTATTTAAATAATTTAGTTAAAGAAAGACTGTAAGATAAAAATCTCCATCAAAATAAAATCCTAATGAGTCTTCAGCTTCACAACTCATCTACTAAACTCAAAAAGCAAATTGTCTTGTTGTTTTCATGCCTTCAGAACCCAGAGATGCCAGCCCCTCTGAAGTAGCTTCCCACATTCTGGTCAATGGGGTATTTGATTGGAATGCTATAGGCCATCTCTTCTTTCAGGAGGCTGATTTCATTTTCATATCTGTCTGGTTGTTGGTGGGGCTCTAGCTTAGTTGACCAGTGGGTTCCCTGGCTGAAATCAACTGCTGACGTAGGTAGTTGCACAGAGAAGTCAGCTGGGGTCATTTTACGGCGATTTAAGTATTCCCTCTCATCTGTTAAAGTTGCAGGTGATGTTCTGAGTGGGAAAAATTAATTCTGATCTAGTCAAGACAGGACATAGATACCAGACTAGGTATAAACTTTCTCCATGGGTACCACTTATGGAAAGTGGTTTGATACTTGTCTCTGTTTTGCCCAGGGATTAGACAATTTTGTATTGTATATACAGTGGGCTTTGTATGGAAAAGCAGTTGTCCTTGTTCTTGCTATTTCATGAAGCCTTTTGACTGCCCTGTTATTATATATATATAATAACATATATATATGTTATATATATATGAAATAATTTCAAACGTCAGTAAAATTCCTACAACTTATCTCTTTGCTGCCTAAATTCCCCTCAAGTAACTGGCCTCAGATGGGGCCTTTGTGAATGCAGGGCTTTGGATTCATGTGCTTCATATGGGAGGAATTCAGAGGCGAGCCATGGAGTCTGAGTGCTTTGCACATCTTTCAGAAGAGCTCAGGGAAACAGCTGCATATATTTTTACATGATTAGGTCTGAAAAGAGAGGAAAGGCTGAGAAGAAGGAAAGAGGTATTTTTCTACAGATTTTTCTTCATCAGACATAAAAATGTTAAAATGCAGTCATCCTGTAACATTCAGGTGGAAGATTATAAGAGGGGAAAGAAAAAGAAATTGAGGACTATCCAGTAAATGAATAAATATCCCTGATGGTTGAGACTGTTATTATGTGGATAAAAATGGATCTATAGGAAAAAAGATCATTTGAGACAGAAATTGTGCTTCAGTAGCTGTAAGTTACCAGCTCAAGTTGTCATCTAACAGGTATGTGAAAAAATATTTTTTACCGAGTTCTTCAAGAGCAGCCAGGTTCCAGAGACTCAGTTTAGGTTATTTGATTCTAACAGGTCACCGTGATGGATATAAATTAGAAAGACTATCTGAAGCCTTTAGCCATATTCTTAAGAACAAACTGATGGAGTGAAATGACAGGGAGGAAAAAGGTGCACTACCTAGTGTGTGACTGAATGCTGAAGAATTACACCTCAGTAAACATATATATTCTTTCAATAACATATATGGTAAGATGAGGAGGTAACTACGTAAAATACCTCTTGATAGCGTCTGAGGTGCTTTTTTTTCCTTTTTGATTGCCATAGCAAGGTTGGATGAGACTGCAATTAGCAGAAGAGACAAGGCCAATGTTGAATGGAGCATTATTTCTCTAAGAAGTTCTGTTTCAGAGCAGCAAGGAAACTGAAAAACAAAGCAACAGGTTTAGTTGTGTAGATTCATTACCTAGCATAGTGTAAATCAACTTGTCAGTGGCATTCTAATGAGACAGTTTGGGTAGTTTCTAAAAATGTGATGGGTGTTTTTAGAGCAGTGAAAAATAGAGATCATCTTATTATGCAGCACTGCCTAGAGCTATCAGTCTCTGGGGGCAACGGGCAGTTCTCACTACTCTGTGATCAGGGGAACAATGTTTCTACTTTGGGCCATCCACCATTTCATTCTCATGAACCTGTATTATATTTTAATAAAGGATCATGAAAATTTCAGGAAAGTGCTACTATTTATTTATTTTTTTCCCTTTATTTTAATTTTATTTTTTATTTTTATTTTTATTTTTTTAATTACTACAAGACATAACAGTATGGGTTTGTTTTACATATAATAGGTTTTTTGGTACTGTAATAAAAACCTTAAGATAATTAATTTTATTTTAAATTGCCAACAAAAATGGATAGCTTAATTCTGTGAACTAGAATGTTAAAACAGTGAGATAAATTTTGAACAAGTGTTCTGATCTCCAGCTGTTTCTTACAGTGAAATCTCAAACACTTTTCCTCTTCTTTATGGCTTTTAAAAATTGATTACTAGCTCAAATCCTGCTTAAAAAGAAACAACCCACGTATGTTCCCATCTGCTTGCGTGTTATGAAGGTGTTTACTTTTCTTCCCGATAAAAATCACTCTAAGAAGTTCAGCAATTTCTGTTCTTGGGGAAAGTCAGAGAACAAAAGTTAATGCTTGAGGAAAGATAACTCAAAGCCAAAGGTGTCCACTTTTTGCTCAATACAGTAATAGTCAGGCAATTAAAACTCCAGTATTCAGATGATTTGCACTGAATTAGAAAATGTAATGAATGCAGCCCAGGATATCACTCAGTCAGAGTGCTGATTCTCTAGAGATTTATTTTTCAGAGACTGAGCTGTAGGAGTTACCAGGATGACCTGAGAAAGTCCTTTGACTTGAAGTGCTTCCTTCAAAGCACTTTAGCCTATATTTATGATGAAATTTTCACATTGAATTTAGAAGTGACCTCCAGTGTGGAATTACAGCCTTGAATGCTGACAAAAGGGAATTCATACTACCTATGGCAGAGGCATGAAAAATACAGCAGGTTTTAATGAAATTTTTAACACTGCTGACATCACTGTTATCTATTTAATTTCTGATGAACAAATTCAAAGTCCACTTCCAATAACTCAGCACAAGATAAATATTCTGTTCAAATAACTGGAGAAAAAAATGCACTTCAAACAGCAGAAAAAAATGAAGTACCACCATATTGCTGCAATGCCATATTTCTGAAGAATTTTCCTTGGGTTATGATAAAATCATTAATTATAGCACTTTTCCTCAGTCTGGATCATCACTGTTCCCTTACCCTCCCACATTACATCACAGCTCTAGGGCTGTTCTTTGTTTCACATAATTTCCTCCTTAGGCTTGATCATCTTATCTGTTGTTGACTGAGTTTAGAAAGTATCTCCCTGGGGCTTTGTAAATCTGCACATTAACTTGGTGTTTGAAGATGACAGAATTCTAATAAGGAAATGTCAGTTCCCAGTGTTTCATAAAGAGAGACTATAACTTTTAGGTAAGCTTGGGAACTGAAAAATTTTTGAGAATAGGAATTTCATTCAAATTACCCCCACATTGTTGGAAACCACTAACTTCAGTCAGCAAAATCAGATCATGACACCCTGCTATTTACTTCTGATGAATCAATTTTTATAGCAACTCTCTGTGAAACTTAGTGACTATCCTTAGCTTTAGTTTACCTGTCCAATGTTAATAATAACATATAGCATTTGCACTAGCGTATCAAAACTCCATTAAGCATAAATAGTTATGGCTTTGAAATCACACCAAATATGTCGCTAAATGGAGTGAGTGAATCAGTTCTGTCTTCTGTGGTACATTAACAAAAAGAATGAAAGTGTAAAGCTCTTCAAGTCACACAGTTATTTAACTGAAGCTTAAATAATTGATTATCATCATATTGAAAATCCACAGAGTTTTGGAGGGATAATTTACAGAGATGCAACTGGGTGCAATTCAGTATTCTAAATTTTTGATATAATGTTATCCAATTATAGTTGATTGAGTAAGGGAAAAAAAGACAGCCAATGCTATAAATGTTACCTTTATCTATCAGAACAAACGTTTTGCTAACTAATCTCTTAGCAGCTATCATTTGTCTGTTTTATGTTACTTGCTAAATGTTTATCAAACGAAACTCTTTTCTGTATTAATGTTGAGAATAAAAAATGTTTTCTCACCAGCAGTGGTCAGTTCTCTTGATGGAAGGTCTTGTTCTTGAAATTGGGAAAAAGTCAGTGTGGTTTACACACAGAACTCCTGAACTATCCAGGTCTCTCTGTAACCACAACAACCTCGGAAAAATGAGAGATCTTTCAGGTGGAGACCAAGTTAATGCACTTCCACCCTCCCCCTTCCTTTTCTTCCATCCTTCCAACTTTCACTGTTGTGGTTCCCATACTTGTACACTGAATCCTTGGATTTCTCTTTATCTTGGCTTGTATCAGGTGTCTTGTATGAGGGTTGAAAAGAAATACTGGCTTATGTGTGTCTGTTGCTTCCCCCCTTAGACAGTTTGTGTCTGGCTTATGCCCAGTGTAAAAAGAAACCACCAATGAAAGCTGGAACTGTAGGGGCTTTTGTTTCCAGTGAATGGCTGGGTTCACTGGTGCCTGAAGATAGGTATGAAGCTAATAGGAAGACACAAGGGTTGCTTTGTGTAGAGGAATGTAATTAATAAATAAAAGCAACTTATTTTTTGAGGGAGAAATAAAATACTTTGTTTAAAGGGAATGGTTTAAAGTATCTGATTGTTGTTTTTGCAAGTTGTAGTTTAAAAATGGTCTCATTCTTTGGATGTGATGCTTGATATAATTTTGAATTATCTTGATATATATGGGAAAAACCCTTGAATTCATTCTCTTTGCACAGAGAAAGAATTACCTGGATCACTTTCCCCCTCTTCCTTGTATAACCTTTGCACAGATTATAGGGATTGTGTGCTTATGGTTTTTCCTCCTTTTCGTGTGAAGCCAGCTTTCATGTTTAACTTGGAAGCTTTAATCTATTGCTGTTTGTTGTCACTTACATGTGTGATTATTTGTATGTACTTGTGCTATATTTTTCTATTCAAGAAACCTTTTCAGCCAGGCCTCTGACATTTGAGCACAAACAGTTACCTTTTCAGATGATATCTGTGATTCTCTCCTTTCTTCCTCATAAAGATTTGCTGCTATGAAAGATGAGCTATGTTTGTGTCCCAACAAGGCAAAATGTGGCCTCTTCTGTATTTTTGGTGCTAAATTATAATTCTGTGTTTTGATAGAAAATTCATAATAATGCTTCCAGTTAACTGGAAGTTAGGCAAAATGCAAGAACTCTGCTTTGTGGGCACAGATGCAAACAGTGCTGGCCTCACTTAATGAGATAATCGTGTCAGATCTGTTAACTGGGGGGAATTTGTCCAATCCTTGTCATGGTTTTGCAATGTTGTAATTTTGCTATCAGTATTCCACATCATAACATCATGTTAAGCATAGATAATTTTGACGAATCTGCTGCTCACAAAAGAAGACTGAATGTCCCAAGGAACACCACGGTCAGTCATATGACAAGGACTCTATATAATATAATCTCACTTCGGTGCTGAACTCGCTCTCTCGGATCCTGCCAGCCATGGGGGAGCCGTGTGGGAGCGTTCCAGCTGTTTCGCCTAGAGTTACAGTAGGCCTCTCAGTTTTGGGACTCACTCTCTCTTATTTTACTTGATTCATTAGCCTTAATTCCAATTAAATTGTATTATATTGTGTTATTCTGTATTCCGATATAGTATTTTCTAAATAAGTGTGCCTCCTTAGATCATTGCCGCTGTATTTATTTTTCTTTTTCCTTTTCCTTTTTCCTTTTGGGATAGCGGCCCCGCAGGCCGTCTATACCCCTGTCAGGGGTACAGGTAGATTTTAAGTTAACCCATGACAATCATTTAGCTGAATCTAAATCTGAGTTTGTTTAGTGCTTAGTACGAGAATTCATGATATGAGAATAAAAGGTAAAAGAGGCAATTAAGCACTCAATGGAATTTCTATGATAAAGAGATACCCCAGTGACACACTTCACTCTGTGTGTTTTGTTATGGGTTGCAGCTTCTACTCACATGGGTAGGCGTGGAATCTCAGGAATTGCAGCAGACTCAGGAGAAATAACTCAGATCATAAGTAAAAGAAAGTATATACAATTCACATGAGAAGTAAAGTTTTTTGTTTTGGTGGTTTAAAGTGTCTGTGAGTATCTGAAGATTTGAAACTTCCTGCCTGGTGTTCCTGTATCTTTGGGTTCCATGGAGATGGGCTTCTTTCTGGGCCTCCAGGGCAGGTATGGAAAGAGTGATGAGGTGATGCACACCACTGCTGCAGTAATGAAAGGGAGTATTCAGACTCCTTTAAAAATCTGTTTTCTCCTTCAGCTTCTGTACTTTAGGCACTTTAATGGGTCTACCAGTTAAAAAACCCTAACTTTGAAAACAGCTTAAAAAGAAAATGTATTTTGATCACATTAAACCCTGACTGCCTTTTGTGAGCTCATGAAAACAGATGGTTTGACCCTTTGTTTTGTAAGCTAGGCAGTGTCAGCTTTCTCCATTATGACAGAAAGACAAAAGGCTCTGAGGCTAAAAAGAGAAGCAAAAGTGCTTGAACAGTCACTGAGGGAAGAAAGAAAAGGGAATGAAGGAAAAAGGCTTCAGTGACAAATTGCTCAGTGAGTTGATTCTTAAAGGTCCTAATATCAATTTTGATAGTGCTGTTGGTTTTTTGGTTGAATCAAACCATACTGAGAGTTGGGAGTGAAGTGCCCAGCCCTGACTGCACGAATCCTGGAACATTTAATTATTATACTGCTTTTTTAGGATGTGATACTATATTTGTCCACATACTACTTTTCAACCCATTTGACCCCTTCAAATGAAGTACAGACCTGAGCACTGTCTAGCAAATGATGTGCAAAGCTTGGAAATGAAACACAGCTAAATCTGCAGGGCCAAGGACCAAATCCTAATTGTAAAGCTGTCAATTACTTCCACAGTTTGGAATAGCATGTCTGTAAATATAAATGTAGTTCTTAAATGAAATACCCCATTCTGGAGAGTATGAATAGGCAACCTAAAATAATAATCATTGAAAAAAAAACAGTAGGATTAATAAGTGTGAGGCCTTGGGTCTGTTTTACCTGAAGATGGTACCTATAGTACCAGTACCAGTGCTGGTTGACAGTGAGGCTGAGCACTGCAGGCTGATTCAGAACGTTAAACGTGAACACTTGATCTGCTTCTGCAGGAAGGAAAGTTACAGAAAGGAAAGCTGGAGGTCTTACACTGTCCAACTCCAGCATAGCTAATACATGTGTGAGGGATGAGAGCACAGCTTCTGTGAAATCTGTAGTTCAGTATTGTTTCTGCAACTTCCATCTATATCTCCATGAAAGGCTTACACATGCCTAATATGTCTTTGTGGAGCAATACAGAATTAATTAGGGGATTACAATAACAGAATTCCCAAGCAAATTTTACAGTAAACTGCAGGAGAAAGCTTCACAGAGCATGTATTTTTGTAGCTGAGAAGTACATCTGGATCCTACTAACACAGGTCTGAATCTCAGGGTGCAGTCAAAGAGCAAATAGTGATAGAGATGAGAACTGTGCTTCAAGCTCAGAGTGCTGAACATCTACCTTCAATACCAAACAGAAACTTGAATAAATGGGAAAATCTTGCAAGTGTCTGCTAGGCTTAGGTTTTACCTGACAGCCAAAAATTGTTCTTAGAGAAATTTCTGATTCATTTCAATGAAGCCATTAAAAGAAATGTAGATAGGACATACTTCTTTGTTTCTGTGTGTGTCTTTCAAAATTGTCATCGTTGTAGAAATGTCACTTCTGGTATTACAGGATGATTCAAAACAGATGCCCTCTCCTCTCCTCTCCTCTCCTCTCCTCTCCTCTCCTCTCCTCTCCTCTCCTCTCCTCTCCTCTCCTCTCCTCTCCTCTCCTCTCCTCTCCTCTCCTCTCCTCTCCTCTCCTCTCCTCTCCTCTCCTCTCCTCTCCTCTCCTCTCCTCTCCTCTCCTCTCCTCTCCTCTCCTCTCCTCTCCTCTCCTCTCCTCTCCTCTCCTCTCCTCTCCTCTCCTGTGGAACTGCATTTCTAGTTGTGTGGACAGTCCTCTAGACTTCTACTGGAAGAAGTCCAGGTATCTCTCTGTCTGACAATTGGTGCAGAGATGTGGGGAATCTCTGGAAGGCGTTTTGGTTGTGCAAGCTCCTGGAATGTTTGAGGTGCACTCTGTCAGCTTTCTGCCTCGGAAAGGGTACAGTGTGTGCGTGTGTGACGCGTGCACCACATCATCCAAGCATGGTGCATCCTCAGACACCTTGATTTTGTTCTCACCAGTACCCTGCTCATGCACTGGTTATGTTTTATTTTGTGAGATGATAGTAGAGGAACCATTGGGAAGGGTGCAGCTGAGATAAGGCTATCCTAAGGGCTTTGTTGAAATGATAGGAGGCACAAAGATCTACGGAAGATTTCTATACCACTCTACTCCAAATCCCCTTGCCAGATGTCAGGCAGTTGCACATTGTTGTTCTCTGACACCATGGGGACAGGAAACTAGCAATAGAATGGGAGATAATGGCTTTAAGTTGTACCAAAGGAGGTTCAGGTTGGATATTAGAAAACACTTCTCAGAAAGAATGGAGCAGTATTGGGACAGTCTGCCAAGGGGGTTGGTGGAGTCTCTGTCCTTGGAGGTGTTTAAGAACTGTGGATGTGTGCCACTGATGGACATGGTTAGTGGGCATGGTGGGGATGGGTTGATGGTTGGATAAGGTGGTCTTGGTAGTCTTTTCCAATGTTAATGATTCTAAGATTCTACAATAGGCATTGAAGAGACCACCAAGCAGGAATCTGCATTGTGAGGTCACCACAAAGGCCTGGAGGTGTCTTTCCAGAGGTTGTTAGAATGGCTTAGTAACTCTTTGAAGAAAGCTGAGATCGGACTTGATTCTATTTCAGTTTCTGGCATATGTAGTTTTGAATAGAATAATGGTATTTTTGGCATTTGGATTCAAGAAACAGTTTCCCGAAGCAACAAAATTTAAAGAAAATTAAATGCAAACACTGCTGTATTTGGAGACCCTGGGTGGGATTTCTGCAGATCAAACATGATCTTTCTGTATTTATAGATATACAGTGTGTTGATGTAGTCCAGAAGAGAAGAATTTGGTCTTTCCCAGTGCCTCTAGTTGGCAGTGTTGCATTACTATTAGTTAAAGGACAACTTATTTTATCCAGTGATAAGTTCAGAATACGAATCATTTAGATGTGCAATTAATTACATATACATTTCAAAAAGCTTGGAACAACAGTTGAAATCAATTTTGAAAAATCAGATTTTAAAAATATATATTTTTTATTTTAAATAAATAACTTTAATTTTGTAATTTATGTGCATGTAAAGTAACTTGAGAAGGGACAGGGTAAAAACCCAGACCAGATTTTAAGGAAGAGAGCCAGGAAATTCAGCATGTGTTTTGGAAGATATTGAGAGCTCAGAAATATTCAATGAAACTTTCTGACTGCCACAAGAAATGAAAAGCGGCTGCACTCCCCTCCAGTCAGAGTGTCCCAATAAAGACTTCACAAGCAAGAATGCTCTCCAGAAACACATTGGACTACTTTGGTGCAGCTGTGAGAGTGAGTCAACCAGGCATCTGTTGAAAGAGAAGCCTGTTTGCTGCAGTGTTTTTGTGATGTTTCCCTGCAGTGACATCACTGTATCTGCTTTAAAATGCAATACCGTATAACCATCTGAAGACACCGTGTGCTGTAAATAAGAGTGTTTACAGTGTCTTTTAGTGTTTCAGTTTTTTGTACAGGTGTTTCTTTAAATTTTATTGTAATAAGGGTTTTATCCCAGTGCTTGCTTCCACTGTGGACTGACACAAGAGGGCATGAGAGTAACTCAGTATCACTCTCTCATCTTCCGTCTCCCTTTTTACTCTCTGTTCTCCAGCCAAACCTTGATCCTGCAAATTTCTTAGCCCTTGGCCCTATTCCAGCACAGCGCTTGATGCATATTTAACTTCAGGCACATTAGCAACACTATTGATGTCTATAGGACAACTCATATGCTTAAAGTTAAGCATGTTCTCAAGTGTTTATGCTGGATCAGAGAATATGGGATGGAGTTTGCTGGCATGTCTCCAGAGAGGCTTCTCCTGAGGAAGCCAGACAAGTTTCTCTTCTGTTGGGGACCTGTCTATGTGCAGTGGTGTTTATCCCCAACATCCAGTTAGTAAGAAAGGGCTCTTGCTGATCATTCCTCATGTTTGTGAAGTCCAATAGAAAGCTTTCATATATGCTGAGTGCTTAGTGGATCTGCAGTCTGAGGTCCCAGCAATACCCTCTTTGGTGGTGCTCATGCATTACACTAAATAGGAGCTCATTCACTGTAGTTGGTCTATGGAGCTGTCATTTCATCATCATCAGTCTGTTGTTGATGATGAGCAATGTGGAACATTTTCCATTCAGTCTAAAAAATGTAAGTGATGTTCCATATTTGTAAAATACAGAGCTGATTTCACATCTATTATCCTTCATAATATGTGTCAATATGTAGAATATTCAGAGAACTTGAACTGAAAGCTTAAAAAAAAAAATAAAATAAAATTAAAAAAAAGAGAGAGAGAGAAACAACAAAAAACACCAAAACTTTTATGGAATTCCATAATTCCATATCCTCCTTTTATTACATTTCACACCATAGATGCAGGACAAAGACAGTATTATCTAATTAAAACACTTTCACTTTGAGTAAAGTGACAGATATAGAAGGAGGGACATATGAAAGATGGGAGAAACTTGAAATGTTGACATTTAGTCCAGGTGTTCCTTTTCATTTTCTTCATGACCACAAAGTAACAGTTCACTTGCAGTATTGGGATGTATTGTTAACCTGACCCAACGTAACTCTGCTATTTTGTTATTATATTTATAGCACGCATAGAAGATACAGGAACATCTTTAGTTTCAGATTAGCATCTTGCTGTAGTATTTTCTTCCTGTTGATTTTTAAAGCCCAGGATTAATAAGAGACAAACAGAAGCATAGGAGTGAGTCATCAAATACTATCCACCTTCCCTGGAGATAGCCACACCGTAATATTCTGCTTACAGGTGTACTAAATTCACTCAAAGTTACATATGAATTTTGTTTGATTCTTCTTTCATAAAACTGCTTTTAAACTCTCTCCTTTGAACAAAACTCTTGTTTAGCTAACCTAGACTTACCTTTGAGAAATTCTTATCAGATGCTCTTCTCCTTAAGTATTTCTGCAGTGATTTCATGTCTCAGTTTGGCCTTCTTTCTTCTGGACTGAACAAAGAAAGGTCTTTTTATTTCTCATTGGAAGAAAACTTCTGTATTCATCAAATGTATTGTCCTTTACTGTGTCTACTCTAGCCAGGAGTTCAGCTTCCCTGAGCAGTGCATGTCAGTATTACAGTTATGACCCTACTTGTGACTATGACTGGCAATATGTTGTGTGATATCTCTGAGTGTCACATAGACCTCTGTGAGTATATGGTATATGGTATATGTTTTTCTGTATGTGTTACTAATGGTCAGTCACAGTATGATCACTCTTGTGGCTGATCACCAGTATACACCCCCATCTTTATCTTCCAGGATATTTTCCAATTGACAGTTGTCCAACTCTGAGACAAAATATCTGCCAGCACTGCTAGTAGAAGTAATTTTTCATCAGAATGCTTTTTTCATCTGCAAAAGTCTTTATAAGGCCTATGGGCTAGCCACTGCTGTAAGGGAAGCTAACCACTTGTGTTTCTCCCTGTAGGAGTATTCATTCCAAATATGCTTAGCCTGAAGATGTCAGTCTAATCAAAGATGCTTCTTTATGCAGTGGGGAGGAAAACAGATGAATTCAAACATATAGGTTAAGTCTATCACCATCTGGAAGAACCAGATGGGACTCGGATGTGAGGTGTCAAATGAGGAGACTGTAATAGTTTGGCTCCCACCAACTGATCCCAATAGGTACCCATAGAGTCCCTTCTTTGGAAGATCTCATTATATCTGCATTCTTCTTTAGGATGTATGACAAAATAAATGATGTTAGATCTCTAATCTTAACAGACCTCAAGACCCAAGAGTGGGATATGTTAAACACTAAAGTCTGTGCTGCTGAGACTCATTAACTTTAATGAGTCTATTACGCTCCATAGCCATCAGCGCACACCTGTTTGATATTCTGATGACAATAGTTCACAAGGCCTTTATAACAGATTCCAGATGTGCACAATCTCATTAATATATCATATTTTGAAAATAAAGGATGATCCTTAAATTGACATTGTGAAGTGTTTTGGAAAACCAATATAATATGGTAGTTCTGCATTATCAGTGTTGTTGGTGTTGCAGAAAAGATGGTGTAAGATACTGAGTTTATCTTTTCCCCCTTTTTGTAGTATGAAATTTGTTACTGTTGCACATACATACATAGTGCTGCAACTGGGATTTGGCTGAAGAATTATGATGTAGATTTTAAAGATGTGTGTCATGTGGTGAGTTGCAACTTGCAGCAACCTTGGGGCTCTGCTCAGGTTCTGCACCTCTAAAGCACTTCTAAGGGAGATACCTAAGACTCTGTACACATCTTACTTTGCAAGGACTGCAAGTATGTTGCTAATCAGAAAAAAGTGTGTTTTGGAAAAAAACCTGACCCCAAAATATAGTTACCTTACGTGCCAACATTACCCAATATTTTGGGACTGTTTTGCACACCTTTCTTTCATTTCAACAACAGCAGCAACAACAAAAAAGACCCAAATCTGCATTCTATTGTTCTAATAAAGAACCTTCTGTTGTTGATGGAGCTGTGATGTCACCTCCAGCCACCTTTTTCTTTGTAGATGAGATGATATGTCTGAAACATAAGCCAGTCTTTTGACTGTCTCACCCAGGAAACTTCCTTATTGTTTTGATAACAATGCAAATACATAATTGTTTTTAAGATTTGCTTTTTGTCAAGTTTTTCTGAATGAATGTCAAATTCTTATTTTAACTGTAATAATTCAGTATATTATATAAAAACCATTACTACGCTGACCCAAAAGAGCAGAACTTGCTGAAGGTTTTTGTTTTGGTTTGATTTTCTATGTTTATTACTTTTGGGGAAGAACATAAATGACAGAGAAGAGAGTAATTTTCATAAGAAGTTGGGTATACAGTGCTGGCAGTTTGAGCAATGTGAGAAGACATTTTTGCTTATGAACTGAGAAAACTGTTCAGAGTTTGTCATTTGAGAGGTGTAGTGCTCTCTGACATTCCTTGAGGGATGAGGATAGGGAGAATTATACAGTTTGCATTAATGTTTGTAAGATTTCAGTGGTGAGACTTATAAGAAGAATGTCTACTAATGACTGAGATAATTTAGCCATATTCTAGGAAAGAAAATTTCAGGAAACAATTGAAAGAAGAAAAAATACTTAATCACAATGTTTAATTATTACAAGAAAGTTCAATACAAATGATGTAGCAAAGGTCAAGAAACTTGCTGAGAAGAAGATCTGTTGTCTATCAGGAGAATATGAACTAGACTGAATTCTGACCAAGGCCTGTAATGTAGCATTACCGGAGATCTAAGCGATGCTGGATCTTGTTGTTGGGAATGAAACTGCTTGGAAGAATGCTAGTGGCTTACAATACTTTCTGCTTCTCTTTCATATTCTCTATTCATATTTCAGTTTGCCCATAGTCATAAGTTGCACACAATGGTGCTGTTTAGATGTAAACACAGTTTACTGTGTGTTTGTGACTAGCTGAGATGATGCAAATGCGATATGAATTTTCCTTCTGACAAATGAAGACATCTGAAATACAGACACTTACATCTGAGCGAGTCAGCCTAACCCTCTTCATAGTCAATGGAGATGAGGTCAGTGAAGTCCAAGTGAGATTAGTTTCATTCTGAAGTAAAAGTCTAGAACAGGTCATGTGGATGTCTACATTTTCCGTTTCCACTGATCATAAGGAACTGATCAGAAGGTATGTCATTAGTTCAGATAATGAAGTGTCTAATGTAGATATATGTAGTAAAAATATGTGTAGGGAAGTCTACTCCATCTATTTCAGTTGGGCACAGATAGGGGGAGAGCACAGCAGAGGAGCCAACTGCCAAACCTTCCCTCAAAGGCAGAAGATTGTTTCTGGGCTCTTACTGAAGAGAGGTCTCTTACGTTCACAACATGCTCCAAATTAAAAGGGATGCTTAGGCAAAAGATATGTCATGACAAGAACAGGAAAAAAAAAACAACTATAATTTGTACTACACTGAACATATTTCAGAACTGTTCAGAATGCATCATGAGGCCCAAATTAATTATAGTGCTGAAATGGCACTGTAACAGAGCCGTTCTGGTTAACTGGATTATGCTCTTAAAATTTAGTAATTTCTTCTCTGTTAATTTTCCTGTCTTCTTCATTACTCTCTCCTTATTGGCCAGCAGGTCATACTGTTTTGACTTCTTCTGAAATATGCTATTGAAAATGTTTATATAAAAATTGTCTGCAGTTGCATCAGCAGAAACCTGTTTCCTAACTGAGCACACATTTGTTGGAAAAGAACCCTGGGAGGTCTCTTCCAGTTTCCTGGTCAAGGCAGGGTTAGCTTAGTGAAATACCTAATTACCTTCAGATTTCTTTTTTCTTTATGTCCAGAAGGAACATTTCCTTTTCCAGTTTACAGACATTATTCTCCCAGTGAAAAGTGTGGTTCCTTCTTCTTGAGAAACTTTATGTAGGTCTGGGCAGGTTGCTGTTCTTAAGCCACCCCTTTCTTATGCTGAACAAGCACAAATCTACCAGCCTCTCCACAAAGGACAATTAATCCAGCTCCTGGTCATCTTGGTGTCTTCTTGCTAAGGGGTGTCTTCATCTTTCATGTTTTAGAAGGTACCAAATTGGGTGTAAGGTGACATATGCAATTGAATAAAGGGAAAGATTCACTCTTGGTAATTCAGCTCAGGGTATTGTTGATCTTTTTGCTGAGAGGACATGCTGCTGATCCAAGGTTAGCATATTGCCAACCAAGAAATAAGACTTCTTCAGAAAAGCTGATGCTAAAGCCAGTCAGTTTCATACTACATTGCTGCACTGGATTAGCTCAACCCAGGTTCAGGACTTTGCATTTTTATTTCTTGAATTAATGACACTTCAGAGATATAATCTCATTAAATTATGCTTAGAAAAAATGAAGATCTGATTCCACCTCTTCTTGAATAATCAGCAGAAATGGTTAGGATGGAAAAGCAGAAATGGTTAAAATAGAACAACCACTGAATAAGACTAGACAATCAAAAGTAGGAAGGAACCTAAAAGCTATCTCTTGGTTTAATTCAGCAGTTAACAATTTTATAGGCTAAAGCCTATAAGTTTATTTCCCCAAAAATTCTATTTTCGCAACCAGCTTCTAAAGGAAGGAAGAGTTATTGGGCATGAGAAGAACCAAGCTCCTTTTCCTTTTTGACACAATCTGTAAATAACTCTTAAAAATACCACTGACACGCTTGTATATCTTTGATATTCATAGAACCATCTGGAAAATGGGATTTGGAAATATATGTACCAAAATTTATGCCAGAGCTGAATCTCAAAAGCATTTTTAACCTGCCACAGGACAGGAAAACTTGGGGAAAATCATCCCAGCAGGCATAATCAAAACTTTTAGACTAACTGTGCTGAAAGAAATGCCATTGCAAGTGCATAAACATAGGTATTAAACTAAATAAAACTAAGAGCTAACCACCTCAGATGATTCTAAGCACTCAGTACACGTATTTATGAAACTATGCTTACCTTTCTAGGCATCTTCTGTTCCACTGCTTTTTGATTCTGACTTCTGCTTTTTATCAAGACACTGTACCTAATGTCTTTGATGAGTGGTGTGTCTGGTGTGTATTAATTTGTGCAACAGCAACAACTTGATCTCTTAATTTATTAAACATTGCACCCAACAAACAGTATTTTTCAAATCACTGAGAAATTTTATTAGTGAAAAATAAACAAGGGAACATTTGAACAGTTATAGTATGATGAAAACAGCACAACAAATAAGAGGTGAACGTAGAAAAGAAGAGCAAAAATGTCTGTTACCTCAAGCCAAATATGACATTACGCAGTGCTTCACTGCCAGAGTGCCAGACACTCCTAAATAATGCAGAAAATAAATTCATGATATATAATGTAGTCTTCAAATGACAGTACTCTTATGTTTCTTCCCAAATTAAAGTAATTCATCCTGAATATAACTGTCTGGTTAACCTGACTGGGGATATCCAAGCCAGTCTCCTGAGCCAATCCAAAATGCACTAAAAAAGAAGTCAGAAATACAAAGAGCTTTCAATATGCTCTCTTAGGTGTCACATTATTTTATGCACAACACTTTCCTAATCCAACAGCTGCTTGTGGTGCCACAGTACCAAAACATAACATGAAATTAGTGTTCTCCAGTCTGTAGCCATGTCCTGTTTCTTTCAGTATGAGTTTCGTCCTACACCAGTGAAGTCAACTGTGATAGGGAGAAGGCTTTAAGCTGTTGGTTGATAAAGTACACATAGTATTAACCTTTTGCTCTACATCTCAAGTATTGGTATAAACCACTGCAAAGCTGGTGGTATAAGGAAAGGACATGTGATGCAGTTAACTGCACAACAGGCAAAGATTAGGCTCCACTTTTCCTTTGTCACTAGGCATGATGAGGAGGCAGAGTATGTTTTATTATGAATCCTAAAAGACTTCTGTGTAAACTTGTGTGATAAAAATAATAACTTCTTTTGTAACTGTGAAGGTAGACTTCTTCCATGTTTATTGCCATCAAAAAAAAAAAAAAAATCCAAATGCCCTCTTTAATTATCATTAATACTTAAAAAAAAATACCTCAGTGAAGGAATAGAAGAGAAAGTAACTTTAAAAATTTATTATTTCCATCATCTTCTATTTGTACTTCTTAATGCTTGAACATCTTGATAATCCTCCTTTTTTATTTTTTTATTTTTTATTTTTTTTTTAACCTTAAAGATGAAGATGTAATATAGTGTGTTATGATGATATACTCTATCAGTTCTAGTTGTGGGTATTTATTACTTACAGCGCTATATCAATCAGAGCTTTCTCTGACACAGAGATGTAATGTCCACTTCTGTTTTCATAGAACATTTTAATGTAGTCCAGTTGTAGGATGGGCAAAGAGGTGATGACTGGAAAGATGAAAAAAATCATCATCAGTGTTTTCATTATTCCTGCTTATAGTATAATTAACATAAACAAAAGAACAGTAATAGAAACTTTTCATGTAAAGTTTTTAATTGCTTTGTTATCCATCTTGTGAAAACTTCATTCTGAGATGTTGTAGGTTGGGCTAGAAACACTTCTTTAAATATGAACAGTATAAAGAGATGAGCTTTTAGAAAACAGTGGAAGTGATGAACAATATAAGAAGACAAAAGTGCAATCCCTTGCACTGATGGAGATTAATTAGCCAAAAAATTAGCAAGAAATCTCTGACAAAATTGTTGTGCTTCTCCTCAGCTAGCAGTATATTTCCTGCCACAAAAAGAAAAAAAAAAAAAAAAGGAAAAAAAAAGTTGTTTGAAACTTTTTATATAACAGTTTTTACTTCACTTGTCTTTGTCTTCAGTTCAGAGAACAGGATGTGCAAGAGAAGCAGGACAGACCACTATCTGTATCAACCAAACTACTTTTACCACAGCGAGACCTAGATCTTTTTTCACAGGTTAATGAGGCATAGATATGTCTAAAAATGTCTAGATAGGACTTCCTTTTCAGAACTTTGGCAGTGTTGTGATACAAAGTAAAATTTTGAAATACTTTAAAATTTTGTATTTCAGAAAAGGATGGAAAATGTAAAAATTTAATTAAAGTGTTTGTAGTTTGAGTTGCTGTGTTAAAAGCAATCAATCATGGGCAGTTCTCCAGTGTTGTTTCCACACTTGGGGGGCCCCCTCTTATTGTAACTACTTAATGCCTTTGTTCGTAAGGATGGGCTGCCTAGGAAGAGGCCTACCTGCTCCTGTGGGACACAGTTTGGTGTAATGAAAACACCTTGAATTATGGCAGGATGGGAAAGAGAATTTTGGAAATAGGAAGTGAGGAAGTCTTCTTTTGGGGTTCTTCAACTAATATGAAGTCTGTGGTGGGTCTACAAAGATTCTATATTTGAGTAGACAAAACCGCCTTTATTCATGGATTCCCTTAGTTAAGCTATAGATAGGGAAGAGACTTTTACTCTCTTTATTACCACCTCAGCAGCAAGCTTTGAAGAGGAACTCAGTTTTGCAGAAAGTATTTAGATTAATGATTTGACATGGGTTAAGTAATATAAATCCATGCCTGCCTCACAGATTTGGTTTACATCACGTACCACAGCACTATTCCAGTCTCGAAATAACTCTTGCTTTCAAAAATGATAGCTTACTTAAAAAACAAGCAAACAAACGAACAAAAAAAGCACCACAAAAATCTTATTTTGTATACAACCATCTGCAAGGCCTCTCCTGCTTACATTTTCCTTCAGTTCTTGGCTAAACAACAGGAAACAATAATCTCATCCAAATTCTTGTCCTTGAGAGCCTTTTTACAGACTTTAGGTGTTGCCTTTGGCCATAGTGAAACAACATCTATTAATACTTACCTTTGCTGGGAATGTTGGAAATACATAACAGTAGATCTTGTATAGCTTTGGCCACAGTGGTCAACGAAACAAACAGATAAAAGAATCCAGTACAGACATGTTCCTCACAAGACTTTCAGTGATAGCCTATGTGCCTGAAGTAATTCTTTCTATGAAATGCTGTTTTGTATATGCAGTCTGTTCTTCTCTTCCTTTTTAAACTTACACATATTGAAAGTTTCAGTAATTGTGAAGTCTGGCTCTTGATGAGTTTTAAGTAAGAGATTGTGATTGAAAAGGCATCTTCTTGAAGCAAGTAATTGAAACTATCTGGCCTCATTGTAGGATGTTATGGTAGCATACTGGATTTTTGTAGGAAACGTGAAGGGATGACGGAAAGTATTTTCAGATGTGGTTATGGACCTCTAAACATATTTAGAGAAAAACAGAGTTCACAGAGTTCCTGCATATTGAAAACAAACATATTTTTCCACATATTTCTGTATAAATGGAAAGTGTAATGGATTTTATGTCTTTTTCAAGTGACATTATTCAAAAAACATAATGCTACAATGTTGAATGACTACAGAGAATTGCAGTTAACACCAGTATACGATCCATAGATCCATTCGAGCTCAAGATATCTGTGTCCTAAAATCCAATACTTACTTTAAGAGATGACAGAAACATTGTACCAGCTGTTAGCTCTGTGTTAGTTTGGATGGAGTGTTATTTCACCCCAAATTAAATTAAGGATTCTTAGAGAAAGACTGCTAAGAAGGAGAATAAATGAAAGAGGGACAGATGCAAGAGATGAAGGATGCAGGAGTTAGCTGGGTAACTGTCCCGATGATTTGTTAGCAAAAGAAAAGATGAGTGCAAATGTGGAACTTGTTTATGGTGTATGACAGTACTGGGTAGAGAGACACAAATCAAAGTAAGATTTGTTCTGTGTCTGATTGTTATTTGAACCTCTGTGTACCTTTTGTGTTTACACAATGCTAGAAGCTAGTGCAATTAAAACAGACTAGTTTATGCAGGCCATAGCAAGTGGGTGATACGCCTGACATTAAGTACAGTCACTTTTGACCTTCCAACATGAATAATCAGGTAGATGGTTCTTACACAGTTTACTAAGATCAAGGTATGAAGCTCTAACTCATGCTCACAGTTTTTACAGTGAGAATTACTCTGCTAAGTGAACTTATAAGTACTGCAAATTGGAAGAGTAACATCTTGAATGTGATAAAGTAGCGCAGAATCTGCCTGTTGTGCTTTATCTGTTTTCCTTGGTCATAACACTGCAGGCTGACAGTTTCCCAAGACTCATCTATGTTCAGGAGCTCTGTTACCGAGGCCTAACGTCAGAGAGCCCAGAAAATCTGTGCAGAAGTAGTTGTTAGGAAAATGAAAAAGATACATGAATGCCAAAAATTATGGCTATGGAAAAAAAAATGGAGAAAGTGTAATGGAAGTAAGTAACATCAATTTGTGCACTAACATGCAGTAAATCTCAAGGCTCTAAGATTTTGCTAATTAAAACACATTTGAAGGGAAAAAAAAAAAAAAAAAAAAAAAAAAAAGAAAGAAGCAGATGGACTTTTACTCCAGACTTCAGTAATGCTAAACAGAAGGCTGAAGTCTGTTACTGGGGGAATGGCAGAATAATAGGAAATATGTGCAATTCTATAGGAATAAAAAAGAAGAAGGGAAAAAATGATGTTACTAATGCATTTATTAAGATAAATTCTTACTATTAATTACCTTTTAATGTCTGTCAGAGACTGAGAAGAGAGCTGTGTGATTGGAATATCTTTTGTATATGCACTCATAGTTTAGCTGAAGATTTGAGACATTGGTGCAACCTAAATGATAGTCAGTAGCAACAGGACAGAATTGTGGTGGGTGGATTCTGACCAGCAGTTCAACACTTACTCATCTGCTACTTGGTAGCAGAATGAGAGAAAATAGGATATAAATCCTGTGAGTTGAGATAATGACAAGGAGATTACTTAAACATATAATGGACAATACAGACCTGAAATGAGGAAAATTAATTTATTTCAGTTAAAATTTTTAGATAGTGAAAAACAAAAGCAAAAAATAAAATGCCTTTGTTGGTCCCTTCTTTTTTTTGTTACATAGAAGGTCATTGGGGTCATTGGAGTGATCTTCCAGGTGTTATGGTTGAACATGGAGATTTGCTGTTTTTTAACGTTCTTCAGAAAACTGAATGGACAGTTGAAGTAAGAATCATGAAGGAGAACTCTGCAGATCATCATGCAGACCATATGTGGTCCCCATATACCCCGAGCTGTCCAATAAACAGATTATGTTTTCTGTTTCTATTCAGCATTTATGTGAAATTTATCAGTTCTGCCAGAATATTTTTCTGAACATTTTTCTTAGATTCCACACAGAATCATTTTTGTGTTTCTTTAATCAGTGTGTGCAACATCAAAAAAGACAGGAAAAGTAAGTTTTTTGTTGGAACAACCAAGAAAATGAAAGAACTGGCTGAGCTGCTGAACTCTGGTTAATTCGTCCCTATAGTATTCTAGATGGGCCTGTACCCTTGTACGATCACTGCGATGCCTTCTTGAGCCTTTTGCACGCTTACGCTGCTTCTCATATTCTTTTTTTTTTTTTTTTTTTTTTTTTTTTTTTTTCCCCAATGAAAAAGACAGAAAGTAAGTTTAAAAGTTTTGGGGAATGAGTGAGATGAACAATATGTTATTTATTTATTTCCAGTTTGCTTTACCAAGGAGAGAAAAGTAGGAAAATGAAAACAAATGGCCCCATGAGAATTTCACTGTTGTGAAAAAAACTATTTTTCATTAAAAAAGAACAAAAAAATTAAACATCTGTAATTGCGCTTTAGTTGATTTTAAAGAGCCTGCTTTTTAGCCAACTGGGAGCTTTCCCACTGATTTCACTGATTTTGGATGGGGTCTCTCATGAGCTAATGACGTGTTGTTGATTTGGTGTTTGTTGAAAGGGAAGCCAGGACATTCTGAAAGTTTTCCTCAGACTCATTATCCTCTGCTAAATTTTGTTTCTGCATTTCTTTGATGAATGGATGTGTGACATCAAAAGGGACAAGGGAGAAACGGGTATGAGTTTACATTTCCCTTTCTCAGAACTTGCATGGTAACTTCATTTGTTGTCTGTTGTTTTAATGTGTAACAGGCCAGCATTCATGTTGCTTTCAAGATGGAAGTAGAAATTTTCATTATTCTATAGAAACTGTTTTCACGGCAAGATCCTTTGAACATTTTCCCGTCCAGACTAATGGAGAATACAAAAAAGCTGTGGGATACTGTTAGAAAACCTGATTTCATAACTTCTTGAAAAGAAGACTGTCTTCTTTTTAATCAGTTTTCTAGAGATCCTGCTGAGGACCCCTCCTGACAGTCTGTCAGCTTGTCAAAAGTAAATTTTCTTTTGCCTTTGCTCGGATGAAGGTGGAGCCTGTTTTACAGATGGTTTGGTAAAATGAGTAGGAACTCAGAAAGAGAGATAACCATTCATAAGTGACATTTCTAATTTCTGTGAGTTTCCTTGAACAGAGTAGACACTTTAGCGTTTGGTTCTAATGAGAGGAAAGGCTCTTCTTTTGTCTCTGTCTTACCTCCAGAGAGCGCGTACACTCCCACTTTACTTTCAACTCTTCAAGCAGTTTTGTTTTTTATTTTTTAAATCCAAAATGCATTTTATCTTGTTTTGGCATTTAACTCCAGTCAGTATCCAGGATCCTGTCTACACGAAAACATAACTGGACTTAGCTGTCTCACATGAACCTTTCACAACAAACTGCAGAAGCACATTGTTTTAATGATATCATTTCTTAAGGTTAATTTGTGCTTGTTGTGAAGCATTAGGTCACACTGTATGTTTATTTTCAAGCCCAGGAGTTGTGTGGGAGGAGGTGTTCCCATCTGGGGCTGAATGAAGTAGACACACAGTCCAGGAAAAATGGTCAGCATGAGTCACAGGTGAGAATCCATTGTGGTACTGAGGAATTTGACTGTAGTCACTGTTAGTGTTACCTCTGTTTCAGGAGGCTTCCCCTACCCACACTGTACTGTTCATATCTGACTCATCCCCACTCAGACAGACACAAGGAGGCTGATGAGCTAAAGGAAAGAACACTTCAAATTTCAAGGGATGTGCAGCTCACAGGACGTAGTGAATCTCTTTTCTTCTTCAAGACGTGCGCAGCCAAATTAGAGCAGCAGGAAGTGGATGAATTAAGTAGGGCTGTAACTTTTGGGCTTTGATTGTATATCACACTGACTACAAACATGCTGCATTTGGAGCAGCCAGGGGGGTTCTTGCAGTTAGAGCAGTTTCTCTGTAGGCTTCTCTGTCAGTGAGAGGACTGGTCCTCCTCTTTTGTCTCACTGAAAATCCTAGTTCTTATAGAATACGATCCTCTAATGGGTTGAAAATGTTCTAACGATCAGTGATGATGAGTGACTCCCCCTTTTCTCCTTCCTTTAAAGGAAATGCGGTCTTCAGCATTAAATGACTCAATGACAGCTACACAAAGGGGAATTTCCTTACTTTCTTGTATTCAAGGAACTCAAAGTCATGTGAAAAACCTTGCTTACCTAGCAGACTCAGCAGAGTCTTGAGAGTTTCCAGCAAGTAGTTCAAGAATTATAGGCAGTAATGGTAAAGTCTACTGAAGAACCGTGGGAAAATGGATGTAGTTCTATGTATCTAAAACACTTTAAAAGAAAACCACAGCAGCAGCATCACTGCTAATTTTAAAGGGGAACTCAGGCAGAACAGAAGAGAAATGGCCACTTCTCCATTTGAAGATCATGATTCATTTAACATTTCTTTTCTGCCTCCTCCTTATATCATCCCAATGTCTTATTTAAGGAAATTGTTTCTTCCTTAAACACAGTTCCACTCAACAGTTTTATTTGTCCACTAAACTGTGAATTTATTTTGATCTAATTGCTGAACTCAAGATGTCTAGAATGTTCTGTTCTCCTCATTTAAAATATTATTTTGCTACATAAAAAATCTGTAAGCTTCAGTCTGTGAAATATACTCCTTCTTGGTGACAAAAACCTACAGTGTTGTGCTAAATGGTGCTCTGCCATCTTGTATTTGACAGAAACAGATCAGAACAGTTTTTAAGGAAAAGGATATGGCTGAGAAATAAAGAAACAGAATCGTGAGCTACAGCATCTCTGAGAAAGAGCATTTTCATCACTTCTAAAACCAGCTTCCTACAGCATGTGTGATCAGCACCTGCCAAGCACATGGAGCATACATGAAGGGAGAGTTTTTTCAGTGAATAAGCCACTCATGAAAGGAGACAGAAGAGCAGTGTACTTATTCAAGAAAGAGACGTAGTAGTTTCTATTCCTCTAGTGTACTTAACCCATAAAGAATGCTCTTCACTTCTGTGGCAGAGAGATGTGTTTTACTTCACCTGTCCATGCTGACCAGGTAACTGCCACATTCACTGACTTTATGGAAATCGAGCTGCAAGAGGTTGGACTCTACCCACAACCACATTTCTTGTAAATTACAGTATTCCTAACAAATGCCATTCACTTCTGACATGAGACAAATACATATCAGTAACGTAGAGTTGGATATCACAGCATCTGTTTTAAAATTAGGCATTAAAAAAAAACTTTCAAGACTGGTAAAGCACTCTATCCACTTTTTTGTTTGTTTGAATGAATAATTTTTTTTTTAAAACATATTTTTGTTGTTTTAGGAATACTTTGTTCACAAGATGATTTCTCTGGCCTCAGTAACAAGGTGACTATGCATTAAGGTCATTAACGTGGATGCAGTGGACAGCAAAGTTGAACTCCAGCTTTGCTTCTGGCATTCCCCAAGAGCTCCTACCTCCAGCAGCCTGACCAGGGTGCCCTGAAACTTCCCCAATAAACATCCAAGATTGTGCACCATGAGCTGCACTTAGTAAACGATGTAGCCAGCAGAGGGCAATAAAGGTCAGATTTTGATGCGATTACGTAAAACTGTCCCAAAGTGGTAGAAAATGTAGGGCAAAAAGGTCAAACAAAAGCATATTGTGTACTGTTGCTATATATCCACTTCTATTAATTATTTGAGACCTAAATGAACCCTTGTGGTCATGAGATCTATAAAGCTCATTTTTAACAGCTGTGTTAAACAATGTAATTCCTTATTTATGGCAATATAGCTAAATAACCTTTTCAACAGAAGGAGAAACCCTAATTAAAACGATGCTCTCCTAAAATAGGACAAAAAGTTTAAGCCAGTGGCCAATAAAACTGTAACTCTTCCTATAAATCATGTTTTATTGGTCTGTTCTGGAGAGTAGTTGTTTTGTTTAACTTGATAAACAGGTCATTTTTTCCCAAGACAATTAGGTGCCTGAAAGAGAGGGAGGACTGGAGAAGTCAGCTCTTGCTCAGTTCACAGAAAAAAAGCTGCTATTTTCAGTCAGATGCAGATCTTTTTTTAACACAGATTCTATCCAGCATGCTGGAAATAATGTGAGCTTACGGTAGAGAACAAAATTTTTTAACTTGGGTGACATCTGCTAGGGGACATAACTCATATCTATGCACTCAGACAAGCAGTTGGTGCCAAGAAAGAACAAGATGCAAGTGTTATTCACCTCTAACAATACTGATGACCTCTTTTTGAGTATAATTGTTGCTCTGTGTGGCAAATATTTTAAAACTGATCTCTTGATGTTGCTGTGTTAACCAGTGAAAAGCTTAATGGCAGGAAATGCCTGAGGTATTAATGGGAAATCATATTTATTTATTCTGTGGAAGAGCCTGAAGGAGCCCTTCAGCTCTGGGACCATGGCACAGCTCTGTTATACTGCGCAGGAAGGCTTCTGTGCACAGTAGACCTGGGTTTTACTTCTACATGTGTTACCTCCATGCAATGATCCAGCATACGTCCACTCACTTGGGCCTGAAGAACCCCAGACACCTGTACAGACTGGGAGGGGTAGTCCTTGGGAGTAGCTCAGCAGAGAAGGACCTGGGGGTCCTGGTGGATGAGAGACTGAACATGAGCCAGCAGTGTGCTCTTGCAGCTTGGAAGGCAAATGGGATCCTGGGCTCCATCAGGAGAGGGGTGGCCAGCATGGATAGGGAAGTGATTGTCCCTCTCTGCTCTGCTATTGTGAGGCCCCATCTGGAGTACTGTGTCCAGGTATGGAGCCCTCAGTACAAGAAAGACATAGAGCTGTTGGAAAGGGTCCAGAGGAGGGTCACGAAGATGATCAGGGGGCTGGAGCACCTCCCCTATGAAGACAGGCTGAGGGAGCTGGGCTTGTTCAGCCTGGAGAAAAGAAGGCTGCGGGGTTGGAGCTCCATGATCCTTGAGGTCCCTTCCAACCCGGGCTATTCTGTGATTGTGTGACTTTTTTTTTGCTGAGCTACCTAATAGAAAATTGCACTAGTAATTCTGCTTTTCCATAGCTATAATTTACTGTATAAAAGCTAGGTTGTGCTTTGGTGTAAGATAGGAGAAAATTAAAAAAATCTATTTTACGAATGTTTTAAGTCTGAAAGAAAAATAATGGGGTATCTGTCTGAAAAATGCTGGGGTATTTGACTAGCTCCCAAAATTTCAGCAGAAAGCTGGCAGCTGTTTCTTAGTGCAGTTCTTGCCTGACCAGTGAGAGACTGAGCCTGGTATGGAAGCAATGAAACCCCATATAAGAGAGAAAACACTCCTTTCAAAGAGTTAAACATGAAAAGCAAAACTAGGTGAAGGATGGCACATGGTTGGAGTGCTCAGGAGAAAGAGAAGCACGGTCCCAGAGGAAGTGGAGGGGTGAGGGACCCACCTGTGTGCCCAGAGAAGCTTCCTGGGAGTGGACCGACAGCTGGTAGTAAGTGCTGAGTGTTCCTGGCCATTAGTACCATCATTACAGCTAGAGTTGTCAGTACCTGTATGTACTTAATTCAGGAAGAACTCAGGACAAGTTACACAGCGTCAGACCCAATAAGGAGATGTTAATAAGTACCTGTTTGTGTATGAGGCAACTGCTGCTGCTGAGCTTTTATGATGTCTTGTCAGCTAACAGCGAGGAGCCCAGCTGGCGCCACTGGGACGTGAAGTGGGACCTGCCCTCAGCGATAGCAAATATTTGACTTGGTGCTGATGGGCGAGATTTCAGCCATGGCACTCTGGTTCCTGCCAAGTGAATTGTGGTAGAGGCAACATGAGTGCTTGAACCCTGGTGATCCCTGTTTAATAGTGGCTGACTTTTGACTTTCACCACTTTGTCAGACTGGGTGCCAAGCAGACCAATGGAGGGTGTGAGCACAGTTAGGTGACCGTCACATGCCCAGGATGGGTGGAGGAAGTGCAATCAGTGAGCACAGGAGCTGTAGGCAAGTCCCAAATAAATCATATTCATAGACTTTAAATATTGTATTATTAATTATTATTATTTTTTGTGGCCAAGGGAATCCAGTCCATACTTTCATCCTCTGTTCTACCTGTATGACAAAGGGAAGAGAAATGAAGATAGGAAAAACAACTGAAGGCATGTCAATATTTGCCTTCATTTTAACGACTATTATAAAGCATTTGTGAGAGCACAGCTGAAGTGCAATCACAGAATGGCTCTGAGCTCTGTGTCTGCTTCCTTGAGAGCAAAGTAAAGCTGTGCCCACAGGGACAGTGTCCCGGGAGGGGATCACAGCAGGGTGACAGTGTGTTCCCTGACATGGGGACTCACTATATCCTTTTTCCCAAATACAGGCTCCCAGGTGTGCAGTGGAGGGCAGCCTGCTTCCGCTTCCCCTCTTCCAGGGCTGGTTCTCTCCTGAGTCATCAGGGCCAGCTGAGGATTTGATAAACATAAGGTTGCTCCAGTTAGCTGCTGTGTAGTGTTTTAATGGAGTCAGGGCATTGTAATGCAGCAGCACTCTGCCAGGCTGATGTACTCCGCCAGTGCAGATTAATTGAAATCAGTGAGCACAAGAGTTGCAGGCAAACTGCAAATAAATTATATTCAGAGGCTTTAAATATTTCATTTATTTTATTTTTTGAGGCTAAAAGAGTTTTGTAATTCAGTCTCCTTTGTCTCATTCACAACAGAGACTTGCCTGGCTACTCCTACCCCTTTGAGGACCAGTGTAGACCTTAAAGAAAATCCCTGATAGTCATTGCTATTCACTCAGCTGTTCAAAATAAAAATCCCTCTCTCCTCACCCTTTAAATGAATCATCAGGGGATTTCCTTTCACTTTTCTGTCTTGAACTGTAGGAGGAAGAGGAAAATGCTGTGTTTTTGTTTTTTTTTTTCTTTTTTCTTTTTTCTTTTTTCTTTTCCCTTTAGCTGTTAGTAAAATAGAGCAAAGACGCATGTGCTCCTCAAGGAAGGGCCAACTGTCCTTAGCGTCCTTCCCCTCAGACCTGTTTATTTCATGATGGCTGTCATCTGGAGTTGAGTATAGCCTAGGCATCATGGCTGGAGGGTGTCTCCACTGCACATTTCATCATTCTGTTGCAGTTAAGTGATGAACAAAAGCTTGAAATCCTGTGAATTCATCAGAAAAGTGTTGAAAGCATTGGGAAGCATATTCAGAAGAAAGTGAAAGTTCGATACTTTCAAGAAAAATAAGATTTAAAGTTTCAAAAGTAGTGACAGAATTGCAAATGCTTGAGGTCTATTTCTTTCTTGCTTTGGCCTCAGGGAATCCCAGCCACCTGTGTTTTTAGAAGCGGAGAGTAATTCCTAGTGCCCTTTTATACCCAGTGAAAAAACTCATACTCTCAGTACTCTTATTCCATCTGAAATATCTTGTATTAGGATTCTTGGTTCATAAGATCAGAGTTATGCATTTTAAATGGTGGGACAGAAAGTAACAGAATCAATAATAGAATATCACAAATGAAAAGAGGCGTTGATTCTTTTTTTTGTATGCAAAGATCTGAAAGTGAAAGTTTAATTTCTTTAGTGAGCCATTTTCTGCCGCTGTAGCTCTGGCAATTGACATTTAATTGAATGAAGTAGAACAGTGAAAAGGCAAAAGAAGAGTTAGTCATAAAGGTGAATGACATTTTTGTGTTTTATACAGTAATGAAATAGGATGTTGACAGTGGTGAAGAAAACTGTCTTGAGGGAACAGATTTTTGCAACTTCGAGCATGTTTTGCTCTCTTAAAGAGTAAATGCTTGCTGCTGTAGGAGAATCAGCTACAGCATTGTTAACAGCTTTCAACAAGGAAGTTGTGCAGTTTGTGGCTGGAGAAAGCAAGACTGGAGGAGTAAAATATTTTGTAACCATAGCACAGTACAGAAGTAGGAAGTGAATTTGAGTTTTTTTAAACCTAGAAGTACTCATATGCAAAAAATACCAGTTTGTTTGCAAGTAATAGGAATTTGTTTATAAAATTCCCTGTGATCTGATAGAGAAACCAGCAATGCATGCACTCCTGAAAACCAGATTGTGTGCTCTCAATAATGTTAGGCTTATTATGTCTTATGATGTATTTTTACACAGAAGATTTTCATGTTTTTTACAGTGAATTGGAATACATCCTTGCAGCCAGGAGGTATTTCCCCCCTTCTTACTAAAAATTGAAAAATAGACCAGACAATTCAGTTTTTATGGAAAAGCCTCAACCAAAAATTGGAGGGACGTGGCAATGAAAAATGTACACTGAAGTCATGGTCTCAGCCAGTTCTGTTTTGCACTGTTCCTATTTCTTCATTTTCCACTCCTTTCCCTTCTGTGACAAGCCGCTCTCTCCTTTCTCGTCTTTTCCTTCTTTCCCGATCTTCATTGCTCCAACCGTAAAGATGGCCAGATATGAAATGCTGCCAGTCAGGATTCCCAAGCTTCAAAGGGATCTCTCATCAGCTGAGACAAAGCCTCTTTGTGCAGCTCTTGGAGAGTGGCACTGTCTGCTTCTGTGCAGTCAGGGAACTTTGGAGCTTCACTTTCCTCCAGCCTCTCACTGTACCATCTGGAGGGATGATTTCTGTGTGTTTCCCCCAAGGCTGCAGGTGAAGTACAACTGCAGTCAGCACAGTGTTCTGCAGGGACACAGCATTCTGCGTGACTGGATACAAACAAACCAGCCTTTGCATTTTTTGGTGAGGAGGCCTCTCCCCAAAAGGTGCGCTTGGCCTTGTGTTTTGCCAGCTCAGAATAGTCTTAAAACTACAGGAGGCTGTACTGGACATTCCTTACCAAATGGAGCTCAGTACCACCCTCTGCATTTAGAATTAGCCTTTTCCAAATGGGTACAGTAACAGAAAAACTGTGAGAAAGAAAATAACAGAAGTAATACTAAAAGCTTTTAAATATGATTTGAATGGAAGTTCAGGAAATACTATTGTGCTTTCTGAATGGCATATAGGTTTTTATACAAGATTTTACAGGAACTGTCAGCTCAATTTCACAGGGCTTTGCTCTGATTTCCAGTGTTCTGCTCTGTGAAAATGTGAGTGCAAAGTTCTGCTGTACTGACAGGTCAGGTTAATACCCACTTACCTAGGTGCAAACAACGTGCCAAGTGCGAGTGCCAGGAGGAGGTGACTTTTTTTTTTTTGAAGAAGTGATATGAGATGGGTGAGGAAGCAATGTAGGAGCAGCCATAGTGAGTCACATTTCTGCTCCCTTGAACTCAGTGTTTTATCAGCTAGAGCTGCTAGCCGGGAGTATTTAGCGAGAATATAAAGAATAACAGTGGGAATCTTTCTGTCAGACAATCCATGCAATGCAATGTGGGATCCACTTTCTAGAATTTGAAGTAAAGGAAAACCCAGCGAGGTGTACTGTGAGTCACCTTTTAAAAATGCCATCAGGTGCTCTAAGAAAATGCTCCTGGAACATTTGACCATTGAAAAAGTATCCTACTGAGCCCAAGTATAACCTTTTTACACCTTGTGGATGAAAAGGGGAACACAAAGACACAAGTAAGGGCAGAGCTGGGGAGTGAGGAGAAAGAGAGACTTTTGCTGACTTAGTGTTGTGCAGTGTTTACAGGATGGTGCAGTTCTTTGTCCTTCACTGGACAAAACTCTAGCAAGAGCATCTTTTATTCAGCATTTAACAGGACCATGGCTGCAGTTCTGGGTGCTGCCAGTCTGACACTACCTCGCGGCAGAAATGCTCTAAGGATAATGCAAGCTTACCTTGTGATAATGGGAAATGCTTTTTCAAGCTGGCGAGTAAGGCACTCAGAACAGAAGAGATGCTCTGATGGCCCCAAGGTGATGTCTCCCAGAGCAGACAGAGAGGTAAATGCACAATGGCAGCAATGTTTTACAGTAATTTACGTGAGAAGTAACAGAATGACAGAACATGAGGCTACAGTTGTTTCTAGTGCCAATGACAGTGGAATGTTCTCTCTAAGAAACTAATTGGAGTTATGTGTTTGGGGGGTTGAAAAAATATATCCGTTTTTATCCTTTGTCTTTTCTTTACTTTTTTTTTTTCTCTTCAGACATCATTAGCTTCTCCCTAAAAGGCAAAGCTGATTCAGAAATAGAGGATATGGAAGACCTATTAATTTTCCTTGTAATACATCTCACTGTTCAAAGTGACAGTAAGCTTTTTCCTCTTGCTTTCTCTGTGACAGTTGGGTGAAGGGCGAATGTTGCAGTGTGCTACCTTTGTATTGTAAAAGGGCCAAGGACCGTTGTGAAGGTCACAACATTTAACGTGTTGCTCAGCAACACCTTGAAGCCTAGGAGTCTCACACTGTGACTCAGCTAGTCGTGGGCACGTGCCTTGGCCAGCTCCCAGCTCTGCAGCAGGACCAGGGCATGCACCAGCCCCAGAGGCTGTGCCTGCTTGCTGTGGGGAGTAGAGGCTGGGAGGGCACTATGGCTGTTGTGTGCTGCCTGAGTAGCTGGGAGCCAGAACAGAGAGTAGGCAAGGGGGGAGACGTGTGTACAGAGTGCAAGTTAGATACAGCCTCACGTTTAATTTTGTCATTGCAGCCAAACTAACTAAGCATCACCATACAGAAAAGGCTGAGATGTACAAGTGGTTCCCAGCAAGTGGGGTCAGAGCCTCCAAACAGTATTCTTCTCTTCACCTTCCCTGAGAGTATGTAAAGTTATTTCCAGGTAACATAACGTTGCCAGGTAGGGGAGTTTCAAATACCTACAAAACCTCTGTTACCCAGAGTGGTGTGGCCCAGTAGAGCTGCCTGGCTGGGTTACCTCTGGGGGGCACCACAGGAAGGAGGTATAGCACAGCTGTAGGGCCCCAGCATATAGGGCCTTCCTCTACATTTACAAATAGCCTGGGAGAAAGCAACAAAAACCTTTGCTGCTTTTGCCTCCACCTTAAGGGAATGGAGTGGGAGGCTGGAACCATGTAATATCTGATTCATGTGGTGCTCAGTGCAGAGGAGCCAGGAGTTATTACCGTCTCCATGGCCTAGGGCAGCAGAGGGATCTTCTGGGAACTGACTGCAGTGGCTGCTGTGGTCAAGCTATTCAGATTTAGACATGGCAATAATGTTCCTGCGATGCACAGTGTTTTAATCTGGATCTGTAGGTCTTTCCTATGCTGACCTACAGATTTCACAACTAATGCGAGTCCCTTCAGCTCTTGGTGCAAAAGGTAGCTCAATAACCTCCTGCTGCAGTGTTGCTCTTTATTACAGGAGTAATTGCCCTGACCTAGCAATTCTGATGCCTTTGTGTTTGCTCGGGTTTTGCACACTTGAATGATAATGCAAACTCAAGCAAAGAGGTATAAACCACTGAGCCTCGTGTATCTTTTTACAAACATCATGTCATCTTGCTGTCTGCTTTTGCACTAATTTGTGGGACTCCTTTTCCCACAAAGGCCTATGAACCTGACCTTGGAGATATTTGCCTCAGGTCTTTTGTGGTGTTTTTATTGTTATTATGTTCTCAGTGACAGAGCCCCTTTCAAGACTGAGTCTGAACTGGTGGCTCCTTTTGCTTGCAGTATTCCATCTGCTGTGTAAAGGCTGACTTCAGGCTTGACATGATTTCACTAGAGGCCTTCTTCTGTGTGTCTGCGGTTCCTCAGTGTAATTAACACGGTCCCTCTTGTCTCAGCCACAAAACTGAATGTTCAGATTTAAGTCTGATATGGAAGTTTTTCTAGGTTTTGTGCCAAAAAGCTCATCTAAATAGACATGAAGGAGTATGATGGCAGGTGGAAGGGCCTCACGTCCTGAACAGAAGAAAGGACATAGCATCTATCAGGCTATCCCAGCAGTGCCATTGGCCCTGCATGTGGAGGGTAATATCCAGTACCAGTGGCTGCTGCTCCCCTTTGGTCTGAGAGGATCACTGCCTGGGGTATGGGACATGTTAAGCACAAGGCTTAGTATGGGATGTGTACAGAAGGAAGCAAAGGTAGGGAAAGGAAGGAATCAAGGTATTCATCTCCATTTCTAATTGTTTTTCTGGCTGAGGGAACTTCAGTCCCCTTCTACATGTAGGTTTGTATATGGTGGTCTGTCTACGTGTGTGTGTGGAGATGTATGTGTATACATGAAGGACTGGTATGCACAGAGGTTTACATGCCAACAACTAGAGCCAGGCTTCAAACTGTTGTGGCCCATGTGCCTGTGTGCCAACAATCATAGTGAGTAAGAATACATGTACTTGTGTGTGATGCCTAGCAAATACTGAACTGGACTAGCCAGCAAGTAGGATAATTGTCCTAGGAACCAGATTTCAAAGCAGTCGGCAGATAATTGTGTCTCTGTTTGTCAGATCTTGGCTACCACAGAGACATGAGGCCCAGGGCAACTGCTGGAATCACCATGATGCCTTCTCTGCGTATGTGATGTGTGTGTGCAAATTTTCTGTACTGTAATTTTATAACTAATCTTCTCTTGTTAACCACAATCTTACAAAAATGTGCTTTGACAGCACTGTAAACAAAAAGCTTATTTCTCCTTGTGACTCCTCCCTGTTTTACAGTCACCAACCATTAGCAACAAAACCTTACATTAAGCCTTACTCAAAATTCCACATCATTTCAGTGTTTAATGCAGCTTTCCAATACTTTCAAAGCCAGTTTGGTCCTGAGAAGAGGTGTTGATCAGCCAACAGTTAGACCTCAAAAGTAAGAGGAAGGCTTGGTGCACACACACCTATAAGCATTGCTTAAGTTCTGTATGAGGCAGAAAGTGTTTCTAACTGCTTACATGCAAGCTTCTTAAGAATGCAGCTGTTCAAAAGCTGAAGTTTTTGCCTAGTAGGGTTTTTTTCTTTTGGTGGAGCAGGTCCAGGTTAAAACACATAATTAAAACCTGTCATACATCAATCACTTCAGGGCAAATAATCCAGGTAGGTACTTGGTTTTACTAGCAGGTAAGTGGGTAAGCTTGGCATTTCCTGTGCCATAATTCACGTTTATGGCAGCAGACTAATTTGTATGCCAGATCTTGTACAGAGAACAGTAAGTTTGGTGCCACAGCTTTACTTGAAGGATGATTCATATCAGACTTATAAACGTAACACATTATCACATCAGATGAAGTCTAATATCTATCTGCCTTTCTTAGAAATGATCAAGAGCGGTGAGATAAGGACTGTAACAGAATACCACTGATTTCAGGAAATCAGCTCTTTTTCAGTGGAAACCAAAAACTCTTTTATCTTTATTTATTTATTTATTTATTTATTTATTTAATTTTTACATATTTTTACTGAAGATCTATCAGGAAGTTGTTCTTGTACTACGTTTCACATTTAATGTGGTTTTTGGAAGCAATATTCTGTGGTGTTGACCTGTCATACCTAAATGGAAACACTGAAAAGACAAACTACAAAACTCTTTTACCTAAGAGGGATAGATGATAGGTGAGTGCCATAAAACCAGTTAGGTACAGAGTGGGAGTTAAAGTGCAGACCTGAAAATAGCTAGAACATTACTGAGAGATCAAATCAAACATAGCCTTGATTCAACAGAATTGAGTCATCTCCAGGCAGTTGCAAGTTATGAAAACGATATAGACTGGCATAATTTCTGAAACTGAACAGATTCTATCCAGATTGTGATAAGAGAACATTGAAAGAGGGAAGCTGTTTTGATTTATTTTGACTTTTAGTTGAAGCACTGCCATTCATACAGTTGTTTATCTAATCAGGATGTTTTCAACTTCATGCATGCATAGAATGTCATTTGGAAGAACACAGTCACAATTTGACTTTGCTGTTCAGCTCTGCCTTTGTCACTGTACAGTACGCATTTTTATGGGAGATGAAATTATTAACTCTGTCATAGGATTTTTCACATAGCAGTTTCATAGAAAAGGGCCAAATTCAGATGAAGTTATCTGTACTCTGTGCTTCCGAATGCTTAACTTCACTATTATCTGTGGATATGTCTGTGCCTGTGTAAAAGTTTCAGAAAGCAGAATGAGGCTGCCCTTGGAGAGATCTGAAGGCAGAAGCGCTTGTTGGGTGATGCCCTCACGGGCAGGACTCAGACCAGGAAAGCAGGATTGAGAACTGGGGACTGACATCCCACAGCATCACTGTGGCAGGGACTGAAGACCCTGGACTGAGTTGAAGTGAGTCTCCTAGCCCATGGCCAGGGATGGGAAGGATAATCATATGAGGCTGGTAGGGCCAGTCAGGCACTCAGGGCTCTGGCAGTCATTTTTTTTCTAAGATTTAACGGGCAAATAAATAACAGCTAAACTCTGCCATTTAACCTTCCATAGCATTGAGATGTTTAAATTTGTCCATAGACTTATGACAGAGGAAGTGATGGAAGGAGCAAGTTGTCATAGGCTGGAGAAAGACAGGTAAATCACAAGAAGCATTTCCATGAAGCAGGTCTGTAATCAGCCCTGATCTCTGGGACCATAGGCAACATGGATTTTTTTTCTTACATTTTTAAACTCAATTTCAAACATTTCTTCTGTATTCTTTTTAACTAGTGCATGGTCTGATTTGTATATCTTGCACACTCTAAACCTCCCTTCTTGCCTCTCTGTCTGGCCAGGACTATTCATTTTCTCAGAAACAAATGTTTACACTAAGGCATCTTGCTGCCATCCCATTCTTATGCAATGTCTGAAGGTAACCTGCCCAACTTTTTCATCTCAGTCAGCTTTCAGACACCTGCCTTAACTCTTCACTAGTCCATTCCTGTGAGCCCCCTTGCCTAGATAGTTCTTTCTCTTCCATTCTTGATTTTTTTTTTTTTTTTTTTTGGACTGGAAACTTCAGTCTTTGTTCTTCATTTTCACTGGTATCAAGTGCCCTATCTCCATCCAAGAGAACTCCAGCTATACCTAAAATGACTTTTATTACACGATATACAGCTGTATCTAACTCAACTACAGTATTAAATATCAGAATAAGGAATTCATTATTATAAATGAGAGAAAAGTCATCAAGGTAGACTGAATACCAATTTGTTGCATGAATTATTTATTAGATGTGCCACATAAATTAATTCTTTCCTAAAGGTGGAGAGTCAAAACAGATGGAAAACTTTGTAGTGTTGATTTGTTGATTCATCTTCACAGAAAAGGGAGGAAACCTAGAGTAGATTTTTTAATGATCTTCTGCAATTAGAACTTGTATTTTTAGATTGATGTTTTTATTATTTGCTGTTAAACTGTCCCTAGACATATTTCCTTCTTCTTCATCTTCTTCTTTTCTTCTTTTTCTGCAACCATGAGCCATGCAACTGAAGCTGCAAGCAAAGCAGAAGTTCAAATTACTCTTCAGACTTTCCATGGTTTCTTATTACTTTCTGAATTTGTAGTCTAAAGTTACTTCCATCCCTGGAAATTGTCTTTTTTGTTTTAAATGAGATCACTGAATCTTCTGTTCAGAAAGCTGATGGACTAACAGGACAAACTCCAGTGCAGAATGCTAGCTTAGTCTTGTGTAGTCCTTCAGTGCTTTCACAATTTACACTGGCTTGTGTTTAAAGGGATAAATAGGACTTTTGTCTGAATAAAGGATTCATCGAAGACTTCACTTGGAAGCTTTAGTCCTACAATTAGAAGCATCTGTTTCGATGTAAAGCTAACATGATTATTGCAGAAACCTTTGATGAACAAAAATTCTCAAGCCTAAAATAAAATTAGTCTTAAACAAATTTGATTTGCTGCCCAGAGTATAGCTGAGCAATCAGATTTCAAATGATTGGTCTAACCCTTTATTCAGCTTGAATAATTGGGGGGATTTAAAGGCTAACAACTTTAAACTAAAACATTGTAAGTTTACACTATTCATCATTATGGGAGGATTGGGTAGTTACAAAAGATTTTTGGTACCTGAAATTCTGCTAAGTATTATCCCAGTCTTCTGAACCTCAGGAATATGGATATTTCAAGTTCTTGCAATATATGGCTTATCATATTAACATAACAATTTTAAAAGGAGTTATTTTCAGAATGAGAAAAAATAAGGTTAGTTTGCTCAGTACTAACCATTGAACAGTATACATTGTATTTCTGCAACAAAATCATTTTTCAGGATAAGTTTTTAACATTTAAATGACATTACCAGTATTTCAGAGAAAGAAAAAATATTTATTTATTTTTATTCAGATGCTGTTGAAAATCCTTGATTTGATTGGTCCTTGTTATACTGCCTGAGGACTCATCAAGTAAGCAAGGAGGGAAAACAATCCAAATACATTCAAAGGGATTTTAAACATGCAGATCTTGAATGACGTTTAATGTCTTGTCTCTGAAGTACTGCTTTGCTGGCTAGACAGCCAGGGTACATGTAGTGCCCAGTATCATGCATTTTGTATGTTTGCAGCATTTAAATATTTGTTCCCTCTCTCTTTACTCTGAAAATATTTCTGACAAAATAAGGACAGTCTCACTGTCCATCAGGGATGGATGGTGGCACTAAGTTAAATATAATGTAAAGTTTGATTTTTTTCTTATTATACTGTATATCAATTTTAAAATATGGATAATATAGTCAGAATTTTGTGAATTATAATAATAATAATAAGGAATATTATCCCTTGACAAAAGTGTGAGAAATAATCAGGAGAGCAGAAGAATTGTGTTGATGTAATTCAGTGCATATTATCAGTTCTAGCCAACAGAGGATGTAAACCTGTTGCATAACCACTACAGAGCCCTGAGGTTTGTCCTTAGGAAAGTTCAGTCCCTTTTCATGTTCTCTCTATATATTTATATCTCGTCCCAAATCCACTGACTAGTCCTGAAGAGCCTCTAGGTACATCAGTAGAGTTTCCACGCTTGGCTGTATTATTGCAGATGTCTGAGCTGGTGGGGTTATCCGGTGCCAGCACTAGTTGTTGCTGTGTTTCTGCTATTGATGGATCTTGACTGCATGGGTATCCTTCCTCAGTTGCATGGTAGGGCTGAGGGGTGGTTATGCTGTGGAAGACATGGACCTTAGGGTTTGGTTGGTGCTCATCTAAGCATGAGCCATCAGCGTGCCCAGGTAGCCGAGAGGGCCATTGGCATCCTGGTTTATATCAGAAGTAGAGGTGCCAGCAAGACTAGGGAGGTGATCTCAAGTATTGTGCTTAGTTTTTGGCCCCTCACCACAAGGAAGACATCAATGCCTTGCAGCATGTCCAGAGAAGGGCAACAGAGATGGTGAAGGGTCTGGAGCGCAAGTCTTCTGGCAACTATCTGATGGAACTGGGATTGTTTAGTCTGTAGAAGAGGAGGCTCAGAAGTGACCTTATATCTCTCTTCAGCTACCTAAAAGAAGTTTGTGGTGAGGTGGTAGTCAGTGGTAGGACTAGTGGTAGGACTAAAGGGAATGGCCTCAAGTTGCTCCAGATTCAGTTTGGATGTTAGGAAACATTTATTCTCCAAAGTGGCCAGATACTGGAACAGGCTGCTCAGGGAGGTGGTTGAGTCTCTATCCCTGCAGGCGCTCAAGAAACGTTCAGTTGTTCATAGAATCATAGAATCATAGAATGGCCTGGGTTGAAAAGGTCTACAGTGATTATCTAGTTTCACCCCCCCTGCTATGTGCATGTTCATTGTACTAAGAGATATGGCTTAGTGGGAAATAATGGTGATAGGTGGGTGGTTGGGCTGGATGATCTTGGAGGACTATTCCAACGTTGGTGATTCTATGCTTCTGTGCTGCAAGATGGGAACTGGGCTAGGCTACATGTGTACTTTGATTCATAGCAAGGGTGGTCGCCAGTAGGATGCTTTTCAGATTGTAATAAGTGAGCTGGTTGGATGGGCTTCTATCCTTTCTTCATTTAGGAGGAAGCTTAGCCTTCACAATCCACAAGGATTTGCAGGCATTGGGATGGAAACAGGAGATGTCACTGTGTGGGTCAAGAAAAATGGCAATCTGAATGGTCCATAGACCAAGACTCAGCCTGATTAGCCTAGGCACAAGCCTATCTTAACTGGTAAGCAGAATTATCTCCACTGTCACGTTTATTTATATTTGGGCAAATTCTGTCAAGTATTCTAAACCAACATTTTATACTTGCCTCTGGGAAGACATTGAAAGCTTTCAGCTCCCATTAAACTCATGCTTTGCATAGGTATGGTTAAACCTTTAGTGCGCTTTTTACTTCCCCAGTCTTAGGACAACAGGGAATAAATTTTCTGTGGTCTGCCTAAGTATGATGATTTGTTACTCTTTGTCTTGGGCTTGGGACCTGGGCATGCTCACTAGCAGGTTTTGATGAGTGCACACAGCCTTCCTGCTGTGCACCTTTATTTCCATGAGGAAAGAGCCTAGATGCAGTGGGTACACCCAGGCTTTTCACCTGAACCAACAGGGGTTGGATGCAAATCACATGCCTGCCCTGCAGTTCAAGGGACCATTTTACTAGGGTAGAAATGACTGGCACATTCATTGTACCTTCCAGATCTGCTTTTGTCCTTGCCTATGAACAAAATGTTGTTCCAAGCTCTGAAGCTACAGATAAGTTCCCTGGTAACTGCCTTTAATGCAGCTTTCTGCAACATGCAGTGGAAATTGTATTCATTCTTTTCTTCTTCACATCCGATATAGTCTGTGATTGCCTTGATGATGCTTATGGGCATGAAGAAACAAGACCAAGTTTGCAGAATTTGTGTAGTTATGTCCTGGTAGAGCCCAGTGGATTTTCTGTGGGCAAGTTTGGATATGGAACTGTTAGATCTGTGAGAGAAAAAGCTCTAAGCAGGTTGTTTGTGTTTTCTACATTAATCATCATTGCCACCTATATCATTAAAAATATTCCTCAAAACTCTGTGCTAGATAACACTGTATGTGGCTACATATATACATACATACATGCATATATATATATATATATATATAGGCATTATGTGTCATGACTGTTTTAGAGCTGTTAAATTGTAGTGAAACAACCAATGAAACAAAATGGCTTTTCTTTAAATACAGTGTTTCCTTTAAAAAGATTAAGATTAGAAGAATGTTGTGATAGGAAGCACACTCAAAAGAGATTTTTTGCACAAGCAAGAAGTATGGCTCAATATAACACTGGGCTGGCTTATTTTGCTGATTAATGACAAGAAGTTGACAGCTCAATTACTAATGTTATCTGATATTGAAAGGGTTATTTGTCTTCCCCCCCCTTCACTTGTTCTGTTATACTGCTTAACTGGCATTTGGAATTAACAAGAAAGGAAAAAAATAATCTACAAAGGAAAGAAACAATGCAGTTCAATTGAACATTTCCATATGATCAGTATTGGAAACTGTGTCATCCATGTCAACCGGACCTGAAAATACACTGGTACATATGAAAATATCTACACAAAATATCTCTCTGCACAAAACAGTTGTAGTTCATTTAATTCCTTTGCCTAAGCCAAGAAAAGACTGTAAATGCTGCATCTTTCTGAGGAACCACTCCCACTGAAAACAATTGTTCCAAGTGCTGGGGACACTGCCACAGTTCCCTTTGGGTAGATACACCTTTCCTATCTGCCCAGTTGCTGGAAATGAAAAGCAGCTCCTCCAAAATGGAGTTAGTAATTACAAATCCCACATTCTGCTATCTAGATCTGAAGTTGTTTCCCAACTAAAATGTAATGCAGGCCTAAATTCTATGGTGAATTTCTGTTTCCTAGGCTGCTTGATGATACTCTGTTTCCTCTGTTTTCTTCTACAACATTTTACAACAGAGTATAAGGTGGGAACTGAGGCAGAAGTGATAGTTGTATTTGATTAGAAAGACTTTTAAAACTCAACTGTTAGAGAATCTCTGCTTTCTCGTCTCTTAAAAGAAACCGTGTAATATAGATTTGTATTTTGTTATCTTTCATGTATTTGAATGAAAGCATAATAGTTTTATTTGTTATGTGAGACATGAGGAAGGTAATTCTCAGTTTGAAATCTTTTTTGGAGATGAAGGTAGGAGATTCTTTTTCTGATGTTTGTTACACAGTTCCTCCTTGTGACACAGTACTCTGCTTTCCTGCTTGTCCAGCTGATTTGAATGATGATATGTCTTACAGATTTCTGTGGAAGTCTCTATTAAATTAGGAAGTGTGTTTCTCAGGCCTTATTTAATGGTTTCCTACTTATGCCTTTTAGTTTTTGACTCATTAAAATTTCCTGGAGTACACTGCAAGTAGATACACTATCTAGTCCAACCGCACAGAGCTTTCATAAGAAGTGTTCTAAAGATGTTTATGCAACATCCTTGCACAGTATCATTCAGCTATCTTCTCTTTTGATGTGCATAGTACATTAGAAGATGCTGAGTAAATAATTTTGGCTCTTTGAAGTGCTAGACTTATTTCCATTCTGCAGATGGAAATCACTGGAGCGTAACAGACAAGCACTCAGTTGCAGCACAGTACTACTTAGCATTGAAATTTTGTGTGAGAGAGAACTGTATCGCCGTGCATGTCCTTGGTGCAATTGAGGCCTTAGAGCACACTCACAGTGCTAGTAATGAGATGTGTAGAGAGTATACCCACACCACACTTCCACTTTCCAAATAATTTTTAATTGTTTCTCAACCAAAGAAGGGAAAGTTTAGCAACATGTTTCCAAGGAAAGGGAAGGTCTCTGTTTTATCAAAGCAACACTATTAATCTTGGAAGTGTTTAATATGTATTTTATAGTTGTAAGTTGTTATAAAGTGAATTTTCCTTGCATTTACAGTACTGTAAGACCATAGTTTCAGAGGTGTCTTCATGTTTGTTATGATATAAGAGGAAGTTACCTGGAAATAACCATATGTGACAGTAGCCTAACTGGCTCCTTTTGTTGTCCATGATTTTCATTGTCCTGAATAGCATCTGGATCACTCTCCAACTTCCATGGTCATTTGCTGTGGGAACCTCACTTACAACCTTCAGGTACTTTTCAAACATGTAAACTGTTGAGGCTAAGAGTTTTCCATCTGCTTGAAGCTGAAAAAAAAAAATCCTGGCACCATATATCTACCAGAATCATTAATCACTGATGGAAGAAAAAAAAAAAAGAAAAGAAAAAAAGAAGGAAAAATAAAAAGACCAGTAACACAGTGCTAAATCCTTGTTTGGCTGCATCAGATATTTATGTAATGGGTGTACACTGAGCTATATCAAAGCTCAGAGCTCAACATATAGACATAAAATGATTCAAACACTAAAGAAAAGATAAATATCAATGAAAGTGTGAGTCATTGTGTTACCAAATGCTTCTCTTTATTCCCATTTCCATGGAAGTTCTGAATTAAACTACAAGCTGTTGTTACTAAATGGTGAACACATCTGCTCGGTCCAGAAAAGCACTTCTGCATCTACGATCTCTCTTTTGTGATAACTGCCACAATATTACAGTCTGCTCTTGCAGCAGCAGGAAATGGTACTCAAATTTTGCCTTTCTGCTTAGCCCACATAGATATTTACTCAGAGATAATAACAAAATACTTCACAATTATGCTAGCTGACAGTCTATTATCCCTTCAAATCCATAGTCTCTGCAGAAAGGAAAGCTGGAAGAACTATTTCAGTCATTTAGGGTATATGTTTCTCTGGCACACTCATAATCTGACCAAAGCCATTATTTGGAAGTCATTTGCACTCAATCATTTTCCCTGTTAATGAGGAGTTACTGAATCCCCCAAACATTAATCCCATTTAGGAAAACACAAAGGCAATCTGTACCTTGTATCAAGCAATTATGATTGCATTGAGCTTGAGGAATTCAGTCATTTGTTGGAGGTTGTTTCTCCCACAACAGACCCTCTAAATAGAATTACCAAGTCTTTCAAATGTTAATTTGTTAAGAAAAATATAATGGCTAATAAAGACAATTAGGTTTGTATTGTAAATACTGGACTGCTGGACCAAAGCTGCCATGGCTCGAGAAGAGAGCGTGGCAGGAGCCTGTGCAGTGACTGAGGCTGGAAATTGTCTTCCCTACCAGAATAAATAATTATTAGCATATATTAACAATGGTCTATTATGATTGGTCCCCAAAATAGATGTTACTCAAGTTAAATATAACACAGGGGCAAATAAAATGAACTCTGGTTTGATTTCTTTTCACTTTGCCAAGATGAAGGTTATGCAAGTAATACTGAAGGTCTGAAGTTGCTAATGAAAAAGTAATATGACGCTCTTGGAAAAAAAAAAAGAGAGATTTATAGATAAGAGCATCATACATGTAAGAGTGGTTCTTTTAACTCTACTTAGTTCTGCCTGTGCCTCAGCAAGTGTAGCTTGTTCATTACTGGATCCCAGACTTCAAGGTATAGGTATACATTCAAGGATGCAGCGCAGAGAAGAGCAGTACAGTTTAGAAGTTTTGAAAACATTAGTTTTGTGGAAAAGTCTAAAAAAGACTAGAGGGCAGTATTAGGTAGTGTAGGACATAGCAGTTAGTTGGATGTTAGGAAAAATTTCTTCTCTGAATGAGTGGTCAGGTATTGGAATGGGCAACCCAGGGAGATGGTGGAGTCACTGTCCCCAGAGGTGTTCAAGAAACATTAAGGTGCTGTACTGAGGGACATGGTTTAGTGGGAAATGTTGGTGATAGGAGAATGGTTGTACTGGATGATCTTGGAGGCCTTTTCCAACCTCGATGATTCTATGGCTCTGTGATTTGGTACATGAAAGGTGCTTTGAGGAAGAAATTATTATTTTACACTATGAGAGAAAAACAGTCATTAATTTTTAGCTAAAAGGATGTTAGTGATAGATTTGTTTTGAAAATCCTTGTTATAAGGAGATGAACAGTGAAAGGGGTAGCCAAAGAATACAGGGAAATCTCTTTCACTTGGTGTTTTCACAAACTGCTTGAAGATACATTTTTAAGGGTGATCATAATATTTTTTACTTGCTATGTCCAGAAAGAAATTAAACAATCTCTTGGAGGTTCTTCTAGCTCTGTTTGCAGATAGTATGGGCAAATTTCTTTTTAATTAATTTTTCTCATCTCTGCTTGCTAGAAAAAAATCCAGGCTGAATTTTCCCCAAGATAAATGCTTATAAACAAAGTAAACAAACCAGAGAAATCCATGAAACCATTTAGGAACAAATTCGGCTCTATGACTAGATCTAATTTTAGGAGCTCAGTGTCCCAGGTGGTATGGAAAACCACAGGCAATATTTTTTTTCCATTAGAACCTGGATAGATATTTATAACACCTGAATATGTGCAGGGAGTTATTCATTCTTCAGCTGCTTGATAAATTACTGCAAGGACTTTTTCTTAGAGTAGTTTATTCTTGCAGGTCATTCAGAAACTTCAGTTAGTGCTGCATGCTTTTCTGTGTTTTGGTCATGAATATCAAATAATGTTCTCTGTCCTTCCTCCTACCCTTTTTTTACACTGTATTTTGTTATTATTTAAGATGCAAACTGATGTACTGGTTTCACTTTATTATATATTATGAGCATATTATATATGCTCATGACCTCAGCTGATTCAGAGGTTTTGTGTTTCCATACAATTCTTGTGTAGCCGCGGTACTTAAATTCTTATCCACCAGATTTAAACAGCCAGGGTGCTTAAATTCTTATCCACCAGATTTAAACAGCCAGACTTGAGCCAAAAGTAACAAAGAAAAAAGAAAAAGGCACAATTCTTAGATTTTTACTTGTGAGTTAAGAGACGTCCATGTATGTTTTGGGAGGGAAATGAGAGACTGATACATTTTCTTCTTAAAACAAAAACAAAAACAAAAACAAACAAAAAAAAACCACCACCAACAACAACAAAAACACAAAACAATTGGTTGTAGATTTTGATTTTTTTTCCCTTTTATATTTTTCATTCAGAAAACAAATGTGGTTTATATAATCATGGAGAAGATGTTAAATGTAATACAGAGTTTATGTCACACAGACCTTGATGTCTACAAGTGTACACTCATATTCATTACTTGTCTAGTTACATTTGTGTTGCCAGAGAAACTGTTTGCTTTTCCTTACAGTGAGCAAAACTGGACAGAATATTTCCAGTGCTCACTGCTTCCGTTTCAACCAGAAATACTGTGTGAAAAGTTCTCTGTTGTTTCAGCGCTTCCTCTTTCAATTCCATTTGGAACTGAGGAGTAGGGGGAAGTGTGCAGATGAAATATTAGAGAAGAAAAAATCACTGAATTTCTCAAATTTTTGGAAAAATTAGAAAAAGGTTTTGTGTTGTTTTATTTTATTTTATTTTATTTTATTTTATTTTATTTTATTTTATTTTATTTTATTTTATTTTATTTTATTTTATTTTTCTTTAGACATTATGGGAAATCTGTTTAATTGGGCTTAATTGAGCCATATTTATATTTCAGCTGTTTGTAATACAATTGGACAGAATAGGAGAGGGAGAGCAGCATCTGAGAGGAAAATAGCGCATCCTATGGTAAGGATCAAGTGGATATGTGGTCTCTTGGTCTCTCCGGTGGTTATAGAGGAACACTTATCTGTCTTTCAGCAAGAGAAAGTGAATTAAGCCGAACCCCTTTCCTTCTGGTCCCCAGAGAACCTCTAAGTACAGGATGACTATGTGTAGCAGGTTTTTGGCATTACTGAAAAAAAAAATCTACAAATTTGGGAGTAAGTATTTGACTCAGGATGATACTATGCCTGTGTTGTTATAGGCTTGTCAGTAGGCATTATGCATTGTTAACTGGGTTTCTGTTGGCTTAAAATTAATTCTGCAGATAAAACCTTCGACAGAGAAATTGAGATATAACTATGATCTCCAGTGTTCAAGATGATGTTTGTCATGTTTGTGCTTCTTCATTGCAAAAGGCATTTTCAGCTTCAGCATAGTCTTTTTTAAACACTTTAAGGAAAGAAAAATGAGTGCAATAAGTAACAGAGTTCTAATTCAGCTGTCATTCATCTCAGGGAAATATCCAGTTACCCATTATGCTCAGTTACAAAAAGGTCGTTTCAGATCTTCTGAAGAGCAGCTGTGCTGCCTTCATTGAAGAAACATCAGTCTGTTCTCTGTCTCTGATCTACATGACCAGTTTGTATCTATGTCTGAGTGCCTTCCCTGTACCCCAAGCAAGCCACTGGTATCCAAAGTGCTTGCAGGAGATGTCCCCATGGCTTGGGCCTGGGCTGGGAACTTACGTGGACCTTGCTTATGAAAGTTTGTGCAAGCCAAAGCCATGCCCAGGACTGTTGGTTGAATGGTTCAGATGATCTGGACTAGAGCTTGACTTTGTGCCCTGGACCAGCTTTATTTGTTAGTAAAGACACATCTGACACATAAGCCACATAAGACCAAAGCATTGGAGCAGTTTTCCAGAGACTCTCAAAGCATGAGATAAATATTTCTGCTCAAGTAGCATGTTCAACAGAATTACATCTCTCCAGCAATCTAAGCATGTTGATCCTATTTCTGCTGGTCTCCAGAGACAACATAGCACAGGGCTGGAAAGCGAGATCTGTTCCTTCACTAAAATAATACAAGGACAAAATCTGAAAATACACAGCAGTTAGAAGGACATACTTTGTTACACAGGTTCTTTAAAAACACAAATGTGAAACATTTCAAGTAGATAACCACCATATCTGTGAATATCTGTTTCTTCTTGCCTGCTTTACCCTTTCTCCTGGCTGTAGGAGGAAGGGCTTTTCACAGAATCACAGAATTGTAGGGGTTGGAAGGGACCTCTAGAGATCATCGAGTCCAACCCCCCTGCCAAAGCAGGCTCCCTACACCACATTGCACAGGTAGGCGTCCAGGTGGGTCTTGAATATCTCCAGAGAAGGAGACTCCACCACCTCCCTGGGCAGCCTGTTCCAGTGCTCCGTCACCCTCACTGTAAAGAAGTTCTTGTGCACATTCGTGCGGAACTTCCTATGCTGAAGTTTCAGCCCATTTCCCCTAGTCCTGTCCCCACGCACTACTGAAAAGAGACCATTTCTAATCCATAGCCTGGGCTTCACTCCCTCATATAAAGCTCTTACTTTTATGGAAGTGTGATGGTGTTTATTTTTCTTTCAAAATGGTTTAGAATTTGGGGTGAATATAGTGTGGTTTGGCTTGAGTGGAAATCCTTGTGATTCCTTTGATTGGAGATTGTAACCTACACATCCTATACATCCCAGAAAGGGGACTAAAACCTTACTGAAGGTTCTGTTCCCCTTGTTGAAATGGGACTTTGCACTAAAAGGAGGCTGGTCAAGCAGTCTTTATCTGACTGGAGGTGTTTAAGAGAAAGTGCTGGTTCTTGTGGTATTTTGTCTATTATTCCACTAGCTGCATGGGCAGTGCATGTGGTGAACCCAGGGCAATCCCTCCCCACATCTGTCTGGCTGAATGAATATCTGGTTTCTGGAGTGGAATACAAGAGTAGAGTCAAGTGACTGGATCTCCGTAAACTGAGGTACATTATAGCTTGATTGAGAGCAAGTCTTTTAGGCAAGTAGGAAACTACAAAGTAAATAATAAATAATAAAAAAGAAAACAAACAAACAAACAAACAAACAACAAAACAGCAAATGCTTAACTAGAATAGATCTAATTCTAAACTGTGTACTGTTATGTTTTTAAGAGGGTGAAATGAGAAGCAGTGGTACATGGTACAAAAGGAAATGTGAATAGATTCTTAGAGATTTCCTGAAATTTCTGGCACAGAAAACATTTTCAAGTGAGGAGATATGAATCAGTACTGGAATGAATATGGTAAATCACTGTTGGCTATTGGTGATTCTAGTCAATTGAAGGAATTGAGAAGTGCTGTAGAGGTCATATTTCTGGTCAGAGATTCAGGAAAATGTACCCTTAGTAAATAAGAATATAGTGACAGTTCCTAAAGGGGAAGTGGTTGCTTCTTGCAAGTTGTCTGATTTTTACCTTCTCTTTTAGAATCAGCTCCTTCTAGCAATCTTGCAAGTGTAGAATAAAAGTGTGATTTACTGATCTTTTTTTTTTTTTTTTTTTTCATCTCTCCAGATTTAATATAACTTGTTTTAATTTCATTTGTGATGCTGGACCAAAAAACAAAACAAAAACAAAACAAAACAAAACAAACAAAAAAAAACCACCAAAAAACAAACAAACAAACAAAAACAAAACAAAACCAAAAAAAACCTCACAGACATTCATCTTCTATTGCACAAGGGAACTAGGAATATTTCTGTAGCAGAGTCATCATTTGGCTCCAAACAACAGAAGAATATTTGTTTAGCCTTGGGGCATAATATAATCTAAAGAGGGACAAGTGATATTTCAGAAGGTAAGACTTCTCTGTCTCCCAAATTTCTGCTTCTAATTAACTGAAACTCAATGTGAAAGTTCTTTTCATTTCCTTTCCTCTCTTTTTCCTGTCAGTCTGGGAGCACTACATACTGCACCAAAGCTGAGGAAGAAGCTGTTTGTCATCGGCCTCTGCAGAATGTTGCCATTAGGTCTGGTAACACTGGCACATTTATCACACTTGGCAAATTCCTCCTGTCAACACTGGATCCCGTTCACCTTCATTTTAATGTGTTCTTTTCACTCTACTCTAAGCAAACATAACATCAGTTTTGAGGTGCTGCTTTTCTTGTTAAGAAAAATATGACCCAGTTACATGTCAGTAGAAACACGTGGAATACCTTTGACAAATGCACCTCTCTTTATTGGAGGGATTGCCATCTTCCAATAAAAATTATTTCAGAGCTATAGCAGAAAGTTTAGTCTAGTGGACTTTACTTATGGAAGGTGTTTAGTGAAATAGCAAATTAAAAGGTCGTTTATTGCATGCCATTTGAGTCTGGGCTTTCTTGTGGTTTTCCAGAGTATTCATTAGCTGGGGAGATAAGATTTACAGAGAAGACTTGAAACTAATGGAAATAATGTTTGCTGTGGATGGACTAAAAAGGTAGCACTGTATGATGAGTTACTGAATTATCCCTACCTTCTTCCTATCTGTATTTTGTTAGGTGGTGATTTCAGCTAAGGCATGCAAGTTCATTTCAGACCATGTAGGTGAGAGCTGATGTTACCATGACTGGTGAAAAGACGGCTGATAAACTCTTGTGATTATGTGCCCCTTGTAATTTACGTATTTATTTTTCCTTGGGAATCAGTTGGGAAGAGTTCTCCCACAATTTACTATGTCAGAAGTATTGGGGCACCTGTTCTGAATGGCAGAAGAGCTGAGGAGACAGGTGGAGGTATTGCTGCAGGGACTCCATCTGCTCCCAGATGTGGACCTCTCTGGGCAGCTGCAGAATGGAAAGAAGCTTTACTAGCCAAGGTTTGCTGTGGTGCTGAGAGTGCTGGGTATTGCCTGTAGGCTATGTCTGTGATTCCTACCAGCACAACTAAGCTGTTACACCTGTGATTTTGTCTTGCTTTTGGCTTCTAATTCTTGCTGTTACACTTCCAGGCCTTGGATACACTTTCCAAATCATGATTGCTTGTAAAAAGTATTTTGTGGTAACAGTAGATAGTTGCTCAGCTTACACACAAAAGTGACTGTGGAATCAAATATCTTATGATGATCTGTGGAAAACAAAACAAAACAAAACAATGACACAACAACAACAAAAAACAACTTTTAACAGTGATTTTAAGATTTCTGCCTAAAATATGAACTAGATTTTCTCTGGATCTCAAGAAAAGTCTGATTCTTCCACACCTGTTGTGCCACTTACTAGATAACCTTTTATACCCTTACATTTTCCGGTGTTGATCAGAAGCAGAAGTACAGTACTGATATTTAGAAATGAATGTTTCTCTGGAACCTTTTTTCCCTTTCTTAATACAGATAAGGAAGTACCAGACATTTCATTTGGAAGTCATCTGTTGCAAAATTTCTAACAGACAAAGGAGATTAAAATAGAGAAGTTACAGATGAAACACTTTTGTTTGGGTGCTTATACAAGCACAGAGCTTGTAAACATACTCAGTACTAGATAATGTATTTTAATGCTTAACTTTTGGAAGATTTTCCAAACTGAGAATTCAGATAATTGATTGCTTCTAAAAACCTTGGCTGTTGAAAGCAGTATCTCTTTCTCAAACAAATTTGTGCAGCTACCACTCATCTTCATAATATATGAGTACTTGGAATAATTGCTGCTCATAGAGGTATGACAGTGTGGAACCTCTGAATCTGAATTTTATTTTGCACTCCATCACCATGATGATATCAATGAAAGAAAAGGCAGTAAATAAATTTACAGTTTTAAACAATGTTAAAATATTGCTGCCAAAATTTCTGTTAGTCAGTGAAAAGGATAGATATACTGAAGTGCTAAGGAGCATGAGATCTACATGCTCTTTTTCTATGGAACTTTCTAGAGTTACTGCTAACACAAATTGATTTTATCATGATAGTAAAATCATAGTGTCTCTAGCATAATGCATAGCAAAGCTGGCAAAATAGTATTACTAATCTCACAGCAGGTATTTCTGCCTTCATTACACATGAAATTAATTTCAGAAAAAGTGAAATGTGATACCCAATGCTGTGAAAATATTTTAGCTTTTGTGGGATTTCCAGTGACACCTTATCAATACTTTCTCAATTCAAATGAGTAGTGTCTTATTTTTTTTATTCCAAAACACATACTTTTTTGTTGTTCTGAATAATTCTCAACACTACTAATATTCCAGTTGCTGAGTAATTTATAGAGTATCAGTGGTTAACCCTGTGTCAGACTTTACAGGGCCCTGGTGCTTTATCTATACCCCTGCATGCAAATGCCATTTACATGCTGGCAGATAGGGCTGTGGTGAATAATAAGTTCCTGGTAGGTATGAAAATCTCTAGCTATGTGCGTCTGGTGTAAACTGATCTTAAATTATGTCTTTCATAGCAGAGAACAGGTTACCTAAGAAAGGAAGATAGTGACATAACTTAAAGCTTGTTATAATGACTTATTTCCTGGTAGATGGTAGTCCCATGGAAGGTGGTTTGAAAGTTATTATTAATGGCACGTATACAGAGATGAGTACATTCTGTATTTGTGATGTTTCTATTTCCTCACTGAGTCCTCTAATTAAACAGCTGTGCAGGGAAGAAGGAAAGAGAGATCACATTTCATTAACATTGGCTTTGACATGCTTGGAGCTAGACAGAGAGCAAAAAAGTTACTTGTCACTGGTTTAAGAGAGCTAGGAGTGTGATACAGTATTTCTGTCTTTCACTGCATCTGGGATATAAAATGATGAGGAACAGTTTTAAACACAATCATCTCCTTATCCTTTTCTTACTTGACTGCAGTTGTGCATCTGTGCCTTTCAGTGCTCTCTTAAAGGTGTGCTTTTTATGTTAGCCAGCACTACTCGGTAAATAAGCAGTTTGTTGATATTGGCACTGTACACAGGCTTTCCATATACAAGGAGCAACACAGGCACTTTCAGCTTAGTCACCGTACTTCCCTTAATGTGAGGGAAGAAATAAAATATTCGGTGGTTAAAAATGTTTATTCTCTGTCTTGAGTACCTTAGAGATTTTTTCAGGTGATTTATTTCTTATGTAAGTAATGCAATACACAGAGTCAAAGTCCATCTGTGTCGTCTTTGTCCATGAAATTATGGTGTCTTTTGTGTTCTAGATTTTAAGAATCAGAATGGTGATAAAGTACTACTATAAATGAGAAAACAATTTTTTGACCTTTATCTTCATTAAACATATTACACATTGTATTTTCAAGGACAGCCTTTTGTGTATATCTCAGATGTGATATATGATTTTTATGTCTATTATTTTATAGAAGCGGAAGTCAAGAGATGGGCAATGTTGTTTGTCTTACTGGTCATAAAATGCTTGTACGAGAGGTATTAGTACTTGCTGAATTATCTAAGAAAGTTTACAGGAAACATTCTTGCTCCCAGTCCCAGTTTAGTAAACAAACCTGCTTTCATTTTGAGGGGTGTGTATGCGTGTGTAAACAGAAAGGAAATGTTCTGAAGCCTCATGGCTTTGTCTGAGTCACTGCAGTGTACTCCGCAGCAGCAGAAAGCAATTGTTGCAGACAGCTCTGGTGAAAGCTTTTAATAGACACTTGGCCGGGTAAGAAAGGAAATGAATTTTAGAATGTCATCTGTGGTGGTGATCAATAATTTGCACTTTCTGTCTTTTTCTTGTGTTTTGGATGAAACATCAAACACAATTTCTTATGATACTCCAGTATTTTCACAAGATTAGAGGAGTTAGCTTTAGAGCCCTGGGCAAGTTCCAGTTGGCACAGCACAGACTGACACTCTCAAATAGGCAAATTATTCCTTCTTCATCCTCTGTTCTGTACTTCTGTGAAATGCTGTTCCAGAGGTTTCATAGAGAAGTGACACGGTCCCTCTGATAGTTTACAAATCACTTCGTAAAATGCAGTGAGTGCCTTGATTCTGAATTAGAGGTGATGTGCAAATAGCCACTCTCATTAATAACTCTTTTTAATTCACAGCCAGCACCCACTTTTGTGAAATTAGTGTCTTCATAGCCTATTATTTTGCTGTGCTATGTCTGAGTGTGGAAGTCATCCAAGTCTGGTGGAGAGCTTTCTCTGTGAAAAGCAAACATAGAGTGCAGCAATGACAACAACGTTAACAGTGGCAGTACACCGAGTAGCATGGGACTGGCCTGCTTCAGTTGAGGTGGATAGCAGTTTTTTCAGACCCTGCAACTGTGGTCTGATCCAGTGGCTGTAAGTTGTCTCCAGAGTTGATTTTTATAAGCCTTAGTGCAAAGAGAAATGGTCCTTATTCATTATTACAAAAGAAGTTGCGCTTGATAGAACCTCTCAGCATCTTCTCATACCTAAATTATGATTTTAACAGGAACAGAATTATGATGGCTTTGAAATAATTGTTTGGGGAATCTGGATGCTTCAGGATGTCTAATGAAAATAGTAACTCACAAACTGCAGACAACTTGGTTAGAAAACAATGAGGCAACAACTCATTTTCTAATGAGCCTGTGTCAACAAAAAATGCATACCCCTGACATGCAGCCATAAGTAACTGCATGCTGTTTCATTCCTCTCTTTCATTAGCAGCAGCTAAATGAATCCTTGCTGTAGAACAGAGGATTAAATTTAGTACTTACTTAAAATGTACACATTTTAGAAGAAATACTAATGAGAAATTCTTAAGATGTACTATTTCCACCAAATGTTGGCAAAAAAAGAAGAAAAAAATTAAAAAGATAGTGCTTTTTCCCTTGATATCCATGTATAAGGTATCATAAAATACATTAGATCTCTACTCCATGAGACTACGGTAATTTTTGTAACTTTCTCCTTATCTAATGTGTTTCCTTTTGTTCCTGTAGCTTAAATATTATGCCTTCCAATATTCCGTGGCTAACTTATACTCGTTTGTCACTAGTAGTTTTTTTTCTTCTTAATTTCTCATTGCTGAAATACAGTTCTTAGGATTATAGTGACCTAATTGTCAGTGTCTAATTATTTTATTTCCTCCTGTTAATCTTTCCATATTTCTGGGAACATCTGCACCACCTGTTCTGAATATTAGGCAACCAATTGGACTCAGAAAATTACAATTCCTTTTTTTTTTTTTTTTTTTTTTTTTTTAACGTAGAACATAGCCTTATTTTATAGACTGTGAATAATGTGATGCTTCTGAAACCATTAGGGCCACCACATAAAATTAAGACATTTTCAGTGAGATAAGCAGTACTAGTCTAAGACACAAATAAAATGTGGGGAATGGTCAGATGAGACATAAGTTGAATCTGAGGAATGATCAGGTGGGGGGTCTAATCTTTCAGGTTGTGTAGACTTAGAGCATTAAATGCTCCCGGTCTCTAACAGATTAACATTAGCATTGCCAGGAAATGCGTGCGTTAAGAAGGAATTGAGCGAATGCTATTACTCTTCAGGGGAAAAATACTAAAAGTTCTCTTAAAAAAAAAAAAAAGAAAAGAAAAGAAAAAGAAAAAGAAAAAGAAAAAGAAAAAGAAAAAGAAAAAGAAAAAGAAAAAGAAAAAGAAAAAGAAAAAGAAAAAGAAAAAGAAAAAGAAAAAAAAAAAAAAAGGTGATGTGACAGAAGCCTAAAGACACAAATGAAAGGAAGTTATAAAAAAGATACTGCGAAATGTTTGCTCAAGAAGACTGGGTACAGGAATTAGGAAAGTGTAAAAATATGGAAAATGAATACAGTTTCACTGTTTGGAGGAGTATCAGGAAGTCTTGATATTTAAGCAGTCATGACATCAGTGTCACTCCAGTGTCACTGCAATCTCTGTCACTCCAAGACTGGAGTCAGAATTACTGCTTGAAATCACAGACAGATTATTAAATATGAAAAAAGCACAACAACTCCAAAACCCAACACCACACCATTCAACAGAAAGTATTGCAACATTTCCTTCTGATCAAATGTTGTGTATGTGTGTGTAAGATGCACATATGCATATTTGGAAGTCTGACTGTCCTGGAAAAATATGTCAGTATCTGGTCTAAAGTATCTGTGTTCTTTCTGAATTTTCCCCAGACGTGGAGGTTTTTATTGCAGCATGAATAAGACTCTTTGCAAGCTTTTATCCATAAAATCATTTTAGTTCACCTAATCTGTCTATTTTCTAGTGCCTTTTTCTTCACACTGCTTTCACTACTAGAATTTGTTGATAACAGCAACTAAACTTGGAAGACCACCTACATTGTTGCCATGCCTTTCAGCAGCAGCAGCTTTCCAAGAAATGCATTCACTAATTTATGAACACTAAATAGTAGCCTATTGTATCTGCATGAACACTCCCATTTTCCCTCTAACAAAGCACCTATTTTCAACATATGATTCTCAGTATGGCCATTTTCAACTTTAGCATTTGTAAAAGAAAAGTTGTCCACAGAGAAGATAGATGGTCAGAAAAAATTAAGCCCCTTTGTTTTTAAAATGGTTCAATATGCAGGGATTAATCTGCATAGTTTTATTAATCTGCGTAGCTGTATTAACTGTGATTGAATCAGCTACATGATACAACATATGGCTTTTAAAAAATATATTAAAAATATAATTCAGTAGTCTTTCTTTGATGTTTTCTTCTCCCATGTTTTGCTGCTTGCAGCCAGCAACAGTGCTAGAATTGTATCATCAATAGGCTTTGTAGCAGAGTTCACAGATCCTGAAGAGAAACAGAACAATCTAAACAGAGTAACTTGTAATAAACAGGGAAATGTTTCAGTTTCTTTCCAGTGAAGCACTGTCTTTCTCTTAGCATACCTCAGCACCGCAGCTTGTCAAGTCCTTCAGTCAAATCTGAAAATCCAGTCTTGACAAAGTTTCTACATTACTGTTCCATTAAAATAGCTATTAAAATAGTTCCCACAGTTCTTGCTTCTGGCTTTGAACCTTAGGCTCCCAGTTCAGCAGAGCATGGCTATATTCTTGGAGCATGAGTCTGGAAGCAGACAGCAATAGCATTAAGTTGCTGATAATTACTTTAATCATTAAGGAAAAGCGTAATAAGGATGATTTTTGATGTAGGACATGTGGGTATATGTTGCTGAAATGTTTTCAAGAAGCATTCAATTAAGATTGCTTTTCTGTTTTCAGAACAAAACAAAATATCAACAAATATTAACTCAGAAGTTGTGGAATTTGTATTTTTGTTAAATTATGTAACAAAACAGACAATGCTGGGAAAGGGAGCTTCAGCAGTCTTTCAGGCCTCCCATACCACGTGATGTTGCCCTAAGGCAACTCCAAGCAGCAGTAAATAAATGAGAGTCCTTGTCAGAAAGAGTTTATAATCTGTGGGCCTTCTCCAGAGCGGATCAAACGCAATCAGAATCTAACCAGGAGCTCAGAAGGATTTGTGAGAGAACGACAGGCTCAGAATGTTCTGAGTTAAAACTGAATGAATGATTGATTTTTTTTCCCCTTTTGGTTCACTGGCAGCTGAAAGAAGAAAGAAAAGTAATTTCATACAGGTTTCTGCTACTTTCTGGGTGCATGGGCAGGAGAAATGTTGAGCTATTTTTACAGCTGGTATAATCCTGTCAAGTAACAGCCAAACATAGGAGTCCTCAATTTTATTTCTATTTTTTTTAAGGCTAATAGTTAAAAAAAATCTCCTGGTCAAGCAAACAAAGCTGAAGGACATGCAAACAAGCACATTTTCATTTTAAAAAACCAGACTGCTTATCTCATAAATGTGTTGAAATGGAATATTTTGATGTCGGAAACTTTTTTTTGCTATTCTTTTCCCCCCACCTCCACCAAGTGCAAATCATGCAATGTAGCAAGAGTGGCATAATCAGCTTTCCAGCATCTCTGCATCTGATGTTTGCAGTGAAGGAATTTGGCTTGTAACTTAGAAAAACCACTTTCTTAAGAAATTGAATGACCTCCAAATTACTGATCTAAAACTCTTTATTTTGTTTGTTTGTTTTTGGAATTGTTTTCTTGCCATTTGTTTGGGTGTTTGTCTCTTTCATCCTATCTACTTTTTGATGTTGGAGAACCAGTTTGTGACTCACACCCTGTTCCTTTTTCTGTTGCCAGCTTTTGCCTCATCTGATATATTTGCCTTCTCCACTATTTCCTGTGTTCCCGTTGTTTTGGTCTCAGCACTGCACATTTGTTGTCATACCCATCCTTGAACTATGATCATCACCATTCACACTTGCTTTCTGATGTGACATGCAACTCTCACATTTCCTGCTATTCTTGTGCCCTTCCTCCCAGCAGCTCCGTTGCTCAAGTCCCATCATCTCAGCTGAGAGACCTGAAAGGCAGCTGAAGCAGGGTGACACTTGCCCTGCAGGACCTGTCCTGCCTCTTGGCTTTTGGACATTGTTGAAAGAAGTTACACATTGCTGTTAGTGCTGCCAGAACTGAGGTGTGTCTCTCATATTTATTAGGACATTATTTGCGGGGAGTGTGGGTGAGAGAAGAAAAGCAGCTTTCAATTGAAAGTTTGCACTGCTCTGACATCCTGATTCATCTTGCAGGATGATAGTTTCTGTCACTGGCTCTTTTCACCCCATAGTCATTTCTGACTGTGATTTGCATGCTGAATTCAGTTAATTGTGGACCGGTATACCTTTCCCATGTATTTCGCGAATACATGAATATATCTTCGTTTTAGCATTTGGTATTTATACACCATTTATTGCTTTGTATAATCAGTATTAGCAGTACACTCTGGTATGTTTACTTATAAATTATGTCAAGTCTTTCATGACCAGATGACCTCAACTTCTGCAGTTGCTACACTGTGAGAAGACTAAAGCACTTTGGAGGGGGCTATTGTCCATTGTCTGTGTACTAATGAGTGTACATATTTGTTGCAGCACTTAATTTGCAGTACTGGGGGGTTTGTAAGATCATTCTAAGCATCCAGTGCTTGTACCACACAGTTGTTCACTCATTCCCACTTTCCCAGTGGGATGGGGGGAGAACTGGAAATAAATAAATAAATAAATAAGCAGAACCCATGGATTAATGTAAAACTATTTGCTAAAGGGGAAATATTATACATACATAATGTGACTTTTTAAGTTCAAGTACCACCTCTCTCCTTTAATCACCCTTTGCCCATCATCACTTATCACTATACAGGTTGTGCTTCAGTCATTCCCATGAAGGACCTGATATTGCACCCTGAAGGGAAATAATACTTCTTCATTTAGAACATTTAGACATTTTGATTTCTCTACCTAGACATCAGCACAAGCACTCACAGATGTATAACTCTCTGTGAATCATAGGCCTGTTCTAACTTTGTCCCTGACTCTGTATTATCACTTCATATAATTGATGACCTATTTAAGCAGTCAACTGTGGGGCTTTTTGTTAGGTGATTAGTTTGTTTTTTAAGTATGATCTTTCCTACCTCACTATTACAAAGTAACGTGCTGCAGTGTGTGACTTTAGAAGATGTTTAACAGACCTAAACTTTTTGGTGCTGCTCTCCAAATCGAGCTATAATAAAGAGCATGCAACCCTCAAAATATTTTCTTTCCAACGTATGTATAAAACCACTAGAGTATTTTAACATTTTACCTCTAGCTTTAGCCAGTATTAAATGAAATATATCTTGGCCACCACAGCGCCAACAGGAAAAAGTTTAGTTTACACTTCAAAAAAAAGTTGGAAAGTAACATTTTGGAAACTGGTCTTTGTAACATGAACACATCAAACACATTTCACAACATTAAGACTGTTATCGCTGGAAAATGTTAGCTTAACAGATGTGTTTATTTAGGTGATTTTCAACATGGTCTATGAATTTAGGTCACAAATCCAAGAAGAATGGTACAGATAATATTTTGCTTTAGTTTAGTTTATTTTGACATTTCTCATCTCTAATTAGTGGTGAATCAGTTGTGAACAGGAACCCATGGAAAACTAAAGGAAAATCTTTGGCTGATGTTTTTTTTTCCTTCTTTTTTTTCTGGTTATCTTGTATGCTTGTGGTAGCTTCTCTCTTTAATCCAGCCTTTTCATATCACTCTTGACACACAAAACCTCCCAGACTCCATCAGATCTCAATGAGAAGATGTTCTTGTCACCCTAAACAACAATGCCTACAAACTAAACAAACTAAACAAAAACATCTACTGCATACAGAAACCTCACAGCTATTCTAAATTACTCCAGCTCCAGGTTACAGACACTACTTGAGGTTTATCAGACCAAGCTGTCAGGTTACTTTGTTTCAACCTTCAAGTGGCTAATATTAGGCTATAGGTTCTCTTTTTTAGCGTTGTACAGTTGTCAAAATTTGAGCTCTCTGTAGCATATGAGAAGAACATTTTCCTATGACATCAGTGGGTTTGGGTCAGTCCTTATTCCTTGTTCTAGGTACAGCACTGGCTGAATGCTGGCATATAGTCTAGTAGTTTCAAGAACCTTACAATTTTTTTTCTTTTTATTCTAGAAATCAGGATTTCTATATTTGTTTTTCTTGTCTTTCTGCTGGTTAGAATTTGCCCAAGTTAAAAAAAAGAAAAGAAAAGAAAAGAAAAGAAAAGAAAAGAAAAGAAAAGAAAAGAAAAGAAAAGAAAAGAAAAGAAAAGAAAAGAAAAGAAAAGAAAAGAAAAGAAAAGAAAAGAAAAGAAAAGAAGAGAAAAGAAAAAAAGGAAAGTCTTAGAGAAAAAAATATTCTTGTTTTTTTGGATAACGAGAGTAAGGACTTAAGAAAGGCGGTTTCATGATAATGCACTCCTTTGTACAGGACACTGACCCCATTGCACTAATGAAATTTATGAGCCTCCATGCACACATCCTGTCTCCTTCTAACCTAGATTTGTGACAAGGCAAAAAGCCGTGTAGAGCAGTGAGTATTGCCCGGTCTGTTTAACTGCTCCTATCCATCCTGATACGAGCCATCACAGTCATTGTCTGTGCCTAATATTTCATTTATGTGTATTCTCTGAATTATTATTGGCAATTGGCATTTCTTAGCTACTGTGGATAGAAGCTGTAAACCCTGGACTTTTCATATCAAGATGTGTGAAGGGACTCTGAGGAGCCTTAATTAAGCATTTTTCAATAACTCCAGGAAAAGAGCTGATTTAATTTTCTTTGTTCAAATATGCTAAAACATGGGATAAACATAATTATTCCTTGGGGTAATGGGGAGAGGACAGAGATGGGGTTACATGAATATCCTCCCCCAATACTGTTCTTATGGTGTTTTTTGTTTCTTTCCATTTTTTACCCTCTAAATCTGCAGCTAAATTGCTTGTAGTCTGCAATTATCATTGATTGTGATCATAGACCCAGAGAAAGACTACCACAGAGGAAATCCAATTAGACACAAACAGAGTTAAAAAAATAAAAGAGTATAAACTTATGTTTGTTCCTCCAAGGTGCCTGGAAGCAAAGTAGTTATATCCATTGTACTCCACACTCATTATGTCACCATCTTTTGAAGCCAGGCTTTTTTTATATTTGAGGGTGAAGTTAATGAGGATAATTGAAATGGCTTTTAATTATTTGCAAGCCAAAGCTAAGTAGCAACCCTAGAGTTAAAACAAAGAAACTGTGTAAGTACTGAAAGGCTCTGCGCAGCCCACAGTTTGTCTTACAGCTTTACTCCAGTGATTTGTTATAGCTCCACATTTTGTCTCCGTCCAGTGAAAAGCCAGACTACCATGGCTGTTGCAAACTCTGCTTTACGGGGGCTGTAATTTAATAGTGAATATGCTGCATGCTAAAACTTGAAACTGGGTCCTACAGGCTCTAAGCTGTAAACCAATGCGGGTTTCTTCTTCCTCTTTCCTTTCCAAAAAGTTGTGAAAAATTTTCCAGGCAATGTGTATCATCTGAAGTCATCTGAAAATTACCTTAGATTCTCGAATGTGAGCTAATGTGCAAGTTGAAAGGCAAAGCTTACTTCAAAGAGAACATTAAATCCTTTGCTGAAACATAGACTCAAGAATGTATTGTAGCAGAATATCTTTCTCAATTCTAGAGAACTAAACTTGGGCAGAACTCTTGCAAGCTGTAAAAAGTCCCCCAAATAACTACAGAGACATCAAAATGTCATCAGGTTGTTACACTCCAAATTATAAATGGGTAACGTGATGCAAGAAGTGCTTGTCTCTGACTGGGAATAGACCAGTATTTCCTAGTAATTATGCTGAATTATAAACTGCACTTAAATAAAGCTTGTTCTCAACTTAAGTTTTTAAGTCATTAAATCAGCCATTCCACAAGCACAACGTTATCCCTTCCTCACAAAAAATAGCTTTTTGGCCTTTATTTTTATTTTTATTTTCCTGCCCATCTACAGGAGTCTGTCTGTCTTTCAGCTCAGCCATTGTGCTGACTAGAGCTGAAAGTGGGAATGCTTTCTCTGTGGATTACCATACAGAAGAGCTGTGCCCAAAACCATTCTCCCAGATGATCCTTCAAAACTAGAGCTGTGGTGGGAAAGCACCACTCTATGATCGCCTCAAGGGCTGGATGAGCAACCTTGTGATGAAGAAAATTGCAGCCTTCATCATTTGCATTCAGTGTCCCCATTTGTATCATCAGAAATCCCTTTTTGTGCATTGATTAAAAGAGCATAGGAAGCTAAATTACAGCTCCTGAAACTCATGTTGCCCTTGAGCTGTTTCAGAGCAGTTCTTCACCCCTGCAGGAGTGTACACTGTGTTCCTGGAAGCAAGGCTGTAGGGGGAAGGAAGCATAAAAGATATCTGAAACACAGTTCCTGAACTGCCCTGGGATATAGAAGCTTGCTCCATGAGCTGTGGAGGATAGCTGGAGAAAGACTTTCACTTCTTGCCAGTTTAATTCTCCCTCAGAGTTCCCCCCTACTGAATTTTTAAGGTTTGTAGTATGCATCCAGGGGCTTTTAGCCTTGTGAACATCTTTGATATGAATCTCAGCACTGAGATGGATGGTCATCCTGGGGTTAGAGAGCTGTGTGTTGCTTTGATTCTGACTGTGAATGCAAATATTTCCCACCTGTGACAAAATGGGAGAGGTTTTACTGAGGTGTTGTACAGACTTCAGTTCTATCCTGGTAGAATCATAGAATCATTAGGGTTGGAAAAGACCTCTATGATCATCTAGTCCAACTGTCAGGCCATCTCCACCATGCTCACTAAGGCCTGTCCCTCAGTGCCACATCTACATGGTTCTTGAACACCTCCAGGGACAATGACTTGCATCACGTTCCTGGGCAGCCCATTCCAATACCTCAACTCTATTTCTCAGTATCCCTCCCACAGGTCACAGCTCAAGTATTTTAGTGTCTTCAAATAACAACAACTTCTCAGATCTTTATATGGTCTTCTTCAGAGGACCCCAGAATTTCAACAGCACTATGCATCAGGTGAGCATCTCATTCACAGAGGCATGGAAGTCCTTCAAAATTGGCTGAAAATCAGTTGATTTTCACTGGCACGGTAAAATGTGTGTGTGAAGGCTCTGTGGCAAGTTTCAGTCTTACTCTCCTCAGTGTTTGTAATAAAGGATTGCTCTGAAACAAGAAAATATAGATTAATTTATGTGGGGAATGGAAAGCATTCTGTGCAAGAACTGAAGGACTGGTATCTCCCACCAAGGTTGTCAGGTGTGCCACTGTTTTGTGGTGGTTCTAAAGTACTCAGAGTCATGAGTTTCACCAGTAAGCATGGCTGAGAATTTAGTGCCTCTAGATTTGTAGCTTAGACAACTTCTGTGGGTCACAGGAAATTTCCAAGGAGAGACAAAATGATTTTTTCCAACTTCCTGCCTCCTCCATCTTTCTGCCTCCTCCTTCTACTTCAATGACCTGATGACAGAAATTCATATCATTGCAGCCTTGTCCTCTGCAGAAGGCGGTCAGGTCGGCAGGCCTGCTCTGCAGACTGCTACTTTCATTTCTTAATTCCACATGTGCAGGGGCAGTGGTGTGAAGTCTCCTTTTTCAGAAGAGCACAATATGTAGAACTCCATGTAGCATACTGCACTTTCTAGGCTCTTGGTACCTCCTAAGAACCCATATAAGGAATTCTATTACTGAAGGTTCAAACAGAGAAGTCCTTATAGAAAATAATGGTTCTTGTCTTTCTAAGCAAGATACTGCCTGTCCTTATACAGTCATCATGATGATGAATTCAGTCATTTTTTACCTGCTTTAGAAATCTCAGAAGGTTTAATAATAATTCATCATTTTTGAAACTCTGATATATATTTTAACATGGTGTTTGACAGGCTTGCATAATGTATGATTAATCAATTAGAAATTTTGTACATATGCATGACAGTACATGAATATTCCTCTGATCTTTCTCCAGCTCTCTTGTAGACACAGTTCCAACAGTAGTTGGAAAAAAGGAAACTTCCTCTTCATTCAGCTCCCACCTAAGAGCAGCTTCAAAAAGAAGTTGTATTCACTAATAAAAGAAAAAAATCACTGTGTCTATCAGGAAGTCTGATATGTGCTACATTTGCTAAATCCCCTTTCAGTGGAACAAATTAAGTGACCTCATAGAAAAAATGTAAGTGAAAAAGTATGATAACAAACTCACATGATTTGAATAGAAGGTAGGACTATGATGATTGCTCTAGAAAAAAAAAGATGGGAGCTTTCAAATAGTTAAATGTTGTTACTTTGACTTGATGTGGCATTTCAGTGGGCAGAGATTATCCTTCATTCTTTGTAATGCAGATGAACTTCAGTGACATTTGGAACTGTATAGTGGTCGGCAGGAACTACATATGAAAAATCTTGTTTTATGAGTTATTAGTCATTGGTAAGATCCTAGATGAGAAAAGATCCAAAAACTAGAAGCATTCAAAATGGTTATGTGTACTCAAGCTCTTTTATCTTTTTGATGAAGTGAACTAAAATTTGTATACTAGATCTTGGAAAACAAAATAGAACCTTTTCTGCTATGAATCCTCTTTACACATTTCACCTTGGCATGCATGGAGTTGCAAAAGCGAACTTCTCATCTGATACTAGTTCTTGTGTAATAGCATAGCTTGAGATCATTGACTGAAGACCAGCTAATGGAAAAAGGAATGTAATTTGTTGACAAATACTTCAGTTAACATAAGTGTATGCTTGTGCATCCTAGTTTAGTGGCCTCAGTGGTCAGTTTGAAGGATGAAAGGAAATAGTGGTGAAATTAATCATTCTGACGCCTGATTGTCTGATATTTTTGGCACATTGCAGAACTAACTACAATGAAATTTGGCAAGGAATTCTGATTTTCAATGAAATGACCTATTTTGTAATATACTACTCTGCACTATCTTATTATTCCTTGGCAAGCAACACAGTTGGAGATTAGAGGGTCAGATTAAAATAGTCATTAGTCACCTAAAAATGGTTATGGTCTCTGACAAGGAAGAAATCAAGTCACAGAAATCCCTTCCAATGCAGGCTGTGAAAGGCTGGACTTTGTGCCAAATGTGGGACTGGTCAGACCTATGTTTAGACACCCATGATAACTTCTAAACACAGTTTGATGAAAACCTGATGCAAGTCTCTCCTTTCCCTGTCATCCGCTGACATTAAACTGTGAAGCTGCCTGTGATGTCAGCTCAGAATTATTCCCTCTTGATTGCTGACTCAAAGGCTGGATGCTAACGGAGAAATGAGATTTTTAAGGATCATCAGAGAAGGCATTAAACATCTGAAATATATGCGTATCTTTGCCTGCTCACATGAACTGTAGGCTCACACAGCTTTTCTGTGCTCTGTTAACTATTCTTTAAGAGTATTTTTGTAGGAGGTTTTTGCGGGGGAGGGAGAAGGTTCTTTTTTATTTCCTCCCTCTCCCACATACCAAGGCTCATATATTTTTATTCTTGTCTTTTTGCTCTGTCCATGGGGAAGGATTATTTGCATGGACATAGAAATTCCTTGCTTGAATTTGAAAGTGTGAGGGAAATTTCATGTAGGAGACACTAGTCACTATACTCTAATGAGAAATCTTAAAAGGGACATTCATTTTCTTTATGAAACTTCAGAATATTTTAAATATTCAGAACAATATGTCAACTGAAGCTATGAGATTTTGTTCTTGAATTAGCTTAAGCAAAAATCTACCTCTGCAAAATATCCTTGAAGGCACAAGTGATTATCTTTAATTCACTGGGCTGCTCACTTCATTAAGATCTTAGATCTTTGTAATCATGGTAGGGTCCAGACCAGATCCAGGCTGGTGGTTGAGTCTTGACTTCTTCAGACATCCAGAGGGTATCTTAGTATCAGTTTGGTTTAAAGAATAACTCTCTTACTTGATATGCTCCCTTTTGAACTGCTACTCTCCCTTGGTACTTAGCTTTTTCTTGTCCTGTTATTGCCTCTAAACAATCTTTCACTGTTGAAAAAGACTTCTTGGTACCTATTTTTTTTTTTTTTTTTTTTTTTTTTTTTTTTCTTTTTCTGTCCAAGTTGTTCCTTCCTGCAAATAAACAAAACCAATCTGTCTGCCAGTAACTTTTTCATTGAGCAGGTCAGCATTCAGCATTCTTAATCATTACAGGGCAGCTCCAAATCTGTTCATGTTCAACTCACACTTTTCAATTTTGGCATGCTGTCTTAATGCTGGAAGTGTTTCACAGATATCAGCCGGTTATTCTTTCCAAGAAATATGGTGCAGTTAAAATAGTATAGTTTCCATTCAAAATAAACTTACATCTTTTTAAATTTTTTCATTTATTATTTTATTTTATTTTAAATTCACTTTGTTATTAGAGGAGGTGGCACTCTGTGAAAGTTTGAATACAGATGTACTGTAATTTTGATTGAAGGATACTGCTTCATGACTTTTGAGAGTTGCTTGGAAACTTGATCATACTGTGATGGCAGTGATAAAGGAGAAAAAATGTTGGAATAAAACTCAGAATGAGGAATCAGCCTTTGGAGAAAACTGGAGAGCTGAATGAGGGGGAGGAAGAGAAGAAACAGAGATGCAAAGAAAATTATCAACTGGAAAACAAAGTGCTGCATGAACTATGAGAACAAAACCAAATCCAGGGAATTGTAACAGCATGAGAAAGAGAACAGTAATCCAATTATGCACAGTAATATACAGGAGAGGTACAGAGATAGAACAGAAGTTGTCAGACTTTAGAGAACAACAGGAGCAAAAGATGAAGTAGGAGGGAGTAAATTAAAACCAATGCACACAAACAGTTGGAATTCAACTGTTCAACTGGTAGTTATAGGAATTCATCCATAAAGCTCACAGAATATGTAGAATGCCATAGGATTATTGTTGAACTCTGTGATGCTTACATTAGTATTGTATATCTGCCTGACAGAGGTAATCTTGGATTCAAAGAGAAAGTAATTGTGTAAGTGATCCATTACTGATTTTCAGCATGGTAAGAGGCCAGAAGTGGAGACTTTCCATCCTCCTCGTCAGACTCTGCATGCAAGTAAGATCCAAACTTCTCTGGCTAATGTTGATAGAAGGAAAGAAAACTTGACAAGCTTTTTTGTAAAATCTAAATTATCCTTGTTTTCTCTTTATGCAGCTAACTCAAACTGAAACCTCATTCAACATCTTGAACATTTCTAGTCCATCGGATGATGGATTTTTCAAAAAGTAAAATTAAAGTATAATCTTTTTGAATTATTATGATTAAGGGTGAGGCTTTTCTTGACAGTAGTCTGTGGTGGAGAAAAGTATGTGTGGCTGTTGTTGCCCACCCAGGAAAAATCTCAGTCCTTAGTATATTGAGATACTGCCTTTGGCAAAAGTGCCCGAGTGTGGTGCCATTCTTCCTGGATGAGGCTGCAGATGTCCATTTACAGCATTTGTAGTAGCAGGAGTGGAGTCAGGGCTCCCCAAGGTCTTCATTTGTCTGAGCTTTTTCCTTGGGAGTAACCAACCCCACTCCAGGTTCAAGCCAGCATGCAAAGCACACAGGTACTGCTTACAGCCAGCACGCTTCACTCCAAGTCCTGCTCTGATTTGATGTATCCAAATATATCTTTAATTCCTGGATGTTTATATTGGCTCAATGAAACCATGCACACTTTGGTTGTGATGTCAAACAAAGCAATGTTTAGTCAAATATACTGTAGAATAACGTTTGGACATAGCAGTCTTCTGGTGAAGGTCCTTTCAAAGAACTGCTCCAGAGGAAATTAAGTTCAGGGTTTCTCTGTATTACAGACAGCTGCTGCAGAGCTGAGCCTTGGAAAAAAGAGAGGAGAAAGGTTCTCAGCATCCAGAAAACTGGCTTTTACATAGGGAGTAGGTGTTATGCTTATTGAGGTCAGCAGGATTCTTTCAGTTAATATCAACCATCTCTGGATCAGAAAAGCACCCAATATTCATTTAGAGACTAAACAAAAATAAAAATTAATGATGTGATGATGGGCAAACCTTACCTCTTCCCATTCCACTGCTGTCAGGGCAAGCTGCCTTTGACAGCTATTTCATTTGCTGCTTTAAAAGTGCAATAAAATTGCACCTATTGGTCCAGATCTGATGGTTATTTCCATCCTGACTGCCATGTATCACTTGCAAAAGGCTCCAGTTTTAATAGTTACTCTCTTTTTGGTATTACAGTGTGGCAGCTTTTAATGAGATATGCACATAGTTTTTATGAAATGACTGACACATCGTACTCGTGTTGTGTTCTAACCAGAAATATCACGCAGTTTTTGACATTTTTCAGGACACTCTATTGTTAGATCTTTGAAACTCACTGTATCCGGACTCTACGTAAACAAACTCATTCTTCTAGGAAACAGCCTGGCATTTTAAGCCTTTTGATGGAACAAAAATAGGATAGTATTTTAGCATAGAAAAAAGCCAACACCAAAACAAAACCCCCCTGCAAAAACAAAAACAGCAACAAAAAAATCAGATATAGGTTTCTATATATATAAAGTTATATACATATATAAAGATATACCTTAAAGGCTATATTTCAGCAGAATCTGAACTATAGACTTGAATCAGAGCATTGATAACTTTAGTCATCATTCACACCACATTTCTCTTTCTGTTTTATTGATCAGGCATGATTATGAAGAGATTGCACTGAAGTATAAAATTAAGGGTTAGATATTTCAATCATTATAAATTTTTTACAGCTTGTTTACAACAAACCATGCAGAATGTAAAAACTACAAGGTGTGAAGGTTTATTCCCAAACTGAGGGAGCAAATTCAAAGATGCACGTAGACACAGGAGGCCAGAGGCTCTCTTGTTGGTGGCTTCAGAGCAAATGGTGATGCCAGAGCCATGGTGCACTTGATACCCAGTGATGTCTCAAATTCAATGTTCTCATGCATCCTAGGACCAAAATGGAACTCCTTAAAGTGGAGGATACTGAAGACCTGAAAAAATGTTTCCACACTCATGTCCAGTTTCAGATTTTAATATCATATGCTAATATTTCTAACTTTCTTGCCAAGAATGCATTTAAAAGCTGCAAAATATGCACTGAAAATCAATGCCAGATTATGGGCAGCTGGACTGTTTTCAATGAAGAACAATGTTTAAGCCATCATTTATATAATAAACAAACCATAGTGGAAAATGTGGTCAGTCTTTCAATACAGTCAAAAAATCTCTGCCGTCAATTTGTTAGCTTATAGGCAGATAATCTTGGGGGATTGGTCATAAAGTCCCAACTTATGTTTCCTTATAGCTCTTGAACTGATAAATTAAATTATGCGTGTATTTAGAAAAATTATGTATTTGGACAGCTGACAAACAGACCTTAGTGACCAGTCTGCTTCATCACAGATATGTTCAAGTCTTAAAAATATGGGAAAGGGTAGACAGTGTGCTTTTGCTTCCTGTTGTTGTGGCATTTTTCTGCAAGGCTGATTGTGAAACAGGTTGGCACAAGTGATGTGGCAAAAGTGTTTCCTTTTTTTCTTTTTTTTTTTGAGCTGCATTGGAGTAGTGTGTTTTTAAGCAAGCAGCTGGAGGAATTTTTATCCACTGGAAAACAGTATTTGCTTAACTTTCTCAATTAAAAAGAAATGTTCACTTCAAAACTGAGTACCTTGCTTGACTGGTACCTGGAAGAATATTGCTTGAAAGTCCTCTATGGGATTACACGTATTTTCCCTACTTGTTACAGATGACATAAAGGAGAAATTCTAATGGCCCTAGAGAGATTGCAGCTGTCAAATAAGCTATAGCAACTGGCATTGATAACGTAATCACTGCAAAATAGCCTTTTCTTGCAGATGGTGTTAAGGTTTTTCTTAAAGTACAGTTGGACAGTGCAGTCTGATGATGCTTAACCCTCTGGAGGCTCAGGAATGGCTGATGTGTTCCAACAGCCCCTTAAGAGGAGATATCACAGAGGAGATAGGAGTCAGAATTCAGAACTTTGTTTAATGTCTTTGTATTTTGGCTCTTAGGTGTTTTCTTTGGTCATGCTCTAGGACTTTTTATTCAGCTAGGGATGAAAAGAATAGCTTTTAATCTTTTGCTGTTTGTTGAAGGACTGCATGGCTGTATATATATATATATAATTCCATTGGCTTGTGTATGAAATGTAATCCCTAAATCCCTAAATCAGGACTAACTCCACAGTTTCTTCTGTAGTATGGGGTGTCCAGTAATTCACTTTGATGCTGATTAAATTAATGGTAAGCAAAATGCCAAGAATACAATGAAGGAAAACTGTCTTCATGGAGCTGCCATGAAACCACACTTAGAGGCTATGGCTCATGAGTCAGCCTGTAGCAAATTTCACCCCAGCCTGCATTACTGAATCTCTGATGTAGCAGCAAGTCATGTCCCTCTGAAACCTTTAGCAGTTTTCTCCATATCTACCTGTTTTATGATAGGTATAGGTGAAAATGACAGTGAAAGAGTACACTGCACTTGTATGGAGCCCTGTGGGTTGTGGTATTGACATGCTTTTATCAGCAACCCAATCTGGTGAAGAGTTCCTGAAAGTTTATATCATGTGAAGGAATTAAGTTCTGCAGCAAATAGATGCGTGTTGTGTCTTAGTCTAAAAGTGGAAAAGGAAACAGAAATCTGAGTCACTCCTCTGCATAGCACATTTCCTCTCAGGCCTCCAAATCAACCGCTGGCAAAAAGAAAACCCAAGCATACTAGTATATTGTCATGACAGTTCAAGAAAGGAAAGGACATTATTTGGAGTTTGCCTAGCTCACGCTGCTTTGCAGAATGACAAATGAAAAGCAGGGAAGAGTTAGTTTTGTTAAATATTTTAACTGAAATTTGGAGTATATAGAATCACATTTTTATGTGACAGTTCCTTCTGGAGTCAGGTTTATCAGAGCAGCATCATTATATCCTCCTAGGCAGAACTGACCAAGAGGGACCTTTATATGAGTTAAGGTCTGAATGAGGGAAGAGCAGAAGTATCTTGAGCAGAAGTGCAGCTCCTTTTGTGCTGTCACTAACCTGGATGAATGTATGTGGAAATCTTACAAGTATATTTATTTACCCTTTACCAATACCTATTACTATTACTTCTTTCTGAACACCTTGGAGCATTGGGTCACTGTGTTGTCTAGGGCTCCACCAATGTATTCAGTCCAGCTACACAGTGAAAGGGAATCAAATGTCTTTGTGTATCGACTCAGGTGAAACATGTTCCATTGAATTTTACAGAAACTGGTATATAAAGTGAAGTCTTAGAAAGTAACTAAACCAATGCAAGGTCAGAGGTCTGGGGAGTGATTCTGTTGATTAGGGAACTGAAATTGAAAAGAAACCCTAATTCCAAGGGGCAGGAGGAGTAAGTGTGGTGATAACATGCCAGAAAAAAATGGCATTTGAAATACATGTGTACATATATACATAGATATACATGCATATATATATATATACAAATAGCTATGGGTCATATGACACAGACAGCCTTTTGTATTATTTGGCTATTTCCAAGTATTGAACAATTATTTCCTTAAGTTTCCAGGATGACTCACAAACCTTGAAAGTGTCTGCTTTTCTGCTTGTGACTGGCATTTTATTGTAGCTGTTGATGATGTATATGAATTCACAAATATAGGCATATAAATAATTATTAATTGCCAATGCTGGAAATACACACAATGATATCATGTCTTCCTGGCATTCTGTGCCACTCAAAAAAGGTAAAAAATTGTTTTCTCAGTGAAAATATAATTCAATATGTAGTTGTTGAATGTGACACTTAAAGTAGACAGCAGGGATTTTTTTCTTGTTTAAAATGAAAGGATTAAATCCCCATTCACCCAAAAACTTTGTGAAAAGGCAGCAATGCACTGAGATTTGTAGTGCTAGATCAAAGCATTTGAATTTGTTTGGATGATATAAATAATATTTGCATCCCATTGACTTCAAGCTTTAAATGCAAAGTCCACACTAAGTCTGAAAGAGCTCTTGGTTGGAAAGCTCCTTATATCAAGCTGGAACCATTGTAAACCTCATGAAGCAAGTAAGTGAGAACAGTAAAAAAAAAGCATTTCCGTTACGAGGCAGTTGAGGCAGAGTCTTGTTTATTTGTCTATTTGCAAAACTTGAGTTTATCTTGTTTATGATATGATAACCCAATGTAGCACTCGAAGATTTCCCAGCAAGTTATCTGATGGTCTTTTGCTGGAGTGCTGCGAGCACAGCATTCTCCATTGCCCACCTCATTGAAGCAATAAACATTTTCCCCGACCCCTTCGAATCAGCACTTCAAATATTACTGCCCTGCTGATTACCTGGTGAATTTTTCACTCACCAGGAAGGTGTAGCCCTGACTGTCTCTGTGATACCTGAAGCAAAACACTGTGTTATTTCCATTCTCCAATACAGCAGTCTCCCTGAGGAGTCTGTTTCTTCCAGGAAAATTAGCTTCTAATTATTTCATAATTTGAACACTTATCGGGCTGTTCCAAGGTAAAGGAGAACCTGAAGCAAGTCTGTGACTCATCTCTCTTTGCATCAGTAGTACGTGAGCCTTCTTTTTTGTTTGACTGGAAGGTCTCTGGATTAAGCAAATGCGGTTTAGTGGTGCCTTGTACTAACAGCTCAGTGCCAGTAACTGACTCCGTCTTTGTTTCATTGGAATAAGAAGCTGATTATTATGTCACAGGTCTCTTGGAAACTGCACATCTGGTGTTCAAGTTATCAAGAGCTTGTGGAAGAAATGGAAGAGAGGACAGTTAACAAAGTTAACAAAGAGATAAATAATACTTAGCCTCAAAACCTAGCTGAAGGTTCTGCAGTTCTAGATAGAAAAGCTCAATTCTGCTGGCAGTAGTACTAGCAGAGCTTATGAAATGCCATTTCCTTTAGTGGTTGAATCAGATGGAGATCTGAACAACACTTATTTCAGGTTCCTAGTTTGCATCTCACTGTGGTAAAATGGTAAACAGTAACTTTCCATAACTTCTCCCATGTTCTAATCTATTATTTGTACACTTTACAGTAAACACGCGATATCACAGTCCTGGATCAACTTCCTATAAAATCTCATCTGAACAGCAGCCTAGCACATGTATTAAAATATTACCCATAAACCAGAAACTGCTTCATTAAGCTCTGAAACTTGTGATTGATTCAGAAAATTATTCAGCATTGAGTAATAATTCCTGCAAGTCCTTTTTCTTTTTTCTTTTTTTTTTTTTTTTTTTTTTTTGCTGGGTAAAATTCTGATTAATAACATGATTAATAAAAATTTGGTGAGGCTATAGTCAGCACTAGTTGCTCCCAGCCCTGCTAACACAGCAGAGGCTGTCAGCAGGAGGAACCTACTCACCCCATTCCTGGAACCAGAACAGTTTTCCTACTGATAGGATGTTGTACGCAACACACAACTGTCATAGAAGCAGCTGCCCCTTAGCACCAGCTGCATTTGATTTAGTAGACCGCTGAACTGACAATTAGCTGTTTGCAGGAGCCCTGCCCTGCTGTACCTGGAAGGAAGTACCATCAGAGAAAAGTCTGCCCTGAGAAGAACAGAGCTGTGTAGGCTGGCACTTGCTTTGGCATGCCCCTGAAAATGACGAGTAGACTTGATTCTTGCTGTGCAAACATGTCAGTGACAGCATAAAATCTGAGTAAAATATTTATCTGCTAGATTCAGTGTATGCTTGTCAGTATGAATTAAAAAAATATAGAACTTGTAGAAACATATCTGAATGGAGGAGACATTTTGCCTACTCCTCATTCACCTGGAATATGCTGTCCTTTCATATCTGTCACTAATTTTAAAAATATTTCCTCTCACATTTGTCAGCGAACTTTTGGACAAATCTCATTCCCTTTCTTTTGTCATTGTGATGAGGTCAGAAATGAGGATACTTCCCAGAATGAATGGATTTGAGTATTTTATTTTCTTGAATGTGGTAGCAGAGATGGAGATCACCTATGCTGGGATGTTTGGCAATCCTGGTTTCAGCAGCTAACAAACCTTTCATTTTTGAGAGGCTACACATAATAGGATCTAAGAAATGCTACTCAGTCCTAAAGAAATAGTTCAGCAGCTCATTTCAAGAGTTTCATGAGACAGCAGAAGAAGGCCACACTCTATTTTATTCTTCTGCTCAGCTGAAGAATCTGTTTGAAGAGTTTACACACCAAAATGACTATAAGTGAATATAAATAAGAATATGAATTCACAGAACTTACAGGAGATGAAAACTGAGAGATTCTTAACCATCTGTGACAGCATACAGACATCTGTCCTCAGGACAGGGCTGTGGCTCAAGGCTTCTGAGTGCAGCAAGCCAAACCTCTAAGAGGGGGCCAGAAGAAAGATTCAGAAAATGAGGTGTAGTTGTTTGTATAAGAACGAGGCATGTATTCTGCTTTTATGATGAATCTGATTTTATCTATCTATTTATTCCACAACTGCAGATAAAAATATTTATTTGTCTGTTTATTAGGACAGAATATCACTAAAAATATAATTCTGGCATAATGTTTTTCCTTCCACAAAATTTAATACATTCTAATTTATTTGAGTCTTGAATAAAATAATAAGTAGCAAAACTCTACTGTTAAATTTTAATTTTCAACATTACCAGAACGATACGTCAATCAGAGAATGCTAAATCACAATCACCTAAATCACAGTCACTGTTATTGACCTGTATCTCAGCTCACTCTCAACCCAATTAGTATTTCACAGCTGTCACTGCTTAGCACCAGCTATAACTGATCCCTCCCACTCTCCAGGTGCTTGGCAGAGGTTTTTGTGTTCCTTCTCCACTGCTTTTTGGGAGGGTTCTGCTGTAAAGGTTTTGTAGTGCTGGAGGTGTTGTCCAGCTTTGTGATAAAGCAATAAGCAGAGAATGGAGCTTCACCAGACACCCTGTGAGGAACCACATGTTTGCAGCCTGCCCTGGTGATGCAAAAGGTGTTGGATGATCCTAACTGGATGTGAGCAGCCTTTATTTGGTATTTATCTACTTGAGGCACTGAGCCATGCTCAGAGCAGAAAGTGTTTTGGGGGAGGGCTGGTTTTTACTCTGTGTCATCTCTATGTCTCGGTACAGAACTATACATATGTTGTTTCTATGGCAGGGGTGGTGATATGGAACAGGTTGATGATGCAGGTGCTGTCCATTCTGCAACTGCAGCCTGTGGTGCTTGCTTTTCTATCCAAATGCTGCTGTGCTGGTTATGTTATGCAGGTGTCAATATATGTTAAGACATTGTGTTAGGGAGTCTTCAAAGATTACCACTGAGCCAGTCCTGTACAAGCACCTAGAATCTCACTGTAAGCTTTCAGGCTGAAAATTTAGTGATGTCTGAGTACAGTATACACTGGATAAAAATCTGAGGGCCAAAAAAATGAAGATTAGAAACTGTCAAATTAGCTTTCAAGTAGCACTTCCCACACTATGCGTGATTCTCTGCTTTATTGTCTGAGAGTTGTTTTATACTTGAACATTCATACAGTGTTGTTTCCTACCTTAAAAATGGCAACTTGAAGTAGGGAAAAGAGCTGAAGCAGCCATAGTTAAGTAACTGAAGCTTCTTCAGGACAGTCTGTTTTCTCTACAGCTGTCACACACGATTAAATTGGAAGTAAACTTAGGTCAGTATCTGCTACAGTGATTTGGAGTGAGGTATTAGGTAAATATCTGTTATAAATATGCATTAAAAAAGGGAAAGGAAACCAAAGTGCAGGTGGTGCCACAGTTATAGCATGAGTTGGACAGCCAGGTCAAAGTACAGATTGTAGCACCAATGAACAAAGATTTCAAAAATATATAGCGGATTTAAGGGCTCTCTTAAAACAATGTAGATTAGCAGTGATGTTAGCAAACTCAAACTCCTTACCTTGCAACTTTGAAAATCAGATTGTCAGGGAGGGTCCGAAATTCGTATCTGATCTTTAAAATTCCATTTTCTATTGCGTAAGTTCTAAAAAAGAAAAATGCTTTTGTTCTCACAGAATAGTGAGAAAATAATCAGTAATTATTGTGATGCCTTGAGATCTTTATGCTTATACAAAGAAGAGTGGAAAAAATTTCATTGCTGCTAGGTGGCTGATGTGGTATCTCGCAAGATCCAAGTTAATTCAGAATCAGTGATAATTACTATCAAAATTTAGTATTTTTCTTTCAAAATAATAATAAAAAATCATGTGAATAGCATCAAAAAGTCAGAGCTGTTTCTGAAAAATAGGCAGATGTGCTCTCATCAGTATGATTTATGACACATAAATTAAACCTTTTCTTACTTAGAGCCTTAAACTGTTATCTTGTGGAGTTCTTGATTGTTTTTCTATCAAGAATTCAGAAACAAAGCATAAAATTATGTTCTGGAAATTTCACAGCATGACTCTATCTTGAAATAAAATCTTTTGCAATAAATAGGGTTTTGTTTGTGTTAGAAACTTGGTAAAGGTAAAAGATTCCATTGCATTCTTATCTGTAAATTTACCCTTTCCAACCCAAAAACAACAACAAAAAACAGGAAAGGAAGAATAAGAGAAAGTGAATGTCTAAAAATTAAAAAAAAGAAACCCAAAACAAACATTGCTTATGAGAAAATATTCTGTTTTTCACTCTGCACTGAGTCAGAATAACTCAATTTACCTAACTGGAATTAGAGAAAGGGCTAAAAGGCCATGTTTATTCCTAGCTTTGAACAGACTGCGATAACCATTTTTCAGTTTAAGCTCCTTGTCTTAATATATTAAATCTAGCATTTCCTTTCTATCTGTTATGATGTCATACATTAGAGAGTAATGAGAGAGATACATATGTCAGGATCTCGCATTCCCTTGTATTTTGAGTTCATTCAACAAGGCCCAATGTTCTTTCCACGGCTTTCCTGCTTTCTTGGCTAGCTCTACACCACATTTGAAGCCCAGACCATGCTTCATTTAGCACAGACATTGACCCTCAACTAGAGGAGTGGACATGGTACGCCTGGTTCTGATGCCTACTTATTTTGTTTCTACTACTGTCACAATATTATGACAGCAGAAATCTCCCTTCAAGTGTAGATGCCTTTATCTGAGCTTTAAGTTTTTGGCAAGCAGTAATATGGACTACGCTTCTGGCTGCATGGTCAAACATCATGAGGCTGCTGGCTGATCAAGGAAGCTGCTCAGCTGCTGGTTGGTAGCCAGGGGGAAGCTGGTTATGCTCAGAACTGCCAGTTCTTGTAGGATAGTCCATAGTCACTGAAGCATAGTCACAACCTGGGATTGATACCTGGAAAATATAATGGGTCTTGGCTACCGGAAGTATAAAGAACAGATGGGATCAATATACCTTTCACAGGCTTAGGCACATAGCTTTATAGTCAGATTTCTCAATTAAAAATGTCTTGGTACTTAATTCTTAACAAAGATTGGTATTAATTTTGATACTAGGCCGATGTTTTGAGCAGGCTCCTTACTTGATTTCAGACAGCTTCTGTTTATGACCCAGCCTGCTGCTCAGCCCAGGGCTATAGCATAGCAGAGAGGATATGGACTTTCCCCTGCAGTCACATGCATGCATATGCTATGAAAACTGGTGGCAGTTGCTCATGAGTATCAGCAGACATATTTTGGATTGATGCATCCAATTGTGCTGCCAAAAACTGAGCTGAAACAATGAGTTGAAATCTCCTCCTCAGTTCAGCACACAACAGATTGATGTGAATATGGCAACCTTTCCCAACAGCTGGTGTTTTATGCATTCTTGCTTTGTGCCTCTTGTTATTTGCTATAGCCTCCAATGTGACAAGATGTTAGCAGAGCTGATTTTAAGGTCACAGAGGAGTTTGCAGTCACACAGAGAGCTTGCCTTGCCCTTTATAAATAATTGATGTGCGACTTACTGTGTTCAAAAACCTGGCCATTCTTACTCATCCCAAGCAATGTTTTGTTTCTGACTGAGGACTTGAGATTTGTCTGCATCCACTCCACAGGCTTGTCATCCAGTCTGTAGATTGTGATATTGTTCTCCATTTGGTTGAAGTCTTTCAGCCTTATTTCTTATTTTAAAATTGATAACAGAAATTCATCTCTTCACATCTGACCTGAAAACTTTCTGGAAGCTGTCTGTGCAGCTCAGTCCCATAGTAGCTTTATAACCACCCATCCTTGCTTGATCGGTCTCCACAAACATCTTTATGAAAGAAAAAAAAAAAAAAAAAAAAAAAAAAAAAAGGAGGCCATACCTTGCTCCAAATGCAAACTGCTCTGTCTCAGAATATCTTCTATGGCTAGAACAAATGTGGGGGAGGAGCAGAAAAGAAGGAAATTATGGTTTTCTCCCACTCACTGTTTTCTGAATTGCTCACCAAAACTGAAGTAAAAGCAGTGCATTTTTTTCGCTTGTATTTGCTACAGGCTAGGATTTCTGATCTATAAAGAGTGCTTGGCTGAAGCTGTTATAGTACACAGAGTAGTAGCTATAGTGTATTTTTAGAAAAGAGAAAAGTCTGGATTGAGGAGACAGGTGATAGTGAGGTTATCCTCCAAGGTCCAAACAAAAATGGCTGGAAGAGAGGAAGACCTGTTATCATCTATAGAGAAAAGTCTATTCTACATAGTCTGAAAGATTCTGAATTTCACTGTGAACAGCCCTAATGACTGGCAAGTGGCTGAAACTGACAGAATTGTTTGCATGCTGTGCTATCTGCTCTGCAATTACTGGCATTTCTGAAGAACTGGTCTTCCTTCTGGGGTTTTGTACGTTTTATTGTGGTCTATACCACATCATTTCTCTCAAGAGTGGAAAAAAATAATAAAAAGAGAAAAGGAAAAACACCTGTGCATTTAGATTACATTTAGCAACCACCAAGCAACATAAAGATCTACTTACATGTACATAACAGAATCAAAGAATGAAAACCCATGCTGATTTATCTTCAAATTACCATTTCTTTTTAAGGCTATGCAAAATTGCATATGCTTCTATTATTTTTTTTTTCCCTTCAAGGCAATTGAAGGGGAAAAAATTGAAGAAAGATACAGCTCTCTGTTGTGTAGCACATCATCACTGCTATGAAATGTTCTTCCCACAAACCACTTCCTGCAGGGTCTATAATGCCAACATATGAGAACATAAAAGCATAGATAAAAGGAAGTACAAAGGAAAAAGCAAGCTGTCTGGGGACAAGGTTTATAAGGCATAATTCCTCAACTCTGTAGCGTTTTTGTTTGTTTTTGTCTAGCTCAAAAGTTGTGGGAAAGATGTGTTCCTATCAATAGACTGAAGACTGAAGAGAATTTGAATTAGTATAAGCTAGCTTTTTGACCACAGACATGAGCTGTACTCATAGGAATAAGTGATCATCTGCAGTGAAAAAAACCTGGGACAGAGGGCTGTTTATCAGGTCTTGTAAAAACTTGGCTTTTATTTTTCCTAGTTTACACTTGATACCACAAACTTTTCAACAACTTTAGAGTCTTGGGCAAATTTAAAATAGAAATCAACAAGAAAGCACAATAAGAATTTCAGTTCAAGCATGTTAACTTTTGTGGTCTTGATGTGGTGGAATGTTGTAGAAACATCATAGAATCATTCAGATTGGGAAAGACTTCTAGGATCTAGGCCAACTGTCCACCTACCACCAGTATTACTCACCAACTGTGTTCCTTTGTACCGTACTATTATCGTTAATATTTTAAACAAGATTTCTGCAGATTTTTTTGTTTCAGTTTCTTTTACTTACAGAGCTCTCTATTTATGCTTAAGGTACATTGGGTATTGCTGCACAGTCAAATTGCTCGCTATACCTAACACCAGAACCGTGCACTAATATCTCACCGACCAAAAAACAAGATGTTATATCACCGATTCAGATGATTAGGGATCCTTCATGTACTGCCATGGCTTTTAAAGTGAAGTAAATTATCTCAAGGTATCGATTAGGAGCAGGACTTTGAGATGAAATCTCACTCGAAGGAAAGCCTAAAAGTGTGGCACCCTGAGTTCTACAGTTAGCTAGTGAAAGCAGTGAAAAACAAGTGAGAGAAACAAATCTTGAAGAGAAATGTGCAGTAAACAGCAGTCTGCCAGCAAGGGAGAACACAGATGGCATGGAAAGCATCTTTTTATTATTATTATTAATACTTCTTATCTGAGGGAGGATGTAACTTGAATAGAAGGAAGCATATACACTTTTCAAAGCTTTTGAAAGATTAGTGAGAGGAATGCTTATACTATAACAGAGATAGAGGCAGTCCTTTTCCAGTCTTTCTGGCTAGTCAGAGAATTCATCTCAGTGCTGACAGCAGCAGAGCAGGGAGGTGAACATGAGCCAATTGCTCCAATCAGTGTTCTCTCCTCAGTCTATATGAATTACTATTAATAAAACATGAAATGCCTTCAAGAATAGTATAGCCAAGAGCCTAGTGTCAAGTTGAAGCTTGTTCGCTTTCATAAAAAGAGCTGATTTAGAAGAAATGGCATTTTCAAGCAAGAACTCACTTTACAGAAGACCTCTCAGCCAGCTTTATTTTAAACACAATGCAGTCTGTGAAAAAGGAGCAAGAAGTGATCTCAACAGAAGAATGTCTGTTTCCACGTTCAGCTTTAATGGGTCTAGTTTCGCTGATATCACTAAATTTCAGATTAGATGTATGAAACAGAACACTTAGAACCTGTAAAACAGAAGGAAAAGCTTTGGATTTCCTTGGCTCTTACACTGACATTTCCCCATAAGCACATCACTTTATTTTTGTCCCTTGTTTTCCTTGTTCCTTGTTTTCCTTCCTACTTTGCATCTGTTATTTGTATCTTCAAGGTAATTCTGTTTTTAACGAGGGCTTTCAGTTACTCCATTTATGCAGCACTACTTAATGCAATGACAGATGTCATCAGTTGCAACAAATGATACAGTATATGTATTTATTTATATATGCTTTGGCAACACGTTATCTGGGTAGATACTGCAAAGGTGGGACATGAATATAGATGTTTACTTTTTCCTGGCCTCAACCATTACTTGGCCTTTAGATGTTCTGTTCACTGCCAATGCTGTACCTTCACTTCCTTCTCCATTGTCTGAGTCTTGTTACCTATCACCACAGTGAATACTGCTGACATTCAGATTAAAATCTGACAGAGACAAGCAAAGGCATGCTGTTAATTTTATCTATGTGAAGAAAAGTGAAAGGGAGAATCAAGTCACAACCAGAAATGAGGACCCCACCAAAGACTGAACCCACACAGCTGGTCTAAACTTGATCATGCTCAGAGATCAAATGAGAAGGAGATGGTTGTTGGTATAAGCACAGGTTCAAGGGATAGGGGGCAGCACTGGGCTGGAGCAATGTGTGTGTGTGGGGGGGGGGGGGGGGGGGGGGCAGGTTGCAGTATGTGTTCAGAAACAAGCTGAGATTTCAGCCTCAACAAAAATGTTTCAGAAATGATCCAGAATTCTGTAACTCACATTAATTCTTGCTTTTCTTTTCATCTAGATAATGCAAGGGCGGGACTTCTCAGTTGCCAGGTATAACTTCTCCTTGCAAGGCAGAATGTTTCAGCTAAACCAGAAACTCTCTTCTGTGACTTTAACAGAAAGTCATAAAAAGATTTCAGCTGAACTACTTCTGAAGAGTTGTGGAACATATACAGAAGTGAAGTCAGATAGTTTCTTTTTTATTATGTAGTCTTCTGTCAGTTTTACTCGTGAATTTCAGCCCCAGAAGTGTCAAATCCTAACCTGAACTATAACCATATAAATCCCTTGCAATCATTAGTAACAGCCTAAATTTAGAACCTGGTTCATTTTGTTAAAAAAGTAGTTCCCAGATTTATAATTTACATTTTTTTTCTTAATTAAATGTTATCTATCCTTAGAGAGGCCTTAGATTTGTGGCTTGTATTGCACTTCAAAGATGACAAGCAATACAGGAATGACTCTGTATCTTCCACTGCCTTTAAAAATGTAAAAAGAGTGTGAAGACACTGGAAGATACTTCCTAAGTGAATTATAAAACATTTGCTTAGCAAGTTTGGACTTGCATGCTTTGTATTGTAAATCTTGGTAATGTACTAAAAATGTGTGGGAAGCTTCCTTCCACCGATTTGTCTTTACAGTTCTCCAATGATATGGGGCTGTTGAAGCACCTAAGCTGTATGACACAAGTGAGATTGTTTGTTACAAATCTCCCAGAAAGAATGTTGGAAATCTGGGGCTTTTCTCTGCTCATGTAATTATTTAGGACTTTCAGATACTAGCCTGAGCGATGCATTTCATTTAAGATAAGAAACAATGTATGGTAAAAACATATGAGAAATGAATACTCCTTTTTCCTATGGTCTGTGTCTGGCCCTAATGCTACTAAAATACATGTGTAGTATCTTCTCTTTTTCACATCCGTATGGAGATTAGTCACTCTGTGGATCTTAAAGCTTACTTAGGATCAAAGGATAAAAGCCCTAGGACATTGTGAATACCTCAAGCTGAAAGCCATCTCTTTTTTCTCTCCTTACTGGCTATCATGGCAACTTTGAAGCTCTGTGGGCACTCTCTGGGGGACTAGGTAGAGTTTGTGCTTCCTTTTTCTGCATTGTCAGTTGAAGAGACAAAACAGAACTGAGCTGTAATTTCCAGCTCTCTGCACAGTACTTGATGTTTTAAAGATGGAAAATCTGTTTTGTGAAAGGCCATTGGATATCAGCGTTTCTATTTGGTTCCACTTGAAACAAATGCTCCAAAATCCAAAATTCCTCATGTGTTGGGGATGGGGGAAACCAAACAAATAAAAGATAGTTTCCATTGCAATGTATAATATGAGTAATTACCTTTACCTCCTGCTTAGGAGAAAGCGGCATTTTATGTCAAACATTTCATTCTTTAACTAAAACGCACTCATTTTGATATTTGTCAGGGCCCATTTCTGTTTCAGTGAAAGAAATTGTGGTTGGAGTAGTCATGATTACAGGAAGCTTTTGTGTTCTGATGCCAAGCAGCTCCATCAAAGCCTTCTCAAGGAGTACTGATTATATGACTGAGTAGTATTGCTTCTGCCCTAGGCTAGAGCAAATGGGTTATGGCTCAGCCTAACAATGAAGGTACAAGACCCTGACGAGGCTCTTTACAAGCAGCATGCACTGGGTGGAGTGCAGGAAAGAGAATATACCCTCTGCTCTTCACCCAAATGACAAGGGCTTTCCTATCAGGAGAAAGAGACAGACTCAGCTCAGCTCTCTTTGAAGTGTTATAATTAGAGCTGATCTGCTATGAGAAAGTAAGTGTTCTAAATCTAGTTCAAATTTTATTAGCTTGCTCCTTGTGGAAACTAGAAAGACATTTAATGATACAATATTGAAAATCTTTCTTGGGTCTTCTCTGGGAGTGACACCAACCATTACTCAACGGCTCTCACCAGTCCAAGTCAACTTTTTTTTACTATTTTTAATCTACGTTTTCTAGAGCTATAATAAAACATGAAAAATGCTTATTTCCTAGGATGAACTGGAATAGCTCCTAGAGGGCTTAATTGGTGATAACTTATGCTGCAAAAGCCTGCTTGAAACAGTGTTTATAAATATCCCACTTCATGGAAAAAAAAATTATGAGTGGTGATAGAAATCTGTCTGGCAGAAAATAACATGTTATCTGCCAGCAGGAACAGATTCCCAGTACAATGCATTGCTGGCCCAGCTGTGTTAAAAAGCCATATATTAAGGATAATTAAAATGTTATAAATCACCACTCAGAATGGTTTACTCCAGAGGTAGTCTTCTCAGTCAGTTGCTACTGAAACTTGGGAGGAAGCTACAAGTCCAAACCAAGAGGTTGAAATCAGGGAAGAGAACTCAAATGATTTCTTCTGGGAAGAATTATTTTCCTTAAACTTTTTTTCTTAAAAGAACTGATTCTCTCCACTAATGAAAGGATAAAGTCAATGCCTGAGGGTGAATAATGTCATCAAAAGAACACTTACAGCCTATTCATAAGCAGTCTAACACTACTTCAGTAGAAAACTCCATCTTCCTATGTATTCAAAACTTCTTAAGAAAGTCTACTTGCCTATACTAAGATCAGTGTAGTGCTACTGGTTTCTTCTAAGAATCAAGCTCCCATAGTAATTTAATTTTATTCTAATTTGTTTACTTTTATATGTACACATATGTATGTACCAGTAAAAGGGAGATTAGTACTAACGTATTCTCAGTGTCCTGGTTTACAAGATCGACGATAACTGCACACTCAAAGGGAGAGAAAAATATCTTATGGCAAGAAACGCTTTTGCAGGACATTTGATATGCAACATTATGCACTATAAACTGCAGTCAAGAAAAAAATCAGCTTGATGACATACACTGCATCTGGGTCATGGGCAGCTTGACAGTGTTTTTGCCTTGAGCTATGGCCATGTCAGCTTTAGTGTGACATTTAACATATTTAACCATGAACATATGACACATCTTTAGAAATCTTTATTGTATAAATAGCCTATTTTTACATGCTTAATTGCCAGCAACGCTAAATAAAATTCAGCGTGAAGTGACATTTTGTAAGACCTTATGAGCTTTATCCTGTGGCATTAGTCTAGCATATGCTATAGAACATGAGACATATCATGGATTGTTTTTCTTTAAATCCTGCACATTGACATTATATTTAAAACTCAGCACTATTAGTAACAAGAAGTGTGAACTTTACATGGATCTGATCTGTCTGTTCATATTTGCAGGGCCTTCAGACAACAGCATAAAATCCATGTGACAGACTGCTGTATTTTATGACAAGGACCAGGGCAACTTACCTTGCAAGGTATGAGAAACTTCATACAGTGTCATTGCATAGTGTATAACAGTATTTAGGTAATGCGTCTGGTGATGCTTAAACCACTGATGCTCTAGAATAAACAGTTTGGCATCAGGTACCTTTAAAGGTGATTAATTCATACAGTTTACAGTAGTCTCAACCAGATTATCTGAAGAGAATGGAACAATGTTCTTTTATTTTTTTTTTAGTTTATGGCATTGATCCTTAATTTAGAGTGAGACAGATCTTCCAGGGTATCAAGAAATGTTTTGATAAAAGGTGTAATTGCTATTTATTTTTTTTCATTGTCTCATATTCCTGTTTATCATCAATCTTCCATGTTTGTTCAGGATATACTCCTCTGTAAAAACAAACAAAAAAATAAACCCCCAAAAATACAGGGCTTAGTGAAGGAAGAACTTCTTGCTAAGCTGAGCTGTTTAGTTTTCAGAATGACAAAAGTTTATGCCAGCAAAGGATTTAGTGATGGATATTCAGGAATCTACATCTTCTAAATCAAAAACATATGTAGTCATATTTATTGAACTTTGCACAATGAAGGTATTTGGGTGCAATGTCGATGTAGATGTCAACACGGGGAATTTAGTAAACATCTGTGACTGAGCTGTTGCAACATGCACCAGTCCTTAATGCAGACATCATAGATAAATGGACAGCAATATTAGTAATAAAAAAAACAAATCAATCTTTTCATCCTTATGCCTGTGGTGTTCTCTGCATTAAAAATGGCATACTACTGCACAGTCTTTATTTGCACAAAATCTAAAAATCTTGCTTGTACCTATAAAGAGCAGAATGGAACACATCACAATAACAGTAGCAGGTGATAAAGCGCTAACATACTCACACCATCAAGATTTTCTGTGTTATGCTTTGTGTGATTTGGAGCTTCTTCATCCTGCTATAAATTCAGGTTTTGAAATGTCTTGAATGCACATGAGTTCATACAGAATTATTTTTGTGATGTCCTGCCAAAAAAGCATCTGTTGCTACAGAAACTTATTTTTTTCTTTTAGTCACAAGAAGCTTTGTAGCATTTCCTCCCCATGCAAGTTAGAGGAACTTAGCCTCAATGACTAGCTGATGATCGTTTTTTTCCCAACCTAGTTTGTTTTTGCTGTTCCTCTTGCTCAGATTGGCAGTGCCTCCCAGCTTCACAGAGACAGGATAAGTTATGTTAATGACCAATGCGCATTTTTTAAACAAATATCTGTAGTGTACTTTCTCCTCAAATTTGTTTTTAGAGATCTTTGGAAGAAATTCCATATGCATGTTTCCAAAAATAATTTCTCGCCTGACCAAGTGATGAGCTTTCTGAAAAAGCAAAGCTGAAATGCTCCAAGGCTCTGGGGCAGCAAGTTAAATGATCTTAATGGTACACTGTGAGCTGCTAAAAAGAATTTTTTGGAGAATAAAGAGAAGAAATAGTTCCATTAAATAACCATACTTCCTTAGCTAGTCTTAAGCTAGATGACCAGTTAACTGTGGTACACTTCAACACTGCAGTCATATCAGTACTCTATAAATACTGTTACTCAAAAAGTACCTGGTAAATTTTACACTACTGAAGTGATTGTGCTCTGAAGATTGATCTACCTTTTTTGAACCACTGATGAAGTGTATAGTTAAGTTTTGAATAATATAAAACCAGAAGCTTTTCAGCCACAACTATGTGCTAAAATTGGTCTTAACTAGAAAGAACTGAGATTTCTTATGTGGTGTCTGTAACATTTGTGTTTAAAAAAAAAACAAGCATGAAAAATGAGACTATCTGATTTAATTGAACCAAAACAGAGCAGACTTTATTCTTTTTCAGAAGAATTTATGAGTTTCCAAAGAATCTAAAAATAAGTTTTACTAAATTATTTCTTTTGGTTCCATGATATATGTGTCTTACACATCTGATGTATGACTGAATAGTACTTATATGCTGGGAGCAGTCATTTTTCAGGATAAATAATAAAAGTAGTCTTATGTGCAACAGGAGTAAAATATATGCTATAAATTATTACTGTTTTCTTCATTGGGATTTCTTGGATTGTTTTTAGTGAGAGATTTCTATGGTCAGGTGAAAGTTTTGGCTGACATGATGAAATTATGAATTGTTTTAATGTGTTGAGAGATGCCATGTGTTGATTAAGGCCTTAGAAAATATCTGCTAAAGCAAGAGCCTCAGTCATGCTGGCAGTTTAAATGTGGGGCTGAGCAGTACTAACTGAAGCTGAGCAATGTGATTCCTCTGTATATATATGATAAAAAAAATAAAAAGATATGGAGAGTTGAAAATCTGGGACAAGAACAAAAGGTCGTAACTGACAAAGTGAGACATTTTCAAAAAGTATAGAAACTGTTCAGACCTTTCAGAAGAAAAACTGATGAACTGAGAGGAGAAACAGAAGGATATGTTTAAATAATAGGAAAGATTCCTATAGCTGCTGGAGCTACAGTCAGAGGAAATCTATGTAGAACAGAGAGGAAAAAAGAGGCATAAGGAGGCAAAATCGTGCACTCCTTGGTTAGGTAGGGAGGTCGTGGAAGGACAGTGGAGGACTAGGATGGGTTACTCTTAGAGTAGCCCTTCTGCTGGCTGGTACTGTGGCTGCCTGTAGGCTTGAAGAGCACAGCAGGAAATGTTTTGAAGCTGCTATCTGAGGAAAGGAAAATTTGGCTCTCTTGTCTTCCCATCCCTACCATGCTGAGCTTCAGTTCCCCAGGTTTACAGTGAGAGTAATGATGTTTGCTTAACAATATAAACAAAAGGTTGGAAATTGTACTTTCTGAGTGTCAGCATTACAGTGTGTGCTTGCCTGCATTTGGTTTTGGATTGTAGAAAATATTTTTTGACTTAGTTTACAAGAACAGTTCAGGATTTTATTATGCACCGTTAATTTCTTAATTCTTAATTAATTCTTAATTCTTAATTTATAACAGAGATTGAGCATATACTTGTAACTCTGATCTACATTTCAGTTCTTCTCAGCTATGTTACCTGTTTTCCTTTGTTTTCTCCTTTTAATTTTGATGTTTTTGCATCTTTAACTGTATGTTCAAGAAAGAGAAACAATAAGAAACAACAAAGTCATTTGCTTTTTAGAGTTAACTTTATTACATCACTTCTGTTTGTTGTATACCTCTTCCCATGACTGTATTAATCCATTTAAAACTGTTGATCTTATCAAGCTAAAACAAATTAACATAAACAGTTGAACAACAGAATTCAACCATGGGATTAATTTAATGTAAATTTCAGTTTTATTTGCAATCACTTAGTATTTTGTCACCCCTTATGTAGCTGTAGGCTGTGGTATTTCAGTTTGGAAACGTTTGCACATAAATGGCTGCTTAACATCTCAATCTTTTAGATGAGGACTTTATTGTTTGTCAGCTTTTTTTAGCTAATAAGTGAGTAAGGTTATTATTTTTTCAATAATAGGTTTTCTCTACATTTAAGAGCTTCTGGAAAAGTAATATTTTATACCATAAGCCCCTTCTAACAAAAATTTAATGTTTTCAATAAAACCTGATGGAAATAGATTTTATAGTCTTAATGGAAATATTCTCAAGGGAAAGCAGTATCTCAACCAGTTTTAATAATGAAATGGTTTTGTCAATATGGAAACCTGAACCTGGAGGTGGGTATGGTTGATAGTTTTTACTTTAAACAGATGGAACTATTAGTGTGTATAAACTATATTAAAGTATAGAAAGTATAAAGTACTAGTATGTATAGAGCATATATCAGCATATTTTGTTGTTTCCTTGCATAGTAATTTTTGTGAGTGATAATCATGTTTTGTTGTAACACGTTTGTACCTTCTCATTCTTATTGATGGGCACTGTGGGGAATACTCCCACGAGGTCAATTTCTGGTTAAAAAGACAAAAGAAATATCTTTCAACATACCTACCACAGATTAGTCATTGGACTGTATAAAACTTTGTATAAGCCCACACTCTGCCAGTAATAAAGAATGAGGAAATTAAAGGGATTTTAAAAAAATTCCCAAACCTTAGTATAAGAAAACATTCATGTCTTAGTTTGATTCCTATAATCTCCTCTTTTCTTCCTTCTTTGCTGAAAATCACACTATAAAAATGTTTGTACTCTCCAGCTGCTCTGTCCCCACATCAAACTGACTCTGAGGACTGTCTAGCTGACTTGCTGGCTTTCACCACACTCGGCTCCTTTCTCCACTTGTTTGGCTTTAAGAAGAGTCCTGTTGCCTTGGTTTTTTACTTTCTGTCTTGTTATGCTGCATTTCTTCTACAGTAACAGAAATAATATTGTAACACGTCAAGGATAAACCAGAACAAACTAATTAACAAATCAGCATTAACGAATTGCCCCAGGCTGGTTGCAGACAAGCCCTGCAGTGTGCCTGAATGCTGCAGTGGTGAGAGGGTTACTGATGTTCTCCCAAAGCTCTTCCAAAGCTTCCTTTGTCTCAGTGCCACTGGACCAAACCACCCTGACTGAGCTGCTGACAAGGTGCTGCTGGTCCCTGCCATTGCACAGCTCACAGTAAGTACTGACAGCAGTTCTTACCCTTCACTGCTGACACATGGAAACATCCCACAAGAGGCAACTCTTTGAAGGAAAGATCAACTCAATAAAAAGGGAGGGTTTTATTTAGATGCCTATCCTGGGGGTGTTATTTGATCTGCTGTGTTCCTCAGTTTAACCTGGTATCTGTGGAAATCACACAACAGTCACTTCACTATGCCAAGAAGTACACATGTATGAAAACACATAAGTGACTTTTTATACCTAGAGCTATACATGTGTGGGATGTTTTAAGCATTTAAAATAAAGCTGGACTGGTGTTATTTTTCTACTCTGTGATATTTCCTATCTTTACATTAATTAAAAGCAAAATAATTATAGCTTTGTGCACTTTAGATTCCCCTCATCACCCTTGTTTATAACCATATTATGCAGCCATCCGTAATTCTGGGCAATAATTCAACCTATTTAACCTTTTGTTTGGCTTATTTTTATAACTTTACATTATGGGGACAACATCAAGGAAATAAGTAATTTTGTTATTTCATTTGTGTTATTGAATTTGTCTGAACTATAACTGAACCGGAATCCGAACTTCAGATGTAGCGTGAGAAGGGAATTTTTATTTTGATCATAGGTTAATTTTATACCACTGGACCACTGGACAGAGACAACTGTCATATCAGAAGCCATCATGGCTGCAGCTGCCCGAAGTATGTGGGTTGAAGCAGCCATTTGCATGGGAGGAAGGCAAAGGGAACAAGGAACAGGCCTTCTTGGAAGGATAAAATCTCTTGCATGTCCCTAACCCCTGTGTCATCCTCATGTAGGACCCAAATGGCAAGTACAGAGCAGAACTGCAGTTCTTCTAGTTGCAGCCTTATAAGTGGGTTGTAGGAGCAGGGAATGTGCCTGGAGGTGCAGGCTAGAGGATTAGCTTTGATGCCAGCATCAACTGGAAAACTGCGCTCAGGCAAGCAGCCTGCTGTGGCCAGTCCTGTTTCAAATCGTCAAACATTCACGTGGTTCCTGACTGCAGAGAATAACTGTTTCATTCTAGACATGTTATCACACATTCCTGGGCTAATGGCCATTATATTTGAAATGAAGTAACTTGGATAAATGATGGCAAACCTTTTCAGCATCTGGTACCCAATTTGTTTTAAAAAGCACTGTAGCTCACTGCCATTAATGCCCACACAAATCTGTCAGTGTGAAACTTGGCATCGGTTCAGACACTCTGCGATCTTTGCTTAGACAATGGAAAGGCTTTTGTAATTTGAGTTGACTGTTGAATGTGTGTTATATGATATTGCTAGCCTGGCTGCCTTTGTCTTCCTAAAGGAATATCTTTCTTCCCAAACTGCCATGCTAACACAAAGAATCTAGTTCAAAAGAAACATCTGATGTCTACTGCATCTGTAGAGGATAAGAAAGCTCTTGCACATACGAAGCATTTCCCTAATTCTCTGCATCCAATGTTCAGCACAAAATTGACACATTTTCTTTCAGAATAATGTGCATCAATGTGTACACGAGCTTTGGTGGAATATTTTCTATTCATGAAGGTTTCTCTCTAACCCCTGTAGTTTGAGACTATTTTATGCCCTTAAGGACAACAATTTCCATTCATTCAAAAATTAATTTTAGTTGACAGTTACTCCTAATGAAATTGAGGGCTGGCTTAAAAGTTTAAATTTGCAGATGTTATTGCAAAAGGCACTTCAATGGAAAGCATGTTACATTGCCTAGCAGTAGATATTTGTATCTGAGTTCCAATTATTTGTTTATGTGTTCTGAGGACTTGTTTGTCCGTTTTGTTTTGTTTTGACTGTAGACATACACCAAGCTTGATTCTGCCATTCAGTGTTTTTTGGGGCTCTCTGACTTATCTATTTATGCATACTTGCTATTTTGGTTTCTTGTCCTCCAAATCTAAGTAGAATATTTACATTACTGTGCTCGTTGCATTTTTCTCTGCTGAACCATTCACCTAAAAGCAGGATGTGAAAGCAGGGAGTGGTGATTAAATGCAGTCCTTTTCTAACACTGAAGAAAGGATAAGGTAACAGTAGTTCTGCTTATTGAGTGTGTGCCCTTCCAGGGTTGTGTGAATCCAAGGAAATACGCAGTGAGAAATGCCTGCAACATATCTAGAAACTAGAATTGGAAGTTGTTTGGATCAGTACTGAACAAAGCACAAACAGGGGCAATTGGCTGAGACAAAACCAGAGCACAGCCTGTTCATTTTAAGAAAAGTGGGAAGTGCCTGTCCAGGTATAAATCTCTATTTATGATTATTCTGCAAGGTATGGGCAAGATATTTCCTCACCACCTCTCCACCTGTCCTTGTGCTGCTCTTGTCTCTTTTTGGCTTTCATCTTTAATTTCAGTTTAAAATTTAGTGTGAGAGAATGGTCAGTCATGAGACAGGACAAAGCTTAGCCACAGGGCAGGTGTTACTGCTCTGAAATTTGATGTAAGAGCAATGTTACAAATGAACTTGAGAGACCTCATTAGAAGAACACTATCTGGACCTTACTACTGAGCAGTTCAGTGCTGTCACAGCATGTATACATGGAAACAGTCAATCTGAAAAATGGGGCTTCATGATTATTGATGTGCTGATTCGCCTGTAATGGATTCTTTTCTGAGCTACAGTACAGATTTTGATATTAGCTCATTCTAGGGGTGGAGTTGGATGTATATTCATTGCTCAATTGTAACCTTAGATAACCAAGTGAACGGAGCTTATTCCTGTGTTTTTTGCCTATCCCACAGATATCCTGCAAATAACTCAGAAATTGAATAGGGCTGATTTACTGCTCTTTGTTGTTATGCTCAAAACACAACTTTTTATTTTTTTTAGAGCAACAATTTACCAAAGTGGTAGGAAAGCCAGTATTTCAGAGATAGTTAACACAATACAAACATTCCACACACAGTTGATTAAATGAAAAGCAACACTAAATAACACTCTATCTATAGTACATATTTCATTCATTGCGCAGACCTGGCCTGGGGCTTGTTTAAAAAAGCACCAGATGTTTCTCCGAGAAATGTATTTGTCTTTGTGTGATGACAGATGCTCTTTGAAATCACAAAGTATGTAATAGCAGAGTTTGCCATTTGAAATCAGGAAATTCAATTTGTTTTCTCAGAGGCACAACTGAAGGGCAAAACCTAGTAAGAATTGCTGTATAAACTAATGCTTTTTAACATTATGTACTTGCCTTGCTACTTTGAAGCTCATTTCCAACACTGTTCCCAGACAGAAATGGGAAAATCAGCTTCCAAACACAAGAGACCTCTGCCAGTGGGATTTTTTTTTCTTTGTACTTTCCTAGCATGCTGTTTTTCTTAAACACGGTGTTACCTTTTGTGTAAGTCACATCACACGGACCTGTAGACTGACTTTTAAATAAGCTAATCAAGACTTATGGGGTGAAAATGTATTCACCACAAGCTCATCAATTAAATGAAATTTATAAATACCACCTAGTATATCCTTTCAGTAATTCTCATACTGCCGTAAATTAAAATGAAGCAACTTGACAAAAGACAAACTGATGCACGCATTTGATAGTAGAATGGCTTAGTTTCAAACTTTGCAAAAAACAAACAAACAACCAAACCCAAAAATTTGGCTTTAAAAAATCACAAAGAGGAGCGTATTATGCAAATTCATGGTGATGTATTAGTAATCCAGACAAAACAGTGAGCAAGCAAAAACAGGAGATTTGTCTGAAAATAAGATTTTTACCAAACCTGACTCAAAATCGAAGAGGAAAAGCAGGCCTAAATTTAGTTACTTTGAGCTTCTGTTGTAGATCCAAAACTTTTGTCTACTTTGTGGTAAAGTTTATTGAGGTTCAAAATCAGGAAGATTTTTGTGTATCCTTAGTTAATTACTATGGCATAAAAAAGTCATGTAAAGTACAGTGGTTTGGGCAAAAGCTAAAAATACATATTAAGTAATGAAAGGGAAGAGAAAGCAGTGGTTTAAACTCTCTCTCATGATGTACATATCCTGTAACATGTCTGAATATGCAGGATGTAATTCCTCTCAGGCTGAAAGAGGCAGAGTTGTTTCAGGCTATAGCAATTTAAAGCAAAATTACTTTGAAGTGTGTAAGTTTAAGAATGTTTTGCTTTTCCTTTTTTAATGTTTTGGTGGTCTTGGTGCTGAACATTTGTTTTGGAATAAGCTCTGAAAAACTGTAATGATTACATGAAAACTTTCAAATTCCTTTAGTTAAGAAATAATGTATTATATATATATGAAAACTTTTAAAACTCCTTTTGCTAAGAAATAATGTGTTTGTAAGAAAATTCTTCAAACTCCTTTTGCTAGAAAATAATGATGTTGTAAAATATTTGGCACATTGTGGCTTGAGATAGAAATAGCACAGAAAAATGTTTCTTGAAGTATCTTAATGTTTCTGCTTCAAGTACAGCATAATCAAATGTGTTTGCATTAAAAATATGATTATTAAGTCACAGTTCAGCTCCATTTTACTATGGCAATATAAAATATTCACAATTCTCTATTAATAGAACTTATTATGAATTTTTCCATTGCTTTGAATGGACCCAAAATGTGCACTTAATCCTTTTCTCACTTGTATGACTGGGTGGGTCAATAACAATAGCCAAGAGGAGAGGAAATTAAGGGCCAAGACTTGTTCACACAGGAAAAGTAGTGTGAGTAAACTAGGACATACAGTACAGTACCCCTGGAAAAGGCAGCCCTGCCCTCTTGCTCCTCCAGTTCTCCCTGCCCTGTGCCAACATCAACAAGTGCATGACCACATGCTATAGTGAGAAACTAATCTGAGTGGAAACTGATCTGTCAAATAAGAAAAGATGCTTATTTGGTTTTGGCTAGCAAAGTGACAGCGTTAGGCTATTATTGGCAAGGAGGGAAAATGAGAATTCTTGCCCTTAGACACTGTTTTGAGGTGTCCATTCTTCTTGATAGCAGAGAGAGTCTGGGCATCATAACTTGGACATTCTATTTAGCATTTTGCCTCCCTTTTATTTTCTTCCAAGTTCCTGCAACATGTGCTGAAGACACAGCAGAGCACTTGGCTTTCAAATTGTCACAAGGAAAGACAGGTCAGAAGCAGCTACTGGGCTGTTTATTGGTTTTCTGGCCTAAAGTATGCCAACTTCCCTGCCTTCTGAATGCCCTAGAGAGAAAAAAGGAAAAAAAAAAAAAAAAAAAAAGAAAAAAGAAAAAAAGAAAAAAAAAAAAGCTACACTGCAATACTGAAATGTAAAAAAAAAAAAAAACAAAAAAAAAAACAAAAAAAAAACAAAAAAAAAACAGGTATTTTTGGGCATATGTGTATATAAATGCACAACGAGTATTACAGAAGTCAGAATTTGACTTAGAAATCCAGATCGCAGAGCCAGTGTTGGGGAATTCCTGAATATAGCACTTTCCCAGATTTTTATAATGCATAAAAGTAGTGGTACGCTTATGTCTATTTCCCATACTGCTTGCTGATTACTGGAAAAAAATACAACCCAAGCATCTAGTTAAATTATTTAAGGAAGTAATTATTGTATTCTTAACCCTGAAGTAACCAGTACACACGAGACCTGTCACTTTTGAACACTGTAAACTTCACATCATCAAGACTATCATTAATTTATGAGCACTTCATTTCAATTATTGGTAATGTTTAAAAGGTATTTCACGGAAAGATATAAATTTGAAATAGAAAATACGTTATTTTCATCTGCTTTTTGATCACAACTTAAAAATATATACAGATATTTCATACATTCGTACATGGTATATGTGACTTTAATTGCAGTTATTCTCTTAGAAAGCAACTTATTCCTGGGAAAGTCATTTAGACTACAGAGGGACACATAAGCACATGGATAATTCCCTGTGGGATTGGAGTCTTAGAAGTCACAATTTTCCTTTGTTCTTTTTTCAGCATTTTTTCCAATTATATGCACAAGAGAAGAGGTCAAATTTCTATGTGCCATACTTGAATTCAGTATTGTGTTCATCTTCATTGTCGAAGTCATTTACTCAGGGCTTGAATTCCACAGATGAGACAATTCAACTGATGGTTTTTGTGAAGCCAACATACCACTCATCCTTGATCATGTCATCTCTGCTTGTTCCTGTCAGCCTCTGTGCTGCATTTAGGTTCATCTCATTAAATGATCAGAATATTATGCTGACAAAAAAGTAATTTATTTACTGCTGTAGAAGTTTGCTGAAATAGTGTGTCACAGTCAGATCCTCCAAGGGAGGAGAGCTAGAGAAGTTACTGGATGAATCTGAAGTGTGTGATGCCAGTGGAGAGCTATAGACTCTTGCAGACATGAACTTTGATCAAGTAACTGAGAAATTTCTACTTTAATTTTGGCATGAAAACTATATGCCTCATGAAGAATATGAGAGTATAATTTCCTTGTGTCTAATTTCCAGCTCACCCAAGCAGCAGGAAGGCAGCCATGTGATTTCTATAGCTGTTAGTGAGAACTGATTTAAGGTCTCCTCTGTGAAAATTTTCCTTGAAAACTCTTGTTACCAAAGTCAGCAGGCTTGGACATGGGTTCAGCTTATTAAATTTTCTGAAGTTAATGACCAAGAGCAGAGTTTTGAGCCCAGTGGCTGAGAAATGTGAAATGTAACGTTTTTGTAGGCAGATGATTTTGTGCTTCAAGGTAGACTTCTTGCTGAACTACATCTTCACTGAAAAAATATATATTTTTTCATTTTATTTTGCTATTAGTTTTCCATAACCACTTCAGAAAGTCAGTTCATGCTGTCCAATCAATAAGACTATGTGGTCTAGAAAGAGACATCTTGGTTCATAAACTCCTTTCTCTACCATGTAACAGACTCTCTTTTATTAGTTTATCTTCATGTACATCTCCAAGACATTTTCCATGAATGTAGTTTTATCCTTGAAGCTTCCATAATGTGTTCTATTTATTCTTTTGCTTTTATTCTTATGATACTATATTTAATTTAATATTCTCATACCAAACAGCACATAGGGGCCATCAGCATAGAAAAAAAAAAAACAAAAACAACACATAAAATTGTTACCAAATGTTCTTCGTATATATTTTTCAATGGAAGAAAAACAAAACATATCCACAGTATGACTTTTCAACATAGCCACTTAATTACTTAACAAACATTGAATAATAAAATGCAAATGAATTTCTTCAACATCTTTGAATTCTTCTATCTGCAAGATACAGAAGCTTTTCAGAGAGTGGGTGGTCTAAGAAATTGCCTTTTGTTCAACATATTTTCTTGAGATGTGAATAAGTCTGTGTTTTACTAAATGAATCAGTGCAGCAGTGATGTATCGTCAGACAATTCACAAAGCAAATCAGTGGGGATGAGGGGAGAAAACATGAATGAACATCTTTCTGTAAAAGATCGACTATTGAAAGTAGGGGCTACTGGTAATGAGCTCCAGACACACTGCTATAGGAGCGATAAGAGCAGGAAATGCTCTGGGCAACATTGTTCTGCAAAAATAGCCCCTTTAAAATGCAACATGGCTGGCCTGTCTTTAGCAGCATAGCTGTTGAAAGGATTACATTAAATGAATTGTACAATAGATGACTCTTGACAGGCTGGCTCCTCCTTGTTTCAGATTCTATGTTATGGATCATGTTTAACTCTGGGACTGAAACAGCTGAGTCTTTCAACAGATAACATGAAGTTCAGCTAATCTTCTCTGTGGCTCCCTGTTATCTAGCATTAATGAAAAGATTAAGAATATCAGCTTATTTTTATTTGACGGGAAAGACTCTGAGTATTTCTTTTCAGCCATGAAAAGAGAGTCTGACACGATCTGGGAAAGCTGGCATTCAAACAACTATTCTTTGCAATCCAGACAGTTATATAAGATTCACTGGGTGCCATTGCCAATTTACTGAAAGCAATTTTTTGATATTACACATCATTTCAGTGATGTTGTAAAGACACTGAAAACTGGAATATTTGCTACCTTTTGTTCTAAAGACTTTATTAGTCTGGAAATGTCAGATTCCAAACAATGCAATTATTCATCATTAATTTTTTATTCCCTCTGCAATAAACTGTATTTCTGGTCAAGCTTGTTGGGAAATTTCAATGCAAGACAGAGCAGTCAGACAACAAACAGAAGTTTGGTTGTCATGGATGTATTTTTAATGCATGTTCCAGGAGCCTTGCTCGTCTGAAGGTGTGCAGGTGTGTAAGCATGACTGTAACTTATACAACACAGTAACTATATAGGTCCTAGGACTTTTCTGTTGGCAGAAGGAAGAAAAAATCAACTCTCTCAGTTATCACTCTACAACTTAGGCACAGAATAGCAGATGTTCTTTGCAAAGATTTGGTTTGTTGGAGGAAGTACAACTTTTGAATACGTATTTTTACAAAATGCCCACCAGCACCTTCTCAAGGCATTTGTTAACTGCTTGGGTGAAAAAAGAGAAACACTGTTTGTTTTTTTTTCCTCCACCAGATGTTGGAGTTGAAAGAAAGATATATCATTGATTTATTGACTCCTTGAAAAAAAAAATCTGCTATATAACTTCTTGTGCTTCTTTACACAACCTTATTTCTAGGGCCTAGCTACCTAGATGTTAGGTAGTTCTGAATGGAACTCTCAGTCAGAAGTGAGGGACATGGTTTCCAAACTTCATTGATTACAACTGTAGGCAGTAATTGCTTTATGAAACAGTATTTTTGTAAAGTTTCAACAAGATTTTGCAAATGTACAGAGTTATTCTATTGGATAATTTATTGACAAAAGTTATTTGAAAAATGGAAATAATAATAATAGTTTGCTGAAAAAAAAAAAAAATCACATAAATCTTGCAGTAAATAGCACTATGGAAACATGGAAAAGATCATCTTTGGAAATTCCAAACATTTGAAAATGTGAAGTATATGTTTTCATCTAACAAAATGGGATTCATGAGAGCTGATACGGCTGAGGTAAGGTCATTTTTCATATGCCATTTGAAACCTATGGGAAGCAAAATATATTTTGTTGGAGTTCAGAAACCCTTTGGCCTGAAGGTGTCCAAGTCCATGTAAGACATTTTAGATCAAATGTAAAAACTATTTAATGGATATCTATAAGATATGTTGCATACCCTTGGGAAATCTTTAAACTCCTTGGGAAGACAGAATTTCCAGACAGCATTAGGAAACAGATAGAAATGATCAATCCATTAATAGTAGAGTCTAGCAAACTAATATTATTTTCTGACTTGAGGCTTTGTCTTCTGGTCCTAAGTAAAGTGTGCATTCTCACTTTTGTTAATGTGAAAGTAGGATGAAGCATAGCACTTCCCATCCCATCCTATCCTTTTTTTTTTTCTCTTTCTTTTCCTTTTCCTTTTCCTTTTCCTTTTCCTTTTCCTTTTCCTTTTCCTTTTCCTTTTCCTTTTCCTTTTCCTTTTCCTTTTCCTTTTCCTTTTCCTTTCCCTTTCCCTTTCCCTTTCCCTTTCCTTTTCCCTTTCCCTTTCCCTTTTCTTTTCCCTTTCCCTTTCCCTTTCCCTTTCCTCTTCCTTTTCCTCTTCCTTTTCCTTTTCCTTTTCCTTTTCCTTTTCCTTTTCCTTTTCCTTTTCCTTTTCCTTTTCCTTTTCCTTTTCCTTTTCCTTTTCCTTTTCCTTTTCCTTTTCCTTTTCCTTTTCCTTTTCCTTTTCCTTTCCCTTTCCCTTTCCCTTTTCCCTTTCCCTTTCCTTTTTCTTTTTTCTTTTTAATCTTTACAGAACAGACTACTGCACCTAATCCTTACTGTCTAATACCACTAATACCAGTTTGGACATTTTAGCATGTCCCTTCTTTTACTGAAGGCTAGATATATCTTATATGACTTTTATCAGGTTGTAAGCCATGGGTTGATGTGTCAGGCACTTATGGATATCTAAAATTATGCCAAATGGCTATGTTCAAACTCTCAATTCTTTTTGATGTATTTGGTGATCTAGGATTAGAAGGAAATTGTTAATCGTAGCATTGTAGAAACTGAAGACTTGGTCTTTGTAACAACAATCAGCATTGTGGACCATGTTTTCTAAAGCCCAGTGGTAGGAACTGAAAGATGCTGAGAAAAGTTTAACATTTCTCCTTGTGTTTTGAGCTTAAGTTTTGAGTGGAACAAAACACAAACTAGAAATGCAGTTTAAAAAAGCCAAACATTTTTTCTCTAATCGGACTGTGTTAATAAAGAAGAAAAAAGGAAGTCATTTTCTTCCCTAAAATCAATAATCTATTATTCTAATGAAAATTGTATTCAGCTACCAGCCAGTTGCATAATTGCGGAATCTGCTATGTAGTTTTCTACTAATTAGTGAATAATACTCCATAAAAGCAATTGCGTGTGAACTCTTTCCTTTAAAAACACAACCCTTGGGAGTTGACTTCCTTACTCTCCTTTGAAAATTCCATCCCTGGTATTTATTATTATATTAGTAAGCAGCTATTATTCAGAATTTGTTACTGGTTAATTACATTAATTGGAGAAGGCAGATAGGGAGGAAGCCTCGTGACTGATTAATTACGGTAAATAGTATGCATGTATAGTTAATGATGGGGATGTAGTGACTTCTGCAAGAAACTCCACTTAGTAGATAAAGAGGGTCCAGAAATAGGTATTTTCTTCTTCTGAAGACATGGATCCTGTTGAAAGAACTTCTCATTTTTTACATGGTTGCAGTTGCATTTTGTCTGAGGCCATTCACTGTCAAATCACAGAATCATGGAATGGTTTGTGTTGGGAAGGACCTTTGAAGATCATCTTGTGCCACCTCCTCTGAAAAGGGCAGGGATGGCTTCCACAAAAACAAGTTGTCCAAAGCCACATCCACTGTGGACTTGAACACCTCCAGGGATGGGTCATTCTCAGCTTCTCTGGGCAACTTGTTCCAGTGGGTTTCCACCCTCTGAGTAAGGAATTTCTTCCTGGTGTCTAATCCAAATCTGTCCTCTTTAAGATTGTTACCTGCCCCCCCCCCCCCCCCCCCAATCACTACATTCTCTAAAAAAGAATTCTTCCCCATCTTTCATGTAGGTTCTCTTTAAGTACTGGAAGGTCAGTATAAGCTCTCTTGAGAGCCTTCTCTTCTCTAGTATTAACAACTCCAGTTCTCTCAGTCTGTCTTCCTTTAAGAGGCACTCTAGACCTCTGATAATCTCTGTGTCCCTGTTCTGAAAGTGCTCAAAAAGTTCCATATTTTTCTTGTGAAAACAAGGATCTGGGGACCCCAGGTCTGGATGCAGCACTGCAGGTGGATTCTTATATAGGCAGAGTAGAGTATGGATGCTGTTCCTCAACCTGCTGCTCATGCTTCTTTGGTTGCAGTCCAGAATACCATTGGCTTTTTAGTCTATAAGTATATGTTGCCAATCATGTCCAATTTTTCATCTACCAACACCTCCAAGTCCCTATTCTCAAGGTTACACTCAATCCTTCTATTGCTAAGCCTGTGTTCATGATTGAGATTGCTCCAGCCCATGTGTAGGACCTTGCACTTGGCCTCAGTGAACACCCTGGTACTTGCTTGGGCCTGCTCTCAGGCCTGTCCTGGTCCTTCTGGGTGGCATCCCTTCCTTCCAACGTGATGACTACCCCACAGTCTTGCTGAGGGTACAGTCAGTCTCACTGTCTATGTCACTGACGAAGATGTTAAATAATACACATCTCAATACAGACCTCACTGGTCTATCTGGACATCAAAATGTTAAAAAACATCCTACATTATTGAGACAGCATGGCTTATAAACTCATCATTGCTCCGAGTTTGTCACAACAAATGAAAATGTCAGATTTATACTCAGAGTCTTGGTAGGTACAGCATGAAACAGCAGTGTGTGTATGACACAAAAATTTATTGGAGTAATGGCTTTTCTCTCCCTAAACAAATACAAATGCTTAGAACTACGAGGAATTGAAGTATTGCAAATAAGTTCAGCCTGTTCAAGAGAACTTGAAATGACTTAAAAAAGGCTTCTGAGTTGCAGATGGCACAACAAATGGGTGCAAGTGCACAATACACACTTTCTGAGTATGCTTTAATGTTGTTGCTCCAAATGCCTGCTTTGATGTTGTTGTTTTTTTTTATTATTATTGTTTTAGGCAATTTCTCTTGGCATAAGACTATGATCTAAGTGGAAATGATAAAAGAGACATTGTCACAATGGAGTCAGTGGTTTTGAATCATACCTCCTACATAACCATTTCTCTTTTTTACTGGACCCACTAATATTAAGGATGCTTTTGAGATTCTCTTATATGTTACTGAGATATTTACTATGCCCTGTGGTAAGCATTTTCATGGAACAAAGAGTCTGAGTAAATGGTCTCTTTAAAGGACTGAACTGTGGTGACTGGAGATAACATATAAGTAAAGTAATTTCTGTCTGCCAGTTGAAGTATTCTTGCAACCCACTTAAGTATTGCTATTTTATTTTATATATAGTTCATGGTATTATCAGCTATTGTCTTCTAAGAAAGTAAGGGCAACAACAGTAGGCCAAATGAGAGGCTTCTGCAACCCGGCATGATCTTTCCAGTAGTGATCAATAGTGAATGACATCACACAGGGGCATAGGGAGGGGAAAAGCATGAGTTTTGAAGATCTGATGGGTACTGTATGTGCAGGACTGTGTTACACAAAACTAAGTTATATCGTATATGTGGAAAGCTCTTTAATCCAGTTAGTGTTAAATCATACTATGTTTAGCAAGGCTGAATAGTCAAGATACTGAACATGACAACCCAGATCTACATGCTAGAAAAGTGTTTCTGAATTGGATTTTGATCACGAGGTGGAGTACACATGTAAGGATTTTATTGCAACAGAAACATTAATATCATAGACTAAATTTGGAGCTCTAGATTTCCAGCTTCTTTTTTTTTATACATGGATTATTTTTCTTCTCAATGTAAGATTATTGGTCCAGCCATTATATTAAAATGGCAGCAGGAAATGAATGATCAGGCCTGATGTAAATGTATTGAAGGTTTACCTTTCTGTGTCTTCTCTTGTGATATGTATCTTTTAAAATATCTGTCTTGTGACAAAATCATTTAAACCAAAACAGAGAGCACTTCTTCCCACAACTATCTTCTGCCCTTTGAACACAGTGGTTGAGAATAAAAAGCATAACATGAATTTGGATATGAATGGAGGCATAAAGTACATGAAGATTTTATTTCATTCCCGTTGAATGAAAAAGATGTCAGCACTGTTGAACAAACATCTTAAAATATACTTATTCAAAAGGACTAAATTTGTCCTACACAGAAGGAAATAATTATTTGTAAAATTAATTTTGATGTGAACATTCATAAGCATCGTGTCTATGGAATGCTGCAGGGAATATGGACACCTTGCTACTCTAGGGATCAAACTCCCTGCTTCAATACATCGAATTCTATTTTTAAGTGGATTGATTCTGATTTAAAGAAGAAGGCATGTAAGTAGTATAAGTAGTCTTACCTACAGGATTCTCCATTCTCCTACACAGAAAGTATAATTTCTCCCATTTTTGAGTTATACTGAATGCAGTGCAGCACCTGCAAGACTGTGGAGGTCCCAGTGTTATCAGAGATGGAAATATAGTCTACCTCAATGTAAGTTATGTCAGTGATAATGGAAAACACCCTCAAATGTTTCTACCAAGGTCAGTGTGGCCATATGAAGGCAAAATCCTATCTTTATTTTTTGTAAATAGGTCCTGATATGTGCTAGTGCCGTCATTTCAGACTGTGTCACATGTTTTCTGTGATGATACAGAGTGAAAGCTTGCATAAGTTACAGTGTATACTGTGCATATAGATCGAATCCTTTGATTTCTAAGGGCACTGATTAAAGCAGAAATTGAAGCACTGCATTTAAGAGATGCTTTAATCTCTCTCCAATTGATCCTGAATTATTCAGATCATTGAAAGTAATGCTTAATGTAGTTAAAATTAATTACTAGAATTAATGAGCTATTGGTTGATACATAGTACCTTAAATATGCAGGTGGTTGTCAATGAAACAAAACCAAGTTTTAGAAACCAAACTCTCAAGATTTCTTTCAGGCTGAGGCAGGCTGATCAAATTCAGACCAAATCTGTTTTTCTTCCTACATCTGCTCTCAGTTTACATGCAAGTACATGAATTTAAAATCAGCACAATTACGTATGTGTAACTGAGAACAGAATTTGGCCCTTCAGCTGCCTCTGCACCTCTCCTTTCTCATAAAATTTTATTTTTCTTAGCAAATGATTTAAATATGTTCAGTTTTGTTCTTGTCCAACATAGATATCTGCTCATTAGGCATCTGTGTTGTGGAATAAGCTGTGGATCAGCAGCTAAACATGAGAGTTTAAACAGATCCCTGTAAATGTTAGTTTGTTTCAAGTCCAACAAAGACGTAGAGCTGTTCATCAAGTAGCTGGTGTGTCCCTGAGATTTTGGTATTTAAATGGCATCATTTTCCATCCTATGCCTCATAATCTTCATATTGCACCTCTTCATTAAATATTACTTCCAGGCCATGATACTCAGCTTACTGCTATTTAATTTTCCTTTTTTTTTTTTTTTTTTTTTTTTTTTCCCTTTACAACTCTTTTGTCAGAGCCAAAACTGGATTGTTCTTACAGGCAAAATCTTGGTGAAACTCCCACTGAAATTGATGCAGACAATAATTGGTTCTGTGTTTTCATTCAGATGACTTCTTTTAGTGGCAGCTGGCACACATTTAGGAAAGCTCTAGGCACCCTTGGTCTCTATGTTACTCCCACTGATTAAGTCTAAAAACGGATCTCAGTGCTTGTCCCTCTGTGGGTATTTTGCTTCTGCTCTTTTTGCTAAACCAATTTTTCTTATAAAAATCTTTCTACAAATGTTAAATCTGTTAGCACTCTATTCCCTATTGGTCCAAATGTGATGACTGGGTTACTATTCAGAGCACCTTAAGTAAAATATAAACAGTGTTTACATTATAAGTTCATAAAGAAAGAATAAATTTCCATGACATTTATGTAAACTTTTGGTCTAGATTGTGTAAATGCACATTCTTTGTGCACAAAGAATGGACCTTAGTATATTAGTGAAAATAATCAAAACAGTTAAAAGGAAGAATTATTTGTTCCAAATCCATGCACATCTATAAGACTTCAAATTTAAAAATGATAATGCTTGGATTTTTGGGATTAGGTAGAGGAAAAAATAAAAAAATATGAATGTGAAAAAGAACAAGTTAACCTTAAATTCCCTGCTGGCATCCTTAGCTTGCACATGTGTTTGGCAAACATTAAATACTTGAAATATGAGACCTGGCAGTCTCATGGTGCCAGACATAGTTAGCATTAAAAATATTCTCCCAAATTATTAAAAGGTGCTCCAAAGCTGCTGCAAAAACAAAGAATTCCTAACACTGAAACATACTCTTTACACCAAGAATGTACGTGTTTCACTGTCCTTTAACACTAAAAAAAATTCAGTTACATTCACTCACTGTGGACAGATAATCCTCACAAAATGCAACTACCAAACATCTCCAGGTTGTAAAATCACTGGCAATATGGCTTTATAGAACTTCCATTTATCCCCATCACCATGACACCATCATACAGGCAACTGCTTCAGATTCTTGTGGCCAACAAAGGCTCTCCGTCTCTCAAATACTCTGTGATTTCTCTTGCTAGAATTTCTGCTTTTATATTGATCATAAGGAAGTGAATGGGGTCACCATTAATTTAATTTCTGTAATCTTATCAGCTTCTATACTTCACTGATAAACAAGGTATACATCTTACCTGATTTAAGTACTGGAATTACTTTTACTTTATTTCAAGTTTAGTTGATGTCACTTCAGATAGAATAAGTGTATCCATCCAGCATATGGTTATTACATGAAATGCTGAAGGTCACTTAGAGGTAAACTTTCCTACTGTGCACGGGATTTATGCACATACACAATACCATTTGTCTTTAGCAAAAATAGTTTGGTTCAAGAACTACTGCTTACATACTCAGGAAAAACAAGAAGGCTGAAAAGCTGTACTGATCTGGATGAAAATGTGCTCTAAAAAGTGGAAGTTGGGTAATTTGTGTCAAAACAGCCTTTTTTGTAAAAGTCAATAAAAGGCTTCTTCGACACCTTAATGGAATCATTCCTATACTCATTAAAATATTCTTTTAACTAAGAAAACTCACCGTATTTTAGTATGGAACCTGGAAATATTTAAAATGTTCAAAATTGTAACATGGCTCTTTATTATTTAAAACACATTACCTTAATGTTATGGGTTTTTTCCTCCTGTAAGATATTCCAGCACTTCAATTTTATGTGTTACTTCAGTACGTTCCAAAAGAGAAGTTTGTCAGTGAAATGGGCAAGCTTGTCCCCAGCCAGCCTTTCTAATGTGTAAATAGAGATTGACATGTTAGCTGACTTCCAAGTCTTACTGGTAATGTTCTACCTGCACTGAAGGAATTCTGCAACCAGAGCAGGTAAAAGGCTTGAGATCTCTCACATGCTTGTGCCATGAGACCCCTGGCACATTCTAGAAGTTGTTAGTACGGATGGCATCAAACTACTAAAAACTTGCGTTAATCTAAACTTATTCTTATAAGATCTGTACAAAGAAATACCATGAGTTTTTGATATATAGGTTCATTGCTAAGCAGTGATACCTGTCTTTGTTGCTTTTGGTAACTTTGGTGCTTTCCTTAGACTCATTTAATTGGCTTTGGCTGTGATGATTTTAGTTCTCAGTTTTCTGATGATTTTAGCTCTGTTCAGCTTTGTCTTTTTCTGATGAATGGCTGCAGTTCTGCGAAAGAGAAGGTGGGGACTGTGCTAACTAAAGACACTGATATCAGTATACTTAAGCTCTTATCACTGTGTGATAACATTTTGTTTTCATAAGTTAGATTATGAATGTCCCTTGGGGAGACTGACTTCTCCAGCTTTGTGGAATACATAAGTAAATGTTTGCTTATCGAAGCTAAAACAATAGAATTTTATGTCGCCTTTTGTAGCAGGGCTGCAGTGCTGACTGGCCAGAAAATTCTTAGGTTAGGGGACCACTGATTGGATGATTCTTCTTGCTCCCAGAAGTATTTATTGTAACCTGAAGTCATGTTATTTTGCTTGCCTGTACAAGTTACTTTAACATTCCTATAATGGTGTGATCACCAGTACCTAACGCTTAGGGTTGCGATGATGTGTCATGATTTGAGTTATGTTCCTTCAGATTCTGAATAGAACAGTGTTCATTTCCACACATCAGCAGGTGACTGGCATTTTATAAGCATGTATTTCATATACAGAATACAACAGTGGCTTGATAACCTTGACCTAGGTAAACCCACCTCCTTTCATCCCAATAGTGTGCTGTATTTTCACAACTTTTTATGCTGATAGATAGCAAGCTACAAGCTAGCACCTTTCTACTTTTTTTTTTTTTTTTTTTTTTTTTTTTTTTTTTTTTTCTGGGCATGTATCATGGGATAATTTTTAGCTGTGGCTAAAGGGAGGTTTTAGCTTATCACCACAAAAAATGCTACTTGCTCTGAAAGTTCTTACCATCTATAACAGTAAGTGAATGAACTGTGCATGCCTGATTACTAAGAAGTGCAGCTTTATATTAAACTATTAAATGAGATTGCATAGGCAAAACAATGGCTCAGATGTCTGATAGAAGCATTATAGTCATGACCATCTGAGTTGAATACTCCAGTAATGACATACACCTGAATTTCATGCAGACCTGGAGTGTACTGGAATTGCTAAGTCAGGACGAGCACCCAGTGAGAAGGCAGGGCCAACCCAGGGGAGCTCATGTGCATGCAGTGCTTCTGAGTGACCAGAAGGGCTGGAGCCAGGATCCACCCCTTCCCAGACCTCATTTAAGTGCTGTCAGTGGAAATCTTTGCATATCTGTGGCCTTCTGAAGGTAAATTTCCTTGTAAACTTCCCTTATTTCTGTGCTCTAACTACCATTATGTTTGAGAGAATCCTTACTTGCTGTAGTCTTGAATCTTGCTGCTCTGCTGTTATTGTTGTGCTTTCCATCCTATTATGTTGAGTAAAGCAGGTTGAGGGCATTTTCATAAGACAATACTGTATCCCTCTTCTGCTCAGATGCTCTCTATCAGGTAGGTTGAGATGAAAAATATTGATGATTACTGCTAATCACTAGCACCTGTAGAACCTAAACCTGGACACTGAAAAACAATTAATTGCTCATGTTTTGTGTTATAATAAGGGTCAAGTGAACAGGAGTGTATGTTGTCTTTACACACACGCAGAAAATAACAGCAGCTCTGAAAATATCTGTCTGTGCTTCCAAGGCCTCTGGTACTTCATTTGTCTTTAAATTTGCAAAGTTATTTCTAAGAGTCAGCCAGTGTCTGCATGACTAAAACACTTTTTTTTCCCAATGTTTTTTCAAAAGAATGTGGTACAATTAGTTATGGAAGTGCACCATTCATCCTTAGTTCTTAAACTAAACACGCTCAAGGGAGCAACAAAATTCTGTTACAGTAAAGGCACTGGCTGTAACCCAGTGAAGACTTCACTGTTTGTCATTCTCCTATGCCAGTAACAAATGCAGTAGAAACAACTTATCAGATCAGCGTGCATTCCCCACCTCGACTTATAGTCGGGAAGCTCCTGAAGGTTATGGCTGACATATATTGAATGTGGCTGGCCATATGTTAGCAATGACCAGCTACAGTCTGCTTTTTATCACTCATTTTCCCAAATTGCTTAATATTTGGATGATTGATTTGAGCCAGACATAGCAGGACTATCTGTGCACAGGCTGTCAGAGATGGCCTACTTGGAAAATAACAGTTAAACATCAAACTTAGTGATGTAAAGTTTTTGGAGCCCAGACAAGTAAGTGAAGACTTCAAGTCTCCATCTCTGGCAGGGTGATACGCTGGTGTCAAATTAGACACAGGTTAAGGGAGGAGGTATAACGTAGTCACTAAGTGACAAATACATCTCACATAAATTATCGGGATCTATTCTGCACGTAACTGATTACAAAGAAAATGTAATTAGCTCTATAGAAGATTTATAATATCTAGACTTCCTTTTATTGCATTCTACATTTGTAAGTCTCTTTAAGATTGTAAAGCATCTGTTATGAGGGTATCTAAGATGTTGCTAATTTAATTGGCAAGTATCCAGAACATAATACGTATAAAAGTAGTTGGTGGTCTCTTTAATTTAAAATTTCTTAAACCCTCCTGCTTGGCATTGTGTCCATTGAGCATTGTAGAGAGGTTAAGTCTTACCTAGGAACTGAATTTTGAGGGCAGGTCCACAACAAAGGAATCGTGAAATACATCTACTGCTTCCTCTTAATTCAATGACAGACTCTCAGACTCTGTGGAAATAGTTAGTTTTTAAGACTGGCCTGCCTTTAATTATGCCAATAAACTCTGTATGTCTATCGGTCTATTAGGGAAAACATTGCTGGCATTGCTTTTAACACAATGTTTTTAATTTGCTTATAGGATAGGAAAATGGAGTTAAAACAATTGTCCTCAAAGCAGGACTTAAAGAAGGATGAAAAAATAAGTGCTGGGTTTGCCAGTGGCTAAGAATGGATTTTCAGCAGTCTGACACAAGATTTTCCTTATTTTACTGCCAAAATAATGCAATGAAATGTAGAAATACAAATGAAACACATGCTAAAAGTAACAGGTCATGGCCACATCCTTGAATTCCTATTAGTACCCAATAACTACATAAAAGTGGGAACTGTAGACATGGAGCCCTTATGAGCTTGCTGCATGTAAAGGAATTCACAGAGTTTGGGGCTTCTTAGAGGGGAAAAATTGAGTGTGAGAAGTCCACTCTCAATGAAAACATAATACAGGTCCCCGTGTAAGTCAGACACAACATAAACCTTGTACTTTGTCATTGCTTCTCTTAGCTGAGAATGCTCTGTTGGCTGGACATGCACTCTGAGTTTTGGGAGTCTCATCTTCACATCTTTGTCCAGGGAGAAGGCTGGGAAAGATTTGTCCAGCTACCTGCCTTGCTTTCCTGCTGCAGGACTTGCTGGGCTGGTTCAGAATAGGTCTGTGCAGCCTGCATGTGGTATGGGAAAGGAGTTCAGTGGAGGAGGGAAGGGAGCACATACCTCCCAGGAGGTCATTTTGCTACTTATGGACAGAACTTACTGTTTCCAGTACTGTCTAAGCCTTCTGCTACCCAAACTACATCCAACTAGGTTTCATCCCTGAGAAAGTGGTCTTTGTCTCACAGATCTCTGATGTTTGTAAACAGCCATTACCAGATAACTTTTACCAAATTACAGGGCAAGAAATTGAGCATCTGAGCACTCAAGGCCCAGCACAGTTTAAACTTACTGCTTGTTCTTCCTCTTCCTCAATTGTTAATCTTTTTTTCATTATAGCTATTCCATTTTCTTCTTATGTTGCTGATATATTAAAAATCTTATGCTCCACTGTGATTTGGGGATTTTTTCTGTTTAAAACTTGGTTTGTCATTCAGTAAATAATTCTCAAGAGTTTGATGCTATGCCTTAGCATAAGTTGAGTATGCAAATGATGTGGTGTGTTAACATTTCAGAAAATACAGTTTATAGGGGGAACCTCTTGAACATTGAGTCTCTTGGAAGCTCATTCTGCTTGACACTAGGAAGAGGCAACAGTCCCAGTTAAAATAAAAAGACAGTTGTTTACATAAGCAGATTGTAGTTACTTTAATTATTGCTTTTGGCAGGATCCTAGAAGTTTAATCTTTGCTAAATCCCACAGCAATGTCTGCTAGCTAAATGATTTAGTTACAATGAAAAAAATATTCAGTTGCTACCTAACCTAAATGCAGCAATACAACTAGAGCAGTGTTACCCGAGATAGTTTCACTTGGATGAAACGGGAAGATTGTTCTCATTTACTAATTCAGTTAGAAGCCCAAGGAACATGAGATACACGTAAATCTAATTTCTTCAGCACACTAATTCAAATAGACTTTAGGTCTTTGACTTCTCAGGAACTTATTTATGTTTCCTGATGTCAGTCAGTTGTTGCAACATAATTTGCTCAGTTACCACTTTGGGGAGACCAGTTTTGTATGAACAAAAAATAATACCTTTACAATACAGGCAAAGTGGCAAAAATAGCCTGTCAATTGGGAAGGAACTACTCCAGCATTCATTGAAGTATATTTCACCATAATGGAAATTCTACTATCATTAGCCTATTCTTGAAAGTATAATGCAAATTATCAGAAAGCATGTTTAGTCTGTGTTTTCTGGGGCAGCTGGTGAGTAAAACTAAAGCTGAGCTACCACCTGAGGTCCAACTCCAATGCCAGTGGTCAAAAGGAAATTCCTTTGTGCTTCTGAGACATTTCTTTAAAACCTAACTTACTACTTTGAAAATCTATTGTAACTACAGAATTAGCTGTGACATTTAATTAATTTTTCTTGCATGAAGAGTGACTTAACATCATCATTGAACAATACCTTTCTCTTGAGCTTTTTCACCTTACCAACCTTTCTTTTCCTCTTAGCCTTTTCAGATGTAGTGGACACATCATCAAAGCATCCAACCATTCAGTTGGCAACTGCCCATGACTGAGCTGCATTCCTTATAAGTGCTATCACTGAGACCAGCTGGTCTGTATCCATCTAGGTTACACTGAGATCATATATCCTTACCAAGTAAGAACTTTATTACTTTAATATTAAGAAGTTGACATCAGGAAAACAAGCAAACATCTGCAAAATATTTCATAATAATTCTCTGTGAAGAGCCTTTTTTATAGTACTCTTTACTTACTTAAGGAATGACTTAACCCCCTCCCTCAGTGTTAGAGTGCTAAGTATCTTTCTGTTCTTGGAAGCCTCCTTTAAACGCAAGACAGAACTTATCAGTTATGATAACTGACGATCATTCATAACATAAAAAAATATATTTAATTTCAAAACTGGGGTACAATATGGTACATTTTGCAAAAGCAGGGATCTCAGCAATATCCAGTAGAAATTACGGTTTAGATTAAGCTATTAAGTGACTTAGAGCTACTGATTTCTTTGTTTTGATTTTAACTTTCTTTATTTTACTCTAATTTACAATTTTACAATTATTTAGAATTGAGTAAAGCAGCCCATAAATATCTTGTTGTTTTTTTTCCCCAGTACACATTGTGTTAGCGGGTGCTCTTGAATCATTTTAGTGAACTCTGGCATAAGAATCCTAAAGGGTAGAGAAGAATATTCCACATACAATTCTATAACAAGAATTTATACTTTTTGTCAGAAATGGTGTTGAAGATAGTGTTAACATCCTTTTTGGTAACATAAGAGGAAGAGACTGTGTACACATGTTAAAGGGAATAAATAAATAGAAGCTGTTTCTTTCACATTAAAAATTAAATCTAGTTCTTTTAAAAATGCCTTTTGGGCTATTGGATATAGATCTCCTGACAGCTGCATGTAGTCATAGTGGTATCAGAAAAATACAGTTTTTTCTTCCAAAGTTCAAGACCTGAGCACTGCCCAAAAAGGGAGACATGCCTTCAAGCATTGAACTTTTGATATTCTTCTGACTTTAATGCATACCAACACTTGGAGTTCAAAGCCTGGATTTAGTAACCCAAGGAGGAAAAAAAAAAGAAACACATTAATTTCAACTATGATTATGTAACAGTAGGCAATATAACATAACTTTTACTTGGGAAGCCTTGAAAATGCCTGGCTGTTGTACTTTTCCTTTTTGAGTGAAGTGGTGTAGGGACAAAGGATTGTTGTTTTAGATCTTCTGAAACATTTCATAGTGAGCAAACGTTTCTGATATATAAAACCAGAGATCTCTAGCAGGTAGCAACATGATTGTATTCAACTGCCTATGCTATGTACTTCTACACTGAGAGTGATGGCTATCTACCCATTTATCTGTCAGTCCAGACATATAGCCACTCATTTTATCTGGGTTGCTGTTGAGGCGTTCTGTGCAAGGCTGGACCAGAGGTGCATTTCTGGGCCTGGCAGGGGAGCAGGCTACTGTTCATCCTATTTTGGGAAAAATTTGGGGCTGCCCTGTGTTTCAGTCAGCACCAGCTCTGCTAAGATTGCAGTTGTATGCTTTTATCCAGATGAAATGCATGTTGTTGGGTTTGTTTGTTTTTCTTGTTCTCAGCAGACCACTTTCAGGCAGCCCAAATCTGTGATACAGCCCATGAAGCAGTCACAAAAAGTAGAGCTGCACAAGGAAGTGCATTGCCCTTCTTCATTTATTTATTTATTTATTTATTTATTTATTTATTTTAATTATTATTTTTATTTTTTTTCAGTAGTGGTACAGATTGCTGCAACATTAATAAGGCTGTGGAAGTAGAACCTTAAAAGTAACTTTTTCTGCAACCCAGAATTTGAGGGTTTGAGAATCTGGTCCCTCTTCAGATGGACTGTTGATCTTTTAAAAAATAAAGCCACTGACGGGCTACCAGGTCTGACTGTAACCATCAAGCATTTCTGTAGGACAGAAATGAGTTAATGAGTTTTTATCCAGCCTGGCAAACAAACAAAGCTAGGCCTATAGAAGAGCATTATGCAATAATGATGTCACCTTAATGGTATGGAATATATGTCAGTCTCATTGTTGAGACAAATGCCACATCATTATCACTTTATCTAGAAATTGTCCTGAACTCAGACATCAAGAAAGAAATGTTTAGTATTTTATAGTTGTGTTTACAGTGCTCAATCCTTGGAAAATGAAAACAATAACAAAAACAAGCAATACACTAAGCCAAGACGTTCTTCTTAATGGTTAGTGAGGAGAAGTTTAACAACAGGAATGTGCTCTTCACTCTCCCTTTTGGGCATGCAAATATTATTGAGAAGACTTGTAGTGTGGCCTATTTACTCAGAAGTACTAAATCCTGTTTAATCCTTATTTCTATGAGTGCAAATCTCTTTCTTTGGAAGAAAACGATGATAAAGTATAATTTACCAAAGACTGAATGGAGTATATATCTAATGTAAAATGTTTTCAGGTTCTGAATTACAGTAAAGCCTTTGTTTTGCTGAATCCAATTGATTTCAGGTGAACTAGTTAAAGTTTCAATTTGTTTTAAATAATGGTTATCTAAAATATGCTTAACATTTGACACGTGGAGGCTTCAAGGGAGATTGAATATAAAGCAAACAAAGCTTGGCATCCAGCTGGACCACTGACCCTGCTGGCCACATTTGCAGTTATAATTAGGTTCCTTTTAGCTTATTTGGCAACATACTGCGTCTTTGAAGTCTGCATTTCCTCTCAGCATCTCCCTCCAAGTCACTAAAGACATAGGGCTCTGCTCCAGCTTTGACTCCAGGTCTCTCACATGCAGCTCTCACTCACTGTTTTGCCAGTTCTTCTCTGGTTGTCAGTACCTGTGTAGCAGAGATCCAAAGTCCTGAACATGTCAGACAAAACCTGGATGAAAGCCTCTGGTTTCTGTAATGCTGGTTCTTAGTCCACTCTGGGGTTGGGCAAATGACTTCTCTTTTCCTTGTTTTCCTGATCAGTTAAAGGAGTAGGTTAGTATAGATAGCTTTGGAGATAAATACACTAGTTGTGAGAAGTGTTCCATATCAGCACCTTGGAAGATGACTCCAACTTCAGACACTGGCCCTTACTTGTTTAGTTACACAATGTTAATAAAAATAACTTTTCTGACACGAGAGGCCAGAAATTTATGACCTGACCTTCCTATAACTTTTTATTCAACTGTGGAAATAACTATCAAGTCTATTTACTCTTCTTTATCTATCTATAATTATTTATTATTATTCCTGATCATTCCTGTTATATCAAGTGGACTTAGACCTCAAAAAGGAGATGAGGTAAGCATTTTCTCAGATTAAAAAGTGCAAAATCCAAAAGTAGGCAGTTAAGCCTTTTGTGGAACTATCTCACTACGTATTTATTTGTATATGCACAAAGATGTAAGATTATGGGAAAATTATTGACACAGTTATATAAGACAAAATGAACATTCCAGGCCTTCATATAGCCCTCATATTCATATTTTCATATACTTGAAAGTTACAGATATGCACTGTTTCTTTTTGAAATGCAATTTGCTTTTATAAATACCTGCAGTTTTAAGTTCTTAGTGAATGAGGCAAAATATAAACAGAAAGTTCCAGAAATATTTCCCCAGTATTTTTCTTTTTTTCTTTTTTTTTTTTTTTTTTCCATTGAAACCAAAACAGTGTAACAGTAACAAATTCCTAAAGCAAGTTATTCATAACAGGTTGGTTGTTTCAAAGTGCATTATCATTGTGTTTCTGTGGCACCAACGTTAAAGGAACACTCTACATAATTTCAAGTGCTTGGAACAGGGAGAGTGAAGTCATTACCTAGAATTAAGGAGTAAGTGTTTTACTGGACCAAAGCCACCATACTTAGCATCGTGCCTGGTTTGCCAAAACATCTTTCCGTAAAACACAACTGCGTGGAAACCAAAACAGTTTTGATTTAGCAAGGAGGCTGAGAGCAAGTAGAATTTCTAGGGAGAGCTTGTCCCTGTGCATAGATTAGACTGGAGTGTACATTTTACTCTCCTCATGGAAGACAGAAGTTTAAATTATATTTCTTTTCTTTTTTTCTCCTGCAAAGACTTTTTCACCTCACTGTGAATTGAAAAAGTTGGACTTTTAGTACAGAATTCTCAAAGCCGAGTTCACAGTAAAAGCTCTTCCAAGTAGAGTGCTGAGTTTTCTGAGTAGCTCCTCCTCATATGATTTCTTCGAGTTCATTCTGTACTGACACAGAAAGAGATTTCAAGACATGTTTTCTGTGTGACAAGTTGTTGTCATGCACGTCTATCTTGCAATTGGCAGTTCTTAGCCAACAATGAGAACAGGAGCTCTAAAAAAGAAATCACATGTTAAAGCAATACTGTGGTAATGTAATTACTAACAAAAACATGATTTGTAAAATGATTATTTTTGTCATTGTTTATTAAGAAACTCATTTTCTTCAGTCTCACTTATTTTTTTTACAGGGGTAGACAGACCTGTCTGGAAAGGACAAAGGAGATTGCTAAGTGATTCTACAGGTAAGTCTAAAGTATATGCAGGACTTTCATAGGAATTCTTAAATAACTTCAGGGTAACTTTTGAAATTCAACAAGTATAGGACTGATATGAAATATCTTCAACATACTAAGCCAGAAAGTTTTAACAAAATGTTTTCTTTGGAAGTAGTTGTCTGAGACAACTACTCTCTCAGTAGAGACTGAAATTAAATATCAATTAAAGTATATTGGATGCCACTTCAGATCCTTTTCTTTGGAGCAGGTAAATCTGTGGTGTGCCCTTGTGGCCAAGAAGGGCCATGGTATCCTGGGATGCGTCAAGAAAAGCATGAATAGCAGGCCAGGGGAGGTGATCCTTCCCCTCTGTCCTGGTGAGGCCACATCTGGAGTTTTGTGTTCAATTCTGGGATCCTCAGATCAAGAAAGATAGGGAACTTCTACTGAAAGTCCAGTGGGTGACCACAGAGATCAATAGGGACCTTGAGCATCTCCTTTATGACAAAAGGCTGAGAGACATGGGACTGTTCAACCTGGAAAAGACTGAGAAGGGATCTCATCAGCTCCTACAATTATCTGTAGAATGGGAGTCAGCTGTTTGGGGCCAGGCTTTTTTTTCCATGGTGCCCACTGATAGAACAAGGGGCAATAAGCAGAAAATGGAACACAGAAAGTTTCATAAGAACATGAGAAAAACCGTCTTTACTTTGTGTGCCTCCGGTGGCGCAGTGGTAGAATTGCTGCTTGCAACACCAGAGGCCCAGGGTTCGAATCCCCCCTGTGGCACAAGTGGCAGAAGTGCCGCTCTGCTACACAGAGGGGCTCGAATCCCGGGAGTTGGACTCGATGATCTCTAAGGTCCCTTCCAACTCGCATGATACTATGATACTATGGTATGATACTTTGAAAGTGATAGAGCAATGGAACAAGCTGCCCAGGGAGGTTACGGGGTCTCCTTCTCTGGAGTTACTTAAAACCACCTAGATGCTTTCCTATGTAATATACTATAGGGAACCCACTTTAGCAGGGGTTTGGACTAGATGATCTCAAGAGGTCCCTTCCAACTCTTATGATTTTGTGTTTTTTGTTGTTTTTGTTTTGTAAACAAGAAAGCTGGTCTCACTAGCAGTGAATAAGGGAAGTTTACAGTTCATTGATTTAATGTCATTTACATCCCAACTAGATTAAAAACAAACGAACAAAACCAGGACAGACAAAAGAAAACCCCCAAACTCAGAATGCTTGTTACAAACCAGAATATTACTTCCAAGTACTTCTACCGCTGGGCTGTTTCTTGTTTTAGTGGTTTCAACAGTCAAGAAAATTCAGTAAAAACTGAAGAGTCAGTCAGAAAGTCAGTAAAAACTGTGTCAGTCAGAAGGTTCAGTAAAAATCCATCAACCACCTTACATAAATGAAGGTGCAGGGTGTGCTATAGTCACTTAGCAGAACCAGTCTAAAAGTTCTGCAGAAGACAGATGGGAAACTGTAGTTCATGTTGTCATTTTCTGATGCGATTTCTAGATGGCCACTGATAAGTCAGAACTGTAGAACTTAATGACGATATCAAGCAAACCTGTTTTTACACAGTTATTTTCACAAGAAAACAGCAGTCATAGCAGCAAAGCAATATTGTGGCTAATGCTGTTTTGGTTGTAAAGATTATGTGGTAGGAAGTGGGTGTCAAGTTCTCTTAGCAACAAATGGGGGATAAATGACACACTGAGTCATCAACGAGTCATTCGATTTTTGCTGATTTTTAGCTTTTGTTTCCAGATTCTAAAATTACACTGGTTTTAAGATGATTGATGAAGATGAATGCCTAATGGCATTCACGAGTGTGTGCTAGTAGTCAGATTATTAGTAGATCTCCTAATGCTATAAAAAGAGGATGTTTTAATATTTTTTTTTATTATTATTCCTACTTTCAGCTAAAATCATTTAGCATTAAAAGATGCCCTTTGCAGGAAAAAAAGCAAAACAGAAAATGAAGGTAAAATTATGAGCTCTTGGTGGCCAACAGCAGAACCACTGAGTTCACTACACTTCAGGGAGGTCTGGATTTCATTTGCTAAGGTTGCAGGAGCTCACACCCTGCAAACACATGCTGTACAGCATATTGTACAGGAAAATGGATTGCTGTCTTTTACTATGGAAAAAATTTAGATTTCTATAATCAATCTATATAAAATGGTAGCATATTCTAATGTAAACAGCTAGGAACTCCCTTAAATTTAGACAATACCACAACCGAAAGCAGGAGATAACAGATTACTAAAGAGAACAATTAGGCTATCTATTTAGTGTGTATGTGTACATATGTGTTCATTATGTACATATATAGTCATTATCAACCTCAATAACCATAAGGAAAACTGAAGCCCAAAATTCCCCACTGGTAAAGCCCCAGATCACTGTGCCTGAAATTTGTAGGTAAGTGTGAAGTTATGTTGACACAAAGGCTGAGTAAGGAAGGTTGACTTCAGTCAGCTGGCTAAATTTTTGCTGATTCCTGATATATACCACCAGCCACACAGTGTAGCATTTCTGTACATCGTGGACCTTCAGCTGGCCTCCAAATTACACCACTGCAGATTCACCTGTTACTTTTCTTGACCTACTGGGGCTAGTTCTCCCAATAGCAGATAGATGCCTGTAGTACATGGAGGAGCTAAATCTTCACAGAGCTGGACTAATAAAAGAAACAGAATGTCTGTGTATGCTGGAGACTCTGGTTCTATTTCTATCAGTAACAGTACCGTAGTTACTATTTTTCCCCATGTATTTAACCTTCAATAGCTGTTTAATGCTAAGTCTATTAGAAGATAGATCTAACCTTGTCTAAAATGAATAAATATTGTAGTATACATTCACATTTCAGAGAGCAACATGAACCAGCTACTTCCAATGACTTTTACAGCTAAGTTTTCAAAAGATTAAAACTGTGGATGTAAAACTGTGATGTATGAAGACGTGCCTCTTACCAGGGTGTCACCACCTACTTCTAAGGAACAAATGTGATCCAGCAATGAATGGATAGGAAGCAGAATTCAAACACCATCTATCACTCTGAACAGGCAGATACATTCAACCTACATCTAGAATTGTTGTTTTGGCATCTGGACTACAGTTTATACAGTAACCTGGTGTTGTATCTGTCACTGAATAAGTGATATGGATTCTAGGCTTTATTGTAGCCTATGAAGGACTGACCTCACTCCTTAGAAGACTGTCCAAACTATCAGGTCCTAGCACAATTTTTTTCATCTTTCCTTTTTTTTTTTTTTTTTTTTTTTTTTTCCTTTTAATCTGGACCAGAAGTGCTTGGGGAAAATCATAGGGAATCAATTAGAGTCCTCGATATCAAGGAAGGATGAGATGAAGAAATTGGAGTTCAAATGTTCTAATTCTATTACTTAGACTTTTAAAATGTAATAAAGTAAAATGTATTTGAGAGAGCTGTTTTGGAAAATGTGTTTTGCCCTTCTCTTTTCCCCTTCAGCAAAACTTCTCTAATAATTTGTTAGCGTTTCTTAGCTTACTATAGAAACAGGCAGTGCTTGTACTGTTTTCTTTACATATTTGCCCCCAGAAGAAATCTAGGCAAGATGGCTGATATACAGGTTGACATGCTTAAAATTTATTAGTATGTCTTTAGTTGTCTGTCAAAAATTAACTGGGGTTCTTTAAAATTGTCTGTATGCTCCAAGAGATAAAAGAGGGGGGAAAAAAAAAAAGTGGGATATGTGGATTGGGTCTTCCTTCTTGTGTCTCCATTCACAGCCTGTATGGGGAATGTAAGCACCTGTATTGGGGCACTTCCCTTTCCTGGGGTGAGGAAGCTAAAACAGCATTAAGACAGAACTGAAATGAGACTGGGAGTTAGGAGATGGATTTAACCCTGAAGATTTTTGCTGAAGGTTCCCAGAACTGGTGGGAGTGGCTGTCTGTCTCACCACTCCAGTATAGTCCAGAACAACTCAGGAGTATTGGATGACACCAGTCTGAGCCAAAATGAAGTTTCACTTACTCTGGAGCAATGGTAAGAAAAATTCCGTAAGATTTGGTGGCTAAACCCAAACATTTGTATTCAGCATTTACGAGTTCTTAAATATAGTAAGTGCTTATCCAGACACTTAAATTTCAGAAGTACAGTTTCTGCTTTTACAGACTAATCTGTCTCAAAAATGGTGTCTTTCTGTTGTGATATTTTGCAATATATTGTTCTAACTTTTTTTTGCTTCTACTTCCTCAATTAAGGAGCAAAATAAAAAATGATACCTTGGGAGATTAGGAAGTTATTAAGAAGAGAAACTTACTCAGAAAAGGAACTTCTTGTTTCTTGTAGTTGTCAAACTCAGAACACATCTAATTTTTTCTTCTTTGGCTACAGCATAGCTGTACATTCTGGTTATATTATTCTTTATTTTCCACTACAGGAAGTGACTGAACATTGCCCTTATATTTATTCCTTTCAAACAAAGCCCTATACAGACTCTTGGTGTTTTTATTTTACAGTTATCACCTCTGCAGTTTCACCTGGACAGATTCTCTTCAGTATTTCATCAGTGCCACAGGTGGAGATCACTTGCTATGATTTCAAAGTTATTATTCTTTCAGTTTGCAGATGAGAGATAACAGATAACCTGTTATTGTCTCTGAAGGGAAATTATTTTCTCTTGTACCAGCAGTGAGTCAGCAACATGTTATTATGTATGTGATCAGCTCACTGCAGGAATTTTCAGACAACTGTACACGGGGTGTTAACTTGTTTGCTGCATTTTATTTATTTCTTATTGAATTACTACATTTAGAAAATCCTTCTGTCTTGAAAGAACAGCATTGTACCCAGGCTTTTACATATCTTTACTGTCTAAATTTATTTTTAGCTACACACATCTGCTGTGTGTTTTAATTCAGATAATTTTTTTTTTCCTGTTCTTTGTATCTGATACCTCTCAGGGCACCATGGAAGGTAAGCATGGCCTCCATGCTCGGCATCACCAGGAAGAACCCAGTGCAGAAGAGGGCTCAGCTTTGATGCAGCTGAGATCTATGAGAACTACAAGGTTCTTCTCTCTTTTCTTGGAATTTTAGGGAAACTGATAAATGTCTAGCAGAGTGCCCAGCTTTCATGTATATCCATAAGAACCAAACTGGGCACTTTCTTCCATTCAGAAAATGTTCCCAGATTTGGCTACACTTTCTCCTGTTATGAATGGCTGGTTCCTTGCCTTCGTTTTTCATCCTTATCTTCGTTTCACACTTTTGTCAATTTTAGGTTGTATTTATTAGTATTTACTTACAATTTAAATACTTGATGTCAGTAAACTGAATTTATTTGGAGAAGACTGTTTCTTATCACTCGTGTAGTAATGAAAGTATGGTTCATCTGCCTTATCTTCACTTTTTAACAATATTCATTGAGGAAAGTAGAAGAAATGTTTGGCCAATGCTTTTTGAAATGTGCCTATGTTTTGAAAAGTTATGAATCAACCCAGATGTCTGAATCAACTACATTTTACAAACCTGCCACAGGACCTATCAGTTAAGCAGTTATAAAGGATTAGTCTTGTACTGTAAATATAGCCCCTGAACTACACTTACTGTTACTGTGGTCCTGTAGTAACCATTTAAAAATGGGGATGGAGAAGTGGCTGGAAGAGGAGTTGGGAGAGGGGGAAGAGGTGATTAGCTGTGAGAAGTTACCTATTGATTGTACTGTGCAGGTGTTGCTGAAAGAAATGACAGAAACAACAACAACAAAAAAGGAGGAATGGAATTTCCTTTAATTCTGTGAATCCTGTGAGACAAAATAAACACATTTATTTAGGCCATGCTTGAATTTGAGTTATTTTAATATGAATTAAATTACCTTCACTGGCTGGAATGGAAAAAAAAAAAAAAAAAAGAACAAAGGGACAAAAAAGGGGAGCAGCAGCTGAACTTGGCCACGGCATGTGCTTAACTGTTGCTGGGAACATCCTTGGCCTTATCAGAGGGTTCAGTGCAAGTCTTAGACAGGCTTGCTTAGTGAAATCATAACTGTTTGCTTCTGCGAATTTTCTCCTTACCTATCTAACAAGTTAAACCTCAGCTTCCCTTCTGAGATGTGAAGAAAGCAGAGGAACTGGGAAGATTTTTCTTAAGTGAGAGGAGTTTGTTGGGAGTTCAGCAAATTAAGTTAAAGCCTTCACCTCTTACTGAAAAACCAATGACAATTTAGGAACATCTAGAAAAAAATTATTACTTTTTTATTTTTTCATTTTCTCCCAAGGTATTGAGTGTGTCTTCTAGATGCATTCGTAAAACTTGTTGTCTTTTGTAATCAGTTTTCATTCTTTATATGTAAACTTTTCTTCAAGGGAAGAGTTGGGCTTAAAACAACAAAGAGGTAGGTTGACTGCTTATTTTAGGTAAAAGAATATACACTTGAAAGTAATTTGCTTTGTCTGTTTTTGTTGCTCATGTCAGATCTATTTACTTCACCTGCAGGAGTAATCTGGCTTCAGTTATTTCCATGCTTTGTGTTGAAATTCCATCAAAAGACAAAAATACAGATGCGTCTGCTGCACCTTCAAACTTTATAATAGGTTCAGTGAAGCAGTATTTCTTTTTTTCTTTTATAGAATCACAATGGTTTGTGTTGGATGATCTTTAAGGCTCCTTCCAGTTAAAAACCCCCAAGACAAGGACAGGGTTGTCACTCGTTACATCCTGGCCTTCAGCACCTCCAGGGATGGGGCATCCTCAACTTCTCTGGGCAGCCTGTGACAGTGTCTTGCCACTCTCTGAGTAAAGACTTCCTTCCTAACATCTAACCCAAATCTTCCGTCTTTTAAGTTAAAGCCATTGCACCTTGTCCTATTGCTACATAAAAGATTGGTTGTCTTCCTGGTTACAAGTTCCCTTTGAGTATAGGAAGGCCACAATGAGGTCTCCTTGAAGCTTCTCTACTCTAGGCTGCACAAACCCAGTTCCCTCAACCTTTCCTCATAGGAGAGATGTTCCAGCCCTCTGATCATCTTTGTGGCCCTCCTATGGACTTGCTCCAGCAGCTCCACATCCTTCTTTTGCTGAGGTCCTTAAGTGTGGATACAATACACCAGACAAAGCCTCAGCATGAGAGGGCAGAGCATGTGGGAAACGCTCACCTCCTTCTCCTTGATGGTCACTCCTCTTCTGATGGAGCTTGGGATACAGTTGGCCTTTCAGGCTGCATATACACACTGCTGGCTTTGTTCAGCTCTTTGTCTGCCAGGACCCCTTAGTCCTTCTCTGCAGGGTTGCCTTCAATGAGTTTTTCTCCTAGTCTGTACACACCTGGGGTTACCTGACCTCAGTAACTTTGCAATTGGTCTTGTGGAGCCTCATTAGGTTCACATGGGTCTACTTTTCATGCCTGTTCAGGTCCCTCTGGATGACATTCTTCTATTTTATCAGTTGCGCTACTCAGCTTGGTGTCATCTGCCAGCTTGCTGACAGGACACTCAGTCCCACTGTCTGTGTCACTGAGCAAGATATTGAAGAGCGCTGGACCCAAGCAAGATACATGGGGGACAACATTCATGACCAGCCTCTACCCGGACATAGAGCTGTTGACGACAATTTGCATGTGTTCAGATTTCTAAAAGTGTTTATCTCACTGGGGACAAATGATTCAAATTTTCACGATTTAGAAAGGACATATTTATATAGTAGCTTATAAGAATAAAAAAATATATATTCATGACAGTTTCTCTTAAGGGTAAGGATTAGTTACTTATATTTTGTCAGAGTGTAAAGTTTTTAGGTTCTTAACCTTAAGCAGATTAAAACATCTTCCTATTTTTCTACTTCAAGTGGAAATATTCCCTTTTAATGGGAAATACAAGCTCTTACTTTCTTACCATGTCATATTAAATATATCACTGATCAATTAATTGTTCTAAGTCATATTTTCTGTCACTAAGACAAACATCCTGATGTGTGTTTTTTCCCAGTACTATGTACTCAGATCTCCCTATGTGCATACAATATCTTGCTTCTCATAATTCTGGAGACTCAGATTGCAAATTACCAGTGTTTCTTTCTAGTCAGATGTGATTGTATAAGGAATTCCTTAATTAAGTAAAGTAGAATATTGCCCGAAAGAGAATCTGAAAACTTTAATTTGATTTATGCACTTCAGAGACCCCCAGACCTAAAATATGCTATGCTAAACCTCAGTGTTTCATGGCAATTCACTCAGAACATTTCAAAATTTTCAGGGTTCTTTTTTCTAACTTTTCAGAATTTCAGAACATTTGTTAACAGTGCCTGTCCTGGAGAGTGGTAGAATTTGATACTCTTTTCAGGATTCCTATAGTGGAAATCTGTTTCATCTAAGTCTTGCAGAAAAACCCAACAAATTGGATATGCTCAGGTACAGAGTTAACATGATGGAGATTGATATCGCCATAGGAAGTGGGTAGTACTGGTCATTTCAAAATGAAGAGAACTGAATGTTATGTCCTGTGTCTGTGTCTTAACCACAAGGCTGAGAAGTTGCCTGCTCTGGTGGTTAAAGCTGGCACTTTTGTTTTTTGACAACAAAAGCCTCATTGTGTAAAGACAAAAGCAGGTAAGAAAAGACCCAATCAGAGAGCTGAAGTACACTGTGAGAGAGATACAGCTGTTGGTTAGGGTTAAGTGTGCGTTTATTTTAATCCATTCCTGAATGCAATTAAAATCAGTACTGGAAGAAGGGGCTACAGCCCCAACATTTTGCAGAGCATATACCTAAAATAAGCATTTGAATTAGATGGACTAATTTCCATTGTTATTGGTTTCCTAACAACTATGCTATCTATAGTATTAAACAACTGTTATAAATACATACATATATAAATGAACATATATTTATCTAGAGGTTTTTTGTTTTTTTTTGTTTGTTTGTTTGTTTGTTTGTTTTTTCTCCACAAGTATTACCTGCTAAACTGTTAAAGTTTAACTGAATAAACAAGGGGAAAATCTAGTTCCTTTAGGATTTTTATTGCTACAAGTACTCCATATTTTTTTTTAATAAGACACTCACTAGAAATCTATGGTTTGCTTTTACTTCAAAACCATATTACTAGTTACATGTACCACTTAGTGATGCTTCGTTTTGACTGTCAGATTGCTGCATTGCTTACTTCTATGGTTAATTTTTACTAAAAGAAGCCATCAATTGCTCTCCAAAGTTGTTTAAATTCACATACCTGAATTATCAAGAAATACAGTCCAAATATCACAGAATTTCCCAAATTCACTCTCTTTAAGTACTGTGTCCTGCAGTTCCTTTCATGCTGTTCCAGGAAAGTGACTCATGACTCTTTATTAATCATGAGATATGTTAATTTAGTGACTACACTAAAAGTGTGTTTTTCTCTTCTCCCCATAGCTTGAAGGAAATATCCCTGCCAAGTCACTATCTTGAACACTGATCTTGTACTCGTAGTGTACATGTAACCTGTTCATGACTGAATCTTTAAAGCCTGGCCAAATGGTGTTTTTTGCATGTCAGTGTGGATCTAATTACATTTTCAATAGACTGCATCTTTAATTGCATGAATAATTATAGTAATTTAAGACTAAATACTGATTTCATTAAAAATGAGGACAAAATCTCTTTCTGTCTGTAGACTGGATAGCATTTTGCCCTGTTCAGGCATAAGTTTATTGCTGGCATATGGCACATTTTAAAATTATTATTATTATTATTATGTACTGCAATAATCTGAACTGGAAATAACTATAATAACCTACACTGGAAGTAACCTGTTTTTGTGTGTTTGATGGATAGGTCATTCCACTGTCAGGAATTAAACGGAAACGTTGCAGTTTTAGCTTCAGATACATTCTCTTGGTATCATTAAGGGCATGTCTGGAGAAAAAAAATGTGTTTGTATAGAGATGGTAAGTGGAGCAGTTCATACTCTTAGTTATGTTGTGCCCTCTGGCAAGCCTTCCAGGAGAGTGCTGTGCTTGTTTTGTGATGAGAAACCTCCTCCACATTCCAGCCTGAGCGTATCTATTGTTTTCAGACTCAAACAGATGTGTTCCTTACCTAAGGGAAGCTCTCAAAAATATGGAAGTAAAACAGAAGAAACTGATGTGAAACCACAACAGTATTTGACCTGTCTGTATGCATTAATAATCTCAACTTTAGCTGAAGGCAGAAGTCTGTTATATTCAGTTTTATTTATTTGCTTAGTTTCTGCCCTACAGTGCTTAAAAACAATGGAGGATATGAATATTAACTTCATGCTTTTAATTTAAATTAGCATTTTGTTAAATGTGTATGTGTTGGTTGTATCATTCCTAATCATTAAGGGCCAGATAGTTCAGATTTGTGGTGCTGCTGAAAGAAGGGTAAACGTTTATATTCTTTATTCTGACAAACCACCTTGTATTCCACAGACCAAAATCACAAAACTTCTGTTGACCAAACTATATATCCATAATAGCTCTTCCTAATAATTCTTGTACAGTGAATGAATTTTATTTTGGCATATCTTGCTGAAGGATAGCAAAGTATTTTCGTCAGCTCTTGAAGGTTTTTTGTTTGTTTGAGGTTTTTAATTCTATAACTTTTCTCTCTGTAACGTGCTGACCTGTCTTTTCTAACCTTCAAACCAGTGCCTGTAGGATGCTCAGACACTTGTTAGACTTCAGATGTCTGTGGGAGGTGAAACAACAGCCCACAAATGGGTCAGGGCTGCAGCTCCTACACGAATGCAGATGTGTAGAAGCTTGTGGGTGTGCACCTTATCACATCTACGTCTACAGCACAGCCTGTATGAAGAAATCATAAAGCGCTAATATTGAGTACCTAATACCAGTATTCAGAAAAAGTAGTGTGCATTGGAGGATAGCAGGAGGAGGGTGTGAGCAACGAGGGAAAGGAAGTGTTCAACACAGTGTAAGTGCAGAGATGGTGAATAATTGTTGAGATGAGGTACAGTAAGTCAATACTTCATCTGCAGTACCTCATCTGTACAGCAGCATGTCATAGTATGGCACTGTCTGACCAGCTGCTCTCCAGCATGCTATGTTTTGCTGCTGCTGCTGCCTTTACTGTCTATGTTGAGTCAGAGTACAGATTCAGATATCCTGGGTTAGGGAACTCTCTATGAGGTCACTTTCGTCCCACAGCAATTTGTAAAATTAGAAGCTAGGATGCCACAAACCTTATTTGAAAGCAAAGATGTCTCAGATATAGAAGAACTGTATATTCTTGCAAATAAGAAGTTCCGAAATGAAAGTTTTCATGGGGTGGGATTTAGCAACTTTCATGCTGATATTCAAAACTGACAGGCTTCTGTGGAAAACAGTCATGAATTCCTTCTAGATTTTCTGAAAGATTTTGACTTTCAATCACAGGACCCTGTGACTGAAAAAAATATTATTGAGAAGCCGTTAGCTTGATGTCTCCAATCATACAGACCCAGTTTTCAGAAACAACATTTCTAAATGAAAATAACTCCTCAGTGCATTCTCTGCTGGTTGACCTTTGTCAGAGAATCATGGAATCTCTTAGCTTAAAGACCATCCAGTCCTTCTCGGGGAGGGATTACCGTCCACCAGATCAGGATTCCCAGGGCCCCATCCAACCCAGTCTTGAATGCCTCCAAGAATTAAGTGGGCTCTTGTTAACAACCTCCTTGACTTCCCTATGGACATCTCTTTCTAATCTGTGGCCAGGCCCTGCCCTACAGCAGTATTACTGGTGAGGTTCTGCAGAGAAAAATATCTGGACTCCCATCACCAGAGAGTGTCTACCTAATGAAAAAATGAATGGCAAAAAATCAGAAGTTTATGATGCTGGAATGTATCTCCAGAAGCACAGAGAAAGCCAAAACTAGAAAATTTCATACTCATCCTTTTCTATAGGAATGAACAAAGCCAACTCTTTGGCTGGCTGTGCGTGGCCTTTCTTGCTTACATAAGCATGCTTATTCGGAACTACAGATTTATGTGAAAAAATACGATACCATCTTCTTGTTGTAGGCAGTCAGTGATAGTAGCACCATTCAAGAGTGACGGTAAGTCATACTAGTTTAGTTCTTGATGAAACTGTAGTGCTTCAAGGAGAAAAGGTATGGCAAAAGTAATGGAAGCATCCAAAGAAATACCTGCTTAGAATATGGAAATTGACTTTATTCTTAAATAATCTCAATTCCAAGTAATTCATTTAATTAACGTTAAAGCGCAAGTAATGTCTCAGATTTTAAAAAGTTCATGAGAAATAATAGTTTGAAACGAGGTTAAATATAAATTAGAACTAACTGCAACAAAATCGTAACCACTGGTTCAAGACTCTTTTACTCAGAGATAGAATTCAATCAGCCTCATTCAGAAATAAACTATAAAGTTTATTTTTTCACAGAGCAAACAAAATTTCCTGTAGAAATTCTCAAGAACTGTAATTATCATTAAGAGAACTATCTTTGTTCTATCACGATAGACTGCTATCTTTGTTCCCTGTTTGTCATTTCTGAGTGTGCAGCGTTTTTAAACCTAGGCTTTAATGCTACTGCAATGTGATTCATATCTTGTGGCTAAAATGATTGGCTTTTGTTTCCTAAATTTCTTCTGTGAGAAGATGTCTGTTGAAATGAAGATAGTTTGTGCTATGTGGATGAAATATGTAAATTATAACCTCCTCCCATAAGAGTAGAGCATCACAAGACATATGACAACATTCTTCACACAGTAGCAGTAGACACATTACCCACTGTATATGAGGAAACAGTTTTTCTACTTAGAAAAAAAGCTTTCATGTGATGCTTGCATGTGATGATGATTTGCATAATGTCCAGGTTTTAGATATATATGTTATTCTTGTTGCAGGTTAAACTGTCGTTTGAAATGATGGAATCAAAACTCCTCCTCCTCCATAACATCTAATCATTTTTATTACATAGAACAAAGACTCCTTTCTGTAGCAAGAAACACTTGTTCAGTGTGAAATCCAGCTCTAAGTCATAAGAGCAAAGGGTTTTTCATATTCAAATGCAGTTTATTAGGCTGTAATGGGAACCGTATGATATGTTAGAACAGAAGGAGATGCCTACTGCTGGTGGCATCTCCCAGGCTTTGAACAGCATTTACGTAGCTAGATGTAAATCTGTATTTTTGCATCCCTGTGCTTCTCTATCTTCTTTCTCAACTGAGGATAACTTGCAGAAGGAGCAGATGTTCATCCTTTCTGCTACTTGCTCCATGGTGTCCACCAAATAGCCACCTTATTCTCCTCACTCCTTGGGAGATTCTATTAGATTCTCCCCAGACCGGATCTTTACCTCATATATTTCTAACCTCAAAACAGCTCAGTCCTGCACCAGTTTCCAGAGAGAGTACTGCAGGAATCTACAGGTTGCCTAAAAGGACATCCACACTGTGGGTGTTTCTCATGCTGTATATGTGTAAAATTTGTTTTGTTTGCTGCTGATACCACCTTCCTGTAGAAATGGTGTTCTCACTACAGAGTAGATTCAGATGGGCTTCCTGGGATCTCAGTGACTGAGACAATTTGGTTGTTTTGTTTTGGAACATGGAAGGGAACATCCACAAAGTTCTGGTGTGAGAATTTTTGCATGAAATACTGTTACGTTGCAGGTGAACCTTTCACTTGTGATGATTTTGTAATTCAGGCTGCCATAACTGGACTACTGTACACATGTATCTCCTCAGTAACTTTAAAATGTTTGTGTTTAATGCAGATAGAGGTTATAAAAGTATTAATGTTCTTTTCTCTCATTTTAGCAACAGCATCAGAAAGTTGTTTTATTTTTGTTTTAAAAAACCTTTTCTTTTGTCATCATGGGCTCCTCAAACAGCTGCTATTACTTTCCCAGTTAAGGGCTGTGCCAGGCTTTTGGATGAATCAGAAACACCATCAGAATGCTTTTATTTTCTAATTCAGTCTTGATTTTTGGTTACCAGAAAAAATTTGCCTGGCAATTGCTACCACATAAGAAATATGTTACATTTCAGTCCTGCTTCCAGCACATAAACAACGCAGTACATCGCTGACAGAATGAGAGAGAAAATAATCCCTCCAAGGTTTTTTAGCTGTCACGTCACCAGGCAAATGTGGAAGCACAGGGAAGAATGAGCTTTCTTTTCACTCACAAAAATTGCAAGCAGATCACCATGTAGGAGCTTGTACTTCTCCTCTCTGAGTAACACCTGTCTTACAGAAAAAGTGGAGCCCCCAACTTCACTACTGTCAAGGCTCCAATGCAGGTATTCACTCCCACCTACCTGAAAGCCTGTCTGCAGCTGTGCTGAAGAGGGTTGTGAAGCTGAGCAAAGAGAAAACTGGAAGCTCCTTACAGAATGCCCACATAGCTATAATACTTCATACCAAAAGATTTTTTCTTCTGTGTACGCACATGGTCTTTAGTGACATATATTGTTTCCTCGCTCTTATTGGGTGCTTTATTTAAATAGCACAGATAAAAGCCAATTGCTTGGCTGTCATGTGAAAGGGCAAAAAGCATTATGAACTGCTCTAGGATTATCGTTTGTTCCAGTGAAACCTGACTGTTGTGGTTTTGATATGTTTAGCTGCATTGGGGAAAGCACTGTGTGCCCAGACAGATGATGACAGAGGAGAGCTCTGCTTCACTGCACTGTTTACAGCTGGCAAAAACATGACAAAGTTTTCTGGTATCATATGCCTCTATTTGCTGTAGGCCATTTAAACTGTATTAGATAATTATTTTACTTCTTTAATCAAAAGGCTTATAAAGAATGAGAAATTTGTTTCTTGCAAAGTGAAAAAAACACACACAAAAAAGAGTGGGGAAAAGCTATGATTTGTATTTACAGACCGTTATCTTCCTGCCACAAATTCTTCATTTGAAAACCAGCTGGCAGATGTTTACCTATTTCCTAACCATCTCTAAAGGTAAAATCTCTGCAGCCTTCAACAAAGATAAAAGATGAATTATCTGCAACAGGTTGTGGTAGTCTAGGTCAGTAATAGTAAACACCATATAAACCAAGTCTTCAGCAGCGTCTATGTATTTTCTAAGTCTAAACAACACAAGGCAAACTTCTATGAAATCTCTTTCAGTTTTAAATGACTCCCTTCATATTCCTCACACGATCTCTCCTGAATGAATACTCAGATGGAAATAATGTGGTAACTCCTAGCATAGTTCACATTTCACTACTCATAGCATTCCTCAGTAGTCACTGGGGCTGGCACTTCACATGCTTTGTTAGTTATCCCAAGTGCTGCACTGCCATCATCTAGGAGAAACAGATGATGGTGCAATGTTTGCAGTGTGCTTCACTCAAGGCACCAACTAACTCATCCTGTCCATGCACGTACATATGTAGCTGTCTCTTTTCCTTTAGTCTTCACTGTTTAACACAAATTCACATTTCCTCTTAGCAAAACAAGCAAACAAACAAACCCAAAACCAAATAAGAAAACAAAAAAATCTCTCGAATGCACATTTTCTGCCTGCTCTGCACATAGAATACACTTGAAAAGAAATTTTGTCCCAAGATTATGTTAATGTTTTGCAAGCATAAGAAAAATTTACACTTTTTTTTTACAAGAAAAGAGAGAAAAATGGAGGTGTGTTGGCTTGTCCAGCATGCTACCTTGTCCACAGGAAACCTCAGCTTTATTTCTTAATTATAAAAAATTAAGAGCGAGCTACACTGTAGATGTGGGGAATGAGAGGCATAATATACATGCCTACATATCCCTGCTAATTTTTAAAACTCTGATGTGATAAAGTATTTCTGCAGTTAAATAGTTAATGTGACAGATGTCTTATGTCCTCCTAGACTGCATTTTTTTTGCTACTTCCTACTACTGAAAAGCAGAAATGTATGTTCTGTTTAGTAAGCAGCGTGCTATTTAGACTGATGCACTCAGCTGTGATCCTAGGAAACATTATTTCACGATCGGTTAAAATTTCCCCCAGTGTTATGACATGTTTTTCTTTAACTATTTTTCTTTGGATTCCTTTCTTTTTTTGCAGCTTGGAATGGAGCTCGCACAGTCTGTAGGAGTATAACGTGTGTTTTCCTGATATTAGCCAGTACTACTAAAGCACTTGATTTGAGATGCTTGAGATCAGCTATGCAGTGAAATGGGTGTTTCCCTGTTCTCTGACATTTCAGCAATCTGAGCCAAACTGCATTCATATATGCCTGTTACCTCAGTGGGATTGCTTTGCATGGAAGTGATCAGAGGCTCTGAAGAGGGAACCTCCCTTGGAAAGAGGGCTGATAGTCTGATAAACATAACGTACACCACACTGTCTTTACATGAACTTATGTTATTGGTGGCATTTCGGTGGTGTGTTTCCTTGGCTGTCTCTGTAAATCTATACGCACATGACTACTAACAGTCTTTGGTTGTTCAATTTTAACAGATATTTAAGAAAAAAAATAATTCTTGGTAGACGTGGGGGAAGTTGTGGAGGAAAATGATTCATTTTGATGCTCAGTGTGGGCGTGTGAGTCTATGGATTTAAAAAGCCACAAGAGTACAAAAAGATGCAGTGGGAGAAGAAATTGCAGTGGAGACTTTGTCATCTTCAGAAGCAACGGGTGTAGTTTCAGATCTATATTTCTCTATTTGGCTGTATCAGTGAGAAATTGGTATTAGAACAAAAACATGATTTTTCAGTCATGGTTGGATTTCCGTCATTTTATCTGATTAACAAATATAGTAACTTCTTGTCTATCAAGTGGTTGAACATCTCTGTGGTCATAAATGTCAAGAAATGACAGAAATATCACTCAGAACTTCAAAGCTAGCTGATATGCCTGAATATTCATGCTGCCAGTAACAGTAAATTAGATGTATAATTAGACAAACAAATGGACCAGGAGAGTAAGCCTTAAAACATTGCTAGGTTGCTTTGGTCTAAAACACATCCAGGCAGATGCACATTGTGTTGTGTAAAAGGAAAGGGTGCAGTAAGGGGTAGCAGATAGCTTTTTAGAAATAATCTTTCTGTTCCCAAAGAAAAGGTCCCTGAAAGACAAAGACAATTAAAGTGTCAGAACCCTGCTGGAGAATGGGAGGCATTACCCAGCAGTCAAATAACATCTTCTGACCTGGATATAGAATAACAGCTATTGGACTCTTATTCAGGGAAATCATCCTGCTAAGTCTGGGAGCAGGAGACAGCTGGGAATGTTGACATGTAGTAGCTGATAAACTAATTCATTTGTTTTCCTATGAGTGGAAAACAGTAAGGAAGGACAAGGCTATAAACATGGCACTGCAGGCAGTTGGACAGTATCCCTGCTTTTTTTTCCCTATCATTGAGCACAACTGGACACCAAGAAGAAATCCTAAAAAAGAATATGAAACCCTAAGATGACAGTTCTGAGAAGTGTAGGGAGATGGGTAATGGCACACTTTTGGGACTGTACCCTGCCATGAGAAGACGGTGCTCAGGGTGAGCTCTGCCTTTATCAGTGTCAGCAGACTTCAGCATCCTCCTTAAGGTTATGAGGAAGCTGGTTATTTATCAAACCACAGCTGAGGTTTCTATTTTTTACTTTTATCTTTTATCTTTTTTTTTTTTTTTTTTCTTTTTTAACAGATCTGTAAAAAATCGACAGAGGATGCCACATTAAATGCCAGCGCCAAAATATGCTTTGCTGAAGTATATCAGAATTCAGTGATAGTGATGACTGAGAACAACTAATTCTTCAGCTCATTACGCATCCACTGAAATATACATCTTAAAGAAAGAAAAAAGAACCAAGCCAAGTACGTGCATTTTTGTTTTGTTTGCATATTTTTATGCTTTTAGCCACAACTTTAAAGAAGGAAACTTCAGAAACAAATGCTGCTCGTTCTCGCCAAGTCTGGCTAAACTAGGAGGGGTTGGATCTATTCCCGATCTCTAGCTCTATCAAGAGATGAGCAAGGAATCCCCTCAGAGCTGGAGGAGGGTTCTTGCTTTACAGGAGCTCTGCGTTTCTCCCTCACGAAGCACGCAGTCCCCAGCAGAGGGAGCTTGTCGGGGTGCCTGGGGAGAGGAACCGGGCCTCTGTGCTGCAGAGGATTCCGGCGGCAGGAAACACAACAGCTGAAGGTGTTTCTCTTTGGCACAAATAGCCTCTGAACTTCACCACCGATCACAGTGGCTGTTGGTGCAGGCTAACTTTGACAACGATGAGGTATCAACTAGCCTCACTCCTGGATTTCATGCTCCAGCATTCCAAAGGAAAATGATTTCTTTGCCATCCATACATTCTTACAATTTCAAAGGTAGCTTGGAAGCTCTTCAGCTTGTAAAGAAGCTGCAGATTTGGAGCCTGGCTGAAAAAGACAGTCTTCCTTCCACTTGCCTTCTATTTTGACTTTTGTGTCTTGTATATGTGAAGTTGGTGACTACATATAGTCTGACAGAAGAGAAATATCACCTCCTTTGTTCTCAGCAGAAGGAACAGGTCTTTAAAACCTATTCAGTAGCTAAATGCAAGACTGCGTTCAGGTGTTGATGTTCTGTGTCTGCTGCTGAAGGTGGTGGAAGTTTCACTGAGAAGCTCAGCCAGCAAAACATGATTGATTGATAGCTTGCTTAAAAGGCAGCTAAATCAGAGGCTGAGCTGAAGAAATAACTGGAACACAAGAGGGTACAAAGCCATAGGCTAAAATTGCCCTGCAAACTCATTTCATACAACCATAGAATCCTTTAGTTGGAAGGGACCTTTAAAGGTCATCTAGTCTAACTCTTCTGCAATGAGTGGAGACACAGCTAAATCAGGTTGCTTGGAGCCTGGTCCAGCCTGACACTGACTATCTCCAGGGATGAGAGACTCACCACATCTCTGGACAATCTGTTCCAGTGCCTCACCACTCTCACTGTAAAATATTTTTTTCCTTATATTTAGTATAAATCTCCCCCTTTAAGTTTGAAACTATTTCCCCATATCCTATCACCTCAGACCCTGCTAAAATGTCTGCCCCATTCTTTCTTTTAGGTCCCCTTTAGGTATCCCTGGAGCCTTCTGTTTTCTACAATGAACAGCCCCAACTCTCTCAGTCTGTTCTCGTAGGAGAGATGTTCCATCTCTTGGATCATTTTTTGTGGCCCTCTTCTGTACATACTCCAACAGGTCTGTGTGTCTCCTGTAGTAAGGACTCCACATTTGGACACCATACTCCAGGTAAGATCTCCTCAGTGCAGAGTAGAGGAACAGGATCAGCTCCCTTGCCCTCCTGGCCATATTTCTCTTTATGCAGCCCAGAATATGGTTGGCTTCCTTGGCTACATTGCTGGCTCACGTCCAGCTGCCATCCATCAGTAACATCAAGTCTTTACCAGCAGGACTGTGCTCTATCCTTTCATCCCATGGCTTGTATTGATAGTGGGGTTTGCCTTGATCCAGATGCAAGATTTTCCACTTGGGTTGTTTAACCTTACAAGATTCTCCTGGGCCAACTGCTTAAGCCTGCCTAGGTCCTCCTGGATGGCATCCTGTCTCTTGGGCATGTTGACCACACCACACAGCTTGGTGTCATCCACAAACTTGCTGAGTATATGCTTGATCCCATTATCAATGTCATTGTTGAAGATGCTTAAGTATATCTGTTCCAGCACTGACCAGTGAGGAATACCACTCATCACTGACTTCCATCTAGACATTGAGCCATTGATCATCACATTCTGGGTTTGATCCTGCAGCCAGTTCTTTGACCATTTAACAGTCCTCTTGTCAAATCTATATCTTTCCAATTTGGAGGGGAAAATGTTGTAGGGTACGTGTTAAAGGCCTTACAGAAGTCCATGTAGATGACATTAGTTGCTCTTCACCTTTGTGGGCTGTAGCTATATGCATCTCTACAGTGGAGGGAAAAAAGAAAGCCAAAAATCTGTGGCAACAGGATTTACAAAAGGAAATTGCAGACTGAGACCAGTGCCCCGGGTCAGAGGTTCTCCAGCAGAGATTTAGAAGCTCAAAATTAATATCGGGTCAGGCTCTCTAAATTTTCAGTGTCTGCAATTAAGGAAAACATAAGGTCATGTTTTCAATTTACGATTTGTTCTTTGCTGTTTGGCATTGCTGATGATACTTAAGTAATGGTTCTTAGAATAATTTGCTCATCATGCTCAGATCCGGCTCAAGACTTCTTTTGTATTTGTATACATTTAGAGTCACCCATGTCTAGAGTTTGTTAATTAGAGCTTTTGAATCTGTCCTCATCAGCACTGCAAAGATACTTTTATTTAAAGTAACAGTAGAAGATAATAAACAAAGGGGAAAATAACCAAACACAACTGTCTTTAAACTGATCCACATCATGTTATATTGGATACCCCATCAAAATAAAAAAACACACTTAGAAAAGAGTGATTCTTTTACAGCAGTGAAAACCAAATACGTTCAAGTTCTTATTGCAAAAAGATTAATCAAATTGTATCATGTTGCTGCCTTAATCTCATTAGGATATAAAGAACATGAGTTTATTCACAGCCTTCTGTCATCTCACACAAGACAAAGCCCTACATTAAAGCAGTATTCAGAGTCCCTTTAATATTGTGGATCTCAATTCCATGTTTTTCACTTGCACTGAAAATAACTCATGTTTTGAACTAACAGGTTTTCATATTTCTAGCAAATTAAAAATATCATTGTTTCTACTTGCCTCTAGCTAACACTATATTAACAATCTCAGTTCCTGTCTTTACTAAGATGGACACATTCTTAGTTTATTTCCACACTAGAGTTTTGGAAAACAACACTTAATTCTATTCAGTTCTTTTTTTTTCTAGTGATGCCTCTTTTGTGGTTCACAATTTTCCCAGGAGCCTCATAATTTAGTTTTTCCATATTGTTATCAACACAGTCCTCAGAAGGCTTGAATTTAAGCCACTTGTTTCCAGAGTGTTTGAAATCTTTGCCCACAGTATCATTCCATGCCATACAGAACAGCTATTCACCAGATGCCAGATGTATAAAATGCTCTTCAGTTGGCTTCTTTCCTAAGGATTACTAATTTATATGCCAAACTAATTTCTAATTTTTGGACTCCATAGCTGCTGATTGTGCTGTTTCCTCAGGGCAGTTGTTACTGGAAATAATCCCAGATGTCAGTGAGTACTGTCACAAAACTTTCAATAAAGGCTTGATGTATTCTTTCTCTTCGACATTTCCTGGAACTTTTAAGGGTGAGGAATCAAACCTCAGTGCAAGTAGGTAACAGAGAGACCGGGACTTGCTGCAGAGCTGGAGCATCTCTTTCATAATCTATTACAGCTACAGTTCGACTGTTGGCTTTATACATAAATTACCGTTCTTTCAGCATTTTCTTTCCAGTCATTAAGTGTATATAACTATATAAGGAATATTCTTTGGGGATTCATTTGCTTGCCTACTCTGTTAGGCTTCTTGGCATGTTTTATTGGAAAGAAAAATGCGTAACGCTGCATTACAGTTGTAAAGCTGCTCCATAGCTGAGATGTCCACAGCTGACAGTGTGAGGGCTATAGCAAGTTTTGTGAGTTAAAGAACTGCAGTGTGTAAAGATGGAATTGCTTAATGTAAAATGCTACACTAAATCCAACCTGGCAGATAAACTGCATAGTGCAGAAAGAGATACCAGTATTGTTATCCCATGTTGGTATGCATATACTACAATGCTGCCTTTGATTACATGATCACATGCTCTCTTATTTCACTCTATTGTTACTCCTAGCTGTCAGTAACTACATAAGGAGGAAGACTTATGGTTTCTTGGGGTACTGTATGTCCTGGAAGTTTGAGTTTCTTGCTTTAGAGTGAGCTAGATTTTATTATATTTTGCACATAACAATGATGATGGGAGAAATATCTTCAGTAGTTTACAGAAATACGTTCAAGCAGCATGCTAATACCAATTACGCATTTTTCTAGGATTTTTCTCTCCCATTCCCAAGGCCTATCAGAAACCTCATGTTCTTACTGCCTCATATCCTACAGCAGATGTTTTGCTTATCCTTTTCTCAGAGAAAGAACATGAAAGCAACTCCCCCGCCAGAGCACAATCTGATCCCTTTAAGGGCTTACTTACTGTAAGCCTCCTGTCTGAAGGATTTCATGGGAAAGCACCTGAGCAGACAGCATACCTCTGTGCTGGAAGCAGCTTTCTCTGCAGAGGTGCTGGTCACAGCATGGTGCTAGGCAGTCTGCCATATTTCTTGCTGTTCCGATGAGGAACCATGCAGAAGCACCAGGAAAAGGCCAGAATGCCATCTTTGATAATATTCACACACCTTAGGAACCGCATGGCAATTTACATGCACACATATGTTGGGTAAATAATTGGATAATCCCTAAAATTGAAATCAAAGCACAGTTGCCAAACATAAACATTACTTATTTTCCTTTCTGCATTTTAAATCCTATTACTGGAGATATTCTTTCTGTATTAAATATACTCCATACTATCTCAGATACCTTTGTTTTTATCCACTAAAACCTCTCTATTTACTATACCCTAGAGTAGGGTTGGATTCTCTAATCTATAAACAGTTCCATTTTCCAACTTCTATGTGCAAATAGTTTCTTTAGGTTGTATGCAAACTGTTCTGCTTCGGAGCCTGGCTTCCTAGATGCTAATGGAAAAGGCCACAGCCTTTCAGTTTTCTTTCTGTGAGATTAACTGCATCCAATCTTTCTGGGCACAGAACAGGAGGAAGAGAACTCGACTTCCTCTTTGCATTGTTTCTTATCAAAAGAGAGAAGATTTGGGTGGTGGTTAAAGAAATAATGTCTGTTTTGCATATTCACTGCCATGACAGATGAGCTAAATGACCAACTAGTCAGATAACACATCCTCTTGAGAAACGCCTGAGAATCACCTCATTTAGAAAAGTATAGGCCTAAATGTGTGTGGATTTATTTAATTTCTTACGTAGTTATTTTTTCCAAAGGCAAATTAGCATACAATCAGATTTCCTGAGCGAAGGGACACCACAAAGGCAAAAATGTTATTGTCTTAGATTCCCAGAAACAGAATAAAATTAAAAATAGATAGTCCTTAGCTATCATATTTTTTGTTTTACATATCAGCTCCTTTGGAGCCAGTGTTCAAGTCACGGTCAGTAGGCTTGCAGGGATTTTCACACCTGGGTTTGAATGAGAGCAGGTGCTGATTCTCTGAACAGCAGGATTGGATCTTAGTCTTTCTTCTTTTCCTATCTTTCTGAATAGCAACTTCTGTTTGCTGCACCAAAATGAAGGCCTTTTCTGTGAACTAATTAACACTTTAGGTAGGATGGGAATATTTTCTAAGTTAGGAAAAGACTACGACTAAAGTTTAGAAGCATATCAGTGTCTCTAAGCATCAGGTTTTTTAATCTCAGTGTAAAATCCATATGCTGTTTATTTTGTACACCAGCCATAAACATTTGTTGATTTTCTCGTGAAACCAGCTGACTGGAATATCTTAATTATTGTTATCTTTATTCTTATGGTAAACCAAAAAGGGAAGTAAACCAGAACCGAGTCTTGCCAGTGCTGCCAGTATGTTTCTGTATGTATTCTATGTGAAAAAAGACAAGGAAGTTCTGAGAATAAAGAAGTCTGGCAAGGTCCAGGAAACACTTTACCTCACAATTCTTCCTCTTTCTTTAATCTCTGCTTGGCTTCCCTTGTTTCTGTGCAAATAATGACATGAACAAATGTACCACGTTGAATGATGGGATGACTATTTATAGTCACCCCCTTATTTTTTCCACTCTCCATTGCAAAGTCAAGTAGTTAAGAGGGCTGAAAACAATTAGCAGCACTTGGCATAAGTCTGACACTATAATCTCTTTGGATGAAATGCAGAAGTACGATAGATGCTAAAATGGGACAGGCAAAATCTCATTTTGAAGAAGAGGTAATTCCCCAGCATTGGTGGAAGCCTCTACTCCTTTTGTTTTAACCCTCAAGAAATAACCACGTGTTTACCCTTACAACCTTACATCAGCCTTAAGAATGTTGTTTCATGCCTTCCTTTAATATCTTCTCAATTGTTGATACTTGAAAAGGACTGATATCTCTGCTTCTGTCTGTAACAACCTTTAAGTTGTTTCTCCTGGGTGTTAGACTTTGTGGCCAGTTGCTGCAAAGACAGTGAAAGGAGGGACAAGTGGTGTCTCATTTGAAGACAGGAAGTGGTTGAACTTGGTCTCACCATCTATTCAACTCAAAAGGTTTCTTCTCTTGTGAACTGTGAGGCTCCAGAAGTTTTTCCAAATCTGGAGGCACTATGAGTCAGATGTATTTTGCAAATATCAGTTCATCAAGCTGTATAACCGTAAAACCATACACAAAGGTTTCACTTTTCTGCAGAATTCACACACAAAAACCCCCTGCACAAATACATCATGACACAGTGCTGAAATGGTCACGTCTCATTAATACTCCAGAGCCATTATTGCACATAACAAAGGAAACACAACAATACAGAGGTGCGTTGGAATAAAAAAAAATATGCCTTCATTTCTAAAATCCCGAAGTACTCTGGCTAGTGTAGGCAGAAGATTTTGTTATTGTCATGCTGGAACTGACAATTGGAAAGGAGATGAGACTCTAATATAAGTAAATTTAAAAAAACATCTAGGAAAAGAAGTGGAGGTTCAAAAGGGATTGTGAATGTATTTGAACCCATTTAATACTTCAATATGAAAAACAGATGATTTGCAAATCATTTATAACTTCTTTTAATTCAAATTGTTTGAAACTGCATCTGAACATTTAATGTGTGGAGTCTGATACATAGAATGCTATGCTGTGAATTCTTGCAAATGAAGAAATTGTATCTATGATTTGCATATATTTTAGTGCCTCGGACAAATAGCTTTGTGTCATGCCATGTGCTGATATCTTAGAAATCCACTTAAAGTAGATACAGCTTTGTCTACTTTGGGGTATTTTCGCATCGTGGTTTCTGTGATGATGCATTTCTCTTCCCATGCACAGGACTATACAACTGTTAGGTTTAGCACTGCTATATAAAGCATTAAGCTTATTAAATTGTGCTGAGGCAATTTGATTAGATGTGTCCAAATGAAGACACACTTATAATAAGCTAAACATGGGAAGTGATTATTACTTACAGTAATATATCGTAATTAAAGAAAATACTGGCTTAACTGTTTTCAGTAAATCTATTTTCACTTTTGTTTGGTCTATTTACTTTTGTTGTGTAATGTTTGGCTTCCAGATAATTCAAGGCATGTAAATTTTTTTAGCTTTTTAATCTCATTTCAATATATATTATATGATTTACTGTTCATAGTCTGTATCAGAAATTCTGGATTTATTGCTTTTCTTTCAAAATGTTAAATCTTATTCATCTCAGAGTTTCTGAGAGTCATGAGTGGAAGCTGGTTTGTATTTCATTAGCATCATGTTTTACTTGAAGCAGATGGAAAACCTAGGTGCCTCCTGGTGGTCTGTTAAATACTGGAAGCAGTGAGGGAACAGAAACAGAATTGCCTTCGGAAACTGATATGGTGAGGTCTTGTGGACAGACTTCACAGTATGGATATTTCAGTGTACTGAATAGTATCTGATAAGCATTTTCATCTCAGCACAATTTGGCATATTTATTCCTTTGTAAGTTTTAATTCTTCTTAAGGGGAATGATCCTATCAACATAAAGAGGTCATAAGGACTGTTGCATGATCAGATTAACCTCTCTTCTATTCTACTGGCTCCAGTCCTTAGGTCAGATTTTCTGAGCACTGGAAACAGTTTCTGTTCTGTTTCCTGTCTATACTTCCCATTTTATTGCCATCATACTCTCTCTCAGTTACTATTTATTGCTTTATTTATATTACAAGGCTTACTCCAGAAGTAATGCCTCCTGTTTTATTGTGTGGCCCACAACATCAGAGGTAGATGTTGGTGGTATGCTAGTAGAGGCTGAACCTTCCCGTATTCCATAATATTTTGTTGCCATGTGACAGATTACAGCAGAGGGGCAGTCTGACAGAATGGTGTCTGACATGGAAAAGCGTATGAAGCAAAGGTGTTGAACTGAATTCCTCAATGCAAAAAAAAAAAATGGCACCCATTGACATTCACAGATGCCTGCTGTGTGGTTATGGAGACTAAGCAGTAGATGTGAACACAGTGAGGGAGTGGGTGATGTATTTCAGAGACAGTGAGAGTGAATCATCTCTTCTGGTGCAGATTTGTTATGAGCGTGGCATGCAGGCTCTTGCTTATTGCTGGCAAAAATGCGTAGTCAGTGGTTGTGACTATGTTGAAAAAGAGTGTTTTGCAGCTGAGAATTTGCCCTACCTAGTAGGGCTACTTAGCACTTTGTACCTGTTGTATTTTCCAAGGAAATAAATAGGAGGCATTACTTTTGGAGCAATGTATGTATTATATATTGGCTCATTTGTACTAGACCGATTCTATGAAGATTATGTGTCTGTATTTGATTTTAGGACTTTTTTTTTTTTTTTTTCTCTTTTGGTAATTTTTTCCTACACTCTCTAGTTGTGTAATAACTATTACATGGGTTTACATTGTAATAATAATAACTTAATAACTCAATGATAATCCCTTTTTCACAAACTGAGACAAACAATGACCCGTTAATGATGGGTCTGTTTGCAGTATTTATACTAAAATCTCAGAGCCACCTTGAATTTCACCCAAAGCCTATGGATGTATGGATTTATGAAGCTCAGCTCACTTCTATAAACCTTTTGAATTGTTTGCAGAAATGGCTGATGAGAAGGATGTGGATCTCTTAGTGCCATGGAAAGGTCCTCATGACAATTACTAAAGTCCATGCTTTCTCACAGCCTTTGTTTGTCTTCCTGGGGTGCATTAAAAAGGAGTGGACAGCAGGTCAAGGGAGGTTCTCTTCCCCCTTTACTCTGCCCTGTTGAGGCCACATCTGGAGTACTGTGTCCAGTTCTGGGCTCCTCAGATCAAGAAAGACAGAGGACTTCGAGAAAGCCCAGTGGAGGACCACAAAGATGATTAAGGATCTGGAGCATCTCCCTTATGAGGGAAGACCTGGCACTGTTCAGCCTGGAGAAGAATGAGAGTGGATCTTATCAGTGCCTACAAATAACTACAGGGTGGGAGCCAATTGTTTGGTCCCAGCCTTTTTTCAGCAGTGCCCAGAAACAGAACAAGGGACAATGGGCACAAACTGGAACACAGAAAGTTTCATAAGAACATGAGAAAAAATGCTTTTTCTTTCAGAGTGATAGAGCACTGGAACAAACTGCCCAGAGAGGTTGTGGAGGTATTCCAAATTTTCCTGGACACTTTCCTGTGCAACATACTGTAGGGAACCCACTTTAGCAGGGGGTTGGACTAGATGATCTTCCAACCCCCGTGATGCTGTGATTTTGTGATTTTGCCTAGAAAGGGTGTGTACAGCTTGTTTACTCTTCAGAAATAATTTATTAGTTACTTAAATTAGTATTAGTATTATTTTCATGATCTACATGCTTGCTTGCAGCAAAACCACATAAGAGCAATAATTCTTTAAAAGAAACATTTCGCTGGGAGCTCTTCTCATGGTTTCCATTGTTATCCACTGAGTAACAACAGCTCTTCGGGAGCAACTTGGCACTCAGGCATCAGTAAGTTGCTACTGAGTTTTACTGGGTTTTTACCACCTGAATTATGTGTTAATTGTGCTATTTGTATTTGTAATGTGATATTTTAATATATTTAACATATTCGGTGCTTTCCAGATTTCAAGATGGATGTTCAGTTTAATTCTGACTCTTCAACATGACTTCTCACAACAATTCAAATCTATTTGTTAATTACTATACAGAATATAAACTGATGTATATTTACTTCAGCTTGATGGCTTCAAATGAAATAGGTCATACGTGGAAGGTGTGTCTGAGCATGTGTGCAAAATCTGAGCACAATATATTGTGTTGGATTCATTATGCAAGATACTATACAAACCAATAGCAGAAGGCAAATGTGCATCTATTTTGAACAGCTGGATATATGTCGTTAATTTTTGATGCATATGAGCTTCACTTATTTCAGTATATCCTCTAAGCAGTAATCCCGACCTTATTTCAAATTGTGGTTTTTTAAAGTGGTTGCTCCAGAGGTTGGAAACCTTAGCCTACATTAAGGATTTATCCTATGGAAATTTGAGATAAGGAAGTGTTGATTTTATTTTTTTTATTTTTTTATTTTTTTGCAAGGCAGAATTGATGCTGTTTCTGCTCAAATCAAATCAATAATCTTTCCAGTTTCCCCCTATGGTCCCCCCACAGCTTTAGGTACTTCTAATTTTTCACTCTAGTAATATCAATGTTTGAGTCTGTATTGTAAGAACAGCTTTCAACTTGCATACCACACCTGTAATTTTCCACTGCATTTCCAGTTCATTATTGCTGGTGTCTTCCAGTTTGTATGTTTGTTTACTAACACAGTGGTAGTCACAGTAAGAAAAAGCAAGTAAGCAATGTTGTAAGAACTGTCCAGAAAGGAATATATTCATTTAATAGCATCTAGTAGTGCTTTCTATGTGTTAACTTAAGATACGTTTTCCTTCAAAAATAGAGTTTATGTTTTATAAGAAAGCAGTTAAAGATGATATTTCTACTCCAACATTTTTGCTTGTTTTGCTCTTATTCCTTGCTTTCCTCACATCTTCAAAACATGTATGTTTGTGTATGGTATCATGAATGTGTCTTTGTGCAGAATACAGCTGCAGAAGAAACAAAACATTCTGATGAAGGATAAAGTAGGCACTGTCAATGACTAGCGAGCTTTGCTTTGTATTGCTGCCTGCCCATTCAAAAGTTAAGTATTAGATCAAAGAAAGTAGTAAAGGAAGAGTTTAAAAAAAGGGGGGGAAAAAAAGAAAAAAAGAAAAGATTTAAGGGTAAAGTGATGGTAGTGGTGTAACCTGCATGTACTTCTTCAAAGCTATAGGGAAAATGCTTGAATGCTGGGTGTACTGAGATAGCCATGCTTGGGAGGAATACAACAGTTGGTAAGTCTAGGATCAAAAGAAACTGAAAATCTCAAGAAGCTTTCAGACAGGATGAGGTTTGTAAAGAAAAGAGAAGCCACCAAAAATGTGACAAATGTATCTGCTTAAAATAACATGTTTGTTGTTGTTTTCAGTAGCAGGATCTGCTAATAAAGGGGAAATTTCTAAGATGTAGTTTAACTTCTATGTAAAGAACTTCCTTCCTTCCTTCCTTCCTTCCTTCCTTCCTTCCTTCCTTCCTTCCTTCCTTCCTTCCTTCCTTCCTTCCCTCCTTCCCTCCTTCCCTCCTTCCCTCCTTCCCTCCCTCCCTCCCTCCCTCCCTCCCTCCCTCCCTCCCTCCCTCCCTCCCTCCTTCCTTCCTTCCTTCCTTCCTTCCTTCCTTCCTTCCTTCCTTCCTTCCTTCCTTCCTTCCTTCCTTCCTTCCTTCCTTCCTTCCTTCCTTCCTTCCTTCCTTCCTTCCTTCCTTCCTTCCTTCCTTCCTTCCTTCCTTCCTTCCTTCCTTCCTTCCTTCCTTCCTTCCTTCCTTCCTTCCTTCCTTCCTTCCTTCCTTCCTTCCTTCCTTCCTTCCCTTTCCCTAAGTGCTTTTTGCCTTGCATTAAGTAATATATATTACTCTGATTTTAAAGCCCTCTGTCAGGGCAAACATGCCATGACAAGTTCCTACAAGGAAAGTCCTGTAGGGTCCAAATCCCAGCTGAAATTCCTGAGTGAACCATGCTTACTGTTTGAGGCTGTTACCTGATTGCTGGTCTGAGTGACTGGCTTGCAGAATACTGACTTGAAAGGCATAAAAGCCTGAGGATCAGTACATCTGGCAGTACAGGTGGCTTCTCATCAAGCCAATGAGCACCACTGTGTGTTTGTTTGTTTTTTGTTTTTTGTTTTTTTTTCCTGAAATCCTATCATCAGGACTTAGAAAAATATGATGAAATTGCAGAAATGCTTATAATTAGTTAGCTGCTGCCAACCTGATGTTTAGAAATATCTCTTCTTGATTGCATTTAGACTACAGTGATGAAGTATTCTGCAATTAACCCTGACAGCACACTGACTTTCCTTCCTTTTGGTGCTTTTCTCTTCCTGCGGAGGCAGGAGTGTGGGAAATGCAGGAAAAAGAAGAAAGGAAACCATACTCAGCAGAAGCTCATCTCATCCCACTGAAGGATGCATCCAGCATGTGCTCCCAAACTTGGTAGCTAACAGACCTGCAGTTTGGGTGAACCATTAATTTTAACAGAAGCCATTGAGAAGCAGTATAATGCTCAGACTTGATGAGAAGAGTCAGTTCTTTACATAAGAGTGCTGGGGGGAATAAAATAAGCTGGAAATGAAGCAAGCCATCAGGGGGAAGTATTTTACTGAGAGTGGTGAGATGCTGGAACAGGTTGCCCAGAGAGGCTGTGGATGGATATCTATGGAGGTGCTTAAGGCCAGGTTAGATGGGGCCCTGGGCAGTCTGATCTAGCACTTGATCTAGCAATTGGCAACCCTACCTGTGCCAGGGGGGTTGGAATGTGATGTTCCTTGAGGTCCCTTCAAATCCAAGCTGTTCTATGATTCCTATAAATTAAAGTACTTTTTCTCCCCATATATGCTTTTCAGTAGTTTCAGTTACAAGAGAAGATGGGAATAGTGCCACAAGCTTGCTGCCCTGATTATTTTCTTAAACAAGCTGGAAAAGGACTGATTTGTTTTCATCTGTGTGCATCTGTACATCTGTTAAGCTAAATAGATTGAAGGGATTGGGAAATATGGCCAGACTAAACAGTGATTTCTATGCTTTTTATAGATAGAAATGACCTAGCTACTCAGAAATAATGTTTTCTTTCGTAAAGAAGACACAGATGAATTAAAATAAGCAGGACTGTTCCAAGCTTATTCTACGAATTACATAATTTTTACTTGTTATTTCTGAAAATACAGAGTCTCCCTGATGTTTAGAAGCATGCAAAAATATTTTTGTTGTGAAAGAAGTTCAATTAAATGAGCACAATATATCAAATATTATCAATATTTTTTGTTCTTTTAGCAAATAAATGCCAAGAAAACCAATTAAATGGCTATTGTTAAAGATAGTAATTTGACAGCAATAGGTACAACTAGTCTTTCCTTTCCCATCCCCTGTAAGATTGTGGCATTTATCAGAAGTACTTTTTCATTTGTAATATATTCTACTTTAGGTCTGAATATAGTTTATTTGAAATAGTTGTTTTTTTCCAACTGAGTGTTAGGCATATATAAATGTTTAGAGGGTAGTTTGATGTCTGTCTGTCATGCAGCTTGCATTGTTTATGGACAGCACTGGTAATAAACTTGGAGAGAATTACAGTAGGTTTTTCTAAGCCTAAGCAATCATCAGCATCATCAAGCTTAATGACATTAGTCATGTCTGTGTGAAATTAAGATACTGTAGCAACTATTCCATTGGTTATGGGCAGACAATACTTAGATGCTGAAGGAATAAACTCAGCAAATTCAGAGCACTGGTATCCATCACAGAGAAGAATAACGCAGACATCAAAAATCCTTGTGCTTAATGGTATTTCCATTGAAAAAATGGTTCCTGTGACCTACAGGTAACAGTATTTATCTCTGTCAGGAACTGTAACATTTTAAGACAAAAGTAACTTATTCTGTTCTGACTGTAATAGAAAAGTTTCAGATGAAGGGCAGAAAAACACCGAGCTCTATTTCTTCCATCTGTACAACTACAAAGGGAAGGAAAACAAGGGAAAAACACACACAAGGTAACTAGCAGGTTGTGCCCCGATCAAGATAACTGCCTCATTGTGTCTGTTACAAATGTTGTTCTGACTTTAGTTCAAGCTTGGGCTTTAAACAATAGAGACCATGAAATACATATTTGCTACATATTGTGAATGTTATGGGAATGACCTAAATATTTTATACAAGGGTAGCAATACATCTTGAACAAACATTACCTAGCCATAACATGCTGGAACAGGGACTCCTCAAACAATTGTGGTGGGAGAGAGGTTCCTACAGGAAGGCTCATAACCAAAATTCAACTTGTTTTCTGGTCTCCACTTTTAGGAAGGCTTCTTTTTTCAGTTTACTGCAGAAAGGCTGTGTGGTGGGGGAAGCAGAGTTTCCCCTGTCTATGTTTTTCCTTGAGGGCTTCAAAGAGGAAGAATTATTTTAAGATTATGAGATGCTCTAAAGATTCAAAAGGCCACCAGGAATCTTTATGGAAATAAGACTGCCCTTTTGTCACTTTCTTTGTCAAGTTCTTTTTTTTTTTTTTTTTTTTTTTTTTTTCAGATTGGTTCTTTCTAGAACATGGGTGTATAGGATTTATATCTATCTAAGAAATTAAATAGGCCCTAGAAGCTGGCAAGGACCCAGATACTGTAGATCAGACATATGGATACTGGAACACTTGATTATTTCCTGGTTGAGGTAGCAACAGAATTAGAAATTATTTCTTCTCACTTAGGAAACACACTTTAAAAAATCATGGTGATGGTCTTGTGCCACTATGCAGACCACAGGCCACCTCTACCAAGCCAGAAGGTCAAATGAATGGTTCAGACAGACCATTTCATGGCTGCCTGTATCCTGCTTATCATGGATGAGTCCACCTCACTCAATTCCCATGGTCATTGTTGTTCACTTTCCTTCCAAATCCTGGTCTATTTCAAACTATTGTCCTGGGTTCTGTGAAAGAAACATTTATCATCTACATTTGAAGGACTGTCTTTTGCACTACTCATTACTATAGAAATGTCGCACTTACTTTTATAACCTGAAAGAGCCCAGATCCAAACTTGCCAAGTGTTGAGTCAGGGAATTCTTACAGGAGAAATCCTGGATCAAAAATTCATGCTAGTGGAGTCTTGCTGCCCCTAGGATATCTGTTTCAGTAAGCCTCTCTTATGAAGGAAGTTGCAAACTGGCTCCAGATATATCCCCTCAGAAATAAACTAGCAATATTTTATACCTATAAAATGAATAACTTTTAATCTGTGGTAGACAGTCTAGCTAGCAGCTCTCATGACTATTTAGGAGAAATGATAAATTGCTAAAGCTTTGTGGTATCTTGGTGATGGAATTTTTTGTAGCTATAGGGACACAGTAAGAATATTTGTGTGAAACACTAGGGAAGCATTTCTGAACAGTACTGCATTGAGATCACCGGAACTGCTAAGTGCAGCAGTGATCATAAAAAACTGGCACTCTGTAGGTTTCGAAGCTGTTACCTAATGTTTTCTAGAAGATTAAAGAATAATTCACTAAAACTAAGAACTCCTTTTGGAAAGGTCTTTTACATTTCATATGCCTACGATTGTTTCATTTGCTTTAATGTTTTATTCATTAGGGATATTTCAGTTACTTAACATAGAATACACAATTTAGAATAGAAATGATAAAAATGGCAGTTTTCTTTAGAAGAAACAGATGTACGTATGTTCATACAAGAAGAAGTTTATAATTCGGCATTTTTAATTATTTTAGTGCAAAAGGAGAAATATCTAATAAACATTCTGGACTGTAGAAGAGCACTCTAGACATTGGTCTGTTTCTTTGTTTGTTTGTTTTGGACATGTCCATAACATACTAACTTTTAGAGACAACTTCTGAATAGCTAAGCCTCTTAAGACCTTACTTTTTGAGATAGCACCTGAGGCTCTATGTTGAAGTTGATTTTGGTAGTGAAAATTAACAGGTAAGTCACTATAACTGAGGAGCTAAACATCTCTCTTGCAAGCAGAGCACATTGGTTATAAGGTTTTCAGAACACTCATTACTAGCAAGCGTTAAATACTAGGAGTTACTCTGTGGGCCAGACTGGATTCAGAGAGCTGGAGATAATGGGACTATAAAGATGATATGTAGCTAGCAACAGTTGTGGCTTGCTTAGGGACACAAGTAAACACAGTCTGGTTAGGACACTTAACAGGATAAATGTGGAAGAAAGAAGGGATAAAACAAACAATATATCAACTGGCTTGTGGGCGTTTTTCAGTACATGCATGTTCTTCTATGGAGCTGAGAAGAAAACAACATGCCAGGACTGTGGAATAAATGTTCAAGTGTTTCCCTAGCACACATACCTACTCCTGCTGCCTTTTTCCCAGTGTTTTTGTTTGCTTTATGCAGTGTGGTCACTTTCTGGATATATGCTGCCTTCATTCTCCAGAGACAGTTATTTCCCCAAATCCCTGTCTGACAGACTCACTGCCCCCTCTCCTCTCTTGACTTCCTTGGGTGCCTCAGTCATAGTTGAAAGTAAAGAAAACACTGCTGGAATGACTGGAAGTCGTGGTAGTCATGCTGGATAGAAGAAAGATGCTACAGGTCAAAATTACAAAAAAATTACATTTACTGAGACACGGTGTCAATCAGTAAACTCAGCCAGGTTGCCAGACAGGCAGCAGCCTCTGCATGCAGGGAGAGGCAGGGCCATCAGGTGGGAGACAGGCACAGTTCACTCTCAAGAACAATGAACTCAGTGGATGACCGCACTTTCTATCATTCACAATAATAGTTCAAAAAAGACACAACACAGTATTATTTTTTTCTTCAGAGAGGCTATTTCCTGAGTAGGTACTAAAAGCACCGTGTTTGGGTTTTCTTGTTTGTTCTTTTGTTTTTGCTTATGCAGTATGTTCATGGAAATCTCTCTGTGAGACTGTAAAAATTACAAATAGACTTTTACCTCGACTTTTGTCATTCAGATCTCAGCATATCTGTTTGCTATTTTTTCATGTTCTTCTCCATGCACATCTTCTGGAATTCATAGAAAGTACCCCAAAAACAGAGAGAATATGATAACTGTTAATGCAATGCCCACTGTTTGTCATAATCACAGAAAAGTTTTGTAAAGCTAAATTAAAATGTATGACATCTAGCTATAGTAATTAAAACTAGCTCAAGTTTACTAGTACAGAATTTAGCTCTGGCATGGCAACTGTATTGTCGCTTCTAATTTAGATCATTTTTTTTACTCATTAGTCTTACTTTGTGTATACCCTTTCCTCTTAATGAGAGCAGAAAGAAAATGTGCAGCCTACTGAGTTAGACACCATAATTGTAAGCTTGTTTCAGGGCCTCTCAAACCACAGGTTTTGTTAATATTATAAGCCAATTTAGTGGCAAAGCTCTGTTAATAAATATAGTTCAGCAGTTTTTTGTTTTGTTTTGTTTTGTTTTGTTTTGTTTAAGAAGCAGAAGTAAAAAAAGATCATCTCTTCATGTGTTTTTTTTCTGCAAAGAACATCTTGGTGCAGCGAGATCATATGCTGGTGCAGCTGGATCATGTGTTGTCCACATTTGCTGATTGTCATGGTGATTTACTGTTGTGACCCAAACTTTCCTGCTTCTGCATACTAATACGTGTAAGCTATTTGTTTAACTGTATGGTCAAAAGTATTGGAAATATAGTCCCATGTAGTAGAGAACTTGCCAGCACCATGGAACCTATACTCAATCACTGGTACTTGTAAATTGTTAGAATGGTCCTTTACGTGGCTTTGGCATGTTACCACAGAAATTCACAGGTATGGCTGAGGGATTAGCACAAACTTGTGACCATTTCCAATTTGCACTCTACATACGGTCACCGTACTATGGAAACTAAGAAAATATAGCATTGATTCCCAGTGGTCATCAAGGATCCTATGAATAGAAGGCATTTACTGATCCCAATAGTGTGACTGTCAGAAAAATGAAATTTGTGTAACATAAGCAGAAATGGGGTTTTTCTTTAAATGAGTTTGTCGTTACAACTTCTATATACAGTCTAACAAATACACGGGAGAAGCAAGAAGGCCAGGGCATGCAGGCATCCAACTTCAGGTATTTTGGTTAAGGCAGTATTCTCTCTTAGGTTCTTCTGGTTTGCCTGTGGGAAGGGATCAACTCTTACTGGAGATTGCTGTATGGCTCTCAGTACCTGAATGGGAGTGGATTAAAATAATGGGTGGCTTTTCACTTTCCAGGACAAAACCAAAAGTTCATTGGGAATGACAATGTAAAGACTGTCTTAACCATACAATAAAATCATTATGCTTGAGGGGAAAAGAGTTGATTACTGTTTTAGGCAGGCAAGGTAAATTAAATTGCTTGCTATATCTGATGGTTCTTCAGAACATTTTAAGTTAAATAATAATAATAATAAGAGAGAGAGCTCTTGTGGATGGGGAGATGATAGTTTCTGTATAAACTTGTTCTAGTCTACTCATTCCTGCATATGAGAGAGAAAATCTGAGAAGCAAAGAACAGATTTTTACACTTAATACATAACAGTGTTTTTCCTTTACTCTTTAATTTCCTGCATTTGCAGGTGAAACATGGTTCTTGCTGTACACATTATAGGATCTGAGGAGGATCACGATGCTGTCTCACAGATGTTACTTATTAATTTCTCACATTTTTTGGAACTAGAATAGTCTTGAACACTGTCTCTAATTGTATTTTTATTTTACTCAGGTTTTTTTGTCGTGTCTGTCTTAGCTACTAAGACTATAAATTGCATCAGATTACTGCAATACCATGAATTTAAATTAAAATACCACTAATCATGTTGTAATGCTCGTAGACTACTTGCCTAAATATTAATTATGTTTCATATATTTTCTGCTTTATTGACTCTTCTAGAAATGCTCCCCAAGTTAAATACTCAGTAGAATACTGAGTGTAATTATAAACATTGGCATCTCAGAAGATCACACAAAGGTAATGGGATGGGGGAGCCAGGCAGGAGGGGTATGGTGGAAGAGAAAAAGAATGTGCTAATTCTGTCCCATATGACAAAAATTCAAGTAGTAGGGAAAAAGCAGTTTCTTGTCAATCTAATTCTCATTAAAACTGTCTGCAATCTAACCAGTGCATGAAAATAAGGCTTCCTTGAAAAAAAAAAAAAAAAAAAAAAGTCTTAAAACAGTGTACTATTAGTTACAGAGCTTCTTTTTTCAAGATATAATTGTTTCCATTTAAATTCTAAACAAGAGATGAATAATTTCATTTAATATTCATAGTCATAGAAACATAGAATCATTTGAGTTGGAAGAGACCTTTAGGGCTCATCTAGACCAAATCCCCTGTAATGAACGGGGACACCTACAGCTAGATTAGGCTGCTCGAAGCCTGGTCCAGCCTGACCTTGAATGTCTCCAGATACAAGTACTCCACCACCTCTCCAGGCAACCTATTCCAGTGACTTACTACCGTTATTTAAAAAATCTCTTTCCTTACAATCTAAATATCCCGTCTTTTAGTTTGAAACCATTTCCTCTTGTCCTATCACAGTGCACCCTGTGAAAGAGTCTGTCCCCATTCTTATAGCCCCCCTTTAGGTACTGAAAGGCCTCTATCAGGTGTCCCTTGAGGCTGAACAGCCGTGAACATCCGACTTTCCTCACAGAGGAGATGTTCCATCTATTGAGTCATTTTTGTGGCCCTCCTCTGCACATGTTTCAACAGGTCTATGTCTCTTCTGTTCTGAAGACTCCACATCTAGACGTGGTACAGGTGAGGTCTCACCAGTGTGGAGCAGAGGGACAGGATCCCTTCCCTTGATCTGCTGGCCATGCTTCTTTTGGTGCAGCCCAGCATATGGTCAGCTCTCTGGGCTGCGTGGGCACATTGCTGACTTATGTCTAGATGCCACCCACCAGCAACCCAAATCCTTTTTGGCAGGGCTGTGCTCTATCTTTTCATCCTTGCTGAGGGTGCACTTGATCCTCCTCTGGAGCATCAGTTCCAGCACTGACCCCTCAGGGACACCACTCATCACCAACCTCCTTCTGGACATTGAGGCATTGACCATCACTCTGGGTATGATTTTGCAGCCAGTTTGTTGTCCATTTAGCAGTTCACACATCCATATCTTTCCAGTTGGGGGAGAAGGATGTTGTGGGGTACTGTGTTAAAGGCTTTAGTGAAGTCTGGATAGATGACATCAGTGGCTTTTCCCTCATCTACTGATACAGCAATGCCACCATAGAAAACTATGAGGTCAGGGAATTTCCACTTGCGGACATTAAGCCAGTTTCCCTAGATGATTATTTCCCTAAATTGAGTTGAATTGAATTGAAAGTCATCTGCGTTACCACAGGCACTCTTTCTTAACAAAACAAAGTTACAGTGGAAAATAATGCCTAACTCAGTGGTAGTTCTGCATATCCCCAAAATTATCCTCAAAATTATCTCCAAAATTATCCCCAAATTGAACTGCAAAAATGAGAATTTTAAATCACAGTTGTCTTTCCTTGTCTACAGAAAGGCAGAAAAGGAATCTCAAATAATCAAAGCATATTTCTTCTGTGTTATTCGCACTGAAGATGGCCAGAAAAAGTCAGCACACAGAATTAATCTGAGGGAAGTAAAGATTTGGTCATGAATAGAAAGAGGAGGATAAAGGATAGAAATGAGTCAGAGATGACCCTAAGATATCAAGCAGTGTTTATAATTCTTATAAATTCCTCCCAAATAGCAAGATTTTTCTTGGTCTTGTGGCGTTCCTGTGAAACTTCAGCTCACTCAGGAATTTGTCTGTTTAGTAAAAGTTCCCTTTCCAAGCAGCTGCCCACCTCTTGAAATGAGAGAGAAGTCTATGCATGGAAGGAGGAGCAGAAACAGAGCAGAAACGACATTTGGAACAGAAGTTAATTGTTCATTTTGGAGATAGGGCAGCAGATGTGACTGCTGAAAAGCAAGAGCTCTGGGAGCTTCAGAGGATCATAGTAACACAGTGTACTAGATATGGAAGAGCCTGCTAGTTAATAAAGCACCTCACATGTGCTGGGGAGAGGCACAATTCATGAGATACACAGACATACTTCTCTTAGAAATCTCACTATTGGACACACTCACAACTCCTGACTTTAAAAACAGAAGTGCTGGATTTGAGCAATGAGGAAAAAAGTGATTGTTGATGGTTCTGGAGAAGTTGTTAAGAGACAGTGGGATCTTTAGTTTATACCTAGTAAGCCACCTGATGAGTAGCCTAGAGATAAAATAATAAGAGACTGGTTAGAGTTGGAAACTGCACTTCATACATCAAAATGATCCGCATAGGAATTAAACTCTTTTAATTGTTCTTAGGAGATCAGCCACGGTCAGTGTTTGTAAGACTAAACACATTGTTAAACCTGCCCAAATATTAACACAAAAAAAGAATAGTAATAGAAACATACAGACAAAACACTGTGCTGCAAAGGAGGCTGTAAGACTGCTGAATCATGGCTATAGAGTTTTTGCAAGATCTCTACTGTACCCAGATAAATGGAAAATACCAAGATGGTGGATTAAGCAAAGATACAGCAAGAACACTGGGAGAAAGTGCATTTGCAAAAGGTGTAGGTAACATGGTGTGAAGGTTTTTAAGGTAAGTTCTGAACATCTGACATCTCCTATCTGTTGTTAAAAAGGTGTTTGACCCGTAGGAGTTGACTTCCAATAGCCTGCAGTGAAAATGATTACACTGTATAAGTGTACAGAAGATATGATTTCTACCTAGTAGTGACAGTTTTTGTTTCTTTCTGTTTCCAAATCCTCAAGCTGAAGAGCAACCAGAGAACTCTGCTGGCACCATGTAGGTTTCCATGGCCTCAGAAAGAAGTGGGGAGATAATATTTATCATGGGAGGCTAAAGCCAGTCTCCTTCTTCATGTAACCTCCTGTACAAACTCCTAGACAACCTATGCACTGCACAAGCTGCCCAGAGAGGCTGTGGAGTCTCTGTGCCACCCAGACATAAACCTGGGCAGCTTGCTCTGGGTGGCCCTGAAGGAATGGGGGGGTGGTATAAAGTGATCTCCAGAAGCCCCTGCCAAGCTCAACTATTGTATGCAGTGATGTATGGGTGTCTGACAGTATTTAAGCAGCAAAAAAATCAAGAAACAGCTAAGATGTTGAAGTCCAGTGAAATAAAGTTGCTGGAGATTCTGTGCAGTCTTAGTGCAGAAGTAAAAGACAGACTGGAAACAATCAAAAATTGGAAGAAGAGCTTTAAACAATGGCTGTAAGCTTTCAACGCAAAGGTAATGTAGATGAAGAGAAGAATGAAAGCTGAGCAGCAATTTGTGTTGTGCGTGGAGTGATCACAGCACACTTGTGCTGACAGAGGAAGAAGACAGTGAGCAGGAAGAGGTTAGGAGTGAGACAAGTAGTGAAAGGGACTGGGCAGTTTAAGCTGGAAGAAACTGGGAGTTTGGATTGGTTTGAAGATCATTGAAGGCATCAATTTTTTATTCCAGTTCTAAAATCAAAGGAAAGAAGCCAGAGAAGAGAAGGCAGGAGGATGTGGCATGTAATTGCCCTTTGTTTTCCCAGTGTGCTTGCAAGGTCTGGTGACAAGAGACCATGAAGAGGAAAAGGACAGCAGAAAGATAGTAGTGAGGAGCTGACATCCTCTGCAAAGGTGCTTGGCCTGGAATGTGGCAGGAATGTGATTGCAACGTGTAAGGCATACCATTCTTTCAGTACTTCTTTTTTTTTTTTTTCCTCTGTGGATTTTGGCAAGTTTTATTTGCTGAAGATCTATTTTTCAAAACATCATTTGATCAACTCCCGGCTTATCAGCAAGCACGTTAGCATTTTTAAGATTTATTTAAATTAATTTTATCTGAATACTGCGGCTTCAGCACACTCTGCATCTGGGATAGCTTCCCAGGCAATTAAACTCGAGCAATTAAGCTGGTAAACAAGCGTGCGTTATGCTGTCTAATTCACGCTGTGAGCTTCTGAGGACGAGGCCCATACCACTGCGGGACGCACGGGATGTCGGAGCCGGGCAAGCAGGCCTTGCACAATCCCGGCGCTGTTTCTCACCGGCTGTCGTATGGCAATACCTGGGCCACGGCTGACAAACTCTGTCAGCAAAGCGGAGCCGGAACACTTGCATAACCACAGCATTGGTTTCAACAGCCAGTGAAGGAAAGCGCGAGCGCTCGTGGCTGCTGATTGAACTCCCGCAGCCCGGCCAGCGTCGGCAGACAGGAGCAAGCCAGCACCAAGGACACTGCCTCAGCCTCCTCGCAGCCAAGCAGGGAGAGCAAGGGAAGGCTGAAGCCGGCAGCCCGGCTGCCAGGCGGCACGTGGGCCGAGGCTGCGGGCTCCGGAGAGCCGGGAAGAGCCCTTCCAGCTCCGGGAGCTCTCAGCCAGGCTCTCCCGCAGGCACCGCCGCGCACGGCCGTGTTTATCCAGGGCGACTCCCCGTCTCCCAAGCTGAGTGCGGAGACAGAATTTATTGCCGTTATTCCGGGGGAAGAGCCCTGTTCGTGTGAGAGGAAACGGAGGAAGAAAACAAGAGGGCGAAGCGGCGGCGGGTCACAAAGACACGAAGAGACTCCTCCAGCGGTCCTGTTTGTCGGCAGCGTGGCAGCACCTCGTGCTTTTTGCCACATTGCTCCTTTTCTGCGACATCAGTGTTTAGTTTCACATGTCAGCGCCACAACTCGAGACCTTATCCCTGCACGAGGCACTGGCCGCATCCCGGGCCAACGACCCTTCCGCTCCCCTGGAGCTGAGGGAGCCGCAGCGTCGCTCGGAGCGCCCCGTGGTCCCTGCGCTTGGTGCAGCCGCGCTTCCACCTCTTCCCCTACTCGGCCGCTGCCCGGGGCCGGCTCCCACCCCCCTTTAGGAGGCAGCACGCTTTGCATCTTTCCAGCCTCGGGGCTGCAGGAGGCGGGGGGAGCCTCTTGTTCCCGCCGTGCCACGGCGTTACCCGGCCCGGCTCAAACCCCCGCTGCCTGCGGCGCTCCGCCGCCGTCCCCTCGCCTGACCTTCCCAACATGGCGGCGCGGCCGCCCCCTCCTCCCTCCGCGCCGCCGCCGCAAGGGGCCTCCTCGGCGCGGGGCGGCGGCGCTGTCAGGCTGCGGGGCGGGCCCGGCCGGCAGCGCGGTGGCGGCAGCGGGAGGAGCGGGGTTGGGTTGGGCTGGGCGGGGAAGGGAGGCCCGGCCCGGCCGGGCGCCGCACACACTGACAGGCGCTCGGCGAGGAGACGGTGAGGCCGGCCGAGAGTCTGCGTGGACTCGGTAGGAAGACCCGCGTCTGAGCGGCGCTGCGAAGACCCGGCCGCCCTCACACCTGTACCGTGCGGAGCCGCCGTGCGGCGAGTGGGTGTCGCCGCCGCCGATCACCTGGGATCCCCGCCCCGCGCCGCCTCCGCCTCCCTCCGTCCTCGCCGGGCCAGGGGAGGTGCCGCCGCTGTGAGCGCGCTACTGCGGGCGGCAGGGCCGGGGCCCGCGGGCGAGGCAGGAGCTGCGGCGCCGCCGGGACTCGCCCCCTCCCGGCAGCCGGGGCGAGGCGGGCAGCGAGGCGGCCCCCGGCCGGCGACTGTGCGGGGCGCTGGAGCCGCGGCAGGATGAACCCCAATGTCACCTACGCCAGTCGCAAGCGGCGGAAACCTGTGCAGAAAATGTAAGCGGCTCTCTGCGGGGCGGGGAGGGAAAGAGACCGAGACGGGGACGAGGGTGGCTCCCCTGCTCCCTCCGTCCCGGCCGGGCACCGCGGCGCGGGGCAGCCCCGGCGCGGGCTTCCCCCCCCCCCGCCCTTCCCGGCGCCGGCTCGGCCGCGGAGTGTCGATGCAGCTCCCGGCTGCGGTGCTCGGCAGTTCGGGGCGGGCTGCGGGCCCGCCTTTCTCTGGTGCCTGGAGGTGCCCCGAGATTTTTTATTTTTCTTGGATTTCTTATGAAAATAAAGCCAAACCGCGGTCCCCTCGCGGCTGGCGGGCGGAGCGCGGAGGTGGGAGCAGGGAGCGGCGGCTCGAGGCGGCTGACCTAGATCGGGAGGCACCTGAGGTGACAGCTCCCGGCGCGGGCGGCGCGGCCCCGCTCAGGTGGCGGCGTGTCGGGGGGGGGGGTTGTTGGCCCGGTCCTCAGTTCGGGGCTGTCCTCGGTCTGCTGGCCCGGCTGCATCCCCCGTTGCTACGTCAGGTGGTGGTGGTTCCACTCCGAGCAACTGCGGGTGTTGCGGATTGCTCCAAGCAGGCCAAAAAACAAATGTCTGTCGTGTTATTTTTAAACTCGGGGTGCTGCTTAGCGTCTGAGTGCTTTTGTATTGTACACCTGTGGTAGATTTAAGCCCTGGGTTTTGCGGGCTGAGCTGAAAACCTCATCTCATGTGATTTTCAGGACAGAGAAGTTTAACCCACACTATTGACTGAGAAGTCAGTCGCAAGCAGTAGTGGAGCTGAACTTCGGAGCTGCTACCAAAATTACCTGTGATGTAGAGCTCAAAAAATCCCACTGTATTTCTGAGTGGTCTTGAAGTAGTACAATAATCACCTAAACTCCAAAAGCATTAAAGATAATGACAAATATTTAATAAAATCCCAGTGTGAATCTGTGTTCTCAGATTGATAGCAGACAACTGCATGGTGGGAGCAAAGTCAGCTCGGGTGCTCACTTCTGTACGGCTGGAGCTATGGGAATGAGTGCATGCACACAGTCAGTCTACGAATTAATGCAAAAAAGTCTAAACATACCCTTGTAAAAAAAGTCCTGGCTAGAAGATAGAGTCATTACGAGAAGAGCAGTGTTTGCTTTTTTTGATTACTCATTTCCAAACAATAATGTAGGAGCAGTGAATCAGTCTTTTCTATAGGTCTGGGTTTTAACAATGAAATTAGTGTTGTCTCTTTGTGAAGTAGAAATTCATCGGTAGTGTTTGTCAAACTGTTGGTTGCTGAGGGCAAGTAATTCTTGTAATTGCATAAGGGTGAGCTGTTCTGCCTTTTTGGTCGCATCGCTTAATGTCTGGCTGGCTATTACATTCTTGGTCTTGATTAGAGGATGTGAAACTTTCCTTTTTGTATTACTGTTGTATCTCCATCAGTAATCTCTTTCCGTTATCTGTTTTCTTATGTTTGGTGTCCGTGCTTATTGTATTAGTTTAACTTGGAGCTTGTTCTTGTTACTAATGGAAATGGCCCATTTGTTTGGGATTTTGCCCTTTGATACCAAAGGGACAGATAAACGTGTCTTCTTCACATAGAACTACTTGCATTAGCTTGTTCACCTGTAATTATAAGAAGAGGCATGATTATTAGCCAGTCTTGTTGGAGTTACCAGAAATTATTCTGAATTTATCTTGCATGTATTCCTTTTTCTTCTCCTAGTATTTATGGGTCTTGGTTGCTTGTGCTGTTAGACCAACCTTACAGGGCACTGAGGGTGGTAGGAAGGCTCTGGTTTCTCATATAGCTAATTACGGAGCATTCAGTGGGCTAAAAAGTAGGGGGAGAGGCCATAAGCTCCTGTAACTGGCTGGGGGGAAGGAGGGAACAGTTCCAACACTGCTCCTTGCCCCACAGTTTGGCACTGCTGTGATTTGAGTTTGTTTGAAGTTGGTGTTTTGTGCTCCCAGTAGAATTCAGAGCTCTTCAAAGAGAACTTTAAAATGAAAGAAGTGATGTTTGCTGGGAGTAGCACCTTTTGTGAAGAGGCTGCTTCTTTTTAACGTTTCCTTTGCTGTAAATGTAGCTGTGAAGGGAGCCTGGTTGTTGTTAGTCTGTAGCAATGGGCAGCCAGTGTGTAGGAAGAAGCTGCTCATGCAATGCCGTACTGCTCGTGGGTTAAAACAAATGAAGAACTACTTCCTGCTTCAGGTGCAAATAGCTTTAAGTCATGGCAGTAACTCAGAGCCGATATCAGAAGCTTCCCCCTCCAGCCACCCTATCTTTATGGGCTATGTAAAGGACTGGACTCACAGGGAACTGCCTGATAGAAGTGTGTTGTTTTGATCCAGTAGGGAGTCACCATATCACAGCTGAAAAGAAAACGCAGTAATGGGAAAACTTAAGAGGCAACTGTTCCTGCATTTCATCCTGTTATCTTGTCATCTGGAGGGGAAATAAAACAACAGTCTGATAGACAACGTGCATTCCAGTGAGATGTAGCTTTCTTAGAACCTCGGAGCCTTCTGCAGATTCCCTCCCACGGGTGGTGGAGCCGTGCGGGTCCCCCTGGTGGCCGCACTTCATGGACCCTGCTTTGAATTTTTCTTCAATTGTTCTGTTTCTGTTTTCTTTTTAAGGCCTTCTATGCCTTTTCTCTACTGCTTATTAACTCAACTGCCAGCTTTACATGCTGGTAGGATAAAATGCTTTGTTTTATTGAAGTTTACTGGAGATAGATCCTAACATCAAGTGAAAGACGTTATATATCTGTTGTTTCACCTTACTGTCTTTATCTTTCTATGCTTTTCTGCCTCCTTGCTCGGTCCTGCTGTGATTTGCTTTGTTTTTCTTTTTTCAGTGTTTGGGTAGGAATTGTTTTGCATAACGGAATGAATGTAATAGACAAGGAATGGGGTGGGGGGGATTTAAATGTTTCATACTGTGCAGGCACACAAAGCGTAACAGCATGTTTCTTGAAAAAGCAGACTAAATAAGAAATGATACACTTTTGTTCCATGTTAGCATAAATGTATTCATGATACTAAATATTCCAGAGAAAAACGTTTGGCTGGTTGATCCTTAATTAAGAGTACATATTAAGGCATAGTGATTTCAGAAAGCAGTGCAAAGATACTTCTAACATTAAAAAAAAGCCAAACACCCACCAAAACAACAACAACTAGCTGCAGCAAGTGAAGATAATTAAATGTAGATGCTATGGTCAGCAGCTAGGAACATGCTTTTTTGTTTTTCTGGATAGTCCTGGCTTGTGATCTTAGGGAGTATTGAAGGGTGTTAAAACTGAGTGTAAAGATTTTGCTTTTTGCCCGGTGTTCTGGCTGTCCCCATCACTCTGTCAGAGTCATTTGGACACTGAGCCAACCTGAGCAACTGAGCAACAGACTGCTTCTGGAGGACAAACAGTTGCACAGCATCAGATGAGTAGCACATGAGATTTTTAGTGAAAACATCTTTATCCCTTTGCTGCCTAAAACTGCTGAAAGAATCACTGGAAAGTGCCTCTTGCCCTTGCAATACAGGTTGACAAATCTTTTGAGCAAAGGGATTGTTAGTCAGCATTGAATCTGTTGCTTTCAAAGGAACCAGCAGCTGAATGTTCCTTAGTGGTGAATTCAGTGTGGCAGATAAGAGTATTCATAGGAGTCTTTCAGTTGTTAAAGTAAATAGAGAATTTTGGAAAGCGTCACCTACATAGCACTTTCTCAGTCTTAACTGATGAGTTTCATATACCTGACCCATGCTGAATTGAATAACAGACGTAAGAATAACATGTTAACATACGCTGTATTGAAGATGAAATGAAAATACACACAGCTGAAAAGATTAAATCAGTCAGTGAGGTTCCCTGTGCGTTCTCCCTTATCCCCCTTTTTTTCCCCTTAAGCAATAAAGCCATTCTGACAAACTCCTAATATTTTAGGAGTTTCTTGTATTTTAGGTTTTCTTGTATGTTAGGAAGAAAATAAATCTGTGTTGCATTTCATTTTTCTCAAGGAACTGCTTCAATTTCCTTTTAAAAATACAAATTAGCCAATAAATACTGAACCTTATTTGGGCCTTTTAATAATAGAACCCAGATATTTGTGTGCTTTTTCTTTTTAATAATGTAGTGTTATTAATACCAGTGAGGGCACACATAGTGAGCGTATGCAATTGAAGTTTCTATTGTCTGTGGCAGGTCTCTGAAAACAGTCAGCTAATGTTGTAGTAGCATGGCCTTTAGGGTGGTAAAACTAGAATTAGAAGTCCTTGCTTGTTTTGCAGCTGTTAGATGATAAGGACTGTTGTTTACTTGAGAGATACTGAATGTGTGGCAATCTCTGGCCTTTGATTGACTGGAGAATTTGAATTTCCTGTAAGTAAGGTAAAAGATGATGCCCAGAAGGTCAGATTAAAACCTGTTTTCTTCTTTAGTGTTTTCCTTTCCTTTCCTTTCCTTTCCTTTCCTTTCCTTTCCTTTCCTTTCCTTTCCTTTCCTTTCCTTTCCTTTCCTTTCCTTTCCTTTCCTTTCCTTTCCTTTCCTTTCCTTTCCTTTCCTTTCCTTTCCTTTCCTTTCCTTTCCTTTCCTTTCCTTTCCTTTCCTTTCCTTTCCTTTCCTTTCCTTTCCTTTCCTTTCCTTTCCTTTCCTTTCCTTTCCTTTCCTTTCCTTTCCTTTCCTTTCCTTTCCTTTCCTTTCCTTTCCTTTCCTTTCCTTTCCTTTCCTTTCCTTTCCTTTCCTTTCCTTCCCCTTCCCCTTCCCCTTCCCCTTCCCCTTCCCCTTCCCCTTCCCCTTCCCCTTCCCCTTCCCCTTCCCCTTCCCCTTCCCCTTCCCCTTCCCCTTCCCCTTCCCCTTCCCCTTCCCCTTCCCCTTCCCCTTCCCCTTCCCCTTCCCCTTCCCCTTCCCCTTCCCCTTCCCCTTCCCCTTCCCCTTCCCCTTCCCCTTCCCCTTCCCCTTCCCCTTCCCCTTCCCCTCTTCTTTTTCCTTTTCCTTTTAAAGTAATAAAATAATCTTGACGTAGCATTTAATTATAGTTGAAGGTAATTTTCTGCAATGCAACTAGGGCATCCCTGAGCATCAACAGTTTATGTAAGTGAATGGACACAGACAGTTCCATTGAAATCAAAGATTTTTGTTGGGTTATAGTGAATAAAATTAGGGACAAACAGTGTTTGGTTTAAAGGAGAGAAGACGATAGGATCTGTGCTGAAAATACTGCCAACTTAATGTTTGGAAGTGTTCTGTGCCGCATTTGGGGGAATCCTTATGCATTGGACTACTTGGAAGCAAAAACTTAGATGAAAGTAATTCAAAAACAATTAGATCTAATGAGTTATTTGTCAAGGTAATTGCCCAGTTCCATGTAGTTTCAACATAGCTTGTCAAATCGCTGATAGAAGTTTTAAGCAAAAGGGAGGACAGGTGTGAAAAGAGAGAGAAGTCTGGTATTCAGTGCTGCTGTATTTGGCATGTCGTGAGCTGTTTTCATGGGGTCCTCTGCTTTTTGGAAACATGCTTTGATTTAGTAATAGTGAGCTGTTCAGTGACAGTTACACAGCTTTTATTTGCTTAAAGTTTGAAATTTGTTGTTCTGTGCCTACAATGAATGCTGTGCTATACACACAAATATTTGAGGTATCTTTAGTTGTTACTGGTCACGTTTGGTGATCTTGAGCTTTATTTATTTTGTTAGAGTTATATTTAAGTTGGGTTAATCATATACAAGTGACTATCTTGCCTGGATAACATTTCGGAAATGATGCACCTTGCAGAGCTATCACCCCTGTGTAAGCAGCCCGAATTGTAACACATCTGTAGTAAGTGTGTGGATGGTAGGGATGAGCATTCAGGTATCTGAGAGACCAGGAATATGACAAGTTTGCAAAATTTACCACATAATTCGTAACAGAAAGCTTTTTAAATTGTAGTTTGTAACATACGGAGGCATGCCTTTGTTGTATCGTACTCAAGTGAAACACCATTAGCTAAGAGTTAGTTTACAGAATGGGTTCAGTGGTATTAGCAAGGAAAATTTTACGTGCTGAATGAGCTGTATTTCCTCTTGTGCGATTTTGAGTGCCTCTAGCAAGTTACTAGACCTTTTATTATATCTGATTTACAATAGCCTGTTCCAAACCTCAATGAAGAATTTGTTAAAAATTTTTACTCAAGTAAAAACCTGACTGTACTGTCAAATAATTTGTACACTAATATTAATAAGTTCAAATTCATAATTTGAAAGCAATCAAGGCATCTGACTTTACAAATGCTACATCTAAGTTTGCAAACATCCATTACATGTTCAGATAGCCACGGTAGGTCTTACTGATTTGTTTAACAGCGAGTATGTTGGGAAGAAAAGCAAAATGATCTGAGATGAATTCTACTTTTTTTTCCATGAGGAACAGAAGTCACTTAGGCAAAACATTTTGCACGTTAAAATTTAGAAGGTTGTTTGTAATGCAAAACAAATATTTGCCTTCATGTTGGGAAGGAACTTCTGTTTATTTTTTGTTTGTTTGTTTTGCCACAGAGTAAAGCCCTCTCCAGCTGAAGGAGTCAAATCCAATCCATCCAAGAGGCACAGGGACCGTTTGAATGCGGAATTGGATCGCTTGGCAAGCCTTCTGCCTTTCCCTCAAGATGTTATCGCCAAATTGGATAAGTTGTCTGTGCTTAGGCTCAGCGTCAGTTACTTGCGAGCCAAGAGTTTTTTTGATGGTAAGAGTTGGGAATTTATTTGGTTTAGGACTGCCTGTGTAATGCTGCTTGTACTGCAGGTTGTGTTCACTACTGAAGTACTCAAAATCATTAACTTTTCTGTATTTTAGTGGATCATAAAATTGTATGGATATATACGATATTTCTGTATAAAGTAGGCTTTCCAGTTGCTTGAAAAACAAACGTAAGTCCTTAAATTTCATCAGTCTTTCGAAGGTTTGCATTTGGAAGCAATATTGCTCTTAATGAGTCTTCCAGTCCTTTTTCTTAAACTTTCAAAAATGATAAGCTGAGATTTATTATTTACCCCTCTGAAAGTAGCCCTTGTTAAGCCATTACAGTTGAGTAAATATCATATGAGTTCCAATCAGCTGTATGTTTTGCTTAATGGTGCATCAAAAGGATTTCATATTATACTCAATAACAGCTAATGCCTCTTCCCATCGTTTATTTTGGAGGTGACTTCTGAAGAAAGTGGCAAAGTCTTGCCTGTGTTCAAGCCCTGATTAAGGCAGAGCATGAGGCATTAAGATGACAGCTAAGGTTCTCCAGTTGTGTGGGCAGTGTCTACTGACTACAGCTCTAGATAGGGTAGTGCAGCAGTGTTCAGGGCAGTAATAAGGACAGAAGTGCATGTCCTCCTCTACTGCCTCAAAGGTAGCAGAGGAGTGCCACCCCTCTCCTTCGTTATCTGAGTTCTTCTGTAGGGTGAAAAGGGGTGGTTGGCTGCACTGTGTGCATGCTGGTTTCGTCAAAGGCAGGGTTAGCTTAGTTCTTTTCTTTGCTGGAATACATTAGGGAGCTGGTATTTAAATAAAATTGTTCTTTTTGTAATCAGAAGTTTTATAATACTGTACTGAAGATGGAATTACACTGATAGCCACAGATACTATGGATACTTCTTTTTATTATTATTATTATTATTATTACAAAAATAACCTTTGTCCTCATCGGTTAAGGATTTGGTGTTTCAGTGTCTTGATAGTGACTCCATACATAACATGCATAAAAGGACTGAAGAAAGCTAACTTGCCTACAGTGGTTTTACTTTTTACTGCAGGACAACAGAATTCTTTCATTTATTCAGACCAGTTGATTCAGTTTGATCATGCTTGTACATTTATATCCAGTATTTTATTGCTTGACAAATGCATGCAAGTGTATTTATTTCTGGGCACATGTAGGATGGTTTTTAGTATGGGATCTCCTCAAGGCTTGAGTTTGTCAAATTTTATGGTAGCAAACATCCTTAGTTGAAAAAAATATTGCTGGAAATAAGTTTTCTGTTGGCACATCAGTTTCATCACAGTCTTGGTGAGATGTTATTTCACGTTGATTGCAATGGAAGAAATTATTCATCTTGTTGGTGTTCTTTTCCTGAATTGAAAAGGAAGATTCAATCTTAATAACACACTTGAATTTTTATTTTATTTTATTTTTTTGAAAGGAACATTTTGTATTCAGAAATGAATAGAAGATTGCAGCCTTTTTGCCTTATTTGGGTTGGATTGATGATCTCACTTTCACATGTAGTGGAAATGCTTGATTCTGCATTCTGACAATTTGCACTGGAAGGTCCTGGAATAAAGGGGCAAATACTATAATTTCTGTCTAGGAAAATAGTAATTGCATTACTAGTTCTGTGCTGTAAAAAAGCATGCATGAACCTGTAATCTCATTGCACCAAACTTTATTACTTGTTTCTAATTTGAATGTTAAGTCAGCTTTCAGATGCTTAGAATAGTGATGAATAGATAGATATGTGTTATCAGCAGATAAATTGTATATGCATCACAAGTTGCAATTTTAACTACTGTGAATGCAAAGTTGAAGCAAACTAAAACTGTGTTACGGCTTTTAGCATACTGTCAGATGGGGACTTTGCTAATTCTGATAAGAAAAATAAACTTCATGTTGATTGTCTTGTTATATAGTTCCAAATGTCTGACACATGAACCAAATTTTATACCTTCAGATATAGCTTCTATGAAGCTTTCATGTCCTTTTTTTCCCCCTTTTTTTCCTTGGAAAAAGACTTGCTATTTCTTTACATATAAGATTGCAAATGAGATCATTAATCAGTATCAATCTGTAAGTGTTTAAAAGCTAGCATTGATTAAAGATAAACATCAGGAAGCAATCTGAAACAATGACTAATTCACTATTGCGAATAGGAGGAAAATCTTTTTTCCTATTTTAAAGTACTTAAGTAGCACAAAATTTATTTCAGTTGAAATTGACCTTCCAGAAGAGAAAGAAGTATTTTAAAGTATGTAATTAACAAGAACAATAAAAAACCCATCCGCTTCCCTAGGATAATTAGTTTCATGATCTATCTGTACAGTGCTTCTCAAAGAACTGGTTTTTGAAGGCTTGTTTCTTGCTGTTAAAAAATAAGTGAGGAAAGCCTTATAGGATAACTGATAAATGCATGAGTGGGCATAGGTTGTCACCTTGAGTGCCTGATCTGAGCCAGCAGGTCTCCGTTATTAATGTAGCATGCTGAAGTGAAGGGAAACGCTAAATGAATAACAGGATGCAAAGGGGGGTGTGTAAATTCCTGCGGAAAGTAAAATATAAATGTGTAATCATATGATCTTGCTTGAAAGGAAACCCAAGTTTTTGCTGTAACAATAGATATTTTTTCAAAGAAAACACTTGCATTTTTCCAAGTTTAAATAATCCAGAGTGGACGTCTGTTTTGTTAAGGTGGAAGTTTGGGAGGAGATGAAAAAAGGAATTGTTTTATGGAAGACATCTCAAGAAGTTATGTCAACTTGAATAAACGTGCTTCACTGAGATGTCTACAAAATCCTTAGTTCTTACTTTAAAAGCTAAGTGTAAAAGACAAAATGTCTTTCCTTCCCAGGTCTTTAAGACAGTACAAAATTGTCTCCAGAGTTAAAGCCAGATGAGTTTTTCTGTGGTGTCAAGATTGAAATGCAGTAAGCTTCAGTGCACTTAACGTATTCCAGATTCTGGGAAACTGATGTACATTTTTTTTTCCATAACCTTTATAAACATCTTCTGTTAGTAACTGATGATATTCTGCTAAGCAGTTGCACTTGGTTGTTGTAGTTTGTTGTTCAGTTATTCAGTGGCTGCTGCTGAGCCATCCTTCTGTATATTGCCTATCAGCAACACCAGCTCAATGATGCAGAAGTTGTTAATGTGACTGGGTCACTCTCAGGTTAACCTGGTGGTAGGTGACTTTTCCTGCCTGTGTCAGGCACTCTGACAATATGCTAGAATTTGAACATTAAGTTCCCTGTAGTCAAGAAAGAAGTTTTGGTAGGTGCTGAAAATAACCATAGAATTACTTGGGTTGGAAAGTAATGTAGTCCCAAGCGCCTTGCCATGGGCAGGGCTGCCAGCCATGAGATCAGACTGCCCAGGGTCCCATCCAGCCTGGCCTAGAACACCTCCAGGGATAGGATATCCACACTTTCTCTGGGCAGACTTCTGCCAGGTCCTCGCCACTCTGAGTACAGAATTGTCTCCTAGCATCTGATCTAACTCTTCTCTCTTCTAGTTTGAAATTGTTTCCCCTTGTCCTGTTGCTATCAGGCAGTGTATTAAGTCAGTCCCCTCCTGCTCACAAGCTCCCTTCAAATACTGGAATGCCGTAATGAAGTCTCCTCAGAGCCTTCTCTTCTCCAGGCTGAACAAGCTCAGCTCCCTCAGCGTTTTTTCATAGGAGAGGTGCTCCAGCCCTCTAATCATTTTTGTGGCCTTCCTCTGGACTCTCTCTCTGACTGCTCTAGAGATCCTTCTTAGGCTATGAGTCCCAGGTCTGTACACAGTACTCCAGGTGGAACCTCATGAGTGTAGAGAAGAGGGGAACAATCATCTTCCTCTCCCTGGTGGCCACAGTTCTTCTGATGCAGCCCAGGATACTGTTGGCCTTCTGGGCTGTAAGAACGCTGCTGACTCATGTCAACCTTTTCATTCACAAGGACATCCAAATCCTTCTTTGCAGGGCTGGTCTCAATGAGTGCTTCTCCCAGTCTCAACATATACAAAACAATGACTCTCAAGTCTACTTCATCATGAAACTGAAGGTCTCACGTGGCCAGACAAAGCTAAGAAGTGGTTTGGGACAGTGTTGCTTTTCAGCTGTGCTATGCTACCTGCATGTACTAGATAGATTAGCAGTCCTGAAAGTCAAGCAGGTTAGCTTAAATCACTGCTGGAGTATTTATTTTGTGTGTAAGATACTTTCTGCAAGTGGCTTAAGGCAAGCTTGTTATTTTTAAGAGACTGGGATAAATCAGGCAGGTGTTTGCTGACTGTCAGTAAAGAATGACTTTGTATTTGTCCTTGTATTACTTCATTCAGTTTGGATGCTAAGTGCCAATACATTTGTGCATTCAGCGGTGAAAAATGTATAGAGGTAGAAGATGGGAGAAGTGCAAGTTCAGCATCCGGAGCACAACTGGACAATCATTTAGCCTGTGTTCTTTGTGCCTGCTAAAATGGAAAAAGAACACAAACCTTTTACCTTTAGCTGTGGTCCCTACAATGTTGTCGGTTCATCATATAATACCTTACTGCAGCAAGAAAGAATGCATCAAGTGAGTCTTCTCAGGGTTTTTCAGGTAGCTGAAGAGATAAGGGATAAAAAAGAATAAAAGTAGAGTTAGTGTTTTTGCATTCCTTTATTTACATTTTGGGGGATGGATTTTGTTTTTTAAGGTATAATGACAATCGAGGAGAGAAACTGAAGTGAAGAAGCTGTGCTGTATGTGTGTATCGATACATTAGAAACAAAATTTAACATGTTGCTTATTAATTATTCTTTCATCCATTTCATTAGGAATTCCTGTGGTTTAAAGTATGTGGCTGTTTTCTCTTGCCTATTGGATAGTGTTCTGCAATTACAGAAGAAAGTTTCTGTTCAAAATTAGTTCAGGATTGGTTTCTTATGTTGTATGCAAGTGATTCTGGCAAACACAGCAATAACAAAATGCTGAAGAACTTTTTCCAGTAAGTTTGCATTGCCTAATTTTACTTTGTGATATAATTAACACACGTTCTTTGGCATAACATAGCTTAAATTTGCAATGCACCCATTGTCATCACATAAAATATATTCTTTGATATAATGTATTTTTCCTGTAATGCCTGCTGGTCTATCATACTGCATATTCAAGAGAACAGACTGCACGGGGTTTCTGCTTTGAAAAGTATGGCTCAAGATGTACAGTTAAAATGTACAGATGATAAAGGCAGATAATTGAGAATATTTGCAGTATATCTGCAACCTCACAGGTATAGATAACCTTCTCAACAAGTGCTATATTCTCAGAAACAGAAACCTCAAATTACAAAACAACTGATTTAAACTCAACCTCCCAAGGCCAGGATACTGCATCAGGTTTAACCTGACCGGCTTTCATTTCAGATGATTATATTTACTCATTTGTGTAATGCAGATTTCTTCGCGTATGTTTTGAAAGGGCAGCTTCCATTCCATGTTTTGCATCTTATTTGGAAGTTGGAGGAACAAAGAAAAAGGAGGAAAAGTATTATATATATATATATATATATATATGTATGTATGTATATATAGTGCAGTTCTCCTCATCTGCCCCCATCCAAAATTATTACATAAAGTGTACCTTGAGACTGTGTGGGTGTTGCAGTATGAGACTACCATACTATTCAAGTTATTTTCTCTTCCAGACTGCTGTACTTGTCTTCTGTATACCTGTTCCCTGCCCTACCCCAGCCCAGTCCTACTAAGCATTTATGGCTTGTCTGCTACAGGCTATTTTAGCCCGTATTTTACATAACAGAACATAAGTAGGGATTTAGGCTTTGAAGTCCTAAATTCTGATCCTCGCAAACAATGATTAAAGCCATGTAGCTGTGACATCACCTTCAATCCCAGAATGTGTATGTTTTCATTGTTACATACCGATTCTTACCTTGATCAGAGATGTTTTAGGAGTGCTGTGTTGCTAGGCAGGGAATGCAGCTGGGCAGCTCTGTTCTGCCATGCACTGATACAGCTGACATTCAGAACATCCCATAAAGAATATATAGAATGGCAAATTCTTTTTGTATCAGAGAAATCAGATCTTGCAACTTGAGCATGTCTGTAGGATAAAAGGAAGAAACTGGTTGCTAACAGTGATAATAAATGTATTCTTAAACTGTGTTTCTTTTATTTTCTTGAACTGCTGGTACTGAATTATTGGAGTGGTGTTGCCGTGTTCAAACCCCCCCCTTGCTATCTACAACAGAGTGGTTACTGTTAATCATTGTTAGAACTGCCACTGAAGGGAAGGAAAGTAAATACTTATCTCTTCAGCTCTGTCCTATATCTATTTCTCAATCAAAACCGTATGGGAAATCAGTTTAGGAGCCTCTTATGTTCCACAGAATTAATGTTTTCTTAAAAACCCAGTCCCAGTATGAATTTAGCTTGTCTCTGTAGCCCTTGTTAATAGGCGGATTAGTTTTAAGGTACTGCTGTTTGCTTTGCTGTGAATGTGTTGCAGTGAATATTCTGCCTTTTTGCAAGATCGGAGCCTAAAATATAAACTATTCAATGCGAACCAGGTAAATGATCCTGAGACTGACATTATGGTTAGAATGGCATTCAAAACCAAAACAAGTAACAAGGTAAAAATGTATGTCCTCAGGAAGTACTGCAACTTTTCTGACACCATATATTCCAAATCCTATGTTTTGTTTGTTTGTTTGTTTTTGCTAATATTTTTATCTTTTTACACTAACATCTGAAGATGATGAGAGATTTGGAGGGTTTTGTGTTGTTTTTTGTTTGTTTGTTTGTTTTTGTTTTTTAAACTGTGGTAATGAATGAACCCTCCTCCAAATGCAGGCATAATTAGAAGCATAATTAGAGGTAGCACTGGGCTTTCAATATCTGTGTTCTGTGGGCTGCAGTAGAATTTGTGCAAGTACATTTTGCTTGACTGTGACTTTAAAAACAAACAAACAAAAAAATATGTCCTGGCAGTTTAAACTTTAGTATCAATAGTCCAATAATCTCTGAACTCTGAAACAGCTTTAATATGTGCCTTTATAACTCTTTCTCCTGCTTGAACTTGTTAATAGGAGAAATGCTGTAGCTTTTCCTGTTTGACTTTAATATGTGTTCTGATAAGGAAATAAGACTTGCTTGCTTCAGTGAGCTCTGTAGATATTAATTTTTCTAGCTGGTGATGAGATTGTTAACATAACTAAAAAGTTTTTTGTTTGTTGTTCTTAAGTACACAAAGTTTGTGTTCCAGAAGTTCTTTGATAAGAGAAATTAATAGTTAATGAATGATTGCTTTGTGAATTGTTTCAGAAATTCTAACTATGTAACTAGAGGTTGGTTCTAGTTACCAGCACTCAGTTTTTGTAATTGATTTATAAACCCTTTTTAAGAAGATATGAAGCAAGCAAGCAAAATAGCCTATTTCAAGTGCTCTTCACAGCTTTAGATAACATGTTGACAAAAGTTTTCTGGGGAAAACCTCAAGTACTTCCTATACCTTAGTGTGATGATAACTTGTTAAAGTGTATGTTTTAAGAAGATGTTACATTAACCATGAAACTGATTGTAGTTACTCTAGAAACTTAAATGGAGTTAACTGTAAAATCCAGGACGTTTATCTGAAAGTTCTTTAAGAATTTGTAGTTTTGCTGCTTGCCAGCTGTGAAGGAGGGTACACAAAAATAGGAGTTAGTCGCCTTCAGTGATGCATGATAATCTCTGCTTTTAATTGAACAATGAGATGCTCATTTTTTTCCACTGAATAATTGTGTCTTAAAATTCAAGCCATGTGACATTTGAATTGCTCTGTATAGCACATTTTATGCGTGGCATAATATGATGTCTAATAAGCTGAAAGATGTACATACATGGACCCTCAAGACAAATTGTAGTTGATTGCATAAAGTAGGAATTTACTGGAGCAAGTCCATGGTCTGCCTAGTCAAATATTTTGACTCTGGCATCAGACTCCATTGTTCTTTGTTCAACACACGATTCCTGTGGACCAGCACAAGGTACTGGCTTTTCTACTGAAGCATTCAGACGTAGTGCGTTCGTTTTGATTCTTGATGTCTGCATTTGGTTTGAAATTGAAGGATGATGTCCTTTTATTGATTGTGAATATGCAATGTAAATATTTGGTTTATATTTGGAGGAGAAGATAATGGTATCTCCCTATCTTCTTTTTGCTGTGCCATCTGTTGTTTGTGCACTTTTATTAGACAGTGATAAGAAATGTATCAAGACCACTGAGACTGAAGGCTTTTTTTTTTTCTTGACCTATTTAGTTGGGAAACTTTGTAGACAGATGGAACGTGTGTGTGTATGCACATGGTTTTATATTCATATATGTAGATATATATCTGCTGATGCTTAAAAAGGAGAACAATGCAAATATTAATTTCTGGTCAGTATTCTAAACAGGTGGCATAAATGTTAATGTGTTATACCTAGTAATGTGAAAGGAAAAAAAAAATTGCTTTGGTGTGCAACACACCAGAGTTTGCTGGTAGAATGCAATGATTGTGTCCTTCTGTAGGCATCCCTTGATTCCCAAGGTCTTCAGTGTTGTGTCTCATTGTTTTCTTTTTACTGAACTCATGAGCTGTGGTTAGGATAAATGGACTTAGGATGGGCAGAAATCTTGTTGGACCGCTGAGCTCCACATGTTGTGCACAGCAGCATAAAGTTTGTGATGCTTCTCAGGGTTGAGTACCACTGTACCACTGGGGTGGTACAAATGCTGAACAATTCATGTGATACAAACTGAGGGAAGTGGTCAATGGGCTAGAGAGCAGAGTTGCTCTTTGGAGCCCTCAGCAAATCAGAGAGGCAAGCTGACAGGAATGTGTTTCAACAAAGGCACACCCAGTCCTGCATCTTGAGATTAACCTGGTGCAACAGTATGGGTTTAGGACTGTCTAGCTAGAAAGAAGCTTTGCGGAATATGGGGTATCTGGGAGCTCTGGTTGACAACAGTTTGAACAGGTGTTGGTAATGTATGTGTTACCTTGCAGTAAATAAGGCCAGCTGTATCCTGAGCTGTGTTAGCAAGAGACTGGTCAGCAGATCCAGCCAAGTGTTTTTTGCCTTTTATTTGCAACTTTAGACAACATGTGATGTACTGGGTACAATTTTAAACTTCCTAAAACAAGGTACACTGATTAGAGCAAGCCCATTAGAATGCAGTCTATATAGATAAGGAGCCGAAATATTTTGTGTGTGAGGAGAGGCTGAAAGATCTAGGTTTGTTCAGTCTTCAGAAGAGAAAGCTAGTTGGAGATCTTAATGTCACTGTAAGCTGACTACTTAATGGGTGTGTATAGTGGAAGCAGATTCTTATCAGAAATGTACAGTAGCAGGACAAGTAATGGTTATAGGTTACAACATGGGAAGTTCACATATAGGAAGTTGCAGCTAAGGATATTCGGGAAATAGTGTTCAACATGAGGGTAATCAGACATGGGAATTAATTGCCCTTGGAGACATGAAAATTCCATTTTTATTGGGTCCATTGACCTTGATGGTGAAATAAGTTGGGAATAAGTCTTGTGTCACAAGCAGAAGACTGTTTTTAGCTGGAAGGGAAGCAAACCTCCAGAAGTTCACTTGATTTCCCTGCCATGCTTCAGGCATTCAGAAAAGTCTTCTGTTAGATTTTGGTAGATTTTGAGTTGGTGTTAAAAGATGTCATCTCATTTGGTAGAATGTTTGCTTTTGCCTCAATATAAATAAGGAGGTATTTCTGTTAGAATTGCTTAATTGTTATGGCCCGTATAAAGCAAGGATTGATCTTGAATAGTGTAGTAAAGCAACCTTCCAAACTCACCTCCATGCCCTTTTAAAACAGTCATAGCAAAACTCAACATCATATTTGCTAGTAGAATAATTGAGCTGTCTGACTACATAGTATGATATGAAATATAATTGACCATTTCTTTTTATTCAGTTGAAAGCACACAGGAATTCCCCAGGCAAAGTTCTATGAGATTTCAATCAAGCCATCAAGTGGATGAAGCTTAAACTGATGTATTGCTTCCATATTCAGTACTTATTAATGTTTTAAAAAAAAAGAAAAAAGAAAAAAAAAAGATGGAAGTTATACACTGTGTGCCAGGTCCAAGGTCCAAAAAGGATTATTAGTGTACAAAACTTAGAAAGCAGATACTAAAAAGGCTTTTTTAGCTGAGTTCAATCATTTGTTACAGAATTTGGAATTTAATTAAAAATACATAACATCTGTTCTGCTGTCATTTTCTACTTAAGTGATGCATCAAAAGTGTAATGAATGATTATTTTAAAACAAAGTAAAATATCTGATTAGCTTTAGGGATATAAGCTTTTCATTTTTCCAAAGCATGAGGCGGGAAGAGGGGGATGGGGGTGAGGGAGGGGGGAAGTGAGAGGAGAAGTAAACCTTTAAGATTTAAAGGTGCAAAAATACAAAGATGTGATAGACAGGTACTTCTGTGCATCTAGGCTCATTTTTCCATTGATCTAATTCCAGAAGGAAGTAAATCACTGCTTTGTCTTTGATTCTACATCTCTCACATCTAATAATTTAGCAAGCTTTTTTTCTTTTCCTTTTTTGTGGCTAAAGCATTGTCATATGAATAAACCTAGTGGTAAGTTGCAGGCATACATCTCCATTTGGTGTGTGTGTTGGTTTTTTTTCCTGTACAACCAAGGAAGATGTACCCAGACAAGTAATTGAATGGGAAATACATCAGAAGAAATGTGTCTATCAGAATATGGTTTGGGTGATTCAGCAGGTGACTCCTCTTTGTGATAGTAACGGAACAAGAGTTCATTGCCTCCAAGTGTTGAAACCACAAGCAGTATATGGTTTGGTGTGTGGTTGTTAAACTTCAAAGCTCAAGTGAGAGCTGATGTATTTGAATAACTGCTTATTTCCTGCAATTTACTTTTCTGTTTTAAAGTAATTGATAAAAGCAAAATAAAGAAGTTCTATTCCATATAGGTGTTTTTTAATAAATAAATAGTAACTGATTTATCAGAGGCTTGTTAGGGTGGAATGGTTAGGTCATGTTTGGACTCGATGATCTTTAAGGTTTTTTTCCAACTTGAGTGATTCTATAATTATAACTAAATTTCTGACATCAGGTGACCAGTTGCAGTTGGCTAGCCATAAAAGCACTGCATGCTAATTGCTGTTCCGCTACTTTATAGGAATGTTATTTGTAGCCATCATGAGAGTTGTTTTTACTCAGCTATTTCATTTGCTCAGGCTCTAATTTAAGTGGAGGAAAATAAGTACTGATGCATTAGAGGCTTAGAAATGCCTTGACAGGGTTTATCAATGACCCTCTTAGACAAGGACCACAACAACTTATTCCTAATCCTGTACTGTAGCCTGTCTGCATTTTCGCTGCTCCTCAAAAATGGCTGCTTGCCTTTCTGCACCCAATAAATCTCATTCTTTCTTCCAGTTTGGGAGTGCAATAAAAAGTGTTCTAAACAAGAAGCATGAACATGTTTACAGGCTTTAATGGGATGAGATTGTACTACGTAGTGTTGTGGCAGCTTCAGATCTTATTATTTTATTTTTATTTTTTTCCCAACTCCACAGATAAAATAATTTTGAAGCATCTCACATACCAGTGTGGATACATCTGCCTTAGTTAGTGCAAGTGTTTGTGTGAACAAAGACTAAGTGTTCCAAAGGCAATCACTGAATTCTCCTTTTTGGAGGTAGATGCTTATTGACTTAGTATGATGTTTTTAGAGTGATTAATTAGCATGGCGTGAAATAAGTTCAGCATCACTCAGTCACTTCAGAAAAAACATGTTCAACTTAGTTGTTGATTTTCCTTCTACTTAAGAAAACATAGCAGTGTGTTAAGTACCACTTTGTGGCATCTGAAAATATGTCCCCCTTTTGTAAGGGAGATAAACACTTAACGTTCTACACTGTTACTCATTCTTTTAAAAAGCAATATGAATAAAGCAAGAAAGTTGTGTTTTTTTGTTTTGTTTTTTGTTTTTTTTAGTAATGATTTTAATGATTTTAACACCTGTCTAATTCGACAGTTCAGGGCTTGCTAAGTTGTGTTTTGGGAACGATGCAGAAGAAAATGTATTATGAAAATTGAGGAAAATTATATGCAGGTTAAATTTCAAGTTCTTAGGTTGTAAGTTTTAAAAACTGTTTTTTTATATCTTTGTAGCATTAGGAAAATGTTTTAGAATCGAGTGACCCCTTTATGTAAAGGGCTTTTAAAACTTATTTTTTCAGCCCTAAAAAGTTGAGCCATGTTTAAGAATGCAAAGCTACTACTGAAGCTTTTAAGAGAAACATTTACTGTATGTGAGTGTAATATTGTAGGGAGAATAATAGAGTTACTCCCCTTTATGTTTTGGAAAGCATTTTGCTCTGTGGACACAGCAGGCATTTTTGCGTAAGTCAGCTGAATTGTTTAACATTATATGCTCTGTAATATAAGAAAAACTGTCTTGATTCACTGCCCTTCTTTTGATAGTTTAAATAGAGGAATAGGATATAACGTAAGGTGTTGAAAATAGAATTAGTTATGAAAATAGGGGGAAAAAGTCATTGCTGTTGCTTATAACTTTCCAATTGCGTTTAGTCTGTCTTGTGTACTTCGAAGATATTTTAAAACCAGCACTTAAACATTGAACTTGCTTCATATCTGAAGAGCAGAATAAGTAGTTGTTTCTCTGAAACCATAGCAGAAGGAAAAAAGGTCATTAGACAGTTTCAGTTGATAAAGTGTTTCCGTTACTATTTTAACCTTTTTGTAGTAGCGATACAAGAAGAAATGTTGATTGATAATTGGAAAAAGAGAAAACTGTGGCTGACTATGCAGACTTTTGGCTACAATGTTATGCAAGGTGGTTTCCTTCTCAGACAATTTCTGTTTCCCACAGTAGTGGGAGCATACTAAAGGAAAAAACAAGAGACCTCATGTTTTGCTATACAGGCCAACTAATGGGTAACTTTCCTAAATAATAAAATGCCTTTTTTTTTTTTTTTTTTTTTTTTTAAACAAAAGAATAAATATCTGGGAGAACACAAGTGTATACATGTGTACACAAATAGATTGTTCTTCACCAAATAGATTTGTGCTGCCTCTTTGTAAAATGTGACTAAGTATGTGTTCAGAATCAAAATCTAGAGCAGTTTCAAGAAGTACTGAGTGTGTGTTGCGGCAGGTAGCAGTGCTGAGGGAGTGCCTCGCATCATGAAATGCATTTCTTTTCTGGAGCAGGTGGGTTCATATGAGTCTGCCATGTTTGTATATGAAGGTACGGTCAAATTTCTAACGCCACTCCAAGTTTTGACCGTATATTGGGATATCGTGTCTGTGCAACAATATCCATATGTTACTCATCTCTCTTGACACTGGTCATTTACTTCTCACTTTTGTCCCTTGTAACCCAAACCCTATTTCAGATTTTTCTTTTTCTAATTCATTATCATTGTTACTAGAATCTTTGGTGCTGACAAAGACATCTGAAAGGCCATTACCTTTTAGAGATAAGCTCTCTTAAAGTTAAGGCAGTATGGAAAATATCTGAAATGCAAAAATGAGAACAGACTATCCAGTGTCTGCTGATTGCCTATTTTTTGCTGCTTTCTGTATGAGGTTTGGTATCTGACAGTTAGCAACCAGTCTGGTAAGAAAGGACTGAGAAGACCCTCTGTCTCTTGTAGCCTTTTACCTTATTACTTTTCCAGTTTATACTTGTAAGTGTTCCATGCAGGAATGTAGCCATGTTTTATTTTTTGCCTCTTCTCTCTCAGTGAGTATACATGTAGGTTTAAGTGTCATCAGTGGGAATGAATGGGGGGAGGGAAATAAGGTGGAAGAGGATATATTCAAATTATATACTAATGGATATTTGCAGTGAAAATATACTTAAGTTGAATTGTTCAGTAATCATTACTACTTTAGACCCATCTCAGAACAACAAGGCCTTTGCAGTCTTTCAGTGCTGTTCAAAATCATGTGCTACTGAAAACTGCATGATGTCTTCTCTGTGTGAGATCATCTGGGAGAAAGAGCCATCTCCCATTAATTTGGTAATGGCCCCCAAGCTTACAGATGCTGTCTTTCTTAAAGTGGGTTGCATTTCTTTCAGGATGAAAATGAAGCATTGGAATTTACACTCTATGTAAATACTTCCATACTTGAGGTATGTCTCAAATATTCAGAAGATTTTTTGGCTGCATTAGCAAACTCCATGCCCACAGCGTTATTAAACTTCAAATTAGAGCCACATTGACCTAAACAGAAAGTTCAAGAGAATTTCAGAGGAATTGCTTCAAATTTTTTTTCTTCCTTTCCCCAAACTATGCCTTCTACCAGCATGCCTTATCACCCGCCCAGATGGCATCTAGGTAGGTCTTTGTCTTTCCCTAGATGGAATTCCATTCTGTACAGTGCTGTTTACTGACTTCTTATGTCATGACCAGAATTTTTCCTTTCTGTTTACTTCCATCAGAGATAGGAGTCTGTAGATGGTATGAGGACCACTCTTAAGGCGCATCAAGAATTTGAACTCCAAGTTTGAGACTTAAAATGAGGACTGTACCACAGGGTGCTTGTAGGCACACTACAGGCCTCTCTATTGGTACATGGAAGGATCTCTGGAAAGATAAAGTGCTGCTTGCAACACCGGAGGTCCGGGGTTCGAATCCCCCCTGTGGCGCAAGTGGTAGAAGTGCTGCTCTGCTACACAGAAAGGCTCAAATCCCGGGAGTTGGACTCGATGATCTCTAAGATCCCTTCCAATTTGCACGATACTGTGATACTGTGATAAGCAGTCAAGCTTATCACGTTCAATGTCACCACCATGAAATGATCCTGGAGAGTTACATCTCCCTTATTTAGAAACTTAATGCCTAACAGAGAGTGTAGCTTATTTGGCAGCATCTGTAAGGTGTCTAGGGAATTGCTTGTTCCGTATTTTGATAGCTTTATGTTTTTCTTTGCAGTGTCATTATTGTAATCAGTAGAAACCAAATCACTGAAACTGTAATGGCATTTCACTAAATGCTGCTTAAAAAAAAAAAAAAAAGAAGAAAACAAAAAAAAACCAACAACGATAAACCAAGAGAATTAAAATTCCTTAAGATGGTATATTTATAGTATTAAGACACATATTAATGCTACAAACTTTTTTCCTCTCAAGACATTTATAATAACCATAATGGATTTACACTTAAATTATGTTTGCTTGCTTTCCAGTAATTAAAAACTAATCTCAAAATCTGGTAAATTAACAGCCAGTGCAGTAAGTTTGTGTAACATTGCTGCAGCATTGCTTTTTCCATATATTTCTCTGAAATTAAATGTTTGTCTCCTTTCTGAAAAATGTGATAATGAACCATTAACTTTGGATTTAAATTTAAAATTGGTTTTAACTGTCATCTCACTTTAGCACTTTGTAGAGGTATATTACCTATTTAAGATAAACAAAGCTAGAAGATGCAAATTGCTTCCAGGAAACAGGTTGAGTGTCAAGTATTTTGTCATTTGAATTTGTTCTGCAAAACTGGCAGCTTTATATTTATATATGTATAGTTAGCATATTACTGCTAAATGTTGGAATGAAATAGTAGATTTTTTTTGGCACTGGAATCTAAGGATGGAAATGCTGTTTGGCACATAAAAGCAAACAGTTCAGTTACTACAGTACTAACTAGACTAAACACCCGTAGTTCCTCTTCTGGTTATTAAGAAGTGTGTTATTGAACTCTATCTAGGCTTATTTGTAATTCATCCTTGAATTAAGCCAAGTTAAATTGGCAAATTAAGTTAAATAGTGTTATGTTTGGGAAGGAAAATATTTGTAGTTTTCGCAGCCTTTCATGCATGAAGAGTGGGAAAACAAATCTGGTACTACAGACGCTACTTTTAGTAACTTTTTTTCATTGCTAAAACTACAATTCGTCTAAAAAAGTTCATAGTAATGTAATAATTAAAAAAAAAAAAAAAAAACAACAAAAAAAACATCATCTAGAATGCCAAGCTCTCTTGAAGAAAGAATATTGTTCAATCTCTTAAAAGAAACACACTAAACTGCCAAGAATTTTGTTTCAGATGTTCTGGATATGCTTTGTGCAAACAGACCATGACTTTCCCACAGGTTGTTTTAGCTTTGTACAGGTCAGTATCTTTTTCTGCCTGCATACTAGCATAATCACCATCAGCATTATGCCTTTTTAATGCCCTTTTGCACTTGTGCAGGATTCTTGAGAGAGCAGATTTGTTATCAAATCTGTTGTCAACTTGTTTCAACTGTCTGGGTAATTTACACATGTATGCACCACAGATCTGGAGACAAATACTCATTTTCACTCTTTGTAAATTGGTAAATCATATAAATCACTAACCTTTCTCACCCCCTTGCCATATTTACGGGGTTGTTTGGGGTTGGGTTTTTTTTGTTTTTTTGTTTTTTTATTTTTTTTTTTAATTGAGCGTGTTTGTTTCATCAAGACTAAGAAATGGAGCTGCTTATGGAATGTTAACGTTTATGGAGAAAAGATATTGGTAATCTTCTCTCTTTGATAGATGATGAGTTCAGGGACTTCAAATTTTTAGCCAGCGGATTTGCAGATATCATCTAACATCCATGGAGGGAGCTTGCAAAATCAGGGGGGTTGCAGTTGATGTTTCTAAGTATGTTCTACTAAACTTGATTCAGGCTTCTGGCTTGCATTAGCTGTTGAGCTTTGGAGAAATGGCTGAAGCTTGGGTGGCTTTGAATGTTCAGTTGCAGCATCCTACTGTTGACAATATTAAGGAAGTACTATTGTTTTTTCTTTACGTGAATACCATATGCTATCAACTACTGTAGCTTAAAGGCATATACATCCCTCGCTAAAGCTCTCCAGGTTGTAGAACTAGTAATACACACTTCCAGATGGGAAAGAAAGGACTGAGGGTAGTGTTGGATTACTTTCTTATCTTCACAAGTCAACTCTTTCAGTTCTCTGAGACTCCGAATTTGCTTATTATTTCTTGTGTTGTTATACTATGAGAATGAGATTCCCTCAACTTTATATGGATTTGGAATGCAGATACATCAAACTGAAACTACAGTAGTTTTTAGTGTCTAATTAGGCTGTATTACATAGGCTTATTCTTGCTTTCTAATATTGTATTCTATGTATTCTATGCCAGTTGAAACTGGCATTATGAAACATTCAATTCCTTTTATACTTTTTTTTTTTTTTTCCCATTTTAGCAAATATAATTTAATGGAAATAGAAGAAACAAATTCAAACATATGAAAATGATTTGTGATAAATATTAGAGTAAGCTGGGTAAAGGTAATGGAATACAAGATTTGTTTCCTTTGATGTTGTATACCAACGCTGTCCCTGATGGCAGGCTGTTATACATGGATGCCATGTCACACATGCAAATGAAGAAAAAAGGTTGTGTACTTTGTGTTTTTTAAGCTGTTGGACATAAATAGAACTTTGCAGATTTATGAAACTCAATCTGAAACATATTTGTATGTAAATGCTACTAAGCTCTTCTAAGAACTTTTCATCTCTGTTGGAGAAGTAGAAGCATTCTTCTATTTCCTTTTATAAATTTATGTAATAAATTGTCTAGTAAAGATCAAGTCATTGAATTTTGGTTGGCAGTTGTAAGTTCTTTATTTATTTTATAGTAACAGTGATGTCAGAGACAGCATACAGTGCATACCGAGAGGCATACAGCTCTCAGTGAAGATTCTAATGTTTGCTGGTCCCATGAGCTGTACTGTAAGGTCAAGGTGATAAAGCTGCAGTATTTGCTGTGCTCAGAGTCATCCAGTATTAATTTCTATAAAACACCTCACAGCAGCAGTATGTTTTTGGGGAAAAAATCTAATACCAGAATATGGTGTAATTTACAAGCACAAATTAAAAGTCTTGATGAGCTTGGGATCTTCCTGATCAAAGGCCAGGAATGCAGAAAGGAAGTGGTGCTGCTATCATTAAAGCTTTTTCTCTGAGCCCTCAAGAGTTCAGTATCATTTTGTACTATGTCGCCTGAGCATTTTCCTCACTACCACATTAAGAATAATGATAAGTTGTCAGTCTGTTTTATCAAAACTAATCTTTAATCAGGTAGACTCACTTTAGCATTCAAACAAGTGTCTTAAATTATAGACTTGTGGGTAAAACTTGGTTCCTGTTAGTGGATTAAACAAAGATGGTGAATACTTCCAGCTTGTACACAATATATGTTTTCGCATTAATGACAACTTTCAAATGAATATACTTAGAAATATTAGTAATTCAAAAGCCCTTGTAAAGCAGCTGGATCCAGAAACACAAAATTATGAACCGAATATTTAAATGTATTTTTACACATTTTTTTTTTTTTTTTCCCATTGTATTTTAATTGTTTATGCAAAGTGCATGCATTTCTGGAATTGCATTTTTTCCTGTCCAATACAGTGGACAGAAATAGTTAATATGAATCTTTTTACCTGAGGAGCAATTGCTTTGAGATCACTTGACAGGCGTTTTGGGGGAGGAACTGTTCAACTACTAGAAGTGCTTTTGCTTTTCTTCCTGGCAAAATCCCAAATCTTGCAAGCATGTGGAACAATTTAGCAAAAAATACGTAATTATCAAACAGATCTGTCTTTGCCACCTTGAACATTATTTCTTGTGGCAGGATAAGTGAAACCTCATGTTTAGATTTAATTTCATTTGATCTTCTGCTGTATTGGCAGGAGATTACAAAAAAATAAAAAAAGGGGAAAAAAAAAAAAAAGACAGATGGCACTATTAAAATATGAGTTGATTTGAGCTTACTCTAATAAGAATCCAAGTATTCTTGGTAAGACATGGCACAAACTTCTAACTGAAAATTTATACCAAAGAAACCAAAACACACTTATCTTAGTAAGGCCCTGAACTATCAATGTAAAAACAAACTTAATATCATGCAGGTGTTCACAAGCACATGTATGCACATTATGGCACTTAAAATAAAGCTGAAATGAAATTTTGGCTCTTAGGTTGTTTCTGTTTTTCTTTGTGGGGGCTCAATACAGTGAACGCTAATTCTCCATTACAGTTTGCGTTCTGTGGGTAGCTATCCTTACCAATGTTATTGCCTTATCTTTAAAGAACACTTTTACTGCATGACAAATATGCTGTCATATTTAATTCAGTATGCTCCTGGTTAAATGACTTCCAATTTTTGCTAATTACTTTAAGTCCTTTCAAAGATGAGTTTTCTGGTTTTAGCTTATGCATTTCTCATAAAAACAGCTATAACATTGCTGAATGGCTCTTTTGGCTCGAACTGGATGTGGGACTGGTCTTGTCTCCTGTGGTTAGTGCCCCAGCTGGGAACCTGCCTTCTAATTTCAACTTTCAAATTTAGGAAACCTTTTTTTTTTTTTTTTTTTTTTTTTTTTATTCTTCTGTGTAGATCCAAAATTTTCAACAGGAACGATGATACGTATTACTTCAACTTGGACTTATTTCTACAGTAGTCAAAGAAGGGATTGGGATTCATCTGTAGTAAAGTGGGGGTTATGAAACTTCACCGTTTTATATACAGACACTGAAAAATGGGATAGATAATTTCCTCCACAGATGTATGTATGTATATGTAATGTACGTTGCTCTGAAATTGATGCCTCCTATTTATGTTACAAAAAGTAAAACAGGTACAAAAAGCATAATTATTTGATGGAACAAATTCTCAAGCACAGAACATGTTTTTTTTGGTGTGGTCACCACCATTAACTATATATTTTCACCAGTAATTAATAAAAATCTGCATTCTGCTCTTATAAAAAAAAAAAAGAAAAAAAAAAAAAGAAAAAGAAAAAGAAAAAGCCCAAACCCACCAAAACTGCACCAGTGGAAGCGACCAAGTTTTACAGCTGCTATGATGACATCATTGATAGGAAAATGTTGCCCACACAATCCTTTCATTTCCAAAACAGATGGAAGTCAGAAGTTCCGTAAGTCAAACTATACAACGGATATGGGAGAATGGTTCAGCCAAAACTGGCAGTGTAGTCTGTGGTCTTCAAACTGGAATGAGGTGGGGTGTAATCAAGTTTCAGGAGAAAGATTGTTATCTTCTCTGGCCTAACTCTGGAAGTTTGAATCAGTGTAGTCAGCAGGGTAATGTAGTGATCAGAGTTGATAGTTCGTTTGGGTTCTAGAAAACCCAGAAGGATTGCTGTGCTGGTATCCACTGTTTGATCTCCGCAAACATTCAGCAAGTGTCAATGAATGTCAATGGGTGAAGTTTTTTCCACATGGGCAAATTAAATTTCTCCCCTTTTCACCCCTTTGCCTCATACAAACTTCCATGTCAGAGGTTGTTCTGTCAGGCTGCTCGTCTGCTGCCACCATGGTAACAAAATGTCACTGAATGTAGGTGGGAAGGTTCAACATCTATCTACTGCTATATGACCAACGTATGCCTCAGATGCTGTGGACCAACACAATAAAACAGGAGGCATTACTTTCAGAGTAGCCCTTGTGCAAGTAAATGTGTGTGTATATATGTGTATTTGGAGCTGAGAGTTCAGTGTGCTGCAAGACTATGCGGGTGCCTTCTCAGCTCCATAGCAAGGTGCCATTCTAGAAAGGTCCATTGTGCTGGCAGATTCTCACAGTAAGTTATATTTCTAAATAGTTTTAAATAAATAAATAAAACCCTATGCAAGTCCATGCAGGTTGTATAGTTCTTACGAAGAATGAAACTTAGACAAGAAACTGAAAACTTGTTCTAGAAATCAGAGATAGGATCTCATCCTTTGTTCTTGTGTGGTTGGCCTTCAGGGCAATCTACTTGAGGCAGGAGCTTTCTTTGTTTATGTGAATCACTGAGGCAATTAAATGTGATGCTTAACGAATACTGTTCAAGTATCTGTCTTGACTTCACAGGCAGTGTATTAACAGTGATTTCTGCCTAGATTCATCAGGCCATTTTATTGATACTAATTTGATGTTTTGACAAAGATGAGTATTGCTTCAATTTGGAATTAAAGTACTGAGATAATTAGTTGTCATTGGTATAATATATGCTACTAAAGGGCGTGGAATTAGTGGGGAGAGCATCTAAAATGGACTGCTTATTTCAATCATCAGTAAAACTCTGGGTCAAGTTTTAAATCTTAAGATTATAAAAGCTTTCAAAGTATTTTTTAAGGCAAAAAAGAGTTTTGTGTATTGGAACTGGTGAAGGGTCTGGTACGTTACCTAGCAAACTGAACTGCTGTGTTATTTTTGCTATGGCTGCCTTCACATGCTTCCTTCTCAGTTCTTCATGCAATTCCTGCTCAAAATGTTGCTTTTCTGGAAAGCCAGAGTATAAGTTGTCTGGCAGCATAGTGTGTGTTAAAACTGATAGTATAATTTTATTATACATTATATATTTTATTTCTCTCTCTCTATTGTTAGAATATGTGAAGAAGCCTTACAAAACTTAGGTCTATGATTTGTCTGTGTTTTTATTTTTATCGGTCCACTTCTGTCTGGGAAGGGAGGTCTTTCCATATCTGTTCTAGGGCAGCCTTTGCAGGCCTTACATCTCTGTGGGGAAGAGCAGGTGACATGAGGCAAAGGGCCTGTTTGCCTCAGTTCCTCCTCATGGAATTCAGCCGCTCAGTTGCAGGTGTCCTTTGCTCAGGGCTCCTCACCTCCATCTCCTTCCCTCTTCCTCAGGACCATGATGGATAAGACCTAGTTTTCTGCTGATGTGGCAGCCTAACCCTTAACAGCAACAAGCTATTTAGCACATGCTAATGATAATTCCACTTTCTAAAACTTGGTCAAAAAAACCCACAGCTTTCTGTCCTGTGAATACCTTTCAATCACATGGTGTTAACTCATAGAACTTTCATATGAGGCACTATAATCTCTCTCTAAGGTTCAAATTTTAGAATCTGCCTGACCTTCTGGATCTTTCCTGTATTTATCCTTACGGCACTGCTGTAGTCAGAGGTGCTCTGATTCTTGTTTTCTAGTTAAGGAAATGAAGCATGTGGTGCCTGTATAACTTCCACCACGTTGCACAGGAAGGCTCTGTCAGAGCCATAAACCCATCCAGCCTCTCAACTTCTTAACATATTTATGATAAATTCCTCTTTTTCATCAGCCTGTCTTCTCTCATTTATATGCACATGCACACACGCTTGTCAAGAGTATATGATATGGATATACTCCTGTACAAACTTTAACAGCAGCATTACAGCATCTGTAATCGTGTGAAAAATGCACTGCAGATAAATACACAGAAAACCTGTACAAACCAGAAGATTTTCTACTCTTCATTACCTTTCTCATTTTTTGAAACTTACTTAAACTGCCTTAAAATGCTGTCTTAAGATTGGAAAAAGAGAGTTTTGGAAGCCTCACCTTTCTGTTGCAGGTAAAACATCACCATGTAAGGATGTTTAACTACTTAATCAGTGATGTTGCTCCAGCACAGCAATGGAATCCAGTATCTTATCAGCATTTTGGTTTAGGAAGTTGCTGTATGTGGACTCTTCTCGAATACACTGGGAAGGCAAGGTGTGCTCCTGCCCAGCTGCCTGCCAGTACCTGTTCAGTTTTCATTCAGGGAGAGAGCTTCAGGTTCACTCCTAATTGGCTTCTTGCAGGTTAGAAAAGAACATGAGGGAGTGCAGAAGTGTTTTAATGGAGGCTTTCCCATATTTCAGGTGTTGGAAAGCAGGAGTTTATGGCTTTATTTTTCCTGCTGTGTGGTATTTACGCAGTGTAGTTACGCACTTGACAGAACAATGGCTTCTCAGTACAACCAACTATTAAAATGTGTCTCTTATTTTTAATGAGTTTTATAGTAGCTCAGTAAACATGTAACTGCTTATAATAAAACAGCAAATAAGTTATGAACAGGTTCACCTAATGCAACTTCAGGACCTTTCAAAATGTTGTTTTGCATTTGTATGAAGTCTTTCTGCAGATATGCCATTCAATTAAATTATTTAAATGATATAACATTTGGAGGAAAATCTTATTTCATAGACAGTAGGGTGCATACTGTATGTATTCAAGTACAGGGTATGAAAACTAAACTAAAAACAGAAAATATTAATGTAACAGTATTCCTGGATAAGAAGATTTACAAGCAGAGAGCATACAGAAAGGTTTTGAAACCCCGTGAAAGGTTCTTCTGCTTCTGTTTGTTGTTTATCTTGGTAAATTTTATCAAGCATCAGTGTATTTTTATATATAAAACAGTAAGCTTACTGGCTCACGAATAATCTTGTGATCTAAAACTGTAATTTCTGGGAAATTCACAGCTCCCTTTGAGTCTTGTCCAGTGAAATTTGATAGAAGTTTAGACATGAAAAAGAGATGACAGTCTTGCCAACTTTTTGTCTCTTATGATTTATAACTCTAAGCGTTAGAAATATATCCTTGTCCTAGATCTGGAAATCAAGTAGCACTGGTCTGAACTCACAGAGGTGTCAGTTTTGAAAGGGCAAGCAACAGACTTCCTTAAGTTAAAAATAGCTTTTGTGATAAATTGTTTAAGCCTAGTGTTTGATCACATATAAATGGAAAAATTAATGGACTTTTTTTGTCTAATGAGGGGCACCTGAGGTCATTTTAAAATTACATTAGTTTTGTTAATTTAATCTGAAATATCACAAACGTGAAAACTGTAACACTTTACATTGAAGAAAATGTCATGTACTGCCTTTATTCCTCACGTGTATTGATTAGATATTGATTATAGTGAAGAGAGCATTTTAGACTCCTGCAGCGATTCGAGTAATGTGTGTTGCTTTTTCGCTCTTCTGTTGTTGAGTGTAAAATATGTATGAAGACTTGTCTGAAGGGTAAGTGCAGAGGCCCCTTGGGAATTTCTGTAGCTGTACATTTAGTAATTTCAGTGCAACACTGGCAAAATATTTACTGTTTTTGTTGTTGTTTCCTATGTTTGTTTTCATCGATGTTTTACAGAACATTTGAGGGCAATTCTTAGCACTGGAATCTTTATTCTGCTAATACTAAAAGTATAAATGATTCTGTTTAGCGTAGCAAAAACATACAGATTTATTTTAATAATTGCTTTAGTTGCAACCCCTAAATGTTCCTCTTGTGTTCAGGCACTTTTAGTGCTGCATTCAGAGAGAGATATATATACTAACCTTCCTAGTATAGGCATTTCATAGTAAGCACTACATTTCTTCTTCCCTTAAAGAATATTTGTTGTTGCCTCAGATGTCCTCACAGATGGCTAGACTTGTGCTCTGTCTGCTGTATCTGATTGTACAACTGATGAGTATGCATCTTACTTGGGTTGAACTGTGGTTTAACTGGAAAGTTCTGGATGACTGAAAACTCAGAAGTGCACATGTACTGTTGTCATTGAAGCAGTTGATTTGCGGTAGCAAATAACTCTAGTTTGTGACACTAGCACAAAATCTGACTTGCAGGCTAGAAATGTGTGATTTCTAGAGGTTTGTGCACATTAGTAGGCAGTCTGTATCTATACCACAGCTGGTGTAACAGTGGGATATTCACAGACTCTGGACTCATTGTCCTCTTACTTTTCTGTTTCTTTCTTTTTTTTTTTTTTTCTTTTTTTCCGCTCTCACTTCATTTCTCTCGTTTGAACTTGTTTTAGTATACATGCTTTTCCCCTTCAGTCTCCTTTTCCTTCACCAGCCATAACCTAATAAAACTTGTTTGAAAGTGTTCACAGTGACATAGTTTATCCTCTTGTGGTAGTTGCCTCATGGTTTGCGTCTCTCTTGAGCTAGGAATGATTTCCTGGGGGCTAGATGAAGAAATATGTCTCCCGTGGCTCATAGGTTCTTTCGGTAGTTTATCCTAACTTTGTGGACATTTTTACATGTCTTGAAATTAGCTTAAGATAATTAAGAAATTAGCTTAAGCAAAGCACAGCATCCTCTGAGTTTGAGGATTTTCTGTCACCATTTTATTTTATTTTTTTTTAACTTGAATTTGAACTTTGTTATGGAAATATCAAAATATATACAGCTCCTGAGTGTTTTATTGGTGTTTTCCTGTTTTAAGATGTATCCTTTGAAAATTTAGTCCATTATTGCATTAATCATAGAATCACAGAATCACCAAGGCTTGAAAAGAGCTCCAAGATTCATGTGTGTAAGAGGAAAAAGATGCTCTGACACCAGTCACACCCAGATGTGCAATGTCAACTTCATTTTACTTATGTTTATAAAATGTGGTAATTTAGCTTTCATGGCTACTTTTGTTATTTGTTCTTTGCATATACTGGTCTTGTTTGTGTCGGAACTATTATTTTTTTTTAGTGATGTATTTTCGTTTTATTGTTTTGATATTAATGGAAAATACATGTTATTATCCATCAGGTTTTCTATAATTTATAAACTGAACTGTATATTGTAATGCAATTTACCAGGAAGACATGAATTTCCCCTTTATTTTTAAGAAATGAAAAGGCTGATAGGTATAAAAATATTTATCAGACTTTTGGATTTAATTGCTAGTAGATGAAAGAATAATTGGAAGTGAATATATCAGTATTAGGCAGGATTTCTGCAAGATTCAACATCCATAAATATTCCGAATGAGGATGCTGCTTCAAAAACTTGGTTGTGTGAAGTCTCTCGTGGCAGAAGAGCAAGAGCCATCCAAACAAATAAATGACAAAGTGTTATTGTATTTATAGCGTAATTATAAATTTAAGTGACTTTGAGCTATTGGAATTTCTGCGAAGGAAACAAGATAAATTGTCTACCATATGTTGCTTTGTACTTTTTCCTCCCCAGTTCTGTGGAGTAAATAGTTGATAAGCTGTTAGCAGGATATAAATAAACAATATAAAGCTAGCTTGAAAATTATTTAGGATTTGTAAATGAAGGAGTAGGAAATGCAAATTTTAAGTATGTGGCATTTAAGTTTGTAAAATACTGAAAACATTTCCTTCTGAAGTAACATGTTTTACTTGTATCTTCAGCCTAGGCAGGTGATCTGCTTTCTTCGTGTAACATAACTACAACTTCAGAGACAAAAGTATGATAATTCTGAATTGTGCTTTTCTTAAATTTTTAAGTACAGAGCAGTCCTGAGCGTGTTGGTTTTATTAATAAAATCTGCAATGTACATTCTGTAGTATAAACATAGTTCTGTACAAAATACACAAACAGTGAATCTTCATAAAGACAATCTTTAACTGCATAGTTTTTTCTTTTTATTACTTAATAACTTGTAAACAATTTCCTTTTATGGTTTCAGATACAGTGGATGCAAAATATTTCATATAATATTAAGTAATGGAGGCTCAGTTGCAAATGTTGTGCATAGGTACATGGTTAGAGAATATTTTCGGTCTGTTAAAATGGATCTTCAGTCAACAGTTTAGCATATGTTAATGATTTAGGCAGAAGTTTAATATTAAACTCAGTTTTCTCAGTAGTGCTCTACGAGCCTTTAGAAATGTCTTGTTTTGGTCAGTGAACTTTGTGCGGGAAGTTAGTATTTGTTACTGAAGCGGGTAAGACCACCCCCCTCATGAGAACTGTTGTTTGTTAAAGTAATCTAGAGCAGGCTAGCTGAATTTATATTTCTACTGGAGAGGTTGTGAAACAGTCTAAATTGGCTCTGACCACAAACTTTGACCTGTTTGGCCTAATTGTGGGAACTATGCCAAAATTTGATACAAACCAGTTCTGGGAAGCTCTTAAAGATTAAATTCCAGAACTGCATAACTGATGTGCTAATGATATGCTTGTGATATTGGGCGAGTGTTACTTCAATACAGTTAGAGACTTGAGCAGATCATTCACCTAAACTGCAAAATTATCTCCATACAGATTTGAGTGATCATTTGCATTTCAGTGTTATTATTTATTATTATTACTTATTATTATTTATTATTACTTATTTTTTTTTAATCTATGATGCTTTATTATGCTTTCTGATGCTATGCAAGAATGCTTTAAAAAAAATAAAAATAATAAAGTTAAGTATTTTCAAGCTTTAAGAAAAACGCTGAAAGAGAACACAGTTTGACTGAATTTAGTATTGCCAATGTGATGAGACACACTGCTGGCAGCGCTCATCTTTTGTACTCTTGCCAGATAACAGAATATTATTTAAGACAGTAGTGTTGGTAAAGGTAGTGTTGTCATGCTTGCCCTGTGACAGAGCTGCAATCCTCTGCTGTTGTAACTGCTTGTAAACAGAATAAGAGATATCTGTTTCCAGAATTCCTGCTTGAAGGTGCTCAAGTGTTCCAGCACTGGCTACAACATGGTCATTCATTTTTGTAATCTAAACTCAGCAGAATATGGGAGATGGGACTTCAAAGTAGCTAACTCTCAAGTGAGGAAATAACGCAAGTTCTCTCTGAGAACAGAACTGACTGCCCGGAAGGAAGAGAATATCAGTTGTAGATTCCAGATGCCAGATAAAAACCCTAGAGTTCAAGTGTTTGAAAGTAGAAAAAAGCCTTTTTCATCCCCTTCTTGGTCTTCTGTTGAAGGATCATCAGCATCAAGTTGAAATGAAATGATGTCAGACCATTTATTTATTTAATTAAATCACTGTTCTTATGTTCTTTACTATCTTCTGTTGCTAGGAGTTAAGATTATTGTGTTACATAATATTTTCTGCTACTTTGTTGATCACTGTTCACAGTGTAGCTATGGTTTCATAGACTGCTGGTTGATTCAGAATACTGCTTAGAACTCATGTAGTGTTGTATGTATTCCAAAGCAGTTTTTCATACTGGATGTTATTCCCTGAAAAGAAGGGAGACTGTTTAATACTTGTTTCTCTTAAATAATAGATATAATAGAATAGATTATAGATAGAATATAATAATAGAATAATTATTCTATTATAAATTAAATATGGCTTTTGGCAGTAATTAGAACTGAATTGCTTGAACTCTCCATCCGACCTGAAGCATCTATGTCAGAGATTATTTTTTCCCACATATTGCTTGTATACTACATTTCTGTAGGAATCTCAAAGCACCAAAATTAAAGGTGTTTTTTTTGTTTGTGTAGTTTTTTGTTTGTTTGTTTGTTTTTGTTTTGAGAAATGGTAAAAATGAATAGTAAATTCTACTACCTGTAATTCCAATTTTTGTTTTGTCTTGCTTTGGTTTTTTTGGTATGTGAAACTGGCTTTTTCTCATGCCAGCTAAGTTCTTTTTTTTTTTTTTTTTTCCTCCCCAGTAAATGGCATTTACCTTTTAGAGTATGGGAATCAAATTTGTGAAAACCAGGGAAGAACACCTGCAACATATGCACTTCAATTTGATAACACTTCATTGATTTTGACCGTAATGATTAAAAACTTACGGTAAACAACATACCCTTTCCTCATGAAGTCTTCGAAAGTGTGGATGTTTTAGAGCGTCATAGTGAGGCATCTTCAAAGTCTCAAACTGTGAAGTCCCCTGTGGTGTGTTTTCTTCACCCTTTCTTTGGGAGTTCAGGGAGCCCATGCTGTGATAGGGTGGCTACTAGTAGCCACGGACATGCCTGCAATTTCTCTATCAGAAGAGAAATTTAATGGAATGCGTTTATCAAGATGTACTCTTCTAATGATCTATATAGCTGTGCTTCTCCATCCTTTTTTTTTTTTTTCTTTTTCTTTTTAATCTTGTATTCTCTGCAGCTGTTTATCCATGTTCTGATTTCTGCAAAAGGCTTAGGTTCCAGTTCATCATTCATGTGTAGCTGACATGTAACTGTGTGCATGCCTTGCCAGCAGTTGTGAATCTAGCCACAACAGTGTATAGACAATATTGTATATTGGCCCTATAGCTCTGTGAATTGATTCTGATTCAAAGCAGAACATTAGGTACATTAGGTAACCTTCAGTAATTTCTCCCCCTCATTTATTATTTTCACTTGTTAAAGTTGGTATAACTGTGTATAGTGTTTTTTCAGAATGGCAGGCATGGTTATGTATCTCTATATGAAACTTCTAAAGCTTCTGAATAAGCTTACAATGTAAATTAATAATATAATAGATTTTCTTTTGCCAGAGGTTTTCAGGGGGGTTTTAGTAAATGTTCTGTATGTATTTTTAAAATAAAGCAGAGGAAGAAATATTACTCTTTCAACTACTTGTGCGAAAAAATAATTTGCAATTTTAACTCTGTGTGGCCTATTATAGGGCTTTTTTTCTATCTAGTAGGGAGAAGAACATTAAGGATTTAATTTCAGACATAAATTCCTGCCTCATTAATCAGTTACTGTTTTGGTTTTTTTTAGAACACATTTTTCCTCTGCAGTGCCTTTGAGGGATATTTTAATGAAAAATGTCTGCCTTGAATGTTGTGAGTTGTAGTGATAGCTTAAAGAAAACAAACCTGAAAGGCATAATTTATCTTTCAGATAATGTGCTTAGTGTAAAATTTCATTGAACGTATTTGAAAAGTGAATAGGAGTTCTTTATTCTTGTAGGTTTCTTTATTAACTTTCTGTGAAGCTGAAATTGAAGAGTTTCTTTAAACAGGTTGAAAAATCATTTGGAATTTAGGGTGACTACCTCATCTTTGAGATAAACATTGCTATCTTACAGCAGTGCAGTTGCTTTTATTAATTGTCCATGTTTTGCAGCTTAGCTTTCTTTTTTCCTTAGCTTTAAAGTAAGGGCTTAAGGTATAATTACTCATAGTTTTAAGCTGTCTGCACATTACAAACCAATTAGAATAATTTTAAATTTGGAAACTTGCGGGTTCTTTTGTTTTTATTTGACAGTGGCTATTGTTTTTTGTGTGTGTTTTTGTTTTGTTTTGTTTTTTTCCTTTTTAGAACTATCTAAGTATGTAACTTCTGAGTTATGTATCTGGTTCTCCTTTGTAGTGTTTGGAATGATTCTATGGCTGGATGACCAGACTGGTAGATGAGGGAAAGTCTGTTGATGTAGTCTACCTAGACTTCAGCAAAGCTTTTGACATGGTCACTCACAGTATTCTCCTGGGGAAACTGGCTTCCTGTGGCCTGTACAGGTATACCCTCCTTTGGGTAAGGAACTGGATAGAGGGCCTTGCCCAGCGGGTAGTGGTTAGTGGAGTTAAGTCCAGCTGGTGACCCGTTACAAGTGATGCCCCCCAGGGGTTGGTACTGGGGTCCATTTTGTTTAATATTTTTAATGATGACCTAGATGAGGGGATTGAGCATACCCTCAGTAAATTTGCAGATGATGCCCAGTTGGGAGGTGATGTTGATCTGCCTGAAGGTAGGGAGGCTCTTCAGAGGGATCTGGATAGGCTGGATCACTGGGCTGAGGTGAATGGGATGAGGTTCAACAAGGCCAAGTACTGGGTCCTTCTGCAGCACAGAAGAGGTTTAGATTAGACATAAGAAGGAGCTATTTCTCTCAGAGAGTGGTCAGACACAGGAATGGCTGCCCAGGGAGGAGGTGGAGTCGCCGTCTCTGGCAGTGTTCAAGTGGCATCTGGATAAGGAGTTACGAGAGAGGTGGCTTAGTGGTTTCTTGTAGCAACAGTAATGGGAGGAGAGTTGGACTAGATGATCTTGTAGGTCCTTTCCAACCTTGTGATTCTATAATTATTTACCCATTACTTTTGTTGTTTTTGTTTTTGTTTTTTGTTTGTTTTGTTATGTGAATTACAGTTATTTGTGGTTTAGTTGAAATTTGAGTGTTTGGTTAATTATTTAAACTGTTAAAATTTAAGTCTGATAGGAAAAAAGGGGAAAAGCCCTTATTTTTGTCTTTGTAATAGTGAAGTGTAATGGCAGCTTTCTTAACGATTTCTTTAACATATAATATGCGTGTATGGTTCCTGCATGTCTCCTGAATGGAGCTTCAGATTTAGAGCAGGCTGTTACTTGAGGTACCGTAGATTTCTGAAATCAGATTAGTGAAATTGTTTGTAATCTAATTTTAAAGGGGGATTATTGTTAGTCTGTCTGAGATGGTTGTATGGAAACAAAAATGTCCTGTATAAAGAAGAGTGACAAACTGCGAGGATACCTTGTAGTATGAAGGAGAAAAGAAAAAAAAAAAAAAAAAAAAAAAAGTAATTAGATTTTGATTGAGTTCACATTCTGTTGTGAAAATGTTATAGAATCTATGTGGGCTATCTTTAAAAGTGATAAAAAAAATCTTGACATTAAAATAGAGGTCTTCTGTTAGATTGACTTCATAATCATTTTTAAAATATGTTTTTTTCTTACACAAAGTTGCATGAATTTCTGCTGAGCCTTCCAAAGATCACCCAGACATTTTTCTTTCTTTTTTTAATAGTTGCATTAAAATCTTCAAACTCTACAAGGCTAGAAAGAAATGGCATTCAGGAAAACAGAAAAGCAAAACTTGGAGAGGGGATGCAGATCCTGGAAGGAGAGCTCTTATTGCAGGTATGTTTTGCAGTGGATCTATTATGCATCCATTTAAATTAGCAAGTCAAAGTGTATGAAATACAGTGATACAATATTAGGTCCAAATGAAACTCAAGAAATGCCTAAGATAAGCATTCCAATGTTTTAATTAATTTCACAAAATATATTTTACTGTAACCTTCAACTCCATTTGAAATGCGTTCCTAATCTATCTTGTATGAGCATCTTCCCCACTGACAGAATTGTCAAATTATTAGCTTGATCAGAAGCATCAATTTACTTAGAAAAAAATAAATTTGAATGTTCAGAAGGTGGAATGAAAACAGCTCCCAAGAATCTTGCAAAACATTTACTGTAAATTTAATGCTAATGAAAATGTTTTCCCAACCAACTGAAGAAGGTAGGATGTGAATGTACTTTTCTAAATTTTTTAAACTATGAAAAAGGTAGTTTTTAGAGGTAAGCATCTTATATAAATTATCTAAAAAGACACAGTTACATTGGAGTCATCTGATTGTTTAACATGAACTGTTGTTATTTTCTGTGACTGCTAAGATATTCTGTGTTGGAAGTCCTTAAACAAAAGGCTTTCCATTGTGAAGAGATTGCGTATTTGTTACTATGAATTCTAACCATGTGGGAATTTTACGCTTCAAAAAGTCATTCATGAGAATAAAGAAGTAGGTAGGCTTTTCTTAGGGAATGTAAGAAGCAAGTGATGAAGGTGGGAATTACCTAGAAGATATGGAATATCCCTAAATAATTGCAACTGTCTTGTCTTCTGCCTAAGCTCAGGAGCTTTTTCATCACTTTTGTTTCCATATACTGCTGACGAGGAATGTTTCCTTGTTATTCTCTACTTTTTGCACAGGTGGCATGAATATATACTATATTGTTCATTGCTCACTGCCTTTTTTTTTTTTTTCTTTTTTTTGTTTGTTTGTTTGTTTCTTATTCAAACAGAAAATTGAGATATCTTTACTTTCCAAGATATAACTTTTTCTTACCAATACAACATGTGGTAGAAGTAGAGATCAATTACGTCAGTGTGCTTTCCTTAAAATTACTATCAATTATTTCGAAGTCTTAATTTAGATGTGTAGCCTTGTATGATAGCCAAGTGGAATTTCCAGCTGCTAAGAATTTTTTAAAACACCTTAATGAACAATTTTGCAGTTGCTTTTGTAGTTAGGGGTAATGAGAGTGTTTTTGGAGATTATATTTTTCCTTATACAATCCTCTGAAATAATAAAATCAATTAGAAATCTCATTATAACTCTAGGGGTAATTATTTTGGGATTAGATTTTGCTAAAAACTCCATGAAAATCAGTACTGGGTTTATTGATATACAGTGGACACCTGCATATTTTAAGAAACTTCCAGCAATGTTTTGTTGTAGGCATCTGGGTGAAAAGAAAAGAAAAAAAAAAATTGTATTTTTTCACAGGATTTTTGGCTTAAGTAAGGTATCTGATTTTTGCAGTAACAGCCTCAAAATGAACTGTCTGACAGAGCCACTATAAAATGTGATTGAATTGCAGGTAAAGGAACCATTTTTCACTGACTGCGTGAAGAAGAATCTTTCTTTGTCTTTGAACGAAACAGAGCAGAATAAGTAATTTTAACATGTGGCACAGGGTTAGACACTGTACAGTTCACAGAAGTTTTATATCAACCACTTGAGGTGAAATCCATTGCAAAGTAGGTCAGTGGAGGGCACAAGCACCTGCCGTTGCAGTTTTCCTACTCCTTTGGGATTGGTATGAACTTTATCGAACTCAAGGATTTTATGTAACTGTTCTGAGACACTTTGAACCTCAAGATGTCTTGGATTGGCTTCTCTGTTTCAGACTTTTTTTTATAAGTTAATACTGTTTTGAGATTTAATTCACTAAGCTGAAATAAGGAGGTTTTAAAAAGCTTGTGATGATGAATGGTAGGTTAAGAAGAGTCTACAAATTAAATTGGAGCATTTCTCAGAAATTTTATTCATTGCCATCAGATGTACTTTACACAGAATTCACCAGTCCTTTAATCAGTTAACCTATCTTAATTAGAACAAGAAATAATAAAACCATATCCCTACAAAATACAGAAAAGCAGCTGTGGTGGTTACCATAGTATGGTGCCACAGGGGTTAATGATTATGGACAAATAACGCTGTTTCAAAAGAAAAATATACTATTATGTTGTTACAGTAACAAATAGAATATTTTTCACTTACTTTACATTTTCTAATAGTTACAATAATTTTGCATAATGAGGAGTTTAATTTATTTATTTATTTTGAGTATGCTGGCCAAATTCAACTTTGAATGCAGCTGAGGAAATTAAGTGGCACAACATACTTAATTCAGTCCCTCGAGACGGCCTTTTGTTAAATCTTGACTGAAATCCATAGAAGTAAATCAGCACCTTTCAGATGAGCTGCCAAGTCACAAATGTTCTGTTTGCTATCACAACAATTGCCATGAACCATATTGATTTGGAGTTCAGATAAATGTCCTTTGCGTGACTTTGAACAAGGAGCCACTCAGTCTGCTTCTACATGGAGGGGGAAATCTCTTCAAAAACATTGTTTGCTTGCAACAGTCAGCTTGTGCAGAGGTCTTCTATTTTAAGTAAGCTATAAAATGTTTGTTGGGCTATATAGGGGCTCTTGATCACTTGATTTCCTGTCCACTTAGGACTGTCTGTGCTATGAATAGAAGAGATTTTGGGAATCAGTCTGTGATGTTGCTCCCTTTTGTACTGCAGACTTTTGAATGTCCTGAAGGCTTGAACTGTGCAAGCATTGTGAATGGGGGTTGTTACTAGATAAGCCTGTAGTCCTTCTTGCTGCTACTGCCCCTCAGCTCCTACAATCAGGAGTAAACAAGTCATCAACAAGTTTTTGCTTCTCTCCTGACTCATTTCCTGGAATTTTCCAGAAGGTTTTTCTTCCTCAGATGCGGTTTTCTTTATTGCATCATGTGTACTTTAGAGAGAGGTGATGACGAATCCTTCTGTTTAGGCTGTAAGATAATGATATGTTTTTGCATTTTTCACAACTTATTGTGAGACTAGGGTATAGGTAAAATTAGAGCCACAATTATTAGCTGGAAAGTTGTCTCTGAAGTTAACATATTGATATATTTCCTTCCCAGGCATTAAATGGCTTTGTATTAGTTGTGACAGCAGATGCTTTGGTTTTCTACGTCTCATCTACCATCCAAGACTACCTGGGTTTCCAACAAGTAAGATTTTGTTGTTTTTTCTTTTTTTGTTTCAGAAATTTTGGTTAGTTTCTGAGTGCACCAGTGTTTAGGGTCTGATTGTGTGATAAAATTCACAGTCAGGTATTCTGAGTTGAAACTGTGTTACTTTTTTATCAACTCGTGTAGCCAAAATAGAATCTCAAGCCAAGCACAACAGGAATATCATTTCCAAAGTTAAGTTAGGCAAGATAGGAAATTTTCACACTTAATTAGTCTTTACTGGAACAACTGTTTGAAATTTATACTGTGGTGTTACCCAGTTTATGATGCTGAATGAGACATAATTCAGTGGGAAGGTAATTATTTTAATGGAAACCTTTCCTATAAAATTAAAGCCATATGCTCTGAGGCTTTTTTAAGAATTTATTCAGAGATCTTAGTAATTTTTGGTTTTTTAGTTCACTGTTCTCTCCATTCCTTCCCACTCATTTATTTATTAATTTTAAACAGGCATTTGTTAATTATAACTTATCATGAAGATCACTTATGGCCTTGCAAACCATGTACCACAATAGTAAAGGCCAAGATCCAGAGATCACATTATGTATGGAATGCAGCTCCTGAGATCAGTTTATGTTAAGCTGTACTGGTTCTTATCTCTGAGTGGGAGTTAGGTAGATCAGTGAACAGATTGATCCAAAGATGGTCCACTGGTGCTGGCTTTGGCAATCCCTGCCCCTTTCTTCTTCCCGTATACAGAATTCCCTTTAGCCAGTAGCCCTTTTCTGAGTGAGACTGGAGACTGCACTTGAATCCCTGAGTATTACATAGATGACAGCAGGTAAATCTAGCTTAATAATAAATACACTGGTACATAAACTGAATCATTTTCTGCTGTGACATCAGATTTTTTTTTTAAATGTGCTGAATTACAAATGACCTTCTCATTCAACCACAAGCTACATCTCTGCAAAATACGTTTATGTTTGCTGTGCTTCTGTGGTGAAATATTTCCACATCTGTAGTTATCAGTTTATATCTATTTTCACATCTGTTGGTTACTGGACAATGATAAATTCCACTGATGCCTAAAAATAGAGTAAAACTCTACTTGGTCTACAAGTTTAGCTAACCGATAAGCGTTTGTAGAATGTTTGTGTAAAAGAAAATATTCCAAGCAAAACATTATTATTATTTAAGTTACAGAGTGTTTCAGTGTTGGAAAATGAAGAAGAATGCTTGGAAAAAGAAGTTATGTATAAAATTTGTATAGTAGTGCCAATAAATCATATACATGATTTAGAAGTCTTGAAGGTCTAAAAATTTGCATTTCTGGCAATCTTTTCTGGAAAATATTGATTCTTCTTTGAAATTTATCAAGGCAGAATTTGAGTTCTACCTTTGCCAACTCATCTTAATTTCCTTAGATCTATGTTTTATTTTAAAATATTTCATGTTTATGTAATGGCAGGATTTTTTATTTATGTAGAAAACTAGCAGAATGATTTCTCTCAGTTGACTTAAATTTCTATTGAATACTGTGGGTGGAATTTTCCCCCTTAATTACGGATGTCTTTTCCCCCTTAATTGCTTTCAACAATTGATCCTGGATGTTGTAACTTTGTTATTTAGATAAACTCCTAACAATGCAAATGGTGGCGATACAAGAGCTTAATAATTACAGATTTTAATGCATTCTTAAGGACTGATAAGGCTTTGAACTCATGTTCAAAATCTGCTTGTCTTAGTTTTGGAAGTTCTATGGTCTTCAGTGACTTTTGTATTCCTGGAGCACATAGAATGGGCTAGGTCAAAGAACCAGCTGGCAAGTATTTTATTTATCAGTATGTTGGATGAAATGATCTAAACAAAACATAACCGTTTTGGGCTTCTTAGATAAAAGCAAGATTAAAAACAAGCAAACAAAAAAGCCCATGAAAATGTTTTGTTTGTTTCTTTGGTGGTTGGTTTTTGTTGTTTTTTTTGTTATTGTAAGGTAATAGTTTTATTATTATTTTACATGTTTGCAGTCACAGGCATGACTGATTACTTCTCTGTGCTGCTAAAAAGCATTTCATGAAGTTTTCCTATATGCATGCAAATGTATGATTTTATTCCTGAGCAAAGATTATTCTGTTTTGCCATTAACAATGTTGACAACAAGACAACTTCCGTCACATTGTCAGTGAAGTTTTATATTCTTCTTTCTTTCCTTCCTTCCTCCTTTTTGTATGTAGTCTGATATTATACACCAGAGTGTATTTGAATTGATTCACACTGAAGACAGACCTGAGTTTCAACGTCAGCTACACTGGGCATTAAATCCTGCCCAGTCTGCAGATTCTGGACCAAGTGTGCAAGGTGAGAACAGCTAACTTTCATGTTAGTGTATCAGATTAATTTTCTAAAAGATCCTTTTGCATGAGCAAAGGAAGGAATAACGACTTTCATATTTACTTGAATTTTATGGGTATTTCAGCCAATAATATGAAAGCACTCCTTTGGCATTTTAAGTAAGCACTACTATTTATAACACAGCATCACAAACATACTAATTTTGCTCTACACTGAAATGCTTTAATTTGGAGCGAGAATGACTGAATGTCTCATTTGATTTACTGATCATGGAAAATAGTAAGTCAGTTAATCCTACATTTTTGTGTTGCAAACAGTGAGAACTGGGCGATTTATTTTGGTGATTTAATAAATGCGGAAAGTTGTGGTGTTTTTTTTTTTTTTCTTCTTTGAGGTATAACTGAGCATGAACGTACTTAATCTCTCTATGAATGGGAATGTGATTTTTCTGCAGTAGTGTTCTCCCTTTTACATCTGCTATTCCTGATAACAGATTACAACACCAAATTTATTAGCTTAAGATGGCCAGCAAACAATCAACTGTGACAGATTCTTAAAGCACTTCAGGCTGGTAGATACATTCCATGACTAATACTAGTTAAAGTGTTACGGTGCTATGGAGTAGTGCTTTCCTGGTTGTGGAAAAGTTTTGCTAATCCACCTCTGTTACTATGCTACATGCGCTACTATGTAAATCACTGCTTCTCTTGGGAATGAAAGATGATATAGATGAGCCTTTATGACCAAGAATTATGTAGAATCATAGAATCACCCAGGTTGGAAAAGACCTTGAAGATCATCAAGTCAATCGCAGATGTATATAGGTTTTAGATTGCCAAATGTTATCATGACTGATCCTTCTGTGACTTGCAATATTGGGAAACCATTGAGGAAGATTATGTTGCATCCAGATCAGAACAGAGATGGTTTTATAGCTATCTACGTGCCATATTATAAGTGTTAGTCTGCCTGATAATGACAACTAACTGTTGAGACAATTGTAATACCTCATTTTGCACAACAGTTGTTTAAACATATATGTTACTGTTTGATTATAGTTTTTTTTTAATCCAGAAAAAAAGTTGTTGTTTTAATAAATTAAGAGTTCCAAATTGCTTTAAGAACAGTTAACGATTATCCATTTACTGCTTTATAGTTGAGAAAGGTAACAAATTGACAGAGAAATCTTAAAAACAAACAAACAAAAACAACAATAACAAAAAACACCAAAAAATCCCCGGCTGATTCTGTTTGTTTGGCACACAGCTCAGCATATTTCAGTTTCTCATTTGGTGGACAACGCTTACATTATCAGTACACTAAATCCAATGGAAAACATTCTATGCAATTAATTAATATTGCAATTTAGTGTAGGAAACAGCTGCGGCCACTCAGAAGTTATGTTTTTATGTGGTGGTATTCTATTTACCTCAGTGTGAAAAGGTGGCATTTGAATATTATGATACCAGGCTGACTTGGCATCAGATTTTACTGAGCAATAGAAGTATTGCAAATGCTGAGCAGGATTATAAACAATAGTATGTTTTGTACCTCGTGTTACTAGCTTATTAAAAGCTGCTGAATTATTTTCATGCCTCAAATAGTGCAGAGTGTTTGGATGTTGAGGATTTTTAAACTGAATTTAGATTCATACAAAGGATAAATGCAATGATCATAAGGATCCACCCATTTTTGTAAATTTTAATCTGCTTCCTTTTAAATGCATCCAGCAAACATTATGTAGATATTTATAGATATGTTATAATTGGGCTCAGGCTTAATCACGGATTCCAGTCTCAGTCTGGGAACTAATTATGCTCCAGTTAGCCTAGACTGGTCGCTTCTCAGTGCTCTGGTATGCTGCTAGACCATGGGTTTCCTCATCTGTTTCTGGGCTTCCCAGACACTCTTCCCAACCCTGGATCAGAGAAGTTTGCAAGATTCTGATTTTTTTTCAGTCCTAAATATCTGCTTCAGGGCATCAACTTTATCAAAGGGGCTGTAGTCTTTCTGCCTTACTAGCTGTCAGCTTTCTCAGTTGTAGTTCGTCCTGCTGGAGTAAAATTCTGACAATAGCAATGGGACACAAATACTAGGAATACTTGGAAGAAAAGATATTTTTGGGGCTTACTTACTGCATGCTGATACTTGAAATATCAGTGAGTTCAGTGCATTAACTATTGAGAGAAAACCTTAACTAATATGTTTACAGAGATCCTCAAGGGGATCAGAGTTGGTATTTTTGAAAAATGAGCTGAAATTTATCGACTTTTTCTTGTCCCTTTTTCATTATCCTTGCTTGCTTCTTTGGAGAGCATCTGACTCATTTCAGCACCTCTTGGAGAAACAATTCCTCAGATAAAAAAAGTGTTGAAAATTCTCACTTGCAATTAAGCAATTAAAAAAGAAAAAATGAAACATAAAAAAATCTGCAGCAGTAGGGTATAAGGAAGTGAGTTTGCTTTACTTGCTGAGAACTGCCCATGTGACAGAGGAATTTGGTGGGTTTTTTTGTTTGTTTGTTTTTTTCCAATATCAAAGTTAGGTGGCAACCAACCTGAATCTGAATGTCCTTATCTGTAGGATCAGTTCAGCTCATAATAATGGCTTTGGCTAACATACCATTCTGTTGATGGCTGAAATTCCACAGTTTCCCCCATCATATGTTTTATCAACTATCATCAACAAGGCTCTTTTTTTCCTCTACAACTTGAGGTCTGTTCATCAAAAATTGAGCTTGCACAGTTGTTCTTCTAAGAAAAAAATGAAGTCTCATAGTGCTGTTGTCTGGTGAGCTGGGTGACTCAGCATTCCTGTTAGATCTATACAGCCTTTAGTTTGCAAGGCCTCTTGCTTGAGCATGTCAACGATATCATGCGTCTCCAATTCAGTCACTTGAGTTAAGAAGAGATTAAACTGAATGGGCAGTTAGTCCTGAGGGATCTGTCATTGTACCAAAAACGTATCCTATCTGTAAACTTTTCCAGCTGCTCAAAAGACAGAATTGTGTTTCAGAGAGCACAGTTTGGTGGGTGAACAAGTGTCATACAATCTCAGATTCTACCTCAAAGTCTAGAAGGTCAATTCAGGATCTTTCTGCAGTAGTGGTGTTTGTACATGCACGGTAAACAGTTCTCTCAGAGCATGTGGGCTAATTTAAAAATCACAGAGATATAGCGCTCTTAAAGCAATGCTTAACACTGTGTTTTGTTTTGTTTTGTTTTTTTTTTCTTGAATTCTAAATGTTTATGAATTACTCAAGAATGAGCTTTTTAAAAACTTTTTAAATTTTAATATGTATTGTAAACAAGGTTGCTTTGCTAAATTTGCTTTGAGTAGACTTGCTCTGGTGTCTCTATGTGGCTTCATGCAGAACATATGTATTCTATCAGTAGTTTATTGATCTACCTTCTGTTTCTACTTTATATTCCAAATGTTTAAGTCTGTTTCCTAAATGCCACTTGGCAGCACATGCTTAACCTAAAGTGGCAGAAGACTTATCAGGTTGTTAATCTTACTGGTTAATCATGTAATTGTGTCTTTTTATTATTATTATTATTATTATTATTATTATTATTATTATTATTTTAAGCAGAAGAATTCCAAATTCTGGAGCTTTGGAACAGACACTATGACATTTTGTTGATTGGCACCACCCAGAAGAAATATTTCCACTGTTTAGTTGTGAAATACTACTAATTTTATTTATTTATTTGGCATCTAGTACAAAAGGTGCTCAAGTTGATTTATTGTAGTAATTTTCTAAAGTTGCCTTTTCATTTATTGCTCCCAACAGCTTTCATCTGAGTGTCTGGAGAGCAATGGCTTCACAGCTTTTGAAATGCTATACTGAGCTTTTGAATAATCACTTCTTAAGAGTTACTGTTACTGAATGCCTGCTTCACCGTGGAAGATCTACCATTATAGCAATGGGTCTATATTCTCTGGCAGATTTGCTCTCTGCAAGTGATTCAGAATCTATGTTGCCAATTAAAATGTGGGGTTTTGTTTGTTTTCTGGGTTATTAATTTTAAATTGTATGCAGTTTTAAAATACTGTAACCTTTAAAGTGTAATCCAGTTAGAAGAACTGATATATAACCTAGTGCTGTAATTGATATAAGTTCTGAGGATGTTTCCAGTTTACATTGTTCTTGCTCAGGTCATGACCTAAGGCTTTGTTTATGAGGCGGAAGATGATTTGTTATAGATAGCCTTCACTAGGTGTTCTTCTAAAAATAATCATTATAAATAATCCTTTCCTGTAGGAGATAATGGCTTTTCACAGCCAGCAAACTATTATAACCCAGACCAACTTCCTCCAGAGAATTCTTCCTTTATGGAAAGGAATTTCATCTGCAGATTACGATGTCTCCTGGATAACTCATCTGGGTTTCTGGTGAGTTTGGAGTTACGTAAAAGCTTCCACATGTGCTTGAATCTACATTGTGCCTACAACATGTATATCATCCTTATTTTAGTTAGTAACAAGTAAAGACTGTATTTCTGGGTTCCCATTTAACATGTTGCAACTAGGGGCAAATTCTGCCTTTTCTCATGGCTTAGAATCATAGAATTGTAGAATGACATATTGGAAAGGACCTGCAAGATCATCTAGTCCAACCATCCTTCCATTACCATTGCTACAACAAACCACTAAACTGTATCTCGTAGCTCCTCATCTTTTGGTACAATATGGCTTAGTTTTCTATGTAAAGTATGAGTAATTTTTTGTGGAACACAGTATGGTTTGTGGATTTCAAACCACCACAAAGATTATTTCAGTTGAGTATCTTGAAATGAAAGGGATTATAGAGTTACAGTAGTCAACAGAACTACAGTTTTCCTTTACTGCACTTGCTCTTTCTTTTTTCTGTATAAGCTTTGTTTTCAATACTGTGGCTTTAAAATAAATATATAGTATGAGTTTATGATCATAGTGACTTTGTACAAGTAAAATTGTTTATATAAGATTTTTGCAGTTGTACATAATTACATATAATATGCTAATGACTGAAATAAAAGAAAAATTACGTTAGTTGCACATATGTATCATACCATATTCATTTGAAATTTAAAATTCCCAAAGGACATTTGCTTTCCTATGTATTTATTTCACAAAACATCCTTCCTGCTAGTTCTTTTTCCAGTAAGTATATTAATTCATATATCTTTAAGTTGTATGTTAAGAGAAATAACAACAGTACTCAGTATTTACTAACTTCAGTCTATGCCGTGCTACAAATATTGAATCTGATGAGTCTCAAAAAAAAACAAAACACAACACCTAAGTATATATTTTACTTAGTAACAGAGATATCTGCATCTTAAATATCTCCAACCTGTAATAATTTCTTTTTCATAATTCTAAGGCTATGAATTTTCAAGGACGATTAAAGTTTCTCCATGGACAAAACAAGAAAGGGAAGGATGGTGCTGCATTGTCTCCTCAGCTGGCTCTGTTTGCAGTAGCTACTCCTCTGCAACCACCTTCCATACTTGAGATACGGACTAAGAATTTCATCTTCAGAACAAAGCACAAACTGGATTTCACACCTACAGGCTGTGATGCAAAGTAAGTAAATTATTCTGTGTAGCATTCCCCCATTTGCTGATGAGTTTCAAGTATGGGTCTAAAGTACAAAGCTAGTTAATATTTCAGTCAATACTGAGTTAGAATCTGTTATGGTTTTTTTTTTTCAGCTCTGATAGTACATGGAGAAGTAAAGTTTACTTGGTGTGCTTTCTGGAAAGGCTTGTTTCATCTGGTTAAAGCCTGGTTTTAGAAATGATAGAACAAGTGTTTCTTTTTTGCTCTGGATATGTCATTCAGATAGATGTCAAATGCAGTTGAAATGTTACTCACTACAAATTAAGTCCATTTTTTGTACCATGACTTTAACCTGGTTCCAAACACTACTTTTTTTCCTTTTTGAAAACTGGAAAAGCTATTTCATTGCTAGATCAACACAAGGTAACTGTGTATCAGCATTAACACAAAGCCCCCTAAGGTGTTTCCTTATGTAAAAGAAAAGTTTTTCCATCTTCCCTTCCTCCTATTTTTGACTGATAATGAAGAATTTTCAGAGTCATTTCTAGTGGGATATTTTGTGTGTCTCATACTTAGGGGATAACTTAGAGCTGAATTATTCAATATTATTTGCAATGATAAACCAATATATGAGTTATCTAAGGTGCTACAAATGAGACTTGCTAACAAAGTGTTAACTCAAGCTTTTAATTTTCTCTCTTTTTATTTTCATTATAGCTGGCCTTCAATTTTTGTCATGCTTTATACTTCAGTTATTGTTCCTGTTAATTATTTTTTCCATTTCTCTCTACCTTTGGATCGCCACACATCTCATTTCCTACTCTTTATTATTTCATTTTTTCTACATCTTTCTATGCATCTCATTGCACTCTCACAACTTTAAAGTTCTCCATCTCCCTGATCTGCAGTAAAATATTGCATTTTATTCATGTTCAGTCCAGACAGCTCTTGCCTGTACTTCTGTGACATACATCTTGGAAAGCTTAAATACAAGTCCAAGGTCCCAAACCATTCAGTAACAAAATGTGTAGTTCAGAGATACGCTTTATTTTTGAATAATTTTGAAAAACTACAAATAATAAACTCTACAAACAGTTTAGCATAATTAAACTTAGGCACCTGCTTAATACTCTATGCAAGAAGTAAAAATAGGTAAGTGAGGTGAGATGAGGCCTAGTAAAAAGTGTATTTCATTGAAACAAATAGGAGCTGGCTGTTGTAAAAGTGTATGGTGAGCAGTATAGTCATTTGTTCAAAAGTTTGGGATTTAGGAGTCTAGCTGAATGGTAAGATACATCTTTTTTTAATGATCTAACAATTTTGCAAACCTGTTTCTAGTCACTGAAGCCAACTGGTAAAAGTTTTATGATTTGTTAACTGCATTTTTTATTAGAACACTCATGTTTCTGCATACAACTGATATTGCAGTGAAATGTAGGTAACATTTACGTCTAAAATGTTCTAGCCATAATTATCTTGCCTGGCATTTGTTCAGTGAGATGGTTCATCAGCAATGTTGCAATCTTTTGTTGTTACCTTTCAGAGGAAAGATTGTCTTGGGATACACTGAAGCAGAGCTGTGTATGAGAGGAACAGGATACCAGTTCATTCATGCAGCTGATATGCTTTATTGTGCTGAAAATCATGTCCGAAGTAAGCTCCATTCATTAAGAAAGGCTATGAAAAATCAAGTCATGTATTCACAGTAAAAAATACAATGAAGTACTATTGACTTCTGTCATCATTAACAAAAAAACATACTACTCATTTTACGTGATCTTTTGCTTTTTGTAAGAAGTTGTACTCAATGAAAAGATATATTTAATATCCCTATCAAGAGCCTTTTTTGGTTGTAAATTTCAGTTTCTGTCACATCTTGCTTTTTTCCTTTTCTGTTCACCCTGATTTCTGCTATTTAGCAAGTTCGTTTGGGTGAAGGGAATATTTCAAAGATTGCTTTCATTTTAGGAAGTAATACATTTTCTTTTGATGTATGATTTATGTGATGAATTAATTTCTGAATTAGTGTACTAGTGTCTTATAAATTGATAAGTAACTATTTGGTGGACTGCTTTATTTTGTTGTTAGGTGTAGTATATTTGTCTTTGGAAGGTATAAAAAATGTCTTCAGGAGATTTTGTTGCTTTTTCTCCCAGAAAGCTGTTTTGTTTCTTTAGTTCCCTTGTATTCAGGATGTTGTTGCCTGTATGTTGTTGATATCTTATGACTACTTGTAATTTTGGCTTTTGTTGCTTTTATTTTTCCAGAAATTTAAAATAGACACTTAATGTGATTGATTGTCCTGTTGCACTAGAAGTACATTACTAGTGCTTTACAGAAATGGGTGACTGAGGATTTGAGATTATGCATTGCTGTGCAGAGTGGGATTACTTTCGTGACAAGCCCAATTTTCCTATTTTACTTCACTTGACAGTAAACAGTGTGTTTACTCTTTAACTCTAGTGATGAAGACAGGTGAGAGTGGAATGACTGTCTTCAGGCTTCTAACCAAAGAAAATCGGTGGGCCTGGGTACAGGCAAATGCACGCCTTGTCTATAAAAATGGAAGACCAGATTACATCATTGCCACGCAAAGACCTCTTACGTGAGTCATCATTGAATAAAGCAGTGTTCTCCAGAAACTGAACATTTTTCATTGATCTTGTTCACATTCAGAAAGTAGGCCTTCACTTTTAAATAAGTGTCCTTTAAACCTGGAACTCTGAAAAGAAATCCTCCTTATTTCCTAACAAACACTGGAAAGAATTTTGATATTTCAGTACTTGTAAGGCATAGTTCTTGTTTTATCTTTGATGTTTTTATTTCATGTAAATAGCAAGAGTAGTACAAGTACCCAGTTATTCCATCTAAGGTACTTTTAATTCAGAATCCCCATTAGTAAAGATCAAAAAACTCAGGAGCAGTTACATGGAGGAAACAGCAAAAAATATGTATGAAGGTCTTTTGGTTGCTGAATTGAATGCCATGTAGTAAAGAATTTAGGATTGTAGGTAAAATAATTTTTCTAGAAGAGTTTGTGAAATGATGAAAATTAATGCTTTGTTGTTGAAGTATTCATTTACTTGCCATGTTAGGAAATACACAGCAAATGGAAAAAGGCCACTTACGTTCATTGCAGCTACTAATGCACAGAAAATGGCGTATGCTATCTAGATTTAATTATAAATGTAATATGTAAAGGTCATATTACAGTCATAAGCTCCTTATTTCATAATCTCCCTCTTGGCTCACTGAGTCAAGTCGATCTGGAATAACTAGGAATTTGAAAAATGCCTCCCAATAGAATAATTTGTTTATTTTTTTTATATTAATTCCAAGGGACAAAAAGTTTACTGTAACTGTTGAGTGCTGCAATATTATGATATATATATATGATTCATTTTCAGAGATGAAGAAGGAGCAGAACATCTGCGGAAGCGTAACATGAAGTTGCCCTTCATGTTTGCCACTGGCGAGGCTGTGTTATATGAGGTAACTTTCCCCATGTCCAGCTTATTGGATGCCTCTCAGCCAAGGAGTAAAACCACTACAGGAAAAGGAGGCAAAACTATGTTACAGGGGGATTCTGTGGATCCAAACTCCCTCCTAGGTGCCATGTTAAGGCAAGATGAATCTGTGTATCTCTGTCCTCCAGCATCACACAAACTTTCCTTTGAGCGGAACTTCTTTACAGACAGCAGGGGCGAACTGGGCAGTGTTGTTAGCAGTGACTGGACAGATAGTCTCCTGCCTACTGGAAGTCACAATATTCTCAAGCAAGAACTAATGGAGTGTTCTCAGGACAGTAGCGTGCCACTTCCTGAAGACAGTGCCGCGCTCTTTCAAGATAACAAAACAAATGATTTGTACAGCATCATGAAAAGTCTGGGGATTGACTTTGAAGATCTGAAGTGTATTCAGCAGGATGAGGAGTTTTTTAAAACTGAATTATCTGGTATGGATGATATTGGGGACATCGACATCACTGATGAAATCCTGACTTATGTGCAGGATTCTTTAAATAAGTCTGACTTCTTATATCCAGGCTCTAACCAGCAGCAGCCCCTGGTCCAGAATGCCGGTTGCTTGGTACAGCAAGAATTAGATCAGCATCAAATTAATCAGCATCAGAAACAGCTCATGGAGCAGCAGCAACAACAGCAACAGCAGCAGCTCTGTCAGAAAATGAAACATATGCAAGTCAATGGGATATTCACAAATTGGAGCTCTGGCACCAGCATGCCTCTTTGCTCACAGCAGCAGCCCCAGCAATACACGTTCCCTGGCATGCAAGCTGCTGCTGCTGAGTTTTCTTACAAATCGGAAGTAAACACTTCACCTTATGCGTGTAGGCAAGAATTTGTTCCTTACAAGCAACCCACAACAATGATGCCACAGCTTTCTAACTTTTCCCAAATGGATTTCCCTGTAGCAGGTCTTGACAGAACAGCCTATTCTGCTTCTTCCAACTTGGAGGATTTTCTCAGTTGTTTGCAGCAGGTCCCTGACAATCTTGACTGTGGGATAAACTCTGAGTCGGTTATGCTAACCCCCCAAACATGTTATGCAGGTGCCGTTTCTATGTACCAGTGCACACAAGAAGCACAGCCAAACTGCATAGATCAAATGCAATATGATCCCATGATGGCAAATCAGCAAACATTGCTAAACAAGGTAAGGTAAACAGCACTGTCAAGTTGCTTGTGTTTTGAATCACATTTTTAGTTGTTTTGGATGCCTGCTGGGATGCAGTTTGTTATAACTGAGTCACTGAGTTTGAAGCTGGTGAGTTATCAGTGAGTGAATGTCCTTGCTTTTATTTTTTCATGAGTCTGAACTGAGTTGCATTTGATCAAGTTTTTATATATACATATCTGCATCCTAGTAGCTCTCTTTCATACTAGTGAACTGGTCTGAACAGTCATTTTTCACAGAGGGAGCAAAGAAGAAGCAGGTTGGTCAAAACCTTGGAATTTGTTTGTGTACATTTTTCGGGTACAGTTGTTAAGGCAGTTCCGTATTTTTGCATAGCCATTGTTGAGGTCTTTTAATTTATACCCTTTATTTCTGTTAACAGTGCTCCAATGAGTTTATGCGGTAAAGTAGTGATCCTCCTGTAAATGCTTCTCTGTGTGTATAAGCATTTACTGAATTAAAATATTAATTGGTGTTTAACCTACACAAACCTTCAGTGAGGAATGCAAGTAGAACGTACCCAGTTTTTTGGTATGCGTAATACAAGTACAAAACATACAGTTCTTAAAACTGTTTAACTTGGGGAAAAAATATAATTACAGAATTACGTAAATTTAGCTAAAGCAGTTCAGAAAATGTCTAAGGGCTGAAATGTCATGAGAGTACTTTGAGAAGCTGCAGGCACAGGCTTGCACAGCACTTAAGTGTTTGTTGCAGAGCTGTGGCCGCTGTTATTAATCCAAGATAGTGCTTGATAACAGAGATGCAAAGCATTTCCAGGATCACCTAAGTTCACACTTGTGAAAAAAAAAAAGGTTCTTTTCCTAAGAGCTGTGCTGATATAACTCACAGGTTTTGATCAGCCAGTACCTAAACTATTCCAAGTTTGGCTAATGACGAAGACAGTAAATCTGACTAAGACAGCATAAATACATTAAATGAATGTCTGTTACTTTGTACTTGCTGGAATTCTGTACTGCCACAATAATGGTGCTTTTAACTTGGTTGTCATAAAAACATGAACAAAGGCTACTTTTGTGGAAATTTAGACTTAGAATTTTCAGAGGCGAATTCTGCTCATTGTGTTATAACGTACACATGCTTTATGGATCTGGATAGCATTGCATAAGCAGATGCCTAATGAAGAATTGATAGTACCTTTCTGCATGTCATCTCCTGTTTACCTCTGAAGAAAACTGCTGAACATTTGTCCAAATAGCTTAAAAGAGTCACACACTTCTTGACTAAGGAATTATTATTCTCCCTGTACTATTTCCATTAGAGTGATTGTAGCCAGCTGACAGCTATCTCAGAGTCTTAACAGGTCCACAACTTAATTATGGGGTGGAATGGTGGTGGGGAAGAAACTGCCTGTCCTAAAACAAATAGCATGGTCTTCTGCAACCCATACTGATACACACTGGTCAGATAGAAACAAAACAAACAAAACAAAACAAAACAAAAAACCACCAAAAAAACCAAACCCACAAAAACAACAAACGAAAAACAAAAAAAACCCTACAGATGGTAATAAAGTAAATTAGGTTTGACTTTACTGGCTACTGGTAACTGCAGTAACGTGGATGAGTAAGCGGATAGCAGGTGTCACTGTGTGAGCTGCAGTGGCACAGCCAAAGCAGGGCTGGGCGTACTGGGGGGCTGACTGCCCTCCTCACCTGCAGGCTGGACAGTGGGTGGCCTTCAGCTGCACCAGTGCAGGTTGCTGTCCTTTTGTCAGCCTCCTAACTCCCTCTGGTTTCTACATAAAAAGACAGTGGCATTAGAAAGTCTGTTTTGATCATCTGCCTTCACCTTCTGCCTAACTTGTAATTAACCCACAGTACCAAAAGTAACTTTTTCTTTGAACTCATGCATTTGCATTAGGAAAATAGCCAATGTAGTCTCAATCACCGAAAATGTTTTAGTGGGCAGAGAGGCCTTTAAACTGTTGGCTTGTTTAAGGTCGGCGTTCCTTTACTAAAAAGGAGAAAACGTAGTAATATGCAGAGTTAGATATTTTATTTTAATGATTGCACTTCTCCTGTTAACATTGAAGTAATCTACTGATTCCTGAAGTTATCCTAGCTTATGTTATCCTATCTATCTTTGTGAGCACAGCATCTTGGATTTAAAGTGTAATTCACATGGCTGTAGTCTGGTCATTAAGAATTTAGAAAAACAACTCTGTGTTCTATCAAATTTCCATGTTTGCCCAGCAGGAAGAAAAGAACTTACCACAAAACCAGCATATTTTGGTAGATGAATGAGTGAATGTATACTATATGTTTTAAGGACAAACTTTGAGTGAATGAATGAATACTTCCAATATAAGCTACTCCCAAAGAGATGATGGAAATGTTTAAAATATTTTGGTTTATTTTCTTTGCATGACCGAATGGAGTATTTTGTAGATTTTTTATTTATTTATTTATTTTTCCATAGCATGACAGGAAGCATTACATCAGATGGTTAAAATAATCCTATGAACAATTATGTCAAGACTGATGAAAGCCATTCAATGCTCTTATTTGGTGTTGTCAATATGAAGACCATTTGTTAGAAAACCCACCCTGTGATAGCTCAGCCTGTGGATTGAATGCAGTACATTTCAGCGAACAAATAGGACTGAATATGCATTCCTGGAAGAACTGTAAATCTAGATCCCACTGCAGACATGAAGCCATGTAAATAGGTTGCTTTTAAATGTAACAGCTGGATTTGGAATTCAGAAATACTCAGACTTTGCTTTCTACAAACAGAAATTATTTTATGCTTTAGAAAATGATAATGTTTCTTTCCTGCAGCTGGAGCAAGACTCCCATGACTTCAGCAAGGATAGGCTTCACTGATGATTAAGCCCCTACGTTACTGCAAAGTTTTAAAGCTATTGATTGTATTTCAAGATGGGCTTATCCAATCTGTTCATTCAGGCAGATTCTAAAAAAATAAATGCATCAGTTTTCCGTACTAACCATTTATCTTCTTCTTTTTTTTTTTTTTTTCCCCACCAGTTCCAAAATGGTTTCAATGGAGGAAATGTAAATGAAGCATATCCGTCTCAGTTAGATGTGATAAGTAATTCACAGACTGCCACACATCTTCAACCTGTTCATCATCCAACAGAGCCCAGACCCTTCCCAGATTTGGCATCTAGTGGATTTATGTAATTCAGATCTAGAGCTCCATCTGTGATTTTGTCTGGTTATCAGACTGCTCTGAGGAAAAGCTTGATAAGTCTGTCTTTCAGCATTGGACTTCAACAGCTAAATTAGATTTTGAAAAACTGAGGTTGATTGCACTATGTACTGGTGGATATGTAATCCAAGACCCTAACTTTTTAGGGTGGCAGGTGGAATTAAAACTCTTGACTTAGAAGTATGCACGTGCTGTTTTCCATCAGACTGACTATGTCATTGTGGTATGGATTACATATGTACTAAGGATTATGTCATGCTATACAACATAAGATAAGGCAAATGGTTTTGTTATTTAGAAAAATAATTGGGCACTTTACAAATAGCATCATTGGCACAAGGAAGATAATTTCACACTTAGATGATTTCCAGACTTCGTGTAAAATAAAATAAAATATAAAAAAAAATTAAAAGCTCTGAATTCATGAGAATTGAAAGCACTTAATTTAATGCATACTAAGCTCTTTAATCACTTATTTTATATGTAAATCCTTTTGTTTTAAATCTCCATTTCTAGCACTTTAATAGAAGGCTTAATACAAGGATATGATATGCAACTTCAGGTTTTCTATGAAACAGATCCCTTGCATTCCTCCTTTTCTTGTCAACCTTAAGTGCCTCACAGTTTAGCTACCTTGTTTCTGACAAGAGCTTATCCTAGCAAAACTCACTATAGATGTCATCCGTATTCTGTGAACCTTATCTAACATCTACAGTGCTACTGGTTGTATCCTTTTGTCCCCCCCCAAAGACAGTTTATTTAGAGTATGACTTAATTCTTTATCTATGGATTTGTTACGCTGTGTTCAGGAGCTATTAATGTTCTGAATTTAGTTCATCAAAAGAGTTTTGGTTTGTTCTCTACTGCTTTTCTGCTTTCTTCAGGTAATACAGGGTATGTTAAAAAAGCAGATTTTGCTGAGGGGGAAGAGCAGTTCCTCAGGATTAGTTTTAGATTATTAATGTTGAAAAACATGTGCCTTATCTTGTGTTAAAACACTCATAATGTTCTTTAGAAATAATACAAGGCTGCTCTATGCAAATACTTTCATTAAAATGGATATTGAAAAGATTTGCATTTTAAATAAGGGGGAAAGGAGTCTCGATAACAAGTGGTATTGTCACTTCAACCACAAGTTTCAACATTCATAGTGGGGAAGGGGTCAGTTTGGGTTTAAATTTTATTCCTAGCAACTTGCACTGCAACGGACCGAGAGGATATTCTTTTAATGTATGTTGGATCCACTTTAAGAGCTTTGTGCAAAGTATGAAATTGGGAAAGGAAGCAAGAAGTCATTAGAGAAATTCCGCTTTTAATTGGTTTTCAAGAGGTTTAAAACAAACAAACAAAAAACACCAACAAAGCATCATTTTGGTTTTTGTTTTTTGTTTGTTTTTTCCTGAGAGGATTTTTAGACACCAATGTTTGGTGGAAAATAATAGTCTACATGAAAATACAGAAGTGTGTATATGTTCAAAATATTTCATACTCTTGCGTGTTGTATAGTTCCTATATAATAAAATGTCTTTGTAAAATATTTTAAACCAGTTAATTTTAAATGTTACATCATTACATCTTAAGAGTAATTTTATTACATTTGTTATATAGAATATAAAGTGGCAATGTAGCCAGCTTAAAGCAGACTAAAGTAAATAGGCTCCCTCCAGATGGTTGTTAACTTCGTTTAATACAAAGACAATCACTTTGAATTGGAATGCTTTCTTAGATGAAACATGCTTTCTGTATGGGAGAGCATATCTTCCATTCTGGGATATTACATGCTAGACCAAACTTAATTTAGTTACAGCTTCTCAGATGACTCACTTCAGTTCTTTTAAGTGAAATTACTGTATGTGAAAGGGACATTAAAGAGTCAGTTATTGTTCAGGAAAAGCCCATAAAAAGATTGTGGGTTGTAATACAAGGTTCCTCTTTAAAAAACAAGAAGCAACAATGTTTCAGACTTCATTTTCAGCACAAGATATCACTAACAGATTAGATTAACATAATTTGAGTTACTTGGTCACCCTGTCATTTTTTATGCAAGATCTTGCTTTAAACCAATATATAAAATGTCTTCCATATCTAGTTAGTGTATCGTGTTTTAATTTGTACTTGAAAATTAGAAGAAAATGCTGTAAGACAAGCAGGTTTAAAGGGATAATATGTTTTACATCTTACAAACCAGTATAAATCCTCTTTATTACATTAGTTTAACCAAATACATGTTGTCCTATCACTAAGTGCCAAGGATGCAGTACTACAGTTGTGCTGCCCTACTTACTGTAAACAAATTAGTTGTTTGTATGAATATCAGCTTATTTTGTGCATTATCTTATGTGTGCAACATTGTCTGCATTAGTGCACTCTTGATCTGCACCAAACTGTACCTACAGTGCACAGGTGTTTCTAAATTGGATCTCTCTTAGTCCTTCAGGTCTGTTATAAGTAAGATATAACTCAGTGTTAGACAGTATTACTATCCATTTTTGTACAAGTTTTCCTAGCTCGTTTTTCTTTCCAGGTCTTATCTTTCATCTGCTATACCTGCACATACCATGCAATACATCTTTTGCATTAAGGTATGGTTTTGTAGTGCTGTTGCTGATCTTCAATAAAGTTTGTAAGGCATAATATATGGTAATAAAATAATCACTTGAATGTAGCAGAAATGTATGTTCTTTTACTGCAAAATGTTTGATTTCAGCAGTATATGAAAAGATTCGTTAAGATGCAGTTACTAATATTTTTGGAAACTTGTCATCTAATAGTTTATGAAACTATTGTTATTTATGTCACTGTGGACTTTGCACTTCTGAATATTAGATGCAAATACAATGTACATAATTTAGAGTAATGAACAAATGTGTATTTGCCCATGGAATTAGTATTTTCCTTTTATACTTGCATGAAAATGGGTTTATTAATAAACATTGTAAATAGTAAGCCACAATTAGCAGTTGAAAGGCTTCTATATTCATTGCTTAGTGAACAGCAAATTTGCAGTGCTGGCAGGATTAGACCTCTGCGTCGATGTTGCAAAAAGAAAAAATAAGGAAATAAGGTAAGCATTTTCTGTTTTGAGATCAGTTGGTGACTGATTCACTGTTTATGTAATAAGTACGAATTTCTAAGTTATGAAAACAATTCACTTGATTTCTAATTACCGCTATTACTCTTTAAGGTATGGTGTGTTGACTTTGTGTGATAATCTTTTAAAATCAATTACAACTTTAAAGCAGATATTTCACTGTAATTTCCTCTGCAGTTACCAAACTTAAAATTCTTTAATTTGGTGACCTAATGGACAAGACATTAAGTGGTTGCAAATATGCTATTATCTTATAAGGTATTAAGACACACATCTTATCTGTGAACAATGCACATAAGTTGTCTCATTTACTCTTCTTTCACAGCACCAAAAAAACCCACAAAAACTCCAAGCTAAAATATTATTTGACAAGGCTGCAAGTCTATTAAGTAACATCTGGGAATAGTCAATCAATAATGTGAACCAAACAAACCATCCTTTTTATAGTCTGTTTTATTTGTTAAAGAACTATCTTCAAGCCGCATGGTCAGCCTGTTCCCAGAAATGTAAAATCTTGCTGTCCAGTTCTCTTTGAATGAGGAAGATATTTTCTGTACTTAGCCACTTTCTTTTCATTATGCAATTCTATTTCTGATTCAATATGAAAGGTAATGGTGGTTCAGAACTGTCAATTTTTCGCCGCATCATAAGCTGAGGTGGTTTGTTGGTGGAAGTCATTACCTTATCTGAGGATCTATAGAAGAAAGGCTTTCCCAAGTAGTTCTTATGGAGATGAAATGCTTTTTCCTAGTGAGGAACTGCATTTCCTGCTCACGCATTTAAACTATGAACTGCTTCATTCGTAGATATTTTATGCACCTGTGAAAGGTTTCTCAGCTGTCTTACTGGATTAAATTGCCATCTATGATAAAAGCTCAATTCCAAGTTTTTAATATTTTTATTCTGATGGTTGATTAAATGTACAGATTCTCTTCCTACTGAGGAGGTCCTTCTATGTAAGCTATTGCTACATAAATGACGCTAAATCAATACAGCTTTATTCATCTTGGGTATGAGCTGGAGTTGACTTCTAATTATTAAATTCTACCTGTTGTATAATCCACTCATTTAATAATCTTCAGCATGGGACACTGTCCACTTTTTCCCTGCTGTTTCTTTTGCTCCTTTGAGCACTATTCACTTTGGCTGCTTACCATGGAATCTCAGCCAGGTCTCAAGGAAAAAAGTACTTATTCTTACTCTCAAACAAGTACTGGTGCATTACTTAAGTGGTGAACCTATATTTTATAAATCCCCTTATCTCATAAAGTTGATTTTCATGATAGGTAGTGAGGCATCAACATTTAAGTGCAAAATATTCAAAGATTCAACGACAGTGTGCAATCAAAGAAATCACCCTATGAGATCATGAAGAGCATTCTCCTATTATAACTTTCTAATCAACATCTGGCTGGCATTGAACAATATACAACATTCTAAAGCAGCCATTCTCTGAGCAAGACATGTTCCTCAGCAATACAATCACTGTGGTGGTTGTAACTTATGCAGAAGCCTATAGATTCTTATTTTCTTTTGAATCCAGCTTGGCTGCAAACAGAAGTGCAAGCAATATTCAGAAACTGCAAACTAAACCAGATTTTGTACAGCAGTGTTAAGGTTGTTTGTGCTCATGACGGTTTGGATGTCTAAGATACATACAAACAAAATCATGAGATAAATATTCTCATAAGAACAGGAAAAGAAGCATAAGAACAGATATTGGAAGCAATTGAAGTGTTTTGTACTGCATAAAATATTTAATAGAACAATTCCTCCTGTATTTATGGAAAGACAAAGGAGAAGAAAAATATTCTTCTCCTTTTCTACCACTTACTAGTTATGGAGATAAAGGGTTTCCTCTTCATATGGTAAAGTGGGCATGTGTTCCACAGTAGGTGGTTTGAGCCAGAGGTGCTTCTCCCTTGCTATTAAAAGTAAGAGCTAAATTAGAAGAAACTATTGAATTTCTTTCATGACACTGGTCGGTGAAGGTTAAATAGGAAAAAGCAGAAAGCAAGAGGATGACCTCATCTGTAATGTACTTGAAATATATCTGAGGGTATTTATATCCATTTCTAATTTCTGAATCATGTGGAAAGATCCACATTTTTTGTAATAGCAAAATTTAAATCTTCAAAGTCTCTGCTCAGCTGCCAACTACCTCAATTCTTCTGTAGCTGTTCAGATCCTGGCAACACTGAACTCCTTGGCTATCAATCCCTTGAGAGGTTGCACACCAGGTGTTTCCTGCATCTCTGTGGGGCCCACCAGTAAGTGGTTTCAGAACATACTGAACTAATGTATCTAAAAGAAGCCAAAAAGAAAGTCTTCTGTCAAAATGAACTCATTGACAAGCAAAAGACACAAATCAGCTCCCTCCTTTACCTCATTTGGCAATATGAATGAAATCAAGATCTCTAAGGTGGTTCATAAAATATCCTGAAATGAAACAAACTCTCTTGTTTAAAATAAAATAAAATAAAAAAATCTTCCACTTTTAAACAAATAGCTCACAAATAACTAAGAGGGGTCAAGAGATGTATCCGTAAGTCTAGTAGATAGGGTATCCACTAAGGACAGCTGGTTTCTTTAGCAAGAGGTGCTGAATATCCAGGACAGTTTGTGGAGCAGCAATTAGGGTACTTACTTGCTCTTCACCAGCATCATCTTTCTTGTTTTCTTGAGGGGAGATGTTTCATCAGTTCTTAAATGAGATTTAAAAGTAAAATAATAATTAAAAATAAAAAAAAATTAAGAACCTGACTTTCATGCTTACGCATCTACTGTAGATGGAAGCTCTCTGCAGCTGAAGGAAACATGTTAGAGATGATCTTTGCAGTGAGATTGTCCCCTTTAACTCTCCATGCTCATGTATATGGTTTTAAAGCACATATTTTCCAAGTTCTCGTTAACATTATTATAATCAATATATGTTTGCTTGTTTGTTTTTTCCTGGAAAAGCTGTAGGTTGCTGTTCCAGACTAGAAATGGAACTGTAGAGAAGAGGATGACTTACCTGTAGATTTTCATATATGGCTAGTCATGGTTTCCTATTGTCACGAATCATTATGAAAACCAGGATTGTCCATTGCTTTCAGAAGTCCATAGAATTACTGGAAAAAATGGTGCAGCATTGATGCATCCATGGTGTGTGGCAGGTCTGTTGCTGTGTAACATGCACACGCACAAAGGGACACACACAGAAGGCACATGAGCATGTGCCAAAGAGTATTTTAATAACACTGGCATCTAGCCAAGCCTTTGAAAGCTAACAAGAGCCTGTGCCACGTCATGCAATTGTAAAGAAGTATCTGCCCCAAGCTTCAGATCTGAACTTAAAATCTGCACATAAACTTGTATGCATGTAGCTTTATGGTTCAAGTCTACTTTCAAAGCCTCAATAGTTCTTAAGAAAATAAACAAAAGAAAATTCTGAGGCAAAGAAAAAAATGTTGCTAACTTAGCACTATAATTTTAATCTTGCCAGGTAAAATAACAATGGCAGCAACTTAAGGCCAAGAATATTATTGTTAAGGAGAAATATGGAAATGATCAGTTAAAAGAATGTGAATAAACCTCATTAACGTACTTCTAAAGTCAAACTTTTCCACTCAAATATAGATGAGTGAAGTCACGTTCTTCAAGATGGTTCCATTCCCTCCGTGTTTTGGAAACATCCAAAAACAGCATTTAAAGTGTTTTTCTGCTAAAGACGGGAAAGATGCAGACTTTCAGATTCAGCTGTGACTTCGAAACTTGTGGAAGTTCAAAGTGCTTTGAAGTCAGCATGTCGGTTGTTCTCTAGTAATAAAATGTGGACCAAATTGAAACATGTGGCAAAAGACCCAGATCTGAGTGGATGCGCCCCAGGAACATTTTTCAGTGCTTTTATTTATTTTTAGAAGTGGGATATTTGTGTAGTAACGGTCACGCCTGTTTGCTTACTCTTGGATGTCATGTAAACGTTGCCTGGAAGCTGCTCTAAAAGATGCTAACAGAACAACTTAAGCCCATCATTTAGTTGCTGCAAGTGCAGTTTGTAGCCTCTGATGCTCCCTAGTTAAGAGGCTTTGGCAGGAAGGATTGTAACAGTTGTCCAGGTGGCATTGGCATGCAGCGCCTGTATGGCCAAGTAGTTTGGTTACCTTTTGGGGTCTGCACAATGGGAGCTGCTTCACAGGCCGAGCAATTGCTTGTTTCTCAGGGAACAAGGTGATCAGTCTCCCGCCACAATGCTGCTTACAAGGTGGAAGAATAAGGGCAGGCAGGTCCCAGAAGTGCTGTTGAAGTTCTTTACCCCTTAACAGGCACTGCAGAAAGATCCCTATCGTGACGTGCACCTTGCCACGGAACCCTGAGCTGACTGCAGGCTCTTAGACTGGGCTTGTCTGAGACAGTCATGGGAAAGCGGTGACTCCCTTTTACACAACAGCCTTGTAGCCATGGTACGGCTCCTCCTGCCAGGGCTGGGCTGGTTGCAAGCTGCACTCACAGTGCAGAGCATTACAACAAGAACTTCAGTTGAGCTCACAGCCAGGAAATTGGGATAACTGATCTACACGTGTTGATGCTCAAAATGAGCTGCCTTCTCTCCTTGCAGACACAGATCAGTTAACAGTTTTGTATTATTTTCTTTTTTAAAGGGGGTGAGGGGGAAGGGAGAAGATTCCAGTGAGTTGGGTAAACAGGATGATTTATAACACCAAATGCCTACAGCAAATACCAATCTATTTTAGAGTCTGTTTTCCTCCAGTGAAGCAACTGTTGGGTCAGCTCTTGTCCACTTTGCAGCCTTCAGTTCATTAAGCCCCCTGGGGGACGTGACCAGTTTGCACAGCTGCTGGGTTTGTGTTCCCACTATTTCCAGTTTTGCCATGCTTTAATACCACCGTACTTTAGCACTTTGTTGAGTGACCATCACTACTGCAGCTCAGAGCAGGCGTCAACAAAAATAAATGCATCTAATGTACAGATTTGCATGTTAGCTTCAGCAGCTTTTCCTACTTTGCGGTGTGCAGATAGTTTCTATATTCACTTTAGTAGGTTGCTTGTTTTAGGCCTTGACTCAGCCTTACAGCAGAGCTGGCACATGGGACAACTCTCCTGGGCCACCACTCCTCCCCTCTGCCCTCTGTGTGGTGGGTGCAGAGGCCTCACCCTGGTGCCAGACTCAGGGCTGTGATAGCTGAGCGCTTCAGCTGCTTCTGAGTCAGACCTTCCCCTAGAGCAGTCTTTCTCAACTTCAGTCTTTGTGCAGTTAATTCTTCTGCCCAGGAGGAATGAAGACAATGCCAGCACTGAGAGGTAGGCAGCAATTCTCTGGCTAAGGCAAACACCCAGACAAGTCTTTCAGCCCACTCATGTTCCCTTAGAGGAGTGGAGCTTCTACAAACTGCTTCCACCCATCGCCTCTTTGAAGCCTTTTATACCTTCCTAGTTGTAACCCAAAATTTGAGAAACACTACTCTAAAAATAGCGTGCAACAAATGATGAAGGGCCCCCTTCCATCCCTCAAGAGCCAGTATTTGACCTTTCCTTTACCATACTGTATTTTTAGTAGTATAATTTCAGATACAATTACCTACGCTCAGCTTCTGAAATCATGCATGAAGTCCTTTTTCAGAGCCGTATTAACAGCTAGCTGCTCAGCTTACTGGAATTAGAAACCAGATATGTTGTTTTATTTACAGTATAAAATCAGACTGTGGTTTTGGTGTGGATTGTTATAATAAAGAGAAAAGGTCCCTTTGGTGTTCTTTAATTTATGACGCGCTGTAAAACGTCCAGGCAGATTTTACCTAGTAGCATGAATAGGAAAAATAGTAACTCTTGGCTGGAGATTAAAAAAGTCTCACCCTCTGTGAATGTATTTTGAGATCCTGAACATTTGGGAGCGAATCATCCACTTATCTGTTCCCAGGATCGTGCTCATTTGTAACCACAGTGCAGGCTCTGTGGCTTTTAAGGTTGTTTTTTTTTGTTGTTGTTGTTAGTTAGTCCGCCTAAATAAAATCATTCATATCTGATGAATGTCAGTGCAGTGCCATTAAGATCACATTAAAGAGATCTTAAGGCCAGCATTTTTGGCCTTGCAGGATGAATTGCATCCTGTTCTGATTTTACTGATTCTTAACGTCTCAAAGCCTGCTTTTTAGGCACACTGGAAGCTAAAAATAGTCAAGCGCTGTGAATTGCAACTACATTGTGCTCATTACCCTGAGCATGTATTCTTGTCATTGTTCCGCTGGAGTGTTTCCTGGTGAGCTGCATAAAACAAGTTAGGACCTGTGTCATTCTATGGCTTGTGATAAGGCTGTTGAAGCTGTCCTTATCAGTCCTGAAACTTCAAAGTTGCTATTTCACATTACAGCCTCATGTGGAAGTACATCACCTGACTGACTTTAACCAACTGTAGCAGTAAACATAAATACTGCAGGCGAATCGCAGAATGATACAAAGGCCTCTTACATCATCTCTCTCCTCACTGACAGAGCAGGATTCCTCACTGGTGTGCAAGAGCCTCATCAGACTGATTACAGCAGCTCTGGTAAATCCTCTCCAATGATGAGAGAGGTCAGAGAGAACTGATACAAGTTCTGCATGAAAAATGTTTTCCCTCCATTCAGCGTCTCTTTTCTCGCTCTTCACTTCTTCCTAATTCACCTCCTTAAGTTATTGTCTCTCTGTACGAAAGCATCTTCCTCCAAAAAAGTCCTCAGTCCTTTCCTTTTTTATCATTGTGCTTCTGAGACATTTTAACTTTATCAAGGATTTCCTTCCCCCACCCCAAAACTGAATTTAGTCCATTACATCAGTGCTGGATGAAGAAACATTACTTGAATCATTTGTTCACCATATTAGATACATACATACATGGGAAAAACTCTTGCTTCTTCTTTATATAAGGAAACTTCTTATGCATGCCAGATTTGCATTGGTTTGCTAACTTATGTCAAATGTTCTCTCCAGTGTCTCACTCTCCATGACTGAGAATTCTTTGTTTTCTTCATATTTTGCGATAAAAGCATACTCAGAGAAACTTAGCTCAGTGATCTCTAAAAGAGGTGACAGCCTGCATTTCTTAGATGATGAAGGGAGAACTGTTCTGACAGAAGGAGATGTAGCAGGGAGTTTTTAGATAAAACTGTGAAGGAAAGATAGACCGAAATATTAAGTGATGTTTGGGGAATGTTAGGAAATCCAGTGATGGCCCCTTGGGTGTCAGTGGGAGGTGCGAATGTGTTGGGCACTCAGAGCTCAGCTGAGCTGGTTTGTACTCTGGGAACGGCCTATGTGACTTAATGGATTTCTCCCATCTTTAATTCATGACTGTGCTTAGTCCATGACTGAGGCCTTTCATTCTATGGGAAAAGGGTGTGTGTACAGCCCAGGAGGGGATGCTTGCCTGTGTGTGTGTTTCAAACAGCTCCTTGTTGCCTGCCAAATTGCTTTCTCTTTTTGGTTTCAAGTACTTTTGAAGGTCGTACAAAACCTTTGGAAGCAACTCACCAAATTGTTTCAAAATGAATCCAGAGATTCTGGAAGGGGGAAGTGTTTACTCCCCAGCTGACAGCCTGCGTGTGTCATATCTGGGCCTGCAGTGGGTGTTCACTGCTATCATCAGCGTGCTCTCAGAGCAGCTGAGCATACATCTTCCTTTCTCCTGACATTGCTTTATCTCACTGAACTTGACAAACTGCAGCGTAAATTTCTCTCAGATTCCTTACAGAAATTCCATGTAAAGCTTTTATTTGCTGCTTCAAAATATTTCTGGCGCTGTTTGTGGAATCCTTTTTGTTTATGGGAAAAAGGAAAAAGACAAAAAACACAGTGTACATTTACCCACTGATTCTCTGTCTTCCACTGCGTTCCTGCCGGTGTCCTCACCCCGACTGCTCCTGCTCACCTGGAGGCCCAGTCATGGTGGATTTAGTTCAGCTTGCAAAGTAAGAAAATTAACTTGTCTGAAGGTGACAGGTGGATTTAGAAGCGGCCTACCTTACTTAGGAACAGTATGCCTCAGGAAAGAGATCGCTCGTGACTATCCATGTAGAAAAATGCAGACCATATTTGTAAAAATAACTGCACTCTCCACAAGCACCTAAAAGAGTCCTGGCAGTTGCTGGCTCTGACTCCTTCTCGGTTCTCCTATTTTGCTCTGGTTCCAACAGTGATGGTAATTGCTTTGAATCTGGAGATGACGATCGTTCAGGTAAAACAGAGAAAAGCTCTTTTTGCCTGTTTTAAACATTAATATGGAATAAGACTGGAAAACAGATTTATTTATTTATATTGATATACTTTTCTGACCGAGGCTACAACTTTTATGACACCAAAGCAAAGAAGATAGAAAATAATACAGCGTAACCAAAACAGAGCAAAATAGTGTTTCATTTCAGGCCTCCCACCTCTTAGTCCATTAGGTATTTTTCCAGACTGGTTATTTACCACCTGGTGTGGCTGATGCAATAGAAAGAATTACGCACGTTGTTTTCCAAACACCTTTGGAGGCTTATCTTTTCTACAGATGGAGAAAACAGCTTTTGTGGTTTTCCTTTTATATATTTATTTTTTTTCCTCAGCCACTCAGCATCTTCTCAACATCTGTATGGTTTCACAGAACATAATCCCAACCCTTCACTAAGAAATTGAAACCTCTGCTGTTTTAGCAATCTACTGGCATGGCCTTGCTGGTATGCATCTATTCCTTCTTGCTCAGCGATAATGTCATCATCCATTTTACTCTTAACTCTGAGGAATGGAGTGTGACTATTTGAAATAATTCAGGGTTGCAAAGGGAAAGGATCTGTTACTGCATGTAATGCTAGATGTAGCTGTCTTCTGTATGTTATGGAATACTAAGATCGTGACTAAAGCATGAGATGGAGGTCAGCCATTTCATTACTCAAGGAATATATAGCTAGTGGTTACACAAATAAACTCTGAAATTCTGAACTGAAAAATTTTATCTCCCTGCCCACTTCAATGAATGACACTCTAGGAGATATTCAGGTACCTAATTGCAGGCATCTAGTGCCATTTTAGATGCTTTGGGCCATCCAAGGCATCTACATAAGCATTTCACAGCATTTTGAAACAGCAGCTGGTAGGCCAGAACAAGCAGATGTCTAAGCCTAAGACAGGCACATGAATCACTGCTATGTTGTGGCATCCTCCCATTTCTGAGGGAGACTTAGGAGCAGAAAATATAGAAAACATATCCCTTTTACATTCCGTCATGATCCCCATGTTTGGCATGTAAATAGGCCAACACTTTGAATTTCCTTCCATCTCATGGACCTGGAAATTAGGAGGGAAAACTGATATTAATAATATCTTATTTTTCTAGTTCACCAGCAGATCATAGTCCCTTTTTTCTCATATGTGATTAACACTGAACTTTGCACTGATTAAACTTTTTAAAGTGTTAGTGTGCCCAAGATAACTGTATGAATGAATGTCACCATGTAATAGATCAGTTCTTACCTCTGGTGATCAGCCTTCAGCATAAAACCATTCTGATTACCTAACAAAGTTAACTGGGTTGTATACTGATTGTAAGTGTCCTGTCACCAAAAGTTCTCTCTTGGGAGTTTGTTCCCCTCTCTGTGATGGGGAAAGAGAGTGCTGACCAGAAAACTGCTCCCATGGCACTGGATGGGAGCTGCGGCAATCGTTCCAGGTTGCCTTGGGCACACCTAGATAAGAGCAGTTCAGCTCTGCTGATACTGCTTGGCACCCAACTCAGTTTTTGCTGTTAATTCTTCTAGTTCTCTGGTCTGGTGAGGGAATTAGACAATTTCTGAAGAGCTATTCCTGAAGTGGACTGTTTTAAACCTGACTGTGATCCCTGATGCATACGCTCTGCGTGTATCTGGGTAGCATCAGCTCGCTGGAACAGTGCTGGTTGTTTTTCACAGATGATGCATCTACTCATCTAGTGGAACTCTTGCCATAACTGCTCCTCTCTTATCTCCTATTTATCATTCTGAATAGTCTCTGTTTGCAGCTGAGGTAATGGGCCAAAGACAAACTTTCTGATCAGGCCAAAAATTCTGTGAACGTTTCTGCACCTTTTTACATGCTGGCTGATCAGTGACTCAGTCTCAGAAGACTGTGTGGAAAGGATCACCTGGGACTCAGAAGTTGTTCTAAGTGATTAAATCACACAGGCTGTCTATCCAAGAGAGCATTTTACTCTATATCGAATAAAAATATGTTCAGAGAGGCTTCAGGAAGTGTACTGAAATGTGACACTACTCGGAGCCCTCTCTTCTGCAGGTTGAACAAGCTCAGCTCCTTCAGCCTTTCTTCATAGTCTCAGCTCCAGCCCTCTGATGATCTCTGTGACCCTCCTTTGGACCCATTCTAAAAGCTCCATGTCCTTCTTGTTCTGGGAACTTCAGACACAGTACTCCAGATGTGACCTTGAAAGGGCAAAGCAGAGAGGGACAATCCCCTCCCTCACCCTGCTGACCACCCCTCTCTTGCTGTAGCCCAGGATACTGTTGGCCTTCAGGGCTGCAAGTGCTTGATGGAATAGTGGAAAATAACAGTCACAAAAGAAATGTGCATTGTATTGCAGAGTCCTGATTTGTACCCTCTTGTCACTTCATCCAACAAGCCTTCTCCATTCCTAGATGGCTTGTTGGCTGAATGTGTGTACTGTCAATACAAGAGGTATTTCATTTTTAAAATACGTGCAATTTACCTGAAGCTTTAAATTACCTTTGAAAATACCTCTGCTTCAAAGAAGTGCATAATAATTATCCCACACCCATCAATAATAACTTCATTTTCCAAAAAAAAAAAAAAGCATCGGTACAGCATTTTCCCTTGGCTTTGTGCCAAATTCCAATGCATTCATTATGGTTTTATAACTTTTTTCTTATTATAGTCTGATTTACCCAGAATACCAACATGATCTGTTCCAGAAAGATCACTTACTTAGACTTTTGTATGACACATTCTCCTTGTGGTCTTACACACAAGAATGACTTCCTTTGAAGTTAAGCAGCCACTGTCACGTGTGCCCAACTGTCAACATAGCTGATCTATTCCAACATCTGGGTCCCGACAGATGCTAGATAGCATCAGGCCTTCAGACTCCTTCTCTGTGGTTAGTGTAATGATAACATAATATTTTGCTTTCATCCCCTTGACTCACTGTAGTAGTCTTTCCCCATCCCTTGAATTGCAATTTCAAAAGAACCTTCTTCTATTTAAATCCATGCTTATCATGTTTTATCACATTTATCTGGATTCTACTATCAGCTAGGGAGCACTGGCGTACCTTGTGGAAGAAAGAAGTATCTACAGTGCCACATCAAGCAAAGTATTAGCATAGTTTCATTCAGTTCCATAGCCTTTTCTTTACATACCAAAAAGGGAATGAAAAAATGTGTGACCATTTCCTCTGCCTACTACAATGGAAAAAGTGTGCATTGTCCAGAAAATGGAAAAATAAAGAAGTAGAGCATAACATCCCCTTATTTTCAGTCCTAAGCTAGAAGTAAAATGGAAATCAGGACTAGTTCGGGATCCTATTTTATATATATATAGATATAGATAAATAGATAGATAGATAAATATAATATATATATTTATTATATATTTATAATATATATATATTATATATATACATATATATTTTTATTTATTTATTTATTTATTTATTTATTTATTTATTTATTTGTTTGTTTGTTTGTTTGTTTGTTTGTTTTACTAAGCATTTCCAGTTTCTGCTTTATCTTCACAAATGTGTCAGAATAGATCCAGAGGAGATATGGTTTAGTGGTTTTCTGTAGGTATGGCAAAGGGAGGACGGTTGGACTAGATGATCTTGCAGGTCCTTTCCAACCTTGTGATTCTATGATTCTATGATTTTCATATATTCCTAAAAGTACTCCAGTCTTTTCCTGGCAGATACAGACAGGGAAGCTGCTGAGTGGCAGTGACTGTTATGGGCCATTGCACCTGAGGTCAGGGCACATGGGGCAGCAGCAGAACTTCCAAAATGGAGGCAGAAGTTGAGTTTCTGAACACCTGAGATGACTGTTGTGAAGACACGTACAGCAGGACTGGAGAAACAGTGCTTGTGTCCTTGGTGACCAGTTTTGCTCAGAGAGGACTGGAAGGAATAAGGTCAAAGTCCCTATCTGTGTTTGTGCATGTATCATCTCCTCATTTCAGCCTACTTCTCTGTTTTCCCTTGCAAAGAAGTCAGCACAGATCAGTGATAGCGTGTCATTACTGGAGTTAAAATGACATCAGTTTATTTCTAAAATTTCTATTTTTCTCAGCTGCGTAGGAAGACATTGCTAATGCTACCTCACAGAATGAGGCAAAAAGAAAGTGCCAGTGTTCACAACCTGAAATGTTGCAGGCACTGAGCAACTCAAGTGGATATTTCTAATCTGAGCAGGGGCTCTCATACATAAGGTTGTTTGTTTGACTTTTATTGCCTTTATGCCAGCAGATTTCATTCCAAAGTAAGTATTTCACCTTCCCACCCTCCACAGTTATGACTAAATCTTGATGGAGGTGAGGAACCTGCAGTCCTGGTTGCACTCCTATAAAACGCTGACCTGTCTAATGGGGCTGACCTGAAGCACTGGAGATTACCCCAGTGATAAATATAACTACTCTCTAGTTCCCCATGCAAATATGGGGCATTTTAATTTAATTAAGGCTGAGTAAAAAATAAATAAATAAAAAAAAATGTTTCCATATTCCCTGTATGCAGAACTCAGCATCTGAGACTATTTTACCAAGCATTTGAAACTTCTTTTGATTTACAGATTCATGCATGAATCAGAATAAGCCATGCCAGCTAGTCTGCGTGGTCATAACTTAGTGCTGTCTTAACTCATACTATGCAAAAATACAACAGAAATAGCAGCAGAGAGAAAGGCTGGGGAGTCTACACCAGAGAAAGGCACCTAAATTTAGAAATCTACATGAGAGACTGGTGTAATTACTGCAATTATTGTCATCAGCAAAGATCTCAGTCTGCAGTTAGTGAGGCCTGGAGAGTTGTCCTGATATTGGAATTTGCTCTGGCCTAAGCAGAACAGTCTCTCCAGTTCCATCTGAGGAGGCTTTCTGAGCCACCAAAGCTAATTTTCCAGTGATAAAGCAATCTGATCATATCATCCTCACATAAAGAGGCATTCAATGTCTCGACATAGTCTCCACAATTTTATAATTTCTAGCATAAGTATTGTTGGTCAGTGATTAATTATCCTCCAAAGTAGTGGTATTCACACTGTACAGAGACAGAGAATGAAGACTTGAGAGATTTCCCCTCATGCCACGCTACTCTTGAGATATGCACATCCAACTCAATTTTGATTGCTACTGAAGTTTCAGGCTATGATTTGACAATTTTTTGTGGATGAATTCTCTCCTGTAATATCACTGCCTTGCACTGCATGGAGAAACCATTAATTCATCATCTAAATGGTGGAAAATTGTTTGACTGTATTTTCTTTTACTGTTCTACTTCATCCTTTGAATCTTCTTTTACTGCCTGGTGACAGTAATTACCAAGAAGGCTTCAGATGATACAACAAAGCAGTATGTGAATTGTGCAACATCATTCCCACCATCATGTCAATTCTGCCTTGTCTGAAGGTTCCAGGTAATTGCATTTGTTTCTGTGTCAAAACATTTCTTTTCTTGAATAATATTTGCAATAATTTGCAAGTCCCGTTCCAGAAAACAACATCATCTGCTTTTTCTAAACACAGCTGTCTGCAAAGCCAGCAAATACTTTCCGCCTTTATTCTCAAAAATATGAAATTTTACTACATTTTTCCTTCATGTTGTAGGTAATAACTTTCTTGTAAGTCAAACAATCAAACCAACCAAAGAAACCAAATGGAGTCAAAGAAACAGTGACAAAAATAAGTTCTATAGGACTTGTTCTGCAGCTTTCACGTTATTGATCAATAGCTCTTCTCACTGTAATAAAATATCATCAAAACAGGAACAAAGTGAAGGGTTGGAATGAATCTCTTCAGTGCCTCTTGTAGACAGCCAACTGTCAAATTTTAGAATAAAATAAATGGAAGATGACCAAGGCAGTTCTGAAACATACCATAAAGTAAATTTTTAGAATTATCCTCTTTCACCCTATTTGTTTTTTCATACCCTGAAATATTATGCTGGTTGTTGTATTCTTAAATAAGTTATTTGAAGAATGGCTCACAGTCCATTTATTGTTATTCTGTACAGTGATGTGATGAAATCAATGTACTCTGCAGCGCAGGCATAATATAAAGCAGATGGTTTTTCCTCAAGCAATGAGTACATTAAAATCCAAACTATAATACAATGTATATAGTGCTTCTAGATTAAAGCTTTTGCATGCCAGACTTGTAGCTTTGATTCTCTCTGATTTTAGCGCTTAGTAGGATTTATTTCAGTGATTCTGCCTTTGGGCCAAAATGAATCAGCTTTTATCTAGGATGATCATATATTGGCTAAGCCCTTTAGCTTTTCTTTTAATAAACATGTAACTTTAACCTACCATTACATGTACATAAAACATTGCAAATCAAGCTTGCACACACCACTACAGCCAAAACAGAATCTATTAAAGTTCAAAATGGGGTTCATTTGCAGAGTGAATGCTTCTAATGGATGTCCTTTTCATTTTCCTGATTGCCTTCAAGCTGTCCTTCTTACAGTCAAATTAATTCTTGCTCAAGTTTAAATTTCTTTGCAGGCATAATAGAAAAGCATATTCTGATTCATCTTCAGAGTGACACGTCTCCATGCAATGGCAGACGCAAACTAAGAAGTAACATTGTCATGTGTGCAAAGTGACTCTGATTTTCTCATCTTTCTTGGTAACACATGCAGCAACTGTCCAAAGTATTAATGCATCTTTATTTGGCTTAATTTCTTCAACCTCTTTGTTTTACAAATCTTCCTGGGCTTTCCTTGCATTCTAAAAAAAAAAACAAAAAACAAAAAACAAAAAAACAAGATTTCTCAAATCTGAAATTATTATTATTCTTTTCCCATCTCTTCAAAAATACATTGGCTTGACAATCTACTCTAGAACATTTTGGTTTTCCCATCACATGGGGAATTCCTGCTCATACTCAGGTACTCAGTGTCATACTCAGGCTGTAAACAGGGAGGGATACCGCAGGCTGAGACCTCTGGGAATGTGGGCTCTTTTCAGTAGAGAATATATTTACAGGTTCTGAAGCTAGAGGAGAATGAATAAGAAGTATCAGGCGTACTGTCCATCCTACTGTTCAGAATTGTAATGGATTAGTTCCAGGACAATGAGAAATTAATTTCTTCTCCACACAAAATGTTTTATTGAAATATAGAAGGTGTCTGAACTGTGACATCAACTATATCCTTCAGTTTCATGTTTAGCTCACTAACTCAGCTATTACCTGAGCTTTTACGCAGAGAAGCTCTCTAAAGGAAGAACATCATCTTGTAAGGGCTGAGTGACTCATGGTAAGGTGATAAAATGATTTTGGACAGTCAGTCAGTTGTGCTGAAGGCTACATTTTATTCAGGCAAGAATCCTGTTTGCTCAGGGCTGAGCACTGTTCCTCCTGCCTTGCCACCAGCCATTCCACCCTTTCCCACCTTTTTTGTAAATCTACTTAGGTTCAGTATGTCATTTTCCCAACCAGAATATAAGCTCCTCAACAGGACTGCCTCAAGCACTGTACAACATGCTATGAAAGAAAATACACTCATTCATACAAATAAATTTGTGGTGCCCTCCCACCCTTTTCTTTTACCTGCAAAGCTGCTTATCATTTCCCACAAGTCTTGAAGCTCTGGGGTTTATACTGACTCATTGCAAAATCATCTGTACTAATAAGGAAAAAAGGCAAAGCTTTCTCTCTCAGTTTAATTCTGACTTCCTCTCAACTGGTTCAAACTCAGAAACAAGCACTGTAAGTTTCTCACGGGGTATTAATATGACCCAGTTATGAAAGAACAACCAACAGACGAAGGCAAAGTGAAGTCTTCCTGCACTCTCCAGTTTCATGAAGGATCATGCAGCATGTGACTGACTCCTGCAGTCTGCAGATGCTCAGCAAGTCTGTGGCAGATCTTTAGTAAAGGTTTAATAGAAAAAATAAAAATAAATGAAAAAAAAATTAAAAATTAAAAAAATAATAATAATAAAAAGGAGAGATATTAGAAAGAATTTGTGTATTTTGCAATTTACTTTAGCTTGGATGACTTCTATGCCTTCTGTCCTTCACACTCCTACAAGTTTTCCTAAACCTGCCTTGCAGGGGAATATTTCTAGGGGTGCAAAGTAAGAATGCAGTCCTAAGTGCCAGACTCCTGGTACACAGAACCCCTGCTGACAGCAAGAGATTTATGAGTTTGTGGAATTGAAACTACTGCTTTGCTGTGCTCAGAAAACAGCCTTCAGAAGATTCTTATCAAGAACAATAAAAACTTGTAGTTACTACTGACCTGGGTTTCTGGTGCCAACTGCAGACAGACGAAAGAGATTGTCTCGCAATACTTATATCTATTGAAACCTTCCAGTCTGGATAGAAATATGATCGTTGTTAACCTCTGTATTGTTAGAACTTGTTCATCCCACCACAGTTAATGCAATGAGAATGCATCTGCACAGCGAGTTGTTTGATCATTTCATTTTAAATGGAGGATATAAAATTGCTGCACTTCAGAAACTCCCTGGTGTTTTTTTGTTGTTGTTGTTGTTTTTTTATTAAGATCTCATTGTTCTCAGTGAAACTAACAATGACTCTTACATGTTTTTGCCAGCATTTTCTTTTTCAATTGGAACAGTTCTTTTTTTTTTTTTTTTTTTTTTTTTTTTTTGTTGTTGTTGTTGTTTTTTTTTTTTTTTGTGACTGTCAGGAATTCTATGCACCTACACTGACTTTGCTTCAAAGGGGTAATAACTGACCTAAAGTGCCTGCAATAATAAATCCCACCTCTAATGCTGTTTTAGCTAGAAAAGCACTATCTTCCTAGTATAGAATTTCACTTTTTTTTTTTTTTTTTTTTTTTTTTTTTTTCACAGAAAGAGGATTGCCTTTTGTTTGATGTTAGGATTATCAACTCTGATCTTATTTGTCTTTTGTGCCACATACAGTTCACTTCCAAATAACTCAGAAATACAGAATCACAGAATCACAGAATTGTAGGGGTTGGAAGGGACCTCTAGAGATCATCGAGTCCAACCCCCCTGCCAAAGCAGGCTCCCTACACCACGTTGCACAGGTAGGCGTCCAGGTGGGTCTTGAATATCTCCAGAGAAGGAGACTCCACCACCTTCCTGGGCAGCCTGTTCCAGTGCTCCGTCACCCTCACTGTAAAGAAGTTCTTGTGCACATTCGTGCAGAACTTCCTATGCTGAAGTTTCAGCCCATTTCCCCTAGTCCTGTCCCCACGCACTACTGAAAACAGACCATACAAATTTTGGTTTCTTTCTTTCTTTCTTTCTTTCTTTCTTTCTTTCTTTCTTTCTTTCTTTCTTTCTTTCTTTCTTTCTTTCTTTCTTTCTTTCTTTCTTTCTTTCTTTCTTTCTTTCTTTCTTTCTTTCTTTCTTTCTTTCTTTCTTTCTTTCTTTCTTTCTTTCTTTCTTTCTCTCTCTTCCTCTCTTTCTCTCTCTCTTTCTCTCTCTCTTTTTTTCTCTCTCTTTCTTTCTCTCTTTTCCTCTCTTTCTCTCTCTCTTTCTCTCTCTCTTTTTTTCTCTCTCTTTCTTTCTCTCTTTCTCTTTTTTCTTTCTTTTTTTTTTTTTTTTTTCCCCAAGAAGGAAAAAATTGTGATAGAAAAAAACAAAAAATTCTGCTCCCAGTACAAGAAGAAATAGAAGTCATAGGAAACATGCTCAGTACAGAGGTTACATTTGAGAGCATGATGGTGTTATTGCCTGTAAGTGGTACAGTATGATTCATCTTTCACTTGCATAGAAATAAACAAAAGGTAATAGATGTGTAATCAAGGATATTTTAGAGCAAAGTTCAAGTAACATTAGTCCATATGCATGTATACATACCTATGAATATATATGATATATATATTCATATATATTGATATACATATACATATATATATATAATAACCTTTGTCATTTTGCAGAAAAAATATTATGGAGGCAATTTTCATCTTATCCCACCAAGCAGGAAATTTAATGATTCTGTTGGGCAGTAATGGTTTCATTTAGAAATATGCTGTGGTTTTGTGCTGAGTTCATTTACTTTTTGTTTAAAATTGCTTTCCATTGCTATGCTATGTAGTTAAACATGTATTTGAATTACAGTACAGCTTAGTTATGGAGGCTTCTATAGTCAGGGAATACAAGAGTAAATAAAAAAAGAAAACATAACAAACCCATATGCTAAGAATGAATACTTTGAAACTCTGCAACAACAGAGGAAGTGAAATGTGAATTCTTTCATTTGAAAACATTTGGAGAAAGTATGAAATCTGGGAAATGGTTACATTCTACACTGTTTATAGCACAAGCACGTAATTCCATGAGGTTACACAATACACTGTAACCCATTACCTGGGATCCCTTCACAATGAAAGAGTTTTAGGCAGGAAACACCCTATAGAAAAACCTACTCTAAACCCTGCAATTCCCACATTAAATCAGTCTTCTCCTCTGAAACTGAGACTCTGGGGAAGAGCAGAGTATGCTGTCATACTTGGGAGGTGATGGGGGGATTCTGACTGAAGCCTTGGAGAATAAGCATAAATAATTAGATAATAATTTCAGGAAGATTAGCCACAGGTACGGTGCATGACCTGAGGCTGGGAAGAAAGGACAGGCCTACAAGAAGGGAAATTCAGTTCATATGTTAGGAAAAAAAATCTTTACTCAGAGGGTAGGGATGCCTTGGCACAGTCTCTCCAGAGAAGCTGTGGATGCTCCATCCCTGAAGGTGTTTAAGACCAGATTGGATGGGGCCTTGAACAGCCTGATATGATGGGTGGCAACCTGCCCATGAAATGGGGCTGAAAGTGATCTTTAAAGTCCTTTCCAACCTAAACCATTCTATTCTATACAAGGTCCTTCCAGGAAGAGTGGGAACAGGTGGGAAGAGGAGACTAGGGAATAAAGGAATGGAATTCGTAAGAAGTGAAATACTGGAATATAAGCTAATGGAGAGGAGAACTGCCATTTAGAAAGGGCATGGGTTATTCCATGTGTCTCAGTCTTTAAACCCTACAGCCACATTCAAAATAAGGATATCTATCTCTGAACTTCTGGCTCTGTGGCACTCAGACCAGGCTTTTTCCATGGCCCTGATTGGAGAGCACAGCCAGATACAGAGTGTCCTCAGGATGCAACAGGAGGAGATTGGCACTTAGGCACTGCTGGCCTCTGTTTCTGCTGATGGCCCTCCTTGAGACAGTATTTTTCCACTGGAAAGATATTTCTCCACTTCCTTTCGACTCACACATCAGAGTGTGTGGGATGGAAGCCCATTCTCTTTGACAAGCACTTTAATAAGTTAGTCATTTATTTCCTTGTTGTACTTTCACCGATCGTTGCGTCCTGAGATAAAAGTGAACAAAGAACTTTTTTATGCCTTTTAAAAACTACCAGTTATTTCTTGCTTGTGCTACTGTTCCACCAATTGCTATAAATGTGTGGGAGGAGAAAAGGGTGGAAACAGCACTGAGAAGGGCTTAAATGACAGCTCACCATTTTATTTGCAGAGGAAAGAAACACAAAATTATTTGAAACATTTTTCAGACTAGATTTATGTATCCCCAATTGGATCAGGATGACCTACTAGGGCAATCAGTGAAGGTAGAAGAGAATGTAAGGCTCATGAATGCCTGACAACATTCATACCTCCACAGTTAGCTTTGGACTGAAAAATATTACCATTCCCCCAGTGATCCTTAGAATTTCACCACAACTGAATTTGTTTAGATCAAAACAAGCAAGGAATCCATAACTACCCAGCACGTTGAGTGTAAATAAATAGTGTTTTAAGGGCAAGAGAGGAAATTAGAATGTGCTTGTAGTACTGGTGAGAACAACACACATTACCCACCAACACCTCAGTGGTACTCCCAAGGCACATTTTAGGTGTCCAGGCAAAGCACTCTGATACAACCGTGATGGCTCCTGCATCCATTCTTGTAAAGCTACTCAACAGAACTTCCTAACCCCTACAGCTCCATCCTTGCACCAGATCTTATTCATTTTTTCAATAGATCTCAGAAAGAATTTTGTTTTTATAGAAAAGAAACATTTCAAGAAGGCTAAGAGGAACACAGATGTAATTACTGAGTAAGGAATCAAAAACTACAACAATAATGCATAAAAAGCAAAAAATCCTACAGTAATATAAAATCCTACAATAGTATAATGCATTCTTTTTATTAATGTATAATGAATAAATCTCCAAACATTGTAAGAGTGAGTCAAATTAAACCAGCTGAGAATCTACCTATAGTCTTTACAGGGTTTTAAAAGGCACATGTATGTCTAACTGAGGTGTCTGTAATCCATTGTGGACAGGACAAAACTTCAGTGGAAGTGTATGCCTGCAAGAAATGCTGCACATTCTCTGCAGGCAGCTTCCAAACCACAATATCTTAGCAGCTTTCATTTTCCAAAACAAAAACCAGTAAACTATATAATACAGCATTCCTTTGCCAACATATTTTTAACCACTATGGTTAGATAAGCACAAACAAATCCAAATTGCATAAGTTGTTATTGGTTTGGTTTGGTTTTCTTTTTTTCCTTATATTTTAATGTATATGCATTAGAACAAACATATTCATTTTTTTTCTTATCCTCAGGGTGGAAGAATTACTAATACTGCAGTAAGCCGCAAATGAGGTTTGTAGCCAAAAATTTCTATTATTTCATTGCAACTAAACTAGTTTTATTTTGGCTATTAGGTTTTGGTTTGTGCGGTTTTTTTCCATCCCAAGAAAAACAATGGAGCCAGCCAGCTTCATCTGTGGCAAGTCAGTATTTTATTTGTTGTGTTTAAAGTAAATTAAAAAAAAGAGAGGTATCGGTTCAATTTGAAACATAATCTAAAGTGAGAGTATGTATGTTAATCATCTTAGTTTTTGCAAAGCATGGTCTAAAAACGTGTCTAAAACTGCCTATTTGTTTGTTCTGCCTATTTGTCCTTTCAGTCAGTAAAACAGAACAGAACTCATAAGATGCTATTGCTAGCAATCTGAGTCAAGAGAATATACACTGCAATGTTTGTCACGGCAACATTGCCTAAGCTGACATGTAGAATATAACCAGTCAACTTGATTGTGACATTTATTCCCTGTTCAATATTTGTTCCCTTGACATAAAACCACCAGTGCGCCTGAGAATGTCTGAGTACCAACTTTGACTGAATGGAGATGGGCACTCAGCTTGCCCTCATCTGGTGAACGTTATATTAATCCCCTCCTTGTGATCCTGATCAGAAGTTCAAGTTAATTCTTTGTGATTGTTATTTATGGCTAAAAGGCTTCCTTTTTTATATATAGGAAAATATGATTCATATAGTCCCATTAGTTTACATATGACATCTTAATAAACCTCACTTATAAAAATAGTAAATAGTAATAGTAATGTAATGCATCCACTTCTGAAATGGCTGTTGTGTGATATAGCAGCGAGAAGATTAATCTCACACCCTGTCTTCCATCACCAGGCTTGTTCTCCCACCAAGATGTTTTTCACCAGAAAGTAACAGTTTCAGGGGAAAGTTAACAATTTCTCTGTATGGGACTTGTCAAATAATAATAATAAAAAAAATAGAAAACAGTCACATGAGACAGTGCTTAGATTGAAACTGATATATTTTTCTCATTCCCACCTCTTACTGAGGTTTTGTTGAGGCAGTACTTGGTGAGTGGAAAGGGTACTGAGAACATTTTCTGATAGCTGAGTCTACTATACTATGAATATGATGGTGAAGCTCGCACACGCAGCCACTAACACCTCAGACCTAGAGAATACATCTTCTCAGCTGTCCCCGGTCTGCTCATACTCATGATCTATTAAGACAATATGATGTGAAACAAGGAGTCCTTCCCTGGCACAGGTTACTGCTTTGTACCATCATGTCTGGCATTTTTGTGAGTGAAATGTGGCTGCAGAGTCCAAGGGGTTGGTGCTACGTATGGATTGCGTGCTTTTCATTTTTCTGCCAACAATAGATGATTCTGCTCAAAACTTATTAATTGTTATCATGATGTTTCTGTAACAAAATGTCTTTTAGCCATAATAAGAAGTAAGCTGAAGGAGCATTAAGTGTCTATATTGCAAAACAAACTGTGTCTTTAATTCCCTTAAGTTCCTCAAAAATCCTAGGCTTTGCTCATGTGATAATGGCATCATTTCTGTCCATCACAATTTTCACAACCAAGCACACTAATCCTGGAATTAGCTCCCACTAATGCTAAGATACTGGAGAGCTTGATCAAATTTGTGTCTGTTTACCAGAAGGTTGCTTCTAGTGTTTTATCTTTGACACTGAATCCAGCCACTAGCAGTAGGCATTAGCTTCCCATGAAAATGATCTGATTTTATAAGCCAAAATGTTGGTTTTTAAGAACAAGATAAACACGGTTTCAATAAATTTTATGTTTTAAATTACTTGACCTCCGACTCGGTGTTATGAGTCCTAGAACCAACTACGCATTTAAAGCTCTTTCTTTAACTTTAAAGCATGGGAAAATTCCAAGTCTATTAATTCACTCATTTCTTTAACTCTTCTGATTTCTTAAAAGTAAAAACAAAAAACAAAACAAAAAAAGTCTCAATTCACTCACAAAAATGGTGAAAATTGGGTACCTATGTTAATATGCTCTAAATTTAACATGTTATGAATTTCTAGCACAGTCAAGGAATTGTAATTGTTAATATTTGCCAGCTGGACAAGCTGAGACCTGACATTCCATTACCTTACAATGGAACCAGCAAAGCACATGCTTGCAGCACAGCCAAACATTGTGTTTCAGAGTGCTATAATTGACATTTTGGCAATCCAGCTCTCTTCGTCCAGGCAAATCAGTAAGTTCCTTGGGAAACCACCTGGCAAAATGTCCAAAGCTAGTTCCATGTTGCATTTGGAATGGAGTTATAAATGCTCTGCGTCAAAAATAGCAAAAGCCCTGTGTTCAATTACACAGTTTTGATGGGCTTTGGGTACAACTGACAAGCTCCTTTCAAACTGTCTACACACTGTCCATGTGTCAAGAGCTTCATCTATGTGAAAAAGTTGCCCTTCTATGGATGTGGCAGAGTTTCACAGATCTTCAGCAGACTAGGCAGATTTTCTTATCCTGGAACTGCTGATGGAAGAGAAATGATGTGAACAGAAAGGATGGAGAACTGCTGACATAAAAGGATCGTGAAGTTAAGAAAATATCTATTGTTTGCGCATGCTTCCATATGATGACATATCAAAGACAAAAGGAGAAACATTGACTGAGGCAAGCATAGTGTTGCCTTTTCTGTTCAGGAGGATTGTGATCTGAGGAACAGGAAAAATTCCAAATTTCTGAAACATAAATTACTGATATACCACAGATAACTATCACTCCCCAGATACTCATTCCATCTTGTCTTACTGGTAGTGGACAATATAATATATATATATAAAAACAAACATATAAATTTTGAAAACAGTGCATACAAATATAAACATGTTCTTGTTGCTAAATTTTAAAGAAAAGAAAAGAAAAGAAAAGAAAAGAAAAGAAAAGAAAAGAAAAGAAAAGAAAAGAAAAGAAAAGAAAAGAAAAGAAAAGAAAAGAAAAGAAAAGAAAAGAAAAGAAAAGAAAAGAAAAGAAAAGAAAAGAAAAGAAAAGAAAGGAAAAGAAAAGAAAAGAAAAGAAAAGAAAAGAAAAGAAAAGAAAAGAAAAGAAAAGAAAAGAAAAGAAAAGAAAAGAAAAGAAAAGAAAAGAAAAGAAAAGAAAAGAAAAGAAAAGAAAAGAAAAGAAAAGAAAAGAAAAGAAAAGAAAAGAAAAGAAAAGAAAAGAAAAGAAAAGAAAAGAAAAGAAAAGAAAAGAAAGAAAAAAAAAGAAAAAAAGAAAAGTTCAAAGATAGTGAAACATTTGCTTCAGGAGAATTGAAATTACAGTTTATTCTGCGCAAGCATCAGGGTGTACCACATTTCTGTTGAAAATGAAAGAAGTTTAGAGGGAGGTAACAGCCATTGCTTATTTCTTTACTTATATATTTTTGGTGATTTGGGATTGAGACTGAGATTACATTAAAACTGGTAAATTCTTTTCCTCTTGACATCAGGTACGACTTCAAGTTTCTGACTCAAGAATGGCTACATCTTTAACATTTCTGACGGGTCAGGACTGAATTTCTGCTGCACTGCAGCAAATAAGTAGGATTTCAGAGAGCCCACAGACTTTCATGGAGTGCAGCTGAGGTGAGGAGATAAACAGATGTTCAGCAGACAAGGAGTTTGCTGCACAGATCAATGCACTCAGAATTGACACCACTGACTCCTAACTATTTTGATCCTTTGTTATGAAAGAGGCAGACTTTAGGCAAGTATTTAAGTTACTGTTTTGCAAATAATTTATGTATGTTTTCCTCAGAATGATTAAGTCCCACTGTCCAACTTGGATCAATAGAATTTAAGCATATGTCTTAATTTGTGTATTCTGAGGAAATTTATGAATATTTTGAAAAAAATTTCTGGTTCTTCTGGTCAAAGGACTAATACAGGAAAAAGTGTATTCTAGACATGGAGAATATGGGTGTTCTTGAGGGTTTTTGTTTAGAGATTTGTGCTCACCGACCGAGATAATAAAGAAAATACATAGGTTACTCCAAAAGTAATGCAAAGTAATTTCCATGGAAATTGTAACGGATGCAAAGAGCACAGTGACACTATTTGATAGGGCAAATTATCAGCTACTAAATTGTCTTTTTCAACATAATCAACACAATTAGCTTTGCATTTTCACCAGTAACGAATGAGAACCTGCATGCTGTGCTCATGAATGGCTCTCTGGTGTGTGGATTGACTTTCAGGTCTCTATTGTGTCTTTATCTCCACTGCTGAAATGCATAGCCATCACCTCACTGTGCTCACATCCACTGTTTGGTCTCCATAAATGTTCAGCAAGCACCAATGAAAGTCAATGGGTACCATTTTTTTTCCACATGAAGAAATTCAGTTCCGCACCTTTGTTTCATAGGCACTTCCATGTCAGATACCATTTTGCCAGATTGCTCTCTGCTGCTGTCTGTTGCATGGCAACTAAATGTAACATAACACTGGCAGAAAGGTTCAGCTCCTCCTGCCATACCACCAACATCCGCCTCTGATGTTGTGGGCCAGCATAATAAAATAGGAAGCATTACTTTCATTACCTCAGATGATAATACAATTACAGAATGTTTTGGGCTGGATGAGATCTTCAAAGATCATCTATTCCAGCCCTCCTTATCAACCATAAATGTGACAATAAAACTTTGAGCGGGTTGAAATGAAACATGATTTCTAACAAACACTGTGTTTTTAGAGCAGGTTTTTATGCCATTTGAGAAGTACTGTGTGCCAGTTTTACATATTCCTACAAATTCCCTAGGATAAGACACTGACTGAAAATTGGTAAAGTTTTTTCCTTACTTTGCAGGAGATTGAATAATGCCCCTTGGAAACTTCTAGGCACCATAGCATTTTCTGAAAAGACTCTTTAAAATTGTTTTCCTCTTGGCAGATGTATTATAAAGGCTCTTTGACCAGATAACTATTGCTGAAGAGAAGCAACTGGAGGACATACAGAGATATGAACCCATTTAAGGAAGTGCATTGCGTATGGACAGCCCTGTGCAAAGGGAGCATACGCCAGCCATGACACACAAACCTGAGGTGATTAGAGCATGCCTCAAGCAGAATTCAAGAAATGTGTCCTTAGTTCATGTTTGGAAAGTGTTTTTCTCTTCCCACATAACCAATGCATCCCAACCAACCCACTCTCCATCCACACATATCCCACTTCTTTTAACATTTCCAGCCATACACCTGCTCACAACTTATTGCTGCTTAGACACCTGTGGCATAGTCTTAAACATCTGTGTCCCAACACAAGCACTTCTGGGTATGACTGTATGCAAGACAGTCAGGAGCTGTTACTGTGGGAAAGCTATGGCAGAAGAACTTGCTAAGAGATGGGTTGCATGGGACGGACTAAAAAATCCTGGAGTACTCGAACACATGGGTCCTATGCAGCCACTTAAACTGCTTCAGCTTTAGTCCAGCTTTGTGTCAGCCTTGCACTTTTCTGATAGAACAGATGCTTGTTTTATGTTGTTTCTTCCATATTCTCTCAACATTGAGCATTCTGAAATTAACTCCATCCATGACAAATAAAATCTGACAGGATTCAGTGCATGGGAGGCAGATGTAAATGAACAGCAGTATTTTGACCAGCTGGATCTGGCTGAACATCGGCAGCAATGTTTCTGTCAAACTCTGCCATTAAAAGCCCTCACATCTTGTGATTTGGTGTGTGTGCTGCAGAAGCCTGTTCAAGAATAGCAATGCTCCTAAGTGAGAAGGAGAGGGCTTTAATGGAGCAGCTGTGGCAACTCAACGCAGCTTCATTTAGAATTTCCTCCTCCTACAGCAAATGCTAAATCTGCCCTGCTAAGGAGGAGTTCAAGCCATGAAGATATTCCACACAGAAGAGGATTATAAAGCCCCATGATGAGCCTGGAATGAAATTAAAAATAGCCTGTGCAATGAATGTGCTTTTCTTAGTCTGCTTTGAGAGGTTTCATAAAGCTTTTGCTTCTTAAAGCAGCACTTGTAATCTCTTGTGGATAGATTCAAAGTTGTCTGCTGTGTAACAAATGTAGATAGTTGTTCAGAAGGAATGTTGTTGTCTTGCTGGGGTCTTTTTTTTTGTGGTGCTGGGGCGAAGGGAGTGTGTGTGTGCATGTGAGAATGTGCGTAGAAAGAGGGGACTCAGCCAGTCGATCAGATTTCATTGGGTTTCTAACTGCCAGCTTTAGACTAGTGGTTTTGGAATATTACTTGGGATCATTTCAAGTATTTTCAGCTTTGAAAAGCACGTTGTAGTTTCTAATTAAAAGGGAAGAAAAAAAAAAAAAAAAAAAAGTCCCCTCTGTCAGTTAATAAATAATGGTCATTGACACTTCAGTTCAAAAAACAGGAAACTCTGGAGCTTTCCTTTCTCCCATATCAGCTAAAGGCTCCTGGCAAGAGGCAGTGTCCCCAGCAGAGGACCACCTGCAGCTTGGGAGCAGCCAAGTTCCTAGAGCTGAGATAGAGGAATTTTATATATGACCATGATGTCCACTTCCACTCCAGGCCATCTTGAGACCAGATGCATCTTGACTTTCAAGATACAGAAGTAGAGGGTGCCAGATTTACAGTATAAAACACCTTCTTTTAGCATTACTCAGTCTGTGGGATCCCTGGCTGCTTATTTTATTCACCATAGTATTGGAAAAGCGTATGGATCCTGCCAAGTTTAATGGTTTCATGTAGAACACTGACAAATAAGCTTAGATGGTAAATTCATGGGGAGCTCTCTTATGCCTGCAAAGTACCATATGCTCTTCTGCTGAAGTATATGTAACATATATCTTCACAGACAGGGAGAAGATAAGCTTAAAATTTCTTTTATTTCTTCCCTCATTCATGTCACCTATTCCATCATGTTGTGAATCATGCTATCCATGTTATCCATCCACTCATGCCAGCAAGAAGGATAGATATTCAAATATATCTAAGCACAGACTTCCTTGCTTTGTGACAATACAACTGATACACGTACCATTTTAAGGGTGTCTAATGCAATGTTATTCTCAAAAGTGTGGCATCTATCTAGATCCAAAAACATTAGGCTGTGGAGGGCTGTTAAGCCAAGTGAGATAAATCCACCCAAAGATGTTTTTCTCTCTCTCTTATTGACTGAAGAAGATGCCTGGGCAACCACCTTATTATACTCAGTGCCCATTACTTAAATTCCTAAAGTTACAGATGAATCCAGCCCAACTCACTATGTCACCCTGGAGAATTCCTACTCTTTCTTAGTAACATCAAAACTGTTTTGCATATTGCTTTCAGAAATTTTGGAATCTTCTCCTGATACATGGAGTTTGAGATCCTTCTTGCTTGACATTGCTGGAACTACAGATGAGATTCAGCCTCAGTTTAATTGGGAATATTTATGCCAGTGCTATACACTGTCACATAACTCATTGGTTGTTTAGAAATTTTATATGTAGAGATCTGCCTAGGGAGCAGGTGAAATTTAAAAGCAGCACCAAAATTAAGCATGAGTAGAAAGAGCATCACATTCATTGATTTTTCTTTAACACAGGAAGGATAAGCATAAATAGGCATAAATATTCTGAGCTTTGTACCTGAATATGAGAAAAGTGGGTTAGTAAAAATTTCTCTGGTCTTTTAATCACATCTCCTCTATATTGTATTTCTTTGATAATGATCCAAAATAATTTCAAAAATCCCTTTATAGAAATTTTGCATGGCAACAACTTTTCCTGTGACCAGCTCAAAAGACTACTGTAAGATGTATGTATGGAAACAATAAAGATCTACTGCTTTTTATGGAAGTGCAATGCCATCCAAATAAAATCCCCCATCTATGGAAACTTTCATTAAAAACATAACCCTGAAAGACTTGGTACTTATAATTCAACAAAAAGAACCCTTGTTTTTCAGTACAAGTGTGAGTTCTGTCATGTCAGAGTTATCACAGGAAAAAAGGAGCTATTCAGACACACATCAGAGAGAACCCTGATTGTGAAGATAATGAAGGACAGATGTTATCTCATGGAAGATGTTGAGCTGAAGATTTTTTTGCGATGGAGGCTCAATAGTAAGTGCTATAAGCATCACATGCTGTTGCAAAATGTCTATATATGTTTTGTCTACATTCAGTAATAAGCCTTTAATTTATCAGGATCACCGAACTTCAGTGAGTACAGGCTCTCCTTTGGCTGCTAATGAGTAAAAACTATCCCCTCACTTTTTTCACTGTCTGAACATGTTTTAGCTTCCTGTATCCCATTCTCCAGCAGTCCCAAGACACATCTAAGAAGCTGGAAGTGAGAATCATAGAATCATGAAATGGCTCAGAATGGAAGATCAGATCTGGTCCAGTAAGTGGGGGAAAGTGAGGGAAAGAAGGGTGGCTTGGCATGGGACAAGCTCACCTACATGGGAAAATTAATTTTATTGAAGGAATTTGGTCCTGGCTTTAAAGGGTTATGAATGTCAGTGGAAGAGGCCTCAGTAATTCTCATCAGAGCTGAAAAGTAATTTCAGAGAAGACCCAAATCCTCAAGCACACCTCATGTCTGTTCACTGCAGTTAGATTGCTCTTTTATGTCTTCTGCACATGGAAAATTAATTTAGAATTACCTCAGTGAATGTACAAAAATATGATTGCTGAATAAGTGGCTTAAAGAAATCCTATAACTGACTATAAAAAATAAAATGCCCTTTGAGAAATAAACTTACTATTAAGGTGATGAAGTAATAATAATTCAGCAAAAAGAACAATGGCAGAAATGGTAAAGCTCTATCATGGGTAAGGACTTGGCTTAAGCAAGAAGAAATAGGAGAAGCTTTCAACTTGGGAATATCTATTTTTAGTGAGCTGAAAAAGACCACTGCGGTGTAAAAAAATGTAATTTAGATCAGAATGAAACATGTACTCCTGGAACTGTCACACTGAGGATCAAAGCTGGCTTGCATTCTCTTTAGATGACTAAATTGTTTATTTTTCTGGTGTTTTCAATTATGTTACTGAAGCAAAATATTTAGTTGCATTGAGTAATACAATGTTAATGGTGCTTTATTTGAAGAATTAGTCTGAATCTCATAGACCATTATCTTTTGTGCTTTTCTGTGCCCAGACCTGCTAAGAACACAGCTGCTGCATATCATCTGCTGGTCCTTTTCCTTCTTTTTACTTTTTCTCCTTTATTTTTTATTTTTTATACTTGTGAGGAACCCTGTGAAAGAGTCTTTAAAACATTTAGCAGGGTTTTAGATAACGAAGTTACAGAGCATGGTTATCATGTAAGCTTACACGATAAGTACACTGGATTTGATAGGTAATACCTTGTACCAACTGTAATTGCTTGTTCTTGCAGATTGCAGAGTAATCCAGAAAGAATTCCATAGTCATTCTCCATTAACAGAAAACAGAAGAGGTTGCAGAGTGTACATTCCTTCTCTGATAACAGGCATAACAAAAAAATTAAGTAGGTGTGCCACAGACCTGTGTATTTCCCATAATACAGGCGGGTTGTTTCAAAGTAAAGACATTGGGAATTACTGTGGAGAGCAGCCCTGGAGCAGAGCAGCAAGTCCAGACAGGCACAGATAATAGCAAAACATATTTACTGCGTTTCAGGTGCACAGGCTGAAAGTTTAATGTTGACATTTCACAGACTTGTTCAAGGCTATTATAGAATAAGTTTGAAATCTACTTTGGCCCGGATAAGGTATTTCGATTTTAATAGAATTGGTTTTTCTATATGTTGCCTTTTTCCCAACACTTATTCTTTCATCTGTTAATTTCTTTAATTCTTGTGAGATATATTATCAAATATTAATTTTATTTGCATAAATCATTTCTCAGTTTTCCTGGTTATGTAAGAAAAATATCAATTTTTCTTATGCTAGCAAAACATGGTTTGTTTATGGGGAATGACTCCGCTTCATTTGCTGGTGCTGTACACTTATCAACTTCGACGTTTCCAAATTTAATTATAAGAAAGATTCAGTACAACACACAATCTATTTCTAATTTATTAATTATGAAATGTGTGTTTAACAAATCTCTTGGCAATATTCTTTGTGATATATCTACATGTCTTAGAGCAAACGAACGACAGGAAAAAGAGAGGCTGTGCAATATAAGCACACATGAACACAAGCCAATATAAGTGATAAGCAGTTCAGTTATGAAAAAAAATATTAATTACATGTTTACAATTTACTTTAATCTAAAATATTTTTGTGCTTTGAAGGATGACTGACAATTGTATTCCAAGCAAGAAACTGCTTCACTCATATTTACAGTTCACACCTAAAACAAAAGAGAGAAACTTGCAGAGGTTTTGTTTTCTGCAGTGCCATTAACATCATATACGATACCTCTGTCAGCCCAAGTTTCGCTTGTGACTGCCATAAGGAGTGCAAGATGTGGTGCTTTAAGTTATAGGTTAGCCAAGTATTAAGAGAGCAGTTTAGCTGCATTAATATTGTTGACCTATAGTGAGAAGATTCACTAGGGCAAAACACAACTTTCCCTTTCCAAATAGAGGGAACAAGCAGTAGCAAATGTAGAAAAAATATAATATCTGTACAGGAAATTGGTAATCACAGCTTGAACCTCTGATTAAACAGCTGAGGCAAGTGTTGGGTCACCTGTGGGAGCACAGGTGAAAGTAATTTAGCTGTGCCCCCAGAAGGGGTGAAGCTTGACTCCACCTCCTCTAGACCTCATTTAAGGGCTGACCACCACTAAGGCAGCATCTCTTTGAGATTGCTCCTTGGTGGAGATTGTCTCAGTGTTTTCTAGCAGACTGAAGGCTTCTGTATGGCTCAGTTTTTCCCGTAGATAATCTTTTGGATATTTATTTCCATCTCTCTTGTACCATTGCTATCTTCACGTTATTGTCACTGTACAAATATCTGTATGTGGTTTGGCTGGGGTGAGATGAAGTTTCTGCTTGGGAAATGGACTAGGAGACCATTCTTTATGCATATGCGAAGGCATGGGAACAGGACACAAAAACATGGATAACAGTCACAAACTGTTTTTGTTAGTATTTATTGAGTACAAGAAAATCTAGAAGTGTAACTTCCCCTTATTTCTTGAAATTGGGCATGCAACCGATGAAAATATTGCAGGTGTACTAATCTCATACTGATTAGCCATTATATTGCCATTAATCACCTCATTCTTCAAATCTGGACCAAGAGTTTCTTGTTGCAAAGAAAAAGAAGGGCAGAACCCATAGTTTTTGCATCAGTCTAAGCATCTCAGATTCTTCTCCATGTTTTCATCTATCTGAATGCAGTCTTTCTACAAGGTTCCCTGATTTGAGTCTTTCCACATGTTTTCAAATTAGCTTGTTTGTAATTGTCTGATGTTGAGAAGTTAGATTCTGTTCTAGGTGTTATCACAGAGGAGTGAGTTGCACAGGACTTGGTGGTACCCTGGGGCTTCCCCCCTTCGGGTGCTGTCCCTATTGAAGCAGATCAATTAAAAACACTTTATCTGTGGTATGCCTGAAATTGTCTCATACATTTACAAGACCATTGCCATGACTACAATTTGAAGGCTGGTGACTTGATGAAGGAGGGAGCCCCATGAATAACCAGACTGAATAATGGAATGATTTCTCTGTCCAAAGCATTCCTGTTTTGATACATCTGTAAATCTAGCAGGCATGAAGGATAACTGAGAGAAGACAGAAGGCACTGAGACCTTGACACTGCAGAACTTCTGGATGAATGCTCTCAAAAACTGAGGACCCTCTTCATTGGCTGGACCATTGCTGGAACATGGACCAATGATCTCTGTCGCCCTTCTGCGTCTCTTTTTAATTTCATTTTCTCACATAAAGTTGTTAGGTAACACAAGGTTTGTTTTGATTTCTTATAAAGTTGTATCATTCAGCCTCACAGTTTAAACAGATATAGCTGTAAGACTGCCCGTACTTTTAAGAAAATTGTAGTATAGAGATTCTCAATAAAATTTATGGTTATTTGTGTTCCTTGAGTGTCGATTTCACCTTAATCTAACCAGGGGGGATTTGCAAATCTAGTCAAACCTTCTTTCATTCACAGGCATGATATGATGCTTATAACCTTCCAGAGAGCCACTAGAGCCACCACCTTGCCTCCTGGCTAGCCTGAAAACGTATGGGCCAAACACTTGCACAAACAGGCAATCTTCAACAGCAAAATCGCTGTCAGGCAACTTACAGAGCACACTTAATCAACTGAAGCTTAGGGAGCTCAAAAGAGACATTCTGATACGTGTGAGACATTTTAAGCTGGCCAATTGGGAACTTCCAGGCATGAGCAGCACTGAGCTTTTATCTAAGAGTTGTTTCATCACCTCTTGAGAAAAGGGACAGAGGATTCCCTTAAGATACATTTCATAGCCATGAATTATCTTCTGTATTGGGGCAGATGCAAAAGTATTTTTAAAAGCAAAACAACAGAACCCCAAAAACATAATGATACCTGAAATAAGAGCATATAATCCTCATGCTCATGTACTCCTTACATCTGATTTAGAATGAGCTTCTGAAATAAAAGTGTTTTCCTTGCCTGAGAGCTCCCTTACACTTAGCCCATGGGATGAACTGAGCAAAGTCTTTGTTGAAGCTGTCCCACTTTATACACATTAGTAGCTGTATGAGCAGGGGCTGGAATTTAAATATAGAAAGTTTCACACCCTGTCCCAGTTCAATGAATATTTAAGTATTTTTTTCACAGTGGAACAAGAGAGACTGAGAAGATATCAGAACTGAGACACCTCTAGCTTTGTTGATGTTAGAAGATCTGGCTTTTAAGCCCATAAACAGTGAAGGTGAAGGAAACTTCTGAATGTGCATGCTCCTATTCTACCTACCTCCTCTCAGTATTGACTTCTCAGTGATGAAGGGAAGGGCAGGGCTTTTGCTTGAAAAGAAAAGAGTTAATAGGGAAGACATACTAACGTATTTCTGCAAGGTACTAGAATGAGGTACTGACTTACTTGTTTAATAATGTCAGGATTTAGACAGAAATATGTAAGAATTTAGGACCTGAAGGATGTGATAAGGAGTATGAACTGAATTGTCAGAATGATGAGTTAACCAATGTCTCCAAGCTTCCCAAACTTGAACATTCCCTCTGACATAAGATTTAGTTAAGGATTTAAAACACAGAAAATGAAGACCAATGAAATTTGGCTACTTTCTGTAAGCTTCATCCTTGGTCAGAAAAGTTCCCTTATGTCAAACTGCTGGCATTTTCCTCCTCACAGATGAACTGGCTACTTAAGAGTTGTGTCCTGAGTGTTTACCTAGAAGACAAGCTTAGCTGTCTGAAGAGAACAGTAACTGGGTGCTAAGGGACCTGATTTACAGGAAAACTCATGTATGTCCTTCAAAAGAAGCATGAAGATAATGACTGAGTATTTTCTAGGGGACACTCTTCAGCTGAGGAGTGCTATGGGATGCAAAATTGTAAGAAACATGGCAAAGGTTATATATATCTGATTCAAGAAATACAGGAAATCAAGTAAAGTTAGTGGGTAGCAGACTAGAATAAATACATGGATATGTCTCTGCATTTACTTTGCAAAGAGGATTTCCTCTTTACAGGATGTTTAAATAGTATTAGAAACAGCATTAAACAAAATGAAAAAAAGAAAAGAAAAAAAGAAAAAAGTTCTAACTGTGGGAATCTTTGGGTTTCACACTGTTAGAAATGTGAGAAAATTCTGGAGAAATATTTCCACTTTTTCTCTACTGTTAGTCTCCTCTGGAGGCAATAGGCTTTTCAGCTTCTACCTGCTTTCAGATACCAGGTAAAAGACAGGTAACTGATAAGTCAAGGTATATCTATTCCACACTTGAGAGTGTGCACTATTATCTTCTACTGATGTAGATCTACTTATGAGCTATGATATCATCATGTAGTCACTTATCTATAATTGGAGGAAAAAATGATGAGCCAACTTTTTGTTTGATAAGTGAAAGATTTAAGAAATATGCATTGTTTCAGTTGATTATAAAGAATTATATTCACATGACAGTAAGACAATGGAAATGTTATAATGCTCAACTAGATATGCATTAACATACTGGCATCGTAGAAAACAAGGACAGGGGAACCACAAGTACCTTTAAGTTGGTACCTGGACAGTAGATATCAGGACAAATAATAGAATAAAAATAATGGAATCATAGAATTATTTGTGTTGGAAAGGACCCTTAAGATCATCTAGTTAGAACCTCTCTTCTATAGGTAGAGAAACATCCTAGTAGAAAAGGTTGCTCCAAGCCACATCCAGTCTGGACTTCAATTCTTTCAGAGGGGAGGCAACCACTGGGCAATCTGTTCCAGCATCTTACCACCCTCATCTAAACCTACCCTCTTTCAGTTTGAAACCATTTCCCCTTGTCCTGTCATTACATGCCCTTATAAAAAGTCTCTCCCCAGCTTTCCTTTAGGCCCCTTCAGGTACTGGAAGGCTGCTAGATGGTCCCACTGGAGCTTTTTCTTCTCCAGGCTGAAGAGCCCCAGCTCCCTCAGCCTGCCCTCATAGGGGAGTTGCTCTAGCCCACTGAAGTCTTGATTTACAGTCACTTGCTGCAGTGAGAAGTTTACCCTGAAACAAAAATCCATTTAACCTCTGACAAGAACTCTTGTGGTTTTCAAGGAAGAGAAAAATTCCCAGCAGGTTTATAGAAAGGCTGAATCTCCTCATTTGAATTCTATGGCAGCCATATGTTGAAATTATACGTATACTCTTGAAAGAAAAACATCTTAGTAAAAGCCACATCATTCAGAAGATAGGAAATGGTTGAATTAAGGACTGTGTTTGTGACCACAGCCATGCTGTTTTGTGCAAATTTATTAAGGTAGGACCTGAGATCACCCTTGTCTTATGCAATTCTCAGCATGGATAGAGAATTTCTAGTAAGTAGATTGTGGAGTCATGGTGTGGTTTGTCAAAGGGGTAAGAACATGTCCTAACTGTAGACTGTTTCTCATGGGATTTCTGGCTATCTGCTGGCATGAACTTGGGAACTTGGGAGTTGTGCAAAAGCTATTTGAAATGTGGTTATCTGTGTTATTTTCTTTAAGTCAAGGTTTTCACCTACTAATTTTTCCTGAGGAAAATCAGGCACTGGTGTTGTAGTGTTATTGTTTACATGGACTCTCCTCTACTGCTCTGTACCTCAACTGTGACACCTGTAAATACTGCTTGAAAGAATATTGCTGCTCTTGTACTGAAGACACTGGTTGGGCACTAATGGGAGAAAGTTAGACCTCTGATTTTACATGAGGAGAAAGTCAAATATACTTACATGAAATCTGTCTGTAGTTCAATCCAGATCCCAGCCCTGCACTGGTAGATTTGTCAGCTCAATTTTTGTTAACATTTTGTAATAATTCCCCTATCTGTATCCAGCAGTGTACTGGATGGATCCACCTGAAATACTGACTGCTGCAGGCAAGTGGTCCCATGGACTGATGCAACTCTGTGGGCTGGGTCCTTTCTCCATCCCCATACTGGAGCCCAGAATATTTGGCAGAGAAATGCCACCATTATGGAGACCTGCTCCTGAGACTGCAGTGAAACAAAAGAACCACAGAGGATACAGGCTTACAAGGCTTATTTAAGGGGGTTGGTTCTCTGTGTTTACCACAAATCACCCATTACTGTTACAAATTACCAGCAATTAAAGGCAAAATCCTGTTTATTGTTACTTTTGATTTTAAGATCCAATGAAAAATGAAGGTATGTTTCCTTACAAATGTACAGGGAATGGAAAACTGAGCTGCATTTTGGGGAGAACACAATTATATGTCTTATAACAATTTTGGGAAGCTGGACTTTATCTGAAATTTTCCCCATAGTAATTCAAATTATTTTGCTAAATGACTTAAATGACCTTTTTATGGCAACACTTATGTTGCTATGGCAAGGTTTGTGTTAATATTAAAAGGTGCTGTCAGACCACATGCCTCCACTGAGACGTATGAACACTTGAAGATGGGAAATCTGCCAAGATATTCTATATGGTTAGGAAGAGGAATGTATGGTTAATCATTGTTTTGCTCAGAAAGAGGCCATGAGAGATACAATTATACCCCACGTATACACCTCCCTTCATGCGTCAGTACAGGGCAAGGGCCAAAACTGCTGAGGCATTTGCAAATACTAGAAAAACTTTTGAAAATGCAAATGGTTTTACAGGAATTATTCATAATTGCAGGTATTTGAGCTTACCCTCGAAAAGAAAGAAAGGCAAAGCTCAGAAATAAGTATTTCTTTTGCCTCAGTTATATGTAAGAAATCACACTGGCTTCACTGAGCTTGTATACTATTAAGCAGGAACAGAATTTTGTGATGCATCAGGAACCTGTGAAAGCAAAAACAGAAAATAATTTATTTTTGCAATTACTTACAAATGTTCATTGAAATGCTTGAGGGTCAAATCCTGCTTTCTTACCTCTCTGTGCTCTCACTTTTAGGAAGAAATATTTTTCAGCATTATAGTCTTTAATCCAAATGCTTTCTGCATCCTGTTTTCCTTAGGTTTACTTGAACACCAGCCAGTGTATGTGGTTGTTCTTTGGAAACATTTCTGATAAGCTCCATAAGCATTAAAGGGTTAAACAAATACCAGACTTGGGTAATTGTTTTTGAGAGCCACAAAACCCGATTTTGAGTTTGGCCTGGAGGCACCACTGTGGGTATTGCCCAAACCAGTGATGTGATGGATAGCAAACACTTCTGTATTTACAGTGGCACAGTGCCCAGCCTTTCTACTGTCTGCTTCCTCCTCTTCACAGCCCATGAGTTTCTTCAGTTATTTTTCAAAATTACAGTCTTCAAATGATACCAGAATGCCAGACTATTGCTGAGACATACATGGCTCCAACATACCCTCACGTTTTATGGGAAATGTCAGTCTCTGGATAATGAGCCTCAATAAGCTCTAATTAGCAGAGAGTCTCATTATATCCCTAGTAGCAGAATGGTCAATTGTAAATCAGTAGATGAGGTCATTATTTTCAATCAGACTCTTCCATCAAACACCAAAACTACACAGCTAAGAAAGCAGTGACTCCCTATAAACCACTGACTTTTCCTCATTGTAAGTAGCACAGCAGAGTTCAAATGAACATAATCATTATATTCATCTTCTCTCATCAATTTATTTTATGTCTTCCAAAGGAAACTCTTTTATAACAGTGATTTATAATGCAATAAACTTTCCAGTATGTACTCATGTTATTATTGTTGCAAAATGATCTTTTTTTCTTAATGTTTTGAGGAAGTGAGTATTTGGATTGCAAATATCTATTTTGAGACCATTAACCATAAAGATCTGAATCTCTTTGGCTAATTCGGTAAAAAATGCATCAAGTTTATGAACTAATATTTTCTGCAGACATCATTTTGGGTGGTGACAGAATTCAAGGTAAAGAAGACTTCTTCCTTCCATGACAGAATTTTAACACAGAATGGGGAGGCTTTTTATTTACTTTTACATCGAGTGAAAATGGATTTTCTTAAGAATTCATATGCGCATACAGTGTGTACCACTGAGAGCACACTGAAGACTGAAACTGTTTACAAATACACAGAATAGATGTAACAGAGTCAGTGCATAGCGGGATTCAGCTGTGATTTGCAGATAACCAATTGGGTATGTGATGATGTCTCTGTTCCTATGCTTATGCTGTCCTCTAAATTTCGAATATAAAGCCAGACTGTCATCATTTGCTGCTTTGATTTCTGTGATGCCTCACCAGGCATTGAAGAAAAAATCATGAAAACTGAGATTTTTAAGTTAGAGGAAGACTGTTTATAAAAGAGAACTAAGGGTGAAGCCTACTGGAAGTTTCTTGTTTAAAGAGTGCATGTCTGCAAAGAAAATAATTCTTACTGTAACATTAATATTAGAGTTTACACTACATATGAAACTTCCTGATAAACATTAATCTTTGGCTACCCAAAACATAGGTGTAATGTGAATCTTCTTCATACCTCACAACAAGATTTGAAATGAGTGAAATGTTTCTATAATAAAGCTGTGGTGGGCAGTTCTGCATCAGGATTTTGCATTAAAGGTTAGTAACATTATTCAGTGACATGCCATCAAAATGAATTCTGGGCAGAAGCCTCTGTGATGTTCAACTAGAACTCACTGTGCTTTTCTACTGATGTAATGGTGGAGGAAGCAAACTTACAAATTATTTGTTTTCAATAAGAACAGCAATAAAAGTAATATGCAGCAGCTCTTTAAACTTTCACTTAAAAACTATTTTTAAATTATATGCAAAACATCTGTTTCAGATACACAAATATGTGGGACTGTCTTCCAGATGTGAAATAATGTTTATCAAAGGGCAGAACAAAAAGCAGTTATCACTGAAGTAGGTCAAGAGGGAGGTCCCTAAATTACGTAGATACAACAGTGTCCCAAAATAGGTGAGAGGTTCTGAAGCAAATGTGACCGTGGTCAATGTAACTTTCTTTGCCTTAAGAACAGGGTCTTCAACAGGATGCACCACTAACTGAGACAAGCTGGGATTCAGTAGAGTACACAGTAAATAACAAATAGCTTTATCCACACTATACATTTTGTGAGCACATTGAACTTGAAGAGCATCTGTCATGTTCACACCAAGATTAATTGTGCCGATCAGGCACAGCTTCAGTGTGAGCCAAACCTTCCCCAGTGGACTTTCCCTAGAGGTGAGATGAAGATGCTTTCCAGGACTCCTGAGCCTGTGGTGTGAATGCTGCACAAACAATTCCGGCCGTGCTTTGGCTTCTCTCTGAGCCACTCTCTTTTCAGTGAGAACACCTTCTGTGAGCAGAAACCAGCAGACCCCGATACTGAAGGCAATCCTTACTTTAGAGCCATGCTAACCAGTGTCACCTCTGCTTCAAAGGCTTTCTCTTAAAAATTTGGCTTCCAGACAGATCAGTCTTCTTTAAACTCTATCCTTTCCTCTGGAATTAACCACTGTGCTTTGTTCTCTGATTCACCAAAGCATCTGTTTCTTCTGTGCTGCTTTTAAGGACTTTCAAGTAATCCAGTATATGCAGTTTTCTCATACTGTGCATTCAGCCATTTATTTTGCTGCCATTATAACAGAGTTTATTTGTCCCAATAAATGGATGTCAGAGTTTTAAAGGGTCATAGCATCTGAAGCATTTTACGATTCTGAGATCATTCTGATTCAGCCTCTTGCTGTTCAGAAGATAGTGCAGACCAGGGCTCTGACCCAGTAAAGATCACAAATGCTTCACAATTTATCGATGGTCCCAAAACTCATATGAAGCTGTAAATATTGCCTGTTTTCAATATAAACTTTCTGAATTTGAAATCAAATGGGAAAATTAAATGATAATATCATGAGATGGATGCTCTTTTCACCAAAGTAAAGACAGTGATTTTGTGGGGTCATAAAAGATGAACTTCTGACCATGCACAGGGTAACAGTGAACTGCATTAATGAACAGTGGTAGAACATTACATTCCAATCAGAGCTGCTTTGATCTTTGCTTGTGAGCAGAGATTCTCTGTGTCCAGATACATAAAAATGGGATCGCTCTTGAATTCCTATAATACTTCTCTGGAACATCCCATTCTGCATTACAAACACAAACGAAAGGGTCAGCCTTCTGGAATTGCTCACCATTTGACAGTTTTGAATAATTTCAATATTTAAACGTTTCATCTTTTCAGTAGGGTGAAGTATTCTACAATGAGGAGCGTAACTGCAATCAAGCGAGTAGGCATGAGAAAAACAGACACCATCTTTCTGACAGTTTCATAGGTAATGTGAGCATTTTTGCAGTTTGAGGTTTCAAACTTTCCTGCTTCCGCTTGTGTTCTCACTTATTCTTAATTTTATGTCTTCCTGTTTTTTTACATTCAGCCCACCTCTAAAGCAAGACATGTTTTCCGTGGCTCTTCAGAAGACCCACTCCATGATTTGATGGAGCTGGGAGATATGCGATTGCTGGTATATTGAAGGAGCAAGCAGAGCTGGTTTTAATGTTCAAACAAATCTTTTTGGCAGAAGGCCGGAAAAAAAGGGAAGGAAACAAGTTCATGACCTCCAGGCAATTGCTGGCAGCCCTTTGGGGAGAATCTGGGTCATGAAAATGAAAAAAAATCATTACTATAAGTTGTGGAATACTCAGTGTAAAAATGCATATGAAGTTTATTTATTAAGATTTTGTATGTTACAATAATTTTGTTAAACTTTTAACTAGAATTATAAAACAAGTTAAATTATTGATTTATGAAACAGATATTACCTGTATGTCAGTGCTTACCATGCAGTAATCCACAAATATCAATACAAGAAACACAAAATACTGCTTCACATCCAAATAAATGACACTTTTTCTTATAGAACTGCCAACCTTTTAGAGATGGCTGCCAAACTGAGAAAGTACAAGCTTGCATAACAGAATCTGTACACCTTTAATAAGATAAGCAAACTCTTATTTACCCAAGTAGAAAGAAAAACAGTTCCCCCAAATTCCCTCCCTTCCCAGTTCAAATGAGTCATATGATTTCTAGCAACATCCTGGTTTTATTCAATGTTCCATCTGTGTTGACTAAGGCACCAAGAGGTCAAGTGACTTCAAGGGTGGCTTTCTCATAAAGGCAGAGCCAGCAGCTGTCTAATGGAGAAAAACATAAAAGCTGAATAATATTGGTTGACACTGGAGCATTTAAGTAACTGCAGGCTGGGAGGAGATGACATTTTCCAGTTTCCCCAGAGCAACTAGGTCTGTAGAGGAGCTGTTAGTGAGATAGCTACAAACACTGGTGGAAACAGAAAATTATAAATTTCCTAGAACAGATGTCTGATCTCCAGGCAATGCAGTTTTGGCCATAAATGTTTACCTGTTCTGCACCTACTATCCTGTTGTTAAACAGACATGAAAATCACTTTAAAGAAAAGAAGATAGGCTTATCCCTCCTCATAAAATGTTAAAATCACACATGAAATATAAAAAAGTGCAAGACAGAGTGATGGCTTTTTTAATTGGATTTATTTTCTCTTTGATTCCTAAGAGCGCTGCTAGACATAAAAAAGTCAGTGTTTGCCAACATTTACTCCATGACAGAGGCTGAGTTAACAGTAATCCTTTCAGCCTGAACAGAGGCATAATCTCCATGTGGGTGATAACATGCAGAAGGTATGGGATCAGTCCCGTGCCCCACCCTGTTTCAACAGTGTGGGATGCTGGCAAGTAAATGGGCAGATGCCAGCAGCACTGTTCACACGGCTTTTTTCTTTTATCCACACAAACGAGCTAGTCACTGCCTGAGTGACAGCTAGGAGCAGCACATAGCTTGATCTGAACAGGCTTCTTTCTCATGCATATCATTTTTCAGCAACAAGCCCTGCAGCAGGCCACAGGGAAGGGGATTGCAGGACTGGTCAAGGACAGGGGCACTGTTGGTCCTTTCACAGCCACAGTACAGCCCTGGTGCTCATCTTTGAGCCCTGTGTGCCCCACGTCCCTGATCTTAGTGACCAGTCTGTGGGAGGGAGAGGGGGGTTGTGTCCTGCTGTGTGGACAGGGCATCATCCATGAGTCCAGTTAAGCTTGTTGTGTTCACTGGCCAAACCTGTTGTCTTTCTGTCAATGCTGTGAAGACAAAATTTCACTTCCAGTAGATTTCTACAGAAATCTACTGAAAGGCTGAAGCATGAGGTAAGAAAGAATTCAGATATCAGTGAAAGAAATTACCCCTTGGAAAACAGAGATAGCCATGGCAATTTATGTAATGGCAGTAATACTTAAAGAAGTCCAATTAACTGGGGGAGCTGCAGACAGTACTGATAGGCATCAGCCCAAAAGAAATACTTCTGAGCTGGATATTTTCATTTCTAAAGGGTCAGCAAGGAAATTATATTAGGCAGGACAAGGTGGATCTTTAAAGCATGAGGAAAGAACTGTTGGATATTCCCTGGTATTTCTAACCCTCTGGCTGCTCTGTCCTGAGTAAATTTACATAATTAAGACCAAGAACAGGTTTCTAACAGAACAAACAAATGCAGCTGACATGCCTACTGGAAGCTGTTACCTTAAGACCAAAAGTTTCTGAGATAAATATGGAGTGAACAAAGACAGGGAGGACAAAGACAGACACCATGCTAGGATGCTTGTACAACTGTACAGAGGGGCTATTCCAAGAAGAAAAGAAATCCAAAGTTCCAAGGATCAATGAAGATTGTTTCAGGTCCTGTACTCAAGGCTGTGATCTGGAAAATTCCTGGTATAATTGCCTCTAAAATTACAAATCCTTCACTCAAATATTCTTTGAATGCTACAGTCTAACACAGCTCTATTCTGAAGACTGTTTTGCCTAATTTCTCCTGAGATATATATACAGTTCTTCATACAAGACTCCTGAGAATAATGATCTTGTAGATCTTCTTCTCTATCACGGCCAGATGTCATAAAAAAATAACAGTGATGGTACCTACTAGTAGTTTAGAGCATTTCCCTCTAAAGAGGAAAGAAAGGTTAAATTTTTTCAACTTGCCTAATGACAAATCTATACCTTCTGTCTTTTATAAAGAGTTTTTCAGCAACTTCAGGAATTTTTAGGCCAGTACATTACCGTAAGTGAAAGCAAGCTTGATTAGCACTCATGTTAGGCAGAAAAGTAACATTCCTACTACATAGGATCAAGAATTCTAATGCAGGACACCGGGAGAAAACATTCAGTTTTGAGTCCAGAGTTCAAAGTACTCAGTTAAAATATTCCCATTCCTGATATATAATCCTGGAAACAATGTCTGTTTATGCACACTGACTGTGTCAACTTACAAACCATACATGCAGCTACATGGAATGGATACAAAGGTATATTACAGTACTTTAATGCTCTTGCTGTTCTCCCCTCACAAAACTCCATCCTTTCCTGACATCACTAGAGCATACAATGAAAAGAGTGGAAAGTTCCCCCACCTAGAATGCCCTGTAATGTGGCTTCCAAATTGCTCTTCTGTCTTGTGGTTTTGAACCCCTTCTTCCAGACAGAAAATGTGATTTTCTTCAGATCTTAGTTCCAGTCTGTTATCATTAGCTATTGGTTCATTTAACAGCATGTCGGAGGTACCCATTTAGCCTCTCAGATAATCATCACACAGCCCATCATAGTACAGATGGTTGGAAATTACCTGAGCAAGAAGGCCCTAGAGCCCAAATGAGGGAAGCATCTGTGCTTGGGCAAGAGACAGACTGAGACATGTCCTTATTTCAGCTTGCAGTCTGAGTGCTCCTTCCTACCTTCCTAGCCCCAGAACAAGGAAGGCATTTCTTGGTGTCCTCATTCTTTCTTAGATCAAGCACAGGACCTTAAACATGAAAGTCTAATGAATAGTCATCAACTACTGTTAACACTGCTTTCCTTCTTGGTCTTTTAAGTAAGAGTTCTGTTTGAAATAAGTCCACTAACCTGAATCAGACAGATGTTTATGGTATGAAGTAGTCTGAGCAAGAACTTTGTAAAAGGTATGAATTTCATTATTTTTTCCTATTTCATCCTTTTTTTTTTTTTTTTTTTTTTTTTTTTTTTTTTTTTTTTTTAAGTAAATACCTGTTATGCCATATTGGAACATACAAATTAACGTGTAGGACAGTCTAAGACCATGGAGTTGAATACTGAAACTGTTTATAGACACATGTATCACATGAGTATGAACAGATTGGGCACTGAGAATCAGAAGCTGCACTGATTTGCTCCTAGATTCTTATGATTTTTTTTATGACTACTCACAGACACTGCAAAGAAAGCTTCCCCCCAGTTTACAGTGTAATATATATGAAAACGATCTACAGTGACCATGGTATCAACTATCCTGCAAGTGGGGAGATAGGATAAGACTATCCAGACCTTGATGAAAGTTGCTTTTGGTTTCAGTCCTCCTGTATTTTTTTATTTTTATTTTTTAACAGAAATAATTGATTAAGAGGCATTCAGCAAGAAAAGTAACATAATTCCACTATGATTCTTCCTTATTCTGAAGAATGTATCTTTTTCTCCGATGGGTGGAAATCAGAAGTTCTTTAATTTTTAGAGATTCAGGAAATAGTTTTCTTCAAAGTAGTGCTAAGCTTGAACACTAGTGAACAGAGCTGTCATTAGCAGCTGTTGTTATAAGACATTCAGTGGCCAGTCATCAGGGAAGGAGTTAAGTGACCCTCAAAATCAAAATTTTATTGGCTTCTGCTCAGATTAAGTCACTCTACATGCCTACATTAAACAGCGCCATGAGACACTGAGATCTGAGTATCAGCTGGTGTCTGCAATTCACCATCCATATGATGGCAATACATCCCAGAAAACAATTTAGAGCATACTGCATGTGGAGAGCCAGAAGTGACATGGGGTTCCAATTACAGTAAAATGAACCATATGTCTAATTAAATATATATGTTTTCTATTGATCTCCACACTAATTGCTGAAAACAGATGCACATGTTTCATCTAAACATCAATTAGCTATGGGTAGCTATAATCTGCACTTCTCCTCATACATCTTTTTCTCACCTGCTGCTCATCTTACCCATCGTAGAAACATTTATATGTATTTTCCTCCAAGCTATATGTTTCTTTTAACTCGGAATGTGTGCGAGTTCTCATGCTCATTCATGTGTCACTTGTGATCAGCTGTCCCTGAAAGAAAAGAAAAAACACACATTAAAAAAATAAGTAATTTGACTTTTCTTCAGGATCTTTTCTGGGGATATCTGAAGGGTCTCCTGAGGGTGGTGCAAAGCACATTATGAAAATCACCCCTGTAAGATCAGCCAAATGAGGAATCCACAGAAATGCTGCAGATGTTTGAATGGAATTCATTTTCTTGGGTATTTTTTGATGAGGAAAATTTCCATAAAATTAGATCCCCAAAGCTGTACATAAGTAGGAGTAACTTTTCAATGTATTTTCAATTTCAGCAAAACTAACATAAAACTGCTTCCTTCCCTTCCCTTCCCTTCCCTTCCCTTCCCTTCCCTTCCCTTCCCTTCCCTTCCCTTCCCTTCCCTTCCCTTCCCTTCCCTTCCCTTCCCTTCCCTTCCCTTCCCTTCCCTTCCCTTCCCTTCCCTTCCCTTCCCTTCCCTTCCCTTCCCTTCTCTTCCCTTCCCTTCCTTCTTTTTTTAAGCTAAAATACAATTATAACATAATTCCATTGTAGTAATATATGAAAAATGATATCTCATTGGTAGACAAGAACTGCAGGAAAAAGATATTCAGAGAGAAATGACCGAAGTAATGACATGAGTTAAACATTTTTTGAGACTCGAAAAAATGAACCATGAAATTATGCTGCCCAGTTGTGTTCTTAAATGCATTCATTTTTGCAAACAGAAATTTAGCAGTGATGTAAATTAAATTCTGAGCAGCATAATATATTTCAACTGCTGCTCTGCAGGTAAAAGAAGACATAATTTGCAAGAGTTTTTCCTACTTTACATGTGACTGTATGTTAATGATTTGATATATAGAGTTCTATCCCATAATTTTAAAATTATCTTTATAGGCACTATGCTGTTGAACATCCTCATTTACAAAAACAGTTGGAAAAAATAACCAGGATAATTTAAGTCAGCCTTCTAAAAAGTTTATCAGCAGAAATTCACTGAGGTATTTTTGTAAGAAAATAAAACCCTCTTGAAAAAATTCCCCCCAAAATGATTTTTCTTTCATAGGACAATTCCTTTTATTTGTAAATGTTCCCTAATGTGTGACTTAAAAAAAGGTAAAAACAAAGGCTGAAAATAAATTCATGTTTATAAAGAGAATATAGTGATGAACAAAAAGCAGTGTCTGAGGGCCTGAACATTTGTAGATAACTTGTGTGTTTGCTGAGAAGTCCTGATTTTCCTGGACAGATCAGGATGATCAAGGAATGATAAACAGAAATGATTTCATCTGGGGACTAGTTTACATCAGCAGGGTTTGGTTTCCAAGTTCACAAGTCAGTTTATCCAATATAAGCAGGGGTGAGCCAAAATATTTTAATGCTGATTCAAGCAGTCTTTCTTTCAGGTGACATTTACTTTCTGATCTTTTCTTTGATTGACTTTGTGGGAACTTACATTTTCATAAAGCATCTCCCAGTGTTGCTGAAGAGAACCGAAGACACAAGCAGATTAAATCTCCCATCTCTCATGCACATTTGCCACTTATAATTAAGGTTGCATAGACTTCTAAAGAAAGAACCAATTTTATGCACATAATTGTCAAGGCAAATAGGCACACACATTTCATCAGGTGTATTCATATAGCAAGATATTGGTAACATGAGTGAGGTTGGCAAAACTTGATCCTAGTCACATTCTGGTAAGCTAAATTCTTTAATATTATACCTTCAGTAGTAATATGTTTTTATTTGTCAATGCATATTCATTTAAACAGCAGGATCTTTTACTACAGGCATGAGAAATGGAAATTGGACAGATATTGTTACATTTTGCACTTTAAGAAAGGATCTTGAACCAAATACCACAATTGCCCCAATGCCTGCAATTCATATTTCTTTCTAGAAAATGGGTTTCATGTTTCATGATGCATATTTTAAGGGATTTACATGAGAAGAGGTTTTATTCATTTTGTCCAATGTTCAGTGTGAAATTTCAAAAGTGAAAAAAAGATCAAACTACTTTGTTATTGTATTCTGATGAAGGCTTCCTTTTCTGAAAGAACTAACTCCCTTTTGTTCTGTTTACACACATGGGTCATATGGAGTAATGCCACCTGCTGACAGAAATACGGACGAGTGAGTCATACAATAGAAAACCAAGGGCAAAAGATAAGAAATGTTCATGTTAAAGGCAGACTAAAGGCCAAAGATCCTGCCTCTGTCAAAGGTCTGTGGCTGATATTTAGGGAAAGAATGCATGAAAAACTACCTGAAATATTTGTCTCACAGGTCTACACACATTCTATCTGAGGTACTTAATGTGCCAGAACGTAAGGCTTAATGGACCTGGATGAATTTTCTTTCAGAATTCTTCTGTTAGATAAAGCTTTTTTTATTTAGATAAACCTACTGATGATTTAGGTACCAAATGCACTTTGTGTTAGTGAGCACACCAGTGTAAATATGGAAGTGTGAAAAATAAAGCCTTTGCCTGGTTTGCATTCACTCTCTTTTCCTTGAAAGAGCTCACCCCATCCTTTGTTATGAGTAACAATTAATTATTGATTGCTCAATCATTCATGATTCTTCAGAACATCTGGAAAATTTTCCCCGTCTAGTAGTTGAATACATACTTACAAATATTTCCCTGGTTAAGACTATCAACTCAAAAATGATCAAAATTTTCCTTTTCCCTTATGCTAAATGAGAACTGTACTTCTCTTTGTACAGGCAAGGAGTGCAAAGTAAGAAAATGACATGAGAAGAGTGCGGGCAAGAGCAAGTTCAGTAAAACTGAAATGATTATTTTCTCAGATCTTTACAAAAATTCAGCAGTATGTATAAAAAGACTTTTTCAGCAGTGGTTGCCTTATCTTCAACTAGATGTGCAGCCTTGCATAAGTAAAACAGCAGAGATTTTGTTGACAATATCTGACCTTAAAAGAATGGTTGGATTTCTATTGATTTTTCTGCCGAGACTGAATTTACAGTTGAGATGCTTAATTAATGAATTTCTAGTTCCAGAAAGAGATTATTGTACTTAAACTGATTAGCATAGAAGTATTTTATGGCTTTCCAGTAATTAATCTTTATAGCTAAACTGACGTAAGAGTATCTTTTTCACTCTAGTATTTCTAGTTTGTCTAGAAACTGTAGCTGACTGTTACCATCGTCAACAAAACAATAATACAGTTGTAACAGAAATGCAATGCACAGAATGTCATAGGAAATTTTTATCATGTTATTAATAAAATGCATAGTAAAGCTACTGAGTTACATATAGACTGCTTTGACATACATATTGCATAGATACAAATTTGTGCACACTGCTATGTTGATAGAATGATGGACTTCTACCACAATTTATCCATTAAGACAGTGGAAAAGTATTTAACTAAGCTGCATTACATACTCTATTTGTCACTGAGAAAATTCCATAAATTGTTGGTAGCAATAAGAACAGAATATTTAAAAGAGAAAGAATCTTTTTAGCTCCCAAGAAGAAAAAGGAAAATGGAAAATAGGAGACACTGAAATATCTCCAGATTTAATTTGACTAATCATGACCTGCTGCAGTGATGTGTTATATTCAGAAATTAGTTTGCATTATACAACATAATTTGTAGGAACTGTGCTATACTGGATAACATCTCTGCATTTAAGAAAGAGTAGAAAATTTCAAAAGGCTCTGCCCTTGGGAAACTGACTCGCACTGACCTAATTACTTCATTAAGCTTGGATTGAATAGTTGATTCTAAAGTAGATAAAGCTGGAAGCAGGAATACAGAAAATTCAACTGCTCTCCCTCTGTCTCTCTCTCACTGTGGGAAGAAATGACATTATGATGTTCCTTTGTAACGTAAAAAGCAACCTTACTGTGTGCCTTTCTTCAGGAAATTGGGGTAGGTAACAAATAACGTGACACTGTGCAGAGCTGAGATAATTCATGACAAAAGAATTAGCCATGATCTTCACTTTGAAGAAGGTGGCTATAAACAGGAAGTTGTTTTGAATTCTGTGGTTGCAGGAAGGCAAACACAGAGAAAAAGAGAGAAGCAAAAGAGGAAAGAGAAGATGGATGGAATGCGTGATCTCTCAATAAATGTGAAGCGTGAAGAAGGGAAGGGGAGGACTGAAGAAAATAAATAAATAAATAAATAAATCCCATAATAAATATCTTAGGAAGCCAATGGACCAGTGAACAACTTTGATGAGGAAAAAAAAAAAAAAAGTATGTCTCTCCATTAGGGGAGAAAATTGGAGAGCAGAGGAAGAACATGATATTTCTGTTGTTGCCAACTATGGTGCAAGCTATAAAGAAGTAGAAAAATTCTTTCTGTCACCACTCCAGTATCCTCTGAGTAGTCTGAAATACCTCATCAATTTGGGGATTATCTGGTCAGAATTGCAAAGGTTCTCAGATTTCCCTGAGCACATTTGCAACATACACAGAGGGTATGGAATTTCTTTCAAGAGGGGTTCCAAATATTTTTTAAAGATTTCTGGGGCTGCAACAGCAACTAGATTGTAGCAGAGAAATAACCAGCTTATAAAACTCTTCACCTTATCACTGACTTGTGCAAGCTTCTCCTTCCAGCCATATGATCTTTTACACTTTCATCAGCTGTATCAGAGATCCTCATTCTCTAGAACCTGATTTTCAAATAGCCCTTGTTTCTGATTAAATCTCTATATTGAAATCATTAAGGTTCTCCATCCTGGTTAAACCATATCCTCACAAGAAGCACTTTTCTGGACTCTCTCAGAGAGAATGTAAAATTAAAAGTACCATTGTCTTGATTTGCTTAATGCCAAGAGGAGGTTCCTTTGCCTACCTGTCCATATTTACTCTTACCTACAGTTGTGAATTGCTAACTGACACTTGACACTGACTCTCCATCATGCCCATCATGTTTGTCCATCATGTTTCCTGAGAACCTCTATTCAAAACTTGGAATTCTTGTGGGAAACACTGATATTTTCTGATTTTTCTTGAAAAGCTAAAGCATCATGAATAAGAAGAACAAAAATTAGTCTTAAAAGGCTTGTTTCAGATTGAAGACTCCTTTCAGAATCCCCAAACTTAATATCTGATGCTGTTTTTCTTTCTATATTGAGATTTTCATTTCACTTCATACCACACAATACATCCTACATTCACTGCTTACTATTCCTAATGTTGATATTTTAAAAGATGACATTATAAAATAGCTGAAATAGTCTTTCCTATCTTTAAAGGGATTGAGACAGCTGCTGTTCAGTGTTGACTACATTTAACCATCTCCTTTCATAAATCATAATGAGTACTGTGACATGGACACTGCACAGTATTTGGATAATATAAATACACATTCTTCAGATGATCCTTATTGAACTCAGATTTAAATTCTTCTAGGAATTAAATCACATGATCCTAAATCTTTTTTTTTGGTTTTGTTATTTGCTTGTTTATCCGTTCTGAAAAAGTAGGTCCACTACCATAGGTTGCACATGAAAGAGTCCAGGAGTTTTTTTGTGTATCTCCAGGGAAGCAGACTCCACATCTGCTCTGGGCAGCTTGTTCCAGTGCTCTGCCATTCTCAAAGTAAAAAAGTTTTTACTCATATTCAGAGGGAACTTCTTGTGTTCCAGTTCATGCTCATTGTCCTTTGTTCTTTTGCTGGACACCACTGAAAAGAACCTGGCCCCATTCTCATGGCTCCAGCCCTGTAGATAATTGTAAGCACTGAAAAGATCCCTCTCAGTCTTCTCCAGGCTGAAAAATCCCAGGGCTCTCAGCCTTTTCCCATGAGGGAGATGACCCAGGGCCCTCATCATATTTCTAGCCCTCTCCTGGACTCTCTTTTGAAGTTCCCTGTGCTTGAACTTGGGAGCTCAGAATTAGACGCACTACTCCAGATGTGGATTCAACAGTCAGAGTAGAGTTGGAGGATAACCTCCTTTGACCTGCTGGCCACTCTCTTTTTAATGCCCCTGAGATACCATGGGCCTTCTTGGCCACAAAAGCACACTGATCTCTCGTGGACAACCTGTTTGCCACGACACTCAGGTCCTTCTCTGCTGAGCTCCTGTCCAGCAGCAGAGTCCCTAATCTGTACATGTGCATGCAGTTATTCCTGACCAGGTGTTGAACTCTGCACTTGCCTTTGTTGAACTTCCTAAGTTGAGCCTCAACTCCACACAAATTTCCAGCCTGTCCAGGACTTGCTCATTGGAAGCTCAGCTTTCTGGTTGATCAGCCACTCTTCCCAGCTTCATATCATCAGCAAACTTGCTGAGAGTGTATTCTATCTCTTCATCCAAGGCACTGATGTAGATGCTAAACAAGATCAGACCCAGCACTGACCCCTGGTGAACATCACTAGCTACAGGCCTCCAACTAGACTCTACCATTCAGCCAGGCCTCAGTCCAGCTCACTGTCAGCTCATCTCCTAAGCTTACCCATGAGGATGTCATTGGAGACCATGCCAAAAGTTTTGCTGACATCAAGGTTCACAATTTCCATTGTTTGCAGAAGCATAGGATCATCCATGGAAGTGTGCAGAATTTCATTGTAAGGGCCTGCTAAAATCTAAACTGGCATCTTAATGGCAGATGAAGAGCTCAGAAATCACAGTTTGTACACAACCTTGTGTAAGAGGCCATGTTTTTTACACTATTGCCTCAAGAGTTTGCTGAACATGGACAAGTCCATGGGCAGGGGATGAGAAATCCTTTGTCTGAGGGAAACAGATGGACAAGTCCAGGGGCAATGAGAGAGAGATAAGCTGCAGATGAATGGCCATGGTCTTTTGTGTGGGCTTAACTCAAGGAAGATGGCCATTTCAGGGGTACTCACATGACTCTGACCCAAGACCCCAGGAATGTCACGTAGGCAGGGAAGAAGCAGGATAAAAAGAGCACGGACAAACCATACAGTAAGGTTTTACTGACATCAGATGCCTCATTACATGAACAAGCATGGTTTTCTGACATCAGATACCTCACTACATGAACAACTAGGTTTTCTGACATCAGATGTCTCACTACGTGGCACCTGCATGCCTGCATGCTGAAGAACTTCGCCTACTGCTACCAACAGACTCTCCTGGGCCTGCTGCTCGAAATGCTGCTTGAGATTCTGCTCCATGAAACCTCGTTGTTCCTTCCACTGCCTGCTCTGCGCTGCACCAATCTGCTGCTTGTGACCTGCCACTCTGCTTCTGCTCTTCCCTACGTCTATTTTGCCCCAGACCAATGAAACGACGTGCGACGGGACGCTGCTGCATCCAGGTGGTGACTATCCCCGCTTTTACGCAATTCTTGCCCTTTTCCTACCTCTCCTATCGCCCACTTTCCCTTCCCCATCATCCTAATTTTGGTATTCGCAGCTCTCCCTTCCCCATCCCCTCAGCTGACTATTTTTCCTAATAAACTGGTTGGAACAACATTTGAATGTTTTCTTCTTAATCTCATGCCGGGCATAATATATCAAAAAAAACCTTGCCTCCCTCCTGTAAATTGGAGCCAGATACCTTGCAGAAAGCCCTGAAGTGTGTGAACACAAAAGAAAATAAGATTAAAAATACAGGACTGGTAGCTAAATTTCCATATGAAGACTTTGCAACTGATAACAGACAATATTATGGTACAGAAACCCTGGTTCCTCAGTGTCACAGCTTTAGCTCCAAACTGATTGATACCTGGTACATAAACAGAAAACAGAGCAACAACTTTTTACAGTATGAGGTGAGTAGAGTAAGAAGTTTTGTTTAACTAATAATAAGCTTCTCAGTAGAAGAACTAATGTTTCATTGAAGTCTTGCCCACTGTATCCAATGCCACATTGCAAGTTAAAAGCAGTGTCAGAAAACACAAGTTTTCTATTTCAAAAGTCAAAGAACCACAAGAAAATATGCTTTTAGAATACTCCTTGTGAGATTTAACCACAATGAGAACATTTAATTGCATTACTTCAATATGAAGGAACATTAGCCAATGTGCTTTCCAGTACTGTGTGTAGACATGGACGTTTTTATCTTCATAATACTCCAGTTCTTGTAGAAGGAAATACATTCAGTGTAATTCTTGAGTCATTACTTTAGCATCCTACAGGTAGCAAATATCATAAATAATTAGATGTAGAAATTTGGTTGGATAGTGGCTTCAATTGAATCATTAGCACAGAAAGCTCCTTGTCTTCCACTTCCCATGAAACTTCTTTTTCATCTTATATGCAAAGTTATTTATGGGATGAGAAGCTGTCGTGATTATGTGCTCACTGAAGTGCCCTTGCCAGAGGCATGCAGCAGTCATTAGAAACACTTCTGTGGGTTTGGGAACTATCCAGTGGGATAGGTAACTCACAAAAAGAAAACAGGAATATGTTTGCTGAGTCAATTTCTTGCTAATAATAGTTCTCCCTTCTCTAATGGTTTGCTTGTTGCTTTGCATATGCTGTTGGCTAGGCTTGAATGAGATATAAACACAAATGTCATGACCTATGTGTGTCAATAAAAAGAGAAGATACTATCCTGCAAAATGGAGCTTTAATCTGTATTTTCATAAGTACAAGGGGGAAAAAACAGAATCACCTTGAATAAACATGTGGAGCTGTGAAATTCTCACCAGCTACAACAGCCCTGATGCTGTTGCAGCGTCCTTCAGAGCTTTGAAAGGTGGGTTACTACCTGGGTACAAAATCCTATGCCTTTCTGGCAGTTCCTGTAGACCATTTCTTCTAAAGGAGGGCCTACTGTTAGAACTTTTACCTCTGATGTGATTACATTATCAGCTCTCCAGAGAAAAGAGGTGATGTATTTGTGCTCTGCATTTCTAACCAGTACCCAACTGCACTGAAAATGACTGGCAAAAATGGAGGTTGTAGATCAACAGATCATTGACCATTTGACTGTGATCACTGCTTTCCAGAAGAAATTCTGACAAATACATATTTCATACATAAAGAAATACTACACAAGTCTGACGTGAGATGTGGAGGCAGCAGACTTATTCCAGGTGGCACACAAAGGGATATTAAAGGCATATGGTAGGTACAGGTGGAATGGGAGGCTTAGTGTAAAAGAGTAATTATGAAATTAAGTTTGTGTTCAAACAACTATTGATCGTGGCTGATACAATTGATATAACTCAAATATCATAATTTCATGTTGTGAGAAATATGGCACCCACCTTCGTATACAAACAGAACAACCCAGCTTAACCTAGAAAATCTAGGAGTATATAGCTGGATCTAGAGAAAATTAAAAACAGCTCTTATGTCTAAAGAGTATTGATGTAAGGCAGATGTTGATGGGGCATTGGACTGACATGCCTGAGATACAAGTGTTGAACAGAAATCATGTTAAGTTGATTACTGTTACTGTATCTACAGAGAAAGTATTGCTTTCTTTCCAGCTACTACTTTGCAGAAACAGTTGCTTGGAGTTTATTGAACAGTTTTCCAAGTCAATCCAAACGTATCAGTGTAAATGCTTTCATTTTTGTATTGTTAACTTTCCTACTGTTCAAAGGAAAACTCTGTGACCTGGGAAAAAAGACATAACTCTCAAGTGTCAAAACTTTCTTCACATACATCTTAAATGAGAAGTAGCACTCAGTTTTGATTATTTTGGTTTTGGGGGGTTGGGCATGGGGAAAGCTGTACCTTAGGATTGAAATTAAAGGAGACATTTTTTTGTACCATCTTGCTTTCATTAAAAGCATACTGTTTTCAAAATTATCTTTGATAGTCCCACTGGAGGCCCTTCACACAAGGAGAAGTTTGCAATTAGCCAAAATAATTTGGTTAATCTATAATCTCTGATATCACAGCTCCCCAACTTGTATCCAGTACTTGCTCCTAACAGTGTGTTACTCTAATAAATAAGCATATTATTTAAGGTAAGTTAAAGCCTTTAAAAGATTTGCTGTTTTGTAATGCAGAGAGCAGACTGTTGTGAGTTTATCATTCTGCCGAGTAAATTAATAAAAAATTGGTGATGCTCCCAGGGAAAAGGAGAGGTTTTATTTTTATTTCAGATATGTTTAATGTGTTTCCAATTCCAATTGACTGTGCTATAGTCTGGCTGTCTATCATGTACTGTTTTTTGTCAGATTCTGGTACTTGTTACTTATCATGACCCAGATCTGTTCTCCTTGTATGTGAAATGCTGCAGCAAGCTCAGCTTTCTGTGCTCTAAATGTACATTGTTAGCACACTAAGATGGAAGTCATTATTTCTGTAAAAGCCATGATTTTATTTTTTTCCCTACACTGTTTTAGGTAATATTACAGTCTTGTATTGACTATCCCAACATTGGGATGTACTAGAAATCAAGAGGAATGGATCCACTGAATAGCTGGTCACCTCAGTGGATGCTGATGCCCGCATTACATGTTTTGGGGCTTTTTATTTCAGGCAGTCTCTAGCCTGGTGGTGGCTGGACCAGATCTGCTCCACTACTAGAGCAGGTCAACCTTTAGTTTCACACAGAAGTTACCCAGTGTAAGAAGACCTAGAAATATTGTTTGCCAAAATACAGCAAGTAAGAACAATCAAAAGACTGATTTTGACAATCCCAATCTGAAAAATAAGATGCTGCATAGAAGCTTGGTTTCTGAAAACCTGTGCTAGTAAGCTTTGTGATAGCTGCAATAAATCAAATGTAAATGACAAGGAATACAAACAACCTTTACTAGTATCAGAGAAGTCAGACTATGTTCTGTTACTTCATTCATAGCTTTGAAGAAGAAATAAGTGAAGTTGGACCATCAGCTTCCCTAAGAATATCATAACTACCAGTAACATATCTCCAGGGTTGGGAGAGATAATTTCCCAGTTCAAGGCCCCTTCAGATCTTAAAACCAAACATTGTTGGGGATTTTGTGGAATTATGATCTCCCAACAATAAAGTGAGATTTTTTGTCTGGCAGGTTAACAACATGGCATGTTAATAAGCACCAGTAACACCATGCAAACTGTTCAGCTGCTAAAATTCCACAGATTTTAAACTAAGCCCACTCCACCCTAGTCCCCACACTGCTTACGTAAGCTTCTTGAGACTAGACATACAACCTCTGCCTGTGAATTCTATACATTAAGCAGTCTCTGGTATGGCTGTATCTTCAGAACAAAAAGAAAACATATAGATGTTTGGCACTGGAGGCCTAGGATGAAATTATGGAATTTGGATTCATTCTACTACTTGGCCACACAATTTGTTGTGGACCCTTGATCCAAACCCTTAAAAGATATATAAAGTTATTTTTTATCCTCATTCTTCAGCTTTTATATCCTCCTGAAGAAATCCTTCCCAAGCACATTTCTTACCCATGCTTTTCCTAGGAGAAATAGAAAAAAGTAATGCCTAGTTTGCAGGAAGTATTGATGAGGACTGTTTAGTGTAACTCCTCTCCAGAAGTTTGTCTCTATCCTGATTTGGCTTGAGGATATTGCCCTTTTTCTGTGGAGACCTTAAGCTGATATTCTAGTAACTCCTGACTTAAGAAATTTCTTGCCTTTTTTTATTTTGCTATTGAGTCACTTGGCCCATTAACAGCTGTGCAATGATGTGCTTACTGGCAGCTATTTCATCAGGAGACACTTCTTGTGGCTTCTTGCAACTTCTAAGAAACAACTTTTCACCAGAACCTTGAGGACCACATGGAGGGAGAAAAGATACACTGAGACCAGAAGCCTTGTAACCCTCGGAATACAAGCCCTTGACAGGGCATAGTTGAGGTCCCATTATCTGGATGGTCCCTTTGAAAACTAGCAGTGATGTTTTCATCTTGACAAGCAGATAAGTAGTACCTTTACAAAATGTCTGTAATGGGGTTTGGTTCACAAAACTAGACATTTCATGCATAGAATTTCATAAAAAATTCTCTTCATAAACATTTATCTGTTCTGGCTTATGCAAAGACACTTTTCTTGGTGTTTTTTAAGGGTTTCTACAGTTTGCTAAAACATAGGTGCTCTTCAAATATGTTCTTCTAAATCTAGAGCAGTAACCCTTCTAGCCTTCTTAGAAAGACTATCCCTTCTCAATATCTATAGCACAACTATGTAGTAGTCTTAGTTACTGTTTTACAATCTTCTGTTTCCCTGAGACATCCTGAGAACCTGATGGGATGTTTTCTTAAAAAACAGTTGTCAGCTATCAAATTTGCTATTCTCACGCTGACTAAATATATCACTTTCTTAGGTTATGCAGAAAAAAATGCAATTCAAAATGGAAAAGATAAGTCAGAATTCTCATATTAGCAACCCAGCCTTATGTTGTGACTAGTGATGAATTCTGTACAAATACAACCATCCAACTACATCTCCACAGTTCTTGTTCTGAAGGCTGGATTTATCACTCTGTGAATGATACATGAAATGCAATTCATATCAGGTGTACCTAGGAGTAGCCTGGGATCAGACTTTGAATTTTCAAGGACATCTAAAGAAAACAGCTGCAAAATCAAGGACATCTGTGAAGTAGATTAGCTGGCTTAGCGTGGGGTGCCTAAACACAAACCTTTCTAACATCCATATCAGCCATCTGTTACTCAGCCTTTCTAGCCTGCTACTGATTGTCGCGCACAAAGCTGGATGATCGCCAGCTCTATTTAATCATGTGCATTATATCATAAACCTTCTCATCCAATCTTTTCCTGTCTGTGCTAGTGCTCTGTAACATACCCCCACTGCACATGTGGTGTAAGCCTACAATAGTAAACTTTTCAGAGTGGGTCCTGTGGACTACCATTTTGTATGGGTCCCTCGATGTCATGCATATTTATGGACCTCAGTTAGCAGGAATAATCTTCACTGGGGGTAGCTAACTTGTAAGTTTGTTCAGTAGCCAGTATAAACATGCTTTTATGGACACTGTCAAGTAAGTCGTGACAAGACTGCTTTAGAGCCAATGCTCCTGTCTCCAGGTTGGTGCTACAATGCACTGCTACAGGTGTTCAATTTCTGAAGAATGGTGTGGACATTTTTTTTGGAATCTGAGTGATTAATACTGATTTTGGTTAAATGAGTGCCATATACACAAAGTATAACAGGGAAACACTAAATCAGAGGAAATAAGTCATGACAAAGAACTACATAGATGAATTACAATAAATGTGAATGTAACATGAAGCCGTTATTTAGTCTGTTTGCCTTACACTATACCTGTAAAATCTCTGTAAAAAACCCATAAAATGGTTAGGTGGAAGCGATCTCAAAAGGAAAAAAAAAAAAAAAAAAAAAAAAAAAAGAGAGAGAGAGAATAAAAAAAGAAAAAAAAAAAGAAAGAAAGAAAAAAAAAATGAGTATATCAGTTGTACAATCATAGAATCATAGAAAGTCACAAGTTGGAAGGTTGGAAGGGACCCATAAGGATCACTGAGTCTAGCTCCTGACTAGACACAACCACCCAAAAATTGGCTAATGGGAATTTGAGAGAATAGCATCACACAAAGAAATAAGCAATTAGCAGAATTTTAGCAAGGTAGTACTTCACAAGCATATTTAATTGTCACTTGTTCAAAACCAGAAGAGAAATATTCTGTCTCTCACACACGCATTTTTGAGCTCAGCCTATGTTGCTGCATGCCTGCTTGTGATTTCACAGGGTCAGGGAAATTTCCATGGAGGGCTGGCATATTGTTACAATATTTCCCAATTCAATGGGTCATGATACCAAACTTAATGTGAACATACATGCAGTCTGCACTTAGAAGAAAAATAAGATACAGAAACACTTTACCATGTTAGTGGTGGGGATGGACCCTTGTGTCCCCAAAGTAAGAGCTATGAAGATTGTTAGAATAATAAATATTTGGAGATATCACTTCATTTTGAAGTTAGTCAGGCAGCTTAAGTCTGTAATCAGAATTAAGGTGCAGTGCTATACAAGCCTCCTGCTGTTGTGCAATCTATAAGTAACATCTTGGTACTATCATCTATTATTATAATACCATATCTATTGGAACAATTTTTGATGAGCATGAGAGATGTTTCAGAAAAAGGAAGACTGCAGATGTAGGCAAAAGATATGACCTATTAATCATATTTGCAGGTTTGTTGGTTTGTTCATCCCTACACCAAACAACTTCTGCAAGCTGCATAATTGTATACAAAATGCCTTCATTATGAAAATTCCCTCACTTTGTGCTCTTCCAGAGACCCCCATGATCTACTCTACTCCAGTGCTTTGATAGTTAAGGAATGGAATGCCCTCCAGTAGAGTAAGAAATGGGGTATTGGCTCTGTCTCATAGTGAAGAATGGTTTGCAGAGAAGCACTTCAGTGCTCCATACCAGGAGAAGGAGAGGCTAAAGCACTTCTAGATGTCAGGGTGCAGGTCCAGGATCCTCTGAAACATCCAGGCAAGATGGAGGGGTGGCATAAATGGGTCAATTATAGTAGCATAAGCACCTTAAATTTTTCCCTTTTCCCATCATTGACATACCATCAATCTAAATGATCTAACTCAATTTCATTCACTATAGAAACAAGAACAAGATAATAGATATTTATATATCTTATTTCAGAGGACTACAACATCAGATGCACATTACAGAAGCCATTTCAATTCACTTAAGTGTCCTCAGAAACAGAAAAAGTAGCTGTCATGAAATGCGTAAAATTCATCTTTAATCAGTGCCTTTACTGATGATTCAGAGATACCATTAGACTGCTGATTAGATATTTGACAGCCACTGAGAGCACTTTTACTGCACATGAAGAATAAATAAGATGCTCTTTGTCAAGTCTTTTTTTTTTTTTTTTTTTTTTTTAGTGTTTAAGTGGCCTGGACGAAGGGCAGCAAGTTTCTCTAGACTTGTATTTTCATAAAGTAGATTAGAGAAGTGTCAGTCCCAAAGTTCCACTTAAAAAGTCTCTTGGAATGCATAGCTAATTTCCTGCAGACATAGGCTTTTATGTAGTGTTGCAATAAATCTTTCAAAAATCTCTCCAAATGACTTTTAAGCTTAGGATTTTCCCTTCCTTTCCCTTCCTTTTCTTCCTATTTTTTTTTTTTTATTATTTTTATTATTATTTTTTTTTTTTTTTCCCAAGTTCTGTTCTGGACTATAGGCACTGAGGAAAAGTCACAGGATTGATTTTACTATTCTGTTAGATATTCACTTAGATTTCACATAGATTATATAAAGAGTATTACACAAGATAAAAAGCAATCAAAAATTTAGAAGGCCCCCATAACAATATCCAGTAGTATTAATTTTTAAGAAAAAGTAGATTGTTTACTCAACAACTGTCTTCGCTAGACATTTGGCACAACTGTACTCCTAGACATCTTTATTTTTCCTGATAAGCCATAATGGAAAAGAGCTACAATATGAATATCTCATAATCTTTCTACACAAATTCACTGTGTGTGAGTCCCATGACAGCGATATCATGAGATTCCCAAGACTGGATTTTTGTGAAACATTATGGCCACTCCAATTAGATCTCAGAGATCAAAAAGAGTGGAGAATTAGGCAATCTAATGTAAATATTCTGAGGAATAACACTAAAAAAAGTTCTGGAGCTCATCACTGTGAACATGTAATCTGATTACACAAAAGGTTTAGTATTTCCTCCAGGTTATTCATGAAGATATTGAACAAAATTTGCCCCTTTAGTAATCTTCAATTGCAGCCACTAGTCACTGTTCTGAAAAATGATCACTGGAACGCCATTTGCTTTCTACATTTTAAGTCTTCTACAGTTCATAAGTCAATTTTTTTCTGTAACCTTTCTCTTCTGTCCATTTTGTCATTACCTGGTATTTGCACACACAAGGAAATTCTTCAGACAGGATACATACAACCTAAAAGTATATGCCGATCATTTGCACAGTAAATAAATAATGCTAGAATAAATAATAATATGGTAAGCAACAACAAGTACCCAGTGTGCCTCACCTAGAATAGAGTGCATCAGCCAGGTCTCCACTGGAACTTGCAATGTCCTTTACCCTGTTGATCTTACCATCTCATAAATAATTGGGCTTTTCTTTTTTTTCTTTAGAATTATACTCTTTCATGTCAGCATTTTTCCTCTTGAATTTTTGTGATGCAGATTATTACTTTCTCAACAATTACCATTTCACTCTTGTGCAGTGTTTTTATCTTTCTCATCTTGAATGCTATCAGCTTATATACCTACCTACATTTTTAACAGCAAACTTCTAGGTTAAAACTGTGCTAAGACGCAGTTGTGATGCATGAAACATGTATCACCAGCAGCTGAACCCAAGGTTGAAGACTCTATTTGCTTCAAGCTTGTAGAGCAAATAATCTAGATTCTTCAGTAACCTTTGCTGTCAAACCTCATCAAAGACTTTGAAAATCCAGTTTTTGTATGTCCATTGACTATTCTTTATCCACGTGCTTTTCAATGCATTCAGAGACTACCCAAAAGCTGTCATGATTAGACTGCTTCTTGCAGAAGCCATGCTGGCTCCTTTCCAACATCCTGTACTCATTCATGTGCTCCTTGATGTTTTTCTCTATTACAGACCATATCATATTATCAAGGAAGGAAAACAGGCTCACTAGTCTGCATTTTCCAGGATCTACCCCACAGCCTTGTTTGTTGATGGCAAGACATTACCAATTAGCCAGTCTTTTGGCACAGAAGAACACTGTAATGACAGATAACACAATCAGTTCATCGGGTCTAAAATTTTAGATTTCATTTCCTTCAGTATTCTCAGAAAAATGTCAGCCAGTCCTTCTGATCTACTGAAATCTAAAATGTCTGTTTCATCTAATAATTACTATACATGCATTTCATATTCTCCTTATTACTAGATTACAAAAAACAAACACTTCTCCTCAGAGTGTCCAGAAGTTAGGCCTGATTCAGTTGGCATTTCTTCTATGCCGTTACCATTTACTTTATTTTTGTCCTCTAGACATTATTTTGTCCAACTGATCTCATATCTAGTTTTCTGTTTGGATGTAATTAAAGAAATTTTCCTAGTAGTTTCAACACCTTTTGAGAAAACCTCTTCAAATGTTATAGATACATATTCACAGCTCTCACATCTAGAGATCTGATCTTAGTAAATGTGCTTAGTGATAAGCTTGTGGTTAGATCTATGAGACTTAACATTTGTATGTTGTATGGTCATAAACATTCTATTCCAACTTTAGATTTTTATGTTTTCTTGATCTTATCCTCTAATTGCGTGGTTGACAATCTTTTGGGCATAACCAAGGTGTATAACATATGTGTGCATATCCTGCACTGCAGATATAGTTAGTATCCAACAGGGAATCAGTTGTTTAACCCTTCTTGTATGTATCACTATTTTATTCTTATGGAAATATATATGCTAAATTTGCATGTAGGCATTCACTGAATGGGTCTTCACTAAGATGTCCTCTATCCTAAGAATAGAAAAGATCTGAACTAATTTTATCGGCGAGTTTATTTGTTGAAAGTGAATGGTCAAAAAAAATCACAAAACAACAAAAAAACAACAACCAAACACTTTCCAAATAAGGAACTGGTAAAAACTTTATTGATCACTATATGACTTAATTTATCATCTATTATTTTTCAGATTCTGATAAAGCTATTTAGATGTAATGATGGTGATGGGAGAGCAAAGAAAATTTTATATCAGAAACAAGTCACCTGAGGCTCTACAAGATTAAGAAATATTCTATTCCTTTCCTCACAAGTATGAGGAACTTTTCTTTGACCTGTCTTTAAGTTACCCTGCAAATATAAGACACCAACACAGATGTTTAAAAGTTGTCATGTAGTCTTCAGCTAGGAAAAATAAAAAGGGAGTATCACACTTTAAAAATGTGAGCCTGGAGCTTAGAACCTTCTAAGAAGGTGCCTCAACTCTACAGCATTAAATATTAAATAAAATCTGGACAGAATTACATCTATCTACCACTTCAGCTCTCTGCTGCAGGCCCGTATGTAATGTCATGTGAACTTTGCCTTCTTTCAGTGTCCTAACTAGACTCCTTTTACAAATCAACAAATGTTAGAGATGAGGTAGCTACAGATAATTCAGTGAGTTCTTCAGTATTTCCTATCATATTCTTACACTTGAAATGAAAAATAATTCAAATTAGCACAGAGAAATAACGATTCTCAGATGGAACAAACAAGTACCAAAAAGAAAAACTGATGTTCAACACCATTTCCTTTATGGGATACTAATAGCACTTTGCATGATTCACTGATAATGTGGTCCTTCCATAAAACACATGGCGAGCTTGACACCCATTTTTGTTGTCATGCTTTTGTAAATTCCTGTCTTGAGATGCAGAAACTTAAAGTAACATCCATTAAGTAAAAAATAAGGGAAAAGTATTTTAAAAGCAGAAAGCCAAGAACTTTACCCTTTATTCATGACCTTTAAAGACAGAACTATTAAGTAGTTCTGAAAGAGCAGCACTGAGGTAACCCTGGTGATCCTTTCTTTTAAATGTCATTTGATGAAACAAAAAAAAAAAAAAAAAAAAAAAAAAAAAAAAAAAAAAAAAAAAACATTTCCAGGTTCATAAAATAAAGGTATGATGATTATAGTAAGTTCAATCTAATATAACGTAACAGAAATATGACACTGTATTACAGTTATTAAATACATTCCAGAAACCCTCTATATTGTCTAATTTAGAGGCATTCTCTTCTGTATGCATTCACCTTAAACAAATGCTTCTGTCTTGGAGGACTTAAAATGTACTTAATTTCCTTCTTAAATACAGATGCTGAATTGATATTCAGATTACCAGTTTTTAGAAATTTGTTTTAGAATTGATATTAGTGATATACAGTGAATACTTTAACAGCCTAAATATTCTTCCTGGTCTCTCAGTTGAGACAGAAAGAGACATTTGGATCCTCTCAAAATAGTCAATTTGATTGGTTTTCCCATTTAGCAACTTCTCTGCACAAATGCAGTTCAGCTTGAGAATTGTGAGTAGTCTCTTTGATACTCATCACATACATATTGGATTGGTGGCTATGGATACAGCTAACAATTATTCAGTTCTGTTTAGGTCAGAAGGGTATTCTTAAATTACTTGCACAATTTCCCCACTGTTTCTCCTTTGGACTACAGAACAATTTGAGTTCCAAGTACATGATCTGGACTACTTACTGATGAATCAATTTAGGACACCACAAAATACACTCCCCTGGTTAACAGATATTCAATCACTGGGACCAGACTAGAACTAGTCTGGGATAAAACTCCTGAAACTCATGTTATGTAGATACCAGATCCTTGATATCAACTGCCTTGCTCTACTGATCAGTCCTTAGTGCTCTGTACAAATTGCTAGTGTAAATATAGCCCAAATAAAGAGATGTAGATTGAACCATGTTTAGGACCTTATGTGATTATACTTGCAAATTCTGGAATTGATGTCATTTCCATTTAAATACAGGATTATCTTACTAATGAGAGAGGAAAACAATGATATTCTAGAATAAATCAAAGAAATACCATTATATTAGAAGAGACCGACTTACTCCCACAGACTAAACTTACAAGACAAAAAAATATAATTTTGAATTATATAGAAACAGTCACATATTCCAGAGGAGTAGGACAAGGACTCTGAGAAAAGAGTATTACTGGACTGAAGTGAACCTTCAAACACTCTCTGTAAGTTAGAGTTAACACTACCAGTACTACTGCTTATGGGGATTACATGATCATTTTTCAAAATGATCAGAAAAAGCGTTTTGTGCATCCATTTGGGTATACAGTGATAGATATGCGAAATGTCTTGATCAGTGAACCTGTCACTGTTTTTTTGTTGTCAGTATTTCACTGCATTTATCCTTTTCTAATGTGCAGTAAAACAGTTTTACTTCATCAAGAAATCCCATGCAGTGAATTCAGAGTAAAGTACAAAAATGAGTAGAGGAAAGCCAGACAGAGTAGTTTCTACACAGTTCTCAGAACACAAGCAAAACATCCAACACTTTTTAAAGAAATAAATTACACAGAGTAGATAATGAAAACTCGTGCAAGGTATAAATAAGAGGAAAAAAAAATTAAAAAAGGATAACACACTTGTTTGACATGTAACCTTGGAAAGACTGACAAACAAATGGCTCCACTTAATGGAGAATCAAGGGGAAAGCCACCTGTCCTTGCAGCACCATTGGGACATCAGCAACAGGATTTGCTGTTAGAGTCAGGGAGTCTGTAGCATGAGAACTGCACAGAGGCACATCTTAATCCTATGATCTGAACAACTTAGAAATTCCCCAGGAGGTACGGAGCTGTGCCATATTCTGTGCATTTTGGCCTTCATTGTGTTTCCTCAGTTAATATGTAAAAGTCATCACAGGGAGAAGAAAAATGGAATTCAGGGATGGAAATAATGTGTAGAAGTACCCTCACCACCATTTTAGGAGCTAACGAAGAAAACAGAACAGCATCTCTACTCATCTTAGACTCCGCAGTGTCAAGGCTACAAACCTTTTAGCCTCAGAGCTGTAGCCTCTAATGAAATCTCAGACACATCACATTTGTAAGGGACAGATATCTGTTGTTTGGCAGAGAGATGGACAAGGTCTCTATTCAGCTAAAAGAAAATCTTTTATTATTGGGAAAATTTTTGGCTCAAATACATTTGTTTTAAGGGAATACGTAAATCCTAAAGTAAAAGATGTGATAAGAGACTAAATTTGGATCTTCAATTGCAGGCAGCTGTTAAATAAGTCACAAGTGAAATGACTTTGGCATTGTTAATTCTTGAAAACAGATACAAGCTGAACATTCAACATGCCTGACTTCAGCACCTAATTTTTCACTCCATCTCTGTTTTCTGGGAGTCCTTAAACAGAGCAACTTCAATTTAAAATTTATAGTCTGCTGCCAAGAATTGATTGAAAAAATATGTTTAAGGGATAACACTCTCTAGGTGTATTTTTAACTATAGAACCTATCTTTAAAAAATAATAGCTATTTTATCATGAAATACATTATAATAAAATTTCTTTGAATAGTTTGGAAAACTAAAACCTTCACACTTTGCAGAAATGATTTTCAGCCAAATTACTTATTAGCTAACTTCCTTTGTAGATATATTTTGGTGTATCTGTGAGCAGCAATATTTAATGTTTTTGAAGCATATTACAAGATAAAGCATGGATATGTGCAAAGAAATTTTCATGTGCATAACTTTTCTTGTGCTTGGATTTCTAGAATTACTATTGAGAAGAGATCTAGGAGCTTCGCAATGATAATACTACTGGTGGCTAATGAACTCTTTTATGGATTTTCACCTTCCTTTCTTCTTTTCTTTTTTCTCTTAGTGACCATGAATGCTTCAACAAAGGCAGATTAGAACAGTTATTTTCCTTTTCCAGCACTACTTGACAAAATCCTTCAAGTTTGCTTCTGGTAGAAGACAGTTCAATGTGCAGGAAATCTATCTAGTGCTTGGGAGATTTTGCTCATTATTGCAGCCCAGGTGGCCACTGAACCAATTACTTGCTCCTGATATTCAAAATAAGGATATTAACTCCACACACCAAGTGGACATGGAGACACTAAAAACATTCAAAGACAGCTGCCTCCCCAATCCTGCCTGAGCTCTGCTAAGACCCCTTTACACAACGCAGCACTCATGGTCAGATGGAAGCAGATCAGTGGACCAACAGAAGCAGATAATCTACACTGATGGGGATCTTATCCAGTAAATCAATGTCTTTGGAAGGTCAAAATATATCCCAAACCACAGCAAGCATGTGTTTTCTTGTTGCACGAGAAGTGCTTTGTCGAACAGTGACACAAATCTGACTGGTGGACCAGCAAAGTGTCCTACAAGAAAGTACCATAAAAAGCATCTAATACCTCCATGAGTTTGTTTTTTTAAAAAGGAGGCAGATGTGGCCAGATGCCTTTTCTGAATGAAACCCTCTGAAGAGCACCGATCTTCAACAACTGTGCCCACCTCACTCCTTCTTGTCAATGAATTCCTCTCCCTTATCAAACTTGTTTCGGCTTTCAGGAGATTTGACCTTTCTGAATTATACACAAACCTCTTGTGTAACAGTTCTTATATCACTGTGTTTACCATCTGTTCTCCCTTTTCAAATGCAGACATGTGTTACTGTTTATCCACTATGTGTCACCAGTTTACTACAACAAATTCAGTCAAGTGGAAATCAGGTCAAGGTGAAATTTATTTCAGGCAGTTTTGTTCCACTTCGTTTTACAGTTTGTCACATGCTAATCATGAATTCTGAACTAGGATCAAAAAATAAATAAATAAAATAATGCTCTGGCTTCTGACTGATATTTTCAATGGATTGTTTCATTCAGCTTTTGGAAAACCTCATACTGTACTTGGCTTCACTGAAAAATGTAGCTGCTGGAAATTGTTGAGCAATATGGAGGGTAAAAACTGAATTCTTAATGTAAAGCCAAAAGAAAGAAGAGGAAAAATCTTTATATTTTAATGTTTTACAATGGGGAAAGGCTATATACTTCCCCTCCTTTCCACATGTGTTCTGAATGCAAGGGAAATAATGCAATACAGTACAAAAAATGTCCACACCCACTGGGTAAAAACTTGCCACCACCCAAAAAGTAATGCATATTATCTTTGATTCACTGGAAACTATTGCCCTTTTTGCATATGTATTAATGAACAATAAAATTTTGCTATGTAGACCTATTACTAATCATAAATCTATGTTAATATGACACAAATATATGTTCAGACATTATATGACTTCAGAAGAGGTGTAAGAGGGGATGCCTATTACCTACAGCCTTCGTGACTGCTGTGGTGGGGGGAGGTGCTGTGGGTGTATTCATCCCTTCAGCCCTCAGAGAATATCCCAGGACATTTACTTGGATTGTGCAAATTGGCCTTAGCTATGGAAATTTCATGAACTGCTTTCCCCAGAAAAAGCAATTTTACAGACCTCAAAGTGCATACCAAAGGTATTACTGCAGTGCTTGTGCAAAGAATCTCTTCCTCCTTACATAAACATAAATTACTTGTTTCTGTAGACCCCTGAGAAAGTTTAAATCTAGGCAAGATTTAAGACATTGAAATTTAGTCAGGGAACACACTTTTTCCTTAAAACATATACGATGCTCATACCCAGTATTAGTCTTACTGTATCAGTTCACTTTCATCAAGGAAAACCTTTCACAAAATGTTTTACTTGCTTCCAAATGAGGGCACTTTCTGCTACCTTATTCTATTCTACAACCATTTTGGATACATCTCAGAGCATTTAATTACCAAGCATTTTCTCTGCAGTTTGAAGAGTTTCTAGCAGAAAACTTTAAATGGCATAGACTCCCCAAAAAAGCAAATGGAGTCCTGAGCCTCCCAGGCAGCTGCACTGTCCTCTCTCCACAAACAGACTGAGCAACAAGAAGTTTGCAAGAAGATCCATTTCACTGAGCAACTGTGCTTGAACAGGTTAGGTCAGCGTAGAAAACAGACTGTAGTTACAGAATATGTTGGCAAACTGTGAGGCAAAACATAGATCGAAGAAGCACATTTTTCTGGTCTGCACATGTATAAATGCTAAATATTCTCCTAGAGCCGTGTCTCACTGCTTAAAGATATGACCTGTGTTAAGACTCATATGTTGCCATTTTTTTACAAAATGATTAAATGTTAATTAAATATTACTGCAGGCTGGAATTATTTTGCCCATGATAAAATACTAACCTTTCAGTGATCTGAAAAAGAATTAACATGTTGTTTCATTGAACTACCTTTAATGGATTTTCCATATGTTGGGGATCATTGTATGGAATGAGCAAGCAGGCTGCAGATTGTTTTTCATGATTCTCCTACTTTCAACAATTAATAGAAATGTTGAATTAATCTGCTAATTCCACAGGACTCCCTGTACAGGCAGTGAAGCTAAGGTGGATCATCATATCATAGTATCATAGTATTGTGCGAGTTGGAAGGGACCTTAGAGATCATCGAGTCCAACTCCCGGGATTCGAGCCCTCTGTGTAGCAGAGCGGCACTTCTACCCCCTGCTCCACAGGGGGGGATTCGAACCCGGGCCCCCTGGTGTTGCAAACGAGAATTCTACCGCTGCGCCACCGGAGGCACACAATGATGATGTAGAAGTAGAGTTACTCTAGTTCTGTTAGCTTCTAGAACGTGGCTTCAGTGTGGACACAGATCAACCGTTAAGGAACTTTGAATTGAAATGTTAGTGCTGCCAGAGACAACAGAGTTTTGCTATGCATTTCAGTGTCAGGACTTATATGCAAACTTTCTCTTCTCCCTCCCAAAACATGTTTGATAAAGAGCTCTGGTTTTTTACCCAGAATTATTTTAATTCATAGAAGGGTTCCTGTGGAACTATGAAATTTCTGTAAAGTTCAGTAAGTTTTTAATCAGAATACAGAATTACAGAATATGAAGCAACTGTGGATGATTGGATTTGAGTTCACCAATTTTTCTCAATGCAGCATTTTGCAACAGGTCACAGCTCCAAGTTGGGTTGTTAAGTTGGGAACCCAGTGCTCCTATAGTCTATAATTTTGCAGCAGAGAAATGTAAAACAGATCCAAAATTAAAGCACAGCAAAGTACGTATTTCTGACATTTCCTTGTCTAAACTGGATTCCTTGACTGCCTCTTACATGGAATAAAGTTGTAAAATGAAATCATGCTATAATATACTTGACCTTTATAACCTGGCAAGAGTCACACAGCTGAGCACAAAGATTCACTTCCTCTCCTGCATGATTGAGATCAGCATTCCTGAAATCAGCACCCCTCAGCTCCCTCAACTTCTGACCAAGCACAAAATTTAACCCCTGCCAGCTACTTGATATAAGAGGTGTTTGCCTTAGTGCCTTCCTTTGGAATAATCAAGGCTTATATTGTGGTACTGTGAATAACACTCAGCCCCTACACATGGAATCCATTCTAATAACGATTTAGTGAACATTTCCCTAATGAACAGGTATTTAAAATGACAGAAAACATGAACACACACTGTTAAGAAGTTTCCACACCTATTTCCACTTGATTTTGATTATTGGTTATGATTAGAACTCAGAGGAGACTCTTTTGGCTCAGATGCAAACCTAGTATTGTTCCCTTTAGATGTTAAGGAAAAGCAATAACTTTATGAGCATGACGGAAAAGGAAGAGAAGGGAGAGGAAGGGAAGAAGAGAGAAGGAAAGGGAAGCGGAAGGAGTTAAAAGTCCCAAGAAACTATAAAATTATATGGTCTCTTACACAATAAGAGTCCTTTTGTTTGGTTTGTACAAAACAGTTTTCTTCACACAAAATATTTTATTATTCTAATGAATTAATGCTTAAAAATTTCTATCACCAAAAAATATATTAGGAAAACGTTTTTGTTATACCTGTGATAGTGTGAATAATACTCAACACTAATAAAGTTCCGAAAATGAATAGAATCATAAATGACCGTAGAAACAACTCATGCATTTTTTTTTTGTAAGCTGATATGGGAATACAAGCCTTGTCACTTTTAAGATAATTCAAAATAGTTGAATTGCTTTTAGTAAGATTTACAGCATTCATAATTTTACAGTATACACACCCATTTTCTTTTCAAAATTATTCCATTACTGATTTTGCATACCATGCTTGCATTTTATATTTTAAAATAAATCATATTATCTGAAACATAAACAAAAACCTCATGATAGAACCTAAGTTCAATGTGGGAGATAATCATGCTATGGAATTTTTCCACTGCCATCTCCTTGTTACTTTTCATCTAACACAGCTCAGATCCTCAGGTGATCATTTTACACTTTTTCCATGTTCTCATTTCAGTGCAATCACATGCCACGTCTCTATATGACAGAAATAAATAAACTGCCATTTACCAGAGGAAAAAAAAACAACAAAACAAAAACTAGTCCATTGAACAAATTCACCTCCAATATTATTTTGGCCACTCTTCCACACCAGAAGGAAACTTATGTCTCCTAAGAAAGTAAATAATTTCATTTAAGGAAGCAAAGCCATATCTGAAAGGACTTCATAAAATATATTGGCTTCATGATTTAACTATTTCACATTCAATGCACTTCGTTACTCCTATGTATGTCAGCTACTGTTCCCTGTCTTCATGAACAGATTTCTGTTCATATGTGTGTATATTTCTACCATGAGAATCGTTTCTCTATTTCTTACTAACTACTTGTGAAATCCAAAGAATTAGCTTTCACTTTTCAGTCTACAAAGTGTGTTGCAGGCCTTTAGAATTTAACCCTGGAATGCAGGTACAGCTCATCTAATGAGAGATTCCTCTTTACCTGCTTTATGGAATCTGCTCCAAGTTCAAACAAAATTCATGCAAAACCACTGGGTTCCTTTTCATGTGTTCTGTCAGGAGGAAAGAGAGAGGCAGAGAGACTGCTCCTAATGTGATGTTTACCATTGTGGATGGATGTCACAGTTCATCCTGGTTTCCATGACAAGGGGGCACAGGGATCCCATGGATCCATGCCCTTGGGAGGTGGGAGGAGAAAGGGAAAAGGCAGGGAGACAAGCTGGGATGAGGTAAACAGCAGCAACGAGCCAAAGGAAAGAAACTCAAATAACTATAGTAGTGGAATGTGAGATAATACAATATAATGTGATTGAAATTGAAGCCAATAAATCAAAATGCTAAAGAGAGACTTTCTGAAACTGAAGTCCTCTAACGCTGCAGGCAAAGTTGCCAGGGAGCAGAAAGAACAGACATGCTGTCTCATGACTTCCAGTCAGTTTTATCTTTCTCTCCAAACAGAAAATGGAAACAGAAAAATGAAGTCTTCTGAAAATTGCAGTTAATTCTTCTCTTCTGAGACAAAGAGACTGGAAATATCAACACTCTACTGCACCATTAACTCTCTAACCCCTAGCACACTGCACAATGTTATGATGCAGAATAGCAATGAAAACCCATGAAACCTTGCCAGCAGAGTTAGTGGACCTGTCCCAATTCAGAGTCCCTGACTGAGCCTGGGCCAGCCACATAATGAACCTGTAGGACACAGCTCTAGGCAGAGATATTACCTGAGGCACTAGAAGCTGTGCAACTGTACATGAGGCACTGGAGCTGCTTCTGCTTGTGTCAGAGCCGTTCTTTTTGTAACTTACTCCAGAATTCCCACATGTGTGCACAATGCAGGCTGTGCTCACATAGAGGTGTCCTGTTCTTTATCTGCAAGGAGATGCAGCAGCTCCCAGCTGCAGAAAAGAGAAGAATATGTTGACTGATGGACCCATGTGCTATGGTAGTGAAAGCCTGAAGGATATGTAAGGTAATATACACAGAGATACAGATGTGTTGGTTTTGTTGTTGTTTTTTTTTTTTTGCAAAACAAGAAAATCAGAGACCCAAATAAAACTCAATGTTGAAAATAATAAATGAGTTTAATGATAGCTGATTGGAATGGCAGCTCTGAACTTCTGTCATTTTATCAGAATATGGTTGTTTGTTTTTTTTTTAATTTTTCAAAAAAAGTTGATCCTACTTATAAAAGATAAGTAGATGAAAAAGGAAAACTGAAGGCTTCCAAAAGGCCATCCTGAGCAATGCCAGAAATATTATAAAAATTTAGAAGCAACTAGAAAGTTCAAACAGAAGAAAAAAAAAAAAGCTAACATGATGAAAATGTCTGTAACTGTGGAGAGAATATGCTTTCAAGCAACCTGCGTATAAGACAGTTTCACTTACTGGATTAATTCAAGTATTTAATAACTTGTAGTACTGCCAAAACTCAGACTAAACTGTAGTTATTTGCCCTGTCAAAAACTATTCAGCTGTGCAATGTCAAGCCACCAGAAGTGCTCTTTATTGCATCCGTATGAGAAAATCTAACCGCATTACATTTTTGTAGAGTAACAGTTTTCTTTTTTGTTAGCATGCTATGAATGTCTTCAGAGATCAAAAAGCTGTTATTTAAAACAAAATGTTAGAATGGTTCAAATTAAAAATAAATATTTCTTTAACTGGAAAGAAGCAATCTATTCACGTGGATCTATATATCTCAGATTAATAATATAGCAGATGAACTTATAAAATGTTGATGTATTTGTAAAGGCATATCTTAAACTAATCCTATAATGAAAATGTTGCAGTTATCAGGATATACCAAAGTCACTCCAAAATTCTGGGAAAAAAATCCAAAATGCTGATACAGTAAAACCACTGGCAAGTTTTTTTTTCTTAAATGTGCAAAGATGATCTTCTTATAAAGACAGATCACCAAATGAAAAGAAATATTTCTGAACACAGGAGAAAAAATTGTGCACACAGAGCACAAAGTTTTAAGTTCTCTGTCTTCATAATTAATCTGATTTTTAGTCTCCCATGTATTAACTTATTAAGATGTCTTTGGAAGTGTCCGTAACCTTCTCTTCTACCTGACAGTTCAGATCAAAATAAACACATTGCAATTGGTACAATTTGAAAAATACGCCATTCAAGATTTTTCTTGAGAGATCTGACTGAAGATAAACAGAGCCTTCTGGAAATAGGATCTATAGTTAAACAAGCTGTTGGAGTTATACAGTACCCTCACCTGCTACTGTAGTGGATATTTTTCTGTTTCTTTAAGTAGCTCTATGGTCTGTGTTTGCTTTAATATGTCACAAAGCATTATCTTGCACTTGTGTAATCGTAACTCCACACTCGCAAAACTGCAGAACTGAAATAACAAAAAAGTATCTTCTGACTACTTTTCTTTCACATTGAGTTTGTCTGTGATTGACAGATAAATGTGCACACAATATTTACTGTTTCCTTTTGGAATTGCAGTGGAGAACCCTGGACCATTAACTACAGAATAAAAATTAGAAGAGGCTCTGCCACTTGGTTTGTGTACTTGAATAAGCAAACAAGTACTTTCTAAGAAAATCATGCCAGCACTGACATCCCAAATAAGCATTGCCTCTATTGAGATTAATATAACTATGCTTTGATGTTTGGCCTATCTGACCTTTCTACAGAAATGCCACATGTAGTGGATTATATTTAGCCAACCATAATTAGCACTTTTGTTTTCCATGAAGTCAAAAGAAATACAAAGTCAAGGAGCATGAGATTTACAAAGAAAAAAAAAAAACAAAACCACCTTTAGAGATTTAAGGGAGAGGAACTGAAGTGCTGCAGGAATAAAGAAAGCTGTCAGGAAATAGTTGCTACCAAAAGGTAAAGAAGAACATAAACTGTCTGTGTGCTGACCACATGGAAACCATTGGGAGGAGGCATCAAGAAAAACTTAACAGAAGCATTTACAAGAAACACATGGCTGGTAGTGAAGGCAATGCACAGAAGATATCACAGAAGGAGACAGAAACTAGCAAAGGAAAAGAAAGGTACACTTGTATTTCTGGAGACAGACATGAAGTGAATGAACCTATCAATACTGAGATTTTAGGCAGAATATCCAGCAAACCCTTTATTACATTCATATCATTTAATTGTGTAGATGTTTATTGTTCAGCAGCTGTTCATTCAGTTTTGTTGCACTTGTGAAAAAGCAGGTATTCCACAGATGCCTGGATTTGCCACAAATCTGCTACTGCATTGATGCTTGACATTCCCCATGTTAGTCTCAAGAATGACTTTTTAGTCTTTGATTCTAAATAATTTCAGTGTAGATCCATCAACGTTAATTGTTTTGTTTTGTTTCTTTTCATTATTAATGTCTCTTTCCAGACCATATTCTGGAACACATTTACTTTGAAAATGAGTTTTCATAAGACTGTTTAAATGCATGGGCAACCTATCAGCTTTTTTATCTTGCTGGGTGATTACCACAGAATTAGGAAAAATAGAACCCTCTACTTCATGCTCAGTATGCAGTATAGACCTCTGCCAAGCCCTAAAGGAATATAATTCAATGAGGAAGGAAAATTATTCTTCTTTTTCCATAAGGTTGTTTTCATTTCCTTCTGCCTTCCACTGGAAGACATCAGACCAAGAGAGACCAGCCTCAGAGTTTGAAAGACAAATGACCTAGAACAGAGAGATTTGTGGAGTTATTCCTGTTTGTTTATTTGTTTGTTTTTTGGGGGTGTCTTTTTTTGTGTGTTTTTCTTGTTGTTTGTGCATTTTGTTTTGCTTCATTTTATATATGTATATACCTATTAAGTATCTCCTGCTGATAAAAGCTTTTTACATGAATGTCTACTAACTATTCCATTTAATAGCAGCCAGAAGCTATGCTATAAAATCATATTTATTTTACTGTACATGAAGACATGTACAAGTGAACAAATATTAATGTAGGTAGACAGTTAACAATGGCAACCAGCAGGTCAAAAGTGCAGTAGACTTGCTATGCCTGTCAGCCTAGCTTGTCCTTAGCACAGAAGACAGAGAATTATACATCACTGGCAAGAAATGATATGAAGCAGCTACAACTAAGTAGTATGACTATACTTCTAAGTGTTTGAAAGAAATGTTTAAAATTGTTCTGTTTTTCCTCTTTCAAATTCTTTGATATTTGAAATACTTTGAAATTCTAGGGTACCATGCAATCCTATTTTGCTTCTACATTCATATGTCATGAAAAGTAACACTGACAGAACAGGATTATGTGTTCATCAGATAGTATGGTAAATGAAATTATCACAGGTTATTTCAGCACTTTCTTTTATTTCATTTCGATTTCATAAAGCAGAATTTAAAACCCCAAAGCTTTAACAAAAATAATATCAAGGACAGGAACACGAATGCAAACACCCCATAAAAGCCAACATCTAATGTACAGTAATTTAGGATTAAATTTCCTTTAACATTTACACATAAAGTAATTCTTGCACAGTGTTCATTCCCATGGCAATCAATGAATTTGTTCTGTTTTTAAGGTTTAGGACTTTGAAAAACTCTGGGGAAAGGACTATGGATATTATGGGTGAGAGTTATAGATGGAGGCAACAAAGGGAGCCTTGTGGCTGGAGTCTACTACACACTGTCTGATCTATGGAAGCCCGTCGATGAAGCTTCCTACCTCCAGCTACAGGAGAATTCTGGTCACAGGCTCTTGTCCTGTTGGGTCCTGATATCTGCTCAAAAAGCAGCAAAACAAGCTGTAGATAGACCAGGAAGCTTTTGTAATAACTTCCTGAGCCAAGTAACACACAGCCCCACTAAGGTGAGATACAGTACTAGACCTGTGGCTCACCAGCACAAGCAAACTGATTGGTGACATCAGGATTGGATGTCTGGGATGTCATGATCATGCAATTGGTGGAGTTCACACTCCTGAGGAATACAGAACAAAGAGTAAAATTAAGGTGCTAAATTTTAGGAAAGTCAGCTTCCAGCTCTTCAGGGAGTTTGTCAACAAAATTTCCTGAGAAACTGTCCTCAGGGACTAGTGGAGCAAAGCAGGCAAATCTTTAAGGAAGCTCTCCTTAGGGCACAAGAGCTCTCCATCCCTAGCTGCAGGAGGTCAGAAAAGGAAGGCAAGAGTCTTGCATGACTGAACTGGGATCTGCTGGTCAAAATGGAGAGCAAGAAGAAAATGCACAGGCAGTGAAACCAGGGACAGGTATCCTGGGAGGAGTATAGGGATGTTGTTAGGCTGTGTAGGGACAGGGGCAGGAAAGCCATGTTCCAACTGCAACCGGACACGGCAAAGGGAGCAAAGAAGAGCAAGAAAGGCTTCTCTCTACAAGTACATTACTGGGAAAGGAAAGTACAAGGAGAAATACCTTCCTAGTAAGCAATACAGGCAGGATGGTAAAAATGCATGAGGAGAATGATGAGGTAGTCAAGAAATTTTTGCCTCAGCCTTCACTGGCTGAGGACTCTTCACACAGCCCTCAAGTGAGTGGGTTCTCCCACTATAAGAGAAGATCAGGTTTATGGCCACTTGAGGAACTTGAACATCTGTAATACCATGGTTTCTGATGAGATGCATCCAAGTCCTGAGAAGACTGGCTGATGTAGTTGCCAAGCCACTCTTAATGATATTTGAAAAATCATGCAATCAAGTGAAGTCTCTGGTGACTGGAAAAAAGGCAATGTCACACACCCATTTTCAAGGGGAGTAGAAAGGATGACCCAGGGAACTACCAATCTGTCAGCCTCACCTCTGTGCCATGGAAGATCAAGAAAAGATCCTTCCAGAAGCTTTGCTAAGGAACATGGAAGAAAGAGATGTGATACAAGACAACCAGCATGGCTTCATCCAGCATGGCTTCATCCTGCTTGGCCAACCTATTGGTTGTCAATTTTGATGTAACTGCATCAGTAGACAAGGGAAGAGCCACTGATGCAATCTATGTGGACTTCAGTAGGTCTTTGACATGGTCCGTCACAACATCCCTCTTCCTATTTTGGAAAGATATGTATTTGGTGGGTGGATTGGTTGCTGGTCAAGGAACTGGTCCACAGGGAAATTATTCTAAAATCTGGACAGAACAATCCAATCTAGTTTCTAGTTTCTAGCAACCAAGCTTGATTTTTTTCCCCAGAGAAGAAACTATTGCCATGAGTGAAAAGCGTCAGAGCTTGCCTCTGTACAGATACAAGAGGGTTAAATCAGTTAGAAAAAACATATAATAACCTCTTTTATGGTTGTGCCTTTGCAGACTGCTAAGAGCAAAATTTATATAGCTGAAGGCTAAAGGCATTTCCTCTCCAAGCAGGACAAGATATAGACAAGATATATTTCAATACTAGAAGTCTTTGACCTTCCTTAAACTAAATATGAAGCCTATTAATGGTCAGAAGTTTTTGGCCTGTAAAGTAGTTGCAGGTTTATAATTTTCTCCAGACACTTTTTTTTTTTTTTTTTTTTTTTTTTTTAAGGACAGTTAGACTACAAGCAGAAAGATTAGAAACACTTTTGACAAGCCAAGGCAGCTGACTGTAGTTATGTGACTACAAGTCATCATTTTCTATCTTATACTGGAAGCCATGAATACTTTACCCAACACACTTAGATATTTCTTCAGACTATTGTTAGCTGACAAATCTAGAATATATTTCCAAAATAACTTGTTACAAAATTTAATCTTGGAGTTATTTGTGATCTCTATTTTCTGTGCTTGTTCCATTCTTGTAATTGCAGCAGGGAAGAAGTATACATCTGAAAAAAAATAGTGTTGTCTGTATTCTGAAGAAAAAAGGTCTTCATTCTGTTCCTCACTTGCTTGAACTGAAGAACAGAAACATCTCTTGTAGCAACAGCCAAAGGAAATTATCTGTATTCCATAAAAATGTTCAGCCTTGGTAGTGTTTCCAGTGAACAAATCAGCACCCATTCAGTTTATCATTAACAGCAATTATTAGAAAAACCTAAACAAATCCAATACAATAATGCTTTGAATTTGTGAAAATATTTCTGAACCATCTGAGTTATCTTGAACTTATGACCACTAATAAACTTTCTTTTATCAAAGTAGTACAATTGCAGAAATTTTTGGTGATGTTCAATTTCAAAATTACAACCAAGTGTCTATAAGATGGTGGATAGAAAGAGATGAAGAATGCTACCAATAAAAATATTAGCTTAAAGAGTTATGTTAAGCCATAACTTGTTGACAAGTAAATCAGTCTGTAATTGAGGTTTATGCAGGCCACAAAAAATGTGTCATATAAGGCTGGTATGTATCAAGAGTAAGCAATCCACAAGCAAGAGATGCTTGTGTGTACTGCAGGGAATGACAATATTGGCCAGATTACAAAATTAAATATACATCTTGGCTATTTGTAACACTTTGCGTGGAAAACATTCAAACCAGGTGGATTTCCCAAACTAGAATAAAATTAAACCCACCAAAAAAAATCTCCAGCACTGTTTTTCTCTCTCAATATTGTGCATTGCTGTGTTATTCAAAATGAAGACTTTTACAAAAACAGTAATACATGTACCTCTGTAGTACATCCCATGATATTTATACATATAGACATAAACTTATCTTAGATATTTAACGTAAGCAAAATTGTGTAAGATTATTGAAAAAGTTCTTTTGCCATATATATCTGGATATTTGACTTTAATCTGCTCTAATGGCAGCTGCTTTTTCACTTATGAACTCTTCTGGCAAAAGAACAAAGACTGGTCTGAAGTCCTCTTCCTATGAGGAGGAATGTGATCACCACATTTAGTGAGAAAAATCTGAAGACCTAAAATGCATCAGTGAATCTCTGAAGTGTCAAGGCATCAAGAGTGACTCATCTCCTCTGAGAAGGAGAAGGAAAATGAAGATTTATAGAGAAGAAGTCACATGGGAATCAAAGAATGCTCCTACTTTGAATCCCTGGTACAGGGGATTGGAGCCCTAATCTGCGTGCATAGTACAGTCATATCACTACTGTTATTATGTGGGAAGGACAGGTAAGGAGAGTAGATTTGTCTCCGAAAATGGTACTGAGCCTGGCTATTCATTTATCATTCGGTAGCAGCTGACCTGGATAGCTCTGCTTGTTCTTACCAGCCCCAGACTGGAACGATGCTGCCTGGCACTCACATCAGCTGACACAGCATTGGTTATAAAGCAGAACATTACATCTAAAGCACAATGATGTCCAAGCTTATCTGATCTAGACACACAGAAGAAAAAAAAAAAAAAGTCAGTTCTGTCAATGGTAACAATGCACAACCAGAGCCTGTTGTGGTTTCTTGTATTTTCTCTGCCTACAGAGAGGAATAGGTAATGTATTTCCAAAAGGTGGATGTCATTTCTTCGAGTACCCTTTTGACTAGCATTCTATTTCCAAAGGAATGGCCAGCAAAATTACAGATTTGGGTTTTCAGCTTTAGAATCTGTCTTCTTAATGCACACTATATTGGCTGCTTGCTTTACTGAGTTTTGGACAATCTCTATTAAATTCTTCTATCTTATCCTGAAAATATTATTAATGTGTTTTCTATCTTGCACTATCTTGCATCTTATGTACAAGTCTAAGAGGAAGCCCAGATTTTCGTATATTCTGCAGAAGACCGCCTGGTAGGGTATGCACATAATTGCTTCTTCTGTACATACTTCATAGTGCAGGTGTAGTTAGCTTCCTTGTCCCAAAACACCATAAAAATAATATCCCAGTGATATTATTTTGATGAGCAGATATTGTGCTATTCTGTCAGTTACATGCATTTTATCTAGAACCCTATGCAGGAAAGCAGAGTTCAAACCATAAGAGCAAGCAGTAGGCAATCCACCCCCCAGAAAATCCTATGGTACAACAGCTTGACAGGAGAGAAAGAAATGACTCTGGAATTTGCATAATTCAGTCTGTTTACTAAGTATTGTTGTTTATATCAAGTTTGTACTACTAAGAAATTCAGAAAAGTAGAAAATGTTGCTGATCTTAGAAACACAGTTGGTGGAAACTAAGAACGTTGCTAGACCCCATGTTGATAAGATGAAAGCACAGTTTGATGTACTTTTCTGCTTGAAACTTGACATAAAGGTGTTTCTTGGTCTCTTGTTTCTAACTTATAAACTTAATAGAATTCCACCACAAAGATTCTTACAGAAGGAAAGCAACAAAATTTAAACTGAAATAGCTTTTAGAGAGCTTTTGGAGGGTATTTCTTAAGGATCACACAGCTGGAAGCACAGAGACAGGACAAAGTACACACAGTGAGGGGAGACTGGCTCAGCTGGACTAAATCAGTCTAATTTCAACCTTGTAGAGGGATTTCAGTTTACACCAGATGAGGACACAGCTCTAGCATCAAGAGGAAAAATGAAGAGGAGAAGAAATTCAACTTCCAGAAATTGGCATATTTTATGTGTACAAGTGATTTCCATTTCAGACTTCTGACATCAGTGCAGAGCATCAAGACTTGTACCTACACTTCTGGTAGAAACCTATACTACCACTGACAATGCTTCTGCTGAGCTTCTTGATTTTCAGACACACAAATAAAATGTATCCAGAGCTGGATTTGATAATAACAGTCTTTTATCCCAGAGCCAAAAGCCTAAGTCATTCACCCACACTGCAGCTTTCCCTGCTCTGCCAGAAAAGCATACCTTCCAAGCAAATACTGTAGCATCTCAAATGGAACTTATCCTTATATGCTGTTTCCTCAGCCCCTGCTCCTGAAACTGAAACATCTTGTAGAAATACCTAAATGATTTTTGACAGACAGAATAAAATCCACTTTTTTGCTTTCCCTGAGTTTTTGACATCGAGCATCATTCCAAAAGTCACTTTTGTGAGACAAGTGTTTAATTAAAACAACCTCTCAAGACATATTCTTTCCAGTCTTTCTATGTCCCATTCTCTGCACTTACACCCACTGACAGAATTATCAAACTTATTGTACTTGCTTGATGGCAAAGACTAAGGATTTGGCAAGCAATGCAGAGAAATTAATCCACTTATCTTACACTAGCACTAATATCCAAACATTGAATTACTGAGTTAAGATAGGCATTGTAGTACCACCATAGGCATTGCGTAGAAAACGGGTAAACAAGAAAAGGCGTCTGATAGCAATCCACCAACAAAACAAGGCATTTATCTCAACCTAAGTTAGTCACACATCTTTGTGGGAGTTTTTTCCTGTCCATAACAGTCCAAGTTTTCTCAAGCTCCCACTTGTTGAGGTACAAAATCTACCCTAGCAAAGGCTTCTCAGATTTATTTTATATATAACATTCAGATTCTATATATTATATACTATGTGATATGTAATATGTAATATAGATACAAATAGAACTTATAGAACTTAGTTCCATGTTTTTACTGGAAAGCCAAAAATTTACACCCTCAGAGGAAGCGAAGACAAATCTACCACTTCCAAACAACCCATCTCAGGGTTAATTAGTTCAGGCATCACATCATGCTTACTCAAATACACTTTTTCTGAATCACAGACAGGTTGCTTTTTATTAAGTAAAGTATGGTATCATGCTATTCAGACTAACTACCGTGTTTGGAGCTAGTTTCTGATTTCTAACATATCATTGTGTTACTTAAGTCCAGTCATAGTGTTGCTGATGCAATCAAATCCCAGAGGCTGTGGTAGAAATTACTTTTTTATCAAATTCATCATGTTTTGAGCCAGTCTCCAAAGCAAAAGTGGCTAATTCCGCACTACTTGACTGCAATATGTTATATGGCTCCTGTATCATAATAAGTCAGCTTCAAGCAGCATAAGCAACCATCCATCCCAACATAAAATCAATATAAAAAGCAAATATGAAATCAATATCAATATTCAAGATGTATTTATTTCAGATGATTATATATATGATATCACCCACTTAGAGAAGACAAATAGAATTTAATTTCTAAGTTATAAAATTCTGCCCACTCAGAATTCAAGTTATACCGTAGAGGCTTACAGACCTGTATAAAATTGGCATGGACCAATTTTTAACTTTAAGGAGGTTATGCTGATTAACAACTCTGATCTCCGGCTGGTATGTTTGAGAGGTTTTTTTTGTTCATTTATTTGTGGGTTTGTTTTTTGGTGTGTGTGTTTTGGGTTTTTTTGTTTGTTTTTTTTTTTTTTTTGTTTGTTTGTTTGCTTGTTTTGCAATTAAAGCACACTTTAAAAAATCTCAAGCAAACGCAACTTCTTGTTTCACATAGTAATATTAAAATAAAGAAGAAAGTTAAAAAAAAAGCATAGCTGATATATAATTTGCATAATTGCAGCTCGTGGTTTGTATAAGATCAGAATAATGACTCTCATATAAGCTTTTTACATTTTTCCTTATTAAATAGGTCTAGCTTTCTCATAACTCTCTGCTGGTGGTCTGGTTATGTGACCACAAACTCATTATATTCTCTTACCTCATTGCTGTGAATGCCAAGGAAAACTTGTCTTTAGCTTTTCTGGAATGCATGTTACATTTGCTGCTGGACTTGGTAGTTTTTTAGTAATTAAATAGATCCCATAAACATCACTAAACCTGGCTTTGCAGCCAGAGACAATGTGAGTGGAGGGCATGCAGCAGAATACTGGAATAGTACACAGCAGCAAAAGGAAAACTGCATGGAGCAGGATAGAGCAGTAGAACAAATACTGGTTATGGACAGAGCAGCAGAACATCAACTAGGAGAGGGAGGAAACCCAGAAAGCAAAGTTCCCTTTACTTTGAAACATGTGCAAGCAGGAGGATCAGACACATACAGAAAGTCTCATAGATCACTGTAGTAGGTATCTAAGAGGCATAGATATAAAAAGAGGAAAGTAAGTGGAGTAGTCAGATATTTAAAAGGGCCAGAGAAGAGTTGAAGTGTCTAAATGATTAGTTTTGAAAGGAACACTATGCTTCATCTTCCAGTATGCAAGCGCCCAAATGGAATATGATATGTACACAAAATTTGAATTTGGTTTGATGTTGATACTTTTAATACTGATAATTGTCAAAGCTGTGGCAGATGCTTACTTTCCCTTTTTTTGTTTTTTCTTTCACACTCAAAAAAATCATAACAGAAAATAAATTGGAAAACATAGAAAATTGCCAAAAAGAAGGAAAAAGTTTAAAGTTAAAAGATTATTAACACACTAATGAGGACCAGTAAAAAGCATTGTATTGTAAGCACTGTGAACATAAGAACAAACACTCAGTAAGAAAAATCAGAAAGTTATTTTGAGACATAACCAATTTTGTTTTGTTTTGTTTTGTTTTCGTCCATTCTTATTGTTTTATTTCTATGGTGTGTTTGTTGATGCTTTCAGTTTTTTTGTTGTTTCAGTTTTTGTTTGTTTGTTTTGTTTGTCTTGGCTTTTCTGTGATTTGGATTTTTTTGAGTGATCTTATGAAAACTCAAAGGAGAAACAGTAAAGTAGAAAATAGCTGCATGAAGATGAAAGTGTTGCTATAACACAGTAGGTATTTGTAGAGAAAACCATTGAATTCTTTGGAGTATACAACAAGACGTATTAATGTGGTGAAATGTACTTTCAGTTTATCAGCAAGAAATTTCTGCATTTGGCATGTGGAATTCTGGTGACGTTTTTTATGACAATCAGCTCCAAGTCATAGAGGAGTTTCTTTCCAAGGTTCTCTGCAGAAGAAAATGGTTCTATTAAAAATTTGCATAAGACTGAAGTTCCTTCTCCCACAGTGCCACCAGTAACAGGAATAAGCCAGGACAGGAACTGCTTTTAAATCACTGTGGTTCGGACTGTGGTTGTTTCAGAGTTAAGCAGAATGTCCCTACCTGTTTGACACCAGGATTAAAAATAACCACAGAATGTAATGATACTGGAAAGAGTCTGCAGGAAGACACCTGATTTTTGAAAAGGCTGTCTTTGTTTTGCTAAATGTCACCACTAAATGTCATCTCACATTTAGAGCTGTAACATTGGCAAGAGGAAAGATTTCACAAAGCAGTAAACAATTCCCAGGAGTTCCACTCCTTCTCTTTCACAGATGACAGTTCTGCCAGAAGGCTCTTAACAGTGTTCTCTGAAGTGTATTTTAGCATGTCAAAACCAAAATCTCTGTGCTTTGAGATTTTGGCATAAGCATCCCTGTTTTTCCACAAAGGAAAACGAAGCATGGAGATTTAGTTGTTCTGTTTACAAAATGTTTTAAAAAAGGAATCTGAGGTAAAGTACAGATATGGGTATTTTTAGGTTTCTCTTACTTGATGCAAAGCACAGTACCAAATTTTATGGAACCTAATGGGCCCAGTGTCCTCAACAGTTGTGGATTATTTCCTGCAGCTGGTAGAAATAGTTGTATACCTAAATTTTATATCTTGAACACGGAGTCCTTCAAATCAAAATCTTATCTCAGCTCTCTGCATCCTGATCACCATCATTGCATTTTGTACTTTCACTGCTCAAGAAATGGCTTTGTGCTTTTGTGCTTAGAAACAATGAAACTTAATGGAGTTTTCAGAGAGTGCCTTGAATCTGTGCTCAGGCTCCATACTCATTTACATGATGGATATATTAAATCCAAGGAAAATCACAAATTAAAACTCTTTAATTGCTAAGCAGAACAACTCAAAAAGATCTTGGAGATATTCACAGCCCTTGCAGTTTGGGAAGGCTGGGTATCCCCTCAGCTTCCCTTGGTGGCTGGAACACATGTTGCCAGCTGGATGTCCCTGGCTGAGGGAACAAGTTCTGCCTCCATTTTCTGTAAGGCTGGGTAAGCTATTTGTCTGAGGGACATCTTGGCATCTGCAAATAAACAGTGCTTTCAGGAAAGCCTGTGTGTACACAGTCTTAGGCGTTTACACAAGGACAGGATGCTTCTGAACAAAATGCTAAATTTAGACTGAAACTTTTCAGTCACCAAAAATTTAATGATGTTCAAAATAAATCTTTTTTCTTGCTCCAAACCATTTTGAAATTTGTCCTCACAAGCTCCTAAAATCTATGGACTTAATGGTTTTCTCCTTGAGCAAAGCAACATGAATATTTCAATCAGAACTAAAGAAAAGGTAAATGGCAAATAGAACAAATCTTTTCTTTCTTTTCTTTTCTCTTTTTTTTTTTTTTTTTGTTCATCTGAGGTGGCCTTCATAGAATCACTGGCTGAGTTGAGCAGGACCCTCTGGGTCCATCTGGCCCAGCCCCACCTCAAGCAGGGACATTCAGAGCAGGGTGCCCAGGACCATGTCCAAGCAACTTTCTGTTGAATACAAAGGTAACCAGTGGTCTTTGAGCTAATTCCAGGGTAAACTAGATGACAGTGAAATGCTTTCTAAGATCACACTGATGCCAAACTACTGAAAAACAAACAAACAAACAAACAAAAACAAACAAGAAACAAGTCATTATATGTACTAGGAACCAGCAGAGATATATTACATACAAAGCAGAAAAGACTGTTTTCTTTCAAGAGAACATGTATTTTTCATTTTCTGGCTGCACCAAAGTTTCTATTTTCTCACAAAAACTTTCCAGTTGATGTAGCAAAATAACAGTATGTTACCATATATATTGTTATACAAACATTATTACATTTTATAGGAGGAAAAACAGATGTTGCAGATGCAGGAAGAGGATAGGAACAGGTAAACAGGGAGAACTTCAGTATTAGTTACTGAGAGAGGGCTATTTGAAGCCCTCACTGTTGTGTCACCAAAGCTCATATTGACAAGGCATTGCTTTTGAAGTAATTCAGAACGCAAATATTTGGCATACGATTAACAATTTTGAAATCTTATCCTCTATTATAAGAATGTAACCTCAGAAATTGTGCATTTCTCTGTGACCAGGAAACAGCTCAGGCACACGTGTGGCTTGAAAAGTAGAGGAAGGTGTCAAGCTCACAGCATGAAAGACATAATTCTGAAGCTGTAATGGGTAAAGTACTGTGTGCAACCTCTATAACTAGTTGTACTAATACTTCTATATCACCATGCCCTAGTGCCCAACACAAACTTCCTTGGTTTGGGTCTCTACACAAGCACATAAAGCAGAATTACTTGATATTTCTTGGATATGGAAACAAAGTACCAGAGGTTTTTTTTGGATTTTTTTTTTTTTTTTTTTTCCTTCCATCCTGTTGAAGCCATTGCTGGATATTTCAGGTGTTATTTATAAGATTTCATATGAATATAGTCATTCTGGCTGCAGAAATTCAAATCTTTCACCTTTCATATGCTAATGCAGATATAAACCAGTAAGAGAACGTCTTCTTTGAACAAATTAAAGAAAAGGAAATGAATCAAGAGTAAATTGCTGTTTCCACATTTGAAGGCTGAGAGCAGTGGATTTACTTTCCAAAATAATCATTATAAAAATATAAAATCACTATGCACTCCTCATTATAAGAAAGCTAACTAGTACAAATCCAGTTTTCTAGGCAGTATCTTAGAGCAAGATTTTATTGAGTCTGTCTCCAAGAGAAGAAACTGTAGGAATTACAAATAATATTCCTGTTACTGTGTAGCTTCATTTTAAAAAGAGTATTTTTTCTAAGTATATACTTAATGGGTTATCTCAGCAGCCAATGTGGCATTTCATTTCTGAACATTCAAGCCATCTGTATATTTATGCCTCAGGCAGCAGCTGTAATTTCATTAGGCAGAAAATAATTTGGGTTTGCTGTCACTGATAGCTGGGAATAGTTCTAAAAAAAAGTAAATGTACAAGCTGTCCTTTAATAAATGTATTTGTGTGGTGGAGAGGGTAGAATTAACCTGGCAGATGACACGAAAAATTTACCAATTATTTTTGGCTAAGGCAAAGCCTTTGCTACCCTGACTATTTTCAGTTTTAAGTCCCTGAATATTGCAAATTTTGACACTGTATCTTCTTAAACAAGATTCTTTGGAGCAAAAATTCACCAGTATTGTGACCAGAATGAATGGGGGTAGCATGGTGCCTATGTCCACTAAGGAGGTACAAACTTTTAGGCCCAAGTAATGTGGAAAAGAGAGCAGCAGAGCACTTCTCACCTCCAAGTTGCTCCTGGGAAGGCACTTAGCTCAGATTTGCTCACTGTAGCTTGAGCAGGAAGTACAATAGGTTTTTTACAGCTACACTGTGTTATTGACTGGTGTGGTCATGCCTCATTCAAATCCTCATGCCTTTTGTCTCAGAAAACATTATTTATCAGAGAAATCATATTTCTCCCAGATTTAGTTCCCTTGCTCATTCTAATAAGCCATTATGAAGATCTGCTCTTGTGTTTTCAGAGATGATGAACATAAACTTCATCTCATTCAAGAAACTATGCACTTTCCCCATAACAATTCTACAGCACGCATAACTTCTGATTAAAATTAATTACATTTATTAAATCTAAGATGTAAAAATATTTTTTTTGAAAAAGATTCAAACTCAATTATTTTACTCTAGTATCACTTAATGATATTACTAGATATAACACAGAATTGCACAAAGTATTCCTCTTACGGTATATGAACATGACTCCAGTCTTTGAAGAAATCCTTTGCTGTTTGTAGTTTGTGATGCCAGACTTTTAGAAAAGGCACTGTATGCAAGGGAGTTTGCTTTCTACTTTCATGTCTGTAATAGGAATTTAACTCCTGAGAATTAAAGGTTCCCTGTGAAGCAGGAGTTGCAAAGCAAGATAACATTCCTGAAGGAAAAAAAAAGGTTTCCCTCCATCTGGTTTCATGACCTCTATCTAAGTCCTAGTCAGTTACATGTATACAATAAATAGTGCTGAAATATCCATGCTCTGTATCAGTGATTTCTTTTGTGGTGGGAGCACGGACCTTTAGGCCCCTCCTAATCTGATGCTACTCAGAAAAGAAGGCCTAATATAAAGTTTAATTGATAGTAAAGCCTATAGTAAATATTTGCGATGTTTTTCAACTCCCTTCCCACAGTTTTGTACAACTGACCAAACTGTAGCAACCTCAAGTTTCAAATGGAGATGCAGAAACATTGTCATTGAGATAAGTTTATTGTTATGTGCCTAGCACAGCATTACCAGGATGAAGCTCCCTGGTGCAGAGAGAGATGACCAACTTGCAGCTTAGTTCTCCGTTACCTGAATCACAAAAAAAGTTTTCCTACTGACTTGAAGGAAGAAGAGATCAGTCACCATGACTTCATTCTGCATTATCTATGAGACCTAGAAGCATCCTTGTCCTCAGCATCTTCCAGGGATGCTTCAGACCTTGAAGAAAGTACTCAGTACTTTTTGAGTCACACCCAGTCATGTTTCTTGACAGCTACACTAAGCAAAATATTTGTTGGGAAGATAGTACTGTAACTGATGCATAGTTGTGATAGATGCATAGTAACCATTCTCATTTCCCAAAAATAGGAGATTTCAAGTGGGCTCTCAGATGGCAAAGTGGTGATTTTTTTCTTTCTTCTCAGTCTTTATGATAGAACAAGTAATATCCATCCTCTCTATTCTGGAAGCCCCAGACAGCACAGGATCCTTATCCTAGCACAAGCTTCACAGTTAAGCGCTGTAAAGGGTATTCAAATAATAATAAAGGCCAGCAACTTCATGTTTGAGATCAGTTTGAAAACTTCTATATGTTCCTTGGCATTTTGAATTTAATGAGCCTGCTTACCTGAAATATGTCATGGGAATGTGTGCATGCATGATTCAGGTCTTTGACAGAAATGTAGGTGGAAGAAAAATGTCCTGAGTAAATAAGCCAAAAGGTTTAACAGTCAGATGTTACAGGCAAGCCCATCCTCCAGGCACTGCTCCTTTCAAAAAGCTATCACCACTTATTACAGTGGAGCACATGAAATTCTGAATGGGCATGGCCACAGCGTAAAGGGACAGTGAGTACCCTGCTACCTGGAAGGTCAGAGCAGCAGTGTCATGACTGCACCAGTCAATCAAGATGTAAAAGGAATAGAGAAAAGGCAGCCTGGAGGCTTTCTATGCTGTTAGCTTGAACACAGAAATGACTGAGTTAATCAGTTTAAGGCATATCCAGATTGCAAAAGTATATGTACATATGGTCTGAAGATCCTTTGGTTTGAAAACCCATTGAATGCATTTCATTCAAAAAACTCATCAGTAAATTCTCATTTCTTACTGTATTTTCACAAACCTTCCACAGTACAAGGAATTCTCTTGAAAGTGTTCACAAAAATGTTTTAAATCTCACATACACAAAATATATTCAGAGAAAGCTCCCTTTGTTATTCAAAAACACCTAAATTATGGAAGAAAAAAAAAAGGAGGTTTTTAAGATTTCTTTGTAGGGGAAGATTGTAAGTGGTTGTGAAACAGTCCATTCACAGACCATTAGTTTTCCTTTGAAGAAGTCCTTTCTGTAAAAAGCTGGAGGTTCCTGTGGTGTTGTGGGCAGAGGGGATTCTCTTTCAGTAGGTATCTATGTGGGCAGAATGTGGAAAACTGTGCTACAAAGATCTGTTGACTGCTTTTCTGGATAAGTAGCTCTCTCTTGCCTCCCATACACTCCTTTCTCTAGCCAGGCAAATGTCAGGAGAAAACTGGCATGTGTAGTAGAAATGCTGTCACAGCTTGAAACAGTAATTGAGCACCCAGTAGAAAGGCAGGGGCAACCCAGGGCAGCTGAAGTGCATGCAATGCACCTGAATGACCTGAGGGTTGATGGGTTGGAACCAGGATCTACCCCTTCCTAGACCTAGTTTAAGAGCTGGCAGAGGAGTTGAGCATGTCTTGCTGGAAATCCCTATCTACCCTTCTTCCAAGGGTAAGTAAATTTTCTTTCTTCATTTCTGTGTCTACAACTGCTGTACTTAGGCTTGTTTTCATTTGCTGAACCTAGGACTTTGCTACCCCACTATTATTGCTGCACTTTCCATTACATAATAACATAAGCAACGTGGAAGAAAGAACTGGGTTTGTAGTGTCCGGATCCCCAAACAAAGGTAAAAACCTTGAAGTTTTCTTCAAAAGCCCAAACTTATAGCAAAAACTCTTCATTCGTTGCCCCTCAATCTGCTCTGTGCTAAGGAGCTCTGGAGGAGCACTGTCCAGCCATGTTTTTCCTATCTGAAAAGGACACTCCTTGGGTGTAAAACTTGTTTGTTTCCCAGAGGAAAGGTGCTAAAACAAGAAACCTCATTTTGCTATCATAGTATCATCATAGTATCATAGTATTGTGCGAGTTGGAAGGGACCTTAGAGATCATCGAGTCCAACTCCCGGGATTCGAGCCCTCTGTGTAGCAGAGCGGCACTTCTACCCCCTGCTCCACAGGGGGGGATTCGAACCCGGGCCCCCTGGTGTTGCAAACGGGAATTTTACCGCTGCGCCACCGGACCATAGACCGGTGACCATAGAAGCTGCATCCTTCCTCCACTCTGTTTACCCAGATAATTATTTATATAGCTATGTGCTCACCTCTGTCCTGAAATATTACTAAAGGAAGAATGAAAATACAGCCAAGTAAATCCCAGCTCAGTGAAGCACTGAAGTTTTAATGCTTAGTCAATTAAGACTTCAGAGTAAAATGAATGAGATGATCAGTGTTCTGCAGGGTACAACTAAAAGAATTTGGTGAAAACTATGACTTTAAATAAAAAAAAAAAATAATAATACAATCCTTTGTATAAAAACAAGCATTGGACAATGGTTAGGCTTTTGAAATGTGTGAAATGAAAAAAAAAAAATCTGTAGGTAATCACCATATTTGCCTTACTGTAATTCATCAAGGAGCTCAGAGTGTTGGTTTCCCATTCTAGAGAGCAGTCTCTTTACTGGAAGGGCTCTCAGCACTGCAAAGGGAATGTAAGCTGTGCTGAGACGTGGTAAGGTTTCTGTGATGGACATTTTCCATACAGGGAGCTTAGATTATTACATTCTCATTTTTATAGGACACTTGACACCATTTCTGCATTAACTGATGTGTTGATGTACTCATGTACTTGGAAATTCTCCTGAGCTGTCAGGTTTAAGAAAAATGGAAAGTGCATCAGTAGTCCAAAAATGCTTTTTGTGAGCCATTGTTGTTTACATTGGACTGCTCACTCCAGGGGTTATTTTGGAATGTGCTTTGTATTGGGTTTTGAGGTTTTTTCAGTAGAAAAACTCCAGTTAATATTTACATTCAAAATATATTATTTTTTTTTTAGAAAAAAAGCCAGAACTATTTGTGTATTTATCCAAGATGCATTTCATTGTTATGCGTTCAGTTCTTTATCCTGCTGTATCTCTTTGTTTAAGATTTGAGTCTAATACATGTGGTATGGGTTACTGAGGGATTACATTTTCCTCCTTTTCCCACCTCACTTCTCTCCAAAAAAAATAAAAATAAATGGAAATTGTGTTGCCTTGATAAAGGACCCAGTCTTCAGTAAATGACAGAATAGTATGATATAGACCCAGCTATCCACAGAGTTGTTTTGGAACAGAAGACTTTGGAAAACAGTGAAAGAAAGGATTCAAATAATTTTCTCAGGAAAATTAAATTATTTTAAATACCATGAAAAAATTTAACATCCCACTTCTTCATCAGGAAGAGATCTCTTTAATGCACAAGCAGAAAGATGATTATATGTTGTTTAGTAGTAGTAGTATGGGAGTCAGTAGGCTGAGATTTGCTGCAGAGCTGTGGTTTTGCTTAGCTGCTGTTAATAAATTATATTATCTTAGCAGATACAGTTTCTGATTCCCTGTGAAATTATTTTAAGCGTGAATAATTTTCATATGCCAATGGCAACATGCTGCTAGCTATATTAACTCGTGTATATTAGACTTATTTTAAGTAAAAGCACAAGTACTGATTTCTAGCAATCAAAATGATGCAAAAAGTCATTTCTATATAATTACAGAAAGCTGATGACAATCTCTGCTTTAAACTGAGTGCTTCAAACTTGTACTTAAGAGACTAAAAGCTTAGAAAATGCAAGGGTTAAACTCATTACACTGCTGCTTCGCTCAACATTTCCCATGGTGCAAAGGATTGAATTCCCTAACACATAAGAAGGAACACAAGATCTCCGCTGCAGCCCACGTTTAAGAAGCATGCAATGCTCATGTTTGTAGTATACAAATACATCTTCTCTGCTTCACCATCATTTATAGTTGACTCAACTAAATAAACTTACTAAAACACTGAACAAGTTTGTTCTCATTCGTACTATGGAGGAAAAAAAAAAAAAAAAAAAAAAAAAAAAAAGAAGACTAGGAATTGACTGAAATATTGTTTCTTTCTGTGTCCTCCTTCACTAGGAGACAGAAAATATCTTGGTCAGATCAGAGGGTCAGGGTCAGAGTATGCTTTTATTTCAGCATGATCCATTTAAACTTGGGGGAAGGGTATTGCTTTCAAATGGATTTTTAACACGGACCACAGAGAGGCTATTCTGCAGTTCAAATTAACAAGGACATGCTTTCCAAATTGTACTCTGAATGGGATCTGGCTTTGGTGGGGAAGAGAGGTTTGCTGCTCCCACAGCAAGGACTTATGAAACATTTTAATAAACAGTAAGGCTTTCTCTGAAGAGAGAGCCTTGACAACCAGTATGCAGTACTCAGATATATACATAATACATTCAGACTGAACAGCCCTTGTATTCTAAGAACCCACGGCAGACCAGTGGATGAAATCCTCATTTGCACAGCTATGCATTTTTTTTAGGAGCGGTCTTTCCCATAGTATTTTCACAAGGGGTTTTACTCAATGCCAGTCATGTTTTCTCCTTTCTTCTAGTCCAATGGGGGTGTTTTTCACCCATTAATTAACAAGGGATCTTGTACGGTGAAAATGTTGTCCCGTTATACCTTGCAAAGAAACTTTCTCTAAGTCAGAAAGATTACATTGTCATTAATTGCTCTCAAAATCTCATCTACCAGAGTTTTCAATTGTTCAGGTTACCAAAACATCTCTCTTGGAAAACCTTTGAGTATAGAAACTATAGCTTCTCAAAAAGCTCCACAAAAACCTAGCTTTTGATATGAGAGAGACAATTTAGACAATCATAAATAAGTCTTACCAGACCTCTCTACCCAAATACCCAAAGTCTGACAACTGATGAGACACATAAGGCTGAAAAAAGCTGGAAAGGAGTATCAGACCTTCTGGATACAACATGGACTTGATGTTGAGCCAGGTTACTTTTTCAAGTCCCAGGATGAACTATAACAGAAGATGTTGCTCTCTGTATCTGTATGATCCTTTAAAAAAAGTACAAATATTCTGTTTTGTTTGCTTGCATGGCGGCTTAACAATGTAGAGACTCTTTGGAGTTTGGTTCCAGATTTCATGACTCACTGATGGTGACTTTTTCATTTTGTTTTCCAAACTGTCTCATTGTTTACTTCCAAAATTTCCATTGACTTCAGAGGAAGTAGGATGGCGCCAATGAGGTTCTTGCAGCTTAAGAAATCTGTCCAAATTTGTCACTAGCTTGAAGAATTTGGTTTAAGAAGCCCTTTTATATGTGGGCTAATTGCTGCGGTAATGAATACAGCCACTTGTATGTACCAAGATATTTTAGCTTCTGCTCACATTATAATTATATGTATTATCTTACATCACTGATTAAATTAAAATGCTTTCTTCTTAACCCTTTAATTAATAACCCCCATTAATAAGCTGTAAAGCACTGTCCGGAGTAAAACTAAAACAAATTTTACAAAGACCACTTGTAAGAGCATGTTATATATATGTTTTTTATTGCTGGATTACAGATAATGCCCCAGGGACTTCATTTGGGTGGTCAAGTAATTCTGCATGATGAGTAATAAACAAATAATTCTACACCCAATTCTGTTTTATTCCCACTGAGCCGAAATTCCTTATGCAAGTAGTTCCACTTCAGTATTTAGGCATGCAGTTAATCCTAGCTATTTATATGGCTAGATACCACACCCTGAAACAAAGGATACAGTATCAGCTCATGTTTTGTTTTGTTTTGTTTTTTTTAAAAAAAGTAGAAATTTTACCATTAAATGTAAAGGGAAAAAAAAAAAAAAAAAAAAAGGCAATAAAGTAGACACTATATTTGTGACTCAGACTCCAGTGTGGTTACACTTTCCAATTACAAACTAAAATCCACATGTTAATGCTTTTTACTTTCTAGATTTGAAGGAGCATTCATAAAATTCAAATACCTGTTTTTTGAATTGCATGTTTTTTAATAAGTGGGTCATCACTGATGCTTTTATAATTTATTTAAGGATAATCATATTCTATCTAATTGTGCACTAGTTTTAACAAAGACTTTTTTTTCTGTTATGCATAATTGACTGAATATTAAGTGTTGCTCCATATTGTCTTTAAATAGTACATGTTTAGTAATATTAACCAGTTCAGCTTTTATTTACTTCTTTTTTCCCCCCTGGGAAAAACACCTAATCAAAGCCTGCTTGTTTTACTCTTGCTGCTAGTGAAAATCATAGGATCCATTGGATATTCAGAGCTTTGGGATGCAGTTATATTGCAGAAATGGAGTATCTTAAAATCCTGTCAGATTTTGCAACTTTAATAAGAGAACTGTTGATGTGTATTTTTAATTATCATTTTTAGTTGCTGTTCTTTCTGGCCACCCACTCCAAAAGACTTCAGTGGAAAATCTAGAAAGATTTACTTTATTAGTGTTTTAACTAAAACCAGAATTTGGCAGCTAATCTCCTCCTAAATATCTAAACATCAACAATTACTCTGCTTCCCCTCTGGAGCAAAATGTATGCTGTACTCTAGACAGAAAAACACAGAATGTGAAATATGTATGCATACATTTTGATATGTGCATACTCTGGCAAGGCTTCTTAGAAAGTACAACTGCAGCTCAAGTTCAGTGAAAACCTGAATACTATACTCCAAGAGATTTATCTGCTTTTTTTAAGGGGTCAGATTTTCAGCCCCTTATATGAGCTAATTCATCAGAATTACTGGTGAGATTTGGTTATCCTCCAGCTTTGACTGATGCTGCTCCAAACTGAGTCCACTGGGTCAGAATCTCTGAAGGAAATACACTGCTTCTTCCATCATAACCTGACTGGACTATATCTGCAGGCAGAAAACATGGTCAACCTCACTTCACATAAATATCTAGGAATCATTAAAAAGTTCTGTATGTGAAGATAGTTTCCAAACATTTCATAAGGTACTCATGCGTACATGACTACCCTGCCAGTATACACTGTTAAACAGCAGTCTCAAAGGGTCCTGCTACAAATTGCCTTTTATTGGGAACACTTTTTTTCAGATTTCAGTTCAGCTAAATCAAAAATTAAGAAAAAAAGATCTCTGGCTGCTCTCAGCCACTTTAAATATTGAATTTAGAAAATCTTTTGCAGCTGTGGCTGGCACTCTTTTGGCTCCACATTATGACTGAAACCTGCCATCTTGTCTTGGCTGGTCTTAAGCAACTGTTCCCCTTACTTCGAGGTCCAGCTATCCAATTTTTAAATTATCATCTTTTATCACCACAGTCAATACTTTGAGCCATAGCAGACATGCTAATCGACATTAACAAAGAAGCGTACAAGTAAATTAATGGTTGTGAGCAAGTGTAATTTAAAAGCAGAATGTAACTATATATAAGGAAGGATATGTTGTGCCTTCAGAAAAAATCCCACAGGAATAAATTTATCATTGCTCCTTTATGTTACAAGGTAGCAGAAACATTATGAAAAATGTATTTGAAAAACATCATTATTCACATTCTGAAAAAGAAAGTAAATTAATGGTTCTCCACTTCTGGGTAGCCCCCCCCTAAAAAAAAAATAAAAAAAATCTTAAGTCACTTAAGCTGTTGCAACTCAGATTCTTATTGTCAGAGTTCATTAATTCAAATTAATGTAATAAATAGTACATTTTGGGTTTGGCCCAAGGGAGCCTTTAAAGTCTTTTTTTGCCTACGGATTCCTCAGATGCTAACTATTACAGTATTTTCCTGTAAAGTAGTCTATGAATAGAATGGCAATGAGGAGGGCTTGACAAGAAACAGAAGTATGTAACACAAAACACCAAAATACTACATTCCCCTTTACCTCTGCTAATAGCTTTTCTTTTTTTCTACGCCCTAGAAAGTAGAACTCTATAGCAGGCACCCAAAGCCTGTTATGAGCCTCTCTGTAAGGGCAGCTGTTGCTTCATTTAGTATGGAGAACAGAGACTTTTTTCCCCCCTCTCAGATATAGTCATAAATCTCAGCAGAATGTATCAACTCCAGCTCACTGTGCCACAAGGCCAACTTTTTCATTTTCTTGGTTTCTTTGAAGTCCATCTGATCAGAGGAGGGAAGTGATTCGGGACATAGCTGTGCCCTGTGATGGAACTCATTTTTTTTTAGAGTTCTGAAAACATCCTCAGTGTGAAAACCAGTCACACTGCTATTCTGTTTGCTTTAGACAGCATTCATTCTTTTGAAGAAGCCACTAATGTCTTGAATGATCTATTCTGAACATATTTTATTTTTTTCCTTTAAAGAAAAAAGGGCAAGGCATGAAATGATTTGTTTTCTGTACCTACATCACTGTACAGTGATGCTGTCAGCCCCACTAGCAGTATTTTATGATGATGTTCTATAAAACATTTAAGTCTACATGCAGAAACACGAGGCTTTCCTATACTAAAAGAATAATGACATGAAAACCAACCACAAATGTATAGTTAAATGTAAGGGACTGTAGTAGCTTTATTTCCTGCAGATTTAAGGGAGTGTTACAGAAATAAACCCCATATCATATGATCTGAGGACTAGTGGAGCAGAACAACTGAGTCTAGGAGAGATGCACAGACCCTGAACAACTAGAAGTCCATAAAGAGGCACCCAGCTAGATGCTTGCTACCTTCTAACATCCTATTTCAACAAGCAACAAGAGGGCACGATGTAACACATGACTATGGACAACCCTACTGTATTCCCTGTCCTGGCAATCACACAATTCATTTAACTACTAACTCAGTTTTTAGCACATTATCCTCATATAGGTGCATCCAGATAGAAAGATGATGGGAAACATTTTTTCAGTGACTCAGGTTATCTGTATGCTTAATGAGGGGGAAAGCTCTGCCTTCCTTCACATAAATAAATAACCACTATGTGCCTAAAATTCTGTCAAAATTATAAATATTTAATATGAAGATGTTCTAAGGCAGATGGTTTATCGAAAAATAAAAATAAATGCTATTTCATTTCAGTGAGAAGTAAAAACATATCTGAAGACATTAAAATGGAAAAGAAAATTACTTTGGGATGCTGCTTCAATTAGAATGGCATCAAAAAGCTCATTACTCTATCTCAAATTAAGTAAGCATGATGTCACCCTAGCAGAGTGGTTTTAATTTGTTCAAAATACTCAGTTAGGATGATTTATATCTCAATATTTCTGGCAAAGACACTTCGGAGAGTTAACTATCTTTCCTGAAAGGCACAAGAGGCTTTTGTTGACAGAACTGAGGTTGAGTATCTATGTGTATGTTCAATAAATGTTTAAAATGGTTACTCTTAAGCTTCTCCAACTCAAATTTCATTCTAGTACTGTCATTTTTTTTTTTTTTTTTTTTTAAAGAAGGCCTTTTGACTTTTTTTTTCTTCTGACTGTGCATATTCTATTCACTGTTCTGTTCTGGTAGAAATTTACAGGATGGAACTTACAGGATGAACTAAGAACTTTGTTGAACTTTGTTGATCCCACAGTAGTAGGTACTCTGCTGCAATTTGCTATCTCTTCTGACACAGCAATGCAACTTTTTATCAGAAGGGCCTTTTAAAATTTTCTTAGTTTTGTTGTTGTTGTTGCTTTGATTTTTTTTTTTTTTTTCTAGTAATGCATCTTACTGAGCAGCCCCATATGCTGTTGTTATAGTGTAATGAGAATGAGGTTTCTCAACAGATTAAACTAATCTAAACCAGCTTTGCCATAATCTTCCCTCTCTCTTTCCCTGGTGTTCTCCACTCTTCCTATGCTGGCACTGATGATTCCTAGTGACTTCGGAGCTGGTTCAAAGGACTTAACAGAAACATATCAGGGCTTTCTGTTAGAGTTTTAGAGCTAGCACAAGGTTGGGGTGGGGGGGGAGGGGGTGGGGGGGGAGCCAAAGCAAAATATTAAACTGCAGTTATGTATGTGCTCAGATTGGCTTAATTGGTCACAGAATTGAAACCTAAGGGTATGGCAAAGATTAACATGGGGGACACAAGCTGACAGGGCAGAAGAGGAAACTGGAAGCTTCTAAAGCTGACTTTTACAGCAATGCCAGCATCCTGAGTGATTTCATCCACAGGGTTAAGACCAGCAGAGATGGAGCCCAGAGTCACCCACAACATATTCTGTCACAGTTGGGTCCCCTCCATCTCCCCATGATGTCAGCTGTAGTAGAAGAAGCAGAGGACCAGCAGATTTTCCACAGGTAAGAGACTGTCCTCTGGAGAGAATTTCTATGGGGTGTGTTCAGGTAGGGAGAGAACCTAAAAACCCTCCTGAGAAGCATAGTTATTGAAGACACCGCCTGCTATATCACTTCACTAATTAAGCTGCTGTCTTCCACTCTTTTCATCCTCAGTGTATTAATAAATATTAACTGCTAGCCCTGTTAGTTGAACTCTTTCTTCAGGTGATATTTCTGAGAGTTTTTGTGCTTTTTGCAAGCAGAGCTGTAGATCAGAACAAACATTCTGGATGCACATCTACCCAGTAAGGGCTACTTATGCGGGAAAAAGTACACTTGAGCCTACAAGGACAATATCATGTCTGATGAATGGAGGAAGTGTTGTATTAGGCGAAATATGGGGATATCGGGCTGTCACGCGACAGGGATGTTGTATTAGGCGAAATACGGGGATATCGGGCTGTCACGCGACAGGTCCTCCCTAATTTCTGGAAGGATCGATGACGTGTACTAGAGAGGCGTACACGAAGAGCATAGTTTATATAAGTGTGTGTTTGCTTTAAGAAATCGCCATTTTGCCGCTCATCCTCTTGGTGTTACTTCGGTAATTGGTCCAGCTGCGGACTTCTAGGGTCTTAAAGTCTTCAGAGGAAGGCTATGAAGTCCCTTGGCAGACATAGGTTCAGGGTTGGAAGGGTTTCTTGGAAAACTCTTAGATAACTCATTAGGGACAAAATCAACAGTGTCATGGAGGAATTCAATTATGAATTGAATTGAATAATGAATCTAAAAGAATAGGGAAGGAAAAAAAGTCAACATGATGTCACTTACTTATATAAGTTGATTGCTTTGGCAAACATATTTATTCATGTTGTTATGTAAGAGCTGCCAGAAATTTTATGGATGGTTAAATGTTTTAATTTCAATGCATTTAGCCTGACTAGAAGGACAGTGACCAGTGGGAAACATTAAGTATGCTTGCTCAGAAAAATGTTTAAAATACCACTGTCCCCTCTGGATGTTCAAACAAGAAGAGAAAATGATTTAAATGCTGGCGAGGACCAAATGTGGATGACAATAGTTAACGTGGGGTTCCCATCTCAGTAGAAATTTACTTCAGCATCTGCAACATTCAACAATAGAAGGAAATAGTGGAAATCAATAGCAGGATTTCCTTTGACAATTCACTTCTATTCTTTCTTCCCTTAAGTCCCTTTATTCTTGCCTAGTAAAAATTGTATACATCAGTGACAGCTGGAGGGAATGCAACTTCAGGTCTGAAAACACCTCAATCCATCAACAAGGAGGTGTGGTAGCTGGTCACTGCTGTCATACAGGAAGGAAATTGTAGCCTTCACTTTGAGCCATGAGAATCAAGACAAGAAGGGGACATTCATGCTTAGACAGTGGACACAGTAGGATCAAAATCTCAAAATCCAGAGGAAAGCTGTGAGTAAAAGGACACCATCATGCAAAGTTGCTTGTTTTCAGTAGATATCACTGTATATTTAGATAAGTTCACAAGAAGAAACTGAGATGCTGTCTGTATCTGCACTAGCAGGCAGTAGTTGAAATAGTTGATTGTAGCAGGAGTAACTCTTTAGATATAAAAAATTTGCTCTTTAAGACTCAGCATCTCCACTTTTTATTCATGGTGTTGTGAGCAATTTAGGAGTTAAACTAGATCTCATTTTCAGGTTTTAAATTCAACTAGTTTTATCAACACTATTATCTTGTTCATTTTGGAATGAACAAACTGCAAAAGGAGATAATGGGAAATCCATTTCAGAAGGGAATTCCTGATATAAACAAAAAATGATAAGACTGATGCTCCTACAGTAGTTCATTCTCCTCTGCTTCACTGGCTAATAAGTTATGTGATCAAGATCCCAATAATGGGAGGAATGGGGAGATGCTGCACTTGGGTAGGAATTACTGTGATGGACCTTTGAAAGTGAGATCATGTTACTCAATTTGGAGTCACACCAGAGAGATACCTTTCAATCAGGGACTGTGAGATCACAGCTAAGATACTGTTGGGAATGCCCAAGCTGCTCCAGTGTGACACAAGCTCTCCACTATGATCAAAATCATCTGTGCAAGAGTATACATGCTTAACCACATAATGCACCTCCAGCATACTGCAGCGCCTTTCCTACCCATATTAGCTTTACGAGCTTTTCAAAGTTACTTATGAACAAAAGCTAAGAAAGGGGGTAAAAAAAAAAATATCAAGAATATCATGTTCAGAGCTGAGGAAAATTAATACCCATTTTCTGTTTTCTTTGTTGTTGCAGTACATATGCAACCAACAGCACTGTTGCATAAGGCAGCTGAAGGATACTGAATCAGCAATTAGTTGGCTGCCTGGCTTCTCTTCAATTAGCAGCAGGATCTGAAGAAAATACTTACTTAGAGTTCAGAAAGACTACTGTGAAGAAAAGTACCATATGTGATAGTCTTCTACCCACTGCCAAACAGTAACAAACCCAAACCTTTAGAAAGGCAAGTATTCTTTAGAATACTACAGGAAAAGCAGTGTTTTTTAGAGGAAACATGAAAAAGGAAGTTGACAAAACTCATTCTATGCCCCATTCTGTTGGAGTATCGTACAAGAAACACAAAGAGAAGCTGACCATCTTATACAGCAACTATGTTATATTTTATTATTTCCTGTACAAAATATAGCTAAATGTATTCACTAAAAAAATGTAGTTAACCAGTTATGTTAAAACAAAACAAAACAAAAAACATTGTCAGTGCTTTGGCTTGTATATTTATAAGGAAAGAAAATCTAAACTTCTGGCTGGAACACCTACCTCAACCCACAGAATCACTGGGGTTGGAAGAGACCTCTGGAGATTCTCCAGGCCAGCCTCATCCTAATGCACGTCCCCTAGAGTAGGTTGCACAGGAAAGCATTGAGGTGGGTTTTGAATAACTCCAGAGGAAACACCACAAACTCTCTCAATCAAAGTAAAAAAGTTTTTTTCCTCACATTCATGGTTTGTTTTTTGTGTTCCAGTTTGTGCCCACTGCCCCTTGATCTCTTGCTGACCACCACTGAAAAGAATCTGACCCCATTTTCAGGGCTACAGCCCTGTAGGTACTTGTAGGCAGTGATGATCAGATCTTCCTCAGTTTGCCCTTCTCCAGGCTCAACAACCCCAGGGCTCTCAGCCTTTCCTCATAAAGGAGATGCTCCAGGCAAAAAAATCAATCCTCTGGACTCTCTCTAGAAGTTCCCCATTTTTCTCGAACTGGATAACCCAGAACTGGACAACCCAGAACTGGACATAATAATTGAGATGTGGCCTCATTAGGACAGAGTAGATGGGGAGGATAACCTCCCTTGACCTGACAGTCACTCTCTTTATAATGCACTCCAGCATATCATGGACTTTCTTAGCCACATGGGCACATCTCATGGCCAACCTGGTGTCCACCAAGACACCCAGGTTCTTCTCTGCAGTACTTCTTTCCATCAGCTCAGACCCTAACTGTATGCAGTTATTTCTCTCCAGATGTCAGACTCTTCACCTGCCTTTGTTTAACCTTGTAAGATTCCTCTCTGCCCCACTTTCCAGTCTCCCTGAATGGCAGCACAGCCTCCTGATGTGTCAGCCACTCCTCCCAGTTTCATATCATCAGCAAACTTGTTGAGGGTGTATTCTGTCCCTTCATCCAGGTCACAGAGGAAGATGCTAAACAAGACCAGGCTCAGCACTGACCACTGATGAGCACCTCCAGTCCTCCAACTAGACTCTGTGCTTCTGATCTCAACCCTCTCTGCTCTGTCTGACAGCCAGTACTCAATCCACCATACAATGATATTCAGACTTCTTTCATAACGTTTGGAATGCTTACACTTACGTTGAATGTGTTGATCTAGATAATTATAAGAATTCCATCCACTTCTTCATTTCCTGATTTAGCAAAATTATTAAGGTTTAGGTATTGTTGTTGTTTGTTTAATTCATTTAATTTGTGGTTCCCCCCCCCCCCCCCCCCCCCCCCCCCCAAACACACACAGAAAATAAGGTAGGATAAACATCAAGCATTATCTGCTGTCACTGTGACTTCACTGAATGTACGTAAAGATACAGACTGAAGTTCATCATGACCTGGGAAGGATATTCAGAGGATCAATTTGAACCTAGTAAGAAAAAAAAATATATATAAAGGATTTTCCTGTGTTCCACTAACAGAACAAAGACAGGGACCAGGTCTTTTACTTCTTCCTTTTTAACTCACTGTGCCAATATCATGCTATTTGACTGCAGTAGGTACTTAATAATTTTCAACCAGCACCCAATTCACTATAGCAAAACTCTTCATTTTAAGAAGAATTATTTTTATTATTGCTACTATTATTTCAGTAAAAACACAGTTTGTAAAAATCTATGAAATTGCATGATTTTTCCCTGCAATTACATGTTCATGAGGCAATCCTTGTATGACCATTTTCATTCACACTGAACAAGAAATCTTTGACTATAATGTTGCAGCTCTTGCTACTGACCATTTCCATAACTGATGACTTCTCAAAAAAAGTCAGATCAAGTAATAAAACCTATTATCCTTCGGTTTCTATATCTATTGAAAAGTGCTTACTTACACTTCATCAACTTCCATCTTTCTATCGGAACATACTGTACTTTGCCCTGGGGGACACAGGGAACATTTCCACACTGGGGCCAAAGCATGTGTACAAACATAAGACACTGTTAAGTCCTCCTTTGAGTTCTGAATGTCATTAATAAAAGCTGTTTTCTTCCATCAGTGATCAAAGCTTCCATTAAGACTCAATGACTTATGTAAGATTGAACAAACTCACAATCCAAAGCCTCAAAGGAAACCTCCAAAGCACACACTCACACATCACTGCTTTTCAAAATGTTTTTGAATGACTGATTTCAGCACAGATTATGGACATATCAAATCTGATATAATTGTACTACAACTGGGGCTTAAAATAAGCAATAGGCACATGTGGCCCAACTTGCCTCTCACTCTTATATCAATGCAGATTAAGAATTATATTGGATTGATTTTTTCTGACAAATAGTAGAAGCTGTACAAGTTTCTAGGAAACCAAAGTGTCTCATGAGACTGTGAGTGTTTCTAAATTCTAGGTTTAAAGCTTTCTTCTTTAACCTAAACTGTAGTAAAAGAGACTCACTGTGATGATTCACTTAAAAAAATATTTTTAAAAACAGTGCATACATCCAGCCACTTACCAGCAAATCATACAATATTCTTATTACTGAGTTATTAACATACAAGACTGATATTTTCCACTCACATTACACCCACTTTACCTTGTACACTTGAAAAACCTTCAACCATATTATAACTATTTACCAGTATTGCTGACAGCCAGGACTAAATGAAGCAACCTGAGAGGTGACCCAGCACCCTCTAATGACAACAGAAATTTTCCCATGCTTTAAAGGATTGCTCCTTAATTTCCTTTTGTCTGTGTAAAATAAGTGAACTTTATTTTCTGTGTTTAGTTTTCCTTGAGAGGTACCATAAGGGTTAAATAATCCCATAAACTGTAACATGAACTGATTTGTGAAGTTTAAAAGCTGATAAAATACACACACTCACAATTTCATTTTCTCTGTTATTTATTTATCTATGTTAGACAGATAGACAACTATCCAGATTGGGCAAGTAGATGACTAGGAGGAAGAAAGGGAGAGAGCAAGAAAGGGTAAAGGAAAAATTGGTTCGATCAAGAGCACAAGAAACAATTATTTCAAAGGTTGGGAAATTTAGCTTTAGTAACAGCATCAGAGTCCTGGATGGAGGGCATTACTGTTGACTAAGCAGTTTAGAGAAAACGCTCAGGCAGAGGAAAACAATATTAGAAACCTTTTTCTTTGATTAAAAGGAAAAAAAAAAGATTGAAGATCTGAGATAAGTAGATCCTAGATAGCTTTTGCCAGACTAAGTGCCTATTGAGCATTGTCATCACACATATAAGTCACTGGGAAAAAGCATGAGTGAAGTCATAAGAGTGAGTTATGTGTTGCCAGCTCTATAAGCAGAGAAAGGATATTGCCAGGCCATCACTATTAACACGTTCTCAGAGCTTTCATGCACACTGTGAAGGAGTAAGTCATTGTGTTGGAAGCTGAAGTGCATTTCCTTCCCAAACCTGAGACAGGAAACAGAAGCACAAGGGAACAAAAGAAGCAGCAGAAATCCAGAGACAGCTCCATTATAATCACATGTGACTCTGCAAAATATTTCACTTCTCTTCCTCTGTAAAAATATCTACATTGAACAGAGATACAAAGCTGTTCAAGAAGAAGGACTTCAGTCTTTCATGGACTCACCCTTTTCACTTTATACATTTATGTTCAAACTTTTGACACATGACTGATACTACTTATCCTTGCTAGCAAAAAGCCTGAAGTGCTTGGCTAGTCAACCAGGAAAGACCGGTAAATTAACAAAAAACCCAAACAAACAAACCACCATACACCCTCTGGATTCCCTCTCCTGATTTTAAAGGGGATTCAACAGATTTATTTCTTTAAAATATCATTTTTAAAGTATCTTTTTTGCTTTCCCTGAGTAAAACATTTGCATTCATTTTTTCCTGGAAAGATACCCACCCTACTATGGCAACTGAATCAAGATTAATAAGTCAGTGTTATCTAAACCAAAGGCTCTAAAAGAATATTTGCACTCCAAGCCTCCACTGACTCCAGTAGGCTTCGTACCGAGATCTCTGGGGGAAACTAAGCAGGTTCTCCAGTGATCACAGTAATTCATCCTTCCTAGTGCAACAAGACACAAAGATCATTATTAATCAAGAAGCTTCTTAGATTATTAAATACATTTTCTCCCAATTAAACACATAAAGGATACATTTTAATTGCTCCCCTTGGCATTAATCATTGAAACAAACAAGCAAAAAAATTAATTCACATTCCCTCTGAAATAGTTAAATGCTGAAAGTTATAAAGAACCTTTCCATAATAGAATTGGCAGTATTACCTCTGGGCTAATGCATATAGTGAAGGAAATTAAAAGAGGCTGCGAAGGAAAAGGAAAAGTAGAGCTGGCTCTTACTGAGTCAATGGCAAAAATCCTTAGCACCACAATAAGACAAGAACAAGACCCAACAGCATGCATTTACTGCAAAGCCAAGAGAAATTTTAAAACATAAGTAACGAAGAACAGCAAAATGATGAATACTAAAAAGTTAGACATGCATTTATTAATATATAAAATAATTTTCCAAATATGCATTTTAATTTGCTTTTGGGATTAGTATGCAAGTTATTAATACAAAGAAAGAATCTGCTTTCTCAGTCCATTTGTTTTTTTCCCCCTCACAGTATACATGCAGCATAAATGCATTCAGATTTGTATATATCTGTACCATGTGTGTCTGCAAAGAGAGGACAATAGTAACATGGGCAGGAAATAGAAAATGTTCCATTTTCCAAACTTATCCTTGCCTCCAAATCATTACAATGCCAGATTTTATCAGGAACGCTTCTTTAAAAAAAAAAAAAAAAAAAAAAAATTAAAAAGAATTTCAGTTCCAGATGGAGTCTACAGTGATGTTAGAAAGATAATATAAGGAAGAGAAAGTGGAAACAGATGTGTCATTTTTGCAGAGATGGATTACATTAGCGTAAAACTCTCCAAATGCTATGCGAGTTGTGACATCTGCAGCAATAAGCTTAGATCTGTACAGTTCTTTTCCCTTCCCCCTGTAGATTTCCTGGTTTGAATGGGAACTTTCCAGCTTCACAGATTGTAAGAGATCCTCTAGACCGAGCCTCCAAAGACAACAGACTTACTAGAATTAATTCTTGGAATCATAGAATTATTAAAGTTGGAAAAAAAACTCAGTAATGCTGTAATAGCAAATGATAATAGCAGAGTGGCAAAGTCTTTGGCTACAGCAAAAAAGAACAAGTCCAAGTGCAACAGCCATGCATATAGAAATGAAGAAAAAGAGCTGTTTACCTTTGGAAGTCCTCAGGTAGGCAAGGTTCTCTGACAAGAAACACCCTCATCTCTACTGCCAACCCTTAAATGAGGTCTGGAAAGGGGTGGCTCCTTGCAAGCACCTGAACTCCCCTGGGTTGGCTCTGCCTTCCTACCAGGTGCTCGATCACTGTTTCAGGCCGTGACTTAACATTTCCACTACAACCTCAAAGATCATCTAGTCCAGCCACCCACACACCACCAATATTGCTCACCAAATCATATCCTATGTCTTGAAACATACTTGCCTTGAATTGCACCAGTTGACAACCCATGACTCTACTTCCTATCTGTACTCATTATTTTTTTCTGCTAGATTGAAATTCTGCCTATTCCAAAGCTGCTTTTCTCCACGTATATGATATTTGGGTGCAACTCTTCTCTGCAATGTACTAATACCTTCCAAAGGTATTTAATTGGTGTGAGTGTATCTCTTAGTTCTTTTTCTGTTCTCAGGACATGAATGTTTACTGAGCAGTTCTACTCCTTTTTATAATTATAGAAAATTTTCTGAATTTCTTTTAATGGTGGACTAAGATAACACTTGGATTTCTTCTCAATGTTTTTTTAAAACTTCCTTCTGACACTCCAAAAGTTACCCAGAGTTCTCTCTTTGTGCTCTTTTCTTCTCCTCTTTCTTAACAAGTATCAAAGAAGTCCTACCTATCTATCAAGTTTTTGTTAATTTCTCTGTACATAAAAGTATATTTTCCTGATTGTTTGTTTTGTTTGTTCCATATCTGCTTTCACTTCTTTTCTTCAAGTAAAAGTTTGGTTGTTTTTATTATCATTATTAGACTATTTGTTTTCTTCTGGCTGTACTGTGTCTTTTTATTATTATTATTATTATTATTTTTAACAACAACAACAACAGTATGCCCTTATCTATCAATTCTGGCTTTTGGATTATTTGATAAAATACTCCTAAGCAGCTCCCAGTTATTCACAATTCTCTTTTAAAATGTTTTCTCCCATATTACTCAGCTCTTAACTTTTTTCAGCTTTGTCAAGTTGTTCTTTCCAAACACCAATACAAGGTTGGGGGGTCAAATATATATATGTATATATATATGTTTTTTACAGTTTTCTGCTGCTTTGAAAAATGTTTTGCTTTCTCATATGAAATATAATATTATTGAAGATATATGGCTAAACATCAGCTATAGTATTAACAGTGGTTTGAATTTCCCTTTTATCTATTGAAGACTCACTGTTCTAGAAGTAGAATTTTCAGAATAAAGAAATAGGGAAAAAAAAAAGAACCACCACTTCAATAATGTTTAAAGTAGCCACTTAATTCATTTAGAGATTCAGACATCAAGTTCTGTACTACTACTTGGTGCTTCAGTATTCATTTTCCCATGCAATATTCAGTGCTTCATAAAAGTAAAAGTAAAAACAGGTTTTGATTTGTAATTTGCTACCAGATAAACAGATTAATCTTCTTCTTGAAAGACTGATCAGGTCTTTCCAAGAGAAACACTCACCTTCACATTTGAGATTTCCACCTTTCCTCTGACACATATATCTTGACTTTTGGCAGATGCTTGGTGATAAGTCAGCCAGGCTTTTCAGTAGTCAAATTGATCTCTTTGGAAAGTGTCTTGAGAGAGCACCATTAAATCAGTTTACATATCCAAAGGCAATAAAGTTTATATATTCTAAAATAAAATAGAATGATTTTTTATTTTCATATGCATTGTGTGCTGGGCTACATTCGATCAGGAGATCAGCAGTCAGGTTGCATCATGAAAGTGAGTTGGGCAATGTTTCACTTTGAGGAACAGAACTACATTTGGACAGCTATTATTATTATTATTATTATTATTATTATTATTATTTAATATAAATTATTCAGTTGTAAAGTTTTAAATCAATTTGTTAATGTAGCGAAAAATAAGAAACAGACAAAGAGAAGCATTCTTCTTTATGCTCTTGGTCAGTGTTTAATACACTAGAAACTCTCTGGAACAGGCATAGAAATTTATCCCAAGTGTTACATAATTCAATTATGGGCTTTGTTTAATGATTCAGAGCACAGTTTAGATCATTTTTCCAATGAGCTCCTTAATGAAATAATCGCTATTCTCTTCTTAACAGGATTAAAAGATATGCAGTAACTGACATGAATTACAAGAGAATTAGTTGAAGAAATCACTTGAAGAGATCAGTATGGAATAGGTGGAAATAATTGGAATGCCAAGATCTATTTCCTTATTATTTGAAGGGAGAAAATTGTAGGACTAGATGATCTTATAGGTCCTTTCCAACCTTGTGATTCTGTGATTCTGTGAGAAAGTGCTTCTGAAAGTATTGATGGTGAACAAAGCAAGTAATCTTCAGATCTTCAGATATACAAATGTACCAGAAAATGCTTCCAGACAACTTTTAGCTGTATGACATATTTTGTCACTGCCTGGCCAGTAATAATGGTCACTAGAGACCCAAGGCAGCTATGGGACAGAGTGCCTTTGTCTGCACTGTAAGCACAAATATATTAATTGTTCACTGGGAAATACACTGAGACATCAACAACTTTTTGCTGAATGTTGCTAGTCAAGCACTATTTCAGGAGTTAGAACAGACATTCTAATAAGTCACTTCCATTTTGTGTACCATAAGAAAGGCATAAAATTTCTCAACGTAATTAGCCTTCATTTCACTGATCATGGCAAGAACTGAATGAATTCAATAGGTAAGAAGAAATGGTTGAACAACTGCTTTTCGCTATCTGATGACCAGCAAAGAAAACAAAACAATATAGAGTGATTAGAGAGAAAAATATTCTTGCTTGTTACAAAAACACAAGGTTTTACAAAGAAGATATCACAGACTGAATGTTAAGTTTCATTCTGAGAGACAATTTAATTCCAAAGGTTTGTATTAATCTAAGAAATCTAAGAAAGAAAAAATTAGGTTTAAAGGGAATAGTTAACCTTTTCCCCTGATAGCTCAACAATTAAAATATCCCCATACCTGTTAGGAATTTGGTTCCATTTATTAAGAAATTGTAAATCTACCTCACCTTCTTCCTTCATAAATGACTGATCAACCAAGCTTTAAGCCCTCAGTCTCTCACAGATCTTCTTCATTTCATATTAAAACATGAAGTAATCATTCACAATAATCATGGAGTGGAAATCTGTTTTCCTATTTCCTAAGGTGACAGATCTAATTATTAGGCTGGAAAGTCTTTTATTTCTCTGGTTCAGTAAATGTGTGGATAGCTTGCACAAAGCAGTACATTTACAAAAGAGCATAGCCTGTATCAGGATATTTAAAGGAGATGATTACAACATTTTTCCAAGCGTAAATTGTCCATTCTGTACATATAATGTTGTTGCTTTTTGGTTGAGAAGTGTTTAGGATCCAAATCTCCCACTTTCTGAAAAAGTCCTCTGACTACATACTACTATTTAAAAGACTACTTAAACCCATTAAGAAAAGGAAATGAACTTCAGCCAAACTGAATGTAGAAGAAAGATTTGAAGAAATATTAACAGAGGTGAAAAAACAACAACAACAACAAAAAAAACGAAACCAGTAAGATTAACCATTTAATCAATCACATTTTTAGCAGTCAGACCAAAATAACAAGTAAAAATCCTTTCTAATTAAAAATTCTATTTAGAAAATGCTTTTCTTGAAGGAATAATGCCATGATATCGTAAAATATTTTATTTCCCTTGGAAGTGAAATTCTTTTTCTTTTGTTTCTTCTGTAAATAAAAGCACTACCAAAAGGTGTTAAAGTTTTCCTACTTATGTACAGCCCCCCCCCCTCCCCTCAACCTCCCCTTTACTTCAACTGATGTAAATGGCAAAACTGGGACTATTACTGTACAGGAATTTAATCCATGCTTTTACCAGAGGAACAAGCAAAAGGAACGTTTCCATGTTTCCATCTGATTAGGACACTGAGGATTAAGAAGGTATAAGAAGAGAGGGAAACATAATACAGATTGAAAAATAAAACAGACTGAAAAAGTTTAATTGGAAGATCCGATTGTGCCGGTTCTGCTTCTGTTCAAAACTGACTCTGGTGTAAATCTGAAGCTGACATGTATGGAGTAATAATGACTGGGAGAAAATAGAGAGCAAACGCTCTTCTAAATTTCATTCTAATTTTTGTATTGTTACATGAGTCAACTGGCTTTCAAAGAAATTAGGCAGTGGGAGAGATTTTAGAGAAGTAGCAACTCATCTAAATGACAACAGTTTTCCAGAACAAAGAGGAAAATCTATTTTGTTTACTAAGACTCAGCTGTTTGAAAGCGGCAGAATATATCTGCAAGAAAAAACAGCTTTGTTGAACATAGTTAGGAGACTGAAGCTCTGCAACTGAAAAAGACTCTTGTTAAATGGATAAGACATACAGGAGATCTCTTTCCCTTGCTGGTAATGGGCACAGACAGCGATGCAGTGTCAGAGCTGCCCCTTCCCCACGCTAGTGACAGTAGTGATGCTGCTGATGAAGATGAGATTTCTTTGGATGCACACAGTATCCAAAAAACAAATAGGAAGGGACAGCAGCAATGAGTTTTTTTAATAACCATAGGAACACTAAGGAGGTTGTCAGGGAAAACAGAGAGCCGCAGGGAGACAGTCTGCATTGAAGGCTGAAGTTGATGTCTTGAATTCCTGGAGTCAAGGGCAAAACCTCTCCTGGCATCTGCAGAGCCAGGAGCTCACCCTCAGCATGCAAAGCACAAAGGGGTGAGCTGTGCTCACGTCAAGCTGACTGCAGAGCCCAGCCAGGCAAGTTCAGCTGCTCTTAAGAAAAACTGTTCTCCTGAGATATTTTGATTTCTGAGAGGCACAGACATTTGCCCCAGTCCTGTATCCTTAAAAACACCAAGTGCAAAATTTTATACAGGAAGCAGCTCATTTACACATCAGAAAGAATTCCATCAAGAAATCAATATTCCCCATATATCTTACATGATCATTTATAAGTAAATCTTCCTATTGTCTAATAATAGCGAGGTAAATGAAATATAAAATGACCATATGAAAGAAGTTTCTGAGCTTGATATGGCAGCATGCTAATTTATGACAGCAATTACTTCTCCCTAAGCTGAAAGATTTAAAATGAATTTCAGAGCACAGCAGAGGTATGTTAGTTTTAGTATGTCAAGGGAGTTAGTAGCAAAAACCTCCCTATATACCCAAAGATAGAGGTGAGTGAATGTTCTGTTACAAGTAATGTATCTGTAGCCAGCCTTTGTCAGAATGCACATATTAATCATCCAGTTTTACTGAGTAACTGGATTAACATTGCCACTGGAAAAAAAGACTTGTGCGATGGCTTTTAGGAACACCAGCAATCCAGAAAAGAATTAGCTGGGATGAAAATTTAAGTCCCAGTTTTCAAAAGCTTCTTCCATCTCTACTCATTTTCCTTTGTTGAAAAGTGACAGTGATTGATGTCTTCTCCCACCCAAAGTATGCCGCGGTTATTGCTCCTTATGGTTAGAATTAAGTTAACAGCCCAGCTCAAACACTCACCCATCTAGATGAAGTATTTATTAGCCACGAATCCCTCTGTTCTTACACCACCTCAAAGTTCTTGTGTACGTCACTGAGAAAAACAAAGGGAAGGACTTTGGCGTTCAGTCAGAGGACTCCAGCACCAAACCCTCTAATAAGGCAGGCAGGCATGGAACGACTCTGAGGGAACAGATGTTTAAACCATATAAAGCTGAAAAAGAAAATAAAGAGCAGCTGAATTACAAAGGAGGGAAGGACACGATGTTTGTCTATGGTTAAACTACTGTAAACTTTGAAATCTGTATTATGGAATCCATTATAAAACCCATAAATTTGCTTTTAAAGTAATAGTCATAAGATTTTTACTTCTCCATTATTTATGGTATAACGAGAAGGTACATTACTAGAAACCCACAAAATAAATAGATGAATTTTATTAAAATTGTCCTGATAAAGAGTAAAATTGAAGAAAAAAAGAAAATAATTTTTATTTCATGCCAATTTATTTTCATAGAGTGATTTGTGCTCCAAAAATCAAGGAAGAAGAAAAGATGGCGAAAACTTTCCCCTTTCTTCCATAACTTAAGTAGAGTTTTTAAACAGTATTTGAAGTGCGGAAATGACCTACTTCCAATTGCTTCTATATTAAGAATCTGGCCACATATTCAATACTTGCCTGAAGAATCAAAGCAACATACAAATTCAGATCAGGATTGATTTGTCAACACATTGGTTAAATAGTAAATTTATTGCTGAGCATGTGCTGTAAAACTGAGTACTTGAAACTCTGCCCCAGTAGGGTCCTTCAGGGACATACCTCCTGGCTTGCTTCCTTCTGTTCTCCCTTCCTCTCTCCATTCTGATGGCTGTAACAGGAAAGCAAAAATCACAGGCAGATTGTGGCTTTGTGCCACTCTTTAAGGTCATCCCTAAGATTGAAAGGGGCTACCATCAAGCTCTGCTCAAAGTAGAATCAGGACTGCTGTGAGTATTGTGCTTTCACAGGATACCATTCCCCACTGAACTAAAGGAGATCCAGAAGCTCACCCACCCACCCACCACCCCAGCACTGTTCCTGCCAGAGCAGTTTCTCACAAGATGAAGACTACCTTGACCAGAGCAGAAAGGTTGCACTATTATATGGATTCCACTTCAGAAGAAACTCAGAACTGTAGAACAGCTTGTGTTGGAAAAGTCCTTAAATATAATCTCCATCTCTCTTGCCCATGGGTAGGGAAGCATCTCACTGGACCGCCCAAAGCCCTATCCAGCTTGACCTTGAATACCTCTATGGATAGGGACTCCACAGCTTCCCTGGACATCAGCAGATGAAGAATTCCCAGTGATGAGCCTTTTCCCATCACTGGGAAAACAACACTGCACCAGCGCCAGTGCAGAGCTTGCATTAGGAAGGCTGCTCTTCTTACCCCTCTTTCCTGAAAACACTATATGGTGGTTTTCCATCTTATATTGTGAGATGGAAGATACATAACCCAGCAGCAGCCACCCCATGCAGAGTGCAAATGGGAAATAAATGAACCATCCAGCTTGCGTATGATTGTCTCACTGTGTAGAAACACAGGTAGGAAAAAAGCCCTCCTAAACTATTTAATTTAGTCTTGTGTTATAGCTATGGACATGATAAAGTCTGTAGCTACAGTACACATAGAGGGTTCTGCCCCAAATTCCATGTCTTTAGTTTTCATCTCAAATGGCCCTACTAGATCTGAGATAACACTTATCTGCGTCTTAAGCAGTGTTTCTCTCCTGCTACTGTAGACTTCCCTAAGCACACTAGCACTTTCCCTCTTCCAGCCTACACCCACCACATCTGAAGGCGAAAAGCCAGAGCTGAGTGCAAATTTCCAGGTGAATGCTCAGCCAGCCTCGGGTCAGAGGTACTTAGGCTTCACAGGAAACACCTCTTCTCTTTCGTTTTAGGCCATACTTAATTTTTCAATGGCAAATCATAGAAATAGCCCTCTGGTCCACTTTCATAATTTGAGCTATCTTCCATTTTCTTATTGCCTACAGATGCACTTCTGGCTTATCGTTCCTACATCTGATGCTCTGCATTTCATTTTAATATACATTAACACATCAGAGACCTGGAGATACTTGTCCACCTTTGCAGCACAGTGATTCTTTGCAAGATTCTTGACCACATTAATAATATTTTCCAAATCTGTGTCAACTGTTCATATCTTAATAGCCTCTGATGTGTTGTTCTGAGACCCACAGCCCAATGCAAGCTCAAGTCAGCAAATAAATCAAATCTCACTAAATACCTGCAAGAAGAAATATTTTTAATTGCAGCTTTTCATTATGAAACAGTGTCCAGTGGTATGCATGTGCTTTTCAGATGTGTGCCTGTGTGCAAAGAACATGAGCATTAAAAGTGTGGCCTCTAACACTGCCCAATCATGTTGGCAATTTCACACTCTCAACTATTAAGCTAGTGGTCTAAGAAGCTGATTTTTCTTTGGGATGAAATGTTCTCAGACAGACTGTAAATTCAAATTATGGGGAAACTTTGATGTTCCCATTTCATGTTCCCCGTTCTAATGGTTTAAACTGTTGATGTTGATTTATTAGGAGCTGAATAATCATTGCAAGAAAAGAAGAGCCACGAAGTCCTTTTCATGCAAATCTGCAGGCCTTCTGATCACCACTGCCTAACAGTGACACCTTCTGGAAAAAGCTAGGAGTGAAGAAGAATAGCGAACAGGATGGGGCACGAGATGGCTTTGGAGCACTTGTTTTGGTCAGGATTTGGATGTTAAAATACCTGTGCAGAGCACTATCATGGACACGCTGGTTTCCAGTCTCCTTATGGCTCATGGCTTCACAGCTTTTGGCTTATGGCTTTAGAATTCTTTAAGAAAAAGAAACTAACAGAATAAATTCTCCTCTCTATATTAATTGTACTCCATAAGGGAATACTCAAATATAGGGTGGCAGTATCACATCTAAGCAGTTGCTTAGAGTCTTGCAGAGGTAAAAGTGAACAAATAAATAGAAATAAATAGGAAAAAAAAATATTGTAATGTATAAAATGTTGTTAGCTTTCAAATTCTCTTGGGATATTTCTGTAATTTGAAAGGGGCACATGTTAATGCTGAAAGCTTTAACTAGAAGTATTAAATTACTATTCTGTTTTAAAGAATTAAGTGTATAGACTTCCAGATTGGGTAAGTAGGCAAAACAGGAAAAACAATCTTCAAAGTCTCTTAGAGGAGCAAAGCAGAAGACATAAAAACTCATTTTCCTTGCCTAGACAGTAGTTCAGCTGCTGAAAATTCACTAACATGGCACAGCTCCCAGTTTCATCTGATGCTCAGGGTTAACTCAGAAGAAAGTTGCGCCTTAGACCACTCACAATAAACTGCCGCAAGAGTGGCTGTGCTGTTTCTCACTAGACTTTTAGACAAGACTTACAAGCAAGAAGAGCTTTGAGGTTGGTTGCTGTTCAAACAAATAAAAGTTTTGCAAGTAAGGTCTGGTATTCTGGGATAGTAATATTCTGTTTGTTAGCAGCACTGCTCTGAAGATCGCTTTGGTGAAAAAAGCACAGGAACAAAATTGGTACATTTCAAAAAGCTGAAATCTCACTGAAAGCAGAGTCCTAGGCCTACCCCGCCCTTACAGCCCTCCCCCGAAGACTGAAACACAGCGATCTTTCACATTTTCAGAAGTGACATCACAAATAGGAACTCCAGAATGTCTCAACATCCTTACCAATGTTGTCACTGGTGACTCCAGTGCCATGAGTCTCTGTGCGTTTGCATAACAGTACTGGCTATAAATTTCCGGCTTACTTGCTAGTATACGTAAGCATGAAATCAGCACAGCCATACTGATTTAAAACAGATGAAGAACTGACCTTTAGTTTGGACGCAAAATCATGTAGGAGAGGAAACTGTATTATATGGAAAATAGCTATTACAAATATCAGAACAGAACATTAGTCAAGTGAGCTCAGCTGTATTTGTGCAATATGGATCTTATGCCCAAATCTACCAAGCTGGCTGGCACTCACACAGTCCAGAGCACAACATGCTAAGCGTTGAACCTCTGAGAAATGTGGTGGGCTGGCTGTATGGTGTGATAAACCCTGAGTTGTTCCCTCACCTAGGCAGTGTGCCCAAATGTACATCATGGACACATCCTTGTTTTCTGAACTCCAGAGTCATTCAGGATGCACAGTTGGCCTTTGTGGTGTTACCCAACATAGAGCCAGCACATGCCTAAAACTTGCATCTGGTTTCAGGAAACTGGAAATCATCCCAGTGCTATCTGTAGGAGAGACTTGAACTCTCAAGAGTCTGACAGACTTTGAATCTTCAAGGGTCTAACCCAACTCCTCTGCATATCAGTATCATGTTTCTGATTCCATCTGAAAGAGGACTCTAAGGGTCCCCCAGATAAATGCTACTTACTTTGTTGGGAAACTCTGCTTTGCTGATACACCTTTCAGAGGACAAGAAGTGAAAAATCTGTAGAGCAATAAAAAAAAAGCTCACATAATCAGCGTTGATCACAAGGTCTAAAAATCATGAAATCTCCTGTCTTTATTTTCAACCAGTAAATCTCCCTTGGCTAGGTCTTACTGTCTCATCTGAAGGTGAGGTGTGCAGGTGACATCAGAAAATGAGGGCTCCAAAATACCGGGTACCGTAGGATTTGCAGTAAAGCAAATAGCAGGCAATGCGGATTTTATTTCTTTGTAAGTATAAAGTCTGACTTCAGTGCACTGAAGTCTGTGCCCTCTTGTAGCTGCCCACTTTGCAGAAGGTCACAAGGTTGGGTTTAGTACAAGTATTATGGAGAATGTGTGACAGAAGGAGCCATGTTATATACTGATGGTAATTCATGGGACCAAAAAGGGAAAAAGGGAAAACTAACAGAAATGAACTGATACCTGGGAAGAGACAAGCACAGTGATTGAAACAGAGGGTCTTAGGGCTAGAATGCAAACAGATGGCTATCTTAGAATTAGATTTTCTTCTTCTTTTTATCTTCATTTATCACAATGAGCTTAGACTATTTCTGAAGGCTTGCTGTAGCTGCCCTCACTGAGGCTCTGGAAAAATTACCTTAGTAGGAGTGCTGGAGAAACTGGAAGAAAATGCTTTTGTAAAGAACAGCTGAAAACAGTGACTATTAGATCCTTGAGATCAGCTGAATACTAAACAAAAACTAGTCAAGATACATGGGTTGCAGGCAGTTTTCCCTGGTAATTATGAGAGTCGTGTGGCAATAAAAAGAAGATATTTCACAGAGATCTAATCCACTGGCCTTGAAATCACAAAAAGTAAAGAGAAACATATTCAGAGATGAGGAAAGAAATAGAGAGGGCACCTACTTGGAAAAGGGCACAATATGCTGGATGGCATTGCCTAGGAAAGGACAGGGAGCCTTCTGTACTGTATATATAGTAACTGTACATTGCCTCTCATAAAATATTTAAATGCAAGTTTCTTTTCAATTCAGGAAATAATCTTTAAAAAAAAAAAAAAAAAAAAAAAAACACTTTTACAGTAATAACAACCCATATTAATTTACTACAAGAATAACAGGAGTCAGTTTGCCAGTGTTTTGCTTTTACTATAAAGCTTGAAATGGAAACTGTGGCCTGATGAAAACTGTAAAATTCCAGTAAATGGGATTAGTCATCCTTTTGTGTGCCCTAGTTCCAGATATCAAATAACAAGCAGTGACACCCTCAGCTACCAAGTGGAAGCAAACATACTTCAAAAAGGAATAAAAAGCCACAGAGAGGATGAGTAACATTTGGCATTTTCATCTCCGGAATTTCTGTAAATGTCTCTTTCCCAGAGGAGAAATATCTTCAAAAATGTTTAGTCCATTGTAGTATTACTCTTTGATAAAGTGCCGTGGCGGGGTGGGGGGGGGTGGGGAGGGGAAGACTTAATGAGAACATTTTAATATTTAACTTTTTGCAGCCTGTGATGATTTAAGCATTTGGAATCAAGATTAGTATAGCTGATGACAAAATTGCATTAATTTCAATCTAGCAGGCTGTGGAGAACTAATAGTGTCTTGAGTCTTCTAATTTTACTCCCAGGAGAAGAATTTCATTGAATAAGAACCTATTGATTGTATAAATATTGTATGCCTGTTTGGATAGAATATGAAATGAATCAGCCTTTAGAAAAGATTGTTATTTCTTCTTCAAGGCTCACTGGAAACCTTAAATATCTGCATTCTGCACACCTTGATCACACGGTGTATTAAATCAAACTGGTGCCTGTGCAATCCAAAGCAAGGCATCTGGTTTAAAAAGGCTGCATAATTAAGTTTATGGAATAATGGTCAGTCGTTATCTAGAAAAGCACCCAACTTTCTTTAGACTGAAATGGGGTTTAAACAGATTACCAACGCAAACATGTTGCCAAGAACTTTCGTATAACATGGTGTTCATTAGAATAATGTTCACCAGAACATTATTCTGATACACAGTCAAAGTACACAACAATAAAGTCACATTTTAAAAATACAATTGAAAATTTCACAGTTTGGCTAAAAAATGAAATCAACTGTAGCATAAATAAATCTTTGTGAGCACTTCCAGCTCTTGTTATTCTAACTGCATGCCATGGATCAGAATGAAAAAAAAAAAACAATATAATACCTCAATAGCATCAGTTAAATCCTCATGAGAAATACTGGTAACTCCATAATGCTGGAAACACCCAAAGTCTTTTCTCTCCATGCTCAAAGGAAACCATGCTCCAAAGCAATTCTGCACCTGATGAATGGGGACCTGCCTCCAGAAACTTAGTCCTGGGTGCCTTTCCCTGTTTTTAATTCTGCAGTGACAGGTTACAGCAGCAGAGTGTTTATACTAAAACTACACGTGTACTCCTACTTCCAAATACGTGTATTTGGAGATAGCCACGGTAAAGACACCTCAAATGGATATTTTCTGTCTCCACGACAGCTTGACTGGGATCACGCCAGGTATTTCACTCTGTCACACTTGCATATGCAGAGAGAGCAAATCCAATAGGTCTTACAGGAAACTGACAACAACTTTTGGAGTTCAGCTTTTGCCTTTGTCCATTAAGTTCTGTTTCCATCTCAGCAATCTAGGCTGAGAAGTGTTAGAAGATGTGAAAAACAAAAATATACCTGGATAGCAAATCATGTGTCTGAGCCTAAAAAATAATAAGAATTAAAATTTCTACTTTACCTGCTACTTCCTTGCTGTCTCAAGTTAACTTGTCTCTTAAAGAATGTTAGCACATATTTACAACAGGCAGACCACAACTTTGCTTTTCCATTATGTGCCTTAGTAAAGAGCTGCCTTAGGTCTGAACTCTGCGTAGCCAGCTTTGACCATGGACAGTTGTGCTGGCTGTACCTATTGCAGTGTCATGAAGTAAAATGAGGAGGTCACTCTCCTTACTACTAATGTCTGTCCAAATAGCAGGTGTGGCTGCAGAAGGAAAATACACACGGACAAAGAAAAACATGACAGAGGCTCCAGAAAAGCCATGAGATTGACACCACCATAGCCACCTTATTTGTCATGTTTTAGGACTGAACGTTTGGAGCTAGTCCCCAGAACAAGCTAAATAGAAGTGGATGACCAAAGAGAAATGCTTTGTCAGTGACCATTCCTCCGAGCCAAATCCACCTCTTCTCCTCTTGGAAAGGCACCCTGCCTTCACCACAGGCATAGCCACCAGCTGCACCACATCCTATCAGGAAGGATGAAATTTTACCTTGCTTTTTAATATGAAGAGGAGAATCCATGCCATCTAACCAAGTGTTCTGTGGACTTTGGGTTGAAATACATGATATTTTAGCTTAGTTTTAACAGGTTTACACCATACAGTTGAATTCTCCAATGTAGTAATAAAACGAACATGGAAAACTAATGCACCTTTCCAGAATGTCTTCCTTTCCAAGCTCACAGCACATGCAGTGGGAGAGCAGAAGCAGCACACACACATGCACAAAGTCCAGTCAACCAAAGTGGGGATGCAGGAGAGTGGGCAGCAGTGCCTGCAGAAAATCCCACACCCTCTCACCACCCTTCTGTGCTACAGCTGTCTGCCAACTGTTCTGCATCTGTGGAGAAGAGCAGGAACAGGAGAACTTTACAATTGAACAGCACATAGCTTTGGTGCAAATAGAAAGAAATGCAGCAAGAAAGAAAATACATTAGATATACAATGCAGTTTCTATTGTTTTATAAGGAAACTAAAGAATTGCAAGAAAATGACACAGCCACTTGCAAACATGAGGTATCTGTACCAGCTGAAAGACAGCAGAACAGTGTGGAATGTGCCATTTGCTAACCTAAGTAGGGACTGCAGTCAAACTCTTCTACAAATATCCAAAAGGCTCTCTTTGAAATCTACAAAATTTGAATACACAAAACTCAGAAACTTTGGTATTTAAAGAAAGCAAAGACATACAAAGAGATGACTCAGGAAACCTGAATCAGGGCACAATTAGCAAACCAGGCAAGACTCATTAGTACAGCTCAATACCCACAGCATCACCCCTTAAGCTAAAATAAGAGGTACACTGTAAGTATGGCTTCTGGAGAAGAGCTTCCAGTAAAGCCACACTGGCATGAGCATTACAGATCACAGATTGTGACACAAAGCACACCTACACAGAATAAAAAGTATTATCAGAGCTTCACATTCCCTCAGCTGCATACTAAAAGAAGCCAGTAGGTACAGTGAAGAGAAAACCCTGAGCAGCATGTTGCTGCTTTTCTAAGCGTTCCGATAAGGGAGACTGAGAATCATATGCTGATGATTTCCTCATTAGAATAGCACATAGCACTATTTGCAGACTAAGTTACTACCCAGCATGTGCATTATGTCCCTAATTTGGCCCTTAATAGGAACATATTGATACGCACTCCACCAGATGGAACAAATTAGACATTAACTATAAAAGTTGTTTTTGTTTTTAGAAGTCTGTGTAACTTCACACACACACACACACAAATCCCACAGACTGTATATTAATCAAGTTTACTGATCTCTGGAGAGTATTAGCACACTTTGAAGTTAGCCTACTGTGCCAAGCCTCTGTCAGTTGAAGGCATAAATTTCCATCTTTGCTCCTTGTGTAACTTTTTCTGTCTTCCCCCCACACCCCTAAATGAAGCAAGGTTAGACTGGAACTAGATGTGGTTTTATATTCGCCTCTGAGAGCTCACTGAGATGTATGAGTGGGTGACTTCACTTTGAAGGTACGTGTTCTAGTACCCAAGCCATCTTTTCCACTCAGTTAACATCTCAAACAAGCATCTTTTTTGAATTTTTTCTGCAACAGAATGTAATTTTTCCAAAAGCTCAGCTCCACACACCAGCACATCATTAGATAACCAAGTTTTGAACATTAGGCTGCAAGTTAGCTTTATGACACTAGGATTACAAATCAAGCATCTGAGATTTCCCCCCCCACATGTTGAAATGTAATGAAAACACACCTCCTTTAACTGAATAGGGATTTTGTGTCTGAACACAAAAAATAAATGTTCCACTCAAGTGAAAACAACTGAGAGAACTGAGCAGAATCAGCCATATAGCATTTCCTTCCTTAAGACACAATGCCATCTAGCAGTGGAAAAGGAGCTATTGTTCAGCACTCAGCTGATGTAGGCATACAAAGTCATGGCATTGGCACAACAGTGGTATCAGCAAGCCATAGTTCCTTGCATCTCTCTGCAAATCCTGGTAGGGTGGGAATAACTCATGGGAGTCTTCCTGAGAATCATTACGGATGCCATGCATCAAAGGACTTCCTGGAGACCAAAGCATAAACACAGATTGATAAAAGCTGCTCAGGAAAATCAGTCTAAACTATGATTTCTTCTGCTGTTAATATTATCTTCAACAGAGCTACAAGTAAATGCAGTACTACAAAAGTATAATCATGTTCATTCACTCAGAAAAGAGCCACAGAATGCATACAGACAAGAGAGACACACAGAAACCTCAACTGTGGAAAATAAGGCAAAGAAAATGAAGCAGAATGGATTTTCCTCTTTATAAGGGCCACGATGGGAAGCTGCTGAAACACTTTCTTCCTCAACTGTTTTGTAGCTTAGGAATGCATTACAGACAAGAAGGACTGCACAGGAGTGGTATTGTGTCAAGAACGTGACACAAAAAACTGCATCCACCCCCTGGAAAGTACAGTCTACTCATCTGAACCTGGAAAGTCACTGGTTTGGTTAATTAATCGGCAAGTAAAAGCCTCTGACTATGCAGCCAAACAAATATGATATTTCTGAGCTGTGTGATCCCATTCTGAGACCTGTGCTGGCTCTCAAAAAGAGAACAAGTTTGAAAGGCATCTCTCATTCTCCAAGCTGCCTGTTCTGTGCTGCACATGGAAGTAGTGGATGCCAAAATCTGACCCGAACTTGGGATCCTCACCATTTTCTTAATTACTTTTCTTTTTCCAGATACCTCAGTACAAGAGATTTCAGAAAACTGTTGTTAAAGCCTAAAGAAAAATGCTTGCATAAATTTTGAAATTCTGAACAAAGCTTAAATTTTCTATCTCACTCTCTTCAAATACCTACCTACTGTAGGGAACCTGCTTTAGCAGGCAAGTTGGACTAGATGATCCCTAGAGGTCCCTTCAAACCCCCACAGTTCTGAGATTCTGTGATCTCTCTAAACACGGACATTGACAGGAAAAAGTTATGTGAAGAGAAAGCTCATAAATCATATTAGTATGTCTGACTGGTCAGCGTTACATGGTTGCTTCATCAAAGATCTTCCTGCTGAAAGAAATGTGCAGTATTCACAAGGGAATATTATTAGGGTAACTACAGGGCAGCTGAACTCTAAACTCCCACTTTGGGGTTTTCTATCAGAAATATAACTTGGCAGAAGTATAGTTTAGTGCATTAAACAGAAGAAGCTTGAACAAATTAGCCATCAGCACACATACTGCTGCACCAAAATGATCTCTCTCTCCCCATTCTCAACATGCCCTCTCACTCACAATGCAGTGTGAATAAAACATCAGTGACCCTTTTGAAGGCCTTAGTATTTGTTTCTGTTCTGAATGGGTTGGGTATCAAAACTGTGACACAATTCACAGTCAGTTTTCTGATGAATATGAAATGGCTGCTCTCCTGGGCTGGGAAAGGATGTTACTTAAAGGGCTCCATTAGTCATCAACACTTTTTTCCCTTTAAACTGCGCAAGTTATTTTTACCTTGGGGGTCAGCAATAGACTGTGCATCTGTTGTTGGTTGGTCTTCCTGAGGACTCACATCTAAATGCGTGGGCTGACATTGCCCTAATCGCATTTCCTTTTTTGAACAATTTACCACGGTCCCATTAAAGAAGGCGCTCACTCAAACTGGAATTGTTTTTTAAGGAACCCAGAGACAAAGCCTGCTCCATTATTTCTGTCTGGGACAGACCTGTTAAGCAGAGCAGTCACAGTGGGATCTTCTGTAGGGTACCTGCTTTAGCAGGGGGTTGGACTTGATGGTCTCTAATGGTCCCTTCCAAACCCTACAATACTGTGATTCTGTGATCTTTATATCCCCATAAAACTAACCAAGGGGATCCATTCAGAGCAAAAGAAATAATAATAATATGCAACCAAATCAGTCATTCCACAACACGGCCTAGTTGACATGTGCTGTGCCACAAGCCTACCACTTCTCTCTTTGTTTCCTCTTGACTATAGGCAAGAACATTTGATAACTTAGCTTATGAACAAGGCTATACAAAAAGGAATGACAAAGATTCCTACCAAAGTCAACAAAACTACAAGAAAGAAAAAGAGAAAATTACTTACTAAATCATTCAGCAGAGTAAAACAACAACAAAAAATTCTCTCTCCTCACTAAAGAGCAATAAATACATCAGAGCAGGAAGCAAGCGGTGTGACGCAGAGTTATTGATGGTAAGTGTTCTTGTTTCCAGCAACTATTTTGACCTTAAATATATGTTTCAGATGGCTTAAATAGTAAAAGAAAAGGGGGGAAAAAAAGATAAAATAAAAAACTGCCAAATACAAACAAGCAATAGTTTTTCCTTGCTTTTCTTCCCATGATACTTGAGTCATTCTTGTTGCGTGTGTGTGTTTTAAAGTAACTATCTTCAAGACTCAATTGCATTCACCCAGGCTGTGAAGCACAAGAAAGGCAAAACAGTGAATGCTCTGTATATTTGCTCTGCCTGTAAGACTTAATGATTTGCAGTGGCTGCAGTGCACAGCTCTGCAAAGTAATGGCATCAGGCTGTGATGGAGAAACTCAGTTTCTGTTTAACCCACCAACTGAGCATTCCATTAGTAGTCAAGACAGTGTCTGAAGTTGGCGATTTTAAAGCCAGTCCCTCTAGGAACAGAAAATCCCCACAGATCACCAAACGGATGGTGGATCCAACATCTGGGCTTACATTTCAAATCGAATCTGAATTTTAAAACTTCCTTTTCATCGGCAAAAAGCAAGCAAGAAAACAAATAAATAAATCCAGCTTTCTTTGATTTCCTGTTGTCATATCCTTAAACCCTGGCAGTGAAATTGCCATGCAGGACCAGCATAATAAACACGTGCTGTTCTTGGGCAAGTCCAAGAGTACTCGGCCTCATACACCAGGTGGCACTGTTAGTCCGTCCTTCATTTGCTAACGAAATCAAAGCCCAGCGGTATTCACTTGTGTGTCTGAAGAGCTCTGTTATGTTTTCAAGTCTTCTCTATGGGATCTTCTGGGTTTTAACTTGGCGTGTGTGAATAAAAACCACAAAACGCAGCATCTATCTTATATTTATAGCGACTTGGATGGTGATAGAACCACATAAAGATCTAGCGAGGCAGGGAGAAGCAACTAATCTGTATCGGAGGATTGACTTCAAAGAATTACACTTTACTCAAGCGTCCTGCATAGAGAATATTGAGAGGGGGTGGGGAAAGGGGAGGGAGAATAGAGAGAAGAGATAAAAATGAGAAAAAAATAAAAATAAAAACAAAGAAAAATGAAAGAGTGAAAAAGGGAAATAAAAAAAATAAAAAGGAAAATGTAATAAAAGGAGGGGGGAGGGGAGGAAGGAGAAAGGAATAAACAGGATAAATGGAGAAAAGGAAACGAGAAAGAAAGAAGGGGGGGGGGGGGGAAGGGTTGAAGAAGAAGAAAAAAATGTAAAAAAAAAAAAGAAAGAAAAAACATCTGAGTCAACAAAAAGTAAATTAAAATTTCATCCACTTCTAAGTGCTCATTTGTGCTGTGGATAATGGGTTGTGCTAATGATACATGATAGTTACTTTATTTCTAGCCATTTAGTTCTTGATTACTAGAACATAAAGCAGTAGATGAAGTAACAGAGGTTTCTTCATCAAGAAAACAATGTGAAAATCAAGGTACCTGAAACTTAAGAGCCAGCTTTATCTGCAAAGCTAATAATGCAGGACTAAAGCACCCAGTGCTTTCTACTAAGAACTATAAACCAGTGCACATGGCAGCTGTGTCAGCCAAAGTTTTTTCACATGAAGGAGTGTAGCAGTCCTAAACGTGTGGTAAAACATCCTGAAACCCAGCTATGTCCTCCTGTGTTGGCTGGGTTGGTACTCAACAATTTGGAAGGCTGATTCGAAAATGGAAGGTGGAAAGAAAAAGCTGCATTTGCTAGATGACAAAGAAAAGCAGCAGCTCGTTTTTAGACTCTGATGCATGCCCGTAATGTTTCTTGGATACTCTTGGTAGATTACTTTTCCTTGAGATCTCCTCAGCTTGTCCCTGGGCCACGGGCATGGTGGGCACAGCCAAGAGACAGCATGGTCTGTCCTCAGCTCCTCAGCATCAGACTGTTGTAAAGGAAAAAGTGAATATGAGCCAAAATAAGAAATGTCGTAGTGCTTCTCACTGCAAACAGACCTGATGGCTGCTCCTGTGAGAGCAGTGCCCATTCCCTGTGGGAGACAGCTGCCCACCCTCAGGCAAGTCTCTAAGATCATTGAATGAGGGCATGTCTGTCAGCTTCCTGCAAGGTGCAGCTGTCCCTGCATCACACCCTTCAGGGAGATGGCAGAGGAGGAGTGGCTGAAGAAGAGGGACCTGGTAGTTAGATGTGAGAAGTCTTGCTTACAAGGTGTATGCACAAAGAGAAGTTCTTAGAAGGTAGTCTGTGACCTTGCCACAAAGAGAGCTACCATCTAGGGCAGCTGTACATCAGTCCTGATGAGTGTAGAGCAGGCCTGACCCATGTCCCATACATAGGGAAGAGCACCTGGAAATGCTTGTGAAGGCCACAGTTCCTGTCTAATTGGAGTGCCGCAGAAAGAAAAGAAGCTCCATTCACACATTTATCTCAGACTTCCCAGAGGACAAACTCCATCCTTGCTCCAACCACGCACCAGGTTTCCAAGTGACCAAGAAGTTTTTGGAGGCATTTATCAATTACTTCTGAAAATCTGGATCTCAGGTGATGAAATAGGAGTTGGGATAAATCTGTCTTTGAGAAGGCATCTGAGTTTTAAATACTTGAGATGAAAAACTCTGTTGACTCATCCCTTATTCCTTCTAGTGGTTTCAAGGAGCATCATTTCTTATTGAGTCAGATATTAAGACTTACAGGAACGGGTGCTTTTAAAAGTATTTATGTGAATAATTTTTTTTCTTCTTCCAGTTTGTCACTTGCATATCAGAAGTTTAGAAAGAGACACAAAGCACCACTGTACTCACAAGCAGCCCTCTGAATAGTCCCTCTGCAGATGTAACTCAGCAGGAAAGCTAAGCTGCTTGGATGTGTTAATTAGTTGGCAGCTTACCTCAAATTTTCAGCAGCAGTGTTTAGTTCTATAGGGCTGTCTCCAGGCGTACACTTTCATTTTGTTTTTTCACCAAGCGAATCCTGTAAGAAGGAGAACAAACCTTAAGTTTAATAGGAGTTAATGCATTACTTCACAGCCTTTTCATGGTTGAGTCTAAAGTCTTCCCTTCAGTGATATAATTGAGACAGCTGCAAAAAGCCAGTAATGACCTCAGCTAAATGAATCAGTCGGTTCAGTAGAGCTCCCAGTAGATAAATAATGACAGATATATCTACCCATCAGCTATTTTACCCAGCTTTGGGAAGGAAATGCTGCATATGAGCCTCATCCTCTTGTGGCTGCGCATGACCAGCTGTACCAGAGTGAGCAAGAGTGAGTTTAACCTCGCAACCAAAACCCTACAGCCACAGAGCAGCTGGGTGCCACTGACATACAGCCATGAGGAAACATGGACAGCATCCGGCATGACACTCAGCTCCATAAATGTGGAAACAGCTCTCTACTATGTTTCATTTTTGTTTTAGTGGCTCATTACATTACCTCAGCCAAATGCACGAATAAATTGTAAGATGGACTTTTAATTGATATTTTCTGCTTGTCGGTTAATATAAATGGAATTGCTATCTGCAACAAACAATTGTCTCAAGTGATTCTAATCATGGTCTCTTTCAAATAGAGATGTTTAAGTACTATTTTATACTGTTGCTGATCTGGTTTAAACACATTTTAGAGTACCATGCTTGATCTCCAGAACACTGACTGTACCAAACAGCACAAATGCAATTTGGAAAGTGGGGAAGGGACTGGACACTGCCACCTGTGCACATGGTGAAGGCACTCATCAAGGAGTGCTCTCCATCTGCAGGGTCCCAGTCAGGCATATTTGAAAACATTCTCTCCAGAATGATTCTACTCTAGTCTATTTACAACAGATCTGTAGCCTCACTTACTCCCACTGATACATATGTGCCTTTAAAAAGAGGTATCTGTGGTAAGAAGGAAACGTGGCAGTGCTTGCTCCACTACAGAAATACTTGACAAGCTGATCACTGACATGATTCAGTTCTGATGGTGATGATTCTGATTTATAAAGTCACCTTGGATTATGCGTGATTCTGTCATTTAGAGCTGGCTGTGGCTGCAACCGTATCAACTGTAAATTTATACCTTTGACATCGAGGCATTATCACAGTGCTTTAAACAGTGTTTGCTGGATACATTTCCAGCCAAGATCAGGAATTAAACAGGAATTCTGAAAACAAAGTGTTACTGGAAATCATCCACATTGCTCAACACTGCATTGGCTAAGAGTTAATATAATGAAATTAAACATGGATCGCTGGGCTTTTTCTACTTCACACTCAAAGCACTACTCCTCTTATTAATATTTTTTTGATTTTAAGAAGCCAAAGAAAGTCTTACCCAGGTCTTTAAGCCAGTTTAAGTTTATCTTTAAATGATTTGTTCTAAATGCTCTTGGCATTGTGGGAGTTTCAAGGGAACACTGAGCTGACACTGATGCTGAGCATCCAAGCACTGCACACAAAGGTCTGCCCATGGCACCCTCCTGGGGTACCAGGCCTCATCACAGCGAGGACATTCAGGCACGCAGTCAGCTAGCACGCACCTCAAAGGCAGACATCAATACTGGCTTCCAATTACTCAGATCTGCTAATGAAATCCCAATTGCAACGTTATCTCGTCCACCCAACTGCAGTTCAGAGCCTGCCCAGGCAGTGGCAATCTTGTCTCACGTTTGTTTCCACCGGAACTCTCGCAGCTGACGCGCAGGCTGTGAACCCGCGGGATGAATAAAGAACCACAAAAACAAGTAGATTTTAAGCTGGCAGCTACAGGCTTGTTATAGGCACAGAATCAAAAGAAAAGAAAAAAGAAACCCTCCTCATTTCTAAAGACAAAGATACTTTAAAGTTCAGCCTTTTGACTGAAAACTATTATTAAAATTGTTCCTGGTTGGTATAATTGTTTTGTAACCGTTACTTTGTAGGACAGAAAAGCTGATAGACCTATTTTCACAGGCTGGGTGTTTTAAGTATGAGTAATGAAAAGTCTTTGTTTCTTTACCAAAGATTGAATTTGCCTACCTCAACAAATGAGTACAAAGCTGCTTTGTATGGGATTTGGTCCATGCATTTTACTTCCTGGAAGATCCTAGGGGTAGTACAATAGCAATAGGTGTCTGAGCACACATGAAGTTGTTTAGATAGGCATTTGTAAACAGAGCACTCCACAAAGCAGAGCAGTCCCAGTTTGCAGTCTCATGATTGAAGACAAAGAACTGTTTCTTGTATCCGGTCTTGTATGCACTGCTCTGAGGAAAAACCTCAGCAAGGTAAATGGGAGGTTTATCATAGCAAAGCCTGTGATCCCTGCTGGACTGGCAGTAACACAATTCCATGATGGTACTCCATTTATTAGCCCTGCCCCACTCCCACAGCCTCCCTGTGTGTCTCAGGACACTTAAACCGTCCTGTCCTTCTGAAGTTTGGGCAGAGACACACCAGGCTCCCAGGCGCATAACTGTGTCACAGAAAAGGCTTGCACTGAGATCTTTCATACCAGTCACAGCTGCAGGCCTGGTTAAAAGTTTATGTCAATCTGCAGACAGATTACACATTTAATTCTTGACATAATTTGGTATTTTGCATCCCAGAAGCCCTCTCCAAACTGAGGACCTCTTGTTAAAAGAAATCCCTTTTGCAATTTGCTTATGAAAATGAAATCAGTCTCTGTAAATGTCTAATTGAGGAGTGATAAATAATTCAAGGTTTTACAGATTTAGACCTTTTACATTAAATCATCTACAAACAGCACCAGAAGTGGGGGTTTCTCAGGGGCACTCAGCAACATGCTCACAACCAGGGCTGCTCAGGGCTGTCCCTCAGAAGCCAGGCCTCAGTGTGTAGCTGCACTTCAGTAACCACAGGGACAGTAAAATGGGCTGTTTTCCCCAAGATCCAGTAGTGCTTTGTGACAGAAGAGTTGTCATCATCACAAGCATTTTTTTCAGAGACCCTCCTGATACTATAAATAGTCATATTCTAAAAGAAATAAGAACGTACTACAGTAAGCTAAAAATATATTTGGTTCTCTAAAGCATCAATTACTCAAGTCAAGCTGTGACTGCTGAATCAGAGAAGTTTGCACTGCCTAGTTGTGGAAATACTGGGTTAAGTGTTTGTGCTGATATCATCATCTGTGTTCTCTATGAGGGGCAGCGGGCATTGGTACAGCACAGTAACTGTAATGGATGGAAAGCAAGAATGAGGCCAAAAAGCCTGTGTGCCAAAGCACAGCCATCATTATGTTGTGCACAGGCATTTAGTTATCTTAATGATAAGAGAGTGAAGGCCCTGAGAAGTGTGGAAGCTTTCGGTCTCCTGCAGACCTGCAGCAGCAGCAATCACCCATCTCCACATAAGTCTAAAATAAATCACTGAGATAAGAGAAGATCTCTCCAAGAGAATGAAAAATACTGGAACACCTGGACAAAAATAAATAAATAAGTAAGTAAATGAAAAATAAAGAAAGTTGAATGTGTGTTTTGGATGCTTTGTAGGAAAAATATCTGCAAGAGGTCTGTCTTGTCTTTAAGCACTGAACGCTGAGACCCAGGACATTTCCTGAGCATTAATAACTACCAAGGAGAGTTAATGGCCCAGAGAAAAGCTGAGGGTCATTAAAACCAGTCAATCATCAGCTTGTCAGGAAATGCCCTCTGCTGAGGTTTGATATGGTTGCTGCTAGAACCCCTCCCTCACAGTAAACGCAATATGTCCTGTATTGCCAGAAAGCTCTGCAGATATAGCTCTGCAAAGGGAAATGTTTGGGTGCACTATCACTGTGCTGTGCTTTCCAAAAAAGCAAACAAAAATTCTTCCCTTGCATTTAGATTACATCACTTAGAAATTTAAAGCAAATAAGGAAACATTTTCTTTAGAATCATTCAACTAACAAGGCACCTGATGAGCTACTGAGGGTCAGTGCCAGTAAGTGCAGTGTGTTGACATGGAACAGAAGCTGTGCTGCTCCTGGCTATTGGAAAAGCACCACAACATGGGCAGTGGGGAAAAAGGAGGTAAAAATGTTCTTCCAGGCTTCTGTGAATCCCCAGGAACAAACACATTCTGATTGACATTACAGAGCAGTTTAAAGCTCAACCACTGAAATGTTTCTAAACCTGAAAATGATTCCTCACTTTTGTACTTCTGCTCAGGGCACTTCCTGCAGTGGACCCAACCCCAGTCTGGCCCTTTGAAAAGTAGCAAGAAAGAAGAGTAAAAGCCTGACAAAGCATGGGGTGGCAGTGTACATTTCTTACAAAGTTTTGTGAAAATATCACTTCTTGGTGATACTCTCGTAAGTCTAGGGCGTGGAGGTGCAGAAGGAGATCAAATACACCAAAGTAAGCAGCCATACGAATATTTACCAAACCGTATTTCATCTATAAAATAAGATGTGTATGATAAGTCATACACACATGTATCAAGACATTTCACAAGCTTATTGTTTGGGAACATGTAGTATATGTGTTTCTGATATAAAAAATAGTATTATTTTATCATATTCCAAAGGTTTTAGATTAGGTAAAGTTGTGTCTGGAAAGCCCTGGACCTCTTTCCAGTAAATGCTAAGTATCCATTAGTTGAAGTATTACTTATTTAAAAGGTCTTTTACATTAAATATTAAGTTATTAATAAGTGCACTTGAGGTTATTAATAGCATTTTTATCAAACAAGAAGAGAACAGGTTTCTGCCTAAAGGGACCTGAACATTACCAATTATCTGAACTCCCTGGTTTTGCAATGAGCACTAGGATATGTTCAGTGATCTGAACATTTCACTTGCCCGACAGTTCACCCATTACAAAGGCAGGTACAAGACAGTCAGCAACCACAGCCACACCTTTCTTACCTCTCTTATACACTGTAGACTGCTTCCAGAACTGGTAGATAAAAGCATTGTCAAGATGGCTCTGGAAAAGCAGCTCTTGCAGTGAAACTCACATGTGAGCGCCTCTAAGTAAGGATGGGCAACCATGAACACTTGAGGTAGCAAAGTTCCTTTTAACATGCAGAAGATTTGGTAATCATAGAATCATTAAGATTGGAGAAGACCAGTAAGATCAAGACCATGCCCACTATCCTATGTCCCAAATTTCTACATCTACATCTACGTGTTTCTTGACCTCCAGGGACAGTGACTCCACCACGTCAGGAGGCAGCCTGTTCCTATCACCACAACATGCCCTGAACATAAACAGTAACCATGTGGGAGAAGAAATGGCACTGTAAGTATTTCAGCCTCGTAGTTAAGGCGGTGGCCATGTATTTAATAGTGCAAATGAGAGAGAAAACTTTTCCCACAGAAAGGGTCCTTTCTCAGTCTCCTACAGCTGTCAACAGAAGGAGACACAGTACTTGCAGTCACAGATCTGCCTGAGAAATGGCCTTGTATCCCTCCTCATCCATGCCTTTGTATGTTCAATCATTACTCCTCGGCACAGCTGTATCAAATGTTCAGTTACCAGCTGGTGACCCACTATAAGTGGTGCCCCCCCAGGGGTCACTGGATAGGCTGAATTGCTGGGCTGAGATTAATGGGATGAGGTTCAACAAGGCCAAGTGCCAGGTCCTGCACTTTGGCCACAATAACCCCATGCAGTGCTATAGGCCTGGGGTTGTGTGGCTGAATGACTATGAAGAGAAAAGGGACCTGGGCGTGTTGGTTGATACGTGGCTGAACATGAGCCAACAATGTGCCCAGGTGGCCAAGAAAGCCAATGGCATCCTGGCCTGTATAAGAATAGTGTGGCCAGCAGGAGCAGAGAGGTGATCATCCTCCTGTACTCAGCACTGGTGAAGCCACACCTTGAGTATTGTGTTCAGGTTTGGGCTCCACAGTACAAGACATCGAAGCCCTGGAACATGTCCAGAGAAGAGCAGCAAAACTGGCAAGGTGTCTGGAGCACAAGTCTTATGAGGAGCAGCTCAGGGAGCTGGGATCATTTAGTCTGGAGGAGGCTCAGGAGAGACTCTACAACTTCCTGAAGAGAGGCTGTGATGAGGAAGGGCTCGGCTTCTTCTCCCAGGCAACAAGCAGGAAATGGCTGAAAGTTGTAGCAGAGGAGGTTTAGACTAGACATAAGAAAGAACTTTTTCTCTCAGGGAGTGGTCAGGCACTGGATTGGATGCCCAGGGAGGTGGTGGAGTCAATGTCCCTGGCAGTGTTCAAGAGACATCTGGATGAGGAGTTACGAGATACAGTTAGGGGCTTCTGGTCACAACAGTAGAGGGAGGACGGTTGGACCAGATGATCTTGTGGGTCCTTTCCAACCTTGTGATTCTGCAGTTCTATGAATGTGTAAAATCAACTCTAGTCTAGATGTCATTGAAGCATAAAAACGCCTTTTTATGAAACAAGAAGAGTAACACTGTGACTCTTAACTGGCTTTTGCAGAGGATCTTTCACAAAGATTGCTTGAACAAACAGTGACTATCAGCTGCTGCCATCAAAAGACCTTAAATGTGGATTGTAAATCAGGCATGCAGTAAGATCCATCCAGGAGAGCACTGACAGTCAAGGCAAGGCAGCAGCCCCAGCACGGCAGACATGGGCTTTCCATCTGCCATCAGGCTAGGCAGTGGGCAACAGCTGCCCAGGGCTGCCCTATCCACTCACTTCAACAGACACCTGGGATAACTTTGCAGCTCTGAGAAGTTCTTCTGTGTTGACCTCCATCACACTGGGGTAGGCAGCAGAACTGCATGTGAGTGATTTAAGAAACACAAGGCAGGAGTTGTTCATGTCAGGCAGGAAAAAAAAAAAAGTCATATAGACACTGCAGTGTCTGTGTAGTAGGAACATTCCGTAACAGAGAGGCAATTCTTTCTCAAGTCTCATTTCATTGATTTATTTGGGTAAATTATTCAGAAGTAAAAGAATAAATGCCTATTTTCTTCTGTACAGAATCCTTCTGCACTTTCAGCCGTGAAACTTCCTTGCTTCTCTTGACTGTAGGAGTTTGGCTCCTCTCAAGAGAAACATTACACTAAATCTCTCTTCCTCCACTTCTTGCACAGGAAGAGGATGCCCTGTTCCTCATGACAAACTGTATTTGGAGTTACCCATCATCAATTTTCAAGATGTGATGGGGGTGAAATACTAAGGACAGCAACTTCTTTTATTGAAGGGAAAAGGCGTATTATTAATTGGTTCTACTTTTCAACTGAATGAGGCTGTTTTATTTTATTTTAATACTTAGTAAAATCAAAGTTCATTGGAGGCATGATCTCTTTCAACAGTGCTAATTAGGCAAGTGCATTTCCCCAGTGTTTAGTTTCCTTCCAATCTGTTGTTTTTCAACCCCCCTGTTTCAGTGTGACAATATCAGCATCCTTTATAAGACAAACAGAAGGGAAATGCAGCTGTCTTCACAGATGAATCCTTCCATGTTAGAGTTCTACCAACATTGACCTGTTGTCACCAATATGCTGTCAAGTGCAATAACTATTTACTGTAACAGCCTGGCAATAACTCTTAGAAGGGATGGGGTTTGTTGGAAGGGTTGAAATGAACACAAAGGTGAGGCAAGGAAGAAGAAAGGCTTCCAGGATCTCCAATATTTGCTCCAGTGTTTTATGCAAACTGTTCACTCTTGAGTTAGCTGAGAATCTTTCAAGATAGAGCCCTATCATGTGAAATTTTTTGACTCAGAATAGGGGAAATTAGAACAAAATATAAGTAAATATGGCAAATAAATAAACTATAAACCTAGGAGTTCTACTGTGGCAAACCTGCAAGACTAGGAAATAGGAAGAGGTGCATATGGAGATTTAGAACTGAGAAGGTTCTGATTTCAGTATCATGGTGTTGTCATATATCAAATACTTCACTAAGCACAAAGCAGATGTCAGCACAAGAGCCTTGCCAGGTGGTAGAGGGATGTGTCACACTGGGGTGCAGGAAAGCAGCACCAGGACACTTACCAGCAGCAGCCACCCTGTACCAACACCCCACACCCTGCTGGAAGAAACATGTGCTGTATATAGAAAAGAAGAACTAAGAGGAGTATGAGGAAGTAGAGCTGGGAGAAATCCTTGAAAACCTCTCCTGCAAATCAAAATGAGCATGTGGTTCTTTTTAATAAAAGAATAATCTGGCAGTGGTGGCCTTGCAGACTTTGTTACACCATCATTTTTCCTGCCACCATTAATGTTTCTACAGGTTTGGGGAACTATAAAATGATGCACTGTGAAAGCAGCTACAGCATGAGAGTAGAAGAATGATAATAGCCTAAGTTAAAAATATGATCTTTGTGACAGCACTCTGAAGAGATAAGATTGCACTTGTCAAAGCCAGCAGAAAAAGCAAGCCACAATAACCTCTATGATGATAGCCTTGATGTGAACTAAGGTTCAAACTTGGAGCAGTAACTGGCTGTGACAGGACTGACTTTTCTAAAAATTCCTCTTTAGACATCATGTGTAAGCAGAGACCAATGACAAATCAGAATCTGAAGACTAAATGTCTGTTTCTCTTCAAATATCAGTCCCGCATACACCGAGTACATGCAGCGTGAGAGGAACATTTTAATACATCCAGCTCTAGCACAGCAGGAGCTTTTACAGGCAGAGGGAATCAAGAAAGAGATAAAGAAGAGCAAGAGTGAACAACTCACTGCATTTAAATAGGACACTGAGTCATTATTATTGCCAACGAGGCAATTGTTTTGGGAATGGCCAAAGGGTTCCTAGAGCTTGCCTTTCCTACAGCCACCATGACCTGGCAGGACTGACAGCTCAGCCACAGCTTCCAGCACAGAATTTGCCTTTCCCACCTACAAGATCCTGCGCCTGACACCATCAGCAACCAACAAAGTGCACTGCCCAGATTTCCTTTTGAATTTAATGTTTTTCAAGGAAAATGTTTTCCCGTGAACTCGTGTGTACAAAAATAAACAAACAAATCAAATCTCCTCAGTTCAGGATCCATTTTCAGAAATGTGTTTTCAATCTGATTTACTACTCAGACAACTGCTAATGTTCAGTCTGTGAATCATCTTATGGGAAGTATGAAAAGGTAAACAAGATAATTTAATACAGGGAATATAATACTGTACAGAATAGTGAACTAGCAATAGTGATGCTGAACAGTGAGCTTGTAGGGATGGAAAGACTCTGAGCTAACAGGTTTCTGCTGTACTCAGAGCTGATCATTTAGATTAGCTTCAGTAGAAGAAATTAACAGCCTATTTGACAATACACACCACCACATACCAAATCTGGCACTTCTAGAAATTCACAGAGCTGACAGAAGAAATGAAACATTTGTTCAGGGAGAACTGAGCTGGGCAATTTTCTTCTTTCTTGACCTGGAACGCCCAAATCCTCTCTGAGGGAGCACTAGAGATAACACTTGCTTCTGTATCTTGCAAATTCATCATCTTCCCGTCTGACTGTTAACTGTGCCAGACAGCCATGCATCTTATTTTTGAAGATAGCTCTTACAGGGAGGAAGGATTAAGCTATCATAGCCTGAAGCCCAAGAAATTAAATTTGCTACTTCTCTGGACGTCACCTAGGGACTGCCTTAAACTTTTCTGGGGCACAGGGGTGGGGAAGTTGGATTTCTCCAAAGCTAGTGCTTTTTGTGTGCCTGCACGCGGGAGGGAAAGAGAATGAAGCACTGGCATGTGACGTGCTCACAGCGTGGCTGCCAGGCACCCTGCCCTGCTGCAAATACCATTAGAAACAGTTTGCTCAAAAAACTAACTGAAATCAACATCAGCATTGTAATTATTGTAAAGCTGCTGAATGGACCACTCTGTTACCAAAAGTCTGTTTTAATCCCTGAACAACATAGTTAGGATGGGAAAGACTTTTTAAAGGAATTTGAAATACGCATACCCCATTTCAGGTCCCAAGAATCAAATTACCAGCCCATAAGGGAGATGAGGCAGCAATAGTACTGAGATCCACCCGTCTCCAGGCCTGGCAATTTGCTCGGCTCGGTCCTCAGCCCTGCTAAGCCCCACTAACAGCAGCTGGAACGTATGCGGCACGGCCCCAGACAGCTGGGAGGAGGAAAGGCCAGCCACAAATTAAATTAGGAGGTGTAATATGCTGTGAGAAGAAAAACAAATTGAGATTGTGAAAACAGGTGCCAACTGACATTTACTCAGTACTCAGTCACACTTTCCTTTCTCTATATGTGATTAGCAGCTAAGCTGAATTAGGATAGATTTCATGCTTCTGTGACCTTCCAGAATCCCCATACAGAAAAAGAAAAACACCTGTAGCTAGAAGGGTTTTTTTTTGCAAGAGGGTAAAAGTGTCCAAATACTACTAAGCTGATAAATTAAGGGTAAAATCTGCCAACTGCCCTTCCCTAAGGAGTCATTACTAAATCTTTGCATAAGGTGAAAAGTCAAAGGCTTGAGATAAAAAAGATAAATGACATATATCAAACTTCAGATGGAATGGGAGGTTGGCAAATATTTAGAAGTAGAATCTAATAGTCCAAGCATAGTGAGGATAAAATCTCTCAGCATTGCCTTCCCACAGGACCTCAGAAATGGCAAAGGACCTGCAGGCAAACCGCCGTTCTCTGCTGACCTGGTTCAGGTGTCACGGATGTCCTCAGCATGGCAAACCCTTCTGGGACAGCAGTGCTATGGAGATGTGCCAGGTCCACCTGCTACAGCTGGGCCAAGCTCCTTGCATACCTCAGCCACAATAATTTCAGAAAAAAACCCTCTGAAACAAAGGGTTTTACAGGTCTGTTAGGTAGGGTTTGTTGCCACAGAGCATTTGCAAAGCAGAAATTTCCCTCCTTCCCCAAACCACTCAAACTGTCAGAAAAAAATGTTGTCATCGCTGCTTTCCATCAGCAACATGAGGATTCACCACCCAGGTATCACTCCTGGCTGTCACCCCCACACAACCCCAAACATGCGGTGATCCCAGTTGCTTCAGGTAAAAATTCTTCAAGCTACTCCTTCCACTCCTTTTGAAGCTTTTACATGATAACATGTAAACATGAAATTTTGGGACTCTGAAATGCAGAAGTGTTCTAATCTCATCTTTGCCCCTACATTCCCCACGGCTGACCAGATGATGGCAAGCACATACCGTAAGACCTCTGGATAAAAATGTCAGGGGCCTTACAAATAGTTCACATTCTCTGGCCTTCAGTTTCATGATCATTATCATAATAAAATGTTTTTTGCTTATTCTCTGCACACCTGCTGCATGTCAGTTTCCCATTACTGCAGCCACAGCACCACATGCGCTGCTCAGACTGACACAATCACCTTCCTCACACAAAGCAGATCCTCAGCACTGCTTGCATCAACAGAAAATAAAGTACATAAAGTACTTTATAAAGAGAGAGGAATGTAGCCCAGGGATGTGTTTCAGGGTTAGATTAAATGAGAACAGAGTTCTGGAACACACTGTCATTGAGTTTTGGATTAAAATTCCTATATATTTGAGGTGTTTGTTTTCATCTCTTACCACCAACTCTTCTTCTGAAGCATCATCAGCAAAACCAAGCCAATAGATGTGCTCTTTGAATTTTGAAGACATAAACCATAACTTTCTGCAGGATATGGAGAGGAGAGATGGGAGATACAGGATTACGGCCAGGCTTCTTTGTTATCCTCTCCCCATCTGACCTGGTCTTGAACACCCCCAGGAATGGGGCATACACTTCTCTGGGAAACTTATTATACTTGCAATATTTCAATCTTAGGTCTTGTGAATTAAGATGACCTAAAAGATGCATCAGACTATTAAAATTAAGCAATGGAATTTATTTTGCATATAGAAGTGCTGGTAGCAAAGGAGATTGTTTTGAATTAAATTATTCCAGGCCCAAAAGATGCAGGCCAAGACTCCTAAATGCAATTTCCTTCTCAGCTTAAAGAGGAACTGCTACCATGCAGGAGCAAAAAGCACACACGGTCAAATTACCTTCAAAGACAGTAAGCCAAATGATTTAGCATTTGCAGTGGCATTTTGTTACTAGCTTCTCTTAGTTCCATTAGCCAACATTTCATTCCATACCTCAGTGTGCAATGAAGTACAACTTTCAGCTTATTTTCATGCTTTCAAACATGTGCACATCCCACAACCAGCTAACATTTTGCTCACACCTTCCCTAGGGACACAAGCTCTCTGTCTTTACAGCCAATCCAATCATGTTGGAAAAATGGATGGATCCATGACAACACTTAATCATAAAGGTGTTTGCATTGTCCATTCTTCAAGGGCAACTTACTGGCATTTTTCTGTGTCTCTGAAAACTCAGCGTCACTAAAAAACATCTCATTTATGTCGTGTGTTTCCCCACTCTCCCTCCACCTTAAGGTTTGCTACTGCTGTGCAAAATGGCACTCAAATGTGGATTTCTCAATAACAATTTCTATGTGTACAAAATACAACTGTGTCTGCTTTCTCTAAGGACTACAATAACAAGCAGAAACTGCTCGCCACTACGTATATTACTTTCATTATTTTTCATACAAAAGCAAAATGATTTTTCATGCTCGTGCATGACTATGAAGATGCACAGTCAGCATTATTTCAAGAGTGGCAGGACCCAGGACAGATCCTGAACATTTACAGCAAGCAGCTCTCAACATAAGAACAGAATTGTTGTATGTTGTTTTTACAGCAAGCAACTTGGATTTTAAGTTTTGGTGGTAAAAGCCAGTGGATCAGTAAAAACACATTAAAAATCATTCCTCTCTTGTACTGTAGGCTGCAATCAAAGAAGGGCATACAATGGTGAAACTACAGTTCTATCCACATGTTGGGTATGTTTGCTGTGATATTTTACCTTTCTTTTCCATTAACAAACAAACAAACAAACAAGCCATTGCAAAAACCCACCCCTATAACTGCAGTTAAAAACCTATGGTTTAACAGGTTCTGTTTGTCTTACAGCGTCCCTTCTCACGCAGTGCTCTCAAATCATTGTTAAGCAGAATGGAGACAAGAACACGGCACATTCCAGGAACTTCTGGTTACAAATTTCCCAGACAGAGCATCACTGAAAGTCATCTTTGCCAACTGCCCATAAGGATTCCTTCAAATCTGTCATCTGATCACATATAACAAAACTACAAGGAGAGCCACTGAGAACAGTTTTATGTAAGAATTCTACCAATTGTAGTGATTTAGATTTTAACTTTTAAAAATGCTTATTCTAATTAGCTAGTGGATCTTGAAACATTCCAACCAGTGCCCAATCAACACTGGCAGCAACAGCACAGGAAATGTTTTTTGATACAAGTTTATGAATTCAAATTCTTGATAGCGACATCTCTTCACATACAAACATTTGGTTGAGTTTTGTTAGTTTTTTTTATGGTGTTATTTTTCTTTCCTTTTGGTGAGTTGCATAAAGATGCCGATTCTGTCCCCAATTATAATCAGAAAGCTTTTGAAAAATGTTTTCCTGTCCAGTATACACCTGCACTCGAGTACATACAAATCAGTTGCTGTTGCTGTAGGTCGCTGTGATCACTATGTGGTAGGTTCTGATCATAGAACACTCTCTCTGTCACAACAGAAACCTTAGCAATGTCAAATGACTGCTCAAGTCATTCTCTATATGTATTCTTACTTCAGTAAATTCCTGAATTTGTTGGAAAGACTATTTAACATTCTATATATCATCAAGCATGAATTTTACTAAACCCTATAGCTATCAGTTGAAAGATTGTCTATACAAAGACTCCTCTATACTGAACATCACTGCTTCTTACAGTTCAAGACAACACCTTCTATAGATGACATTCTTGCAGAGGGATATATCAAAAGGAGAAAAAATTCGCATGTATTCATAGAATCACCAAGGTTGAAAAAGACCTCCAAGATGACCTAGTCCAACTGTCCACCTACCACCAGTATTTCCCCACTAAACCATGTCCCTCAGTACAACATCTAAGAATTTCTTTAACACGTCCAGGGATGTTACTCAACCACCTCCCCTGTCAATCTATTCCAGCACCTGATCACTTGTTCAAATAAATTTTTCCTAATATCCAACCTGAATCTCCCCTGTTGCAACTTGAGGCCATTCCCTTTTGTCCTATTACTACCTATGTGGGAGATGAGGCCAACCCCCACCTCACCACAATCTCCTTTCAGGTAGCTATAGAGAGCTGCAAGATCTCCCCTGAACCTCCTCTTCTCCAGCTCCCTCAGTCACTCCTCATAACACTTGTACTCCGGACACCTCTCCAGCTTTGTTTCTCTTCTCTGGACACACTCCAGGGCCTTGATATCATTCTGGCAGTGAGGGCCCCAAAACTGAACACATTACTGGAGGTGTGGCCTCATCAGAGCTGATCATCTCCCTGCTCCTGCTGCCTGCACTATTTCTGATACAAACCAGGATGCCATTGGACTCCTTGGCTACTTGGGCACACTGCTGGCTCATGTTTAGCTGACCACTGACTAACACCTCCAGGTCAATTTTTTCCACACAGTCTTCCAGTCACTCTGTCCAAAGCCTGTAGTGTTGCCTGGGATTGTTGTGGCAAAAGTGCACGACCTGGCACCTGGTCTTGCTGAACTTCAACCCATCTAGACCAACTAAAAACGGTTAGCACAGATGTTACTGTATAGAACCAGTTTTAATTGCTCAGCTACTTCAGTAAGAATGCATGTGAAATATAGTAGAATCTCTGTCCTTTGCCTGGTGCTAAATGACATTCTAGTTTCACACTACACTGATGATCTCCCAGGACAGCACAATGCTGAATTAAACTCCTTTTTTCCACCAAAATATCACTTCTAGTTTTATATTAGTTTTAAGCATACCTCACTTGTTTGCAAAATAATAGGAACAAAACAATTTAAATCCAGTAATTTAAATCAGCATAGAAAACCAAAATTGTGTGGGTAAGAAATGAAGCTGACCTATTACTTAATTTATTTTGAAGACTTTCGATCAATATGCTGTATGAACTCCTTGAAAACACAACACAAAATATTGTCTTTCATAAAGTTGAACTTAATTTTCAAGCTGAAAAATAAGAAGCCTGTAGTTGGTAACATGAGGTGTCTTGTGCAAAGAGTGTTTTGCACCCACTCAAGTACTAGTTAAAGGAACAATAAGAAAGTTTCTTTCAATTTCTGGCTATTTTGTATATGTAATAACTGGATCACTCACACAATAATATTCTGCCTATTCTCAATGAACAGATGTTCTCAATTCCAACAGTTTTACCAGCAGCTCTTACTTAAGACTCCAGTAGCTGCCATTTGAGAATTCTGCACCTCTTAATTCAGAACAAACACATTTCTAGACTTCAAGCTTAGAAAAACACAGAATAGAAAGGTACAAAAGATTACTTGGAATTTGCTTTTAAACTGCTAAGTCAGTCTATTTTAAATAATCCATATTCCTCACCCCCAATAAATAGCTCTTAATCGCTAATAAATGTAGTCCAGTTCTGTATTTAAAGCTAATCTCAGAATCAACTTAGGTACCAGTTCAATTATGAAGTGTCAACTAAGAATTCCAGTAAGCCCTTTCTAATTAGATATCAAACAATTTAACTGATGCATGCACATTTTCCATATCCCAACCCCAACAACATGCCACAGGAATCTAAAGAACCACAGCATGGGAGAATTATTTGAGATCCAGAGTATGAGTGGCAGGGGAACTGCATAGGCATATATGTTTCAAATTGTTCATGAAAAGAAGACTTCCTTTTGCAATCCTTTAAAAGAATGAACTTATTTCATCCAGAAGATAGAACATGAAATCTGTAGTTAAATAAATCACATGCAGCATGATGCTGATTACAGAACACCAGAAAAACTTCAATAACCCTCACACATACACTAAACATCAAAGTTTAAACCAGGTAACGTGGGTAGACAGTTCAAAACAGGCACATATAAACTTCATTTAAGAAATGACAGATACTTATAAGAATTCATTAAAGAGAAATAATAATGCAGTGAACTTCCTGCCATAAAATTATTTTAGGATAACAGCTTCAACAAACAAGACTTCGGAGTCGGTAATGAAATTCCTGATGTGTCTATATCCTGCAGCAGAAGTGTGCAAGTTGGTGAGAACAGTAAACATTCCCCCTGGGTCAAAGAACTAACATCTCTGGAGCTCAGGACATCGTTTTGATGAATGGGAAACAGCTGGAATAAATATATGAAGGGTAACAATTGTGCTCCCATGGTAGATCCAGCTGCTGTGAAATGAACTCAAGGGAAAAAAAAAGTGAAGTAAAAAAAAACAAAAAAAACCCCAAACCAACAAAATCAAAACAATAAAAAGAGACATACAGTATATAATTACATAGTTTCTACATATATCTTTTTAGAGTATAGAACAATGAAAACACTGATTGAAAATCATTGTAGTGATGGCATTTGTTAAAAGCAAAACTAGTTCACAAAGCACTGAATATCAAGGAGTGACTTTTTCTGTTTTTAAAGTAGCACATAACACCAAGAGTCATCCTCAGCCACAGAAACATTCACGCCCGCTAGTGAGAAAGTTGTTTTAAAAATAAATGTTAGAGACTCATAACAATCCCGTTAATACTTTATTAGTGTAATTTTTTATTTAATTTTTTTTAACCTTTCTATTGGACAGAACATAAATGCAAACTCAAAAAAAAAAAAAAAAAAGAAAAAAAAAAAAAGAAAAAAACCCATTCAGAGTCCTCTGCCATCCAGTAGAAGTGACCCTGGCAGTCTGTTTCACATTCAGTCTTTGTTACGGAAAGGAGAGAATGGGGAAGGGAGGGAAAAAGCATCAACAGAACAATTAGGCACACAGCTGACACTTACTGTACAATGATATGCACAAGTAATTCATAACGGCTATATTCATGAGATGAAATCTTGAGATTTTCCCCTTGTGATGTATGAGCTATGCTCCCAGGAGCAAGGACCATTAAGAACAAGGGAATTAACAGCAGAGTAACAAATAAGACTTTTAAAACAAGTCCTTAAATAAACTAATGCAACAACAGAATGAATTGTTCAGCTGAGAAGACATTTTTAACCTAGACTTTAAAACATTAAAAATCCATTTATTTTACAGTTATTCAAATACACATGCATTAAATGAAAATATTGCACAAAATTAAAATTTAGATTGTGGATTTCATATATTTTTATTTTGGTACACATTCTGGTAGCACTTAAAATTTACTGTTTAGTTCTAGCAAACACCAGCAGCACAAGCTTGAGGATGAACCAAATGAAAAACTCAATTGCTCATTTTCTCTTAAAAATAATTAAGGCTAAAACAAGTGCATTTGTTGACAATGGCACAATCTTCAGTGGCCAGTCACAGCACCCAAAGGCCAGAAGATACACCCAGACACTTAAGTGCTGTATGTTAACATTCAGTTTCGGAGACTTCATAGGATAACAGGCTGCATGGTTGACGGGGCATGTATTTTGAACTGACAAAAGGAAAACCATTTTAAAGATAGGTACAAACTTTTAAACCAAAAGTATTAATTTCTGATCAATCTTGCCAGCCAACAGGCACAACTGAATTAGGAAGCCACATTCTGTAACTAAATACAGAAGACAAAACTTAGTACATATATATATATATGCACACCTGCATATAAGTGTGTGTATAAGTATATATGTATATGTAATAAATTTCATTAAGTAAAATGACTAACAAACGTTGTATTATGTTCAGTTCACATTCCTAGAGATATTATTATTTTATTTTTTACAGAAATGTACCAGATAATTAAGAAAATCCCAATTTGCACACAATCACCATTCTCTTGAATTTTTTCATGGTACCTGCAGATAGACAAGAGGTTCCACAGATCTGACAAAAACAGCATTTAAACTTCCCATTTTCATACTGCATAACAAATTCAATGATTTAAAAAGACATAAATTAGGTTTGATAGTAATAACGATGTAACTACTATGTCACCAAGAATAATTGCTGAACGATCTTTCATCAGCTAGATGTCAGGTATGCTAGAGTGTACACTGACATCAGAGGAAGATACAGGCATGTAAACAACAGCAGCTGGCTATGCTGACTACTCCACACAGGAACTCAAGAATTTTGTTAAATTCAACAGCACTTAATCACACTTCTACAAAATCTGCAGAGAAGAAGAGGGAAGGGTTGTTACATATTTTCCAACTTGTCTTCCTAGTAATTATAAAAGAAAGGGATTTAACTTACAGTATTTAATCCTGCAATAAAGGAAAAAAAAAAACAAAACAAGTGCACTTGAGCCCATGCATACTGTATGAAAACATTAACAGTACAATATGATCATTAAGTATCATTAAGTAATATGATAAAAGGCTACATTGCGTGAATAGAGTCCATAAGAAAAAATGATGTATATAGATGCTTCAGTCAAAATAACTAGGTCCTTTGAGAGCCTTCTATCTTCTCTTAGAACGCTTTAATAAAAGGTCTGTGTTCCTCTCTCACATAGAAGGATTTGTTCCCATTCGAACACAAATTGCTATAAGGATCCTGATCAACAGTTGTATCACATCCCGTTAAGCGTTCTGAAGAAATATGGACTCCACAAAATTACCTTCTATTCACTCAGATAGTAATGCTCATAAACAGTAGGGGACTATGAAAAAGAAAAGACAAGCTGAGGTATGCTGTGGCCTAAAAGAATTATTTGTTATTTTATTCTTAATTGGACATAAATTATTTGATGGAACTAAACAGATGGATGTGGGGCCTCGATGTCAAATTTCTATTAAAATTTTACACTATGCAAAAAATAAAAAAATTATTTAAAAAAATATTGTAATTTTATCTCCTTTTTATTTTCATATATACACTAAGATGCGTTCAGGAATTCCCAAATGTTTGCATATGACTAATGAAATATTTTATCCGTAAGGAACGAACTAATTCTAACATTTTTTTCCCATGAACCTTTCACGCTCAAAGGTAAAGGAATCTTTCAATTAGGTAGGACAGTCCTTTGCACCCCAAAATGTTTCAGATTTTAGTGGGAAACTGTGTGAGAATTGTTTCTTAGTGCAATTTCCTCATCACCTAGTATGATGTCTGTGCTCTTTGAAACATGTACTCCCCCCTTCCTTCTGCAACTATGACCTTGTCGTATGTTCAAATGCGCCAGTTGAACATAAGTACAACACCCCTTCTTCACTGAAGTTACATGCAAAATATATACCAGGTGCTATAAGAGCAGAAGATGGCCCTTAGAGCTACAGAATAATCAGAATAAAGGTTTTATTACTACTGCATCTTTACTAAAACCCCCAACAGATCTAATGTTCGTTTATTTTTCAAAACATAAAAGGTGAAGTTTGTGTGGCATAAAAATCATATTTCCTCAACTTTACTTTAATAAATACACTTTTATGATGGGGGTATAACTATTTCTCCCCTCCTCTATAAATCTGCTGTTCCAGAGATTGCTTTTCATGTTAGCTCAGCCTTTACAGGAATGTTAAATAAGCCCTACAGAGCCTCAACAGACATAATATAGAAAAAATCCACCTGATTCTCACACATTGCACCATCTCCCAGTGCCAAAACATTCTTTTCCTCCACCGCATCACCATAGTTGTTATGCTTCACTCAGTCTGGCACTTTTCATTGCTGGCAAACATCGCCTCAGGAACGGAAGGAATCAGCATTCTTATACAGTGGGCCAGTTTTCTTCTCAATGTTGCATGAAGACGCACCAAATCATTTAAGACACACGAACCCTTCTGGTAGTGGTTGAATTACAAGTGATGATGAGAAGATCCACAGGTCTTACAGATGCATTAATAATCTACTATGTGACACTAAAAGACTGGTGCAGAAATAACAGCATGTGAGTTTGAAGCCCCAGAGAATCTGCCCAAGTAATTAGTCCTGGACAAATGTACACCAGCTTAATAGGTTTACAGTGTCACCTTTTCTGCAAGGAAGGCGCTTGAGTAGAATGTAGTCTCTGTTTATACTTCTGCATCTGCTTTGACCGTGAATGCAGTTTGTTGAAGAGCTCATGGAACTTATTTTGTGGAAATAAGGTTTCTAGAAATCTCTCCAGAAAGACATATACCATTCTCTTATTCAGTTGAGTATGCTGGAACATCTCAAAGACCCGAAGAATACCTTTTCGTGTTGTCTCAGCGCCTATGATGTGCTTCAATTCATCTACAAAAATGAAAAGTATATGGAAGGTTAAACTTAATTCCACATCTCAGTTAATAACACATAGAATATTAAGTCTGTCAAGTAATTTGTCCAGACTTTCTTTCAAAAACTACGTAGCTTGAAATTTGGATGTAACAGTGCCTCTATTATAGATAGTATGATTAAGCTAAACGTTATCTCATAGTAGAAATTCTCTCTGAAAATTACATCCATTCTACACTGTATACAGAATCACAGAGTGGTTCGGGTTGGAAGGGACTTTAAGGACCATCTATTTCCAACCATCTGCCATGGACAGGGTTCCCAGGACTGCATCTAAACTGGCCTTGAATTCCTCCAGGGACGGGGCATCTACAGTGTTTCTGGGCAGCCTGTGCCAGCGCCATGACACCCTCTGAGAAAATGATTCCCTCCCTACGCCTTGTCTAATTCTCCTTTCTCTGAATTTAAAACTGTTCCCCCTTGCCATATCACTATCAGTCCATATACAAAGTTGGTTTCTTGTTTAAAAGTTCTTTTTAAATACTTGAAGGCCACAATTAGGTCCTTCTAGAGCAGCTTCTTCTTCCAGGCTGAACAAGTCCAGCTTCTCACTCCTCTGGACCAACTCCAAAGCTCCACATCTTCCTTGTGTATAGGGGCCCCAGACCTGACTGCAGTACTCCAGGTGGGGCCTCATGCTGTACTGGAATATATGAATTTCATGCACTCAACTAAAATCCTCTAGAGAAACTAAATACAGGATTGGTTCTAAGAACCAAAGGTCATGACATGTCAAAATTTTCAGTACTTTAATAATTAAAACCACTTTTATTCGAATACAGTTCAAAAGTCAGCATTTTTTTCATTTTTTCAACAAATCAACATTAACTCTAGCACCGATTCACAGCAAGGATTATTTAGCTTCAGTCTCAAATCCCCTTACCCGGCATTATCTCCAGTAATTTGGTCTTCCCTGCTACTCTTGTTCTCATTCTAATAGCTTTGTCTCTCCGCGGAACAGTCTCTGCTAAAATGCCATTGGGCCAAAAAGCATCTCTGTAACAAAAGCAAATCTGTCAAAATACATTAAAATTTTAATCAAATGGAAGGTTATATTTAATCTCTCCAAATTTTCTCATAAGATAAATACATGAAAGCAACTTGTACAGAACTTAACACATGCTTTAATTATTAGAGAAGGGAAAAGAAAGGGAAAAACAGCATAATCAGAAGTAACATCTATGATGCACTAAATCTATTCACAGTTACTTCATGCTACTTAGAATGAAATCAGTTGAAAGAAAAATTTAAGAATATATTACACAGCAAAACCATCCAAATATCACATATTGCATCAGTCTTTATTGTCACTGATGGATTTTGATCTGCTAATTGTTTCAATAGATCTTTGATGAAGGTTAAACTATTAATAAGCTAGAGGTGAGATGAAGACACTTCAGTCTATTGTAATGCCCAGTGCAAAACACAAATCTCAGCGTGATATGCTGTTCTTCATCAGTGTATGACACATTCTTTTTCTGAGTAAGACACACATACTCTTAACTCATTTTCTTAACGAATAACAGCTTATCTCTGAAGTACGATCCTTTGGCTAATCAGTTATACTACTTTATATCTTTCCCTCCATTCAAATAAAAAGTCATGAGGGGGTGTTTTGTTCAACAAATACTGCTGAAACCATTGAGCATCTTAGGAAAAAGAATGATGAAAAACAAGGTCTGACAATTTCAAATACAGAATTCAGTTCAATTGTTCGACCTCGTATAGAAGATGTATTAGCACGGAGCTAGGATTTTTAGTAATAGCAACTGTTTGCTTTTTAAGATTGGATGCGCACATGCCTTCATCAAGGTAAACAAGACACTTCATCCAGTAACATGATGAATCCTAAATACCACAGCTCTTCAGGACCAGTTAAAAAAGAACAATTTAAGGAAGACGAAAAAACTCCCAAATATTTTTCTTTATGTGACAGATACTTTCTCTCACTTAAAACAACTAGAATGCTGGGCCTGGTCAAACTGGATTTCTGTACCATAAGAATTTCCTCACACAGAAAGAACAGGAAAGATGCACATATATTAGACATCAATTGACAAGTACTCTGCATTTAACATGTATCTTGAAACATATACCTGAAGCGTTTCACAGCATCTGCTACTTGTTCAGGAGATGTCATCCAGTCAACATGATCAACTATTTTCCTAAAATCAAAGCAAACAAGTCTCTTGTGTTGTTGTTTCAACAAAGGAAAGGAAAAACAAGTAAACCATTTTAAAGATCATTCTAGTGCAAATTGCAACTTCAGTTCTTCTCTTCTGAAAATGGCACACTATGAAAACAAAGACTGATTCTCAAGATTAAAATTTGAAGTTCACTATCACTCTCTGAGCACAGCTGAAGCTAAAGCTAAAGCCTTTTTTCTACTACAGTAAATATATGATGACCAAGCAGGTAGTACAAATGACATTACATCTCCTTCCAACATGATATCAATGTTGTGCTTGCACAGCTCTCCTCTTCATGAAGCACTGTTCAAATTCTGTTTATATAAGCAAAGAACCTACTTAAAACTTACTGTACTTATTTATGAAGTTACCTTGTAAACATGATGTCATTAAACCTTAAGAATCTGCTGTGTCCAAATTCATCTAGTTATACTACAAAATGAAAATAGTAACAGTGTTCACAGAGCTATTCAATAGGCCAACACGTGTTTGGAAGCACAAGTTTCAAGATAATTCTCATCTGGCCATTAGGAATAATTTCAAAAGGACCCGGTGTTATTCCTATTTTACAGCAGTACCATTACTGATACCACAGGAACCACCTATATCTGACCACTGGTGATGAAAACATAAGTATACTCATGAAGGTTAAAAAGTACAGTGAGGAAATTCCCAGAAGAATAATAGTGAGCTACTTCTCATCTGGCAGAAATAAAGTCTCTGATCCAAGCACTATGCCAAATTGACAATTAAGGAACTAATCATAATTACAGTTCACCTAATTTGATAGCATTCATGTATCATTTGTGATGAAACCAGAAATTGGGCAGAAAAAATACTATTAACAGCAAAAAATACAATGTAAAACATAGGTCAAAAAGCATATATAATATCAGTATTAAGTTACATTCATGAAAGCATGAACACTTCTGGCTCAGTGAAAGCAGTTCTCTGTCACATAAACAGTACCAGAATTTGTCTCTCAGCAAAATTCAACATCAAATTTTACAACAAATTCGCACTTGATTTCTTCATTCCCTTTAAAGGGGAAAGCATGTAGCAATTTAGCAATGTCAACATAAATTCATTCACACAATAGCTCTATATAAGAAACGCAGTACCTATTAATTGTGTCGCCATAAGTTGCTCTAATAAGCTGTTGCAGTAGATTCTTTATGTTTCTTCTTAACCATTGATTTCTTTCCTTTAAATCAAAGACTTCATCCATAAGGAGGAGCATTACTCGAAGTGGAATATTGTCATCCACCTGATCAAGTGTGTAAAGATAGGATCAGTAAGCATATTTCAGTTCATGGGCCAAATACTTCTGTATAAACACAATAGAGTCAGAACACTTCAATCTGTTATTTATTATAATAAGAAATCTTCCATAACATTATAATATTACCATCAACAGCATTGAAAGATTGAAAAATAAGGATAAAGTCTTACACCTTTTTTTTTGTTTTGTTTTTTGTTTTTTAACATAAGAAAAAAGGAAATTGTTACTGTACTCAAGTGGAGCAAACTTAATACAAATATGCATGAACTGGAGAGAACTTGTCCCCTTGCTTTTTCTTAGGTAGACAAATTCAGAACCACTGAGAAGTATTAAATTTGAGGAAGAGTTTACTACATTTTATTGAGTATTCATTTTTCATCTTTTTTTACCCTATAGAAATAAGAATAGCTACTCACGGCTTGCTTTTTGGCATATGCCAAAATTTAAGCCTATAAATTCTTAAGCTATTGCATAAAAGATAGTACTTGGAGTTACAGTTGTATTAGACAAGAGAACGCAGTTATTTACCATAAATGCAATAAATGCATTTTTTGACTGAGCTGTTGCCTAGATATTAAATTCATTATTAATACTTCATAAAATAGCAAGCTAAAATTATCTTAGAAGCAACCAAGAATTGTAGCTGCTATTCATTTTACAGAAGAACAATGAAATATTTGCAGAAGCTGCTCATACATTTGAACTATATAATTTAGTTTTGCGTGTGCAAAAATAGTAGCCTCAAGGGTGATAGAAGATACATGTTTGTAATTACAAATTTGCAGATACAGTCTGATAAAATTAAAAACAATGAAGGCAAAGGAAAACCCAGAAGGGCTCAAGTCTGTTATTTGAGTAAAAACATATCTACCAAGCCATCACTGCTATTATGCACAAGAAGACAAATAGGAATGCTTTGATGTGTTCTAAAACCTAAAATGTGAAAGGCAAAACAGGTGCAGACTTATGACCGTGGTAAACTGCATATAATCACTGATAATCTTATGGCATTTCTGTCCTACTTAAACATGAAAGTAGTTTCTTTCATTTGTTGTTGTTGTTTTATTTCCATGTATATGATCAATTAAAACAACATCAAAAAACCATGCATCAACCATCAACTTCAACTTCACTGCCAAGTTTCTTATTATTACTACTTCATTTATTTTTGGTATTCACATACTGATAGTTTATTATTCAGAACTATATGAACTTTTTCTTCTTAGTCTAAAAGAAAAAAATTAAATACCCCAAACACCAAAATACTACCACAAGAACTTGAATGCACTGCCAAGTCTTCTTAGTAATAAGAAAGAAGTTAATTTTAGAAGGAAACATCATTTTTTAAAAAAAGAAATTTAAGCGCCTTAAACACCTGCTTCTAAGTGCCTCGTTTATTTATCAGTGTCAGACTCACACTGTCATCAATTGTTGCTGCAACACGGCAATGGTCAGGATCTGAATAGGTTTTCTGGATCAAAGGAGGCACCTGCAATTCAAGAAAAGGTACTCTTTTTGAAGGACAATACTGTAGAACACCAGTAAATTAGATTCATTTTCATACCCAAGATGACTAGGAAAACAAAAATCAAACACCTGGCCAACAATCAGTTGCATACTACAGCAGATTTTCATATTCCAGCAAATCAGTCATACTATCTAGTATGATCACACACATTTTCTCAAGCGCTCTGTACTTTAGCTGAAAAAACATAAGCCCGTATGGGACTGATACTTCTCATGTTATTTCCCCTTTATCTCAACTTCTGCTTCATCACAGTCTTCCCAGTGAGTATAACTGCATATATTTTGCTAGTCACACACCAGGGAAGCTGCCAGCAAGGAGAAAATTCAGAGTCAGTAATTCTTACCAAAAAATTATATACAGAATAAGAACAAAAGAATATATATAAAAATCACACTCCTTACAATGACCAAAAAAATCCCACAACATAGATTTATTATTCCCTTTTATGTTTAATTCATCTGGGTTACTGTTTCTACAGCTACTATAAACAACTCTTTTGTTAGTATAAAATGGAATAATCTCTGACCAAAGGACTTTACAGTAAGACACAAAAGTAGAAATGCAAGGGAAAGGAAGGTAAGGCAGACACACTAGAAAGATTTCTAGTACGTAGGAATTCCAGATAGCATGCTTTGCCATGACTCCACACCTTTAAGGCGGTGTATTTTAGGAATACATTAGATGAGAAAAGGTAACAGTAGTACATGGCAGGACACAGAGAAAGAAAAATTAATTAAAACCAGAATTCAACAAGGAATAAGCAGAGAAGACATTATTTCCTTAGTAAGTTTCAATACATGCATTGTTTGGCTAACAAATGCAATGATTGCAGCAACCTAGCTTTATGATAATGGAAGGTAAACAGATTACACCTCCACATTGTTCTCAAGTGGCTGCAGTGAACTGAAGATAGATCCCTGCACAGATTCCAACTTCCAGTGTGTTACATAACATCAAAAAGAGCTTCACATCTGCAGTATAATGACTGCTGAACCTTATAAAGAAGGGTATAGGTATAAAAACAGACAGCTCTCCTATCCAAGGACCTAACTCTTCGTAATAATATATAATGTAAGTTCAAATGACTTGACAGTCTCCTATTAATTCACCAGTACATATTAACTACCGAATTTTTTCTTACCTTGAAAAATGATTGCTTTATGTCTTGTCCCAGTCTCTCTGACATTTTACCCATGTTGTCTGACATTTTAGTCATTCCCTCTGCCAGGCTGTCAGGGAGAGACTTGACTGCATTTGACACATTTCTCATAGAGTTACGCAGGGGGTTTACAAATGTGTCCATCTAAAGGGGAAGATGTTGAACCAGAATTGTATGATCTGTGAGGACACTAGTAAATTAATGCACTATGAGAAGTATCACGTTATTCTGGAGAGCAATTATATGAAGGACAACTGTAATTGCTTAAGCTTGTTACATACTGCAGCAAACAGTTTTAATTTCATTTTCATTTATTTCTCAATCTTTACATCCCTGCTGCAAGCCTTCACATCTCTCAATTGAACTTTTTCCTGACTCATTTCCATTTAATATTCTTTCGCTTTTCTTTCCTTGTATCTGTTTCCTTTTCTTGTCCATTCAATGCCATTTCTTTGCTCTGAGACTCCTGCTTCCAGAAACTTCATTCTGCTTTCAACTGACCATCCCTGAAACATGGCTTTCACATATACCTTACATTCAATCCAGAGGTACAAATACAAATGTGATGCTCAAAAGATTATGGAAAATTTCTAAGTTAGAGCAAATCTTACTCAGTCATTACATAAATAATGATAAACTTACAAGAAGTGTTTTACCGTGTTCCGGTGTTAAGTACTTGAGAAATAAACAAGCTTCAACTTAAAATTTTAGATGCTTTTTAAACAAAAAGTTCACTAGAAGCTTAGAAATAGTTATATTTGCAAAGCAGGCACTCACAGACTGGTCAAGAGAACAAAGAATCATTTATCTGAAGAGTTCTGGTGCCTTAATAAAATAAATGCACAGTTGAGAGCTCTGAATTTGATCATTGGCACTGCTTAGAACAACTAAAACACAGCAGCTGCTTATGAAGGGTAATGCATTCCATTTTTGGGCTGAAGAGTGGACAGTATGTAACAACAGCAAATAACAGAGTAAAGAATTGAAAAAAGATATAAGAAATGAGAACAAAAATAATATCGGAGTTGTCTCTGACAAAGTAATTTACAACAAAGCACAACTTTAAGAAAATTCTTCTTAGTGCAGTCTATGGTTCTACATTCTCTCAGATTCTTTGTGTTTTGAAAGCATAGCTTAATATATTAAATATTTTATATATGGAATATTATATCTCACCTTAAAGTGAATATCACATATTCATACATAGTATATATGAAATAGCTGCTTTATGTCAGATCAATATCTTCATTTAATGCAGTCGTCACACTAACAAATGCTCTACTAAAGTTTCACTGATGTTATAAACCACTCTTACCTTCCGTGCAAAATCCCCCTTCCCTTTGCTGTAGGCCTTGTTCTCCAGGAAGTCGTACACATAGTGGGCTAGAGCTGGAGAAGCTTTCATCATTTCAGGATTTAACAGGAGCTGAGTAAAATATTTTTTGAAAGGCACTTTTTAATTAATTTTGAAAAGGGCCAATGCAGTTTAGTAAAGTCAGCATATTTTGCAGTGTATTTTTTCATGCATCCTCTAAATTTAATTCCAGCATAACACTGTTCTAAAGATAGAAGCAATCTGCAGACAGGTAATTTCTATAATTCTGAACTAATACATTAACTGTAGCATCTCATAGAGAAATACATTAAATGCATCTTCATTATTGTTAAAACACACATCAAGACAGTCAACAAACTTCATTGCTAAGTGACAGGGAAGTTCCTGTGAAATAAAACACAGTTCTCATCTGAATGGGGAAGCTGTGCTGTTGTGGTACTCAGCAGAGTGGGTGCCATGCCAACCCTTATGCAACAGCACAAGAGAAAGTAACCACAAAAATGAGTGTAATGGAAGAAAGTTAAATGGTGCAGTGCTCAAAAAAAAAAAAGAACAAAAAACCAAAAAACCAATACAACTGGAATCTCACCAGCTCAAAGAAGCAAGGGCAGAAATGGCAGAGAATAAAACAAAGCAGCGCAGAAAAGGCAAAATAACTTGACAATATAATGTTTAAAATTATGGCATAGTATTTGGATGAATTGTGTTTGCAGTTTGAGTAACATAATCTCAGAAAACAAGCACCTGCACTTCCTATCTTAACATCGGGAAGTACTGATGACAGACCTATGCCACTTCTACTTACATTATTGAAAATTAAACGTGGCACTTAGCTTCAGCTGGGACACTCACAACATGTTGTTTTGTTCTTCTTATAAAACATCAACCAAAGCTGCACCGTGGAAAAAAAAACCTCAAACAAAAGATGTAACAGCTTACCTGCAAATATGCATTTAAATCTTTTTTCCTCTTCTCCAAGAATTCTCTGTCCATATTGTTAAATGTCTTTTTGCCAGGAAGTTTCAGTATATTTGCCAGATTTTCAAACTAGAAGAAAAAGATATTTTTTGCTCTGTGTTCCATGGAGGTTCAAACCACTATGTAACCTCAGAAATGATATTTCTTCTATCATTATCATTATATCGTATATATTCATGTATATATATTATATTATATCATGTATCATTATATTCCCTTCTCATTTACCATATCGTGCCTGATAAACAATTTCTATGTGAAGACCAAAAGTCAGATAATCTGGAGAAGCCAAAAGGTAGGTTGTAAAGATTGAGTGCATGCCAACTCTTAGGAGATAGTCAAGAGCAAAATTTAAATTCAGAACACATTGAGTGACACTGAGTTTTGGAATACAGATTTATATTAGTATACTCTGCAAATACAAATTATTCATGTCCTCATGTCCGCTCAAAAAGCTTAGGTTTGAGATTTATCATTATTATTTCGGCAGAAGTCAGTAGGGTTAGGACTATACATCAAGAGAACTTGCACATCTCTCTAAAACATCTCCCCTTTCTTCTCATACTTCCTTATGAACTTACTAAAGAAGAAATTAAATTTTTAATCACTAGAATATATGGCAGCACCCTGCATACACAGGTTATCTTGATGATGGGCACCAGTTGACTTCTTCTATTGTTCCAGTTTTACATAAGGAACAGCTGTTTCAGTGAAACAGTTTACAAAGATGAGGCTCTAACGTATCAGAATGTTGAAAATTTTGTTACAGTTCACTAGAATGAATTGTAGTGAACTTGAAGTGAACTTGAAGATTCAATATTATTCATAGACAGAATCCAAATGCTTTCTCTAAAGCTTAAATAATTTTTTAAGGGGTAAAGACAGTACATAGTATCTGGTATCTAAAAGATTGTATACTCTCCTCACTAGAGAAGATTATAAAATTATAGATTTAATGAGAGTTTTGTTCCATTTCAGTCCCTGCACGTTGACTTTTTGTGAAGACATAATTAACCTTTGAAGGACACAAAGGTTGTATAACATTTATGGACTAAAGAAATCATTGCATGACACTTCTTACCCATATTAAAATCTCACTCGCAATGTGTCAGGGAAAGAATTGAACAGAATGCAGTCTATTTTTTATTTAGATAACTGCATCAAACAGAAGCACGTAAGCAAAGAATAGCTTCTATTTTATAGATATTTACTTTGAATAACTCTACTAACTAAAGAAACTGGATATGGATCAACACAGCAATTTTCTTTAAAGTCCATACAGATACTATAACATACCAAGTCCTTACCCCTCCTACTGATTTTAAATAAAAGATTCAAACCTTTACCCACAAGATGTCAATAAGAACATCAGACATGAACACAAAAAAGATTTCAGTGTACCAGTGACATTCTCATGCCTGTAAATTCAGTAGGAATGTTGATTTTATTTTCAAAGCAGAACAATATTGTTGAGCATTTGAGAAATCAAACTCTTGACTACCGAGGTTATGCAGTAAAAACTGACTTTTTTACTCTCTTAAGACCACTATTCTTGCAACCACTGACTTCTTGAGGTCAGGAGATTGTACAATTTACTTGAGTGAATTACAGGTGTCTCATTTTTTTTTTCTCTCTTTTTTTTTTTTTTTTTAGGAGGTTTAAGAGGCTGAGCATACAAGTATAGCAATAAAAGTGTGGTCTAGAAGTACATATCTTCTCATTACATGAATTACACAGACATTGTGTACTAAATAGTTGCACCTCTAAGCAGCCCAATACAAATTGTTACATTAATGGTGAAACAGTATCCATTAATGTAAAATGCAGTGCAATTACTCCACATCTTAACCCACTTTGAGAAAGCCAATGTTGTAAATAAAAAATCTGTTTCAAAGAAATCTTCAATGAGATGAATTACCTGCTCGGTGATCCTCATGTGAAAGTCATGGAAGTCACTGTAGCGCCGATATGTCTTCCATGTTTCCTCACTGTTTGCATTTCTCCGATGGACCGTGATAGCATACAGTGCATACGTCTTGCCATGGTCATTACACACTCCTGCCACAGCATATGGGTCATAGTCAGCATATACTAATAGTTTAAAAAGAGAAATAAAAAAAAGGAACAAACAGAAAGAAGGAAGACGAGAGGACACAAACGTGAAGTGAAGAAATGTCTGAAATGACAGACTTGAGAAACTAAAATGGACATGCAAGCAGAAGAGTAAGTCATCCCTTTATCCAAAACACTAGAAGTGTTCGAACTTAAATTTAATTCATAGAGATTAAGTAGCCTTAAAGACAGGCAAGTTTCACTCACATGCAAAACATACAAAAAATAAAATAGGAAAGGCTCCAACTTAAATAGATCTTTTAAAAAATAACTTCAACCTAAGGAACTCAAGATAGAGGTGAAAGACAACTGAACCCAGAAGTTCCAGTTTCCAAAGTACCTTCTAGTTGTATTTTAGAGAGCTTACAAATACAACAGAAAGCATAACATCATAAGCATTCACTTCTTTCTTTAGCATTAGGAGTTACTGGCTACAAGATAAAAAACAGCCCCCACACTATTTCTCAGTCAACAAAAATTATATACACACAGACATACATAAATGCATGTTTTCTGTTTGTGTGTACGCATATACATAATTCTATGTATGTATACACACATTTTCTGGAGAAGCCAATTTATAACTGAGAAGAACACAGATGGCTATCTTGAAAGGAAATTTCTAAATTTTTTCCATCCCTATAAGAAAACTGTTTCAAAAACTCCCATCTAAACTACAGAATATCATAAAACCAGCACTGTATACACTGCACGCATTTATACTGTTAACGTGTTCTAAACTCCAAATACAGCAAACGCTCTTGGCTAGATTAAAATACTTTAAGTTCTATGAGCTTCTTAATGTGTTCATACTCCCTGAAATAAATTTTCCTGCCAAATCATCAGCTCTAACCTCTTGATATCACATAAGAGCAAGGCTGATGTCTAAGCTGCAAAGCGAGCTCAAGGACAGGGGCTAACAAGGTGAGAATTCCCACTAGTAAAACACACTGTGGGAATGGACCATCACCAGTCTTCTCTGGCGTCAACCCTTTAGTAGAATGATGAGTGTTGAATCCAAGAATAAAGAGACAGGAAGCCATTGCCCATGGGTGTGCACAAAATGTATCCTCTAAACACACGCAGACCACTCTGCCACGCAGTCACTGTACCAAAACCCATGGGCTTCTAGGAGGACCACTGCCAGCCAGGAGTAGTCGAAAAAGAAAGAAGGAGCTCCCACCATGCCTTACATCATATCTTATTATAACAAACACTTATTTTGCAACACAAAGGAAGGTGAATCCTTAATGATTATAGAAAAGATCTTGTAACCTCCTCTGAGCACAGTAAAGGGCAACAGACAGAACAGGAAAGAAGCCTGCACACAGATGCACCATGTGCATGCTGCCTGAAGCACCCAGAAGGCAGGGAGACTTCCATGTCTTGCTCAAATACAAGGTAAAGAGAAAGGAGACATCTAGTTTAATCCTTACAGTATGAACCTGTGCCTATTTCATGGTTCATATGTGTCACGGGTTAACCATGACAGTATGAATTACTATGGAATGATGGAGTCAAGCTGATAGTAATCAGGACTTGCTGGCATCAGACTATAAATTTAACATAATTCACAAGAGTTTTATTTTCCTTGGAGATGAGAACAATGAAACTCCTAAATGTAATTCAGAAAGCAAGTAACACCTGCAATTTTTGCACAAGCAAAATTGTGATTCTTAACTTCTAAAATTATTTTTCCCCTTTTCTGAGGGCCAACTACATGACTATTGGATTGTACCATGCTGGGTTGCCATAAATTTGATTAAAACGTCAGCTAGCTGAGTTCTTGCTCACATCTTTCATCTGTGCTATATATAAATACATAGTTAAAATGTTATCATAGTTTAAAAAGTAAACACTGTCAAAGACTCACTGACAAAATCATTTTCCAGTGGAATCTTGTCTAACTACAGTATTTGGAAATAATACCTGAGCTTTATTATTTGCTGTTCTATTATATATATTTTTTTAGCTTATTAATAAACAGAAGTTTGCTAAAATAATCAAGAATTCCATCACTGTAAAAACTGAATTCACTACCTTAAATTGAGCTAAGCCAATCAGGAAGCACAGAAAATGGGGGATCATACTGTAGCAAGGGAAGTGAATGCTTAATAATCCAACTTGTGTGACTAGAATAAAAGCTGGCTTTCAGAAATTGTTCTTTAAATAGCTGTCAAAATAAATACTCAATATTAGACTTAATGAACAACAGTTCATCAGCTTTTTCCTGTCATCCATAGAAAGGAAAAATAATAATGCTATAAGCAGCAAGAATTATATTTCATTTTAGGTACATATATAGTCTGAAGCTATAGCAACAATTCTGCATGGAGTTCCATTACAAGAACTTCACGGGGAGTATGAATTCAATGTTTTATGATACTAAAAAAAAGGAAAGGATTAGGAATTCATGGGTCTGTAATATAAAAAACAAACAAACAAAAAAAAAACCACTCAAAAGTTGGAAAAATAAGTAAACAGCTGTTGCAACAAATTAACTTACCAGTATCTGAGATATATGCATGGAGTTGAACTGTCTCATCAGAAGGGACATTTGAAAGGTCATCTAAGGACTGCAGGGAGATGCAGAGGGCAGAAAGAAGAAATGAGCAACAGAGAATAAAATCAGAGACATGTCTCATTTGTGAGATACTTTTTGATTAATCTTGTTCATTTTCAAACTTCTAGTTCTCTTGTACTGTTAGAATAGCTTAATGCACTGTAACAACAAAATCATGTTTTTGTTACCTGGTTATGAAAGTAATCCCCCCACACCCAAACACACACAGTTTCACATACTTCTGTGACCACTCAAATGTATTTACCACTTTCATATGATATCTCAATTTAATAGAAGTACAGCTACAAACAGTCCTTCATCGAGTATTTGAAAAACAAGAATAGCAGTACAGCTATGGAGATACAGTTGAGGTGTAACTGAGGTTTTACTCACTATTACTTACATCTTTATACCATTTGTTTCTTTCAGCTGACTGCCAGCTAGACAAATGTAATTTTACACTCTATGTAATAAACAGTGAGCAATTTTCTCAGTCACATTCTCCTTTGTAAAATTTAAATGTGCATCATCAGGCTAATGTTCTGTCTCCCTGGTCAGTAATCGATTGGGATCAAAAGAGGCTTAACAGATGTTTTAAAAATGCTTTTTTATTAGTCAAGATTAATAAGAAGGGCCGAAGAACAAGCTACTGAAACAGAAATTATAGGCTTTGGGATCCTAGCTAATTTAGGCAACTCCAATACTTCCCATGCCATGAAATTCTGACATTAAACTACTGTTGTTTTTGTTTTCTTTTTTAAAAAAGCACCATTACTTATTGTTTCTCTGCCTCCCTACATCACCAACCTGACTTCATCCTTTTTCCTTATATCTGCACAAAGTTCAGACTAATATATATTAATGACATCCAGAAGATCAACTCAAGTATTTCTGCTGCTATTCAAGATCTTGGATATGTACTAGCTTTGTAACTTCCTCTATTTTCTCAATGCAAAAGGAATACAGAAAGTTCAGATCATGGAACCATTTAGATGATATCAGCAACAGCCTAAATATTCCACAATTGTTTTATACTGCAAAACGCACCCTACCAGTTTAGTGTAGTAGATGAGGGTGTCAAATTAGAGGCAAGAATTAAGAAGATAACTATTCCTTAAAAGTTTCAAATCATCTTAAAAGAGAGGAATACAAGTTAATTAAAACGCAAAACTATCATGCCTCAACCTCATCTTTCTTAATGCAGTGTGTCCTTAGCTAAAAGTACAGAAATTCCATGACCTTTAAAGTAACCTTACCAAGGTCTATTTTACTTCATGCAACAAAGTAGCACAAGGGAGCAATATTATTTGTACAGAAATGTACTCCTGCCATGGAATTCAGCCAGGAAAAACTAATCTGCCAGTACTCAAACACCTGTAAAAGCAACAAAAGCCCCAAACAGCCCTGGAAGAACAGGGAATACAGAAAGCAAATTTTCTTCTGCCTAAGAGTTTTATTAAATATTTCTGTTTAATTAAACATTCTGTATAAAGAATGTTTTTCATTCTTCATAAAAAGAATAGATGTTGAATTCTGCTAATATACTTTTCAGAACAGGAACAAAAACCAAGATTCAGAACAATCGCATACAAATATCTGTTTTGCAACAATGCCTAATAAAGGCTTTAAGATTTTCTAGCTTAGCTACAAAAAACCACATAGCATTATAGTAGCACATAAACGTCTACCAGATGATCTATAACAAACCCTATCCGTGAAGTGTAATTCTGATATGTCAGGTTATGTTTGCAAGTATACTTGCAATATTTGAAAGTTCTCTTTAAATAATCATCAGTTACAATAATCTCCTAAAACACTTTATCAGCATTGTTTGCAAATTGAAATATATTAAAAACTCCTAAGTTTTACTTCTGTATCTAACAGGCTTTTGCGCAAGTCTCACCTGCTGAAACTTCTCTTCATATTTCAAAATGTAAACAAGAAGAAAACAATAGAAATCACAACATCAACAAAATCAACATGGAAAGTTGTTAATATTTACTGTAAAAGTGTTCTTCTAAAAAGTAAATTCTATTCCTCTGTATGCTGGACGTGGTTTAACGCCCTGGAGCTCTTATAGAGGTATAGAGTTCTCCCAGAAAGAATTTGATGAGGTGTGAGTCACATAAGCCAGGAAGACGCATGCTGATTGCAACCCTTTCTAAAACTAGATATCGCAGAATACTCTTGAAGAACTACCGAGTCCTCTTATCTTGTTCAGTTAGATATAATTTGAAGAAATCAAGTAAGAGGGAGGGGAGGAAATGCATCAAAATTGCTCTGATTTTTACTTTTTGCAACTTTGTGATTCGGCGTTTTTGGTGGGGTATTTTTCTGTTTTTGTTTTTCACCCCATTGCATTAAAATTAAATGCTTTGTTTTACAGCTTATTTGAGACTTTAGTTTCAAAGCATCTGTCTTCACCTATTATTACTCAACTCGGAGTTTACGTCTGTTTTAACATAAGGAACAGGTATAAAGATGCATGTTTTTCATAAATTAACTGCAGTCTACTAATACACTCTTTTTGTGAGAAACCACACCAAGCAACTCATTAGACTCAGGCAAAGTACAAAAAAGAGTTTTATCTTACAGATTAATTGAGCCTTAATGTGTTTTTCAGTATCATTCAAGAGCATAGCAGACTTTTTCAGAAATTAAACTGCAATGAGTTAACCCCTCTGACATGTACATAATTGAAACTAATTTACAAATTAATAATCTACTGCTGGGGAGAGAGGAAAAAAGAGCACTTACCAGATTTATGCTACTAGTAGGAGATCCATTAAAAGATTCTGGTATCAGTGAGGATTGGAAAAAGAAAAAGAAAGTTAGATTTCCTCCAATGTAGGGCTGCATACAAGAAATAAAACTCCTCATAAGTAGTTGTAGTTTTATTTCTATGAAAAATTATTGTTGTGGTATTGTGAAACATTTGTACACAACACATAAATATTTCCAGTTCCAAAAATGACATCTAAATGAAAATGTATGGAAGTTTCCATGGCGATAGAAATACTCCAAAGAATGTGTTTTTATTTTAAGCTCATATCACATGAAATTACTTCACTAAGGAGTCAATTTAATGTTGAATAATTTCCACTAGATTTGAGTTAAAATTAAGGAGAACTATTCAGTTGCAAACTTCCATGGGGTTCCACTGTGTGAGAAATAAGATTTAAATGTTATGAAATATTTAAACACTTAAACACATATGTACATATATATATATATAATTAGAATATATTTATCATATATGTATGTGTTCATTCTGTATTAGAATATAAATACCAGTATGTATTCATATTCATACTGGATATTAAAATGTTCTAATTCAGCAGATTTTTTAAATAAAAAAATTACTGTACTCTTATCTCATTCAACAGAAGTGTAAGCAAAGTGTAAGCCAACCCTTTGACCCAAAAGCATTCGTAAGAAATAGCACTAAGACATGAGAATGCTCAAAGAAATTGAATTTTAAAAAAAGGGCAAGATACTACATCTACCTTAACTCTCACATCATACATAAACAATTTAAATTAACATAAGTTCAGTATATAATTTCCTCAAAAATAATTCATTTTGATGTCCCAACCAATACGTCTACCAAGAAGAGCAGGTATCATACTACTTCAGAAGACACAGCAACATTTCAGAAAATTCTGTAGACTGAGGAGACAATAAAAAACAGCAAACACTCTTCCCCCTCCATGAGAATGTGGATAGAAAGGAAAGCAACAGTAACATTCTCAAAGTGAAATAAAGCTAGTATTTTTATCATTCTCACACAAGCACAACAAACAATAGCTATTCATTGTAGCTCGAGTTTCCAGGGGTGCACTACAGCTTACTAGCAAACAACCAAATGCTGGTAAATAGCAAATGCTAACAGGAAATTACAGGAAATACCACCAGGCATCCTTCAGCATGAAATCTGCTTAATCTCCAAAATACTTAAACAAATAAATGTCCTTGCTCTCTGATGGACTCACTTTCATCCTTATTCAATCTAAGATTAAAATTTCCTCTTATTCAATTTACATAACTTCTAGTGGTAGGACTACATCCAACATGCTGATGGCTTTGTTACATTTAATAATTCAAATATGTTAATTAAGGAAGGATCTAAACTGTATCTGACCTAAAAGAAATATCCTCAGGATTCCCTTGGATTTGTTAAAGAATTTACAAGGCCATAATAAAATAAAATGAGAAAAAATGTTAAGCAAAGAAATTAGATGTTATAAAATGAAAATACGTGAAAATTATTTAGATCAACTTTTGTGAATATAACTAGTAATACAAAGGATAAAGCCACTGAACAAATAACAGGCAAAAAAACAAGTAGATAAGATTATCTTGGGAACACAAAAAAAAGGGCTGTAGAAATGTTATTAGGTAGTCTGTATAGTAATGTAAGATCTGCAGATAGTGGAGGCAGTTCTTAAGTGGGAAGAACAAAGCTGATCTTTTTAAGGTTCTTCAGACATTATCAAAACACATCACTAGAGGGTAGTAAAGAACACAGCTCTCATTCCAGCTTCAATTGCTCTTAATCTAAGTAAGTTCACATAAAATTGTACTTAAGGAGGTAAATGCAACATTTTATTTATAAAGAGAGCTGAGTTAAAATTCTTCTTTGTAGTAATATTGTGAGTAGAGAGTAAAGAAAAAGAGGAAAGTTACTGTAAACTAAAAGTTTGCAGGGAGCTGATTAAAAAATAGGATGAAAAATGTACAAAATGAAAATTGCAGAAATGGAAGCTCTCCTGCTCTGCATAAGAACAAGAGGAAAAAAAAAAACAAAACGGAACTTTCAAGGTCAAGTCATAGCTTTAAAAAAAATAAAAAAAAAAAACTAAAAAAAAACAGGCTTCCCAAATTTTCCAATGATAATATTTTAAGTTCTCAATACTCTTTAAAACCCCATATCTATGTACTTTTGTTTTCTATTACTATGTAAATAACATGGTTCTGTTTTAAACCCTACATGAAGCTAATAAAGTTACTACAGAAATCCTCTCTGCATCTCCAAACAATTTACAGGAAAGCACAAACAGAAAACACTAAATTTGAAATTTTAATTGATTTTAAAGAAGAAAAAGATTATTTCCAGAAAATCTCCCAAACACGTAAAGAGCTCACCCCCTTCGCCGTCATCTGATCCTCGGAAACTGGGATCCTTCAGCATATCTAGCTCAGCTAACATGCGGACATACAACACGTTCTGTTTGAAGGAAGGGTAGAATCTTTCATCTCGCAGCATCAATTCATACACCTTATTGAAATAAAAATACCAACATTAGAAATATTCATGTTAATGACTTTTTTTGTTAGACAAGCTTTCATAAACTCTATTTGACAACACGTATCATCATATTCTACGAGTATCTTTGAGTTGCCTTTAAAACTCTACTGCAAGTCTGAGCATAACAGTATTAACAGAAACTCTCTCACTTACTAATGATGTATGTACTTATAGGAAGAGAAGTAGTAAACTAACTGTAAATGTTTCCTTCCTCTTCTATTAACCATTCTAGCAGCACTCTAAATATATTTAGTCTTCATCGATTTCGTGAGAGGTTATTTCTCCATCTTAAACTCTAAGCATAAACTTGAAAACACTTATGGGAAGAGGTGCAAGACAAAGGAAAGGGAGGAAGACTCCACATACTACTTTTTTGAAGATTTTCAGTTCAGCCACAACAGTACCATCTTACATCACAGAGAATCAATCATACCATCTCAAATTTTTATCCATGCAGCCTGAACAATGACATATCATTTTCCTGTTATACTGACTCAGTGCCAACACATCCAAATCACCATCTACTCACCCCCAGTTATAAAAATTTTATCATAAAGGTAACTAGCAATCTAGAAGATATGGGTTTTAAAAGGAAGAACACACAATGTATGACATTTTAATCCCCTACAAAATTGCCTTAGGAGAGTAAGACTGTTACTCATTGTTTCTTTAAGCAGTACTTATTAGCAATCAATGTGCATATACATATATTTTTACGCAATGTGAAAGAATCTGTACAAGTGCTATCACCTGGTAAGAATGCCCCCCCAAAAGTCGTGCCATTCTGAGGAAGTCAATTTCTTTCCTAATACATGAGAATTTTATGTTGTCTTCAACAAGAACATAAGGCCCTTGTAACTGACTTAGGGTATTGCAGATTTTATAACATGCTTTCATTGGTTTTAAATGCAGTCCTCATGTACAACAGTGATTCTAAATTCTGCAGCTCGTGTCATTAATTTTTAGTACAAATGAGAACACTTGGTGACTGAAAACATAGAAACCTCTCAGACTGGATACGTAATTTACTGACTGAAAAATAAATCATCCATTTTTTTGAAAAAAAAAGAAAAGAAAATAGGCTTGAGTGAATAAGTTTAGTATTCAGGTACTGAAAAGATAGTTTCATCTTTGGTATTTGCTGCTTTCTGTGAAGTCCTACAGGAATAGAGCTGGCCAATTAATTTCCTGAAAGAGGTAAAATTTAATACAGTAACACATTTATACTTTACTCACTTCTGAAAACAGAGAGCTAATGACAGATGAAAATTGCAACATTTACACATTACTTGCATAGGCACATTTTCTGAGTTTGGTGCACAAAGAAATAATAATCATATAATTTTTATCCATGCTTCATAGTTAATTTCACTGAGGTCACCACCTCTTTCTGGCCATTACTTTGAAAATAGTGAGCTACGTATGACTAAGCAGAAGGTAACAATGTATAGTAAGATTTTTATAGAAAAGGAAATTATAGAAAAGGAAAATGGTGAAACAGGTTTTAGATTTTTATACTTGATTTTCTTCCTCTTCTGTCTGCAGTGAAGTTCAGTATCCCATAGTCTTAAAAATGCTAATGAAATACAGCACGAACAAAGTGTACCTTTCTTTGAATGTCATCAAAGATTTCAGGCGTTGGATCCTCATGGTTCAGTGTTTCTGCCAGTTTTGCTACCAAATTGTCATCAATATTAACTCTTGGAGATGCCTGTCACAGAGATCTAAATCAACTTGTGCAGCATAAAAATAAAAAACTTCTATTTTCACAAATAAAATCCAAAACAATTATGCCAAGTATCTAAGGAAAATATATGGCTTTGTGATTAGTGTTTCTAGATCTAAGACTGCCTTGGAAGAAAAAAAGGAAAAATATATATATATATGATGAAATTTAGAATATTAAAACTCAGAAATTTCAGAATACTAGAAAACAAAACACAATTTAAGCACATCAATCACATCAATATGAAGTAATACACCATCCAGACACAAGCATGGTTTTATTTATGAATAAAAAGACTCAGGTTCAGAAATAAAGAACATCTCATTAAAAACATAAAAAAGGGAATGGATAAAATTCTAAAGTGGTAAAGAAAAAACTAACAGCCTGTCAGTTTTACTAATTTCTGCAGGCTACCAGGGAGCTGTAAGCACAGCTTCTTACACAGACAGTATTAGAGCTACCAAAAGAGACAGCCATCAGATTCTCAGTACTTCCTTGTGATGACGTATTTCAAACTGCTGCCAGCTAAACATTCTTTTATATAGGCCCAAGCTCACATAATTTCCCATTTTCAGCAACAGACACAGGAACCAGCACTAAACCAGACCCAACACAGCTGCTCAACTGATCTATTTAGCACAGCTGACAGGCTGAGTTGGTTGGATTTGGAATAGCTCTGGGATTACACAGCTCCTGATTTCAAACTGGTGAGTGTTCAATAAGCAGAGCAAAATCTGGATAGCCTAAAGAAACCCTGCTGATATGGCTGATATGCTTTTGAGGTGAAAAAACAAAGTGAAAGAAATAATGCAGAAAACACTGCAATGGATTTGAGGGATAATTTACTGAGGGAAGCTTTTGAGTAAGTTGAAAAGTGATTTTTATGCATACACAAATTCAGAAACAAAGATGCTTTGTTCAATTCAAGATTGACAGAAGATCAATTTTTGTTTGTTCATTTACTTGCTATTTCTTTTTCAGTCAACATTAATACATGACCTGCAAATTTTCAAATAGAATGCATAGAGTTGCAATCAGAAATTCAACTTAAACATCGGAGCATGTCTCACTACTGGACTTTTATAAGCCCCATCTTAACACAGAGAGAAATACCCTTTGATTCACCATTATGCCTTATTCATGCCCTGGCTTTTTGTCAGCATGCACTTTTTTGAACAACTCTTTTCAAGAGTGAAGCACACAAAGAGTAAGATTTCAAAAATCTCAGAAGAAACCCTTGAGAACTCACTAACTGCAGCTACTTCCATCCATCCAGAGTGATGCACTGGTTTCACAAAAAATAAGGCCAAACAGCCCACTAATTTTGTTTTTTCCTTGTTCTCTTTTTCATGTTTTTATAAAAATAAACAAAAAAATAAGTTTTGCTACCTACATAGACTAACTGTAGTTTATCTTTTATAAGGGTCACTTTAAAAGCAATGCTTTCTATTTTATCACGTCAGCCCAAAAAGTCAGAGGTGGATGTTGGTGGTATGACTGTAGAGGTTGGACTTTCCCACCAATATCCCATTACGTTTTCCTTCTGTATGACAAATGGCAGCAGAGGGGCAGTCTGACAGAATCGTGTCTGACACGGATGTGCATATGAAGCAAAGGTATGCTACTGAATTCCTCCAAGCAGAAACAAAGGCATCCATTGACATTCATTGACACTTTCTGAATGCTTATGGAGACCAAACTGCAGATGTGAGCACAGTGATGCAGTGGGTGGTACATCTCAGCAACTGTGTGGATACAGAAGCTGCAGAATGGTGGGTTACCTCTGCAAGTGCAAATTTTTACAGGCGTGGCATTCAGACTCTTATTCATGGCTGGTGAAAATACACAGCTAATAGTAGTGACTATAACAGAAAAATAACGTTTTGTAGTTGAGAATTTGCAGAATAGTGTTATTGCGCTCTCTGTATGGGCATAGAAATAAATAGGAGGCATTATTATTATTATCATTATTTATTCTATGCCCATCCTATATAGATAGGAGCATCCATATACATAGCCTAAGACAACTCCTCTTCACTCAGAGCAGACCAGGGAAGCTGAAAGGCTGGGGACCCATGTAACAGAGGAAGTAATTTCTTACTATACTTAACATTTTCTCTAGTTTTTCTATATACTACTATAGAGAAAAAGCACCTGAATGTCACATATTTAATGTTTTTGGTGAGATAGCCAAAGAAACTGAAGAAATTTTCTTACTTCTTGACATAAGGAAAGAAGACATGCAGGTAGTACCCTAAATGTTAGCCTGCAAACAACTTGTGCTGTATCAACTTCATATTAAGGTAGTCATAACTACCAGACAACCATCTGTCAAAACAGCAAGTTTCAAACAATTCAGAATTACATTATTCTTACCTTTTCTGATAAATATTGCTCATAAACTCCAACTGCAGCTGCTCTTAATAGACCCTTGGTCTGATTAGTCTGATGTTTTCCATCTCTTTGCCGGCTTTGAAGTACCTCCAGCTGTTGCTGTGCTGTAACCCTGTATCCTTCCACTGTCATCCAGAAAAACAGATGTGCTTGGCCACCAGTCTGCTGCATGTAATCTATAAAAAACAAACAGATGCAAAACATCAAGCAAACGAGCATGGTTATTCTACACATTCAAGTAAGAATTCTCTAAAATGCTAGCTAAAATTTGAACTCCAGAACATGTTAAATATCTGGAACAATCCAGAGTGAAAAAAAATAAAGAAGGCTATTTGTGTATTGGTGATAATCAGTAAACAAAACTGACAGTAAGGAACTAGGCCACTAATCTTAAAATGCACATGTAAAAATTGAATCAATCATTACTATGGAAGCAACAGGGCTGTACTGCACGATAAAAGTAGACAGGAAGTTCAAACTGGAATTCTAATAAATCACATGCATGTACTGCATTAAAAAAAAAATATTAATAACAAAAAAAATTGATACTCTTATTGATGATCATCAGGTGCATTAGTTATTTACAGAACAGCAACAAGCACCAGAGAATAATAAATATGAGTTACTCAAGATTTAATCTATCAAATTCTTGATTACATAGTAAACCTAAAACAGTACATAGATTCCTGTTGTATTTTAAGTTCCCAGAGAACCTTCAGAAGTTCCATAATACTCTAAAGAGCAATCTAACATCTATAGTCATTAGCTCCACTAGCTTCAGTGAGTAGCAAAAGACAACCAAGAATGATTAAAAAGTTCAGAGATATTTCAATTACAAAATTCTAAGCAATTCTTTTCTAAACAGAACAGATTTCTTTGGTGACAAAGAAAGAAAGATCGCATCTTAATGAGAGATCAGAATTAAAGCAAGATTAATACAGGTACTTAGAAGCACTGAGCATGGTGTTCTGAACAGTTAAGTATGCATACATTTGCAAAGAAAGGTTCTGGTCACCTCTGGCAAGGACATATTTACCTCTCAGTAAATACTTACATTTAGGTACAACTATACAATGCTGTGAGTCAGTATACTGCTTCTAAATAGAAATATAAGATAAGCTGATACTTACCCATGAAAAACTGTAGTGCAACATTGTCTACCAGGATATGGTCCAGAGGGACTGTGCAAAGTTTTCCAAAGTTTGCTGCCAGTTTCACAGTATCTATTTCCTATAAGATACAGTTCAGTATTCATGTTTCTTAAATTTTTTAAGAATTTCCCCTTACCATAAAGTAGGCATCATAATAAAAACCAAAAACATATTATACACAATAAAGCAGCTTCTCTATGCATGATTATTTTTACAGTCACTAATAAGGCCAAGATAATAAGGTCATTTTCTGATAAATATTTGGCTTCAGCTATTTACTGCTATATGAGGGGCTGGCTTTTTGCTTTGCCATTCATGTGATGCTATACAAGTCAAGTAAACACTAAATCTCTCTTAACTGCTTAAAATAGCATGAAAATAAAGTAATGAGAATAACTAATTTCAGAATTTTATGGGGTGCAGATCACTACAACTAAAACTTATGTCTGTTCAACTGCATTCTCTTAAAATGACATTAATTGGTAATATTGCTGTGTTTCAGGATCCAGCCACAGAATATTTTAAACAGTTTAACAGTCAGTACGCACAACACTGTTATTACAGAGACACACCGAAGTCCAATTAAGAGAGTCATGAAACAAAGCAAACATACTATCACTGTATAAATATAAATCAAAACAAACAAGTCAACAGAACAACATTAGGTTCTCAAATTTAACATCCAGTCTGCCTCAAGCTTTTTATGAACTAAGGCAGCAAACATGTCTGACAAAATACAATAGAGTCCATAAGGCACCATAAAATAATCAAGTGGTAACTTTATTGATAAGATAAGGAGAATTTTGCTGAAGACTAAACTTAAAGTGCCAGAGGTATGTACTGTAGCACCAAAAATAAACAAAAACCTGACCTGAATCTAGGTGCATAAATACAAGGATGCTTCACGCATTACCTACACATCATTTCAGTTTAACTCCTATACTGAACCCATAGTTTGAGGTGTACTGACCTATCTAAACTACTAATGACCGATTCTAAAACTCTCTAAACATGCAAATTAAAGACTAAGTTGAATTTTATGTATCTCTGTAGTTGTACATTTCAAAATTGTTTCAAAAAGCAAGAATTAAGTTAGACTGAACTATTAAGTCTTTCACAACTTCACTCTCTCAGAATGAAAAATCATTCTAAAATACTTACTTTTCCTGACTGCAACCTCTGAATTCTTGAATCACATACTTTAATAACATATAATAAACTGTTTATTTGATTTTTTATAGTGTTGATATCTGAAAGTAAGAAAAAAAAAAAAAGAGGATTAACTAGTGCAGATGAATAAATAAACTCTTGTCCTGAAATACGAGACATACTTTAAGTACAAGTCAAACAAAGAAGTGAAATATCACATAGGAAACACGTCAGATTTGCAGAGGCTTACAGCTTAAATACTTCACTGATAGAAATCAATGAAAAGAATTTCTCCCTGTTTTCATACTGTTAGCTGACTACTTATTAATATCTAAAGTATTACTGAAATTCACAACTGCCTGCCAATTCTGTGGAAGTACACATATCTAATCAGTTTTCTAAACTAAAAAGAGAAGAAAAACAAACAAACAAAAAACACCCCCCACAAAAAAGAAAACAACAACAAAAACAAGCAAACAAACAAAAAGCACAGGTTCTAGGTAAGACACACACAAAGAAAATACAAGTGGTAAAAGTGAATTGTATTGAAACACACAAGAAGATCCAAGCTTTAACACTTTCGTTGTTGTTGTTAACAAGAAAATATTTTTATACTAAGTTATATCAGTTTCTGATTTTTTGGAATGTTTTTCAGAGATTGTGCTGGTAAATACATTTCATATTTTGTAAAATAACGCAGTACTAACCATCTCCTGCTGTATCTAGAGATCGAAGATATTGCAGTTCTTCGCTTGCTTTATCTTTGACTGCTTCCAACTCTCCTATATTATCACTTAATTTAATAATATTCATAAAGGCCTCGTAGTTACAGTTGGAATCACGAATCTGAAACAAAATTTTACAGCATGAATAATGTAAAACCGATAAAAGCAAGACCATTATGAATCATTATGAATTACTTTGATGCAAAGTGGCACTCTGAAAACATCTTTATACTTCCAGGTCTTCTTTTAATGCTAAAATTTTATACTGTGAGAGAAACACAAAATTTTCAGAAATCCAAATGATAAATGAAACTGGACATCTGTAAGTCATCTATACACCACAGAATCATAGAATGGCCTGGGTTGAAAAGGACCACAAAGATCATTTAGTTTCAACCCCCTTCTATGTGCAGACTAGGCTGCCCAAAGCCACATCCAGTTGGCCTTGAATGCCTTCAGGGATGGGGCATCCACAAACTACTTGGGCAACCTGTTCCAGTGCGTCACCACACTCTGAGTGAAAAACATCCTCCTAATATCTAACCTAAACCTTCATTTTCATAGCTTAAAACCATCCCCCTTGTCCCATCACTATCCACACTTGTAAACAGCCGTTCCCCCCTCCTGTTTATATGCTCCCTTCAAGTATTGGAAAGCCACAGTAAGGTCTCCCTGGAACCTTCTCTTCTCCAAGATGAACAAGCCCAGCTTCCTCTGCCTGTCTTCAAAGGGGAGGTGCTCCAGCCCTCTGATCATCTTGGTGGACCACCTCTGGACCTGCTCCAAGAGCTCCATGTCCTTCCTGTACTTGAGGCCCCAGGCCTGGACACGGTACTCCAGTTGGGGCCTCACACAAGAGCTGAGTAGAGGGGGACAATCACCTCCCTCTCCCTGCTGGCCACCCCTTTTTTAATGCAGCCCAGATCACAGTTGGCCTTCCAGGCTGTGAGCATGCACTGCCGGCTCATGTCCAGATTCTATTTGTACTTTCCATTTCTGTGGGTCAATGGTAACATTCCACCTGACTGCCTTGTCTGTCAAATATATCCAACCTGTCTCTAAGCTAGAACCAGCACTGCCAGATGGTTCCCTCCTGCACTACATACAATGATCTCAAATCTCATCAGTTTTAGCATATAATCTCCTAGACATCTGACTGTTTTTTCTCCAATACAAAACCCAGAGCTTTCCACAATATTATTAAAAAACAGTTTGAAGTTGTCTTTGTTGAACATCTAAGTCCTGCTCAAATCAGCATTCAGTTCATAATCTTCCCACTAAATAACATAAAAACTTGAATGCACTCTGACTCACTTCTTTTCCATGCAGAAACAGTAAAAACAAAATAATAAAAATAAAAGTCAACAATCTCACAGAGATTAGACACCACTATTCTGAACAAATACAGACTTAGAAGAAAGGCAGCTTTCTCTGCAAATAGAAGAACAAAATACTTAGTTTAGAACAACTATTAGTCTCACCCACAAAGCAGAGCAGTTCTATAGTACACCATACATTTAATACAAGCTCTCTCCTAAGCAAAACATGAACACTGACAAAGTTAAAGGTATAGAAGCTTGCACAACATAAACCTGCTCAGGCTTGTTCTCAATGCACTTTCCACACTGATCTCACTTTGCCCCATACCCTTACAACCAGTTGCACTAAGCCTTGAAAAGAGAAGGAATTTTTTCCAGGGATCTTATCTTCTTGTAATGCCCAGATTACACAGCAGAAAAGAAAGTAACCAGGTCAGAGAGACAGCACCAAATGACTGATGAAAGCCAGACCTACAAAGAACCAAGCAAGCACTACTGGTTTAGATTTAGATCTTACCTAAAACGTAGGTGGAAACTCTTGGGAGACCACTGAAAAGATTTAAACTTTGTCAAGGACCTCTACATATTCCCAAACTAATGGTGTCTTAAGGCACAGAATTAAGATAAGAAATAAAGCATTCTATAATGTAACCATGACCTAGTAGAATATGAACTAGGAAATGCCTGAAGTAATATTACCTGTGAAAATCTAATTCTTGATACTCCTATACTATTGAGCTGTTTCAGTATACACTATTACCCCATGGCTTGCTGTTCTAATATTGTCGTAAGATGACCACAGTCTCCTACAAGGGCTTGAAGGAATTTATCCAAGTAGTGGAAGCCTGCTACATTGTTGAGATCATTGGAAACTGTGTTATGAATGCAGCACCATCCCAGGAATGTTGGCAGCTTTACCGCATGTGCACGCAGGTGTAGACAGTTGAATCCTAATGCTGCCTTAATATCCAGGGCAAGGTTGGAGAGAAAACCACATCACTCATGCCTATCATAAACACTCACTATCACACGGAAATGTAGCAGTTGGACTGCACTGCCAAGGCACACTGACATGAGCTGCACAGAAAGGAGAATATGAAGTGTGGATACTTTTGACCAAAGTTGATTTTAAAACCTACATATTAAAAGTTGCTATCAGATGACCTTTCAGGTTCCTTCTAGCCCAAGCCATTCTGTGGTACTACCAGAAATTTTTTCCATACAACAATACAATAAATAGTTGAATTCTAAACACTTTTATTTAAAGTAAATAAATAAAAAAATAATGACAAAGATACAAGCTTTGATTAACTTCTAGTTTTAAAACAAAACAAAGCGTCGGTATAGAAGAATTAGTAACAGTCTATGAAATGCCTAGAAATGCAGCATTAAACTTCTCATTCACAACAGAATCAATTCTTTTTTTGTTTCAATCTGATTTGATTTTATGTCAAAGATTCCCGTAAAGAAAAATCAAAATTTGCTCTATCTTCTTTTAACCTTAATTTCTGCAAGAGTTTTCATTTTGTAAGACATGCATTACATTTTTGAAAGCGTTTACTGTTATATACCAGCCTTATTTTCCCCTAGAATCTTTACTTCTTTATCTCAAAGAAATTATGAAGTTAACAATTGGGACATCATCATAGCAGAAAGCTTTATAAAAGCCTCAGAATTCTATCTTTGGATGCAGCCGGGGGCAGCGCTCAGTAAATAAAGAGGCCAAGTTACTAAAAACAGAAGATGCGTAGGAGGAAAAGGGAAACAAAAATTGAAATACTTAGTATGCAGAAGCAGCACTAATTTTTCATTCTAAAACAAGGTTCCTTTAGAAGAGCATCCTGCAAACTTTTACATAAAATGGAGGTTGAAGGAAACAATATATCATGTACACCTGAAGCAATTTCATAGGTAAAAAAAAATTCAAGGGTGTTCTCAGCATAGTTCTGGAATGTGCACTCCATGATTAAAAATGCACAATTGAAACTAGAGAAAACTGGGAGAAGGAAAAGATAAAAATAAATGTGAGTCATGACCCACAAGGAAAAAACCAATAAACTTAAGTCTTAGCTTGGATTATCAGACAATAACATTAATTAAAATGAAAATGTTCTATGCATGAATTTTGTACATATTATTACTTTATGGAGGGTTTTTTTTTTTTTTTGCAGGTTACCCTTTCACTAGAGAGTAATCAAAGTAAAAGTTTTGTTTCTTCCCATTTGGTTAAATTATTAAGGATCACCACAAATATCCTTAAAACAAATCCTGAGACTGCTTAGCAGAAGCAAATGCACACACACACACAAAACCACCTTACCACTTGTCAATCTTTAGGTCTCTTAAACTTCAGAGTACACAGTGAAAAAGAGTTATGGAAAAAATAACTTTCAAGGTTACCACCATACCTCCTGAACAGCCAGCTAACTTTCGCCAAAGAACCACAACACAGGGTACAGCTAATAAAGACAGCATATACACGCATGCATAAACATAGACACGCATGTCAGCCAGTTATTTCTGACAGTGTTACCACTGGTTAACTTTTCTACTCAATGCCTTTTTGCCATGAAAACAAGGGAACACAAGCAAAGGCTTATAGAAAAACAGAATAATTATAAGTCTTACCATCCATATGACATACTGATTAATATAATCAGGATCACTGAGCTGGTTTATTAATGGAAGAAGAATTCCTCGGGAGAGGATTTCCTATAAAATAAGATACATCATTTTCAAGTAGTTATTCATAAAATTAATGTGATAATTCCAGTAACACTGCATACACGTTAAAGAAAAGATGTAAGAACAGGTATCGTTCCACAGACACCAGCATATTATCTTTCCAATTAACATCAGAAAACAGTGATATATCACAGCAAACAATATTCCTTTTATCACACTTTCCTAATACCGCTAGAGGTTAAAAAAAAAACAAAAACGCCCTTGAAGATTTCATATAAACCAACCTATTCTATTAAATACTTTTAAAGATTGCATTTCATTTAAAATAATTCAGTTCCAAGTTAGATATAAAACAAAATAAAATTAAAAACAAAAACAAAACAGTTCTAAATATTTATGAGGCATTAAACTAAGGAACTAGGATGACTTTCAGAATCTGCATTTACCCTGACAAAGTATCGCATGATCTTGTTCTGGAAGTCTCCAGGAGGTAGCAATATATACAGTAAGACCTCACACAGATCCCTTAGGAATCCTATGGAGAGAGAACAAAATGAAAAGAACCGTCAGCACAATTTTGTATTACTTTGTTTCTCATTTTACCTGATCTCATAAAAAACAATGGATAAATCCTTAAAATAAAATTAAAACAGAGTAATATGTATTCTTACAGTTTTGAGCACCATAGTAACGGCTTTCAGAATGAATATAAGCAGCACTGATATATAATCCAACTGAGTTAACTACAGTTCCAAAGCCAAGTCATAAGAAAGCCAAATTCCAAGAATCAAACAAGTAGCTCCAATTTATTTTCTTTAATATATACAATGTTTTTCCTCCTACATACTTTACCCAAACTGTGATTTCTTTTATTAAATGAAGGTTATTCAGTAGTGGTAAGGATAATAGATCTAATAAAAAACAATTATCATCTGCAAAGCCGCTCCCTCTGTGCCAGAAAACATTTCTAATTATTTTTTTTTCCCAGTGAAAAGAGGAATGGAGACATACATACACCTTCATAATATTAATAAGTACAAAATTAGAGGAAATATACACGTGTTGTAGATAATCATGCTTTGAAAGTCACACACTAAGGTTTCGGTATTTATCAACATTTTACAATCAGTTGGCAGCAATTTAATTTAGTCTGCTAAACTAAAATAGCTTCAGAAGAATATTGAGAGACCTTCTTCATCTTTGGGAGAAGTGCAGACTAGGTCACGACAGACTTCTTTTTCCATTTCAACTTCAACCTCAAAGAATGTATCTACAAGTTCCTCAGCTTGGTCTATACAAAAGAAAATAAAATCAAATATACTTTTCTGTAAAGATCAAAAACTTGAGAGTAAACTTGAATTATAAAGTTAACTATATTTCACACATGTAAAACACTTGCCAATTCAAGACTCAAAACAAAAAATGTTTCAGTCATTACATTACCTTTCATCTGATCACCTTTCTCTGCTATTCTTTGCTGAGCTTTTCTGAAAACTCGAAGATGAGTGCCGAAGTCATCAACAAGTCGTGTAGTGAAGTAAGGCTGCCAGTCTGTTTCCTTTGACCTATCAAAGTGACCCATGAAAATTAATTACTTTATCCTGAATACAAAGAGCAATTATAAATTTCTATTTCTCATTCCTGCCAAGAGTCAGTGATAGCAAGCATGGAGAGTGAAGAAATAAAAATGCCTCCTCGTCTCCTGTTCACCGAAACCAAAGTAAACATTGTAAAATATTGTTCTTATATCTTCATATTAATGTTTATGCTTGAATTACTTTCAAGTGAACAGCAATACCTAGAGTAGTGTTCTGATTCACAATACCTTTAAATATCTGCCAAAAAACTCTAATGCAAACCGTCTACAAGCACCTACAACTTAAAACTAAAATATTGCCCAAGTCTTTTTTTTTTCTTTTTCCTTTCCTCCTTTCTCATATTTCTCACATCCACAAATCTCACATCCCTGAATCTCTTGGTAGGAGATAAGGGAGCCAACTCCCCTGCAAAGTTGGCAGAGCAAGTCCAAGATCATCTCATAAGACTGAACATGTACACATCTATAGGTAGCCAGATGACATACAACCCAGTGTCCTAAGGGAGCTGGCTGATGCGGTTGCCAAGCCACTCTGCATCATACTTGAAAAGTTGTGGCTGCGGGAAGAAGTCCCTGGAAAACAGAAAATATCACTTCCATTTATAAGAATGGAAGGAAGGAAGGAAGACCCAGGAAACTAGAGCGGGTGAGCCTTAAATCTGAGCCTGAGAAGATCGTGGAACAGATCCTCCTGAAAGACATGCTAAGGCACATGAAGTCCTTGATCCATGACAGCCAGCACAAGGTAAGGTTATGTCTGACCAATCTAGTGGCCTTCTATGATGGAGCGATATCATTGGTGGACAAAGGGGATGCAACTAATGTCACCTACCTGGGCTTCTGAAAGGCTTCTGACGTGGTCCCTCACTACATCCTTATCTCTAAATTGGAGAGATATAGACTTAAAGGGTGGACTGTTTGGTGGATAAGGAATGGGTGAGAAGGTCAGAGCCAGAAGGTTGAGGTCAATAGCTCCATGACCAGGCAAAGGCCAGTGACAAGCAGCAGGAAGACCTCACACAGCCTTCCAAAAACTATAAGGAGATTATAAACAGGTGAGAAATCAACTGGTAGGTAATGACAGGACAAGGGGGGATGGTTTTAAACTAAAGGAGGAAAGATTTATATTACAGATGTCAGAGGAGACTTTCCACTGAGAGGGTGGTGGTAAGGTGCTGGAACTGGTTGCCCAGAGAGGTTGTGGATGCCCTGTCCCTGAAGGTGTTCAAGGCCAGGTTGGATGGGGCACTGGGCAGCCTGGTCGAGTATTGATCTAGTACTTGTCAACTTCAGTTGGCAACCCTGCCTGCAGCAGGGAAACCGAAGTGTTAGAAGACAGTCACCCATCAGCTTTGAATAAAACCACTTAAATACTGGTCTAAGAAAGATGCATCTGTACTGCGATGTCCATGCCTTCCTGATACAGCTAAAAAGGAACTTACATATTATAGGTTTAACAAGATGGGTGTCAGCAATGATTTTTAATCTGCACTAAATATTCCATTGTCTAAATTCTTATATAACTACTTTATTACAGCAGTATCCTTCTACTACACTTTCTTCTTTGTGTTTATTTTCTCTTTCCTCCTCAAAAAGAGAAAAAGAGATAAGGGACGCTGTTAGAGAAGAAAGCTCAATACAAAATCTAGACGTGGGATTCAGCAATGGAACTTTCTCAAAGGGCAGTTAATTAAAACCAGAGGTAATACAGATCCACCATCCATACAACCAAGTCATACAAAAACACTAGGTGGCAGCCTCGCAGCACTGTTCTGAAAGAGCAACTCCAAAAGAGATGGAAAAAAAAAGTCTACTGTACTCATTCTCTCCAGAAAATCATAATGTATATGAAATTAGAGATTATGGAACTAATCTAAGGCTGCTATGGCTATAACTGACTGCAGCCATTATAAATACACTAGATCATTTTCTCCTGATAATAATCAATTGCTGCAGCCCTAGGAAAATGATAGGATTTGTACAGGAAGAAGAAAATTGCACAGGAGTAGTGGCTACTTTTGAAGAAATGCAATACTATAGGAGGAAAAATTAAGGTAGTTACAGTTTGACCTGCTTTGACACTGAACCAGTGCTCAATACCGTTCAATAAAGTAACTTCATCCAATAGACAAAATCTTTGAGTTTGAGCAGTGAAATCCACTTCATATGTAAGAAAAGGATGTTTCCCATAAGATATTGTTCACTATTTCCATACTTATTTCCTAGATTTTCCATTATTTCATGATCAACATGATTTTATTATTATGAACCTTTCCTAGTATTAAACCTAGCTCTCCATCTTTGAACTTTCTTGCCAGACAGCACTCTGACCTATGTTTTCAAGGGAGAGAGGACAACAAAGCCTTTGAACTTGCTGAGAAGTTTATTACACTTAGGTGACCCACAAACTCTTCTTAAGGAGAAAACAGATCATTAATGAAGTGAGACAAATGCTTGAAATCATTACTTAATAAAGAAGCACTGAAGTTTACATGGCTATAAATATATGTGGCTTCTTTCAGACTGAAGATAAACAATTTCCTACTCATTCACTCCCTGATTTTCTGCTACTTAATTAAGCAACAACAGAAAAACAAGGGACAATTAACAAACCATCAGTTTGTTATGAACTAAGTAATAAGGAAGTACCTTTAAGACAAAATTACATCTGTATAAAGAAATGATACATTGCATTACTACCCTTTTGAAAATACTCATTGTTTATACATACTGAACAGGAAGACCCTGTTTTAAAAGATATCTGGGCTGATACAAGTATTTTAAATTAAGGTTTTCAGATAGACTCATTTTGGGAACAACCCTGCTTTTTATGTGAACCTGACTTGCATTCAAAAAGATGAGGATTCACACTGCTCAGTGTCTAAGTTGCAGAAAAATAGCTATTCAATAATTTTAGGCATTAATCAAAATGTGGAAAAGACCGTGACATTAAGCATCACTTCCTCTCATTGCCTAAGGGATCGGCAAGGCTGTACTTCTTTTAGATTATGATCTTAAAGCATGTGAATGTTCTTTCTGTATAATACAGTGAACTCTGCCAACAGATAAACTAAAAATAATTTATCTATTACCATATTATCAACAGAGATATTTGTCCAATTGCTTGATAAAATAATCTTACCTGGTAGAAAACTGAACAAGTGCATACTGAAGAGCTTGTCTGATTTCCAGGAGAAACGACTCATCATCACTTAGTGTGTAATACCAGTACTGCACATAGTCTCTCAGGGAAAACTGGATCACCTGAAATCCAAAAGGGAAAAAGAAAGATGAAATAATAAACAAAACAGGACAAAAAATACATGCCTGGTAATGCAATATCAATCTGTTCAAAAGGTTCATAAATTAACTTAGCTACCAATATAATACTGTGAGTGAAAAAGTAAATACTGAAAGCTCTCTTGTTGATTCACATACATTCCCACTGCTATGGTAAAAAAAATAAAAATAAAATCGCAATATACAGAAAACAGACAAAAAATATTGTTCAACATTCTGGCTCATCCTAGATGTTTTGTGGTTTTTTTCATTCATAAGTTTCAACTTCTATTTGCCTCACAACTACTTCAATATTACAGACTCAATACTTGGAAAGATTAAATTAAATAATACTGGTTAGAACTTACCTGTTGCAAAGGCTCATCAATTATATTTGCACCTGTCAGTCTTCTGTCAATCTTAATAGGTCTGGCTTCACGTTTCATTTCTTCTATGCACTTGAAAGAGATCAGGAAACTTAACTTCATACTTTTTAGTAAAGCTGTTTTTTAACAATAGCTATTCATGATATTTGTACATTTTTTCCAGTAGCAACTTTATGTAACTTTTTTTCTTACATTTATATCTAATGTTCTATATATTTAACATCCATACTTTTCACTATATACAACAGTGAGAAACCGATTTACATTATTTCTTGTTTACTGTAAAGAATTAAGTTCACTAAAATAACAGATCAGAAGGAAACAAAACTCAAACAGCAGTAAAAGGGTAAAGGAGAAAAGCAGCACAAGACAGTGTGCGGGTAAGGCTCCGTTTCTATGCTTGTCTATAGCCTCATGCAGGTGATAGTTTAGGTTCCCCTACACACTTCCTTTATCTTTTTCTGATTATTATGTATGCGCTGATAGAGAAATTACTCTTTTGTACCATCACTGCTTGACAGACAACCCTTTAAAACGTAACTGATGAGGTTGGTCAGTTGAGAAAAATGGCATATGTGCATCAGTAGTTCACTCTCACACCAGAAGTACAAAAACAGCAAGGATTACACTCAAAAAAACGTATTCATTTATAAAACAACTAGAATATAGATACATATGGAGACCAAAGAAGGAACATTAAAAAGTTTCATACACCTAGAGTAAGTTTAAAAGACAAAATACTTTTTCTAAGCCTGCTCTCCAAATAAAAAAATAAATGAGACATAGACAAAACTTCATAATCAACATAACATAAGCATTGAGAGCTATATAGCACCAAGAACCTTGGTCTCCTAAAATGAAGTTTCATTAAACAGAACAGAAAGTACAAACGTTAGTTTGCCTACCCCTTTATGAATAGTGGCAATAAAGCCTTAAACTTTTCATTTAGACCTACGAATTTGCACTCAGGTTAGAATATACTTGAGTTTTTTTCGTGTCTGAGATATATCTGGGACATAAGTGAAAAGGTAACTTACCAACTGAACTGTGAATGAGTCACAAAAAAACCCCACTGCAATTAGAATGCATACTGCTGAATTGCAAAGCACATTTCTTTAAATGTGCTATTGATAATAAAGTTGAAACCACCTCACCACAAACACTATAATGACTGACTATCTAATGGCTGAGGGATGTCTCGGGTGAAACATTTAGAAGATTAATCATCATAACATAACTAGCAATCTTTAGGTTTGTGCATTTTCTCTATTCTGAGGAGTTCAAACCAATTAGAGCAAGATATACCTGTCAAGACACAAGTTCATAAACCAGGAATTTATAGTAATTCCACATCTTAGTCAGCTATTAAGAACCTGTTCTAAACAGATGCATATTTATGCAATTAGGAAGCCTGAATTTAAAACTACAAACCAAGATGATTTGCCTGTTAACATTTTAGAAACAAAGTGGGAAAGGGGATCACATTGCTCCTCCACATTCATATATACATTTCCATTATTTTACTTTGGCCTTAAAGATAGTCAATAGATAAGTCACTTAACATTATGAAGCTAGAAACAATACTTGAAAGAAACTTCCCAAAACTGCTTAAAATGTTTTTATTTCTAGAAGGAAAAATTTGCATTGCACTTTCATAAATACTTCTACAGCTGACTGAAAACAAAAGAACACGATCATTTAATCTTGGAAAATGCATAACTTCTAGAACTAACTCAATTCTATCTTAGAACTCATAGTTTCAAAGCTATAAAATCTGATCTACAAGTTAAGGCCATTAAAGTTTCCTTACCTTAGGGATACCAACTGATGTACAAGGAAGAAATGAATGTTCACACTGCTCAAGATACTTTTCTGAGCTGTTTTTCCCAAATAAAAGCGTAACCACAAAACCCCTAAAATTGAAAAAGAAAGACCAAATTAAACAGTCTTTTGACTCTCCCCATTAGAAAACATCACTCAGCAAGTTATGAAATACCAATATATGGTGACTTTCGCTGCTGATTATCATAGGCAAGGCTCTTTCAGTGCATCTTGTTACACAAAATAACTAATACAATGCTAAACAAAAAGTTTCCCAGTCTTACCATAAAAGTACAGAATGGTTTAGGTTGGAAGGGCCCTCAAAGATCGTTTAGTTTCAAACCCCAGCCATGGGCAGGGCTGCCACCCACCTGACCAGGCTGCCCCCACTCCCATGCAACCTGGCCTTGAACTTCTCCAGGGATGGGGCACCTACAGCTTCGCAGAGCAACCTATTCCAGAGCCTTAAAGAACCACAAAATCACCAGCAAGAACACATATATCAAGTGTAGAAAGTATCAGAACTTACATTAAAATGAAAAGAAAAAATAAATAAATAAATAAATAATCAAGTAGTCTCATCAAAGCATGTAGGGACTGAGAGACAAGAAAAAATACTGTTTTGTTTAATTAAGTCAGCATATGAACTCTAAGACAAACATACTCCTGAACCACTTATTTTATTTTTTTAATTTTATATTAGAAATTCATTATCTTTCCACCCTCACAACTCCACAGTGACATTTAAATCACGTAGTAAAAAGTAAGTTAAGCAGGATAACAGCTATTTCTTATTACTTTTTTGTTTGTGATATAATGAACGCACAAGGGAAAATAACTATTACAAGAAATTCAATTTTGCTGGAATAGGAATAATTTATGGCTTATGACACCAGGACACAAAAACACAAAGCCTGTTTTAATAAGAAACACTTGCAAACATAAAGGCTGCGCCAATTATAGCACAACTGAAGTAAGTAGCCTTTGAAAAGTTAAGCAGCCTTTGAAAAGTTAAGCATGAAAAAAAGTGAGAAGTTACTGCTGCTCAGAACTAGCCTTGGGATGGCTAAGCATGCATAACTTTTTAACTATTCAATTTAAAGGCCAACTGAGTAACACTTGTGACCACATGATCGCACAAAGCTGTCCCAGCCTAAAAATATCCTGAAATAATGTTATCTTAGCATAGAATTTTCCTGTTATACAACATTCTTAGTGTATGATTAGATCGTAATTTCTAACCAACGTATCTAAAGCAGACAGAAATATACCATTTAAAGGTTTTAATCTGTAAACAGGGAGCCACTCTTTACAAGCTCTTTAGTGGTTAGTAATTCAGAAATAGGGAGGTGATCATTTGTACTCTAATATATTCAGGACCAAAGAAATAAATACATAAATAAATAGAAAGCTACACAAAATTATTATGGGTAACTTCATAAAGAAGGATATTCTGCTCAATTCTTTGATTCCCTTATGGCCTGCAGCACCTGCTTTATCTGCCAATCACAAACACTTTCTACATATGAATGAAGAATAATAAATAAAAAACAATAAAGAAAAGTTCTAATTGCTTTTCTGCTCTAGATGCTCCCAGGTAGCTTTGAAATCATAACACCGACAGCACTATTATCATCTCAATTCAGTTCAAGGACAAAAACTTGCTTAGAAACTTTCCCAGTACTTGCTTTATTATGCTAAAAATGTTAATCTATTTTTTCTTTTCCTCCACTCATCTGAATGTTTAGGTTTACTTTATTTGTAGTCTACCAATTTCCTACTAGAAATCTTTGCTTTGAAAGAAAAAAGTATTCTCTTTTAGGCTAAGAAATACCTTTAACTTCATACAAGTATCAGCAACTAGGAGGAGAAAGAAGGGGTGAGATAATTCTGTTAATTCAAAAGGACTGAAGCCTTGAAAGTAACAAGCTATAGATGATGAATCCTTTTTTCTCTCAAACATTTTGACACATTTCAAGTGTCAAAAATATTTTTGCACTCATTCAAAAAATATTCATATGCGACCAATACAGTTGAAATGTATGTCCATCATCCTATATGTATTTTCATTTTCAAGCTAAAAATGCTAAGAATTTCTGCCTTTAGAGCAGTAATTAATATATTTTCTTCTTCCGCTTAAAAATCTTGAATACTTTAGAGAAGTAGACATAGCCTGGCTATTTAGTATAACCGTTAGCTAATCAGAAGCTTCCAGCACAAATGCTAATCCAATTAAGCAAAAGGATATTAAATTCAGTAGATGCAAAATCATTTCGGTCTTTTCTAAAAATTATTGGAACAAGATTGTAGTTCCCAGTTTGAAGTTCTTCCAAAGATACTTCCAAAGTTCAGCTTCTCACAAGGACAGATTAACACCAGAACAATGGTGAAAGACAGAAAAAATGAAGGCTACAGATCTATCATTTTCCCATCAAATGTGAAAAGTAACAACCTCAGCTGAATGCTCTGTGGAAGTCAAAATGCAGCTTCACAATCATTCTCAATCTGGCCAGGAATTAAGTGTAGGCAGACAGACACATACATATGCATATAATTAAGTATCAATAATAATGCTTTTTACAACAGAGCAAATTGCTTTAAATGTCAGTGATTGCGGGTCTAAGAAATTTTAGTTCTGACAACATCAGAAGCTTAAGGCTGCTGGCAGAACTGCAAATAACATACTTTTTTATTTTACTACTTCGAGATTCAAAGACAGAAGGGGAGAGTAAGGTAAGGTAGGAAACACAGATGGTACAAAGAGAGGACAGGTAAAAGGCTCAGCACTAACGTTAATGAAATTGCAACAATACTTGAAGCAGAGACAAAAAAAATATGTTGCAAAGCTTAACACCTTGTAATAGTCTTGGCTGTAAAGGTTAAAGAAATAATCTCTCTTCTCCTTTGGTGAAAAGAGCTAAGTGAATTCCCTAAGAGATCAATTTTCAAATCCCGAATTGAAGGAAGTGGTTATTACAAAACACACAAACAACAAAACCTAATGTTTTGGAAATCAGTCCTGATTAAAAAATAATAGAATTAAACAAAGATGACTTTTGGTTTAAATCTTTTATTCATACACAAAATCAAGCAAGGGTTTCGCAAGAAGCTGGGAAAAAGGGGGTTATCCGAGTCACGGCAACATTCGTAACACACTTACTACAAGCTAGCTGTGCTTGCAGGAAGAACCGTACTTTTAAAAATAGATAAAAAACAGCTAAATAGCACAAAACCAAAGTAAAATGGTAGAAACAGATTATATTGATAGAGCTACAGCATCAGTGTTTTTCTTCACAACTCACTGGCATACACTACAAACATTCAGGTTGGTATTCAGGATGCAGTCAACTACAATTCAACATTTCCTTTCATTTGAACTGCAAAATGGGACAGAAGCGGACTTCCAGGTAGTCGAAATCCCAAACCATTGATACAAACCACCATTTACAAACAAGCGCAAGAAGCTAAAAAACTGGATGCCAAATTGGTTGACAATTTAGAATTTTAGCATAAAAAAAACCAAAACAAACAAACAAACAAAAAAACCCACCAGATCCAGATATGTTACTTTGCTCCAAAGTAATTATTAAAGGAGCTCTTACCAAGACCTTTCCATACATACAGAAAAACACCAGCTCACTTTCCTCATGAATGAAGTGTCTTATGCAGGAAAATGAGCTAGTGAGAAGGAAGGAGGACATAATTTCTTAGTAAGTACCTGGGATAAGAGCCAGTACAATATTAGGAAGTAATGAACTGAAGATAACATTGGTGTTCAATGAATATTCTTCCTCTATTTGCTATTAAAAATACTTAGATCTGTTTACTAAAAACCAGTAAGAACCAGTCATCTTTCCTTCTTGGCAAAGATAGTATAAGCACCATTTAACCAAAACACAAAACAAAAAACAAACAAACAAACAAAAACCAACAAAAAATGAAATATATCTTAACTTTAATAAATTTGAGATCTTAAGAAAAAATACTTAGGTTATAAGAAATTGCTTAAACACACACATAATTACACAGAAGTCACCTCGGAATTTCAGAGCAATTTGCTAACAGACATGTAAAAATTTTACCTCAACTATATACAAGTAGTAAGTAGCATACTTACCCACCCACAAAGCAGAGGATATAAAACGCAAAGTAAAATATAGCGAAGGGTCCAAAAGTTATTAGAAAAAGCACAACACCAAGACTTCCCCATCCCCATATGGAAAGACTGGTCTGCAAACAAGAACACATGGAAAAAGAGTCATTAATACATGTACAGCTTGGAAACCTCCAAAGCAGTATTTGTAGTTACTCAAAAGCTTGATACATTTTAACTTGTCATGAAATAGATGTTTCCTTGATGAAATAGAAACTTCATGAAATAAAAAATGCGTTTTGCTATCAATTTACACAGTGCGATAGCAGTTCACCTCTTTTAATTGTTGTTTCTCATTTCAGATGCAACTATCACCCATAAAAAGGACACTACTTTCTTCTTTTTTGTACACTTTTACTTCCTAAAACACATTCTCTCTACGAAGTTCTAAACTAAACAACAGAACAGGTAAAATAACATCTAAATACAACTCTGTTTTGAAATCCTGAAATTTAACATGAAAAAGATGTCAGAAATCCCATTCTCTCCATGACAGGGAGGAAGACAGACACTGTTATGAAAGTACTTCATGTAGCTGAAGTCAACTGCAAGAGCAGCCATGGGTTTGGTGGATTTGAGGGCTAATATGTCACATAACTCAGCCAATAATAAAGTCTGGAGGGAGATGCAGGTTACTGCGCTGCTACACATTGCAGTGCAAGTACCTTAACATAGACATATGTGTACACATATACGTGTGTGTGTATGCATGCATGTACATGTAACAAAAAAGCAACATAGTGACAACCTGACTGCACTGAGCTATTGCAGTTTTGGACCTTCACAATGCTGCAATGCAGCCAACAAAGATTATATAATGTTAATTCATTCTATTCTATAGTTCAATAAGGAAAGTGTGTTTCAGCCAAATCCCAAAAGTGTGAAACTGAAGCTGACAGGAATTTATAGGCCACGAAAACTGTTCCAGCTCCAAGGTTCTCAACTTTTCTATTTTTTTTGGTCTAATTTACGTCTTTCTTACCAGTGATCAAATGACACCCTGATGGAAACACAGACAACTGCAATGTCAACAAGTAACACTAAGAAAGCATTTAAATAAACTTGTCTTGCAGTTTGACATTTAGCAAACAAGCAAAGATCCAGCACCATACTTGCAGAAAGCTCTTTTTTAGTTTTTAATGTGAGGGATGGGGGGCACCTGCCTACATTTCTTATCCCTCTGAAGGGACTGTTTAAATTTCAGCTCTTCCTCTTAGACACAGAACTCGGAAAAAAAAAAACCTACAAAATGGCATAAAAAGTTTTAAGAATCCTATGAACAATGAAAAGTAATCTATTTCAGCTATACACAATAAGGAAGTGGCAGGAGCTCTCATTGTGTGTGTGCATCCTAATACATAAGATGAGCCCTCAAATTCAAGCCCTCAGAAATGAAACCTCTACAAAGTACTACACGCAACAACAAGATGTGCACACAGATCATTACGTTTAATCACTATCTTCTCATATCAAAATATCAGTACATTTAATAGCATGATTCAAAAAAAAAGCTGAAGTTCTAAATATGGGATAAGGACTCTAAATGACTTAACAAAACTTAATTAAACTAGATAGAGGGATGCATATTCAGAGATGGGTGAATGCATAATTAACAAAGAAAGTTCCATAACAGATAGATCAATGACCCTTTGTCCTACACTCTAGTTTTGCAATTTAGCATATGGCTACAGAGATTCAAATCTCATTTGGTATTTTAATAGGATTTCTTAAAACTCATACAACTCAGCACACTGCAGTAACTACAACAGATACTGGCCCAATTCTTATATACTCCTGGTTTATAATCTTAGGATTTTGAGAGAGACACTCAAAAGGATGGAATGATGGAGTGATCAGAACAGTTCAGTTCAGGCTGGCTGTAAATAAGACTTCCTGTAATTTCGTGCTTCTTAAAGGGCTTCATGCTTCTTAAAGTTTCCAGCAGTACAACTCCTGGACAAAGCTGAAAACTAAGTTTCCTCTGTCATATCAGAAAAAAAAGCAAAGAAAGTCCAACTACTACTTAAATATGACTGTGCAGCTAGTGCTAATTAGTACTTACTAGGAAGGAATGTGGAACTATCAAATCAAACCCCAGCACTTTAAACTTTTTGACAAATAGGCTGTATTTTTAAAACTAACAAATTTCAGTCTTTACTGAAATGAATTGTAGGGTAAATATTTCTCACACCTAGCAAAGTGCAAGCCAGTTATTCCATAGAGATGGCATAACAGCATTTAAGTAGCAGCTGCCCAAACCTTTTAAAAGACAAACTTCCAAACCGAACTGTCAAAGTATTGGTTACTGAATTTCAAGCAACTATGGTCAGTGACTCAGGACCAAAGAGGCCTCAATGCTGTAGGATGCACACATGTATATAATGTATACACACACTCACAGATGAAGGCTCTGCACTCCAGACAAGCAGTGGTTCCACCTCATTAGTTTTACCATCACTTCAGATGTCATATGTTCACCTTGCTGTTACTACAACCCATTTTTTCATGCCTCACGTCCTACAAATACACTGCATAAATTTTCCTTGGTAAGGCCATACACATGAAGAGCTAAGGCAGCACCACGTAAGATTCAGTAGCCTTCTTCCCATATTATGGAACTGCTTTAGCAAAGTATTAAATGCAGAATGGGGCTGTCAGTAAATTGAAACAGCACAGTGAAAAGCCTCATCAGCTACTAGCGGTGAACATTTACAGGCTTGACGCTGGTGACAGAATTAACAAGATATTACCTTGTGATAACACCCATTACTTTTTTTAGTAGGCTTTTTTGCGTTTCCCACTGCAGGTTGTTTTTCCTCTTCACAATACACAGACTCTAAAAGAAACACATTAAAAATCTGCTTTCTTACATTCCTCTGCCTTCCCTTTCTTTGGCTTTTGCCATCTAATTAACACCACATTCTGATGGTTCCTGTTGCACATTGCTGTTGGCTGATGCAGCAAAGCTGACTGATTCATCACCACTCACACAGGATCCTATGTAAATCCACAGAATTTACTACCTTGAAACTGTGTGCAGTTTATAAGCCAGACAGATGTCGTATTATAGCTTACTACTCATGAATTAGCAAGATTATTTTGCAGGCAAGTCAGCAGTAGCATAGCAAGGATTTAACGTAGCAGCCACAACAGCAATGAGGTACTCCAATAACTAACTACGCCTTACGGAAGTAGCTTCAGTAGGCTTCTCCTTCACATAATCCAGCAGACAAGCTGTCAGAGCTTTGCCTCTAACCCATCTTTAAGCAAAATCCTCAGCCCTGATACTGCTTTCACTGCAAACGTACACTGAGGAAAGTACAGCTGCGCTCTGCTTGGACTCAAACTGGTGCTGCCAATTCTTGTTTGCAGCATCAACTGACAGATACAGAAGAGTTTCTCCTTTCATGCAAAAACAGCCCCAGGTGTCCCCTCAGACAGCTGCTCCTCTTCTCCAGCACTTCCCTCACCCCCATGCAGCCACACTCCTATCCCCATAGGTGCACCCCTGCCCTCTAGCTCCTGCTGAACCCAAGCACCTGACTCCTTACACTTGGCCTCACAGACCCAGAATAAACTGTAAGCATGCTGCCAAGTCTGGGGACAGGGAAGGGAGAAAGAACAGAACAGCAAGATAGAAAGTGTGGGCTCAGGAATCATCTACTTTTGCATCTTAAGTTCCAGCAGAGAACTCTGAAATTTTACAGCTGCAGCACCCAAAGGGCCACTTCGGATGCCATATCACTGCTGCTGAGCACCCTTTGTGACTGCTTTCACACTGAAGTTCTACAACATAATACTGTGGATGCTGAAGAAAATCACACTTCCTCACCCATGGTTCTTTTACTGTGTAAATCCAAATGTATTTGTCTGGTAGCAATGTTTAAATGGCAGCAGCTGTTACGTCCCTAGTTAGACACTGATAAGCAAATCAGTCTTTGGGGCACTTTTAACATCTCTTTTTTTTTTTTTTTTCCTCAATATGATGCTTTGCTAAATGTATTCAATGTCATCTGTGGGCTCACATTAAAAAATTGTCAAGAGTAGATGTCAGGTTTAATTTTCTGTTAATTCTACACATCTGCGCTTTCACTTCAATTTTAAGTGTAAATGGAATGTGTTCACGTACAGACCTTTCTATAATTAAGGCAAGTGTCATTTTTGTCAAGTGATTAAAAACATTATTTTAGGATTCAAATTAACGTGCCCTCACTAGCATGACAAGTAGGATGGGAAAGCAGCATCAACTGGAGTACCAACCTCATATTTAACAAGTGCAAAATAAACCACTGATATCAAGGCAGTTACAGTCTTACCATATGCTTAAACTACAGCAGTCCAAGTGAAAGACATGGAGTCTTACATGGGAGTTTTGAAAAGACTTCTGCATATCACTAAACTTAACTTCTTCCACCCTATCTTTTTGCCCTTTGCCCACCTCAGCCCAACTGGATACATAAAGCAATACTCAACAATCCATCCTCTCTCAGATTATGTAAAAAAGAAATAATCATTGTGACATCTTTCTCTCTGCTGTAGTACTTACATGAAAACTCTTGGGAAAGGTTTTAAGAGAAGGATTTTCATGCAGTCTGTTTTGCTTTTATTGTTCTAAATTTAGTGAGCTTGTTTTTCTTTCCCAAAACAAGCCTAAAATATTAGAGGACATAAACATGAACAAATCACCTTGTAAATACAGAGCATTTTGCAACATTAAGTTTTCAAAAGTTAGGCCCATTAAGTTTCTCCTGGGTAACTGCAGAATTCTTGCTGATTCTTCCTGGTTAAGCAGCTGGAAATTCCTCTTTTCTACTAACCATGATCCTATTTGTCCCCTCTCCACCTCAGCTCAAGACATGCTTTGTATGTCAAATGGTTTAATTGGTTAACAGTTGGATGAATGCAAAAGCAATCATGCCTAACTCCATTTAGCTGAGATTTCCCTGCTGCTTCTCGCTCCACTCAAGACAGAAGAATTTTGGGTAACACTTTCCCCTGCTGTGCTCCATTACACACGCTGGTTTAACCAACTGCCTCAGAATGGGTGATAACTTTTGGGTTATACTCTGAATGCACAATTACTGCGCTGCCTATTCACTTGATTTATGAAGTTCACTTTTCCAAGTGCAAACCTTTAAATGTACATACATCCTGACGCTTTCTTAAAGTACACACTACAGTCAAATTTAATTACAGACTGTAATTAAAAAGTTTAAAACCTTTTATTAACATTGGAATTAACTGCAAGGGACAGAAAGTCACATTTCACAACCAGATTTTGAAAGTGGAATAGATACTTAACTAAGTAGGAAAAATGAGAGGCCAACTTCACAGACACATTTTCTGATCACGTGCTCGTATTGAAACCCCAGCTCTAAATCGTATTCTAATTAAAAGATCTGGGAATCATGCTCATGTTTAATGGAAGCACTTCAGCATGCTGGATACCGATGGGAAACAGAAGATCCTAGCCCATTTCCAGCTACCTCCTTATATCTAATAAGAAGTGACATCCTCAAACTCATTTTTAGCTTCCTTTAAAAAATAAAAAAAGTCACGTATGATAGAAAATGAAGTCACAGACAGAAAACAAGCAAGAAAGGACAAAGACGGACAGTCAAACAGACCTGTTATTGATTGACAGGTTCATTTTAGGTGATCCAAAGTAAGAAAATAAAGTAATCCATCTAACGCAAGCTTGATTTCAAGCCAATGAGATAATCTAGACTGTTCTATGTTCAGCTTCTGGATTAACAGATTACCTCTATTCCACGTGTTGCTAGTGCAAAACTCTGTGGAAGGAAGAGATAGAGAGTCTGAGGCCTTCTACAAGTAAAGATAAGCATTGTCCCACGTGGCTAAAGCAAGGAAGCGACACATCAAGCAACTATCTTACTGTATATTTCAGTTTTGATTACTGCTTAAGCAGCATTTACTTCTACTTTTTGCTTTCTTGTCTAAAATTGGAGCAAGGAGTTATTAGAATGTTCCCTTCTGTTTGCTGAAGAATTCTGATCCTACTAAATAAATTCAAAGAATCATCGACATTGCTTCAAGTACAATTTCTACCACTTATGATTCCCAATGTATATCTCGACAGAAAATATATCTCTTGACAGGCTGTCTCCTGATGTTTAAACTATTGTATTTATAATCATATATGTAAATACTGAATTTGTCTATATAGGGGAATATACACAATCCAGTTCTTTCTGTTTACTGTAGAACAATAGAGTTATTAGTACCCTGGGTATAGAATTAATCACCGGAGTTTTTTGTTTATCTGGTAATACTGTTCTGTACCTGCTATTAGCAACACAATTGTCAGAGTCTACCAAAATAGATTCATTTACAACACTTATTTTGAGATGAAGCTGTTTTGGACACAGTGTAGTACCGTACTATTGTATTTGATGTTTTGGGTTTTTTTTAATTATTATTTTTATTTTAAAATTATATGATGCAATCTAGTGCTCCAAAATAAGCAACTCTCCTTATCAAAATGAGAAAAGTTACTTTAAAACATTAAATTAGCAACATAACTTTACAGTATTATATCTGAGGCTGGGCTAAATATAATGAGATACTCTAATGGCCTTATTAGGTCAGGTTAAGGATGTGAAGGAACACAAGCAAAAGAAGATAATTCACATTATCTACTGTAATTGCCAGAAGGATTTTTCCAGAAATAGATACACACAATGAGACCAAGAATTAATTTCTATATTGTCACTGGTGTGCACGGCTGCTACCTCTACCATCATTCACATCTCATCTTTGTGGAACTTGTTTGCTTAAAGGAAACCATGTGATTAAAAGATCCACCACAACTCATAAATAAATAAATAAAATTTAAGAAGATATGAACCATAAACAGTAATGAATGGCTCGGATAGGGAAAACTTTGAGTTAGAGCTGTAATGCCAAATTGCACCTTGACTGCAGGAAATGTTGGAGTCAGAAATGCCAAAGCCCAACTGAAAGCCAGTACAGATGATTTCTCAAATTATACTGGCAGCAAACAGGCACCTTCAAGAAGAACAGTCAGGGCCAGGAAGGAAGATACAGGCCTTCAGCCTCATCTCAGTCTCTGGCTAGCCTGCAAGTAACCAGCACAGATTTAGCAAGGACAGATTGTGCCTGACCAGCCCCACTGCTTTCTATGGTGAGATTAGTGATGCAGAGGACAAGGGAATGCCTCACATGCTGTGTATCTTCCCTTATGGTGAAGCCTTTAACAGAATAGCCACACAGTCGTGTGCCCCCAGTGGCGCAGTGGTTTAAGCTGCTGCTTGCGGCACTGGAGGGCCCGGGTTCGAATCCCCCCTGTGGCGCAGGGGTAGAAGTGCCGCTTCACTACACAGGGGGCTCGAAACCCGGGAGTTGGACTCGATGATCTCTAAGGTCCCTTCCAACTCGCACGATACTATGATACTATGATACAGTCTTCTTATCACCAAACCAATCAGCTGCAGGCTGGTAAGTGGATGACACACTTGGTAAAAAACTGACTAGATTTTGGGACACAAAGATGTCATCAGTGGTGCAAAGTCCAGCACCAGTAAATAGGCAGGCAATCCAAACTAGGAGTGGACTTTCAGAGTTCAATATTAGGAGAGTGCTGTTTAATGTCGGTGTTTATGAGGAGCTATGAGATATGGTTTAGTGGCTTCTGGTAGCTATGGTACTGGGAGGACAGCTGGACTAGGTGATCTTGTAGGTCCTTTCCAACCTTGTGATTCCATGATTTACAACCTGGGTTGCAAGTTCTCCTCCAATGCCAAATGGAGGTAAGTGCACAAGACAGTTGAAGGCAGTGCTGTTGTTCAGAGGGACAGGCTACAGAAAACAGTGGTGGATGAAACCTCTGAACATTAAACATAAACTGTTTCTCAAAGATGAACTAATTTCCCCAACTTTTTTTGTTATGCTTTCACACTAGGATGATATTAGCTTAAACTGCAACATTGAACAGATGTACAAAGAGGAACTTCAAATAAACAGTGTCCAGACACAAATAACAAACAGCTGCAAATACAGTGCATTTTTAAACAGCAGCTTAAATCCACTGACTGGGCAATAGAACCTTCCCCTAAACATTTATTGTTACACCACTATTCCTTTCTTAAGTCTAAACTTACTGTAGTTCTTCAAATGCCCTACTTCTCTTCCCCAGTTACAAAAAAGAAACAGATACAAGCAGTATAATTTACCAATAGTCTCTGAGATTACATCTGGTCTCTTACAAGACCAAATTTCATATGAAGGACACTTATGGGATGAAGACAAAATAGCTGTGAAAAGCGATGCTTTATAGAACATATTACAAAGCCAGAGCAATTGTCCAAAATCTCAATTCCTTACAACTGTTTTTCTGGACAGGATATAATTCAGCTGCATAAAGAGAAAAAAAATCAGATTCGTGTGGCCAAATCACTCAGCATTCTTCAACATCAAAAGAAGACTGCAATTTCTTTAAGCAGCAATTGATGTCTGATTCTTTGCAGAACGGAAAGTGCCTGACCAAAGTGTGTGTGGGGGAGAAAGCAGCATTTCTAAGGTAAGGCAAAAATGTCCCTATTTCAGAGGGGAGAATAAAATAAAGTCTTTGAATATTATTGACTTTTTTTCTGTGGGATTAATGTAATGGAATTGCCGATTTGAAATATTCCCAATCTTTCTTCCCAACGTGTTCAACATCCTCTTTTCCAGTCCCTCCTTCAGTCCTTATGGTTTGTCGGCTTTACCTTCTTAATTCCAAGCAGCATTTGATTCACCAGCCCTTTTGGTAAACCATGGTCACTCTGATCATCTCTTTCCTGATATTCTGAGCACTTTTCACTTTTTCCTGAATGTCATAATTGGCAAAAACATTTTGCCTGCTGCATTCAAAATGTTCAAGCCTCACAAGGTTTATCCAAATGATGTGCTATGATTTGCTAGGTTAGCAGTCTGCAGTATATAGCTCATAAACAAATCTACATGCAAGCAGAGAAATGCCTCCAACAATTTCTTCCAATTTCTTTTGCCCCATACCCTCTGTCCACTTGGTCTTTGTATATGCAAACAGCTTGTTGTGCACCCTGATGAATATTTTAGCCTCAATCTCACCCTCCTTTCTCACACACAATGTAGGTCCAGAGTCACTGTGCCAGCTACATCCCGGATGGCTCCCTGGTGCACATACGGCAGTACTGTAGAGGACAGCAAATAACAATCTGCAGATAACAGAGGGATAATTCTGTGAACTTGCTGGAACATTTCATTCTCAAATAAGCATCAGGGCATGGAATATTTCCAGCACATGAAAAGGAGTTATTGGAGTATACAGATCTCAGTGCAAGTTTACGGAACACAGCTACAAACCTTAGCCACTGTCACTTGCTCAACAAGAACAAGAAAACATTAAGCAAAGTGGAACTAGCTAGTAACTACTTTAGATATACAGAACTTAAGGAACAGGGATGATCTCCATTTACAAAAAGACAGGAATTCTTTAGGGATTTAGTTCTATTTTAAATCTAAATAGAAGTAAATGCAGGCAGGCCCTGGGCAATTCCCTCCCTCTGGATCATGAAGTCACTAACAGAGGAACCTCTGTGTTCCCTCCTCTTCTCTCTCTAGAAGACCCCACTCCTCATGGGGATGCTTCTCAGCTGCCATACTCCATACAAGGAGCAGTGTCACACCATCAGAACTGGGGGAGTGGAACAGTCCCTTGAGCAGCAGCCTAGACCAGATCTAGTCAGTTCTAATGGGAAATGACACTCAGTATCTTACATTTCTATAAGCACGCAGCACATCTAGAGAAAAATATATGGAATACTCAGTGACACCTGCGAGAACACAAAGATAAATATATTAGGAAGAAAAATGAAGAAGAAACACATCAGTAACAAGTAATAAACAAATAAAGTGCCATGCAGCAAGATGGAAGCCTTTGGGGCATTGGACACAATGATCTATGGAGGTCCCTTCCAACCCCTACGATTCTGTGATTCATATGAAATAAAGACCAACTCATATTGCTCCATACAAGAGCAGTGTGGTTACTTTGGTCCCTGGAAAATACAGTTAGGGGTGAACCTTGAAAAGCCAAGAGAAAAATTAAGAAGAGTGCAAGCCAATGTTAACATGTTGAGATTATTAAAGCAAAACAATTTCAAATAGAAAAGAGAGTATCAGTAAAATAAAGCAAAATTAAAAGAAACAGCGACCAGCCAGAGCAAACCAACATTAATTGGACAATTCAATAAAGGAAAATACCCAGTAAAGTAAAAGAAGCACTTAGGGACATTTATTTAAACTAAGTTGGTCTTTGGTCTCTATTTCTAACTCCTAATCTTCTCAAGAATTCTTTAAGAAGTTGTAGTAGGCCAAGTGCCAACTGAAGACACAAGAGCAATGCTACCCAAACCCCAAACTTAAAAAATAGTGTAAAGGAACATATAAAGCTTTTGAAATAAATTTTATTCACACAAGCATGAAACACAGAAGAGGTAACGCAGTGTATATTGTCATAAAGCGGGGCACCACTACTCAATACTTGTACACTCACAGTGAGTACCTATTTAACACAACGACTGAATTCAGTTTAGAAAAATGAATCTTGATTGTAAAAGTGAAATAATTGACAGGAATAAAAATTTAAAATAGAGGCTTATTCTTCCAGCAGTGTGGCACTGTAAAGAAATACCTTCTTATTAAAACAATGAAAATCACACATGCATCCCAAAATGTTTATTTTCCCCAAGAAACTTAAAATCATAGATAAGCAATAAGTGAACCATAATAGATACATAACTCCATTTTGGTTGTTCTGCATGTACCATCAGATTAGATTTGTAATCGAGGTGTTGAATCACAAGACAGAACGTTACCATATTAAAAGTCAACATTTTACAGAAGATGAGGATGTTTCATTGTAAGTGATCAGAAATACGAACTGGAATACACAAAACATTACCCAGAGCATATTTCTTCAAATGATGCGAAATGAGGTTAGCCACCACAAGCAGATTTCAATACTGGGAGCTAAGCTATGCACCAGTGGCAAACATATGAACATACACTGGAAAAATTGTTCAGCATGGTATTCAGGGGAAAAAAATGCACGCAAAAATACAGGTGCAATTGCAGGTGGATAAGGAATGCACACCTGCTTGAAGAACTATTTCAGCATTATTGAACGTAATGTTTTCAAGACATCACAAAAATCATTATATAACATCTTCTCCTGAAGCATATGTAATATTATACTACAGCATGAAGCAAAACCCTGAAAATAAACAAGGTGAGAGGTTATTTTAATAGAATAGAAAGGTTTAAATGAAGAGGTGTCAGTCTCTCCAAGAAGAATGGATCCAGCACTAACCGCAGACACTGCTCCTCAGCCTGCAGCTGCAGTTCTTAGAATAGCAACGAGCAAGGTTTCATCACACCCTGAAGTCAAACAGTTCCAAGATCATTCTTACGATCAGCAAAGCTTTAAAGCAATCATTCTTTCTACAGCTCTACAAGACAGATACTTATTTCCTCAGGCCCATATGCCACCAGATTTTTAACTCATCCTCATGATCTAGAATGTCTGTTTCTAACTATAGGATGACCAGGAATATCAGGCACGTTCTTTCCAAGCTTTCAGCACTGATTAAGAGCTACGATAGACAGTATCCCAAATCCAAAGCACTACTTCATTATCAGTTAGCTGCAAGAAGGAATACTCTAGAAGTTGACTGTGTATTTTCTACTTTACTCCTGTCTGACAGTGTCAACAGGAAAAGTGGAAGTGCAGAACATCCTACAAGATATGTAGCAATGCAAACTTCCTGCTTGAGTCCAGTTGCTTGTATTGCTGAAGACAGCCTAAAACATACAGCCTTATAAAGCACCAGCACAAATGCTGAGTAGAGTTAATTCTTAGGATTGCAAACATTTATGGAAGAATAGAAATAAGTGATTTTAAAATGGCAGTGTTTATGGAATAATAGCGCTGTGACACAAACAGACTCAGACGAAACAGAATTCAGATCACCCTGTTCCTCCCAGAAACATGGGATTAAAGCAAGAAAGACATAGGAACAGGCATCAAAATAAATCACACTGCAAAAAGAATAGAACTGCATTCAAGCAGCTCATTCTCTGCTAAGTCAGAGATTCCAAATTCATGAACACTCTTAGAGAAAATGCATATAGTTCATCTTCTGACCCAAAGCTCTATCAGCAATAATGAACTAAATACTTTTGACACTAACGATACCAAAATCAGGTACCTGCCAAATTTTACTAGGCTGCACTGCCTCTCACTTGAATAAGTATTTCTCCCATCTGTGAAACAAAAATCAGGTTTTGATACTCCATAGTTCCATACACCAAAAATTCTTCCACTTGCATCAAGATGCAGCATGTGTACGATCCATGCTTCTTGATGTATGATGAGGCTTCAATAGGAAGTGAACAAGCAGAGGAGGCTTTCTCTTCTGCTGGCACCTGGTCTCCTGACTACCTGGTGAGGCTCAAATCGGTCTTAACAAATCTCATGCACACTGTGTGAGAAAATTCACAGAACTGCAAGACTTGGAATCAGTGCCCCTTAAGCTAACATATTATTAACCATTATGGTTAAATTCCATATTCTGCTGTAGGAAGTCCCCACATTTTCAGAAAATCCCCCTTGAATAAAACTAGTAAAAAAAAATAATTCATTAGGCTTTTAAAATGTTTATAGTATGTCAATTGATTAAATTCACAGATGAAGTAGGTTCATAGTGTTTGTTGAAGGGGATATTTTGCAGAGGAAACCAATCAACGCCAAAGTCATCAGAAATCTACCTCCTGTCTCCAAGGTTTTTATGGCTATTTCTGCTTTCGAATAAGAATAAAGGGCTTGACAGATATTTCCAGACTCCAAGAGGATATGACATATATCCAAAATAAATGACAGCAATAAAGGAATGCCCCAGCTGAGCATAACCACCACCTACACTTACTCACACTAGAAGTAAATGCATATAAATGCTCATAAATAAAATCATAATTACACAGTCATCATTTTAAGGTGAAACTACAGAACTTATGTAAACAAGGTTAGAGTGTTCCTGTCAAAACACTCTAATGTGTTTACATAATGAAATAATGCCTCATTTCTCCAATTCAGAAATCAAAAAGACTATTTATGGAACAATAATTTTAAAGGGAGAACAAGCAATTAAGTCCAAGATCATGATGTCTTGCACTTCCTGAAGTTTCTCTCTCATGTAACTGGAAGTGCCAATTACAATTGATTTTTCTATTATTTCAGCCTTGATGCTTTTAGCCAAGTGACAGTAAAAAGTGTTAATGGGACTTCGAAATATTAATTCGCAAGTGTTACCAATAACTTACACACTACAGCACCAGTTTCTCATTTCTAATAATAGCTATTCTCCTGATGTTAGTACAAATGAAAACATGCTTTGTCATCTTTGTAAGGGTGGAGATAAAGGAGCAAACGCATTTAAACCAGAGTTAATTCCCTGAGAGCACTACCAACGTTTAAGCTCTTCCAGCTATCTAACCAGACAAGCTGTTACTATTTTTACTGAACTAAGGAAATTTACACTTCTCCTTTATCACAGTGCTTTGGGGAATTGGACAGACTGACATTTTAGAACTGTTGCACAACTCTGCATTCAACCTAAGCAGTTTATGGACACCTAATATTTAAATTCTCGGGACTGTTATTCTTTATCTTCTACTAATAGTTAACAAAACATTTAAAAACAAATATTAGGAACACATACCACCCACTCTTTTTATAATGTTACCTCTCTCAGCTTTACCATTCCTGAACTAAATTTAACTGCGGCTCCACAGAACTCAGTTATCAAAACAGCTTTCATAACAACAATTAGGGACCCAAAGCAGAGCAGTGACAGGGAAGATTTCATTTACAGAATAAAAAGAAGGAGGAAGACAGGATTTTTACCTCCCAAAGGCTTGCAACTATCTGGAGGGTCAGATCTTGTGTCACAAACCACAGGCACTCCAACACAAAAGTTTCACAGAAGGACAGAAAACTAATTTAACTCTGTGTCCTGGTTAATTGCTTGCACGCTGCAAATTGTCCCTACTGGCAAATCACAGTTCAGCTACACAGAGCATCAGAGCAGCCTTCCACAGCTACTTATCAAAGAAGAACAACAAAATAACAATGTTATAGTATGGTTCACTGTGTCCTACTTCTTTCAGGGCCAAAGGAGCATATACATTACAATGTGCTACTGTTTCAATCAGTCTAATTCATTATTATTCTAAAGCAAGTTAAAACAAGCTGCTGGGTCAATCTTTACTGTTACAAGTCAGGCCACTTTGCTGCCTCCCTTGAAAACATCTCTCAGGGCTTAGTAGCTATCAAAGTTTAACACAAGTTCCCTATGCAACATCTACTTATAAAATACAGTTTAACAGGACGGAAACATACTACTTGTTGCTAGTGAGTTATCTGCAGCAACAAGAAATACCACCATCTCGGAGTTCATTTTGAATGGCTCATTTTCAGTTTCAGACAAGAAAAAAACACTAAGTTTTCCTACTCGGTCAAATTTCTGAAGCACCTCAACTGTCAATAGACAGTGACCACAACACACACCTCACTTGCTAAGAATTAAATGCTGACAAACTCAGAAGGATGCAATTGCCAGTTTAATAAGTAGTTGGAGAAGGAACACACTCCTCATTTTTTTTTCTAAACCTTGTGCGTCCAGAGGCAATACTGACAGCCGCTTGGTTGCAAGTTGCCACTTCTAATTTTAATATACCTTGTAAACTAAATATCACTGAAAGCCAATTTATTGTTTTCCCTGTTTGAATTTAAGGTAACATTAACTAGCGTTGTTGAACACCAGCTGCCACGCTGTGGTGATGGCAGTAAGGCTGTCACTGCACAGAAGTCAAGTTTGGTGAAGACAGCTGTGAAGACACAAGAGTTGGATGAGGGCAACTTGTCCATCACAGCTTCATCAGAGAAGAAAACCAGTACTGAAGTTGGAAATCACATGGAAACAAGATACAGCAGGTCTTGAAAAGCAAAGAAGACATCTGATGAACAAGCAAAAGGAAGCAAGTGAAAAGTCACAAGGTTCAACACTCCAGCCAACTGGAGAAGCAGCCACTGCAGAAGCACTCTGAATGCCACAGAAAACATATTCAATATGACTGCAGAATTGAGTTCCAGTAGCCAAGATGAAAAACTGAGAAGTGGTCTTCGGGTATGTAAACAAATACATTCGTCTAGCACCCAGCAGCGGGATCTCTGATGCAACTAAAATAGGATGTACATAAGGGGAAAAAAAAATGCAAACAAAAAATAAAACCCTGTACTTTTTCTGGACAGGAACTGCGATCTTCCCCTGAAATTACTGATTATATCCTAATTGTATCAGAACTGGACTGAACCTGCTGGAGTCTGCATATGTGGAAACAGTCCAAGGATGTAGGAAACTGATTCTGAGAAACTACGTTACATAAAAGTACACGTAGAACCAGATTCTGACTTTTCTTCAGGCTCAGCAATGCAGGCAATATTTTTCCTAAATATTTACTTTATGAAACTAGCAGTAACTGCAGGATTTTTTTTTTCCAAGTTTCTAGTGACTCAAAACAAGAAACGATCCTGGTCATTTTAGGCAGCAAATTATGCAAGTCCACAAACATCCAACAAATGAGGTTTTCTGATATTCTACTGTGCATTGCTTTTAAATAACTAGATACTTTGAGAGAGAAAATAATAAAAATTAAAAAGACTTAACGGTTGTCCATGTTCCTCCTCCCTAAAATTAGTCACATAGTCTCTAGATTTTAGGAGGCATTACATTCAGATATTCAGATTTATCCGGCCTCAACTCACACAATCCACACAGTTGTGCTACCTGTCAGCCTACCATCTACTCCACCTAATTTTTCCACTGATAAACTGATTAAGAAAGAGAGAGAGAAATTTAAGAATTTACAGAATACCGTACATGCATCAGTAGGCTTGAAACAATCTGCACCTCCTTGCAAAGTGTGAAACAGTTTGCAGGCATGTACACAGTTTTCACAAGATGATTTTGCTTCCAAGTCACAATTGGAACAGCCAAAAAAAGCACGATGAGAAGGACTCCCTCCAGTTCATATGTCAGAAGGTTTTTCTTGTTCATTTTTAAATTGCCAACATTACTGTTGCCATTGCACAGCTGTCTGGTTGTTTAAAGAACTCTTCCCCACAACTGTGGTTCTGGCCAATCAAAGCCAATCTGGCCTGCAATCTGGCTTGGCAGGTACCAAACCTGGAATGGTTCATCTCAAAGCATCATGTTTACAGTGAGTTTATATACAGAAGCAAGAAGGACACCAGAATCCAGTTCTCCAGATAGATACCAAGGCTATTTACCACTGGTTATTACATGCATAAGCTCAAGGTTTTATCTCCAAAAGCCAATGGATGAAATATCACCCATGCTGCTATACCAGTGCCATTTGACAAGGTGTACACAGCCATCACCAAACAGAATGAACAGTTGAATGAGGCAATGACCCAGAACATTCTATGCTACCCTTAAAATAATCTAAATTAGCACTGCTAATGGATGACTCCTATCAACACTTCAAGCAGATCATTAATGCTGACCACTCAATAAACATCCTGTGTGCAAAAATAAGTCCTGTATTTTTCACACGTTTAACTCACTTGGCAAATTTTATCCTGAAACTGAGAGCTCAGCACAATGCAGAATAACCAGTCTAATGCTCTGAAACTTTGATGCAAATTAAAGGTGTCAGTATACCTTTTTAGCTGTCATCAAGGAAAGCAAAGCTGAATTTCTCAGGTGTCAGAATGCAAGTCTTCATCCCTTAAGACTCTTAGGGCTTAAGAGAATTCAACTTTGGACAAATAACCTTCACTGCTGGATAAAATGATAAACTGAAAACACGTAATGCAGGTAACGTAATCACCATGTCTGAGAAGTGTCTGTATGCCAGACACCTTATTGACACATTAAAAATAGAAAATCAATCAGCCTGTGTAGACAAAACTAAGTACAAGGGAAAGTCCCATCTACCGCAGCTGACACCACATAAGCTTTCCCCAGACCATTTTCTGACAGTCAGCCTCTCTCAATCCACACAGACCCTCAGACACACAATTTGACTCATTCTCTCAGGTCTGTCCCACTGCTTTAGGACTGACAACCTTCAGGGAGACACAACTCACATCTATAAATGCCTACACCCAGCAGAGGCAAAACTGCTTTGCTTCAGCCCTTTAAGAGGAAAGAAAACACTAAGCAAAGCCACTGACGAGGGGGAGGTCAGAAGGGCTTTACAGCGCTTTGGCCCATGCTCTCTCGGCCGGGGGCTGAAGCAGGAGCCGGCAGCGGGGCACACCCTCCACTGCGAGGCCTAGGCAGGCCTCCTGCCCAGGTATCTCGCAGAACCGCCGCCCGCCGAGAAGGAGCGGCCCCGCGGCCTCTTACCGGGCCACCGCGCGGAGCGAGCACGGAGGGCCGGGTGCACTTCAAGAGCGCTCCCCCTCCCGCCCTGCCGGCTCCGGCTGAGGAAAGGCTCAGGCTGGGGAGGAGCAGGGCGATAACAGGAGCCCGGCGCTGCCCCTCGCACGGCTGCGAGGCGGGCTGCCTGCTACCGAAGCAGCTCGGAGGCCCCGGTTGAGGGCAGACCCTCCTCCCGTGGGGTCTCGGCCCAAGTCCGCTCGCATGGCCAAGCGGAGCGCCGCTCCCACCCCTCCGCAGCTCTCCGGCCTCAGCAGGGCTCTTACCTCTGCTAACATTATTACCCCGCTGCGGCGTCTCCGCGGCTCTAGCCCCGCAGCATGGTGAAGCCCGGCGGCCGCGCGGAAAGCTCCCCCTACTCGGCAGAGAGGGGAGGGGAGGCGAAGCGAGCTCCGCCGGCCCCCGGCCGCCTCCTTTAGCGGCCGCCCGCCGCCCCCAGCACCGCAGCCGCCCTGGCAGCTCGGTCCGGAGAGGCCGCCATCTTGGGAGAGCTACGTGCGCCGCCGCCGCTCCCCGCCCGCCCATTGGGGCCGCGGGCCCAGGGGCCGCCTCTACCGGGGCCGGATCCGTCCTCTCCCCGCCCCAGCTCGGCCCGGCCCTTCGCTACGCCTGGTGCTGTGCTGCCTACCTGGGCCGGGGCGGTCATGACCGCCTTCAGACTTTTGCCAAGGTCCGGCCCTGATGAACCCGGGTCGGGAGAGCTCGGGTACCAGAGCAAGGCCTTGGTTACAGCGGCCTGCACTACTGCGCATCCCGAAGGGAGAAGTTGAGGGCCACAGAACTTGGGGCGTTGTTTTTCAAAGCAGCTTTTGGCTTCGTCTCTGCCGAGACTTGGAGCTTTTTTTTCTTGCTTTCTCTCTCTCTATCTCTCTTTTCTTTTCCTCCTCTGAGCTCTGTACAACAGTTTTGTAAATGCTCATTTAAATGCTTTCTTACATTTCTGACTAAGCATCATGTCTGATGCACCAGTAAGGTGTACGGCATTGTACAACTTTTCCCACTCGAGCTGTTTAGAAAGAGACATCTGTATGTTTGCTACCTATGTCCTTTTTAAGACACAAATTGTGGAATACACCTCAGAAGCTGAGCCTGTGTGGTACTGGTCCATCCCCCTCTTGAGCCAGCACTCTCCAGAAGCTCAGTGCTAGAATGAATTTGCAGACTCCTGTCTGAAGTTTCTTCTCCTTTAAACATTGTTCTTTTGGTCTTCTTGTTTGCTTAACTGGGTTTCAGATTTACTAAGTTAAACTTAGGCACCTGACTTTGATAGGACTAGAACCAAGATACATTTTTTTTTTTGCCTGCATTACCAATACCAGAAAACGTACAAAAAAGGAAAAAAAAAAATATTGGTTAACATTGAAGATGAAATAAATGCAACAATACTACAATGATGTGGAAAAAAAAAAGCCAACAACTTTATATTCTCACCAAGCTGCTCTTTTGTTTCTTGTAAAGCTGCAAGGGGGGCAGGCGGAGGTTGACTGCTTTTGTGGCTGCTGGGCTTTGTAGACGTTCTCTCATTTCCCCAGGGATTTTTAAATACTTGGCAGTTCAAGGTTGCCCACTTCTTACTTTTATTCATGAGAATTACCAAGTTTCAGTTTTACTCATGCGACTGTTTTTCCCCCGTCGGAGACCCAGCTGTTAGTCATGTGAACTGCACTTTCCAAATAAAAAGTAGACTCTTGATATTCAATGTAGTTTATTTGCCTTTTCTAAAAGAATGAAAATATCAGGTGTTTTCTTTTTAATTATCTTGTGAGCTCAGTATTTTTGAACTACTTTTGCACATTTGAATGCTTTCTCTTAGCATTACAATTTTCTCCAAGTGTATTGCCAAGAGAAATTCCGAATTTCACAGCAAACACATTTTCAACAATAAGTTTAACAATAACAGAACCACGCCGTAACCTTCCATGTATTATTTCACCATCTTGGTAAATTCAAAGTTGTTTGGAAACGCTGATCAATGAGAACTGTGAAATACCTACTGTAATGCTTTGGGCCCCTAACATTTATTTACATACAAAAATAAAGCCTGCTGTGGATGCTTGTTTGGAAAGCACATGCATTTGCAACTATGGTTCTCTATGCGTGGCTTTCATCACACTGTAGTTCAGCCAAAAGGCACTGTGTACTCAGGTCTGTGGTAGAGGAAACCCTGAAGGAATCCATAATATAGCTCAGTAAACCATCAGTCGTGTAATTATGCAAAAGCACATACCTAGGCATGAGTAGAATCAAAATATAAAACATCTACCATTTGCCACGTCACTTAGTCTTAAATGCATTCTCTGGGCAAGGAAGAGCAGTAACATAAATTACCCAGCTTACAATATGAAAGAAGTAAGCAGGATGTGGAAGTCTCATGATTTTCATGAATATAAATTAATGTATCTTCTGTAGTTGAACTGAGATGATGGTACAGCTAAAGAAAATGTCACTAAGCATAGAATTTCTTTACTTTCAAGCACATCAGGTGAGGTATTCAAAAGGAACATAATCCCCTTTTAAAACTTACTTCAGAACTGGGTGTATCCCAAATATAATAGATGCAAGAAGAAGAGAATATTTGACGAACCACACAAAAATTTTGCTCTTACAGGAAAGTAGTTAAGGAAGCACATCTTATGTTTCTGGAATAAACTTACTAATGGTGGCACTGAAAACTGTTGCCTGATTTCACAGTTGTTGATATAATCTCAGTGTTGCTGCAAAATAGTTATAAATGATGTAATCTGTTATTTTAATTTGAGGTGAGAACCATTTATCTTGAAAAGTGAAAGGTGGTGTAACTGTAACAGCAGGAATAAAGTTGTGACATAAAGGACAGAGCCATGCACATTAGACTTGAGGCAGAAGAGAAGGCAGCGTTGTAAAGGAGAATTGACACGTGATGGCAGGTTGAAAAGAGGTTAAGGTGGACTTCTTGATGTGAAAGTCTGCTGCACAAATGAGCAAGGGAAAAGAAATTCTCTATTGCTGAGGAATTAAACAGTTACATTGTCTGTTCCCATTCTTGGAATAAACTGGTAAATGGTAGGTAGTAATTCTTTTCCTTCTGTTGGGGAGGATATTTCTGAATTAGTGTGAGCAGGTCTGGAAACAAGACTTCAGTGGTGATTGACAGGATTACCAATAGTACTTGGTAGGCCAGGGACATTTGAACATTGACTGTTTTCTTGAGCCTATCTTTAAGTGACAATAGTGCTATTAAAGCTGATGAGTCATCTATATGGAGCCATATTCCCTGTGTTTTATTCTTCTGCATTCTTTACAGATACATCATGGGAATGATCCTGTAATGAACCTGCATACCTACCGGAAGCTTTGTAGCCCCATTAGCACCGTGCTTATTCAGGCAGAGCATTATGCTCGTTATTTTTATTGTCACTTCCACAAACTTGCACACACACTGCAAAAAACTGTGTTACAGCAAATATCTCTAATCAAATACAAACCTGGCAGGAAGCTTTTGCAACCAGTCATTCCTTAAAGTACTTGGAGATTTATTTTTCTCATAGAGCTATAAGTGTTTAACTCAAGGAAGGAGTCATAGCACCTTAAGGCCAATGACTACAAGTAAGACAGCTCCTACCTGTTACCAAAATTCTTGGTGTTCTTTACAATGATTACACTGGCAGCCTCACCAGCTATAAGTTTGTTAAGTGCAACAGTGAGTACGCTAAGTTGAGAGGCAGGTTCAGAGACAACAATATAATGGTGAGGGGGTGGATGCAACACACAGAAGAAGCGGCACAGACAAGATTTAGCAGAAAAAGAGCAATTCTGCTGACTAGCAGAGAAACTCAAAAGAACACTGATTATTTTCTATTACTGAAAGGAGGGCAGTCCCAAACCTAAATAACTATTAGCTCAGCGGCTAATGAAAAGTGAAATCAATGACCTAATTGGCACTAAGATAACCTAAGATAACTAAGGCAACCTCCATTTGGAGGGAAAAGGAATATGTCCTCTTGGCTTGTACCAGGAGGCAAGTGAAGTCTAAGGAAGAAAGAAGCAACAGCCAGCAGTGGGGGAGGAACAGACTGAATGAACAGACCAATTTTGCTTTCCAATCAGGTTCTTTAGAATGGTTACGAGACTGTTTCCAAGTTCATCAGCAAGTCTAATGTTTCACATCTTTTGCTAGAGCCTGTAATATATCTTTATACCTTAGTTTCTGTATACTGTAAATTAGCTTTCATTGTCCACAGTCAACTGATGTAAACCAAATTTTAGCTTCTGTTCTCTTGTTTTAGCTGCTCATAGTTTAGCCTGGCAGTATGGTTGGAGTTTGCTTAGGGATTTTTTTTTGTTTGGAATTGTTTCTTGAGGGGTAAGAAAGTGGAATGGAAGAGATCTGAGGAAATATGTAGTCATTAAATGTTTCAGGTGTTCAGCTGCATTGTTTAAAAGCAATTCTGTGTCTTTGTAGTTGAATTCTATTGCATTTCAAGTAGTCTCAAATGACCCCAAAAGTCTGTGTGACAACATAATTGAAAGGGGAACTCGGTGGCTTTAATGCCTAACATTTGAATGTTCTGTTATTTTAGGACATTGCCTTTTCTATACTCTTTGATGTGAGCTGCCAGAAGGTTTGGTTCTGGTCAGAATCACAGTTCAGCAACATTCATTTAAAGGTCTCATTCACTTCCTAATTTCTCAGCTTAGTGTAGCACAGACAGAAAATGCAAAGGTATATGCAAAAGGGCCAATCTAAACAATATTATGTGAATAGTGGTCATTAGACAGACAATTACCAGAAAAGCATCACATCCAATTCCTGCTTTGTCCCTTGTGGTACCAATGCAATATCTACCTGTTGTTCAGGTTCTCAGAGTTATTTATGGGACCCTGAAATTTCTTTTAAAGCTTTTGCTAGCCTACATTTCTTCACTGTAGGGAACTTTCTGCTATTCAAAAAGCTGTCTTCAGCTGGATTAGGTGCTATTTGCCTTAGCATTTTAATTCTAATTGTCTAAGTAGTTGTTTGAATAAAGTATAGTTCTTAATACAGAAGAAACAGCCTCAAAATCATACTGGTGTCTCTTTCAGAAGTCTATAATGAGATGACTAGCGTCACTTCAGAATTGTAATATAGAAGTTAGTCATCAGCTTCTTAGCTTCTGGCCACTGATGTTCTGTGGAAATAGTGCACACAAATAGATGGCTTCCTATGCTGTTTACACACTGCCTCTATGGAGGGAAGCAAGAAACAGCACTTTTATAAAAGCCACCTTAATTCATAAAATTCTTTTGGAAGCAACCAATCCAAACTTCTGTCTGAATTATACACTAATTCAAGGATAAAACTGGTAACTGAATACTAATCATGCAATATGGTAAACAATCCCATTTCTTCCTTTCAGTTGGGTCAGAAGTCATGAGAACATATATCCATCCATGTGTTGAAGGTATTTCTGTTGCTCCTTGAAGGATTTGCTATTACTCCTGTTTGACCTGTGTCAGCATTTGCTATTATGAAAGGGTTTATTAAATGGTTTCTTTTTTGATGGTTGAACTCCTGAATGCATCTGACAAGTAAATCAGTTTAGATGAAGGGCCCTCAGCTCTGAAAAGTAGCTACTCTTGTTATCTTCTTAAGCTTACAATATAGACATTTTCAGAATATAATGCAAACAGAATTTGTATCCGTGAATTTTACCTTTTTTTCCCAGTGCTGAAGACCTGGTGGACTCAGTTTACACTTCTGTTAAGAGTAATTTGTTTTTATTATTGTATTATGCTTGTCTTTCCAGGCATTTATGTTCTTGCCACAATCAGTTGGAGTTTAGGCCTGAATGTTCAGGTAATGTACTGCTTTAAACATGATTAAAGTGGTACTGACTCTGTGATGTTGAACTTAGCCAGCCGTTCAAGGCCCAAATGAAGATACCCAGTGAAGATCACAAAATGAGCTGTGTCCATCATTTAGATGGATACTACCCACTTAATAAGATTGGCAACTACTGAATGAAAACCAAATAAGAAGCAAAACAATTCACCCTGCAGTACAAAAGTTAGCTCTGTATACTGTATTTTGTGTGTGTGTGTGTGCTGCAAAATTGGGGTTGACAGGTCTTCATCACATAAAACTAGATGAAGATCATCCTGATAAGTCTGAGAAATCTGACTATGTGCAGCTCATAGATGATGTGAGAAGTTCTTTAATTAGGAAATGTATTTAAAAATCAAAAGCTGGATGGAGGATAAATATTGTTGTAGTTCAATGCAGTATCTTAGGGATAGTGAATGGAATTAGAAGTGACCTTAAAACATTTTCCTTTTTTAAGTGCAAGTGATGTTTTACATTAATTCCTAAATGCCAAATCCATAATCAACTACTTTTCTAAAACAGATAATCTGCTTATGGGGGCATAGGGAGAAAATGAGAAGAATGAGCTGGCTATGAGTGAAATAAATATTCTGACTGTTGTACTCCAATCCTTAGATGTTCAGAGCCATTAGCCAGGCTGTAAGAATCTTGAAATTGGAAATGAAAATTGTTTACATTTTTTGTATTTCCTGAACACTTAAGAAGCAGGCAAACTCATACTTTTTGGCTTTTCTTTGCAATCATAAAGACTACAAACTCTTCTTAAAAGGTATTTCTACGTATGTTTTATAACATGGCTCCACAAACTTGGACTAGACAAAAACTGTGAGGAATCTCATGAGCTTGTCATACTTTCTATTGTGCATCACTTCTCTTTGCATCTTCTGTACATGTGGAGAAGTTTACTAGTGCTATGCATGCTTGCATAGCTGAACTCTCACTGCTCACACACTGGAGGCTGCTTTGCACACTGGCTTCATTCTTCAGGTCATTTGTTTTGCTGTCTATTGATAACATTTATAACAAAGACTGATGCAAAAAATATGTATGTATATATATATAATGTAGACACTTAATCAGGAAATCCAAACTCCTGAAATGAAACACTGCTGGTAATACATTAGAAAGAGGATAATACTAAGGAGTACAACAGACATAACATTTGAATGACAGCATTTCTCTCTGTTTTGTTAAGTTCATACTCAGAGTATTCTCTTCTACATAATTTGCACAAGTTGGTTGCTGCTCCCCTGGAGAAGGGTTGGTTCTATATCAATTCCAAACTGTTTTTCATGTAGCACAATAATTACCAGGTCCTTCCTACACCAGAAAAACCTGTTCTGTGGGCACTTGTGTTCCTCATAGTTATGTGCAGAGTCAGAGAGGCCATTATGAGGAATCTTTTGCTGGCTGTAGTTTGTATATAAAATGTGTCCTTGATGAAAGATTGGATGCCTTGAAATAGTTCTAGGATTTGTTTGGTCTAGCAAACACATTATTATTATTATTATTATTATTATTATTATTATTATTATTATTATTTTAAATCATTATTTCTGGAAAAAATAAAAATAAAAAAACCCTTCTGATTATACTCCCTCTATAAGTTGGAAGAGTTTGCAAGATCACTGCAAGCTTTTAAGGATTAAATCAAGGCTCATTACACGGTTATCTTCCACTCTTACTCAAATGTTGCAAATACTTCCATTTAATGCAAGAGCATCTTATCTATCGAACTGAGCCACTTAGACAGGGAGGTGTGAGGTGAAGCCCAGGTCTCCATGTGGGTTCTTCTTTCACTTTACTATGAGGAATAATTGCCACCTGTCCATCCTCATAATTTAGATCCAGTTTCCTGAGAGACAAGTATCCACTCTCTATTATGAAAGAATCGGAACAGCTTATCCCACTGCCACTGACGTGATTACTTCAGCAATACACCTAAGGTCATGGAGTTAAGGGCATAATCTGAGCTTTTGCAGTGGCTTACGCACGTGAGTATTAATCCTTGCAGAAAAGGCATATCCCAAAGTAGGACAGTGAAATTCTTCGTATAAAATCTCATAATTTTGTGATAATTTCCACTCTCTCTTGAAATAGATCCTCTTTAAATGTTTACTTGAAAAAGGATTTATAAGCCTAAAATGCTTGTTTCCTCTTTCTCTTCCTCCTTGACGTCAGTTGGTTGTGCAAAGGATATCGCATCTTTTTCAGGCTATGCATACAGTACTATCTGTGCCTCATATTACAAACAGTACAGATGCTACTGTCAGATTATATTGTTGCATTAAACCTACCATAGGATCACATAGGTTTTATTTGGAAACACTGAATATAAACATCACTTGATCCAGACTACTCTGGAGTCAAAGTTGAGATTGCAAAGTTACAGACAGCTAAATTAATGCAAGCAGCTGTGCACAGGAGTCTGCAATGCAGTTTTGAGTAGAGTTTCAGAACTGCCAAGTCATCATACCGGTAAGAGATTTTGGATTGATGCAAATTGATTAACAGCATTCTACAGACCACTTTCTGCTAGATTCCCATGAGGATCACAATTTCATTAGCTGAGAGATGAAATAGCTCTTAGAAAAAGCCTGTTTTACCCCAGACTCGCTAGTGCTTTGGAGGTGAAAAAGGAGAAGAAAAGCACAGAAGAAAACATATTCTGCCCTACTCTTACATGTGACTGCTGGCTTTACACTGTCCTTTCCTTTTTCCTTCCCTCCTCTCCCGTCCCCTCCCTTTCCCTTTCTTCCCTTTCCTTTTCTCACCTCAGGAATTGAGCAAGCTGTCCACCTTACAGATCTCCTTCAAGCCAAAGAGCTTCTCTCTACTAGAGAAAAGTCTCTCTAGGATAAGGCTGACTCTAATTGCACAAAGCACTTCTGGAACTAATATACTTTGCTAATGGGGGAAGGAAATGTCATCTCTGCATCTTTAACCTGTATAGCTCTTTTGATAGTTGTAAAATAGCTTTAATTAGACATACCAAATAAATGTTATACTTCACTGTTACATCAGATCCTCCGATTAGTTTTCTTTTCATACCTAAAGTCACCAGCCGTGGAGTCATGTGTTTAAGCCATGTGATGATAAAAGATTCTGCATTAGGCCAGCAAGTTTTCTTCCTTCCTCTTGACACAGAATTGCTTACGCATGTGAATCCTAAAGCCTTAGAAAACCAGGGAAGGACAGAAGACATATTTTTGTTCTGTGATACAGAAACCCCATAATTTAAATCCTCTCTTTGCTACTCCTCAAAAGTTTTTTATCAGTAAAACTTGTTGCTGGAATAACTTGTACAATTGCTTTACACATAGAACTAGAGAAAATGTGTTTAAGTGCCTGTAGGGTTTTGACAAAAACATGTTCATTTGTCTTCTGACACTTCCCTGTCAACTGGGGTTGTACAGCTCCAGTTCCAGCAGTGCTCTATAAGCAGATTGTGATTTGTAAGGACAAATCATCAGTAGTCTTCTTGGAAGTCTGGAGATCTTCAGAATACAGAAGTCTTCTTTATCACACTCTGTGCCAAAGCAAACTATAAAGAGACGGAGTTTTGTTCTCAAAGAACATTTATTTCTGTGATAATAAAGAAATTTTTCTTCTTTGTTTTTCTTCTCTTACCTTAGGTAAGAGACATGAGCAGAATTGCATTAATTCACAGGGATGCACATAGCTAGTACTGGGTTTGTTACATGGAACATGTCATATTTTGTAAACTCCTTCAATCTTTACATTAGTTGCAGAAATAATGTTCGGTGAATGAATTACAATTAATTGAAATGAGTCCGGAATGAGCTGAATTGCTTCACTGGAGCTAGAGAAAGCAAATTTACATTTGTTTCCACTGAACATTTCCTTTTCTTTTTTCCTTTTGTACTTATTATTCTCCTCATGTATGTAAAGCACACAGGTGTTGATTAAAAGCTTGAAAGAGAGACATGGAAAACATCCTTCTAAACATACAGAATGAAACAGTTTGAGTGGCAACTTGTGATTTGTTTTCCAATTACGAATGACATTAAATTTTCAGAGTTGAACTGTTTTCAAGATAACATTTTTGTTGGTGTATTTGCCTACTACTGTGACTACCAACTATAATTTTCAGGATTTAAGGTGCAGAGTTGACTACCTGCTCAGAACTTTAAAGTATAAGGCTGTACTTACTGTGATGAGTAACACAACCCCAAAATTAGTCATGGTTTCAGTCTTTATATACTCATAGGTTATTGAGGAAGCTGTAAGTTTTAGTTTTTTCTCAGAATTCACTAGTATTTTAGGTAGGCCAAATTTTTTAAACTACTCCAGCTGTGTGAAATATCTCACAGAAATAAGTAAAACTACATCCGTATTATTAACATCTTGCAAATAAGAGGCCTGCAGCAATGGCTACACACTTAAGTTAACCTGGTACAAATTGACTCTACCTTCCCATTTGTGCAATTGCTCACTCCCACCATCTTCCTCATGCTGGTAAGAGCACTAAGGCTTCCAGGAGGTTGCAGTCAGGAGAGTCTGGGATTGCAGGCCACCCTCCTGGCAGCAGCAAGCATTTTGTCACATACAGCTGGCAGTATAATCATGACCTGATTCTGCAGAACTGTCAGTTCAAGTTTTGCATTTTAAAAGGCTGCACATTTTAATCATGTTATGGGATGCTAAGTATGAAACAGGAGGCATATGAAAAAATGTGTCTATTTTCACTTAAATATGGTACAGCTGACAGTAGTACTGAAGGTGATCTGTGATGGGGGAAATAGTATATTGTGTATGTGCTTTCTATACAAAATCAAAAATAGGTGTGCCACAAAGTTAAGGGTAAAGGACAGAGAAGAAGATGATTTCTTATTTTGTTTTTAGAAAGATACTGAATTTGACATACTAGAATGCCTTTTCAATGCTTTGGGTAAGCTTATGATTTCATGAGATATTCTCTGTCTTTTAGGGCTGGGGCTTTGAACTTTGGCATGTTGTGTCGTATTAGTGCTTATTACAGACCACCATGATGTTATCCGGCAAATAAATAAATTGGAATTGTGTACAATCAAAGTTTATTACTTGGACTGCAAAAATACTCTTTTTTTTTTTTTTCCCTGTAGAAGCTTAATGCTATAGTTAAACTTTGTTTTTCAGAAGCCATAGGAAAATTTTCCAAATGAAATAAATAGTCAGCTGATCTTTTCATACTTGCTGCTGGATGACAAGCATATTACTAGTGAAGGGTTTGTTTTAAACTGTATTTTTAACTTGATTTTGATGTGATATAGAAGTTGTGTGTAGGGGTGCATGTATATGTGTGTGAGTATGCATGCATGTTTATCTTTCTGTTTTCCATTAATATCTTTGAGCCCTTAGGCTAATTCCAACCAAATTAACTTAGAAGCAGAGTTCTAAAAATAAATATGTTCCTACGAGGCTTGGAAAATAGACAAGTAAAAGAAGGAAATCTAGTCAGTGTCCTGATTATAGGAAAGGTTGCATTGTAAGTGCATACACTGACACTGGAGAGTCTGTCTACAGGGCAGCCCACATAAATGTCTCAGATGTGGGAAAAAAGGTAGTTTCTTGGTCAATACCTAAACTGCATGGTGCATGCTGTGATACACTCAACATTCACAGCCATCTGGTTTTATGCCTTCTTTCTTTGCCATTCCCAGGAGTATTTCCAAATCCTCCATTCAGATGCGACTCTTCATGTTAAAGACAAATGGTCTTAGAATACTCAGCTTCATGAAATTACTTTTTGAAGAGTGTTAAAGAATACTTAGTGCCTGCAGCCAGCCTGTGTAGCTGCTTATCACCTGCAAACAGTAGGGCCAGAAGGAAAAGCCTGCTGTGGAAACGTTTATCTTGCCCTGCTGCCCTGTCTTCCACCCTTTGTGGACCCTCCAGGTTTGCTCTGTAATCAGACAGCTAACCAAAATATCTCAAGAAAATTTTGCAAAAGCTTTGCTCTTCATTTTCAAAGGCGAAGTCACAAATCAATCTACCTGGGCAAGCTAGTGCTGCACTGGAGTGCATGGCTTACATGAACTTGAAGTGCATGAAACTATAGGATATGTTCCACTTGATATTTTACAACTTTTTTTTCCCCATTAATTTGATACTCCCATCCAAAGTATTATGTGGCATTATAAAACTTTATCATGTCTCATGAGTCTCACTGGTCTCATGTACTTTTGTCAAAGTTCTTAAATTTACTTACTCTTCCTTGACCTTGATTGATTAATTTTGTGATTGACGATAAAACCTTGAAAACGTGATCTAGTAACCAAGAAGCAAAATGAAATAAAAATGGAAAACACAACAGTAATCTCAAACTGTAGACCGCTCTCATGGTTTTAACTCATGATTTTAAAGTCCTTGTACTGTCCCTGCACAGTAATAGTGTATCTTAACTTGACAAAGGAGCCAAAAGGGGTCATTCTGAATACCCACAGGAATGACAACACTACAGTCTACTTTCCTTTTTTGTTTGTTTTCTTTTGCCTACGAAAGATACTCTCCTTTTGGCATAGGCTATATACCTCCATGATAAAAATGTATCTTAAGTTGTAATGTGGTCTTTTCTAGCTATTATGTATGTAAATATATTCAGAATGTGTGATGAAGAACTAACATTCTTCTCTATGGAGCTATTTAGAACAGAAACTGGGATATTGGCTTATTGTTTTTCTTATTCTAATTGACAGGCATTTGATTTGCAGAAGATTTTCCAGGTCCTGGAAGGCTAAGAAAACATCAGATATTTACATATTTATGCCTTTTAAATTAATTATAGAGGATGTTTTTGTAAATAATCACCATTCCTGTATTAAAATGTCACTTTAAAGGTAAATAGCTGTAAGAAATAAGTGATTTATTTTGCCTTTTTATTGTCATCTGCCTGTATAAGAATTGTAATTAATTTCTGTGTATATTTTGTAGGATAATGATTTTTCTAAACTAGTGTACTGCCAAAACTCATACAAAAGACAACTGAAGATATATATGTCAGGGTTCAATTCAAAACTTTAAGGTTCCTTGAATATGTTCCATAGTGTGATCATGAAAACCTAAAAACTTCTGTGTCATAACTGGTGTGCCCCCGGTGGCGCACGGTGGAAGAACTGCCGCTTGCAACACCGGAGGGCCGGGGTTCGAATCCCCCCTGTGTCGCAAGTGGTAGAAGTGCCACACTGCTACACAGAGGGCTCGAATCCCGGGGGTTGGACTCGATGATCTCTAAGGTCCCTTCCAACTCGCACGATAATATGATACTATGAATATGCATCTACTTAAATCCAAAGGCTGAAATTTACTATGGCAAAAAGAGGCCTTATTGAAGATACAGCTTCTTGCTACTTCATTAAATGTATGAAATTTCAAAATAAAATGTTATAGGGCCTGTCCATAAAACATAGAGTTACAAAATGTCAAGTTTTGTAATTAATATTCTTCACGTCTTCTGTTTTGTTTTGTTTTTGTCTTTGGAAGTACCATTAGTAGCATACCTCTTCTCTGGGTGTCATTTTTTTCTTTTAAAATTGGGGGCATACACTGACTGTGAAACCTCAGCACCTTTTCTGTAGTTGCTGTTACTGGATTGCAAGCTACTGGAAGGGGAACAGAACAATTTCGCAACTCTCATTTTTAGAGGAAAGGACACACGCAATGAAGAGCCAAATTCAAGCTTAAAATATTCAGATTACCCTTTGATTCTCTTCTGCATTTTTCTCATGCGACTTTGTAGAGAAAACACAAGCAATTATATGCAAGTAATTCTGAGCATCTTTTATTTTAAAGCCCTTGCATTTCAGCATAGTGTGTTGGCTCAAAAAGTGATCCTGGATCATGATTCTGAATTAGTACAAAAGTGGAAGACCAACAAATGCAGAAGAAGCTTCTGAATCAATATTTCCAATATGAAGTCAGATCATATCCTCCAGATTAGTATTCAGGGATGACCTCTTATGTATAGCGGCAAGACTGTAATACAATAGGCTCTCCATTTCCACAGTAATGCTGTCCTTGGATTTTGAGTGCAGGGCGTCAGCAGTGAGCATTTCAATTGTGAAGTTTATTCTACACTGCCTCTGTCAATCCAATTATAATTATGTTTATTCATGAAAATCTGTAGCAGTTTCTACAGCTCTCCCAACCTTCTAACATTAGTGCAGAAGTACCTTAAGATTCGTTATTTTGCCAACTTTATAACAATCCATCTGAATTTCCTTTCTTAATCACATTATCTTCTTTCACTTCCCCATAGAAGCCTTGTAGACCTAACTGGTACTTTATATCTTCCACAAGGATGGCTCTACCTCCAAGCTTAGCTTAAAAATTGACTCAAAATTCAAGATAGAATTCTGAGGAAGCTACTAATAGATGCATACATTCACAATGTTATTTAAAATTCTGAAAGTATAGCTATTACAATTGCTATCCAACTGACAACAATAACAAAATAGCACAATCATTATAAACTTAGGGACAAAATGTTTTCAAGAGAATTGTTTGCTACAAGCTCTCCTAAAGGCTAAACTCTGCTGCAAAGCAGATAATACCTAGCAGGGAAGAAGTGACAAAATATTTGCCCAGCTAGTCTCACTGTTTACAAATAAATATCTACATTCAATCATCTTTTTAGGATAGTTTTCTTCCTGAGAGGATATCACAGGACTTTTGGTTCTTTAATTCTATCAGTTAAGCCTTTCAAGGCAACATTTTTGAGTTAATTTTTTTAGCAAGATAACTGTAATTCTTTAACCAGGGCAGTTCTCCTGGCGAATGCAGACATACTCCATATCCAGGCCTTGAGTGCAATAAGAGGCTGCAATTGCCAGGAGAGGTCTCACCTGGGATCTTTACCTACATAGCTTCTGCTGGTCCAGGCCCTCCATTTAAGCTCTAGCTCAGGCCATTAAATATCTTTGCCTGAGTTATGTTGCAAGTGCAGTTCTATTTGTTGAGGTGTTTTATTTTTTTCCTCCTCTTTTTGCTCTGCCTGCCTTGCAGTGAATTGTTTGGACCATGCCTTGTGGGTGAAATACTGCCTGTGCTGTGCTCACACTCAGCTCCCTGGCTCACGGCATAGCCCTGTTATCACTGCTTCTTACCTTCTTATTGCTCAGTCTGCTGACTGTAACTTCCTGGCTTGCATTTTTTCCTTTCTTAGAGTACAAAGTCCATCTATAAAAGGAAAAGGTGTTAAACCTTCCTCTTAGGTTTCATTATACCACTTAAAAATAGGAAGAGGGGGCATACTTCTAATTTGGGAAGAGTATTGTGAATTTTCTGCTTACCTAAGAAGTTGTTGATACACATAGAAATCTTAGTAGGCTTAGCCAGTAACTTTTATTTCTTTACTTAGTAATGATTACTCACCTATTTATTTCAGTATCATTTTAATGTACCGAGTGTTTCTTTTCTCAAGCCTATTACTATATATTGAACAAACTGAAAAGTATTTTCCAGCAGAGTGATTTCATAATGTACAACTTCTATATGCCAGAAACAACAAGTGTTCATTTTGGCCTGCTGACTTCATTAAGTGCGTACAACACTGAAAGAAAAACTTGGCATAATGTTGTCCCATCTCTTACTTGAAACTAAACTCCTTTACCATTAACTGTACTAGATGCACAGTTATGCCAAAATCATCAGTTCTCTCTGCATGCTACCAACCCATTTCTCCTGAAGTTCTCTTTCTTGACACTAAATGTGTCTTGACTAAAGCTAATAAAACAATTTCTCTCTGTAGAAGTGTGTGACAAATTTATTGCAAGACCTAAATTACCACAGCAGCTGTGGGGAGAAGGAAGCAATGTGAGTAGAGCAAGAAAGACCACAGCTTGATGGAAAAATCAGGAGTACTGGATGATTCCTTGTATTTTCAAAGTGTCTTGGGTACTTTGTTACTCATTGACAGATGATGCTGGTTTTATACTGAGGCTATGATTTGTAGTCCTGATGTATTTATGTTCTGCAAGAAGTGCTAGAGAACACAGTGTAAGCTTTTATTGTGGAATATTCTAGAACATAAGATGGATTTACCACTTTGGGAAAGCAAATGAAATTGCTGAGCCTAGTTTACTCAGAGGGTGGCGGGGAGCTGGTGCAGGCTGCCCAGATAAGCTATAGATCTAAAAGAGTTCAAGGCCAGGTTGGATGGGGCCCTTGGCTGTCTGATCTGGAGGGTGGCAACCCTGCCCATGGCAGAGGAATTGGAACTAGATGGCCTTTAAGGTCCATTCCAGCCTAAGACAATCTGTGATTCCATGAATCATTGATGCAACTGAAGGTGGAGCTCTACTTCCTGCAGAAGGGCTCTGTAGATGCCAAAGATAATCCCTGTCACAAATGGATCACTCTAGTGTGAAACTTAAAGATTAAAAGACCCGGAAAAGGACTTTTAAGACCTGAAAGGAAAGTCTTGATTGGGAGCAGCTGAGAACTGCAGCTGAATGTCCACAAATTATAATTTAAAAGGTGTTTTACACATCCCTTCTCCAGGGAATGGTGTAACTCCTTATAATGGTCTTTTAATTGTTTGCTTTGTGTGCAGCAGTTCTGAACCTGTGAAATGCCAGGCAAGGGCTGGGAAACATGATTGCTCTGTTTCTAAGAAATCTAGCTTAATAATTGCTAAACACTGTTCTCAATGGCTTGGTTCCATTCTTCAGCCCAGACAGGGCCATGGCCTTTGCTAGCACCACTGGGTGCTGTGCATCAGCAGGACTGCAGCCATGGATCGGGTTGCCCAGCCTTTCCTCTGTCTCTTGGTCCTCTGCCTCCTGGGCCTCTGCACTCCAGGCCTCTCCTCCTCCAGGTCAGGGTAGCTCAGGCATGTTTTATTGGCCTGGTAAAGTCAGGAACACTTTACTCATTGGTGGCTGGAGAAACAGAGCTTGACTTTGCTTATTAAGTAACATATAAGAACTTCTGTCCTTAAGCAAGGATTCTGTCCAACCTAATCCTGCATTTCCATCTGTCTTTGAAACATGCACTGAAAGTGTTTGAATTTCTGAAGGTTTCAAAGGGATGTGTGGCTGTATGTATTCAGATATTCACTGTAGTTTTTATCTCTTACCCATTCAGTGACACCTGGAATAAGAATAGGTTATTAACTGATGCTTATAGCTTAGTTCTGCAATTAGACTTCCAAACTGCAATACAGAGGATTTCTGCAGAGACATAGCAAAGAAGAAATTCTGTTCAGTGCAGTGTTGTCTCAAATGTCACTCAAATGATATCATCCTTCCTAGATGAAGCTGGCAAAGTGTATATGCCTTGTGAATCAACTCACAGCTTACAACTTTGACAGCAGTTAATGTAATGGTAGTTTTGTTGGTATTCTTCATTATATTTCCCTTTTATTACTTAGATATGACTTGCGAGAAATGTTTAATGGTATTTTGTCCATATCTGATAGCTAAATAAACAGCAAAGCATGGATTGTATTTGACAAGAAAAAGCAGGGGTATTTCACCATTCCTTTTCCCAAATAAGACTCAGTTCAAAATTTCACAGACTGAGGGGGTCGTAAGTTTTGTTTCCCTTAATTTAGAATTGAGGCATTATGATTTTCAAGATACTTTACATCTTGAAAGTGCTCAGGTTGCTTATTGACCAAAGTCTGCCTGGGCTACTGGTAGAGCTGAAACCCAGCTTTCTCTGGTTTTGTATTGTTTTGTTTTAAAGGAAGATTACCAGGGAGAAAATGATATTTAGTAGGGATTCAGTTGTCTGAAGGAAAATAAATATGCTTTTCCACCATGCTTTTAAATACTTTGATAGCTGTCTGTCATTGGGGTTAAGTATAGAAGCATACATATACTTGAAGAAACATGTATGCAAATACTGCAGATGAAAGTAATTCTGCAGTTGAGATCTTGATGCTGACCATCTTTGAGGGAATCAGGTATTTATGGATAGTCCAGGTATTCAACCTTGATGTCTCAGGGATCTGAGGCCTGACTGCTGTGGTGTAACCGAATAAGGTATGAGCTTGACCCCCAAGTAGACCATCTACAAAGATAACTGTATTTCTAACACAAATTATGTATTCATATGCTTTCAGAAAATATTACATACAGTGTTACTCTCATACAATATTGATTTATGATAGAATTCTGAATATATACAGGGTATACTCAGAAGGAAAAATAGGATCCTTTAATCACTGGAGACAAGAAATATTCCTTCTAATAATACCTAAAAACACTACTGAATCTAAAAAATATACTAATGATACTGAAAACGATATTGATAATGAAACCCAGCAAACACAGTGTGTGAAAAAGGTTTTCTGCTGGCATGTACTTTCACCTGTTCAGTGTTACCAGATTAATACAAAACTAAAAAGACTAAAAGGAAAGGAAGGTATATGAAGAAGGCAGCAAAGCTTAAAAGCAGACTAGGCTTAAGGTAGGGAAGCCATTTACTTTTTCTTCATAACTGCAGCTTGATAAACAATAATTACTTGATGTGAGTTGAACTGCATAGTTTTCCTGTACCGTGGGAGTTCAGTACTTCAAGTGTGAAAGCAGATAGAACTTTTTGAACATCTAATGACTTGTAGTAACTGCTTTGTTATTGATGATGTCAGTTCTTCACAAACCATAATCATGGATGTAGCAACAGAAAGACCATGTTTTCTGCAAGTGCTTACGCAGTGTTGGTGACAGACATAACGCTGCATAACAGCTTTATAAGGGGAACTAACATGATTATAACAAGTCAAGTACTATGTTGCTGTGTGCAATCATAGTTCAAAACCCCCCTTGCCCAGGTTCTAGCGAAACCCCCGCTAGGGCCAAAAAGACCACCGTGACTCATCAAGAAAGGTGGCAAAATGGCGTTTATTAGGAGTAATCAACACCTTATATACCTTAATTACTTCGTCTACGCCCCCTAGGGTGCACGTTTGAAATGCGCGCCCAAGGTACATCACAAGGTAGGGGATGGAAGAGGGGGGGCTATTATCACCGTCACATCCCGAAAAGCCCCGCTACCGCCTACATGCCTACCACATCTCCCCCCCTCCGAATACTACAAGGTTCAGCCTTGTTAGCATCTACAACAGTACTATATGAAATGGATTTTATAGGTGGCATTAACTGTTACTGAGCTATTACAGAAGAGAGAGACACTGCTTCCAACATATAGTGGTTGTACAGTGGATATGAACAAATGAGCCTACTTTGAAGTAGTTAATACCTATCCAACTTTAAAAACAAACTCCCTGTGGTTTAATTTTCAGTGTTGGAAGGGAGGATTCACAATTCTGGTCAGGATTATAGATATTAAGGAAAGTGGTACAAACAGCCAAAAGAGCTTGGCACTCTTCAAAAGAAGCTGAAGAAAAGAAAATCTGATGTATTTGAGAAAGGGATAATATTATCCAGTCTGTGTGCTTATACCTACTGGCAATTTAGAGCTTGCTGAATGTTTATGGAGACCGAACAGCGGAAGTGAGCACAGTGAGCTGGTGGGTAGTGTGTTCCAGCAGTGGTGACAGTGACATGGAAGTAAAGCCAATTGTATATTGGTGGGATGGTTCAACCTCTACCATCATACCACCAATATTCACTTCTGGAATCATAGGTCAGCACAGTAAAATAGGAGGCATTAATTCTGGAGTCTAACAAAGAATAACGTAATAAACCTGTCCTACATTAAAGGAGACAGGTGGTAATGTAAAGGAAGTTTTACTTAGTTCCATCTTTCTTTCCATCTCAGACTCGTTGCATCTCCATCAAGGAGTTAATCTGTTCATATGAATTACTTGTGAAGTGCTATAGAAAGTCATGTTTAGAGAATGTAGGGACCTGTGAGACTCAGCAGTCTGTGTTGTTTGGACAGTGACTGTGTGCAAGACTAACTGCTGCCCTCAGCTGTCACAACTGCTCTATGTAGAGATCAGTCTTGTACAGGATAATTTAGTTTTACAGTACTTAAGTTATTTAATACAATAGTTCAGTTCATATATGTCAAAATTCAGCTCAGTATGTAGGGGGCAGTAGGTATTATAAAATATCTACTAGATAACATGATGAAATTGTAGAAGCTTATTATATGTGCATTTCCAGTCCTGATGGACTGGAATTCTGTCAAGAAACAAAAAATAGTTCCTTATTTTCGATTATACTTGCTCATTCTATTAATCTCCATTAATATTCAGAATATTCCCGTCAAATGGAGTGAGAATAACATGCTAATAATGATCTCCAGTTCCTTACTGATTTTAAACGGATTGATATCTGTCAAGAAATCATGCACATCATCACATCCCTCTTGTAATCTGTGACAAATCTGTACCTATTTTGTCAGCGTTCGAACACTATACTGACAGGTGCTGTTTAGGTCCTGAATATTGAAATACTAAAGCTTTCTATAAATATAACCAACATTAACATCAAAATTTTAACTCTAGGTGGCAGTTTATTCCATCTTTTATTTTTTTTTAAACGTAGGCTTAGCAGCAGCATATTGACTAGCAAGCTTTTCTAAATGCATCATTACAAATATTGAAGGAAAAAGCGAGTCAAGCTATGATAACAGCTATCCTGATTTTTACGTATTCTTTCCTAGAACCAGATAATTGTGTGAATGAGTTTTAGAGGGTATGACTCAGAAATTTTACCTTCCAACTGATTGCGATTATCACTGAATCAGAGATGATTGGAAATGGCCCGATCCTGATCCTAAAAACTCTCTGAGGCTTCTTTTACTGACTGTGGTGTCAAACCGGTTGGTATCTACTTAATAATTTGTCTCCAATATTCTTATTGTTGCCGTGTTAAGTGCTTGATGTTGTTTGCTGCTTATGAGCAGACCACAGCTGTTTTTGCTGCCCCACGCTGAGACTTTTGTGGTTGCAGTACAACCCTTCTGCCTTCTGCAAGCCTTTTGCACCAACACTGTGCATTCACAGCAAGCTACCTTTTTCTATTTGCACTTGCTGAACTCTGTGTAAAACTACTTCCTCTTTAAGTATATGACCTTCTGATCTTTCTTCAAAATAAATCAGACACAACATGGAGTATTCATAAAGAATTAAACAGGGGTGAAAGAAGAATCAACAAGCAGTGGTTTAGTAATGCTGTGTTGGTCCAATGTGCAGTTAAACCAGTGCAGGTCTCCAGGAGCTCTAATCAGATCTGTTTTATTGAATCTTGACACCCATATTGTGTGAAAAAGTAGATAACTGTTAGAGCACGTAGCTGTGATTCAATAAATAAGCATTCTGAAAAGTTATTGGCAAATTCCTCAGTCACTAGAATTGCAAAAGATAATAGGTTTTCAGCACAATTTTGGATATTTCAATTTTGCTCTTTGCCTTTTGACTGTGAGAGGCAATTGTGAGCATTTATCATTTAAAGTCTTCAAAGCCCATTGATGATATTCTTGGATAAGCAATGCTAATACACTGATGTAGTAGATGAAAGCTATACTCAGGTTTTCTCTGGAGCTTGAGTTCATTGCAGACATTACTGCTTGAAGTTAGATTTTTAAGGAGTTAATCAGTCTGGGTTGCACAATTGAATTAAGTCATTGAACGTATGTGCAAAGCCAAGAATATTCTATGCTAAGCTCCACAGTCTTTCACTTAGCTTGGTATGCTTAATTCAGTCTCAGAGGTTTGCCACCAATCTGGTTTTATAGAAGCACTGGTGGGCTGATGATTTTAGAGAGGACATTTTCATGTTAGAAGAGAATCATAACACCATAATGTTCAGGTTGGAAGGGAAGAGCTCTGGGGGGGTTCTAGTCCCAGCTGGCTCTGCTTTGAGCAGGAGGTAGGAGTCGGACTGGGTTATTCAAATCTCTGCCAAGAGGTTCTTTTTGCAGGATGGTGAGTGTTGTATTACGGATGCAAAGAAAGCCAAGGGAGAGGAAGGCACATCCTTCACATTGGCAAGAAGTTATTTCTGAGACTGACATAATACCTTGTAATTGCTAGAGTCAGTGGGCACTATTGGGTGTTACTTACAAGGAAAAAATGTTACCCTTATTAACAGGCATATAAACCTTAACAGAATTCTGGTGTCTCATGTGATGTCTTCAGGCATAGACATTTGACAGGCAGCAAGAACAAGGACCATTGTTTGGAGCTTTTCTTTGTTGTTGGTGGTTGGTTTTGTGTTGTTTTGTTTTGTTTTGTTTTTGTTTTGTTTTTTGTTTTTTTGTTTTTTGTTTTCCTTTAATTGGAAAATCTAAAATGTAGTAAAGCTGAGAATTTCACTACAGACCTCCTTTGTGAAACCATGATATTGGAAAAGTTCAATAGGAAATATATAGATGGGTAAGAAGCAGGAAAGGCATAACCTGTCAGAAACAAGTCTACAGCAGTTGCTGTGGATGGACTGGGCTATGACCTCTCTTCTAAGCAAGATATTGAATGAAGACATGAACTAACATAAAATGTAAGCAAAGTGGACACAAAGTATTTTTTGGCACAGCTAGGATCATCCCAGATCCCTGATGTTCTCTTCTGGACTCCAAATAAATAAATGAAGAAACAAATAAAATAAAATAAAGTCAATGAGCTTCAGACCTTGTTTGCTTACTGAGGGATGGAACTGAATGCAGTGTGGTGTGTTTTCAAACACTAAACATTTCGTAAGAGGAAAATATATAGATCTACTTGGACATTTTTTTTTTTTTTTTCTTTTTGTGCATGGTTATAGATTATTAACCATTACTTTCACAGAAACTACATGCAAATAGTCAAAATCTTGTTACGGTTCACCAAAGGGAATAATCTAAACAGATGATATCTGAGGGAAAAAGAAGAAATAAATAGTACAGAGCTTAGAAAGGTGAGAAGTAGAGCTAAAAGAAAATGTTCAGTGTCAGGTTGAGGAGTATACTTTAAAAGCAGAGACTGGAGAAGGAATTAAATATACAAAGAAGGAAACCATATGCGCTTCTTTGTGTTGCCTTTTATTGATTCACTAACAAGAAAACCCATCCTGCTGCTATCAGTGACAGTGAAAAAAGTTCAGTGGCACCAGCTGTGTCCGGATCAGGCTCACTAACTGCAGCACCTGTAAATGAGGTGGGAACAGATGTGTGTGCTCTGTCTAATCCTTGTGCAGGGTGTACCATATGCTAGCTGTTTGCCTTAGATTTAATTGGAAAAAGTCCCCAGGTTAGACTTAAATGTCACTGTCGTGCTAGCCATTCTTTTTGTGCAATGTTTTACACCTGCTGGAGTGTTTTTACTGTTGATACTAAAGATCCAATTGATGTTTCCTATGAGCCTAGATGTGTGTGGATAATTTTAGGTGCTTGATTACTGGGATGATATATCACATCTGAGTACTCAGACTATTATATGAAGACAAGCAGAGTTCTGTTGGGTGACTGACAAAACATCAGCACTGCTTTACTTGTAGGCAGGCTAGCAAAAAGTTTTTAAATCTGGCCATATCTAATTTAAAGAAAAAGTATTTGCATAAAATGTGGAATGTTGATATTTTCAGGCAGCCTTCCTAAACACCAGGATATACATGATAGTCCCTAAGATGGAAAGAACTTCTGTATTCTGTATTTATAGAACCTCAATTAAAGACTGGCACTGGAAGCAAGAGTATCTCTCTAGAGTTCCCTGCCTATCTGAGGCCTTCCAAGGGTATGTGCTTTTCTCACTTCATGTGAGAAACTCTGTAGATAACCACTGTAATCCTTTTATCTCAGGCACGTAATCCATGTGCTTTAAATGAGGGCATTCTCTATTTAATGACATTGTACAGTAATATATACTCTCACTTTAATGAATACTGATTTTGAATAAGACCTAGTAGAACTGTACTCAGCCTTAATGAACTTGTGGAACACTCACACCAAGCTGACACACTAAGAACCTAAAATCTTACCCAATCTTTTTTTCTCTAACTATCAGCTATATTTCTGCCTTTACTGAATTCTGTACAATGAGGGTATGATGCCTAAATTCTTATAGATCTGTGGAACATGCTTTATTCTCCCCAAAATTTCCTAAGAAATTCACACAATTGTTTGACAGAATATTCTTATTTATTAGCTAATTGCTCTGAAAGTTCTTTCCCCCACAGCAGGTGGGTATATGTCTCAGTACCCAGAGTAAAACTGTAGATCATAATGTGATAAGCTTTGCTGATAAAAAAGCAACTTAGACCTGTGTGGTATGTTGCCCTGTGGGTTTGTTTAGCAGGAGATAAGGCTGTGTAGACACCTGAAGAATCAGTGTCAGTCATTTGCTGAAGAAACTGTGTCACTGCTGAAGCTCTTAAGAGTGCAAGTAAATGAAATGTTTCTCAAAAAAGACAGTTAAAGACATCCTCTAGGTGATGAAGTCCTTCCAAAAACTCATCCTAACAAGCTCTGCTTTCCTGCCTTTTTCCTCGCTTAATACAATTCAAATCAAGGCAGGCTGTACAGTCTGCTTTAGTCATTAATGCTTCATGTGCTACCTATTTTTCTCTTCCAAATCCTATTTTTAATTATAACCAACTAAACTATCTGACAGTAAGAATGTTAAGTACAATCGCAGAGGCTTTAGCATTGGTGTCATTAGAAAATGTGAGGAATCTCAGGGTTGTCAAGTTCAGCTCCAATGCTGTTTGAAGACCTTCATATGGCATATAGCACTTCTGAGTTCACTGACCTCTCCATTTTTGTTCTTTTATTTTTGCCACAAAAATACCTGAATCCTGAACTCACAGGCTTCTGGCTCAAAAAGGATTCATTACTAAGGCTTCTTCAATCTCTTATTCTCAATTCAATTAGCTCCCTTAGAAGAATGCCCTCTCACAAAGGTATATGCATTGTCATCTCACGTTTTTCCTCCAAAGGACATGCTTTAGGAAAGACTATGAGCCAATTCAGACTACTGACTACAAGTTTGAAGTGGTGTCTTTTCAGTTTTGGCAGGTATGCATCTATATAATAACATCCTTTAAACTTTCTGCCCACATAAGAAAGCATGAATGTAAAGTGATTTATCATAGGCCAGATTTCTCTGCAATATGAATACAGTAGGGGGCCCAAAATTATTTTAGTTTAATGCAGTCTCACTTTAAAGTACTCTAGTTGCAGGTCATAAGCATTCTAAGCATTAATATTAATAACAATAATTTTTTTTCTATCACTACCATGTGTCACATCACAGCAGTGATGGTTCGACAACTTAAGATGCAGTACATTTGCTACCACATGAAGAGCAGAGTGAATTTTGTTTTCATAGTAGGCATGAATCTCCATAGAAAAGTTATTATTATTATTACTTTAAATAACTACTTTGTTACTTGAAATACTGTTTTTCCTCTATCATGCATTTTCCTCTATATGTCACTCTGCTAACATGGGATGTCCTTAACGTCACACTGCTATATAAGCACGCGTTAAGAATATGCCATTGATACGCAGAAATATATGGAATGTAAACTTAGCTCAGGTCTTCCTTTTTCTTACTCTGTACTTACCTTTTCCTGTACTGCAGAATTCCTCCCAAGGTTCACATCCTCAAATAGATTTCCAGATGTGCTAATAAAAAACTTCATTTTTTGAGCAGATTCATTCTCCATGGCTCTGATGGAAATTGGGAAAAATAAATAATTAAAATAGTATTTCTTCTGAAACATGCACTGAAGTTGATAACCTGACATTTTTTCCAAGACTTCAGTATGGAAGGACTACTGTTGAAGATCAGGTTGGATGGGGCTCTGGTCAGCCTGGTCTTGTAACAGATCTGGAGGTTGCTGGCCTTACCTGTGGCAGGGGGGATGGAACTCGATGATCCTTGGGGTCCCTTCCAATCTAAGCTATTCTGTGATTCTGTGACTATGCAATGAAACAGCTATGTTCTGCATAGATCACTGCTGTTAGCATAGGATGTCCACTGCATGGACTATCCTGCTCTCTATTATGGTGATAAGGAACTGTAATAGAACTAATCTGCCTGTTCTCACTAAACCATGTCTCTCAACACTAAGTCCAAATGTTCTTTGAACACCTCCAGGGTCAGTGACTCCACCACCTCCCTGAGCAGCCCATTCCACTGCCTGACCGCTCTTACAGAGATGTAGTACTTCCTAACATCAAGCCTGAACCTCCATCTAGTCCTAGTAGCACTAATTAAGAAAAACAAACAAACAAAACCCTGCAGTAAAGCAAATATTAGTTATTGAAATATTTTGATTCTGTTTCAAAAGTAACTCTCTTCTTCTGGAAACTTATTGGTAACCATCAGCATCTGAACATTTTTGTGCTCAGTAGTAGCTGGTAATTTTTAGGCCTTTCTGACAATTTCAGCCTTAAATCACAATTGCAAAGATTTACAGGGAAATTACTCTGATGAAATGAGCAAACATTATAACAGAGCACCTGGTAGTATTATGAAGAGGAATAGATGCATCCTGGGGAAGTAATATAATCAATCTATCTGAGCAGAGTAGGAATGTTGTGCCAGTTCTCCCACAGCCTCTGTTGTTGCTAATAGATTTCAGTGTGATATTTGGCTTTTTCACAGCAGTGTGAAACTGCTAACTCATCCTTTTCAAAGTACGTATCTCTTAGCTCTTGTTTCAAAGTAGTGTTACAAAAACTTTGTGTATATTTTGTCTCTCACCCAAGCTTCATATTTTCACTTTCACCATTATATTCTCCCTCCCTCTGCCCATCACCTTCCCCCCCCCCCCCTCCAAGACTTGCTCAGTAATTTGTCAAACTGTATGAGTTATGACCTTCCACTTTAGACTGCTCCTTCTGTCTTTTCTTTAGGTGAAATAGCTCTCAATATACCTTTATTCAAACATCAAAGCTGCACAAAACACTGACTAGAATAAAAGACAGGAACTTTCAAAGTTATATCCCTTTTGCCAGGGAAAAACACATCTTTAGGTATAGTGCCCAATTTGCACAAGTTTATAGCGGTTTCACCATGGCCATGTTTCCCATTGCCATATAAAATTATGCTAAGCAATATGATTACTTTGTTACTTCAAGATTTAGGAAGCTGGTTTCCTTTCCTATTAAAGCACTTATGCCTGTTATAAAGGAAAACAGGTTGGTTTGGTGAAAGTTGTTTATAAAAGCTTCAGTTATAGATAATTTTGTGGGGTTTTTCTGTTCTGGATTTTTATGTGGTTTTAAAAGTACAGTTCTGGAAATAAAGTTTATTTTCCTGCTTTATATCATTATTATTCTGAGCAGTGAGCTTAAATTAAGTTCTAGAGTTTATCAGCCTTTCCAATTTTATTTTTTAGATATAGATATTATGCATTCTTTTCCCAGTCTCCCAGGAAGTACTCCATTTTTCATGCATTTCTAAATACTTGTGTTAAATTCTGCAGTTACGTTGATCAGATCTTTAAGCATTTGATGATGAAGTTCATCAGATTGAGCTAATCTGATTTTTTTTTTTACAATAAAGTACCTATTCTTTCTTTGAAACAGAAAACTTACTGCTCTGCTTGTGGTATCAGTGTCCTAGGCCTTTATCAGTTGGTTGTCTTAGTAAAAACATTTAATTAAAAAAGACTTAAAGCATTTTGAACTTCTCATAATAATATTACAGTGCTTGCTCATCACTTTATTAGTTCTTGTAACCTTTGCTTTCTCTTTTTATTTATTTGCCTCTATTTTATGTTCCTAGCTTCTGCCCTGTGTATCCGTGCACTTTAGTATTGATAATTACAAAGTAACCCAGTTTCCACTTTCTCCCTTTCTTACACAGTATGCTCCCTTCACTTTTTTATGTTCAAGGAATTCATTATTTTGACTAGTATGTTTTCTTCCCTTTCTGTATTTCCTCTGCTTTGGGGTAATGCGTGTGTGGTTATATTTGGGTTTAATATAATTTATCTGAGGAAGCACTTGTTCTGCTTTTTTTTTTTCTTCTCTCTCTTTTTTTTTTTTTTTTTTTTTTTTTTTTTCCTTAGATGCTTATTTATACTTAATCTTTAGGCTGATCTGTCTTTACATTTCCTTAGGTCACTATAATTTGATCAGCCACATCTCTGCGTACAATGGGATGTATGCATTGTTGTTAGCTTCCATTCTTTACTTCTAGGGATTATGAACTCTTCAATTTCATCTTTTGCATCCAATTTAACGAGGAGAGAAACCTTAATATTCTTTTAAGTCTGAATTACATGTGGAAGAATCTCCCTTCAGCTGTCTACTCCATTTCCTGTATTAAAAAATCATTGAAACACATTCCCATACCTTGCTAGGAAATGTATCTTTTGCAGTATCCCTCCCCCAGTACAGTTTGTAAATATGACACTACCAAAAATTAGCCTCTCAAATGCACAGTCCTTTACCTGAAAATATGAATAACATCTTACCTGTATTACAGCTATGGTTATAATTCTGAGAAGATACTTGCACATTAGATTGTTCCATAAATGTTGTTATACAAAAATGTCTGAAAATCTGTCCATAGGTTCAAGTTTGCTTCACTCCAGCACGAAATTTGGCTTACTCCTCTACAAAAGGCTTGCAGTAATAATTTTTAAAAGGCAATGTTACATTTGTGTAGAAAAAGCATCCCCAAGCAAACTTATCTTACTTCTTAGACAAAAAGCTTAAGCCACAAGAGCTGAAATGCTAGCTTATTTCTCACTGCATCACTTATTCATGTGCGTGAAACACAACCTGTAGATAGATCCAATGGCTTGTGGAAAATGAGCATGGAATTACTGAGCACTGGTGTTACACCAGTGTAGTGTTTGTTTCAGAACATGCTTTACTTTAGGTAAACTTGCACATCCTGAGCTATCTTGTTCACAGAGCTGAACATAACAGAACAAGTCTTATGAGAAAACAACAATGAATGGCATCATTTAGGCAAATGGTTAATTTTGTCTTTGTTTTACCAAGTCACAATTCATTGTCCTTCTTGATGGTGCAAAACTAATTGGCTCTTATCAGAGTTAGATCACTTCCAAAGGCAGATAAAATTAATGCAAAGTAAACATCACCATGATCAGAGACCGATTAAAGGGGAAAAAGACTTGCAGAACATTGATGCAGAAACACACAACCACTCTCAGAATTATAAATTGGAAAGTTCCACAGATTATCAGATACTGCTCTGCTTCGTTATTTTGCATTCTTTGTTTCAACCTCAGGTCATCCTTAATATATCTTCTCTGCAGTGATTAATATTACTGATGAAGATAAAATATGGAAGAGCTGTGCTGTATTGCATGACTAATTAGTCCATCAGAATACGTGTTTGCAGCATTTAAAAAATGTTTCTCTTCACAGAAATAATTCAAAGCATGCTAAGCTCCATGTCGCATGAGAAACACTATTGTATCTGACTGGAACTTCCAAAGGCAGGTGCTTTTCTCTTTCAAATAGTTTAAAAACTGAACCACAACACCTCCACCACATTACTTTCTTCCATTCAATCTCTTTAACATTTGCACCGTTTGCAGGAAGCTCCAGTTTGAGTCTGGGAATTATACTATTTCTTTACTCCAAGAGTTCACACCCAAACAGGTCATTGTACAAGACTCCTAAGAAATCTCAAATGTCTTTGGCAAGAGGCAATCCCTGTGGAGTCTGAATGAATCAAGGAGAACAGGGCATGCTCGCTGAGTGGTCAGGGCTGTCATTTGCCCTTATAATTTTGAAAAGAAAATGCCAGTAGCTTTAATCCCAGTCTTCAGAAGAGTGCAGAAATGATCTTGGGAAAGAACAAATGTCAAACTCAAATAAGACTGTAATATTTAATCAAAAGGTGCAGTTTTATATGAAGCAGGTAAATATGTAGAGAAAGATGGAGAGGGATTTCTGTTTACAGGGAACTTTGTTTAGAGACTAGACAGTCTCTCTGTTCAAGACACTTGATTTTAGTGAATATAATTCTTAACTAATCAAGTATCAAGGCCTGTTGTGTGGAAAAATGTCTAGAATTATTAAAACCTGCAAAGAATAGAGAAGTTCAGAAATCACTGGATGCTGAACTCTATGAAGATGTAGAAGACTCACATAAAGGAAAGAGATGCATTGTTCTCTGTGTCTGCTGGTGATTGAACAAGAATTCTGGGGCTCAGAATGTAGGGGAGATACCTCTCAGAAATATGTGCCTACCTGAAAGATGGGGAGGAGGACCTTCTCTTCACAAATGTGTCTGGACAAAGTCTATCTGGTAACTTCTATTACAGGGCATCTAGATATGATGTGTTTGTTCTTTTGCAAAAGATGCTCCGATGATGGCAGGCTTAATTAGTTGTATCTAGAATTAATATTCTTTATAATATTTAGCATGCGGTATATTAAGTGCCTGAAATAATTTTAAGATTTTACTTGATTGAATCCAAAACATTATGGAAAATGGGAACTGGGATCTTTTTATATATTTTCTGTATATTTCTGTATTTTCTATGGAAATATGCAGAAGTCAAAAGTACAACTAGAAGATGGCATTTTTATATCTATGGTCAGCTCTGTTCTCTGTTTAATTTACATGCTTTTAAATTTTATTTTTATTTATTTATTTATTTTCATTTCTTCAAAGCACAGTTTGAGTTTCAGTTTTTCAGCTTAGAATGGTGTGCAATTATTTACGTGGGTTTACCATCACCACTTTCTCTCCTTATGTAACACAGTGGGTGGATTGTGTTACAACTGGAAAACCAATTGTGATCTGTCTTCATGGAGACAGAGAATTAGTATGTAAATGGAGTGGTGGCAGTATAGAAGGAGTTAAGCTATAGAGGTTATGCTTCATAAACTGAGAAAGCACAGAATCTGCTGAAAGTTTCCAGGGTCTCACCATGGAGGCTGTGCGGTCAGATGGTGGCTTTGCAATGTTTCTGCTCGGCGTAAGGCAATGGCCTCTTCTAGGCTACAGTCAGACATCTTACTGCACAGGCCCTTCTGCAAAGCATTAGAGCAATGCTTCCATTAGACAAGTCCACACTAGGTGGATGGTTTAGTAAGCTGTGAAGTAGAAGGGAGGCTGTGTAAACATATTCAGAGGTTTCTGAGAGCAACAGCAATGCAAGACTTCTCCCAGCAGTGACAAGACATAGATGATCTAACTTAAGAACATGGTGTAGATAACACTGAGGTTTTCGAAACCCTGTTCTCATGATCATTTATTTGACTTCCTAAAATCCAGCACCCATAGCATTTTATGGAAAAGAAAATGTATTCTATCTAATGTTGCTGACACATGGTGTGAAAATATTCACTTTCAAATTTATTAATTTTCATGTAAAGTCATGAACATGTGATAAAGACAAACTACTCTTGTGTCCATGACACTGTTTCAACGACGTGCACTTCCACCTCAGAGATCAATTACAGACCAGAATTAAACACAAATCTGTTGCCACATATTTGTACAACTGACTTTTAGACATTGTTGTATACAGGAATGATTAACAGAAGCTGTGTTCCCTACAGCAGAATTGGTAAACAGAAGGTAAAAATTCTGAAAATACCAGTTAGGTCATTCTGTAGGAAGGGAATGAATCTGGTGCAAACATACTTAAGGAATGTAGAGAGTTCAGATAGGCTTTTTCTTGTTTAAATGTAATTTCTTATTAATATTTATTAATGACCTAGATGAGGGGATTGAGTGCACCCTCAGTAAGTTTGCAGATGACACCAAGTTGGGAGGGAGTGTTGATCTGCCTGAGGGTGGAAGGGCACTACAGAGAAACCTGGATAGACTGGATTGATGTGCCAAGGCAAACTGTATGAGTTTCATTAAATCCAAGAGTAGGGTCCTTCATTTTGGTCACAACAACCCCAGGCAACCCTACAGGCTTGAGGAGGAATGGATGGAAAGCTGCCTGATGGAAAGGGACCTTGGTGTACGGATGGACAGTCAGCTGAATATGAGCCAGCAGTGTGCCCAAGTGGCCAGGAATGCCAATGGCATCCTGGCTTGTATCAGGAATGGTGTGGTGAGCAGAACTAGGGAAGTCATCCTGCCCCTGTACTCAGCACTGGTGAGGCCTCACCTTGAGTACTGTGTCCAGTTTGGGGCACCTCAGTACAGAAAGTATGTTGAGGTGCTCAAGCAGGTCCAAAGAAGGACAACAAAGCTTGGAGAATATGGCCTATGAGGATATGCTGAAGGAACTGGGGCTGTTTAGTCTGGGGAAAAGAAGGCTGAGGCGAGACCTTATTGCTCTCTTCCAATATCTGACAGGTGCTTACACTGAGAGTGGGGTTGGTCTCTTCTCACTGATAGCAGGTGACAGGACGAGGGGAAATGGCCTCAGGTTGTGCCAGGGTAAGTTTAGGTTGGATATCAGGAAACACTTCTTTAAAGGAAGGGTTGTTAAGCACTGGAATAGGCTCCCCAGGGAGGTGGTTGAATCACCATCCTTGGATGTGTTTAAAACTCATTTGGGTGTTGTGCACAGGGACATGATTTAGCAGAGGGCTATTAGTTTGGATAGTATGGTTAGGTTGTGGTTGGACTCAATGACCTTTAAGGTCTTTCCAACCTGAGTGATTCTATTCTATGATTCTATAACTCTTCTTTGTTACTTTATTATTGGCTCATTCTAGTGCATATATGTTTGAATCTGAAAATCTTATTGATGTCTCTTTTATGTATTTCCTAATTCTTTTGCTTGTCTGCAACATCTTTGTGGGTGTTAGAGAGCAAGTCTTTCCCTTACCATCAAGACCAACTTTTATCTTGCATGAAGAAAATTTCTTGCAGGGCCACTTAGCTGAGGCCTCTGACAATTGTCAGAATACTTTCCCATGGACCTCCTAGCAGACAGCTGTGTCAGGGCCTGGGTGCTGCTCTGAAGGCCATTAGCCTCCTGGTCCCATTTTGCTTAAAGTTACTGCCTTTCTACCATAGCAACATACAAGAATGCTAAGCACTTTTAATACAGTGGTGTTTTGCTACAAAGACAATTGGAGAATTTCGGACTCTCACACTTAAAAGATCTTTATGAGCAAATGTTGTTTCACAAAGCAGGTTTCCTATATCAGGTACATAAATATGTTCTAATGTTAAACCAATTTCCAAATAAGCAAAATGACGTCTTTCTGCCTTTGAGTACGTGACTCTGTCACCTGTTCTTCAATCACACAAGGAGAAACAAGTTCTGCAAGATTGCAGTGATGGAGGCAGGTCAGCAGGTTATTTTTAGCTCCAGCTAGCACATTTAGCAAACTTTCACAAGAGGGAACTTTCTTTACCTGCACCTGATTAGCATTCAGAGCCACACAACTCCATCCATTTAAACATCAAAACAGCTATTTTAGTCTTATTCTTTAAACCAAATGCTTGCTGTTCGGTGTGAGGAAAAAGGTGCACTCCAAAGAAATGGCATAATGCATTTCTGATCCAGAAAGCTAAATGCAAATAGTGATTACTAAAGTCTCTTACAGTGGAATAAAAAGAACATAAACATTACATTGGAACACAGTTACCTTGTCACTGTGAAGGCTGTAGCCATTAAATCTTCCCTGGAGTAGGGAGTGGAATTTTCCATTTCTATTTATTTATTTATTTATTTTTGTAAGGCTTCTTTTGATGGAAGTTCCCATTACAAGTTCTAAAGCTTTCAGAACATTATTTTAGGACAGGCAGAATTTCTTTCAGCAGTGTCCCTTGGCCTGGCTTCAGAGTTTCACACATCGAAGACTTTCTCTGTACTCAGCTAACCAGAAACAGGTATCCCAGGAAAAATGCCAAAGTACCTGGAAGGGCTGGAAGTATGATATAGGATATTAATGGCATGCTCTAACAGAGCCATGTGAGAGATGCTCTCAGAAAGGACCTAACAAGAAATCCTCCTGCAGACTGTCATCTGGATTTTTTTCCCATTACAGGGGAGCTTAACATCATTTTAAAGCTGTTGTTTACCAGTAAAGAGCAGAAATATTCTTTCCTTCTCTTCTAAAAAAGCCTGTTTAGAATACAGAAAGTATTTTTTATCACTTCTCCTTATACATACTCATTGACCGTACTTACGACCGTAAAATCTGAATTATTGAATTCTAAAATGGAAAGTGTTCCATTGTTCCCTTGCTAACTGCAGTAGGTGCTGAGCATTCACCAGGGACACTTTGCACCCACTTTGCACCCACTTTGCACCAAGTGCGCCATTTTCTACTCCCATCCTTTCTAAAGATTTCCTGAACTCTTCTGCCGCCTCCTGTTCACTGCCCCGCTGAAAGCACCCTACCCTTATTCCCAGAATCTCAGTGTTTGATTTTTTATTTCTTTTTTCTTTTATTTTTCCCCTCTGACAAAGTTCCTGTATATGTTCTAGGCCCTTGTTCTCACTCTCATCCAAAGCTCTTTCATTCCTCCTTTTAGGCTAGTTTCGCTTTACTAGTTTCCCTCTACCTTGGTAAGTTTTTTAGTTCATTCAGGATGCTTGAAAACTGCGTATCACAGCTCAGTAGCCAGATAATGAACCCATTGTTCCTCTTGAAGGTGTTACTAGTTGGCAAATAACTGAAGCATTCATCTGTCTCCAGTTACAGACACCTGAAGCTGCTGGATATCTGAGCACATTGTCATCATGTTCACCGGTGTAATGTATTGCTGGAGTTTCTCTTCCAGTCTCCACTGAGCACAGCAGCCACCTAAGGGAAGCATTCAGTTCTACTGCTTTGTCTGTGACAGAGGAACAACAGCATACTGATAAGAGACTAAGCATGCAACACCACTGGAACACAAGAATGTTGAGAACATTTTAATAAATAAGGAATATACAAGGGCTGCTCAGGAAATAATGCCTCATAATATTGGCCCATGATATTAGAGGCAGATGTTGGTAGTATAACAATAGAAATTAAACCTTCCCACCAATATTCCTTTACATATTGTTGCCATGTGACAGATGGCAGCAGAGGGGCAGTCTGACAGAATGGCATCTAACATGGGAGTGCATATGAAGCAAAGGTGTGTCATTGAATTCCTCCAGGCAGAAAAAAAAATGGCACCCACTGACATTCATTAACATTTGCTGAATGTTTATGGAGACCAAACTGTGGCTAAGTGCTTACTAATGCAGTGCATAGAGGTGTACTTTCACAGTGGAGGCAGTAACAGTTGGTCACCTCTGCTGGTGCAGATTTTTATGAGTGCAGCATTCAGGCTCTTGTTCAAGGCTGATGAAAATGCATAATTAAAGGTAGTGACTACAGTGAAAAATGACTTTTCATAGCTGAGAATTTGCACTATTAAGTAGAGTTATTGTTCTTTTTCTATCTGTTGTAGTTCCTGTGGAAATAATTAGGAGGCATTAATTTCAGAGCAACCTACATATAATCAGAGAAAGGTGCAAAACAAGAACAAAACAGCAAACCTTTTTCTTTTGGTTTCCTAACACACTCCCAAGTCAAGCCCACCAGGGAGGAGGGAAGGTTCCCCGCATTTGCTGACCCCTCCAGCCGGCAGAGACAGAGCTTGCCCTGAGCATCCCTACAGCCTTACCTCAGCACAGCACAGACAAGACTCAGGCACACATTTCTCAGCCCTTGTACACATGGCAAAGGGAGACCAGGCACACAAGTTCAGATCTATGGTCTGGGTATATCCCTTTGTGTGCTTTCCTGCTATATTGTCACCGTGACACCAACTGCATGTGGAAAAAGTGCCAATTCTGGCACAAAAGCTCTCAAAAGCACAGCTTGTTGTTTACTTCTTGTAAGCATTCCTGTGAATCAAATTTGATTGCTGGATTGTTTGTGGTAAATAAACACAGAAGTACCACGAATGCTGCCAGAGAGATGAAAACAATGCTTCTGGGGAGCTTTGATGTAGTAGCAGTGACTTTTAATGTTCAGTACTTCAAGAAAGCAATTAAGGTGAGCTCTTTGGCCTGGGGAGGTTTTGGATGCTCATGAACCACACAGGGAATGAGAAGTTCTGCTTAAACTGCAGTCCAAACTGTGGACGCTGTTGAAGCCCAGAAGCATCTCATTTCCTTCATCCAAATATTCCCTTGCTCTTAGGCCAACAGCTTCCATCTCCATCCTTCACCAGTGTTTGTGTATGCATCAGAAGGCCTACAGGCAGAGGATGAAATTGACATAACACTTGTTGAGAGTAACAGAATTGGCAAATACTGGGATATTTGCTCCTCTTCTTCACCTCGGTTCCTGCGGTGATATTCAGAAGAACGTCTATCAAAATCAGCTTGACGTTCAGGACTTTTCAATGGTGGCAATATCTTTGTAGATGTGCTTACAGCATTTCTGTTCGATTGCCATTGGTTTCCACAAGTTAATCATTATTCTTTCAATCTGAAAAGTTTCAACTTCTGTCACTGGAAAATTACTGACAAGTAAAAAGGAGTAACAAAACACACGTGCACACACACACACACACACACAAAAACCCTTTAAATCTGACTTGCAACCTCTAATGAGAAAAGAAAAACAAATCTGTCATCTCATTCAGAAAGAAAAAGATGCTGTTTTTTTCCTTTTTTTTTAAGTGAAATAAATGCTTTCCCTAAACATGATCGCAGTTGACAAAATGCTGGATGTTTAGGTAGCAATTATAGCTCTTTCAGAGACTGTCAAATCTTGTCACAACACATGTTATAAACGAGGACAGATTTAGACATCCTTTATGACAGTTACGTGTAGGATGTGGATGGTTGGCAGTTAAATTTCAAATGCAAGGAAATTTTCCTTCCAATAGATCTTTGCTTGTTTATTAAGAGGGAGTTACTGTGCGCTGAATCTTATATCTGCCATGTGCAGCTTTTCATCCTTACAGCTTTTGACATTTCACTTTAACTTTCCCCGTGACAGCCATCTGAACATTGTTTTAGGTAAAAAGTAACCTTCAGTGCTCTGGAGATGCATGAAATTTTTAAAGCTCTTCATGTTTTTGTATTGAGATTGCAGATGGAAATGTGTCATATTGTACACGGATGGATAGATAGTAAGAAAGCAAATAACGTAGATGGTAACAATACTGACTGAAGGGAGCAGCTTCATGATGTGCACAGGAAAAGGGATAATGCAGTAGTCCACATTCATCATGATTCGCATAAAATGTTGATGAAGTATTAAGAATAATAACGTGCATCACGAAGTACAATTCATGTGATGACAGACTGCACAGATGCCATTAAAGCCAAGCCTGACATGGATATTAAAGTGCTTCTGATGTTAACAGCACAAATTGCATAAGGAGAAGAGATGGAAATGAAATCATGCTGCCGTGGAGGAGTCCTGACACGGTCAGACAGAACTTTTTTTGGAGAGTGTGCTGCAGCAACCTAAATGTCACATTTCTGAGTGCAGCATAAGCCTTTCTGACTGCACCAGCCTCACCCTGCTAACCAGCACAGTGACAAGCTTTGCAGTCACCCTTTCTGCAGAGCTCAATAGAGGTGGGAAAGGGCTTGGCAGCATCTCCCAGATGGGCAATGTACAGCGTATGCTACTCTGTATGCAGCTAGTGGAGAGAGGGAAGCTATATCTGCTGTAACTCTCACTCCAAATTCTAATAAGCTTTTCAAGTTCCTGGAAGAAACTAGTAAGAAGAAAAAATCTGTTTGCCCATTTTGTAGTCCTCCCACACTTGAATACGGCAGGCTATAGACTAATTTTTATGAATGGCGGTGTATGCAAACCCAGTGAGTTAAGTAATTCTAGCATTTCAACGAGACAGTAAAGATGTCATCTATGATATCAGGACCTTGTGGCTCCTCTATTTAGCTATAGTAGCAGTTTAGCACAGCAGAGTTATTCATGTGCATGCTGCTAGGCAGATACTTGAGCTTGCTGGACTGGGACCAAAGTTCTTGCTGTGTTGGAGGACTGAGCCCATAAACTGGAACACTGTGGGCAGCTCTACCTTTTGCAGAGCTGAAGTTTTTGTACTTTCTATTTTAGTAAGAGTGACAGTGTTATGTAACTAGCAGATAGATGAACTTGTGATGATAAAATACTCAGAAATATTTGTCAAAGTCTGTCTTGAGTAAAACAGCCTAAGCCCTTGAATTCTGAATGGGGTAACTCTCCAATTTCTGTCTGGCTACAGACCATTCACTTAGCCCTAATGACATGCATCCAAATAAAACTTGCTATTTCACAAATGTGAAAATAAATGTATTGTTTCTATCAGCATTTATTGGCTCATTTGGGAAACCAGTGGACTTACTTGGTTCATCTATACTCTATCCAAACAGTGTTTCAAGACAGGGACCAGCATCTTGCATCTCAGAGCTCTTTGTGAACAGCACTATATCTCCCCTTCTACTCACTTGTACGAAAAATAGGGGACAAAAGATTGTAGGATGTCTTAAGTATGCAGTCTTAGTTTACCTGCAAGCTGATTAAATGCAACATAGCCACAATTGTTTTCACTTGCTCAGTTCCTAACAGGCAAATTCTTATGTCTGTTCTTGATTTCAGAGATCTACTTAACTGCGTGTGAATAAATTCTGCCTGACAGTCTTTCGCCTCAATCACTTGACCAATGAAACCATTCTGGTAATAAAATATTACAAAAAGTTTACCTGTTTGAGAAGTATTTTGCAGTGCTTTGAACTTTAAGGAAGAGTCACATGAAGAGTTGGTAACTTTAGAAGATAGTATTCAAATAATCGGTTTGTGATTGGAACACACCATCTAATTTTACAGTTTAATGCAGTAATTCTGGTTGTGAGAAGTACACGGAAAATTAGAAGTACCCATAATTTCAGCCCTTTGTAGTGTCAGAAAATGAATCTTTAGGACCGTCACTTCTAATTAAAGGAAAAAGGATATTCTTCATAAAGAAAAAATAAATAAAATATTCTTCAATAATATTCATAATGGAGCTACTGAGTGAGTGCAATGACAGAACGTTCATGTTTAAATAGGGGAACTTTAAGTCTTCTTTCAATAAATGGCTGTCCTTCAGGTCAAATAGACCTTTTTAATGACACAGTAATAGGTATCCCTATACTGTACCTGCTCAAAATCTTGACCTCCAAATTCTCACATCAAAAAAAGTGCCAGGTCATAGATAGTGATGCTGTCTTTGATGCCAGGGAGGGGAAAGGCCGTAATGACACTATATCACTATTTCTGCTGTTAGTGTCAAGATGGGGACAAAGCCCTCTTAGACTGTAAAGCAATTTTTCAAAGAGAAGCAGAAGTTTAACTCCCCCACTTCATTCCCTGATGTCATTGCTAAGGTAAGTGAAGGCATGGATGTATGGAAGCCCTCTTACATTGCCAGGACACTGTCAGGATTTACTGCCCCTTCTTCCCAGGACTCAATTCCCACCTTGCTGATCTGAAAATTACCATCCTTTGGGTAAAGGAATCTGAAGGGTGAAGCATCATTGAAATGAGAGACCATATCTCAAGCAATCACATCTACTTCCAGCAAAATCCACATGGGTTGCATTGTGAAACCAAGAGCAAAAGAGATCTGATTTAAACTTGCTGTATTTCAATGAGATCAAGAGGAAAAATGTGTTGGTGTAGATTTGGATACTTAATTCTGTGTACCAGCATTTTAATGGATTTGTTGTAAACAAGAGCAGTACCCAATACTGAAGAAACAGCTGTGTAATTCTTCACCCTTTAGCTGCCCACAGCTGAGATTTGGGGGATGCTTTTATTTCAGCTTTTCAGCCTGCCATTAAAAGCTACCTGTAATTGCTGGTAAATGGAATCTTCTACATCACTGCCCACAGAATGGGCCCAAAAATACATAGGGTGGTTGTAGATACTCATGCCTGTTATGCAATCAGATCTTAAAGAATAGCTTGCTAGTTTTCTTCAGGCTCTGGGTGAAAGCATAACAGCCATTCCTTGTCTTTGCAGTGTTCTGGGATAGAGGTACATCTTAAACTTGTCAAGATGCTAGGTCACCTTGGTGTAAGAAAGAGCAACAGCAAAAACACAGGAGAATGTATTTGGGAAGTTTGGTTTTAGACAGAACAGGGAAAAACAAAAAACAGAGAAACAAAACAACCACAAAAAAAGCACAACTTAAGTGGAACTTACGGTGGTCAAAGTGATCGCTGTGTTTTTTTTTTCAGCCAGCAGTCACAAGCAGATCTGGTATATTCTGCTTAGTTTTTACGGGGATTATTATTGATAATCTTCTCACAAATAATCAGAGGTAGCCAGCAGGCTGTAATATGAGAAAGTACAAAGATGCTAAACCTGATGTTAAACTTCAGTTACTGCTAAAAAGTGTACTCCTGTTTTCAGAGTCTCAGTCTCTTTGCTGAGGGGTTGGATCTAGGGCCCTCTGAGCTCCAACCATTCTTATGCTGGGTCTGCCTGTGTCTGTACTCTAGAACTGTAATGCTTATCATACTATCAGAATACAAAAAATAAAACAACCATAAAACATATTCGCAAATACTTGTGTTTGGCTTTGGCAATTGGCCAAAATGTGACTTGTTGCAGAATGGAACTTTCCATCCTGGTGTCCCATAGAAAGACTGTATGAATCCAAACCTATTTGGGAAGCAGCTGAAGGGAATACTAAAAACTGAAGAGATTCCATTCTCTTTTATACATACGCCACAAACAAAGCAAAATAATCATTGTTATATTTAGCAGTAGTGTTGATAATTTATGTAATATATAAGCTATATAAGCTGAACACTCATGTGGACAAGTAATTGTGTTTGTTTTTGTTTTTTTTTACAAATAAGAGTAATTGAATAGAAACTTTCCAATCAAGAAATCCCCACTTAATACAAAACTTTTCAGATGAGTTTAAGATTTTCTGAAGTTTTAGATGGAACGACTGCTTAAATTGCACAGTTGTATTCCCTAAAACATTTTTTTCCCATTTAAACAAGCTTACACAAATAGTTGTGTGTGTAAAATGAGTTATTAACAAACAACAGTAATGTTACTTTTTAATCTTATTTCCAAAAAGACCTGATTATTCTCCAGTAGCTACACTGAATGAAGAGAAGATTTATAGCAGAGACGATAGTTCCTCTGCCTTACATGTAAAGGACAGAACTTTTGAAAGAACAGATTCTCTTTATTTCTTCCGCTTCTGTAATTCTTCTATTGTATCTCAGTGGAAAAGGAGGAGTTTGAGAGGTTATGTATGGGTGAATTTTATTATACTCTTAAATTCCTTTTTTTCCAGGAAAAAGATCACAGTGAGCTGAGATAAAATTTCGCATTTAATATAGACATGTATGTACTCCAGCTCTCAACTATAACTTTCAATGTGTATATGCATAATGTATAAATATACTGCATCCAGATGTATATTCAATATAACTGTTATGTGTATATGTGATGTAATAGATCTGCAGACATACAACACACACTGTAGACCTTATAAGGTCTACATTGTGCAATTCATAAATATTCCCTTTAATAATCATTAGCAAAAAAGGAATAACAAAACCTCCAAAACTGACTATTTCACCCCTACAGAATGGGTGGTATTCAGTAAGCGAGTACACGTTTCTCTTCAGGGTACAACACGGTGTAGAATTCTTCAAAACCAAGCACTCACACAGAAAAAGTCTGACCTCTACAAAGGTACTCATCTATGCAAAATAATGGTGCAAAAGAAATGGTAGGTTGATAAAAGTTAAATGTAGACCTCCTGTTAGCAGCATGTCCTGAATTCCTTTAGCTGAGAAATTGTAACTGGGGAAAACAAAACAAAAAAAAATAATAGAGTGATATAGAATGGAGGACACAAAATTAGACTGGAATATTTAAAGTAATCACTAACAGGATTCTTTTGTTGCATGTAGAAGACACCCCTATTCATTGAAGTAATTTTGGCCATTCTTGGGTTTGTCTGGAGATCACACTCAGGTGCTAAAATTGTAAAATGCTGGAATTCTAGAAAATGCAGCCATTTGATAGTCTTGTACAAAACACTGAATCTTGTACAAACCTGCATGGCATGTGCATTTTTAATTGGATATTTATTTCAACAATCCAGATTGCACAGTAGAGTAGAAATGTCTCTCCTTTACAGTCCCCTTTACTTCTGTAGGTGAGAAGATCTGTTTTTTCACCACTAGACAGACAAACGTTCCCCTACCAGACTTCAAATAATAAAAAGAAACCTCATAAGGAACAAACGAAAAACAGCAAATGCCTTGGGTGGGATACATTCTGTCTCATTGTAGGCACCTAATGAAGAGTATTTCTCTTTATTGCCTGAAGAGGGAACCTAGGGTAATGCAGTCTGCTAAGTTGTGGAAAATGAGTTCCACTCCTTTTGTGAAAGAAAGCAGGCTGCTGATACAGATTGCTGTTTGTAGGATGTGTCTGTTGGTGGATGCTGATACAGCGTGGTAGAGCAAGAAACATTTTTTTGTTGTTTGTTGGTTAGTCTTGATGCTGTAGGCACTGATGCTCTGTGCCTCCTGTTGGGTTTCACATAAACTGATGGTTCTTCACACCTGATGTGGCTGCATGGTCAACATGTTGCCTTCCTTGAGCACGCCAAGTGCCTGCTGCGAGGTGCTGAGCAACCTCAAATTTCACTGAAGTCATTGGATACAGCCCTCAGCTATCTCATGAGATGAAGTTGCACTATTTATACGATGAGAACATATGCATGCTGTACTATTAGTGCTAATATTTTTGTCAGAACACTTTTTTGAAGTAAAATGTGAGAACATTTGTGGGCAGTAATCACAAAACAGGGTTGACAGCTCCTTCCTTCTCATACTCAGTCACAAACGTTTTTCCTTTCAACACATTATGAAATGTAAATGGAACTGGTCATTTTCAGAAACCAGTGTTATTTGGTTGATAATATGTGAATACCAAAAATGAGCTGACAAGGTTATCACTATATAGTAACTGATAACAGCAGGCTGCCTGCAGCTCTACCTTAAATTGAAAGGGTATCTACACAGCTTGACATCAATACCTATGAGAGGAAGCTACATACTGCACTTGCAAAAGTTCATAACAGATGAAGAGCGCTAAGCCTCTCTCTTTCATCATCACCTGCCCAGCAGTGACAAGGCATTTTTATTTAATTAATAGCCTTCCATTCCATAGTTATGGAAGTCAAGTGATAATATAAAATACATATTTTAATCTTAATATCAAGTGCTATTACAAAACTGTCCTATCTTCTGTCTCTGTGATTAGAGGTTCAGGTTGCATATGAGGAAAATTTTCTTCTCAGACAGATTGGTGATGTATTTGAACAGGTTGCTGAGGAAGGTGGTAAGTCACCATCCCTGGAGATGCTCAAGGACTGTGGAGATGTGGCACTGAGAGACATGGTTAGTGGGCATAGTGGAGATGGGTTGACAGTTGGACTAGATGATCTTAGAGGTCATTTTAACCTTAATGATTCTGTGATCTAAGAGAGAATGTTTAACACTGAAGTCCTTCAAGGTGACTGTAACTATCAGCAAAGTCTATTGCACATTTCACCTTCTCCGGCTAGAAGAGCCAAGACCACATCAACAGTAATCTCTCCCCATTGCTGATAATTGTGCAGGAAAAGCTCTTTTTCTGTGAACATCCTGGTTCACGTTGCCTTCGTCCCGAGCAATGGGAACTCTGGGAATATAAACAGTATTGATGTTTCAGAACAAAAGGCATGAAATCATAGGAAGGAATAATAATATCATCACATTCTTTTGTTATCCTCATCCAAAATGGCAAAAGACTTGCTCAAATATTCACATACAGCTGTTTGATGTGCTTGATCATCAGTGAATCACCGTTGTGCCCAGGCAGTCTGAACAAAGCTTGACACAGGCTCATGGTAGTAACTCCTGCCTGTTCCTCATCACAACTCTGTGTCATCACTATAGAGCGTGGGATAATATAAAAATAATGATTAAGCAAAGAGCTGAAACAAATCCTACCTAATGAATCATTATTGTAAGAAAGATCTGTATAATTTCAGGCTCACTCCTTCAGTATCATCTATTAAACTGCTAATGCAGTTAATTGTAGTAAGCTCATGACAAGAACAGATGCAATTGTCCACTGAAAGAAGCATGATCTGGTCATGTTTAAAGTCAATTTGTTCCTCAGAGAGTTTCTCTTAGCTTAAACGCAGCTTGTGTTTTGAAAGAGCAGTTCAGTTAAGAACTAAAGAAATTCATGTACAACAGCATTTGTCTTCAAACAATGCTTATGAAGTATCAAATGAGACATACTGAGTGCAAAGACCAGATCAATTGTTTATATATTTATTTTAAGTATTAGGTACTTTTACAAAGACTGATGCATACTGGAATTTTGTAAGCGAGATATATTTATGAACTGTGGGCAGTTCTTTATATAGTTATGATGTGTCCTTGTTTGGATAAAATCCATTTTCTATTTAGGGTAAAGGACTAATTTAATGTCTCCTAGCTTAGTAATGGAAGAAAGAATAGAAACCACCTTCCAAAGCGTGGATCAACATTGCAAGATGAAATCGGTGCTCAGACCTTGAAACTCAGTTTTGTAGAATGAAGTGTGAAACCAGCTGTACTCCTCTGGTGGAACCGCACATTGCACACCAGGAGGAAGTGAGGACATCAGAAAATCAAGAAGGAAAGAGCACTGGGATTATGCAGAGAGGAAACAGAATGATAGAAATTGCTGCTGGGTAGGAATAAGGCTGAAGATAAAGACAATGGCTGAATTCTGTCATCAAAGAACTTCAGAGAAGACCATTTTGGAATGAGAAAGAGGTGTGGTCAGGATTAGAACACCCTAGAAGTCACCTGCATCAAAATAATGAGACATACCAATATTTTCAACACAAAGTTTAGAAAATACAGTATCTCAGCAGCAGGAGGAATGGAATAAAAGGATCTGGACAAAAAGCACCCAAAATTGTTAGAGTCAGAAAGTGCTTAGGATCAGAACAGAAGAGGACTCAGGATCAAAAACGAAGAACAGCATTGAAAAGCAAGGAAAGGGTTCAGCACTGGTCAGACTAAAGCTACCAGGAAATCTCTGAACAGACACCCAAGACTTTGACATGGATCTTCTTTTTATACAAAAAGAGCTCTGCAGTTCACCACATATTTAGGGGATGCTTAAAGACCTTTATTTAATGTGAGTGAAAGAAGTGCTTTGGGGGCACAGCACTGCTCTGTGTAGGTGATGTAAGAGTTTGGCATTCTGAACAAATGGCTGCATCCTGTCATTCATGTCATACTTACTGTGTTCAAGGAGACAAGATTTGTTTACATTCTCTGCATGCAAATAAGTCTGGATCAAAAAATACTTGACTCTGTCATGTTTCTGAGAAACAACCCACACGCTTCCAAATACTGGCTAACCACTGGCCCTAAAAAAAGGGGTAATAACATGTTTCATTTTAACCACCTTAATAAAGCTATCAAATGTAGGCATGTGTATACATTCCTGAAGGTTCCTGCACTGAAAGAACTAATCACACATACAACTATCTCTATTGTGCAAGAGATACATTTTCATGAGACATTTAAGTATGTATAAAACTATTCTTTTCAACGTCAATACAAAAATCTCTGTTATATTTAAAATGCTGGCACTGGGGCTGGTTTCTTCACACTGCCCACTTCTGCAGCAGTTGAGTGGTTATTTACAAATCAGGTAAAACTCCCTGATCAGCCAAACCACTGTTCTTTTTCTGTAAACAGAACTGACAATTACATCCAGTCTGCAACGCATCCGATTTTCATCTTTCTGAGCCACTAAACAAGATACTTGTTAAGAGGCAAGCAGTCTCACTCAGAAGACCTTTTTAACTAGCTCTGTCAGACTAACAGACATCACCGATAATTTAGACCCTCAGAAAATTTCCAGTCTATTTGATTTATTTTTTTATTTTTTTATTTTTTGTAAAATACAAACAATTACAACAGCAGATACTTTTGTAAGCATGACTATAGCGGCAAAGAATATATCCAGAACTGCACAGTGATGGTTAGAAGTGACTACAGTTTTTACGTACGTGGTGCATGAGTGTTCTTTACGAAATGTGAGGCACCTGTTGATTTTTGCTTTTTAGAAATCTAAATCCCTTAAAACGCAAAGAAAAACCCCACAAAGAAGTGACTGAAAAGATATAGCTCAAAAAAGGGCCAGGTGAGAGGCAGCAGGTATTGATTTCTACAGAGGAGTGCAACGTGACTTGAACTTCTCAGGACTTTGAAGATAAAAAGCAGAGCAATGAGTTCAATTTAAAACTGGACTTGAACTTAAAGAATAGACATCAGCTAAGATTTGGTATGCTAATTCATCTTGTTCGCTGAGTAAGTGGCTGCCTCTTTGATCTTCACGCTGAATTTAAGAGCCATCTCTTTAAGGTACATCCTGTTAGTCTGCTCTGAATGTGACTAGAAGCACAGGTGTATTGCAAGATTGCACAAGGGATGAATAACCAAAATGTCTTGACTGCTGAAGAAAAGGTTCTACTGTCTTACAGTCAAGGAATAGAAATATATGAAGAAAGACTAACCATTTCAAGAAAGAACTGGCATACAACAGCAAAGAATGCATCAATCTTAGCTTTGGTTCTTTCCTCAACACATATTTGCATGGACAAGCATTACTGCTTATTTAGATCCACATCAGCAAGCACTCATACAATGGGAGAGCAGTTTGGTCTTGTTAAAATGTTACAGATCATTGTCTGTTCATTTATTAAAATCAGGGTTTTGCTTTCTGTGAAGTGATGAATTATGAACTGGATTGGAATAGCTGAGTATTGTCTTAATTTTAGTGGTTGCAGAGTACAGAATATCCCACACATTTCCTTGTGGTATTATGGAAAGGAAATTTTGTGGACAGAGCCTGTGATTTGTTCAGTCTGTCACTGCTGTTGTCAGCTCTCACCTTGTTTTAAGCACTCCTCCTCAGTGGCTTTTTAATACCTAAGGTGGTTCCCAGTGATGTAAAGGAATTTCAGACAAATACTTTCCATGCTCCCGATACTAAAATGTGCCATTGTCAGAAATAATTTACTGAAAGGTACAAAATTTTGTATGCGTTGGCTTTGCCACTATTTACAATATTTTTTTTTCCAGTGCTTCAAATTGAATAAAAGCTTGTTCTTTTCCACTTGCGGGTCCTTCAGCCTTTTCTGGTGAGGAAACAGTTGGAGAGAACATAAGATTGAATGTAAGAGGAAGCATGAATTTTCATTATGGCCTTTCTCTCACTGTCCCTTATAAAAGTATTCTGATCTCATGAGGACCACAAGGAAGACGTTTTTTTCCTGTTTCTTTGGGGCCCTTTCAAAAACGACCTTACTCATCTTCTGTATGATAAATATACAAGTTTTATTCCATCCAAAACCCCAGTTACTGTAAATTGGAGTGTATATGATGGGCATCAGAGCTCTAATGGTTGGCAGACACCAGTTCACAACGTGCAGGGATGGCTGCTGCAAAGGATGTTGCAAGTTTCCTTTTAGGGATGAAAATCTTTTAAGGGATTCAGCTGCTCACCTTGGGCTTTATAAATTAAACTTATAAATTATAATGCAGGCCTGCTGCATTCTTTTCTCACCCCCATGACTTTCAGTAAATGTTTGCAATAACTCAGAAAGACAGTGACAAAATGGGGAACACTAAGTTTGGAAGAACAGCTACACATATCCACTCCAGCAAATCAGCTAGGCATATAAATCATTTTTGGTCAGTAAGATTAGGAGTTGATAATGTAGGAGTGGAATAGGAATGCTGAATCTAACAAAACAAGATGAAGGCTGCCTGAAGATTACCATGCAACACTTTGTTTTATTTCTTAGCTCAGAATGGAAACAAATAGGGCAAACATAACAGTAACCAAAACTTGAAGGTGCCTTCAAGACACCTCTCATTTTCCAGAGTAAGTTCATGAGTTTCCAAGGAAGCATTAGAAAATCTACTACTCTTATAGAATATAATTACAGTGTTCATGCTTCCTTTGAGTAGACAGAGGACAAGTGAATGTAATGAGAAAAAAGGATGTATCAGGTTGAAGATCATCGATTTGTTACAGCATGGTGTGAATTCATTGGCCAGTCTGGACTCAGACCTGTCACCTGGTACTAACCTAATGTTTGAAAGCAATATAGTGCAAAGTATAAGGACAGTCAAGACCTAAAAAATAGAAAGCACTGAGTAAAAACATTGTGAGATCTGGGCAACAGCAAGTGGAAAATATGCAAATACCAATTCTGAAGACTTTAGGTAGAAGATAGCTAACAATTCTTTTGATTGCTTAGATTTCCAAGAACAAAGCTATGCTAGGGCTAACCTCTTCCTAGAAGGAGAAAAATAAAAGGAGACACTGCCTTCTCTCCCAGTAAATGAATCCATTCAAATTTAGATTGGAAACAGAATGATAAAATCACTGAGGTTAGAAAAAGCCACTAAGATCATGGATCCATCCACATCATGCCCTCAGTGCCACATCTACTCTCTTCTTGAACACCTCCAGGGATGGTGCCTCCACCACCTCCCAAGGCAGCCTGCTTCAATATCTCCCAATTCTTTCTGAGAAGAATTTTTTCTTAATATCTACAACCGTTAAAACATTCCGTAGACTTAAGTGCTTCAAGGGCCCTCTAAAATAGAAAAGTAAATTAGGAAAAGGGAATTCTGGAGACTATCAAGCGTTCTCAGAGGAGAGATCTCATGTGGGTTCAGAAAGATGAGCATCTTCTTGTTGAAGACCTCAAGAATGTTAAAACTAATGAAAAGACGTGAATATGGAACACAGCTAAAAAGTGCTGCAGAAACGTGCAGTAATCTTGGGCTATGATGGCCCAAAGGAACAAAACCTATACGAGACCTGCGGACTGGTTTATCCCAGTGGGAAACGCCAGAGGCGCGGTGGACACAGAGGGTGACATCACCTCAGGGTACTCCAGCACACCTTTCCCTTGTTTTATCGGCGAGGCAACTCGCAGGTGCACCTTCTCCCTAGAGATGCTGTGAGATGTCGCAATTGACAAGTGCCACCGTGTGACACTCCCGCACCCAGCCCGGCAGCAATCCCCCCCGAGGCAGGCCACGAAAGCCCTCCGGGGCCAGGCTCAGCCCGACCACGGCAGCCCGCGGGCACTGTCCTCTCATGCCGAGCGTCCCCCCCGCGCCGAGCCTGTCCCGGGGCTGAGCGTGAAGCGGGGCCCAGGCGAGGCCCGGCCGCTTCTACAGCCACAGCGCTGCCGACCCCGCCCGCTCGTGCCGCTCAGCCCTGGCAGCTCCTGGTCGGCCGCGGTGCCCCCACTCGCCTCGCGGGCGCCGCCCGGCCTGGGCGCTGCCCGCCCGCTGCGGCCCGGCCCGCTGGCCCCCCCAGCGGCGGCGGCGGGGAGCGCGTTGCAGCCCGGCGGCCTCCCCCCCGCCTCCTCCCGTTGCCGGGCGGCTATTTTTAGTAAATCCTCCTCGTGTCGCCACGGGCTGCGAGCGTAGCGCACAGCCCCTCGTCAGCTGCCGCCGCCCCGGCGCGGCGCCCCGCCCGCCCGGCCGCACTCAGCACGGCGCTGCTCGGACTCGGGCTCGCCCCGCCGGCTGCTCGCCGCGTCCTGCCCTGCCTTGCCCTGCCCTCCCCGCCGCCCGGATGGCCCCCTGACCCCACCGCCGCCGCCGCCAACTTTTCCTCGCCGCCTACTCCCCGTCCGCTCCCGCGGAAGATGGCAGCAGGGGGAAGGACTGGAAGTTACAGCCCGAGAGCGAAGAGATAAGGAGGCGGCGCGGGAAGGTGAGTGGCATCGGGCTGCTGCCCCGCTCCGCTCCCGGCCGTGCCCGGCTCTCGGCCGTGCCGCGTCCCGCTGCTCGGGGCAGGTCGGGGAAGTTGCGCTGTGCCGGCATCCCGTGCAGCTGCCGGCTGCGGAGGTGGGAGCCCGCGGGCAGCCCTCTCCGGCAAGTTTCCTTTAGCTGCAGCGTGCCTGAAGCGGGAGTTTTCTGCGCTGCGCCTTGGGGCCGCGGGCAGGTGGGAGCGGGGCGGCCGCCCGTGGCTGCGCGGCAGTGTCAGCCGTGGTTTTCCGAACGGCGATTTCAGAGGGTGGCGGAGCGGCGTGTTGACTTTCTGCAGGGGGACTTCCAGGGTAGCAGCGTGGGGTGGTTCGGGGTGAAGGACCTGATCGCTTGTGCTTATCGTTATAACGTGAAAAAAAAGAGAGATGCTCCTTACGACACACAAAATGTGTACTCATCTTAGAAAGACTGCCGCTGTTTGTGTTTTTAAGTGCTCTGAGGAGGTCTCAGAGCAACGACAAACTGCATGAAAATTAAGTAGGGAAGGAGTGTTTGAAACAAGCCTAGCGTTGATGCTGAAGTACGGAAGCAAATTGTGGAGCCCTTCTGACACGTGAAAACGTGAGTGTTCTTTTCTAGTGCAAAAGCTGCTGAGAATGTTTGTCGTAAACAGCGCAGGACAAGCATGAGCAGGGAAGGCAGGGAATTCTAAACATATCTGTCTTCCAACGTTGTCAGCTTTAGTTTCGTGACATTTTGTTTTCTGTGACAGAAGCATAGTTTTGTGACAGTTATTCAAGATGCATCCTGCAAAGGCCTACGAGCTTTGGTCAGAACTCGGTGAGCAAGAACAGAAGCTATTTATTTCAGCACTCAGGTTTTTCAGATGCCCTCTTCTATCTTCCCCTCCCATCTCTCCTCTCCCTCTTCCTCCTCACTGCTCCCCAATAGTTTCCCCAGGTCTGGATGCTTTATCTTTTTATTTATTGCTTCTAGATTTTCTCTCATGTCCAATGCATTTCTGTGGCAGTGGCCCCAGCCCACATACGTTTTGTACCCAGAACGCCTACTTTGTTCAGGGAGAAACACAGGCTTGTTCTCTGCCATAATACCGGAGCATTCTTGGAAGGCAGTTCCATCCCCACATACTACTTGTGTTGTGTCATTATACATACGAAATACATGGGTCTCAACTATATATAACTTTCCACAGCCAATGATACAATAATGCGCTATTTTGACACATTTTATTTTATTTTATTTTATTTTATTTTATTTTATTTTATTTTATTTTATTTTATTTTATTTTAGTTGGCAGACGTCTGATCCAAAATGTAGGGAAAAAACATGTAATGGCCCAAGAGGAACGCTACAGTCATATTTACCTAGTGATTGTGCCAGCTTCCTCCTATAAATACTGAGATAGCTCTGTTTGATATGAAAATGGCATTGTCAGTTGAGAATTCCTAAAAGAAAAAACCATGCCGTTGTACGTGGCGACCAAGTTCATGCCACTGCAGCACCACAATTAGTTAAGCCTACCCAAACACTGCACTCAGTGTCAGATTGCTTTTCATTTTGCTATCAAAATCTGTGTTTAATACGCACAAGTATTTTCAACGTGACATTAAATCACCAGTTTTTGAACCAGTAGTGTTTGGTTTTCTGTGAACGTTTTTTTCCACGAATGAAGAACAGTCTACGTGCTGAAACAGGAGTAGTTGTCCGTAAGCTGTTGGGTGTCTTCTGTGCTGAGAGCATTTTGAAAAGAAAAGTGAGGTATGTCCCATTATGTGTTTAATTTGGTGCAGTCGTTCCTATTAGATCTTACTTTCTTCTTCTTTTTTTTATTATTGTTTTTCAAATGAATGAGATAATACTATGATGAAATGGTATATCTTCTAATATGGAAAGGTGTAACACTGCAAGTAGTTTCACTTATAAAACCAACCTATTTTCTACAAATATTTAAGGTGGAAAACAGTTTTCAGTTGTCTTGTAGATACTCCTTTGGAAGCTGCTATTAAAAATACAATTTGCATACGGAAAATATTGACCAAATTCAAGTTTTCCCATTCCAAAATGATAGGAATCCTGGTACGAATTATCAAGAATGTTGAGTGTGGCCTAAATATTGCTGAAATAACTTCATTTTATTCACATATTACTCATTAGGAGAAATGTAGTTTTGAAAATAATCAAATCCTGTTGTATGGGAACTATTAGAACTAATGAAAAATGACCAAAAGGAAGTTGGAATGTGGCAGTGTGATATCCAAAATGACTAATGAAGTTAAGCACATGTTGAACAGACATCCTGCACTGTCACTGTTTTCTATTCATCAGGATTCAAACCAGCTAATGTAAAGCTGTCTTGGGTACATGTACGCAAGCTGCAGAGCAAAGTAACTCTGATTTATAGCCTGGTCATAGCTGAATCACAGGGCTGAGCAAGCTGCTTGCCTCCCAGGAATGAGGGGTTTTTCCCTTTTAGAGAAGAGGTTTGGGTCCGATTTCCTGAGAATTATATGATATTCCTTATATACTATATAAATGAATTTCAGTAGACATTCAGATTAGGAGAATTAGTATTTGTCAGAGCTTTCCAGTCTCTTCGGGTCTGTGTAAGAAAATGTTTTCTATTTCCGTGTTTAAATAGGAAGATGCATATTACATTCAAAGAGTTAAATTTAAAAAAATAAAAATAAAAAAAAAAATAGAAAGAGATAGAACACATTTAAGGACAAAACATTGGACTATTCCATGTTAAAAGATGTTTGTCATGCTTTGACCTTTTAGTAATGATTTTCAAAGGAGTAAACATTTTCTCAGAGAATGTTGGGTTGCCGAATCAAATAAGGTTAGACTGTTTACTGGAATTGATGCGTAAGTTGTTTTTAGAGCTAACATATTGATGAAATCACCTTTCATTTATTCCGTTTGGTTTTGAGTATTTGGATTAGAGTAATCATACGTGACCAAAGAGTTTACCTCTTATTAGATGTACCTTCTGTGGAATTAATGCATTACATTGTGTTCTTTGAACTATGTCAGCTAGTGTTGATTTTATTATAGTAACATGTATAATACTAAATACACGTTACACTACATTGTCAATTTCAAGCAACTCTAAATGGAAATGAAATCATGCTTAATTTCTGTACAAAAATATTTCAATACCTCGAATCCATCTTTCTACTCTATGGTCTGATCTAACCCTGATGAGACATATCCAAACTTTCTGATGTTTCTCCCATTTTCATGCAATATATAGTTTTGTAACTTCTTGTCAGAGAAATCTGTCAATGTAAAAAGTTAATCTGAGTTCAAAAACTAGAAAAATTCATAGATAAAAAAATATGTCAAGGTCTAGAAAGCACGATGGTATCAGTTCTAGGTCAGAATGTCCCCAGCCTGTTTTTATCCTGAAGACTTCAGGGTATCCCAAGGAGGCACTGCCACTTGGTTGTCCTGCGCTTCCTTACTCATCTGCTGCTGGGTATCTGGGAACCACAAACTGGGCTGAACAGATCTTCACTTGCTTAGGTTATACGGTTCATACATTCTCACGTGGTCAAGATTGGCAAACTGAAGTTTTGCAATTCAGAAATTTCTGTAGGAGGAAAAGGAACTGTAATGTTTTGTTATACAATCTTCAAGCTCAGATGTTCACTAATCTTTAGCATTAATTCAGTGTATTATGAATTGGGCAGATAGCAGGATGCAAATATTTATCCTTATTTTCCAGTAACTCTTGGTAGCATTCTTAAATATTAGTGTTTAATCCCCACAAATCATGATACATTGTTGAAGTTTCCTTATCATACATAATGACTATAAGGATAGTTTGGATTTACATCTGTTGCATAACTGAACTGTTTCCTATTTGAGGAAATGAGAGAGTCTTCAGCAAAGGTAGCTCAGAAGCTAACTCAGAAGATGACTGCTTAAAGCACGTTCTTTGTTCTCAGTTCTTCAGTCTTGGAGCTGAGGAGGCTGGGTTCCATACCTCACCGTTTGATTTCCACTCTAAAGCATTCCGTTTTTGAAGTTAACTTCTGTTCAGGGTGCAGAGTGTGTGCTTTCTCTGGAATGGGTGGCTCTTGGGCCATTGAGTCCCACATCTAGCTGAGGCTCAGCAAGTGTGAGCAAGTCCACTTTGTTGTGCTGAACAAACCAAGCTTTTGTTTCCATGCTGTTTCAACCTAGAAAGCCTTAATCAGAGTGTCTTGAAAAGGTGATGCCTGGTCCACCAGAGACACCGTCAATCCTGAAAAATAAATAAGCTTTATGAGCAACCAAAATAGGAAGGGACTTGAGCTGTAACTTACCTGTGAAGGAGGCAGTGTGCTGCATGATGTTAGATGTGTCTTAACTGTTTGCTGAGAGTATTCCACGGGCAGTTCTGCATTCTGCCTATCGCTTGGGGCCCTGTAAGTTTTCAAGGAAGCTGCTATGGCACTGACACTGCTGTCAGTGTCATCTTCATGCTGTTCTCATGGCCTTGTACCTGCAAAACTACCATTGTCATCTTTCCTCTGGAAGTGATTTCCACTGGTGCAAGAGCCACCAGCTTTTGCTTTTCCATCTGCATTTGCTGTCTTGTCTTCTCTCTCTCTCTCTCTCTCTCTTGTTTTTTATTCCCCCCTGAATAAACTTCTGTTATTGGAATTGTTATATGATGTCAGCTGTAAACTGTGCAAATACATCAAGAAGGGGTGTGAAAATGCTTAAATACTTGTAGTGAGAAATCTAGGTATGTGGGCTTAGTAGATTGATACAAGATCAATTTTTACCTGCTTAAATACAAATTATCAAGTAGATTTCCTTGTTTTACTTTTTTGTTCAAATAGAAATTACACATCTTTGCTTTCATTTGGACAACCTGAGTGTCTGTTACTTAAAGATATTTGAGTTCTTCTTTGTATCCTTTTCACTTGAATTTATATTGCCTCATTGAATGAGATCAGAATGGTAGTCTGTGGCCATGTGAACTCTCATTAACACCTTGTCCAACAATGTTAATATTCTCTTTTTGAAAAAGCTCAATTGATATATCTTTGGATCTATACAGGTCAAAACGGAAGGTTCATTTTCTGTTACTTTTTGAAGCTCTTTGAAACACGGAATTGGGGAAACATTCAATTAGAAGTGACCTTGGGAGCTCTGTTGTTGAACATCTTGCTGGAACGTGAACCTGTGTGGAATTCAGGAGGGAGATTCCACAGCTTCTCTAGGCAGTCTGACCCAATGCTTAATTAACCTCATAGTGAATTTTTTGTTTATACTGAGTTAGAACATCCCATTTTCTACTTATAACCATTGTCTCTTGTCCTTCTGTCATGCACATCTGTGAAAAGCCCAGCTGCATCTTCTTGGTTAACTTCTCCTGATGGACACTGCCAGGCAGTTTTTTGGTCCTCCCAAAGGTCTCATCTGCAGGCTGAAACATTTCCCTCAACATCTCCTTATGTGCTCCAGTCTTGGTTGTCCTGGTGGCTTCTGCAGGACTCAAGAGGAAGCATCTTTCACTGAGTGTACCAAATCAGGTGCAGTATTCCAGATGAGGTTTATTGCTTGAGAAAAAGGTGATTCTAAAACATTGTGTTGAAGCACCAAATACTAAGTAGCACAGGAAAAATGCATAGATAAGGTGTTGAGCAGAACTCTATTATCTTGAGATCATAAAATAAAGAAGATCTATTACATGTTTTGAAGAATGTTGTCTTCTATTTTGCATGGTTGAAACACAGTTTAATTTACAGTTGTTATCAGAAAAGTCCTTGAATAGCATTATTCTGTTGTAGTAATGTGACTTTGGAATTTTGTTTTAACATGACTTCCGTGTATTAAAGTGTTCCCTTTGTAGAAGCATACAAAGCAAATGACATAAACAGCCTGTGTCTAGGGCTTTAATTATGCAAAATTCTAATTATTTGAGTTTTTGACAGTTATCACTGGGTCTCCAGGGTGCCTAACTATTGAACTGAAACCTTGCTTTGACAAGAGGTGAGTGAACTGCAGGCATGAATGTAAGATTTCCAAGGGAAAACATTGAAACACTAAATTCCAAATGGAAAATAAACAGCATGCACATAGTAACTGTATTTTGTGTTTAGAATAGATAATTTATTGACGTGTTGCATGATTTATAGACAGTCATTCATACGGAGCTTAGAAATAGAGGGATATATTGACAATTTAAAATAAGCACAATTATTACTTTAATCTTTCATGTTTCTGCTTTTGGTAGACAATATAGCCAGCACTGATTAATAAACTGTACTTTTAATTAAGTGGAATTTGATATTTAAGGTTGAAGTATAAGTATATACTTTCTGCCTTCCCTGAGAATACGCTATAAATGGGAAGATCAGTGAATTGAAACAAAATAATATTCAATGGCTAAAATTGAATGTGCGTTTAAGATTTGTATTTTTAACATATTTCTATTGTTACAAACAACTGAAGGCAAGTTAAGAGAGCTGCCACAATCGTGATCAGCATATGAAAAGGGTGCGGAAACTGCAATATATATTTTTTTTTCCTTGCTTTTCAGTATTCCAATGCATAGAATCCATTGTTTTGGTCTCTTAAGGAGTAGAAGCTGACATTAGAATGCCGCGTTTTGTTATATTCAGCAGAAGTTAATAGAGCGAGCAGGAGAGAATTTCTTAATTTTCAGACTACAGCTGGTGTAATCTTCCCAAGTCCCCTCTAAAATTTTTTCAGAGAGAACATACCATCTGGGAGTGATACGGGTGTCACTGCAAACTCTGAACAGCAAAAACATGAGCACTGAATAATTAAGCAACCCATTCTAGATATTGAAATACATACTTTCTCTGTACTGTAAATATCAGAATATCAATAGTCAGTTTGGTCTTTACAATATCTAGGATCTGGCTGGATGTTGCCCTAAGGGCCTCTTTTTTGGCTCAGTTTTCTTTGCTATACAAATTGGTGTAGGTAGGGAACAGAGAGGAGCTGTTGTTCAATCTCATCATCAGTGAGAAGTCACAACAATTTGTAGTCCTGAAACTCTTGGCCATGGAGCTGACAGTCAATAATTGGCAAGGAATTGAAGCTAGGACCAAACCAGAGAAAGGTATTTTCATTTATAAGTGGTATATCTAGCGTTACTTTTCAGATACGGTCATTTGTAGATGCCTGGCAATCAGTGCCTCTTACACATGCTCATTCCTTGCTGGAAGGTGATTTACACTTGACACAGAGCACCGCTGTACATAATGTGATGAAGAAAAACTGAGCAAAACCACTTAGAGGTATAAATTCTCCTACTGGAAACATATTGACCTCTTAAAAAGATCAATGAATGACGTATACATCAAAGAGAGCATTCAGTTGCTCTCAATGAATCAAAGTTTCTTACACATAGTTGCTTAAAAGAGTGTAAAGGATTTATGTCTATGTCATCACATACACCCTGTCTCCTACTCTATCTGACCATAAGTTTTTCTACAAAAGAAAGAAGTAAGAGTCCTGATATGAAAATGCTATTTGTTACAATTTAATTATTTGAAATGAGAGTTCAGAGGCTCTCTTTGGTTGGAAATGAAGTTAGTATTGCTTTTGTGTTGGGAAGCTTTCATCAGAATCTACTTAAAAAAGTGAAGGATGAATTTGATGAACTGGTGTGTAACCCTAGGTTTTCACTGCACTCCAGTGATGTGCCTGTGACTTCTGTATAGCCAGCCTGTTGCTGTGATGAGATGTTGCTGTGATGAGATGTCTTCTAGCATGTCTAAGAGCTCATAAATGTCTTTATTTCCCTTTTGTTTATGCATATCATTGATATCTAGGCAAATTCACATAAAAAAAAAATAAAAAAAAATAATAAAAAAAGGTGTGTGTCTTCTAAATGATTTAAGATCACTGCTATCAACAGGGTTAGGAATTTGATTGCAAAGGCAAAGATTTTATCTACAGATGAGATGTTCTGCCACTGACTATAATGAGATTGGGATGTCGCCTTCGTACATGAAATTTTCCCGTCTCTGGTGTTGTTGTATTGGGCAGAAAAGGTGAGACAACATAGAGCTTGCTGAAAGTTCTCTTCAAGGTACAGACTGACTTAAGACTTTCCAGTGCTTCCACTGTGAAAGGCTGTAGTATCATCATTTCTTACCCATCAGCAGAAACAGCAGGGAGCATGAAAGTTGGGCTTGCAGCTAGCATCAGTTCAGCGATGCTTAGTGCTGATTTAACCTGATTAGCTAAATGATTTAATTTAGACAGTCCACCAGTGAAAGATCCACAAAAATGTATTAAAATAATTCTTAATGATTCATCTTTGCTATCTTTTTGTCAATTACTTTGAAATGATTGTACTGGATTTCAGCATGCATGCTAAGCTCATTTTCCCTTCATCAAAATATATGCATGCTTCTGTCTCTTCCATTACTACTTTTTCTTTCTGTCTAAGGACAAGTTTGTAGCTTCTTCATTGTATTCTTATTATGTGTAAGTGGAGTGTACTGGTATACATGGAAGGTTGCTGTGGGCATCTGACAAGTGAAGCCCTTTTCCTCCAGGTTGCAAAGTAGCAAAAGAACTGCTTCCAGAATTTCACTGCCATTTTATGCAGTCTGTGCACTGAGCATGTGAGAAATGCTGAATGACTTTGTAGTTCATAAATGAGTATCATTTCTGACCCTGCTCTCCATTTACTCATCCTCAGAATGGCCATCTATACTTCTGGAGTGAGTTGCTGGGATTATTTTTTCCTTGTGGAGTTTGTACATGTCATTTCTCTTCACTGCTTTTGTTTTTGTGTGCTGTTTGTGTCCCTGTGTGCGCTTGGAGGGAGGACAGGAGTTGCAGCTGAGCCTCTACATATTTCAGGTGACTTTTGGATCATACCTTTGATCTTTCTGACATTTCTCTGCATAAAACCTAAATACATTTCTGTATAGCTAATGAAGCAATATAGTCAATTCATTATTAAGAAAAAAAAAAAAAAAAGAATTTATCCTTAACAGTGTTTCCAGTCTACTTTGGGAGAGAGAATGATAAAGCATATTTTTTTGTATTTTAAGGCCACTGAAATATAATCAAAAGAAAAGTAAGCTAGATAAAAATACTTTAAATTCTCCTTGCTTACTCTGATGGAGGGAGATTTTCTTGCATGAAATTGGTTAGCTATGTGATTTGTAAGCAAAGTATTTCTAAAGTATTTCACTTCAGTTTTCTGTTGCTATGTTGTGTATACTGTGATTTCGTATTGCGCTTTGTGAAGGAGAACGTTATGTGGCTTCCTGCTCCAGATGTGTTAAAATCAAGATGAACTTATGTCATTTTTGGTATGTGGTCGTATTCTGAAGTGAATGGAGGCTCCATATAAAGATTGTCAAGACCAGAAATTAAGTCTAATGTATTAACTTATTTTGTATATATTAGCTTTGTTTAAGTTATACTTCACCAAGTGATACAGAGTATGTACTTAGACTCATGCAAATTAAAGCAAAGACATTGGCTTTTTGTCCTTAAAACAGTTACTGATCAGTGCAGTGATCCATCAGATTTTCATACACAGGCAATTATTCTCCCTTCCACTAATATAACTGCTTCAGTAGAGCAAAGGAATAATTAACTATACTGATATTAGCAGAGCTGTTATTGCTGATGTGTAGCGAGGTAAGCTGTAGAAAAAAAATATTTCTTACAAAATAAGAGTAGTAATGCCAGAAGAAATAAGAAGTTTAAGAGAATGAAAAATATATATTTTTAATCCTCTGAAATAAATAAGGAAAGTCTTTGGTTTAGTAACTGCAAATTTGCTTAGTGCTGTGGTTACTGTTTCCTAATAGTATTAAATTGGAATGCTGTCACTTTGCCTTATGTTGATTGATTTTTCTTTTGCAATGGATCTGCAAATTAAATCTTCTGCCTATTTTATTGCAGTTTGTAGTACAAGGAGAAGAGATAACTTTCACTCTGAGAATTGTATTTAGGAATTAAAGCAGTAAAATCTCAGCTATTTAAATGGAAGTGAGTGTTTCTTGGGAGAAAATAGACTTTGGAATTGGATATAACAGGCAACTGGATTAGCCTAGATTGTTTTAGTTGGTGACAACTAGAAAATACACAGAGCCAACCAACTTTGCTGCCAGAGAAGTATCATTTGGAAGCAATAGGAAGTGAAGTAATTAAAGAACTCTTCACCTCCATCCTTCCTCCAACCTTGCTCCAGGATCTGCAAGAAGAGGTCACTATGGGGCTGTTCTCTTCTGCATCATATGTTGTCTCTGTTCCAGAGTTGTGAGGCTTTTTTTTTCTGTCTCTCTTGGTTAAGGGTTGTAGCAAGAGTTTTACCATCAAATTAAAAACCGTGAGTGGAAGAAAAGCCAGTCAAATAGCTGTAGTTATACAGAAAGTCAGATAAACATTGGAAGAGTGAATGAATAGGTCTCAAAGGAAAAAAGAAGTTATTACATTTCTGTTAATGGTAGAGTATGCATATCATATGTTGCAAAATATAGGATGTACAGTGTTGAGTATCTCATGCCTGGATAGGCAATAGCATCAAATAATTGCAAAGCCTAATTGTTCCTAGATTTTTTTGAAGGCATACTCTGTTTTGGTCCTGAGTTTGTGATTGGAAGGAATCATTTCTCATGTCCCAGTGTAAATAAACTCAATTCAGTAATATAATAGAATTTATTCACTGTCTGATGCATAATTATTGAAACAAAAAGGGGTACTGATGGAACAGCCTTTCATTCTGTGTAAGACTGTAAAATCTACCATTTTGTTACAGAATGGGTTGTATTTCCCTTTTTGTCATATTACTAACACGCAGGAGGTAATTACATTTCTGAGTACATAAGTGCTGGATACTGAATTGGAGTCAACTGAATAACTCAAGTAAAGGAGCTGAAGGACACTTTCAATACCTGATTTTGTTTGAACAATGAGTTATGAAGAAACTGATGTCTCACTTACATGAAAGAGAACTAAACTTTACATTCCTCTCTACAATAAATGCAGTTAGTATGAATCTGCTGGTGCAGTAATGAAAGAGGATGTTTTCTGTGTGATTCATGCTGAAAGAATGTTTGTTTCTTTATAGTTTTATTCAAATGTCAATAACCCTCTAATTATTCTGTGCAGTTGGCATAAATACTATTTAGATAAAGCAGAATGCTGTGTTTGTGTCTAAGCATGCAGAATTTCATCTGTGATTGTTTATGAAGGCTGGGATTCATTTCCCTGCCTGGAGAAAAGTTTGATGCCACTTCAAAACTATGAATCTGAATTTAGTTGTAAAGAAATTGTTCTTGATTAAAGGACTAATTTCCCTGGATATACAACTTTATGCAGTCTAGATGCTCAGGCCTGCATTTTAAACTGTTGTGTGCAACTCTCTGTAGACTCTTCTAGATATCTTAGCATTCTCAGGCATGCAAGGTGCTGAAACATAAAGCAGTTTTCCATTTTTTCCAATGGGATATGCACTTTTTAATTTTTTTTTTATTTTTATTTTTTTAGAAATGCCATTATTCCATTTTACAGAAAGACTTTGAAAAAATGTATTTTTCTGCCTCTGAACATTCTGTCTAACAATTGGGGCATTCAGTGTGGACAAGAAAGAGTAGGATGTGTCCTGAAACTCCTGAAGTTGCGGATTCAGACTTCATTCCCATGGAGTGCCCTAACTTCACTCCATTTGCCATTGTCGTTCCTGACCTTCAGAAGGAAATAGGACAATCCAGAACATTTTTGAGCTCTTTGTTGGGTTCTGGCTCGGTCAGGAATGCCTCAGAGAAGGGCTTTTCTTCATGCAGTATAGGATGTAAGAAGAGAAGAGTTAGCAAACGTAGCAGTCAGTTCCTGCAGTACTTAGAACAGAAAACTTGAAGGCATCTGCTCTCATTTATCCATGCTCTATTATTACAGTCCATGAAGAAGTGTCAAGAATACAGCGGCATTATAAAGTGTCTGTGTGCACTGCCTCTTTGCATTACCCTCATAGTGGGTAATCACAGTAGTGTTACCTATGCACGCTTAAAGGCATGCATGGAGATAATACTGACTTTTTCTTTCTTTTTACAAATTATTCTTAAAGCTGACAGTGCCTCCTATTGTAAGAGCATTTGTTTCCCTGTATTTTACTCTGAAACTTTTTCCCAGCCTCCATTGCAGGCTGAGTCCCAGTCTGTTTCATAGGTTGTAATTGGTAGTTCTCTAACAGCCCTAGGCAACCAGCATGGACAAGTCCTGTCCTAATTTTCTCCCTCTTCCTCACTTGAACACTATAAAATATTGGAGTGCAGGCATCTTAGTGACTTGGAATCAAGAGGGACAACTCTTTGTGGAATGAAAAGGAAAAAGAGGAGCCTATCTTTTCCTGGGGCAAGTCCTGCCATGCTCAGCATCCAAATCACAGAAACCATCCAGATAATCCATGTGCTCTTCTGTCACAAGCAAACAAATAGTAACCATTCAGCTGTGCCTGCAACTTCTGTTGCTTCTTGTACAGCCCTCATAAAGCTCTAGCTACTGGACTTAGGAGAATGTCTGCTTGTAGGCAGACATTTGTGAGCAGGAAGAAGATGACAACCAGAGCAGCGCAGTTGTGACAGTCTGAAAACAGCAGAAGTTAGGCAGCATCCCATTAGTGTTTGATATAAAAATATTGACTTGGTCACAGCACACAGTTCTTGACAAGCTGAATACAGAATTCAGGGACAGTGAATGAGTGTCTTCTCAAGTGTCGTCAGCACTTGGTGCTCCTAGTGTAACTGTGGGCTCCCGTGGAGTATGTTTAAGCAGCATGAGTGTGTGCTCCCAGTGTGAATAGTCAGAAGTTCTGACTGGGTTCCACCCATATTACGCATTCAAAACCAGTTTCACAATTTGTTTTCTAGGTCTCTGGTTCTGCCCCATGTGATTCTGATCATGGCTGTGAGCGTAGGTCTAAATTTCTTCTTTGTTTGAGATACCAGGGATGGAGTACGTGTTTAGGGTCAGTTTTGATCTGGCAGACTGTGAAATTCATCCTGGATGGGAAACCTCGAGGCAGAGAAGACTGGTCTAAAGTGATGTAGCGATGCTGCATCTTTGTTTTGTGTGTTTCTAGATTGTGCCAAATGATAAGTGGATCAAGACGCTCTTGATTCAAGTCTCCCTCCTTCAGACTGGAGTGGACACTTGAGACTAGCAGTCATTTGCTCTGATTACTTATGGCAAGACTGCTTCATTTGATTATCTGTCCCAGTCATATCCAGGAGAGAGCTGATATAGCAATGCTGGAAGTGTGACAGCTGTGTTTGGTCTGAAATCCAGAGGTCTTGCTATGTAAGAATTTTTCCTGTTTTGCATTTCTCAAGTAGTTTGGTGTCTACTGAGCTGCAGACAGGCAGTCCCAGCAGAGAACAAGAATGCTGGGAGACGTGGAGTTTCCAGAATGGCAGTCAAGGATTTACACTGGGATTTCAGGGCAGGGATTCATTGCCTGCCTTGGATGGTGAGGTTACAATTTGTCATTTCCCTCTCATCTTGCCATTAGAGGATATAAAATCTCTCTTCCTGTCTGATACAAGTGGCAAGGCAAGTCTGAATTACTCACTATCTCTGGGGCTTGGCATTTGCATAGATTATATAGCCCACTACATATGGCTTTCTCTCTTACTAAATGAAATTGAGTTACTCTTAAATGTATCTAGCCTACAGCTGCTGCTGTTTTTGTGTAAGAGCAAGTTTTGGGAAGATGAGGTGAAAAGAACAGTTCTATCTTCATGAGGTGTCAGCTTCCCTTGGGCAAGTTGACTTGTAGATATTAGAAGAACACATGTTCTCTAGGCAGAACCTGTTTATTGTTATCCTTGAGCTTATTTTCTGCCTCACTGACAAACTCAAAAGCTATAGATACAAACTTAATGTAATTCTTTCTCAGTACCTTAGGGGAAATCAGTGAGATCTTAGGAACCTGTCTGAGGAACCCATGAGTTTACAGTTTGTTTCTCAGCTGTGTCTGGTGTGGGCCTGTGAGAAGGCCTTGAGGTAGAAGAGATTATATCTGAAAGCTGTGCTGGTGCTGCAGGGAAGATATCTGTAAGTACACATTACTGGCATCGATGGCAGCCTCTGAGTATTTTATGTTGAGCTTCGTGGAAGGAGCAGGCATGGCTTGAAATGCAGGAGTGTGGTCAACATTTTTTTTTTTTTTTTTTATATTAAAGGAGGGTCTGGAACTTTTAAATACTGAAAACTAGAATGTTCCCTTTTCCTGGAGTACCTGATGTTGCTCACTGTCCTGGCATATGGACATGACATAGAATCATTGAATCATAGAATCACCAAGGTTGGAAAAGACCTAAAAGATCATCCAGTCCAACTGTTCAGCTATTACCGATATCTCCCACTAAACCATGTCCCTCAACGCAACATCCAGTTGTTCCTTGAATACCCTCAGGGTCAGTGACTCCACCACCTCCCTGGGCAGTCCATTCCAGTGCCTGACCACCTTTTCTGAGAAGTAATACTTCCTAATGTCCAGCTTGAGTCTCCCCTGCCGTAGCTTGAAACCATTTTGCTGATAATGAGTTTATAAATCCACATGTATGTAAATGTGGCTCCCTGATCCCCTTAGTACTACAAATTCCCTTACTTGAGCCAAAGCATTTCCTTTTGAAATGAAATGGCAATTTCAGATTTTTGTGCATAACATTTCATAGAGGAACGCTAAGAAGAAGGTGAGGTGTGATGGTCTGTCAATGTGACGACAAACTTCTTGTTTGTTGGTTTGTATAATTTTCCTTGAAAGATGTCTGCTAAATTATACCAATATATTGCTCCCCAAATCGAACATTTCAAAAGCTAGTCTTGTACCAAAAAGACATTAATGAAGAACTTTTAATAGCAGTGTGTCTCCACTCTACATCTAGGGGAAGTATACTGCTGTCTCTTGAAGAGGTCACTTATTTTCCCTGTTTAGAATGACTGCAACAATTTGTTGTTTCTTCTGTGACATTTGTGGATCCTCCCATCTGATCTCATTTTCAGTTAGATACAACACAAAATGTATGAGACCTGCTTCAAAAGTAGTGCCTCCTACTTTGTTATGTTGGTCTACAATGTCATAGGCAGATACTGGCGGTATGGCAGTAGAGGTTGAACCTCCCCACCAGGATTCTATTTACTTTTGTTTCTGTGTGACAGATGGCAGCAGAAGGGCAGTCTGACAGAATGGCCTCTGACATGGAAGTGTGTATGAAGCAAAGGTGCAGAATTGAATTATTTCATGCAGAAAAAATGGCTCTGATTGACATTTTTTGATGCTTTCTGAAAGTTGATGGAGACCAACCAGTGGCTGTGAGCGCACTGAGGTGGTGGGTGGTGCATTTCAGCAGTGATGTCAGTGATAGTGGCTCACTTCCTTGGGTACAGATTTGTCCAAATGTGTCATGCAGGATCTTATTCATCACTGGTGAGATGAATATAATGCTGTGCATTCTCACCAGTAATTTTTCACCTGTGCTGAAAAATAGCATTTTGTAGTTGAGAATTTACTCTATCAAATGGTGTTATTGTGCTCTTTCAATCTGTTGTAGTTTCCATGGAAATAAATAGGAGGCATTACTTTCACGGCAACCTAATGTAGATATTAAGACAGGTTATACTATGAAAAAGCACCTTGGTTCACCTTTTAAAACTGGCATAGATAAGCAAGGGCCCAAGGCTTGAGTCAGGCTCAGGCTTCTAGACTACTTTATACTTTTCATCCGCATGCAGTTGTTCATGTTAACTGCTTTCACATGTTCATCTACAGTTGCTATGGAATATAGTAGTAAGTATGTAGCCAGATGAAAAAATAAATCGTTCTTTATCCCTTACCTCCAAATGATCTTCTAATTTTTTTTTTGAAATTTGTAAGAATATAGCATCGTCTTTTGGAGTCGTGGTTCAAGCTATATTTTGTTCTACATTCTTCTATTTCTCCTACTTTGTTTTTCCTACTCTCTGTTTAGTTTCTTCAATGGATTATCATTCCTCCAGTGGTCATTCTTCCCTGGAGAGGCTTACATTTATACTTGCTTTTTTATTTGTATTGTTTTTTATCTCTTACACAGTCACATACTCAGATGAATCCTGATTTCAATGAGTGGGATTACTTTATCTCTGTCTTGTAGGTTAAATTCCTACAGAATTTTACTCTTCAAGTCTATGAGGTCTTAAAAGGTAGTATTTTTATAAATATTTGAATATTTCACCTCTTTCATTTGCTTTTGTGGGCTTTAAATTGAATTGAATTTCTTTCTAAAATGTTACATAATTTTGAAATGAAATCAGTGCAATTGAAAGTAACAGTCTCATTAGTAAAATATACCTCAACAGGGTTCAGCAAATACACGTTTGCTAAACAAATATTAAATAGACAGCTATTTATTAGAGCACATGGTGTGACAACTTCCTGAAAAGAATGTATACAATATTATTGAATATGATATATTTGTACATACATACGATATTATTTGCTTTATTTTTGCACTAGATTGCTCTGCATTAAATTGCTCTGGAGCTGGACAATTTATTTTTCATTTATTTTCACACTGAATGTAAATGCTAACTAACATAAAGGAAAGGTACCACTCATTTGCAGAAGCAAATGTATTATAAAATGTAGTTAACAAATTATAGTCAATGTAAATTCACACTATGATCTGCTGTCTTGAAATACATGTTTGTTAAATCTAGTCTGATACTTTGAAGTTTGTTCCTTTCAAATTTAGGTTGCATAATTTAGAAGTTAGTCCTGCAGAATTTCATTGACTCACATGCTTCAAGTGAAACCAAGGGCTGACACTTTTCAAAGTATCTGTGACAGGAAACTAGGCTTCCATGTGCTCTAGAAGTAGTACTGTAAAGATGTTTGGCTCTGTTATTTTTCCCACTTGGCTTCTCTTGATTATGGCAGCAATAACACTTGTCCCAACCTTCCTCCCCCTCCCCCCCCTCCCTTCCCCCCCCTCTTTTAATTCATTTATTTTATTTTATTTTTTTAATTTCTTATTTTAATGTCAGGAGGTTAAATGCAATGTTTTTCTAAGAATCCTGGTAGAAAACCTTAGATTTTACCTCAATGCAACAATTACACATTCTGAGAATTTTTTAATTCTTTCTTTCTTTCTTCTTTCTTTCTTTCTTTCTTTTCTTTCTTTCTTTCTTTCTTTCTTTCTTTCTTTCTTTCTTTCTTTCTTTCTTTCTTTCTTTCTTTCTTTCTTTCTTTCTTTCTTCTTTCTTTCTTCTTTCTTTCTTTCTTTCTTTCTCTCTTTCTTTCTTTCTTCTTTCTCTCTTTCTCTCTTTCTCTCTCTCTTCTCTCTTTCTCTCTTTCTCTCTTTCTCTCTTTTCTCTCTTTCTCTCTTTCTCTCTTTCTCTCTTTCTCTCTTTCTCTCTTTCTCTCTTTCGTCTCTTTCTCTCTTTCTCTTTCTCTCTTCTCTTCTTTCTCTTTCTCTCTTCTTCTCTTCTCTCTTCTCTCTCTCTCTCTCTCTCTTCTTCTCTCTCTCTCTCTTTCTCTCTCTCTCTTTCTCTCTCTCTCTTTCTCTCTCTCTCTTTCTCTCTCTCTCTTCTCTCTCTCTCTTCTCTCTCTCTCTCTTTCTTCCTCTCTCTCTCCCTTTCTCTCCCTTTCTCTCCCTTTCTCTCCACTCTTCTCTCCCTTCTCTCTTCCTTTCTCTCCCTTTCTCTCCTTTCTCTCCCTTTCTCTCCCTTTCTCTCCCTTTCTCTCCTTTCTCTCCCTTTCTCTCCTCCTCCTTCTCTCCCTTTCTCTCCCTTTCTCTCCCTTTCTCTCCCTTTCTCTCCCTTTCTTCACCCTTTCTCTCCCTTTCTCTCCCTTTCTCTCCCTTTCTCTCCCCTTTCTCTCCCTTTCTCTCCCTTTCTCTCTCTTTCTCTCTCTCTTTCTCTCAATCCATAAAGGCCTTTTGAAGAAGACGATGATGATACATTCATTACCTAGGTAGCAAAGCTCTTAGATTTATTTTGTGACTTTCCTTTGGTTTAATGCTGTTTCTTTGATTTTTCAGTGGTGAAATGACTCACATGATATGAAGGAAATCTTTGTCATTAACTCATAACTCATACACTCCAGTAAGTGTAAGTGCTATGTTCACTGTAGAAAAACACAGATAAGGGAACACAGATCATAGTATTTGGTGACATCAATGGGCAATGTTGAAAAGAGGACTTTAAAAATCAGAATAAGTGTATTGATGGCTGGGGAGCACACCTAAACAGGACAATCTTTGTTACATGACTAACAAATGAAAGTAAGTTTGTAGACTGTGATCTGAAAAGAAACAGGAAGGATATAGAGATGCAGATGCCATAGATAGATAGTATGACACAGATAACCAGGTGAAGTCACAACCTAATCCAAGCTGATAAAAGAAATCTAGGTTGAAACTAGTGCTGAATGAACCCCTGGGACACTCAGTTAGGTCGGATGTATTTCATCTGGGAGTGAGAATGTAACCCTAAAGAATAATAGGAATTCTACAAAGATATTAAAGCTAGATCTGAGAAAAGTAAATAATTAAATATTAGTTGAGGTGAATGGATTGTTGGTAACACCAAAGTTGTATAAGCAAATATGCAAGTGAGCTTGATAGTTTTGGAGGCTTTGTAATGAGATCAAATAGGTTTAGATGTGAGAAAATCTGTAAACTTAGAAAGTAAGTTGACACAGAAGATTGGTGGTAATATTGGCGCCTGGGAAGTAGGGTATAATGCACAAGTTAAATTGATTAGAGGGAATAATACACAAATTAAATTGATTAGAGGGAACAAATTAAGTTGATAAGCTGGACAAATTAAGTTGATGTGTGTAGCAGGACTAAGCTATTGTTAGCAAGCTTGGGATCTGTTCTAGGAGAATGAGTTTAAGAAAAGAATGAAAACGTTAAGTATTGAGAGGTGTTTTTCTTAATTACCTCGGAACAACGCTCTGATAGATGTTTTTGAGTTGTGAGGCTGTGCCGAAAGAGTTCTGTTAAATTGTAGCCATTATTTTAGGTACTTAGTGGGAGAATTACTTCGTTATTAGATGAGGTAAATAGAGAACTGTTTAACTTCAAAGTATTACTACTTCAAAGTAGCTTTAATGACAAGACTACATTTTATCCTCACATATGTTTTAAATGCACGTTACAACATTGGAGCTTACCTTGATCATTTTAGCTTGTTGAGAGCCCAGATCAGTAATTTTTTTTTCTTGCTTCTAATGTTAGTGATAATTCAAAGGATTATGAGTGTGATACTATCTTGACATGCAGATACAGGTTGTTAATGATGATAGTAACCAATTCAGATTTATTTTATGTGCTGAATAAGTCCTCCAAATGTTAATTATGTATCTAAATAAGTTACTTGTAACAGCTTACAAACCATGTTTTTAAGCACCAGCAAGACTTAAAGGTATGGTATCATTATAGGGACAGACTCAATTCCTTTCCCAGTATAGTTAATCAGTCCATTTGAGGTATTGAACTTGTTCTTGCTTTTATAATGTAACATAAGTATGTCAGCATTTAAATTTTTGTTCCTTCTTAGATGCACATGAGGGCAAGATTGGGGTCAAATATTGCACTGTAATCAAATGAGAATGATTTTATTTTAATTTAATTTAATTTAATTTTTGTTTCCTTTCTCTTCTGTAGTTTTGCTGTTCTCTTTTTGGGGATTGAGTAAGAGTTAGGTATCCACCTAACTTCATAATTAATTCCATTGATGATCATTTGGATGATTTGGAACAAAGTTTGTTCTTGTTAGATTAGGACTTTAAATCTTACCAAGAGTGTGCTTTGTGAATATACTCACAGTTGCATAAATGCAGGGAATGAGCCTCAAGGGGCAGATAAAGACCATAGCACTGTGAATAGAATAACCTGTACCAAACACGCTGATCCTCTCCAAAACCAGACAAGTATGAATTAGTGTTAGGCAAAGTCTTCTGAAGAGCTAATCCAATACAACAAGTAGTGTGTACAGTAGAAGAGAATGTGAGAGGTATGAGAAAATGGAATATAAAGTGAGAGAGCTTAACTTACTGTGCTCCAAATGATTGGAGCTTGTGAGAATAATGTAATTAAGTAGTAATGTTTGAAGAGTGGTCTCTGAGCAAGAGAACCAGAGTACATTCATGTCTTTTTTGTTTGTTTTGTTTATAGCTGTTCTACTGTTTGTGCTTCAGGTGTTAGGTTGTCCTGTATGGGAAATCCAGTGTTCAAGTGATGATATGGCAATCCCAGACAGAGCAAGTTGGATCACTGGAAGACGTGTTGACTGAGGCATTGGAACTGTTCATAGCAGTTACCAAGGTACCAGCTACATCTTGGAGCATTACTAATAGCTCTGACTTCTGAAGAACCAGCTGCGGCCAGTGGAAGGACCTCAGGAATGTCTATAAGCTGTAGTCAGATACTCCACTGAATAATCCTGATGGCATATAAAAATTCTGAAATATATAGTTATGAATAGCTACCTGCATTGTTTAGGCTCAGTAAGTCTTCTAAGTGAGCCTTGTCTACTTAGTTAGTGTAAACAAGGAGTGAATGTAAGCAAGTTATGAAATAAGACAACCTTCATTACTATTTCTAATTAAATTATATTAAAAGACATATATAATTTTGATAGAAAGGGTCAGACAGGAATTCTTGAGTTCAAGGTAGCAATAAAAGAATAAGCAATCTTTTCTGTAAATTCAGAAGACACAAGTACTGTAAATACTGTACTGTAAATGAAAAAGTAATAACTTGATTAACTGAAATATTTGTGAAAATGTGAAAACTAAGTCGGCTTCTTATACCCACACATTGTTCCTAAATGTAAATGGAACACTTTTTCAGGTAGTGAAAGCAGTGCCCTTGTGAACAGGTAACCTTTGTCTTACAGTCCTGACTTCAAGATTCTGACCTTTAAAGCCTGTCTGGACCTGACCTTTCCCTATCTGTAAAATGAGTTTGCTAGTATTTTTGAAATTACTTGCATTGTCTTTAATTTTCATCAGATTCATAGGAAAGAAACTGATGAAAGCTAGAGCTCAACCAGGCTTACAAAAGTTGAGATTGTCTGTTTATAAATAGTGTCAGGAGTATGTTAGGACTGATAATGAATAACTTAGGTAAAAATCAGGATCTTCTAAGTGACTTTTTAAGAAGAATTGAAGGCTAGAAAGGGGCTGTGACTGTAACAGGTTGTCATGTTAATGACAAGAAACTAGGAGATATGGGATAAACAGAAAGGACTGAAAATCATAAAAACTTTATGCTTTTATAGTGGGTGAAATGGAGAGGACATGGTGCAACAGGAGCAGAGATGGCTAAGAAAAACTCCCTAAAATGTGAACTGAGACACAGCCAAAATTTCACTGGGTCTTAATGTCAGGAGAGCTTTTACATCGGAAGCTTGACATCATATTAGAATGACTTTTTTTTTTTTTTTTTTTTTTTTTTCTTTTTTTTCTTTTTTTTCTTTTGTTTGAACAAAGAATAAATGGATTACTGCTGAATACTTAGAAGTCATGTGAGGTCACTGTGTTTCTGGAAGGCTGCCATTCACTGTAACCCTTACTTTTTGAAGTAAAACCCCTATATGTAGCTTTCTTTAACTTTAAATCTTGAGTTGCTTTTCCACTCCCCAACTTAATGAGGTATTGACTTGATGTAATGATAGGCTAGGAAATGTAGCACTTCAGATGGTTGACCCAAACCACAAGACACTTTCCAAAATAAAGCTGAGAGTAAATTTTAACTCATTCGTTGTATGGAAGAAATGTTTAGTGGTAAAAGTTTCTGAACAGGAAAGAGCTGTATTGTATGTGTTACCTCTTTAGTACTGAGTGCATTTAAGGGGATGGAGGAAGGGAGCAGGCTGGAGCCCAGGAAGAAGAATGGAGCTGTGCAGTATCTCCCTCAATCTAGGATGGGAAATCTGCTTTTTCCAAACAAATTATTCCACAAGTCTGTGCAAATCAACAGGAGATTTAATTTCCTTCTTGGCAGCTGTCAAACTTTTATTTATTTGTTTATTTATTTTAAGATGGAAGATGCAAGTCTACTAGACACATGCTGAAGGAAAATTTCCTTTGTGTCTCTTATGCTTAAATTCTTCTACCTCTCAGTCTAACCTGGTTCTTTCACCTGATAACATGGAAAGAGAGGCGAACAGTGCCAGTTATATCATGGGCTGCTCGCACTGACAGTGATGTGTCTGACAAGTTCGAGACCAGAACTGGGTGCAGGTGTTGTAGGGTGTTTCACAGGCAGGGGGCGATGCATACTCCTCTGGGTCCCAGCTATGGGCTGTAACGAATTTGGATAAGGCATGCAGATAGATGGCCAATCTCTATATTACTTTGTCAGCAAGATTTGCTGTTCTCTCTTCTTCGATAGCTGGAGGATTCTGCTTGTGAGTACAAAATACCAGAAGAGATGTCTTTAATTTTTCTTTCTCCCACTTCCCTGGTCCCAACATTTTTAACAGCGGCAACCTCAGGTATTGAATAGTCTCAATGAAACCTTGGCTTGGTGTGAAGAAGGTATGTGGTGCTAATCAATTAAATCTTCCCAACTTGATTCTGTTGATCATATTTGAAATGAATCTGTGAAATTTTAAGTTGTGTTTGCTGGTCATTTTTGATATCTTTTATCAGCAGGAGTCGTTAATTCTCTTCTCTCTTGAATGTTTTTTGTTTTTTTGTTTTTTTTTTTCCTTTTTTTTCTATTTCTTTTATTTTACTTTTTTCCCATGTACAATCAATAATAGAGTTTGCAGATCAGTTCTGCTGTAGCGTATAGATCAGATTTCCTAACAATGTTATCTCTGGGTTTGCCTTTACTTACTGTGCAAGCTATGTCCTTAAAGCAGTTTTGTTTGTTTGTTTGTTTGTTTTTTCTGCTCTATTTATATATGTTAAATAAAATGCACTTTAAAGTTTACATAGACTCAGCTTTTTGGCTTTATTACTAATACCCAGGTACTCTGCTATCTATGTGAGAATAGTAAAGAGAAATGAACTTGTGAAAGAAATAGGCTGGTGCAGATGTTTGTTGGACTTGTTGGACTGTGCTTCGTGGTCCTGCAGAGCTGCTGTCATAGCTCCTGCTTTTGTACAGGCACCAAAAGCTGTGTCCCTGCTATCTCTTGTCAGGACAGGAGACAAGGAAAGGAAGGAGATATCCAGCACCATTGAAGGCTAGGTATCTGGACTTCCTATTACCAGGAGGTGAAGGGACACGTATACAGTTTTAAACCAAGTTATTATTAGTAATGTGCCTTTTGTGGTGGTTAGTTTAGGGCAATGTGTGTTGATAGGGTTTAAGTATTGCTCTGGAAGTGTGAAGTAGGATGTAGACAGCTATGCATCCATTAATGCGTATTTAAACACAATGGTTGGAGAGAGGATTAGAATCACTTTTGCATAAGAAGTGATTTAGAATGGAGAACTTGGTGAGCTCTGAAAAATATGGAGTTGCTGTCAGTTTTTTTCTCTTTCATATATATACAGGGTGCATGTATTACAGTACTGTGGTTTGATGCAGGATGAGGTTTAAAATGTACTTTGAATGCTGTGGTTTAAAAATATGTATTGTAATACAATCAAATGAAAGAGTTTATTTCCTACTCTAATTTTCTAAATTGTAGTAGTGGAAATAATATTTCCATAGATGAAATAAATTCTACATCTCTATATAAGTTTATTATGGGACTGACATCTCATTTTGAGAAAGCAGAGTTGTAGCTTTAAATTCTTCTCTCTCTCTTAACTGAGGTTTTGCTGTGGCAGGGAAATAGTAATAGTGCATATTCTTCATCAAAGCTGCTGTAGCCTGTAATGCATTTTCTTTGGCAGGTGCCCATGTTTAATTATGAGTTCCACGCCTAAACGTAGGTAACTGAAGTCTCTCCTTCCTGAGAAAAGAAGTATTTTTCTCACACGTATTCCTTGGAAAAGTTACTGCACCATTGGAAAATAGCCTTGAATTTTTTCCTCTTACTTTATTATTTTGCTGTGTGGAGTGCATAATGAAAAAGCCTATTTATTTATTTGTTTGTTTGTTTATCAGTATCTGTTACTTTTTCTGCTGCAGTTGGTCATGAGACTAGGAAGAAAATGCAAAGGCAGCAAATCTTTTCCCAAGTCTTGTCATACTGGTTACCTTGCCTGCATGTGAGGATTTTTTTATTTTGTCTAAATATGAAGAAAAAAAAAAACAAAACAACAACACACTATAAAACATTAACAAATACAATAGATGCTACTTCTTTTCTTTTCTTTTCTTCATGGTCCAAAAGCTCAAGACAGTGAAATCAAAGTAGTAGCACATTGGACCATTACTGTAAATTGTAGCATGATCAGATTATTATTTTTGCGTTAATATATGTTTTCCATTTTCCCCGAGAATGCTTTACTCTTGCCAAGATGGAGATGTCTCAATCTGTTTAAACATCAAAAAGATACACAAAACTGGGTTTTGTGACTTGCCTATTAATGAGTTGCCTTGCACCTCCTTTTTTTTCCCCTTGTTTTTCTCCTCTGCTGATGCTTCCATTTGTTTCGGAAGGAAAATTCTGCATTTTTTGAATACTGCTATACTTTCACTTGCTGCTTCTTTTCCTTGTCCTTTATCACAATTGACTATTTTAGCTGAAGGCAAATCTTGGGATAGAACTCAGAACTGTCATTCAGGATGTTTTCTGGCAGCTTAGTAAATTCTTATAACCTCTTCCATGCCCTCTTCTGTTTCCTGCTCTGTTTCTGAGCTTCAGAATTATTCTTTCTCTTTCTCTGCAGATCTCTCTACCTGCCTCTGGGAAATGGGATTTCTTCCTGCTTATACTAAAAGGGTGAAGGAAGGAGGGAGGAAAAAATAAAAGAGTGATGTTGAAAATGGAGTTTGTCAGCCTTAGAAAGCTTTGCCAGTGATCTCTAATACCTTTCTAGGGAGAGGAAGGAAAAAGGAGGGGAAGAATACCCACAATACTAACTTTGTAAGGTGATCAAATGGCTGAAATACTATTACTGTAGTAATAAAATATGTGGATGACAGATATCTGCAGACATATTTCTTAGACCTGAAAAGTGTGTATGCTGTTGACCTCTGTCAGCGTAGGTTCAATTGTATGCTTACCCTGTTGTAGCTTATGGAGTTCTTTGTAATAGTGTTAGAAGTGCTATAACTCACTGATAAGGTTTCTCTCAATTTCCTGCCAGTAGCTCTTTCACCACTGTTAAACTTCATACCATATATAGCAACTTAAATTTTTTAGCAGAAGCTTCAACTCATCTTCCCTTTGGCTTCTTCAAATTAGAAACACTGTAAATATGAACTGAATCTATTTGTCGAAGGCAGTATCCATTCCATGAGAAGAGTTCTACATTTTACTGGGAAGGCATGCCATTGGCTAGCACTGAAATAGCCAAACACTCCAATAAGTGTATTTCTGTGGGTAAATAGAAGGTCACTTTTTTTCTTTTAGTTTTATTTTCAGTCAGTTAACTAGATCATATATTTTCTGCAGTTTTCTGATTGCTATGTTAATCAGAAACATCTGTAGTCCCAAATCCTGTGTAGTGCCTCTTAGTTTTGTTCAGTCCTTAGACCAGAGATCCATGAAAAGAAGTTCTATGCCACTCTGGCCTAGTTGTTGTTTTTAGAGCCTGACGTGACCTTCCATTTGGCTCCTTTGGAATGTAAGTGGCTTCCAAGAGGAGATGACGTCACTGAAGTCATTTGTTGAGAGACCTCATCCGGTTTTACGCAGGAGCTTTAGCCACAGGTTTATGGTTAAGGATGTTTGCATTCATGAGGAAAGCAGCTTCTTCCAGCCATGGGACAATGCCGTTCTATAATTATTAGTGTTATGCTCAAATTTTATATTGCCATTAAAGTATAGCTGATGTTAAGTAAGGAACTCCTTCAGTATTAATGTATGTAACTTTACTTAAGGTTTCCATGTGTCTATTTAGTTTGCCTTGCTTTGTGAGTAATTAGACCGGACATTTTCCTTTAGGTAGGACAAATTTGGCTGTTCTGCTTTCAGATTTGTGTTACGTTTTAATTTGCTGTAACCTTGTTTAGACCATTCAGAATAGAAAGTTGTCCATGGTTTGGGAAGGGTTTGCTTTATTACCATGTTATTTAAAAAAAGCAAAAAAAAATATCTTAAGTTGTAAAAAACAGATGTACTGAAAAATATTTCAGTGTGATGCTTATTTGCTCTTTAAGTCCATTGTATGGAATGACTTGAGTGTAATGATGAAACTTCTCTTGAAACTCATTTCTATCTGTATTTGCAGTAGGCGAGAGAAGTGCCTGCTGTCAGGAGGCTGCAGCAGGAAATCTGCCACTGGATGAGCTGCCATGGGCTGCGGACAGGTTGTTGGGCCTTTGCCAGTCCAAGAACATAAAAACTATTCCTGTTTGTGCATCTGGTGTTACTTGCTGCAAGGGGTTGGCACTAGATCCAAATATAGTGCTACAATTTTAATTATTTTTTTTCTTGTGCTTCATGCCTGTTGTGGAAAAAGAATCTGTGACCACTTTCTTTAACTTCTCCCTTTCTATAGAAATGCAGTGAGCAAAGTGACTTATGCTTAAAGGGCGAGCAATTGTTTATTTGGTTATATTGCAATTTTTTTTTATATCAAGGAGGATGGTAAAAATGTATGTTCATATCAATTTAAAACCTGAGTTTTCTGCAAACTGCACTGTTAAATTCTGTATTGAATATGTTGTAATCCCCTAAAAGCCTCTTCCTTTCTGGCAAGCTCACAAACACTGCATCTGTGGTTTCTATCTTAATTCCAGTTGGTTCAGAATGGAGCAATATATGTGTTAGGAATTACAGTTTGTGACTGCAGTTTTGATTTTCTTTTTCTTACAAATGGAGCATCCCATATCTGTGAATATTGCATAAGAAAAGTTGTTTGCCTTGTTTTGTCCATCCCAAAATGTGTGCTAGAAACCGGGCTGAGTTTCTCTCTCCACCACCTGTTGTATCCCCTTCCTGTCTCTGTGTCTGCGTGATTTCATTTGAGTCCCAAAGGCTTAAGGAATGTCCTATTTTGTTTAACATTAGCTTTGTTTACATTAGTTTGACAGGTGATGATTTTTGAATTGCTTCTGCAACCTGAAAATCATTTCTCTTTTGACATATGACATATCTCCTCTTCACTTTCAGATGCTTTTGGCTTTTTAAGGTTGCACAGCAATATTTAAAATCATTGCATTATCTGACACTTGCGAGTAACAACAACAAAAAAATTGACATGTAATAAATTTGGATAAATTCTACGTCACCTACCAGTTAAGATAGGGAATAGTCATTATTATTTTTAATAAGATGATTGCTCTTCCTTTAGCTGTTTTGTTTGTTTTTCTTCTCTCTTAGATGCTACAGCAACTGAAGTACAATCTCACTGAAGCATAAAATGAATTATTTGACTGCTTGATGTTCCCCACCTGTTAATTCCTGAATAACTAAAAAGAATAAAGTTAATAAAAAAATTCAAAAATGGAAGGCCAACACCTGAATTTAGTATGTTTGTCAGATGTGGTGTCTTCTGTGGATATTCAGGCTGCTCTTTATGGCACAAGCTTTTAATGTTAGACAAACTTGTTGAGGATTTTTGTTTATCTTTTTACTGCTGTCATTAATTTAAGTGATAGTGTTGTACAGTGCACCTACTGATGTGTTTGCCAAAACTTCAATTTGTAATTAAACTGTTTTCGTGCAGACAGGGTTGCTCTTGTTTGAATAAGTCTTCATAGGACTCTTTGGTTTCAGGTATGATTTTTCTTGAGGCCTCGAGTATATTAAATCTGCAATTCAAAATCAAGTTCTAGCGCTGACTGAGCAAGTCCACAGAGCTGAAACTTAAATGAGTGTGCATGTGAAATCTTTCAAACTGAAATGCATGCTGTAGTTGTGATTGTGACAAGAAGGGAGTCACTTGGAAATAAGCTAATTAGTTATTTTTAATGTGCATAACTACATGCAAAAGTAAATGGATACAGAATTTGTTTTCCAGAGATTTACTTGTAGCTTGTCAGTAGATACAATTTTTAATCATTTTTCTTGGAACTGATGTCTTTATCAGGAATTCATATGTTTGTAAGTTTTTGCGTGAATAATTGAATGTACAGAAATGTTGGCTTTAAAATTTTTGTAGCTGTGTTTATACTCAAGGTATCTGATGGGCAAAACAAAACGGTGAGTTGATGGGGGTTCTTTTCCTCAGGAGGGAGAAGAAGGGGACTCCAGGACTTTCTTTAACCTCTCTGAAGAAGACTTATAGTCCATGATACTTATGAATGAATTTGGATTTTCCCGTTATGACCCTAGGGGTTTGCAGCAGAGGTCAGAATTTTCTCTTGAGTTCTGGTTTATGACTTTAGTTCATTAGCCAGGTCCACCAGTAGTTCTCCTATACTGCGTCTGGCAAGTTCCTCTATATTGTCAACTTAGAAATTGTCAAAGATAATTCTTGATTTTATTTTTTAATATTTTTTTTTTTTCCCACATTGATGAAATCATAGAAAGCTGATCCCACATGAAAATAACACTGGTTTCTTCCTGAAATTCAGTTTAAAAGATGCAAGAGTCTTGTATCTGCCACTGACAATGCAGAAGTATTAATCAAAGTTAGTGTCATTTAGTCTGTGCTCAACCATACTTGTAACAAACATCATTTTTAATCATAAATTTGTTTTGTGGGAGAAAAAAAAAAAAAAAAAAGCAAAACTCTACTGTAAAGAAATCAACCATTGAAGGACATCCAATGTAAATGCTTTTAAAGCATCAGCTTTAGTGAAAGGTTTGTATTTTAGTTACGCAGCCTCTACAGAATTCTTTTTTCTTTTGCTCTGTGAAATTCATTACTTATTTTCTTTTTAATTTATCCTACTTAACTAGCAGGGGTTTTGTTGTGGTTTTGCTTATGGTTTATGTTGTGTGTATGCGAACATAGAATGAAGAGGCCATGATCTTCCTTCTTTCCTTCCTATATTCTCCTGTAACCAATAATAACTTCCATAGTTAAAAATCAAATTTAAATCTCATGTTGTTTATTTTTTTGAATCGTCAATGTGTGAATGAATTATTGATGATGATTGGTAATAAATTATTGATTATTGAAGTCCCGCATCAAATACCCCCTGAAGCACAGTGTAAGTAAGCAGTGTGGAGCTCACGCTGCTTGTGCAAGTCTCTGTACTCCTGCTCTCATTAAAACCTACCTTTGCTCTACAGAAGTCTACTTAAAGTTTTTCAAAGGCAAATTTAAATATCTTCTTACTGTCTGATACAAAGTATTGCCTCAGTTCTATCTAGATAATTGGTCCTGGTAGTGCTGGAGAAGAGGAGCAGGATAAATGAAGTTTAGAGATTTTCTTCTGATATTCTATGCTTTATAATTTCTTGCAGTAGTTTACTTTATACAGCTTCATGGAAAAAAAAAATATATGTGTGTGTGTGTGTGTGTGTGTGTGTGTAAAGAATGAATGCTTTCCTTTAGCTATGTCTATCTCATGTTTTTCCACACCCTAGTATTTGGGGCAGTAGACCATACCAGCTCTAGAATTCCCTACCAGAGGTGATCTGTGTGTGTTGGATCATCTGATTCAGTGCCAGAGCAGAAAGTGTGCTCAACTGGAATAAACTAGTTAGTGCCATGTCCAAGTGGGTTTTGAATACCTCCAAGGATGGAGATTGCACCTCTTATCCAGGTGACCTTATGGCAGTGCTTGTCCACCCTTCCAGTGAAGGAGCTGAGGGAGCAGTGTGGAGAAAGGATGCAGGACAGCCTAAGCTGCAGCAGAAACATTTCTACAGCTGCATGGTGAACCAGTTCAAAAGTCTGATGAAGCTGACAAAAAAGATGTTTTCAGATAGTTTGTATTTCCTTCTGGCTTCACTGGGAAATCATTATTGGCACTGCAGAAGTTCAAGCAGCTGCTTAGAAGCGCATCATTTAATCCTGATGATTGAAGCCTAAGACTCTTTTCTGATAGAAGGCATCATCATATCTTGCTGTTCAGAAGTCTTATTTGCTTAATCTGTGAATGCAAAAGTGACTGATCAAATGGCTAGATGACTATTTTGCTTGAGAGGGCTTCAGAGAGAAGGATTTGCTGTTTTAGCAATCTTGAGACTTCCTGTGTCCAATTACATAAATAATATGCTCACAGAATGCACTGATACTGTGTGTGAGTGACTGGAAACGCATGGTGATGTAACTTTTCCAAAGAAATAATGTAAATTTCTTGCTCTGCATCCAGCAGAGGCAGCCCAGCTTAAATGTGTAGGAGGAGGGCTTGGTGGCTTTGCAGGTGTGCCGCTGGTATATGGAGGCACACCAACACTCAGCCGATATGCTCCTGAGGGGGAAATGAATTGACCACATCATCATCCTAGTTGCACAACATGATGCATCTCCGGCAACCCAGTGCCATTTTGCGTTTGTGATTTCAAACTAGCTATATGGTAGTATGTCTGGGGATTACTAACAGGCTCTGTAAGAAAGTACTTTTCTGCTTGGCAGAATAAAAAATGACTTTAGAGGGGAACTAAAATAGTGCAACAGCCCAGAACATGCTGATGGAGTAGTTTTTTACTGACTGGTTTGGTGTTATGTGTAGTGCAAAATTTCTATTGACGTCAAAAGTTAAGTAAGTGAATACCAAACTAAGAATAAGGTATTTGAATACCTTTTTGTAAAATAATTAATCCTAAACTGAGCATAGGATACTGAAAATTTGTTGGTTTATGGAAGCCCTAAATTCCCTCTGAATGCAGTTATATACCCCAATATCTCTTGTAGTAGCTGCTAGGAAATCTGCACTGTTTGGCACAGAAAGGTTACTGCCCAAGAGTGATATGCAGCATTATGCAATGGTTTTAGTCTACCATACTCTTATATTTGTAAATCAAGTGTGGTAAAAATGCATTAAAGAAGCATATAGCTACTAATAACTGGTTTGCTTTTTTTGAGGTGATATCTATTTTGTGTTAAGATGTTGTTGTGAATTCTAAACATGTGTAGTCCTATTTTTCTCATTTTTATGCCAGCTCATTTTCTAATCAAACTCATATGGTTCATGTAAAGTTAAAAGTATTGGATGTTGCTACTTTGGAGTTTGCTTACATTGGTGAATTTAATATACATCCACTGTAATTCATCTTCCAGTCATAATACTGTCATGCAGTATTTTTGAATAAGATCTGTAGCTTGGTTATTATTTTTTCAACATCTAATTTTCATTACATGTACTAGAAGTACTCGTTCAAGCTTCTTTGAAAAGTTCTTTGAAAGAGGTCTTTTGTTTGTTTGTTTGTTTTTCTAACTATCGTCCCCAGTAGTGATCAGTTGTTGTTATTTTGTTGTTTATTATTTATTTTTAGCTTTCAGTTTGTTTGTTTTTTTAACCATGCATTTTGCTCAACTGCTCAATGGACAGCAGCATTTGTACTTATTCTCACAGCTGTTGCAGTTTCAACACACAAGCTGTTGTGAGAAGTTACTACAGTTCCTTTCCTTGAGGCAAATGACCTACAGCAATAAGAGAGAAAAAAAAAAAATGTCAAAAAGGTACAGAGAGCTATTTTAAAACAGTATATTCAGCAGAGAATCAACTAGATACATTATCAGGGAAACTGTTCATAACTTAATGAAGTATAGCGTCCTATATTTTTTATTTACAAAATCTCTGCATAATGACTTTATAGAAGCCTTTACAAATAGGCATAATTTGAATTTTTGTAGAGAACTCTCTTGGAAGAGAAAGATCCTGAAGACACCTCTGGGAAGTAGTTTTGAAAACTATGTGCCTATGGAATCATTTTAGAAGTGCACATGAAACATTCATCTTAGGTAAGAGGGAAATGGAAATAGAAATATCTGTTTCATTTGAATCCTGTTAATTTGTGTTCACTGTATCCTATTTCAGAAACCCATTTCTCAAAGGAATTTTGAAATGTAGGCACAAGATAGGGAGGAAAAAAGGCAGTCTGTGAATACAGTCTCAGGATAGCAGAGTGGAAGATGAATGTTAAAAGAAATGGCATTAATTGATATGCTTATTTCTTTTTGAAAGTGTTGTATCTATGGTAATGGAAAATGTAGGCTTTATGGTGGCCACTGGGCACGAAAATCTTAATTCTGTTTCACATTGTTTTTCTCTAACATTTTCAAAGCTGCATCAGTCCTTTGAGTGTATGAACCACTGAATTTCTTTTGAAGCACAAGGAAGTAGCATCATTGTTCCTGAGTTTTGATCATTCAGTATCACTAACACAAATCACCGATGCGTTGCATCACCTCTGGTGATACACCTGAAGGTAGAAGGTAATTTGCTATATTCTGGGCTATGGCAAAGTTGTGATACTAAGGGATATGATTTAGTAATGGGACTTGGTCTCAAAGATCTTCCAACCTAGATGTTTCTGTGATAACTTGGCTAACAAGTAAGAGATGAGTTATTGTCCAGTTAAAGTGGATTGCCTTAAGGATTGGAGATAATATACAAAAGCCCTGGAATCACTTTCTTTATCTTCATGTTTTTATATTTTACACATAAAATTTTAATCTACTGTGGCCAATGCTATTCCTTTTTTTTTTTTTTTTTTTTTTTTTTTTTTTTTTTTTTTTTCCTCTGATTCAATGCTAACGTGTGGCACTGCAGTTTATACTGTATAATTTATAGTGTGACATTTCCTTAATTAAAGGAAAGAAACAAAGCTTGTCAGCTTATCAGTAGAAGTGTATTTAAAAGAGGGTGTCTGTTGTGGTGTAATTCTGTATATGATGTTGTGGAAATTTTCATGGTTCTAAATGTAAAGTCTGATAATATAAGTCTTGCATAATAGTTGTAAGGAGTTGTTAAAACTGAACTTTAGCAATAACACTTAGCTTAATGAAAGTTTTGCATTTTCAAAGAAATATATGGAAATAGAGTATCAGGCAGGATGCCAACATCACTTCATAAAATATAAGACTACCAGTGCAGCTGAATTCACAAAATTAGTTAACAGAAATCTTTTTATGGGGATCCCAACAGAATGTTTTATTACATGGGAGTTATTCTCAGGAGGTTTGACTTCAATGAATGTTCAGTTCTGATTCTCTGTGATGATTTTGAAAGGGAAAAATCCTTAGCTCCCACATCATCAAGTTTCAGAGAAGCTGAAGATGGACTCTGGAATGGATCTCTGGAGACAGCCAGTCTAGCACCCTCCTTAAGACTGGGTCAGACAGAGCAGGTTGTTTCACATGGCTTACAATCAGACTTTGAATATCTCCAATGATAGAGACTCCACAAACTCTTGGCAGCCTGCTACTGAGGTGTTTGGCCTCACTAACAGTGGAATAAGTTAGTTTCTTCTATTTCTCTGCATCACTGAAAAAAGCTTGGCTCTACATTTATTTCTTAGTCCATCAGGCATTTGGACACATTAGTAGGCTCTCCTTGAGTTTTCTGCTTTCTAAACAATGCTGTCTCTCTCTGCCTCTCCTTATGGAAAGGATGTTCCAGTGTCTTCAGAACTGTCAGTGCTTCCTCACTCTAGTATTTTCATGTGAGACTGGCACTACAAAGCCTTAAGCTGGACACTAGTATCCTGTACTGGTGTACTTCACCAGAGTGAATACTGGACTTCGGGCAACAGATCACAACTATTTGAATCTGGCATCTCAGCCAGTTTTCAGCCTACCTCACAGCTTGCTTACCTGCCTGTATTTCACCAGTTTATCTGAGGATGTCACAGGAAATGGTGCTAAAAGCCTTGCTATTTTCAAAATAAATCATGTCTCTCAACAAATCAGCTGGCCACAAGGCTAGCCAAGTATGATTCTCTTTCTTAAATACATGTTGACTACTTCCCATCATAAACTTATCCTTCAGGTATATAGAAATTATTTCAAAGATTATTTACTGCATCATCTTCCCAGGAATAGAAGTGAGGATGACTAGTCTGTAGCTCTCCATGTTCTCTTCATTGCCCTATGTTAAGACAGGAGAAGCATTTTCTTCTGGTCTTCATGAAACTTCCTTGGTGCCGAGGCTTTTCAAGGTAGTCTGAGAGTGGTCTTGAATTGACATTAGCTGTCACCATTGGCACTTATCAGAGCATCTCAACTGGCAGCTCACATGGGTTTGTGTATGTCTAGCTTGTTTAACTCTTCCCTAGCTCAATAAAGTTTTATCAGAACTGGTGTCCCTAATACAGTAGTTTGGGATAGGTACTGCTATTGTGCTGATGGAATGTGGAGAATTGCTATTTGCACTGAAAGGAACATGCCAAACATACTACCTTGCATAGGTATCAAAAATTACATGCAATTATTTTTACTGAGGAGAAAAAGTGAAGATTTGTTTACATGAATTGTAATTCTAGCTGTTTGAGAATACTGTCTGATCTGACCACATGTTCTCTGGTTGTACTAGTTCAAAATTTAAGATGGAAAGATCTATGCAAATTGAAGTCAAAAGAAATAATAGTTTTAGCTTTGGTGATCATAAAAGTGTTCTTGTTAGAGTACTGTCAAATCATAATGTTCAGACTTTTCTGTTATGTTTAGTTTAAATCTCTACCAAACATTCATTCTACTAAATGTCATAGTTAAGTGTTAATATCCATTACCTTACCTTCTATGAGATACTAAAGAGTCAGGAACTGAGGCTGGATACTGAATAAATATATGCTGGATTCCTGTAAAATGTTCTTTGTTATCTTTGTAGCTGCTAAGTTAATAATGATCCTTATGAAATTAAATAATGATCTTAAAACTCCACTAGCCTGAATTATGCACTTGTACTCATTGACATTTCCTGGAGCTAGATGGGGAAGTAACTGCTTGCCTCAGTCAGCATAAAGATATGCACAAATGGAGCTTTTGGATTTGCTTAACAGTGGAGTCTGTTCAGTTTAATAGCGGTTATATCTGATGTTTCAAGAAACTTGATGCACGAGGTAAACCAAGAAAAGTACTCAGGATTTCCATGAAGTATCATAAATCTTAGTTCTCCAGATGCTGTCTGCTTGAACATTGTCTTTATCCAAATAGTGTGCCTGTTTGAACAGGCTACTTTAGAGGATATAAAGGTAGAAGTTACATGTCTAAGTGTGACTTTCCCTTTCTCAAATGATAGTTATGCTATACTTAAACGATTGTAATTGGTTAAAATACAATTCACTAACTGAAATTTGGCTGAGCTCAGCTTGAAACTAAATGTGCAGTTGGTTGTTTAAAAAAGTGACAAAAGCTGCTAAAATATTCAGCACTAAGAATATCTTTGGCTACTTAAATACTTCAGGAACTGTGGCTGAATAGGGTAGTCGCAGTCATCGTAATGCGCTACAACCTTCTCTTCTTTTCCTTTATGCTGTTTATATCCTGCTTGAATGAAAATATATTTTCGTTTCCTGAAAGCTTCCTCTTTGCAGCTTAAAACTTTCAGCAGATGGGAATATTAGAGGAATATTATTACCTCTGCTTCTGCATTGAGCTGAAAGTGCAATGGGACTGTGAAGAGATTCAGCGAAATTGCAAAAGATTCCTTGCTCTACTCTTGAGCAGCCCACGCTATTAGGAACTATCTTGGTAGTGTCAGAGATGTCATTAGCTGGTAGTGGGAGATCCATTAAACTATGCTAATTATTTCAGCAAGTTCTATTCTAAGCTATGTAAATATTAGAGATAAAGGAAGCAGCCTTCCAGAAAGGCTTTTGAATACAACTCTGCTTCTGCACGTTCACATTTCAAGGCTGACTGCAAAATTCTGCAGTAAAACTATGAATTAGCTACTGCTTAGCTATAAGGATATGACCCCTTTTCCTCTTCCTTAAGTCTTTCAAACTCTTTCAAATGGTTCTTATAATTCCCTTATCTCACTGGAAAGATAAATGATGGGTTCAGCCTTTCTCACATTGTTTTGCGGCTATAAAAGGACTGTAATAGAAATTTATCTAGTCTGCCCTGAAGCTTAAGGATTTTTAGCTTTAATTGTGATTTCAGTGGTTCTTTGCTTTTGAATTCAGAGCAAAAATTGATGTGACAGAAAGAAAATTTAGTCTTGATAAAGATTTTGTATATTTTGTGTACTTGTGGTTGACATCTCTTAAAATAGCATGCTGTGAATATATAGGTCAAATATAGACTGTTTTTTTCTTTACTTTCTACAGACACCCCATTTCAGACAGAACCTCAAAATCTCAACATCTGCCAGTTTGACTTTGCACCATCAAGAAGTTATCGTTCTATCGACAGCAATGAGCTCCACAACACAACCAGGTCAGTCTGCTTCTTTCTATTTTTATACATCACTCCTTCAGGACACTGTCCTGTGTTACAATATACAGAACTTTGTGTTGATGAAATGGATTTGGCAAGTGACTGATCACAGAATCACAGAATTGTAGGGGTTGGAAGGGACCTCTAGAGATTGAGTCCAACCCCCCTGCCAAAGCAGGTTCCCTACACCAGGTCACACAGGTAGGTGTCCAGGTAGGTCTTGAATATCTCCAGGGAAGGAGACTCCACACCCCCCCGGGTAGCCTGTTCCAGTGCTCCGTCACCCTCACTGTTAAGAAGTTCTTGCACATATTCATGCAGAACTTCCTATGCTCCAGTTTCTGGCCATTTCCCCTAGTCCTGTCTCTACACACTGCTGAAAAGAGTCTGGCCTTGCCACTTTACCCCCCACACCTCAGATACTTATAGTCCTGGATCAGGTTCCCTCTCAGCCTTCTTTTCTCAAGGCTAAACAGACCCAGTTCACTTAGCCTTTCTTCACAGGGGAGATGCTCCAGGCCCTTCACGGTCTTTGTGGTGCTCTGCTGGACTCTTTCCAAGAGATCCCTGTCTTTTTTGTACGGGGGAGCCCAGAACTTGACACAGTATTCCAGATGAGGCATTACCAGGGCAGAGTAGAGGGGGAGGATCACTTCCCTCGACCCACTGTCCACGTACTTTTTAATGCACCCCAGTGTGCCATTGGCCTTTTTGGCCACGAGGGCCCACTGCTGGCTCATGGCCAACCTGTTGTTCACCAGGACACCCAGGTCCCTCTCCGCAGAGCTCTCCCAACCTGTACTGGTGATATGGCAGCTACAATTCATAAGATGTGACTATCTTATGAAATAAGATAAAGGCTATTCAGGTGAAAAACGTTATTTTTGGGGGAGTATCTTACCAGCTGAATTTTAAGTCAGTGCTTTCTAAATATTTTTCTAAAGCTTATAAAGAAATTGAATAATCATATCTGGATGTGAATAAGCATTTTAAAATGTTTCAACTTTTTATACTTTTGTTTAGTGATTACATTATTATTTGCACAACTGCTTTCTTTAAAGAAAGAATTCAGATGACATTCTGATGTTTTTAGCTCTAAAGCTGTATTTGCCCACACTGGGTATTCACTGCAGAGCTTCCTCCTTTAGGGCTGTCTAACAAGGTTCTGAATGTGCTTCATCTCATGCCTGGAAAATGAGCTACTGCAGGTGAATCTGCAGTAGGTAGTGAACTACTAGTACCTATAGCAAGTGTTCAGACTTCCAAAGAAAGAAGAATGCTGAATATAAAACATGCACTGACTTGAGTCCTTTTGAGGATCGAGAGTTGCCAGTTCAAATCTGTGCAATGTTGCATATGGTTCACACTTCATTCACCCACACTCCATGTATCTATTTCTAGTACTGTAGGTAAAATAACCCTTTACAGGTGGCTTATTTTATAACTGCTTTGCTTTTGTACAAACAGCTTATAAAAGCATCCGGGAAAATACTGTAACACTAAGCTCTGTTTATGTGCTAGGTGCCCTATCTCATAGAAATATAATTCACTGAGGTTTTGTGGAGAGCTGTTGTCTGTAGAGTTGAAATGTGGCATTAATTGCTCTTACACTGAATAAAACAGCTGGGTTTCATACTTTTTTTGTTATAGTGTGATTCAGTACATGCAGTGAATTATCCATACAAGTGATCATGAGGTATGCAGTATAGAGGCATTTCTTTATTTCATCTGTATTCTAGTGACTAGTAGGAAATTATCTTATACTTTCCTAAATGTACAGTTTACAGTTCAAGTTCCAAGATACTCCATTCAATTTGATCTCTTTCTAATGTATCTTTTCTTGCAGTAGATGGTATACACAAGCCCATAGCCAAAATCAAGCTGATTTTCATTTAAAAAAAAGAAAAGAAAAAAGTAAATTTTCCAGTAATCTCATTGCTATGAAATCATTTATAAATGTTGCATTCATGTCTGCTGTCTTTCTAAATCCAATAAAGAAGAAGCATTCAATATAACAAGGTTATTTGTAAAGGCATCTAGGCACTGTAGAAACATTTCAGTAGAAAATGGATGCCTAAATGTCTTTAAATCTAGTCCTTAGAGTCTACTCTTCCCAGACTTTCACTATCCTCAGTTACCCAACGTCTCATCTGAGTTCCACCAGCAGTTTTGATATTGCTTCAATGTGTATCATATTCAGCCTTCCTTGTTTTAATTAGTTCAGTGTGAAAACAAGTTAAGTATCTTTGACACACAAAAGCATCTGTGGAAAATTAAGCCACTGATTGCCCTGAAGGGGGTAGATGAAGCAAAGCATGCTGATCTCATAGCAGGCACAAGATAGGAATTTCCTAAATCCACAGATTTCTTAATGAATCTATCACTTCTGTTCCATCAACCACATTTAGAGCATTCTTCTGGAAAGTAGAAATATTTTGAAATAACTTCAGAACTAGTAATCATCAGTTTATCTCTCCTGCTGTTGGAAAGTGGTTGGTTAGGAAAGAGCTGAAACACTGAGCTTCAGCATGAAGAACACAGTGGGTTGCCTACTTTGAATGAAAAATTGTTATGTGTTTTGTTAGCTCTTTCGAGAACTTCAGATTTTTAAAAGAACTGGTCAGGAAGCTTGCACAGTGTATAACTGAAGTGCCTTTGCATTGCTTTTAACTTTCGCTACAAACGGAGTCTTCATGCTTTCTTATTTGCAGATGTATGTGAAACATGGATCTACTGTATACTTCTTTTCTAGTTTTCATTTTTCTAAGTTGATATTCTCTCCTTTTCCGAGAGTTATTAGCTATGCAGCACATCTCTCAGCTTTTGTGCAGGTTTTAAGAGGTTGAATGGTTTATATGCATTATATATGTGTATCCTGATCACTGAATTTACTTTCTGATTCAGGAAGGAAGCAGGCTCACTGTCTGCTGCCTATGGCACTACACTGATGTCCTCACCTATGAACAATGCAGTACATTGTACAGAGACAGGATTTCATTTAAAATACTTATCACTGTGTTATCTCTCTGGAGAAGTTCTAGCACCTTTGGGAAATCACATTAGAGGTTGACAGACAGCAGGAAGAATGAAATCTCAGTTCTGCTTAAGTGAATGAGACTATCAAATTCAGTGTATCTGTATCTAGTAGCTTAATTTCAACTTACAAAAAGTATTAGAGAGATTTAATGAAAAGTCAAGTAGTCAGAAAGTGCCATTATTAAGTTTGCCTGGAGAACTTTAGTCTTCCTAAAATGTATGCAGTATCGTACATACAGTATGAATTGTATGTTGACATATTATTTCTCAGAAGGATCTGTTATTTGTTCAACACACAAAATGCTCTGTAGTCTCTTAATGAAAATCTACTTAATAGTCTTCTGTTGAGTACACTGTCCATTCTCTACTTGCGCACTACTTTTCAAAGCAGATTTTGAGGATGGAGGATTTAATTTCTCTCTGAGCTCTTGCATGCTGCTAACAACTGCGCTAATGCAGAATTTGAATGTGCTTATGGCCTTCTCTTCCTGAACCACACTGAGATGTTGGAATGTTATTATTTTATTTTTCAATGGGAAGATGAGCAAATGTGTAAATAGGATTTTTAAAATAAAGTTTGTATGGCCAATCTGATACTCAAGTCTTTGTATTATAAGAGAAATGTTTTACTGTGTCATGCTTTAGTTCTACTCATCTAATGGGAAAATTCATGGCTTCATTGCTTGCGTATAAGGCTCTTAATAGCTCAAATAGCAGCTCTGATCCTTTTGGAGCTGTGAGAGCACTTGGATTTAGTTATTTATTAGTTTTAAAAATGAGGCCAACATCTCTCCCATGGCCAGTGTTTACCTGTGGAAACACAGTTATGAAACTCAAGGGCAATATCACCAACAGAATCCACATTTTTCTTTTCCTTAGCCTCTCTTTTCCTTAGCCTCTTGCATGATATGGATTTTGGGAGATACTCATCTTCTGTTGATGCAGGAATCAGTGGTATTGCTTCATGTCTTAATACTGCTTTCTAGTATCTGTAGACTAGTAAATGGATATAGAAGCACGTTTACAAGATGACTTGCTTCTTTCTCTCCCCACCTGTTTTTGACTTTGAAGGGCTTTTAGAGAATAGTGGTCTTTGTTAAGAGCTTGAAATGAGGCAGGGTTTATCTGGACACTGTTCTTGTTTCCTGCTAAGGGGTAAATGCTGTATAACAAGCAGGATGAGCTTATTTCAGTATCTCTTCTCTCCTAGTCAAGGTATTCCAAGATGTGATTTTTGCTGTGTTTTGTCACCTTTTCGTAGTCACTTCTACTTCAAGTGCAGCCACTGTAATAAAGTGAAAGAGATTATACTGATAGGAATGTCCTCCCATCTGTGTGAGTGGTTAACACTTGATTGTTAGCTTCTAAGAAGATTAAAGGTTACTGAATTTTCTTATTACATCCACTCATTTTATTTCTAAGATTCTGCAGTAGTGGATGAAGTACCCCTACTACCCCAAAAGAAGTATTAATTGGATTGGCAGTGGTTTAAATGATAAAGGTCTGTTGGAGATGTGTTGAATAGCGTTAAAGTAGGGTTTTTTATGCTCTTTCTTTTTTTCTTTTCCCTCTGAAAATCTTGGGCTTCTTCAGGCAATAGGTTGCCTTATTCAGCTGCAGCCAGTAGTTAGAGCAGTTTAACGTGATTTCTTGGTGGGAAGCTGTAAACATTCCCATTTAGTATAGATTATATTCAGAAGCACATTTTCTACTGTGCAATACTGGGATGCTACTTCATATAAAAATCAGTCTGTGCACCTTCTGTGTCAGTTGAATTGCCCATAAGGTTTTTGTAACATCAGCATTTTATGTCATGGCTGTAGATTACAGCAGAATGGTATTTCTGCTTTTTATTTTACAGTTTATCTGGCCCACATTTAAAAAGCTTATGTATGAAGGTTATGTATGTATATTCATATGTTCTCATCTTCTGTGTGAACAGCATACCTTAAAAAAGCAAACAAAAAGAGAACAAACTAAAAGCAAGTTGCAAACTGGTAAAGCAGTGCAACTCTGTAACTGAGTTTAACCATTTCAAGGATAGTTTGTTATGTCAATAAAAAAGCTTGAAATGCTATTGGAGGCTTAAAGTATTGTGTATCATGCTATACTTCCCTGTATTTTCCAGTGGGAGCTGTAAATCCTTGAGGCATTTCTACTAGTAGAAGCTCACTGCTGTGGTGTAGAAGTAGAGGAAATATTTATTTAGAATTGCTTTTCCTTGATAGTTACAATGTCAGAAAGGCTGTTGAAAGACCTGATGTGGAACTAGAAAGAATTATGCATGTTTTATGGAAATACCATCTGAGGAATCCCTTTATATAGGATTTGTTTGCAGCACCAGTGCACATAAGTATTTCCGTAGGTTGTATGATGGTGCAATGAATAGGTCTCCTGTGTAGCAACACTGACTTGCAATAGCGCTGCAACCTGTTAAATTGATCTCAACTCTCTGAACCTTGAGGGACCAGACTCTTTCTAATCTGTAGGGCTAGGAAGTAAATGCTGAATCCCAACAGGGAAGATGCTGATGTTTAGTTGTTTGCTTTGATTGTTATAAATTGTAAGATCATTAAGGAAATGTTTACATCCTGTTGCTATTGCATGTTCTCTACTGGTCTGTATGTATAAAAAGCTTTAGATAGAAAAAAAAAATGTTATTTGCTCTTCAACAGGATAGCTAAACTGTTGTTTTAAGTGAGACTTGTTTTTCTATAATACTAAATAATACCCAAGTGGTGAATTATTACTCATGGATGTATTTTGGCGTCATTTGTCTCTGACTACCTAATGTTCTGAAATGTATCTCCCATTAGCATGGCTGTGTGTTTGGGGATTTTTTTTTTCCTGTTACATAAATACCAGCTCAGTTCTGAAGGATTCTAACCCTTGCTTCTTTTCTGAACAGATCATTTAAAGTTAATTCAATACAGTATTTCTTACCCAGATTTCTTAAAAGAAAACCAAGGACTATTAGGAATGGTGGTACATAAGTATTTCTGTAAATATAAAGATCATGGGAACATGAGAAAGCTGGATTTTTGTCTTGTACCCAGAGAAAAGTTCAGGGTGATCCCGTTCTGCCTCCTGTCACCCTGATCATTCGGATTTTGTTCTGTGCTTGTCACTGTGAAATTAAAAATAACATTGGAATACTGAAATTAAATCACTTCTATCAAAAACAAATCCAGAAACTCTTCAGTAGTGCAAGGAATTACTTCAGGTAGAATAATCTCTGCTGGGGAAGATGGGCAAGTGATATTGATAGAGCATATTAATAGATGATATAGAAAAAGTACCTGGAAATCCAAACTGTTGAGCAGCTTTCTAGCTATTGCAAACTATTGCTTAGTAGAATGTGTTATATTATGGAAAGCTGTCCATTGATTAGGACGAGAGATGCTGTTGCATCACTTCTTTTTTTCTGTTTTAATTCTGATTTTCTTTATTAGGTATTGTTTCTTCCCCTTGGGGAATAGATTTCTCCGTTTGTTTTGTGTGTGTGTGTGCTTTTTTTTTTTTTTTTTTTTTTTTTTTTTTTTTTTTTTCCTGCTGTTCTCTGCTTTTTCACAAGTCTTTTTCCTCATAGTCCTAAAGACTAATTAAAATGCTTCAAAATCACCAGTTCTGATTTAATATTAAAAGCCAGTGACAGGTTACAGTAGTGTACAGTAACCGTCTGTGAACCAGGAGACAATACAAGAATATTATAATTTTATAAGCAAATTTTTAAATGTTCTAAAATAGACTTCAAAATGTTATAAAATCAAGGAACATATTTTGTTTTCATAGAATGGCCTGGGTTGGAAAGGACCACAATGATCATCCAGTTTCAACCCCCTGCTGTGTGCAGGGTTGTTAGCCACCAGACCAGGCTGCCCAGAGCCACATCCAGCCTGGCTTTAAATGCCTCCAGGGATGGGGCATCCACAGCCTCCTTGGGCAACCTGTTCCAGTGTGTCACTACCTTCTGTATGGAAAAACTTCCTCCTAATATCTAACCTAAACCTCCCTTGTCTCAGTTTAAGACCATTCCCCCTTGTCCTGTCACTATCCAGCACTGTAAACAGCTGTTCCCTCTCCTGTTTATATGTTCCCTTCAAGTACTTCAAGGCCACAATTAGGTCTCTCTGGAGCCTTCTCTACTCCAAGCAAATAGTGTTTTAAATACACAAAGATATTTGTAAAGGTAAACATATATTTTTACTTTGAGTGACCTCAGGATAGAAGATTCTACAGAGAATGAAATGTGGTATTGTAACTTGTGTCAGCTAACATGATTCTGATGAAATAAAAGCTACAACTTTTCAAACAAACAGTTGATATTTTTGGTGGTAGAAAGCTTGCTTGATATAAGATAATTGTTGAGGAATATAATTAGGCTTCTGTGGTATGTGACAATCTGTTGAATATCACACTATCCAAAATCATTACAGTATTAAATGAAATAAAAACTATCTAACAGATCTCAGAAACCATTGTACATAAGGAAAATTTTCATTCTCTGAAGGTTCTCCAAGGAGATTTCTGTAGAAATTTATTATTACTTTAACATTACTCACTATTTTTATGAATTATCTAGAGAAAAATATTAATTCTGGTAATGCTAAGATCAGTTATGTTGGAATAAATATGGTTCTTAAGGTCATATGAGTCCACTTGATAATGTTGCTTCTTTTGAAAAATAAGCATTTTCATCAAATAAAAGAAACAAGGAATGTTGCGCTGGAAGAGGATAATTGTAGAATATTCATTGAAAGGAGTCTGTAAATATCTTGTGAGAGTATCGCCAGCCCTGTGACATGGGAGCTGAATGCTAAGTAATGCTTTTTCTATGGTAGCCAAATCTGGTATTGGGGATGGAGAGAAGCTTTGGACTGAACTGCAAATAATATGTCTTAGTTTCCTTTTCAGTGGAAAGAAGAGCTGGTCAGGGTCAAGCTAAACTTTTCCTTGAACCTCCCTCTAGACTATGTGAACAAAGCTATTCTTAGGGCGCTGGCTCTAATTCTGATAGCAATGCTTCCAAAAGGGCTTTGAAAAAGATTTTTCAAAAATAATGCACAATCTAGAAAACATAAAGAAGCATCAGGAATTCAGTCTGCCTTCTTTTCAGAAGGTTGAGAGACTAGGTCATGTAAAAAAAAAATAATATATATATATATATATATATATATATATGATTACTCATGTGCCAAAGATTTTAGATACATAAGATATTTAATCTTACAGAGGAACTTTAATGATATCTGTTGGCTGGAAGATGAAAGTAGACAAATTCAGGTTAGCAATTGGGTTTCTTTTTTTTTTAGTCTTGCTCATTAACCATTGGAACATGCATGATAATGATAGGAATCTAGGTCTTTATGTGACAAATCTTTACAGTCTATTAATCCTCAGAGCTGCCTAGAAGTTGCTTTAGTTGTCACAAAATATACAAAAAAATACTCATGTGCTCTTACTGAAGTCTGCCATCATCACTCTAAGTAAATCTGAATAATCAGGAAATATAAATTTGCTTCTGCTTTAATGTCTGTAACCCTAACCTGTTTTGTGGTAGCAGGCAACTTGCACAATGAGAGCATCTTGCTTTGCTTTATGGAAGCTTGGCTGCACTTGATGTAACCTCTTCAACCTAAACTGTGAAGCTTTCCCTAAGTACATATGTTTGCTTTGACAAAAGGATGAAAGTAGTGTCAGGATCTGAAACAAGTCAACTAAAGGAGATGACTATGCCACATTTAATTCCAGCAAGTATTTAAGTTCCATATTGTGATGTTGGGATCTGATTCCTATTCTGCGCCTTGCCCCTGTTTTGGCTGAGGGGCTGCAGCTCTGACAGACAGACAGGTGGATTTAGACTCATGGCCACTTCTAGGCTGGGAGCAAAGCAAGACTATCATGGGAGCCTGCTCCTCTGTCTATGGGATGCTAAATCTGACACACATAGGAGGCTCAGAAAATGCCACCAGGGCTGTAAGATTTAGGGAATTGTTTTTGCAGTATCTACATAAACAACAAAATCATTTTTATTATTTTTTTAAATGTCACTCTTAGCGTGGAAACCCCTTTAAACTCTTTTATTTGAGAGCACAAGTAGTGTAGGAGGTGCTCATGGTTCCCTGCACAACTGAAAACTTATTTTGCTTCTGAGTGATTTCAGTCATCAGGTTGCTGATTCACTTCAGTGAGTACTAAATGGTTCAGTGTCAGGAGTCACTGCTGTGTGTCTGTCAGTGTGTGGGGAGGGAGGTGGGGAAATGACAGCATGGGAGTGCATGAGATCGACTTGCAGTGGGAGACTGAACGGGGGAACTGTGCAAGTCAGGAAGCCGCCAAGGGGAGATTACATTTTGAGAAAGACCTTGTTCAATGGTAGACTAGAATAAGCAACTCTGGTTCTCTCTCTTCTCATTCACTGTTCAGTAATTCAAGGTGTATTTATTTGCGTGGCCACAGGGTGAACCAGATTTGGGAACTGATCCAGACTCATCCGTTCCCAATGAAAAAAAAAAAAGTATTGTTTTTAGCCTAGATTGGTTTCTCATTGTGGTTTACTACATAGCCACACAAACAGTGGTATTGGCAAGGAGAGGAAGAAAGAGACAAGATGAAATTGTTTACTGCCTTTAAAAAAGTTGCTCACAAGTAATCTGTGGGCAGATGCATATGCAGTCTCCAGGACTGCAAGATTACGTAGATCTAGGTAAAGCTGGAGGGATACAAAAAACTTCTTAACACATCTTCTATTTACTGGTCATTTCTGGTCTTTATATATTAAAAGAAGTTAGTTCTGCCTTGCATTTGGAGACCCACTGAGCCTTCTCATCCTTTAGCTCAAATGACCGATAAGTTCATGCTGCCAGTCATAAAGAATACCACTTTAAAGTTCAGCATCTGTAATACTTTACTATTTATTAGGATTTATGCAGCACAAGGCAGTTAGAATAATGTGAAACTTGTTTTGTTGAAATGAAATGCCCCATTCCTGGAGATGTTCAAGGCCAGGTTGGATGCAGTTCTGGGCAACCTGATCTAGTGGGCAGCAGCCCTGTCCATGGCAGAAGGGCTGAAACTGGATGGGCTTTAAGTTCCATTACAACCTGATGATTCTGTGAAAGATCACGCAATAGTTTATAACATTAACTGTTTTAGCGATCTGTTTCTAAAATATAAAATGATGTACTATACAGAAATATAAATCTGAAGTCTTCAAACTTCCTTTTAATTTCTTCACTTGTTAAATTAGCAGCTTAGATATTAATGGTATTGAACACCTTAAAAAAGTTGTGTTTACCAACTTTTAATTTTTTTCTACCCACGCACCACATCCTAATTTTGTCTTTAGCAGCCCAGATGTGTTTCTGCAGAATAAGTGTTTCTGTAGTGATAATTAATACACTTATAACAGGTAATTTTCAGATTGGGTAACTCATAAAAATGCACGACTATTTTGTAGCGCCTTAATTTTGGAGCTGGTGATGATTTCAAGTTTTCATTACAAACTCTGAAATGTTATAGTCAGTGGAATATGTTAATCTAGAAATTAAGTACTGCTTTGCAGCATATCTAAAGAGACCAAACTTAAGACAGTATTTTGTGCTGTGTGAGTTGTGGGTTGGACCCAGGCTTTACTGAATGAACGGAATTTGTGGTTCCGTTTGTGGATAATGTCTTATCTCAAGACATATTTTAAAAGCCCTTGATCTTCCCTAGGGATGCTAGGCAAACACCTGTCTTAAAAAACCGACAGTAGTATGGACTCCAGGATCCCTCTTAATGACCTGACTGTATGCGTGATTATACCTGGAAACATAAGTTTCTTATTCTTCATACAATCGCACTTCAGGCACACAAGATTTGTAAACTCTAAGATTTATTTTTTTTTTTAAAGCTTACTGTGGTCTGAAATAGATCAATAAAATAAATAACTGATTTTGGACTGTTGCTCATGTTGGAAAGGGAAAGGATTTTGAAGTCACGTAATCTGTAGATAATGCCTATTCTGTGTGTGTGCTAAGTTGTGACAAAACCTGACATAAATGTTTTAGCTGGGGAGCTGCCAGGAGTCCTAGGGCAAAACCAAACTCTGGAGAGGACTGTAGTCTCTGGGGCTGTGATGTGGTATGCTGGAGGTAGTGGCTTCTGGCTGGGAGTTTTGGCAGAAGGGAAGGCAACCTGAGATTATTTGGCAAAACTCCTTTTAATGAATATGGGATGTTAGGAGTTTTTGGCTCAACTCACAGTTTCTATGAAAACAGATCACCAAGTCATATTAGTAATTCTCAATTCCAAACCAGTGTCCTTTGTCACAAATTGCTTTTAGCTACTGATTAGTCTGCAGACTTGAGAACTAGTGATCTCTACTACCCCTTTTGCCTCCTCATTTCTTCAGCATTCTTTTCTTAGGTTTGCTAGTGTTTCTTTTCAGTGTCCTCTTTGCTGGATTCGTTTCTTTAACCTTTTGACATGGATCATACCACTAAGATGCATAGTATTTTTCAGTTTTATCTCTTAGATTCTCCATTTGCCACCTAAATATGCGTATCTTCTTCCAGGTAGCAATATTGGAAAAAAAAAAAAAACAAAAAAAAAAACCAGAAATCTTTACCTTGCATCTCCACCTTCCACTCTTAATGGTATATTGGAGAGTTGCCTGTTCTTTGAATAGCTTTTTACTGTTGGCTACTATAAATTTTAGTGCAATATACCGTAGAAGGGAGATCAGGGTTACTAATATCCACTCTTCTATATGTTGCTGTATATTTCTGAGTTTTATTTGATAGTTACTGTGTTTGCTTATTGTTTATTTTCCGTTTCTATACAAAATATATTGCGTTTTATTTGCCTTTGTATTTCATCTTATTTATTTATGACTCTTCACCTCCCTTATTAGGATAATTAGAATTCTAATCCTTTGTCTGTATCTGTCCCAACTTTCTTTTATCTGCAGTTGTTTTATTTTAATTTTTATTTATTTGTTTTGCTTTAAACTGCACAAATGTTCTTCATATTTAGTCCTTCTGAGACAGCTTTCTTCTTTCTGAAATTACATCGTAACAGTTTATTCATGAAACTTCCCCTAAAGGATTCTTTAGGCAAAGAAATGTGATTCCTTGATAATGCCACTCCAGTGCAGTGGTCTGTCTGACCTTGATACTTGAGTTGTTTCTATTCAGAAACTATATGTGGACAATAAAAACCAAAGGAAAAGGTATATACAGGAGTACATGAAGAGTTAATTCTCTCATTGCTTTATAACCCCTAAGTTGCAAACATAGTCATTCTCAAGTATCTAGATTATGTATTAACCAAGTTCCCTGTCCCTCCCCATTTGGCTTGTAGGACTTGGCCATGGCACAAGTGATGAAGATGACAGATGCTCACATCAGTCTTCCTCCACATACTAATATATTCAGCTACATCTGTTCTCTGCAGAAATGAGATGCAGGCTCTTCAAAACTAAATGTCTATGTGGTACATATAAGGATGTTTCACAGTGTCTTTATTTCTGATTCTTGCTATGCTGGGCAATGGAGAATGATCTGAATGGAAAATTTATGAAGGTTTACTTATCTGGGGCATGGTAGACGAAAAAGACGTTTTCTGTGAGTATGCAGACCTGTTAATTATTGTGTATTCTCACTGTTCTGTGAATCACATAATGTCCCAATCAGAGGTGCAAAATGATGTTAATAGTTTCAACAGTCAGCTTTCTAACTCTGGAACAGCATTAGCAATCCTTTGTCTCGTTATAACATGCAGCCTATGTGCAATTTCCACTTAATTGGGATGTTCTCATTAAGAATAGTTGGGAGTTGAGTCTGAGTAATGATGCCAGCAATGTATTTCAACAGAAGCTATTTAATAAGAGGTGAGCAGATCCTCTGCTTTAAAATAAAGAAATAAATACAACTAGCCTGCGTTTTGAGGCAGCAGCATTTTGAGGCAGCTTGCTGCAATAAAGGCTCTTTAGGCTACGTGAAGAAAATAGACATCAGATATTTTTCACAGCTTCCCCCCGGGTACTTGAAGTTGCTCCTCTAGCCTTGAAGTGTATCTCTAAGTGAGGTCAAGTGAATACAGCTCATTTAGATATTCCTGACTCAGCTTTCAGAAGCTGCTGTGAGCGCTGACAGCTCTTCTGTGTTGCTCAAATGATGTCTGAGATACTGGTAAATCTCCCTTTTTTTCTGCATCAAAACATTCAGAATTTACCCTAGACAAGTTTTTATGGACATATTTTCAAGTAAGTGTAAGCTAGAATGGGGTAATCTTGAAATAGCCTCTGACTGCTTTGTATCTTCTGTCCAGATTTTTCTCAAAACATAATGTCCCTGAATGAAATGACTACATTACTTTTCCCTCATGTTATTTCTGTGGCTTCATCAATGTTTTACCTTCTCAAACTGTTATATTAGAGTATGCATTTTGCTTGGATATAATTAAGGACTCTATTTACTCTCCCTAGCTGAAAATGCAAGAAAGTTCTGTGCACTCTCCTTAATCCATTAGCATCTAAGGAAGTTGTGACAAATAATGTTTTGATATCAATCAGCTATTTAGGTGTACTTATAGACTTGCAGAGGGCAGGGAGACACCAAAGAATGACTGGTGTGGATGTCTTGTGGGTGCAGTTCTGTCTGTGCAAGGCAATTTAGTAATATAGTTCTTTCAGCAATATAAGAAACTCTTAACTGGTCAACTGAAAAAGGAACCCAAAATATCCTATGTTCTCCCTTGAACCTTTCTGGTGTGTACATTTAATATCCTTGTGACAGGGTTTAATTGTACAGGGAAGACCAGGTATATTACAATAAAAAAATCATGTGTAAATTGCATATGCATTTCTGTGCTTGTGTATCTGCAAATAGGCTTTCCAGTGCTTCCTGGGCTTGCAGTATTCATGGTTTTGACAGCTGCTGATCTTTAGAAGGAGCTTACAGTCATTCTGAATCATACATTTTATTTATTTATTTTTTTTTCTTGTTCAATATTAATGTTCTTAGATGGCGGGGACAATATTTACACTACTTAATTACATTTGGTTGCACAGCACATAGAGATGAGCTGTCTGGGTCTATAGATTCCATTGGGAAAAAAAATTTTCTTATGGAGCAGTTGGATGTATGCGCTCTACCACTAGGACATGCGAGGAGAATGCTATTTCTGTAGCAAATCAGCCTGTTGTCTAGCACCTTCTTCTCCTTCCTGCCAGTCAAACTGTAGAGATGCTTTCTGCAGTCCTACGGAGAGATCGGAGGTGGGCAAGGTCTCTTTAATTAGTGCACATGATGTTTTATTCATCCATCCATCCATGTTGTGCAGTGACTTTGCCACAAGAATTGCACAAAGCTTTTCTTAACTGTAGGCGGTTGTTCACTTATTAATGTAAACATCATGTGCCTGGGATGTGTGAGCCCTAAAAATAAACCTGTAGAGTTAAAAATAGAACTCTGGGAGTACTGAGATGCTGCTTAATCAGAACCAGCTGCAAGCTGTCTAGAAAATGTAAGTTATATGAGCCAGATGGCTTTTGCCCTTTTTGCTTTAGACAGCATGTAATTTGGGTAACTACAGCTACAGTAATGTATTTTCTCAGTCAAACTGTTTGATAAACATATTTGTTTCAAACAGACACTTCCAATTAGAGAACCAGTAAAATGTTAATTTATTTTAATATTTCTCCAGACGGGTAAGCCAAAGGAAGGTTACATAATGCTGCGTTCAGAGGCATGCACAATAACTGCTCATGGCTGTATTTGGTAGGAACTAGATTATGACTATGCATCTTTGTACAACTACTCTTTTACTCTGGGAATAATCCCACTGAAATTGGGGTGAGAATGGCTGAAATGAAGTTGATGGTGTAATGATCAATGGGACTTAAGGAGTAAGTTTGAAGGAGTAAAGCACTACATAAAATGCGTGTCATAATGATACATGGTCCTGCTTCTGGGGACCTGTCTTTGGACAAGTTAGTAGTCCAGGAAGTGAGAAACTGAAGCTCAAGTCTGTTTTATATGATGTGGAAGAGTGTGGGAGAGGTAACTCTGCTTGGCATGAATGTGACTATCTCACCATACAGCAGCATCTTTGCTCTATTTACAAGGTCTAAGTTTGGGGTAGCACAATGTGAAATGAGCACAGCCTCCACATAATTCTATCCATGTGTGTCTAACTTGCTATTTAGTATACCACTTATCAAACTAGGCTAGTGTTTGTGTGAAAACCTGGGTGAAGGAAATAGAATGTATTTCAAGAAGCTGCCTTTTTTATGAAATGTTTTAACAAAGCCAAGCTATACAATCCTAAAAAGCAGCGATCAGGTTTTTTAGGAGATGAAAACATAAAATCCAAAAATACAGAAGATCCAGAACTGAATTCTGGCATAAACACCTCTGAAAACAAGCATTAGTAAAGGTGCTTACTTCACTGGAAGCAGATAGAAATCACATACGGCTGGAATGAAGCAATCATATTGAGTGATAAAACATCTCCTTATTTGTCCCCCACCATTTTTTTTCCCCTTCCATTTTCCATGATAACTGGACTGAGATCTTGATGTTCTTGTGTTTGTCATTATTACTTTTTATCATTTTTTCCCAGTCTTGGCCCTCTTCGCTTTAATTAAATCAATTTTCTGAATGGAATGCCTTATCCTCCATACCTTTTCTTTACGTTCAGTAAGAACTTCTCCTCATCTGACCTCCCAGAATTTCTCAACATCAATGCTTACCATACAGATTGTCATCATCATATAAACTTAAATCTCTTATGAGAAAGCACGCAATAATTCCAGCCTACTTCTGAAGGGAGCAGTAGCTACCTGAACTATCTCAGAGATGGTTAAGTAGGAATCATTTTTTTCCCTAAATATTTATATTTAAGTATATCTGCAATACAAAACTGTCTGTAATTGTAAGTGTGGCTTTCTCCTTGCCATTTAATTGTTTTGCACTTGTCACATTCATGAGTCATGAGGTTATTATTATTTTTAACTGTGAGAAACAGATTTATCGATGTTTTTGTGGCCTGTAATTTTTTATACTAAGTGATGTCAGGCAGAATTTTAGGTTACAAGCTTTTTGAAAGTATTTCATCATGAAAATAACTTTCAAAAGTGATTTTAAAATTGTTAAATTAGATTAATTTACCTTTTTAAATTGCACAGGCTTGATCTATTTGATCATTGGCTGAAAGAAGTGCTTTAAGAACTTGAAAATCCGTCCATGCCTGAGAATGATTGCAAGTTCAATTTACAAGTGGATCTTAAAATAGTAACACTTATACTCAGGTTCTAAAATGTTTTAGGTTGAAATCAAATTATAGGAATTTACTAGTTTTTGACAGGAGAATAGATAAAGCTGTGCAGATGAATTTTTAAGTAGCTGTACACATGACACACAGTCTTAAACTGATGAATATCTGGATTTAGATCATCTCTCAGCTGTAGAAAAAAAGCTCTATGATGATTTGATTGCTTCAGGCTTCCTCACTTTAATATTTCGTCTTTGACCTAGAAATGGTTCCCAGTCTTATTTACCACAGGATAAATATGACCAACTCCTAAATGGGAGAACAAGGAAAGGGAAATGAGATCCCTTGAGCTCTTAGGTTAAGATTTTAGAGTTTCCACTATTAAGAATCTACTAGAAAAGAGTGATAATGCATTGCATATCTACTACTGTCACCCAATTTAAAGCAAATAATTGACTTTTGATTTGGTGATTGCTATGTTTTTAAGGCTCAACTTTCTTTTCATGTGCTGCATGTAAAAGGCATTCCAACACAAAATTTACTTGTTCTCATATTCTTAGCATACTTCATTTGTACTGAGAAAAAAAAAAATAAATAAAAGAATTTATTTAAAAATTTGAAATAACTTGGGATTATGCTGATTCTAAGCTGTTACATATTTAGTCTCAGGTGAAACATATTTAGTTTTTGTGTAAATCCATGTCTAAGGTGGAATAAAGCAAAATGTAGGTTGAGATGCACTCAGCAGAAAGTCATGCTAGGACAAGAGGCTGCTTTCCCTCATTGCTCTTTATTCAGGGCTTGTTTCTCTCTGCTGTAGATCCCCGAGCATTTTAGTACCTGACATACCTTCTCTGGGTGCACTTTAGGCTATTATAGTGATTGGATCACACCAGTAGTTTAAGTATTAAACTATATACTAGTTTAAATATTTACTAACCTGGTACATCTTGACTGAAGAATGGCATGATGCATGGCCTCTTGGGGATCAGATTTGTGAAAAGGCCCTGATGATACACAAGTGAGCACAGTTATAGGAGGCAGTTGTTGCCCTAGCTTTGTGTTTTTGCAAGATTTCTTATTAACCAAATTAAATGAACTCATTTCCAAATTTAAGAAATTATAGATTTGCTTACTGAGCAATACTCAATTGCTTCAAGGGTTTAGCTATCCATTCAGGATTCTTCTTTGTTTCAGTATAGAACAGCCTTACATTGATTCTTCAAACACAGCTTCAGCAGAGTGTCAGCCGCCTAATGTCCATAGAACTTTTTATTTAGGTGACAATTATGTTCCTCCTTCCTTCACACTGTGCACAGCCTGAGAATTATTACAAGCAACATGGGCTTGGCATTTACTGTGAGCAGTGGGTAATTTTAGGCTATTTTACTACCTGTTTGAGTTCATATGTGAAACTAAATTACACATATTGCTTTGTTATGTCTGGGATTGGCTTATGTCTATATATAGATAAGGTAGATAAACACTGAAAATAGCAAAATGATTTCACATAGTGCATTACTTCTTTTCAATTTTAAGAAAAAATGTGTTGTTTCAGATAATAGTTAATTTCCTTTATAAAAATAGAAATGAATGCATAAGTGTCTGATTATTATGATTGTTACTGGATTTAGCTTGAAATCTCCCTCTGAGATTTCTTTTAGCATTAATCTAAAAATACACCTTTGTCCCTGTTTTAACACCACCACCAAAAAAGAGAAATTCTTCATTTCAAACCTAATAATTTAAATGCAAATATACTTTTTAAAAATAGAATTAAGCAGGGAAAAAACAAACAGAACTATAAAGGCTAATACTTCTTATAAGTGGTCTTACGTAAGTATGGAGTATGCTCTTAAAACTATCCAGGTCCTTCTGCACACCATTTCTAAAATCGTTGTGCATGTTTACACAAGGACTCTCAAAAAATTAATCTGCGGTAACTAGAAGTATAAATTGAAGTGGATTAGCTAAATTGTATTAAATCCTTGTTCAGCATGCATTCAAAATTACAGTTGCCATAATTTAATTTATCTTAATTTATTTTGGATGTGAACTAAGCTGCATGGAATTAATTTAATCCTGAATAAATATCCATAATGGAGTTTAGCTGGTTTGACCACTCTTCTTTGTAAGGAAGTCTGGATTATTTTAACATATTTTGCTTTTCCTCAGAAAATCTTATTCATTTAAGATGAAATTTCTGAAAGTATTGTTGTACTTGGTTGTTTTGTTTTTTTGTTTCGTGTTTTTTTTTTTTTTTTTTTTTTTTTTTTTTTTTTTTTTCCCCTCCATTTTAAACTCACAATATTACACTAAGCAAAAATATTTATTTATCCAAGTTTGGTTCTTATTGCATAAGGAAATCCATGGTAATGTCATACTGAAGCCAGTCAAATTACTCTGTGTAATACTTTGAGTATGAAATTGTCCCAAGTCACTTAAATTGGTTATTTGTAATTCATAATCTGAATAAACTGTAGAACAGTCAGTAAATACCAAGAGCTGCATTCTCACTGTCTTAATAGATATAATCCAGACCCAGGAATATCTGGGCTTGGCCTTGAGGTGACTGTTTCACTGGGACTATGTACGGTCCAGCTAATTCTTCTCCATTTCCTAAGGTGGGCTTCATTGGATAGTCCTCCTCTACTTGCTTTTATTGAACATGGTTTTCCAAATTCTTTAGAGGTATTTGCACTTTCTTGGAAGTGTGTCTTTGATAGGTACAGTGCAACCATGACATTTGCAATCTGCTCTGTTGCATCCTTTTGTTTTGCCCTGCTCTATTCTATTTGAACGCAAAACAATTTTGTTATCTGTATTAATGTTGATATCTCAATTTCAAAATCTGTATAAGACCTTGTTATTGATCTTTCTCTTGAATGTCAGCTTTGCAGTTAGATGAATTGTTTATGCCATGTATGTGTTGAAAGATGTAGGCATTGTGGGTGTTCCATGTTTTACTGACCCCTGTCAGTGCTTATTTGATATTTGAATGCTTAGAATATCTCTTTTCCAAGGTGACATGCTATCTCAATTCCCCCATTTCATAACAATTATATTTAAGTCTTATTCAAATCTCCTATGCTCTGTATGTGTTCAGAAGACTTATCCTTGTAGTGGAATTGCCAGGTCACAGCCTGAACCAATGGTTGAGCACCAAGTGAGAAGGCATGGCTAACCCAGGGAACTCAGGTGCAAGCAATGCATGTGATTGACCAGAAGGTCACCCTTCCTCTCCTTTAAGGGTTAGGAGCTAAGGGAGCATAATCTTTCTGGATAGTGATCACATTTCTCTTGGGTTGTCACTGATCATTGGAAGCGTTGAGCAAATTTTCCTCCTTTTATTTTTTATCTGCTATTGTTCTGTGGGGTTTCTATCCCACTAGAAGGCACTGTTGTTGCCTTCAGTGCTATACAATCCGGAGTAAATTAAAGTAACTTTGCTGAAAATGGCTTCATTGGATTTGATTTATCATATCTTTTACATATATAATATTTCTATTTTAGTGTGCTGGAGAATTTACACTTTTTACATTTAAATTGTTAAATACTTCTCATACATGTATTCAGAATATCTCCTGTGTGCTTGAAGAAATATAATTACTTATTATGTTCATGGAGTTTAATAATATTCCTAATGACAGCTCAAAATTCTGGATTTTGTTTCTCTTCCGTACTTTGTTGGTAGAAGATACTCTTGCAAAAACAAACAAACAAACAAACAAAAACTTATACAAGCTAACAGCAGTGATCAGGATTACATGGCAGCAGCCTGAGTATGAATGTACAAAAATTACTTCTCTTGTAACTGGAAAACAAAATCTAGCTTGAAATGTAAAAACATACACTTATAGATATTCACATTTTACCAATAAGTGTCTTATTTAAACCCCTATTATTTCTTTGCATTTTAAATGGTTATTGTTCAAGCATCTACTGAATTTTGTAGTTGAAAAGTTCCTGTGTTATTTCATTGTTTACTGTAAGAAAGAAGCTTTCTTTAATAAGGAATATTAATGCCTAAAGTATTTCTTTTAAATTACTTTTTCTCTTAAAATATATAGAATCACTCTGTTGATTTTTTTTTTCTTTTTTTTTTTTTTTTTTTTTTTTTAATGATGTAAGAGATGCAGTGTGACATAAGAATTGCCCATATTTTAGTCAGGTAACTATATCAAAGTTCTCATCCTAAAAATGGTTTCTTTGAATAACAGGTCAAACCTGAAATAAACTAAAAGTCCCATTTGCAGTTTTCTGTATTTGCTTCATGGCTCCTAAGGCTGATGCACAAATGCTGAGGAGCAAGCTGAGCCTACTCACCCTGAAGCCTCAAGATGTATTGCCCTTTGTTTTTCACTTTTCCATGTCGTACTGCATTCCACATGCCACTGTGAAGTAAATTATCCAGTTTACATAAACTAGTGGAACAAGAGCAAAACATATAACTAGCATGCTGCTTTAGTCATCAGAAATCCTCTTATTTACCAAGATAAACTCTACTTCTGCTCCCACAGTTTATCTGCTTGAGAGCCTGATTACTGCCTTGCCCCACAATCCAGCTGGGTCATCATCACTTAATCATTATCATTAACCCCCCTACAGCCACACAAACCTTCAGCATTCTATGCTGCTCCATACCAAGCTACCAAGCTACTCACATTTGGAAGCTAGCAGGTTCCGTATTCAAAGGAGCATAGTAAAAATCACAAACTGAAGAATAAAGCCAGTTCTACTGAAGATATATTTTCCGCATTAATACTGTTGACTAGCAGAATATATATGCATATATATATATACATATATATACTTTTTTTTTTTTTTAATTGGATGCTAATGGAGAGTTAGAAATCAGCAAAAATAACATGTAACAGCAACAATTTATCATTAGATGATGTATAAGACTGTGTTCATAAGCAGATGTCTAGGGAAAAGTACAAATAGGACATAGATGATACTCTGACTCTTCCTAAACTTCTTTACAGCTGTCACTCATCCTTAATTATTAAGCAGCCCCATATTACTAGCTTCATGGAGTCACTTCTTCATTAAGATGAAGCTGTACCAGTCCACAGGCAAAGCTCATTGCTGGGCTTATTTGTGCTAATTGAAAACCTGAAGACTGGCATCTGAAACATTTGTTTGGTCAACATCATAATGCAAAATACCTCAAGAGACAAGTCGTTTCATGCATTTAAATTATCAGTAAATAAAACTACAAGAATTATTTGAATCATTGTTCAAGTTAAATGCCTGGGACTGCTTTATCCAACCTTCCTATAGCTGATTCCCAGTCAACTAATCCAGTTTTGCTAGATCTCTAGAATTCAGAAAACCTCAGAAAAACCTCTGGATTCTAATAAAACACCACTTTGAGTTCTTTTACTCACCCTGAGTACTGTGTTCAGATATGGAGTCCTCAGTACAGGAGAGATGTGGACCTGTTGAAGCACATGCAAGGGAAGTCTACAAGAATGATCCAAGGAATGGAATATTTCTTCTATGAGGACAGGCTGAGAGAGTTGGGGCTGTTCAGCCTGGAGAAGAGGAGGCTCTGTGGAGATGTAGCAGTGGCCTTTCTGTGTCTAATGAGGGGCTATAAGAAGGAAGATGATAGATTCTTTATCAGGGTCTGTTGCAATAGGCCAAGGGGAAATGGTTTCAAAATAAGAGGGAAGATTTAGATTGGATATAAGGAAGGAATTTTTGCAATAAAGGTGGTGAAACACTGGAATAGGTTGCCCAGAGAGAAAGTGGATTCCCTATCCTTGGAGGTGTTCAAGGTCAGGCTGGAGAGGGCACTGAGCAATCTGATGACCTTTAAAGTTTGTTCCAAGTCAAAAGATACTATGGTTCCAGGAACCTATTTGGGCACCAACAGCTTGATTTTTTGATTATGAACAGTTTAGGGTAATATTTTCTTGGGTTATAATTATCATCTCTGAGGGCATCCATGGGGGTGTTCAAGGCCAGGTTGGATGAAGCCCTGGGCAGCCTGGTCTAGTATTAGGTATGGAGATTCGTGGCCCTGCGTGCGGCTGGGGGTTTGAGCTTTATGATCTTTGAAGACCCTTCCAACCCAAGCCATTCTATAAGGAATATAGATTATTAAAAACACTGAAATTAAGAAGTGTGAAGGTGAACTTAAGAGGAATTTACCAAGCTTTGTGAATTATTTTTTGAAGTTTGATGTCCAGAATCTGCCCTAAGAAGTAGGGCTCCAGTGGACTGGAGCTGTGCAACCAGTGTCTGAGGCAGTGTGATGAAGCAACAAGTTTTCAGAATTCTTGTATCCATAGCATCTCTCGATGTTGCTTTAAGGTGTTCTTAAAAGCAATACATTCCCTCTCAGTAAATCCTCAGCAAAGGAAAAACTTCCTGGTTATTTAATGGCCACTTATTCAAAACCTGTAGATCAATCAGGTCATAGATTCAGTAGCATGTTTAAAGACAAGCTTAGAGAGGAATATAGATTAAAGTCATTGAGTTTAGCAGGCTCTTTTTAGATTGAACATCTTAAAATGTGAAGTCAATAATTTACTTGGGTCAGAATTAGTTTAATATATAGAATATGTTGGTTTTATCTATTTATATTTTTTTAAGATGAGAAGCTATTCACATGACTTTGTAATAATTTTCTTGTTCTATAGACTGTATTGGAACAAGACAGTCTAATAGCCATTAGACTTTAATAGTATTGGGTTGACCATGTTTGAACAATGTGTTTGAACAAAAGAGATATCTTGCTTCAGGATGAATCATATTGATATAATTGAACTCCACAAAATGTTTTCAGGAATAGACAAAAAAATATATAGTTGCTAGGAAATATTAACATATCCAGAATGGAAAAATAAATATTAAGCTGTGGCTAGTTGAATCATGCTAAATTCTTATTTTATATTTGTACAAATTCAAATCTATTGCAGTGATCAAAATGGGAAAGTATATATATCAATGTATATATAGAGAGAGAAAAGAAAGAAACAATAAGTAGTAAGGTTGATACATTATCATCGCTATTGCTATGAGACGTTATGCAGTCTTTGTATTTGTCTACAACATGAGAAATTTAAGTTCCTGTCATTGAATGTGTGCTGGAATCAATGATTTGGAAGAATTCTTACCTAACAAAATTGTTTACAAATCTCATGTTTTGGATGTTAGGCATTCTTTTTCATTTACTCTTGAATGACATAATCACATAACATGGTCAACTACTGTTTTTCATTCTGAAGCATTTACAATAAGAAAAAAAAAAAGCCATTAGTTACTAGGAGATGAAATGTGATACCATTCTAGTTTGAAGGACTTCTAATGGGGGAAAACATGCAAGTCCTTTTTCATCTCTGCTGTTCCATCAGTTGACTGGAGACTGATAAACAACCGGTTTTGCTGCACTCACTCAAAGCAGATTCAGTCTTTGTGAAGAAGTGCTGGAGCATGTTTCATTAGGTACTCTTTTCTGTCACTAAAGTAACATGGAAACTAGCCAAAAAACCTCTGAATTTATCTGAAGTAACACTTGCAGCTTTGTGGAAGTATGCAGCTGAGTAATAGTACAAAAATAGCAAGTTATTTTGAGGAAGAGCATATGTACTGTAACAATGAGAAATTGGTATACAGATAAAAGAAATTACAGATCTAAATATAAATTTAAGATGAGAAAGATCTGTGGCACAGTGCCACGCAGGCTTATGTAGATGCAGCCATTAAAAGTTGTTTAATGCTCATTCTTCTATTGCAGTTATTTAAAGAAGCATCATATCTGATAAATTGCTGTACTGCCTTAGAGGTGCACATTTTATAGTCTGTAACAGTACAGTTAATAGGCACTTCTTACTTTAGACTGTGCACTGATGTACAGGCTACCATACAGCAATAACTACATGACCTTTTATTCTTAAAGGAAAGATGTAACTATATACTACTAAAAGGTACTGGCAACCAAATGCAGATATCTCCTGTTAAACATCAAAATGAAAAAAACTTTAGAATGCATTCTCAGGTTACTTGTGAAAGCATTTAGTTGCGTGCTTAGACACAGGCAAACAATTCCAGTACAAACACTTCTGAAATACAGGTGAAATTCTTAGTGATTCATAGAATCATAGGGTCATCAAGGCTGGAAGAAACCTCCAAGATCATCTAGCCCAACCCTCCACCCACCACCAATATTTCCTCACAAAGCCATATCCTGTAATACAACTTCGAAACATTTTTTGAACACCTCTGGGGATGGTGACTCAACCATTTCCTTGGGCAGCCAATTCCAGCTCCTGAACACTCTTGGAGAAGAAATTTTTCTGAATATCCAACCTGAGCCTCCCCTAGTTCAACTTGAGGCCCTTCCCTCTGGTCCTATTGTTAGTTATGTGAGAGAGGAGGTTGTTTCATCAGGGAATTGTGAAGTTGACTTGGTTTTCTGTTTTTTGTTGTTGTGCTTTTTTTTTAAAGGTAGGAAAACAAACCAAATTTGAGGTACTTGCTGTGAGGATTAGGATTTTCCTTTATATCACTCTTATTTCATGGAAAAGCATAAAAATCATACTGAAAAACAAAACAAGTTTAGAAGATTAATTCAGAATTAGGTTTAGACAAATAGAACCTAAAGCTATACCAAGTAAAATCTGTATGGAGCTGCTCATTTTCTCAAGTTCTACATGGTCAACATAAAAACACTTGAAAGCTTTGAGAGTAGCTATGTAAACTAAAATACTTTTCAAGAAGTACATTTCAATGTATTAAACCATGTGACAGTCTTCGCAAAGCAAAAATTGGTTCTCTTTCAATTTTTGAGTAAACGTTTTTGTTCTTTTTCTAAATCACTAACACTTCAAACTAATCAAAATGCCACTTGCTGCCATTTGCTTTTCCATAAGAAGAATGGGTTACTCCAGGACTTCTCTTTCAGAAAAGGAAGGCAAATACAAGAAAAGAAATGAGTACAGGATTTAGGAGAAAACGCCAAAGGGAGCTTGAAGAGTTCAACTAGAATTAGGCATGTAATTTCTGAATAGTGCCTTTTTTTTTTTTTTTTTTTTTTTTTTTTTTTAATCTTTTCTCTCTGTCTCTGGTTAATCATCCTGTTCTGATTAGTGTCTATATGAACTACCCGTGTTGCAGAGAGAAACAAGGAATAAGGGACAACTCTGGCTGTGGAACAGAAAATTACTAAGAAATTAGGAGAAAGGAAGAAGAAAAAATTGCAAGGGATTTTTCACCTTTTGTTTTTTCAGATGTTTTCTCTGTGATACTGAAATATCAGTATGAAGGACAAAATAAATATAGTAACTTAAGCTCTTGCATTTATGATTCCCTGAAAAGGGAGGGTAGGGTTCCCAGGAGCTCATAGTGATCTCTGTAGCTAAAGTAGAGCTGAAGAAGGGAGGTAGGGTAGTCTTTAAACTGTTAATATTTTAATGCAGGACTGTCTATTTGGCATCAGGAGTTGTCTTCCTATTATAAAAGATAAAGTAAAAAGAAAACAAACAACAAATCAGTGATTTTTTCCACATATCCAGGTTCTGTTCCATATATTCTTTTGGTACATGCTTTCTGGCTGCGCTGCACATTTAGTTTTATTTTCTGTTAAAGTAAGTATTCAGAGGATGTCTGGATTTCACACTGGTACAGATTTCAGATACAGACCAGAAACTTAATAAGTTAATTGTTGGCAAAAAGACAAAGTTATCACTAACCATTCCAGCCAGCTGAGAAAACTGGGCAGTTATGGAGTTGTGCTGCTGAGTTCTTTTGGCTAACATGAGCAGTTGTAGAGCATGCTCTCTGACCTTTTAGGGGAAAGATGGAAGATTCTTTTCTTTGATAAGTGTTTTCTTTGGTATTTCCTCATAGAGATGTTGCTAGTACACTTTTTTTTTTTTTTTTTAAACTTTTTTTTTTTTTTTTTAATTGTGATTTCAAAAAAGATGCATCCAAAATGCTCCTCCTTTGTAGCTTTGTACATCAATGCCATATGTTGAAAACATGGTGAAGAGTAGTTGTAGAATCTGTGTTGCAACACTTCTCCTCTATCTCTCTTCCCTCCCACACTAAAATAAGAGTTGGAGCCTGTTATCATATGCACCAGTTTTCCCTCCTGTTAATGTAGACTTTCCTGATACACGACATTAACGCTTTTCAAATTGACCAGGGGTTTTTGCTCTTGTTTAATTCTTCTTTAGTTCTCTTCGCATTTGAGGATCTAATTTTAGATTCTTTAAAACACTGTAGTAGTGTATCTGGAATGCATAAGTTAAAAATTGAAAACTTAATAGCAATTAAAGGTGAATACAAAAAATCACTGAGTTTTTTAAAGTGTTGCTGCAAGTAAGGAGTGTACTAAATCTGTAATGTATTATCACTTTCCTTTATATTTTCAGTATGTTGTGTAGAAGCTAAAGCAAATTTCAGAAAGGTTCTGAAAGTCAACCGGAGTATTTTTTATCTACCTTAAATTGTTTAGTCTTGAGTGAGAAACTATATCCCATTTAACTTGCACGTTCTGGTATTTTGGCTTATTTCCATTGCTGCTACTTACTCTGAAATGTGCAGAATAGAAGGCCAAAAGATCTCATCCTGTCTGATCTAATCTTGTTTCAAGTTTTTTCACTCCTAGCATCCTGTAGCAGTCATTTTTAGCAGTGGGATCATAAACAGCTCTTAGTGCTTCATTTGTCTCCTTTCATGCTGAGAATAAAGGAAGTGTCTAGAACCTATTATGGAATACAAAGTGCGTGCAAATGTAGTAGAACAAAGAGTTGTTAATAGAAATGTTACAAAAGGTGATATTACCGTTTCACACCCAAATACCTGTGGTCACATGTAAACCTGATGATTTTCATTGCATAAACATTTCACAAATGAAACATCAGTGCATGTCTGAAAGAAAAGAACAGTGCTTTGGGCTTGTGTTGTGATGTGTGTGTGCGTTTTGACAAGTGTATGTAAGAACCTTAACCTGTAAAAACGGTATGTTTTAAAATGAACAGCATATCTCACTTCAAGAGATTTATTTCAAATATGCGGTCCTTTGTGACATCTTGACACATGTTGCTTTGGTCAACTGTTATTTATTTAAGACTGACTGTGGAGAATAGCCCAGATCATAGAATCAAAGATAATGTCTTTTCTTATGATTCAGCATCCCATTATGTGAAAAAGTGAGCTTATCCTAAAATAGCTTTAGAATTTCTGTCATCATCAGAGTCTTTTGATGTACTGAGAATATGCGATATAAGAACAAATACCTACAAAATGTTTTCTCTTCTGGTGGTGGAACACAAAAAACATAAGAAGATAGAGAGGCACTTGTTTGTGGCTGTCTCTCCTCAAGGGGATAACACAAAAACCATCTTGGAGTGGCTCCATCCTGGAACAGCTCAAAGTGCCCATTCTAGCAGGGATCAAGACACATGATAAGTTTGTTTTCTGTGTTCTGAAAATACTATATTATCTTTCTAAAGTAAATTGGCTACTTGTTTAACTGGGAACAAAATAAAGATGGTTCTGGTCTAATTTTGTGCTTATTTAGTCAGAGCTAGAGCTCTGGATTCTTTGGATGTTAGAAAATTCTCAATGTTAGTGTGCAGCTGGGGTTGGTTCTGCTGCCATGTGAATAGTTCTGTGCTGCCCAGGCTTGGAAATAGGAAAACTGGAAGAGTTTTTTTTTCTCTCAAAAAAAAACAAACAAAAAAACATTTCCAGAATTCAGAGTTCTTTGACTACATGGTGACATCCTTCACACACACTGTGATGTGAAACACTGGGTACTGCAAAACTGAACTGGGAGTTTTTGCCAGCCTGTGGTGTGGACTGCAACTTTGCTTAGTAGTTGAAGGTCAATTTTAAAACAGACACCGTTTCTGTTTTGTTCTCGTGAATGCTGTTTTTCATATTCTGCTGGTTGTTATTTTTTTTTCCTATATATATTTTTATTCTCCCCACCCTTTAGGCAAAGAAATAGCTTAGGGAAATGAAACAAACTGTCCAAATATGTAAAAGTTACACTTCCTCAAGGAATTTCAGCAATATGTAACAGCTGGTCTAAATGGGGATTTGAGCAGTTTAGATATTTATTTCAGATAGAAAAGAGAGCTGTAATGATTTCTTAACTGAACAAGGATGATTTTTTTGTTTTTTTATTTTTTTTTAGAAAACAGCTTTATATTTGCACAGTTAATAGTTACACTGAAGTAAAAATAGATATTTATTACGTAAATCAAAGCTTCTCCAGTATTATCATGTTTCATTTTTCAAAATGAAAAGAAGATATCTATTTTTCATGCTGTAGTGGTACTAACTCAGTAGAAATGTGACCAATGAATGACAGGCAGAATGAGTGGAGCAGCAGGCACCATAGTTAACTATACCAAAATGTGTAAGCTCAGATGTCATACAGCAAACATGCTAGATGTATATATTAGTTATATATATTGTGACTACTAAAGTGCTACTGTGCTACCTCCAGTAAAGTAACTTTTATCTATTTTTAAGCTTACTCATTCTTAATAAGCTAGTTTGCAAATGAATGCTGAGATTTCAGTAGAACAAATTCTTTCACTATCTGCGACGTGTTGATTTTTCTAGAGAAGAAAGGAGTATCCTCGTTATGTGATGATATCCACAGCATTGGTAATTTAGCTTTGTTCTTGCTCTTTAAGTAACTGCCTTATTTTGTGCTTTAGAAAGACACAAGCAGGTACAGAGGCATACTAATAGGATTGGCAGTTTTTCTTACGTATTCTAAAGATCCCAGTTTAGTGGATTTTTGGAAAAAAATATTGAAAGCTTTTCAAGGATTTCTGAATGACAACTTGTTGATTTAGTAACTAGAGAAATACCTGAGAGCTACTTTTGGGAGGCAGTTTTAGGTGTAGTTTTTTGTTGTTGTTTTTTGTTTATTTGGGGGGGTTAGCTTACATAAAGCACTGCTGCCCTTTTGTGTTTACAGGAGAGTTGGCTCTGGGTAGACTTATTTGAATAAATATGTCATGAATGTATGCAGGTAAGATGTGATGATAAGGTAGGTAGGCCATTATTATAGAATCGTAGAATGATTTGGGCTGGGAGTGACCTTGAAAAATAATTCAGTCCAACCTTATTGTCCTGGGGGGATTTATGAGAAAGCTTAGGTGGAAAAAGGTAATTGCAGAACTAATGGACAGGTTTCCTTGAGAGGTGATGCCCTTCACCTGTCAGTTTTCAACAGGCATTTGGGAATGCCCTCAATAACACACTTCAACATTTGGTCAGCCCTGAAGTGGTCCAACAGTTAGAATGGAGGATCTCTGAAAGTCCCTCTCAACTGAACTGTTGTGTTCAATTCTACTCTAACTATCCTATTTATACTTAAATTGGATGGATTTATATTCCAAAAGCTTACCAAATATTATACTGGCTAGTAGGTAAGTGTGTTAGTGAAAGACCTATGCAAAGTCATTTCCTTTGTTGATAATGCTGATTCAGCATAGTTCTGCTGAGGTCAGTGAGGGAGCACAAATCTGTACCAGCTAGCAGTCTTATCCTTTGGTTAATCAGAGTTCTGTTCCAAAACTGACAATAGTTAGTTAGCATTGTCATACATTACAATTGAAATTTCTAGAACATCTGCAGCTGGAAATCCAGGGAAAAATATAAAGATGCATAATGGGCTGGCACCATCCAAAGCAGATAATCCTTTTAAGAGAGTAGTGCTTGTGGTAGCATTATACAATGATTTAAACAGTAGTAGAAAATGGAAATACAGAATTGCTGAGGCTGTGCTGTTAGTACAGGTGTCTAACACTCAGTTACATTCTTCTTTTTTTAAATAACAAACATACAAACTACCTTGCCCATATGTCACCTTGCACAGTGTTATTTTGGTTGTTTTTGTTTTTTTTAAGCTTTATAGGTAGATGAAGTACCATTGTTAATTATTTGCCTTGAAGATGAATGCCTGCACAGTAGGTGTGGCAAACACATGGAAAATAACAAGACCTGGATAGAGGAGATAGAAAAGCTTAAAGAAAACAAAAAACACACAAACACCCCAAAGAACTCATTCAATTTGAATTTTTAAAGAGCATATTGTGGAGAACTAGGCTGAGAGAATTTCTGTAAAGTGAAGAGAAACAGAAGATAAGTCTCTTCAGTGAACATGAAAAAGTGACGAATATTTTAGGGCATAAAGAGGAAAATTGATTGCATGATTAATGATTTAATGATCATTTCACAAGGTGAAATGAAAAAGAATGTTTAAGAAGCCTTAAGGGGAGACATTTTCTTGGCTCATGGAATATAGCTAAAGACACAGTACTTATCCCCCAACATCTCTGAATGAATGTAGTGGAAAGACCTCAGAAACTGCTCCAAATCAGGCTTAGATTTCTTTGCATCACTGCAGCCATTAGAAGGCTGAGAAAAGCTGTTCCTAAGCCAAAGGATGACATGCTTTGTGTTAACTGAAGATATTAAGAGACCAGCTGAGAGTAAGCACATGTTGAAAATCCCATATGTGATTTTTACCATCAAGAAAATGAAATTCTTGAACTGTCTTTTAATAGGGAGATAGGACGACCCTTTTCAGCTACAGTCTTACTTGTTTCTGAACATGAAATGGTTGCTTACTATAGCAGAAAGTTGTCTCAAAACCTGGTCGCGTCTCCTGGCCCATATTCTTACTTCTTCTGGGCAATCTTCTTTCCGTAACTGCCACAAGTGAAGTTTTCTCCAGGTTCTAGAGTGTCTTGTTCTTTCCAGATCTTGTTTCATTCTCCTCACAGGAGAAGAAAAATGGTTCCACAGAGCCTGAATGCTGTTACAGGCAAGATGAAACAAGCGCTATGGTAATTGTCCTGCTGTGATAGACAGTTGTTGTATGTTCCACATTTTGCTGGATGGGTCATCCCTACCTATGTGTGGGAGAAAGGAAATGTGAGAGACAAGTGAAACATGTCAGTATCTGTGCTGTATGGTTATAGGGTCATCCCTGCGGAAAAACCAGGGATCTTGTGTAGACTGCTGGCTGGGGTAGTGCATATAGCCATGGGATGCAGTCTCCTGTGGCTTTGCTCAAGCTCCAGTTTTCATGGTGTTCCAAGATGAGGAGGAAAGCTGAACTTTCATCTAGCTTATGATTTGTCTCAAGTAGATGAAACCTCTGAAAAACTGAGCTGTTAGACGCTCAGTCTTTGATGTGCTTCATGTGCTTCAAATGTTAAAGGAAGGCTTAGAGTAAAACACAAGACCACAAAATGTAAAAATAAACCAGGGCTATTTCTGTGGCTTAGCTTTAACCCATTTGTCTTTAGCTCTCGAGCTGTTTTACATTATTGTCATGCACAAAAACAAAGGAAAATGTCTTTTTTTTTTCTTTTTTTTTTTTCTTTTTTTTTCTTTTTTTTTTCTTTTTTTTTTTTTTTTTTTTTTTCCCCTAAATACCGATGCTAAAAGTAGAAATTCTTTCATTGCGTTTCAAGGAGTTGATGTTATGGTAATTCTTTCAGAGTTACTTTTACAAGCAGCGTTAAACTTCACATTTTAGGGAAAAAAAAAAAATAAAAATTGTGGCTCAGCAATGAAATTAGAATTTGAAATAAATTCCAAAGAATGAAGCTGTTACCTGTTCTGTATGCTTCTTCATTTCAAATGATAAAATGAATGTAGAAATTGAACATACTAATTCAAATGCAATTGTATCCTTTTTAGCTATTTCCTATCTCATTACTCTTGACCTCTTTACCCTACAAAGTGATTACAAAATACTTTATTGTTAGATAGCATCCAGTTTTCATGTACAGATATATAAATGCCTGTTCAGTGGTTAAAACATGAGACTGGGAGAACTGCACTCACTACCCTTCTGGGGAAGCATTGCTTTGAGGAGTTCATGTGTCTGCTTTCCACCCTTAGATTTAACAAGTAAAATTCTGTCACTGATGTGCTATCAGTGTAATCAGCAAATGGCTGCTGAGGGAGGGAGGAGCTGTGAGATTCAGCAGGAACTTGGGGAGAACACTGGATGCCAGTGTGATGCGATCTCTGCCTTCTGGCAGCTGCAGACATTGGGGACACAGTGATGCTCCCTGCAGTAATGCCAACTGCAGGTTGAGAGAGATTTGGTCTTAACTCAGAATACTGATCTGCCTGGGTCTGAACCTTTGGTTTAATATTGCATTTTCAGTGCCAAGTTCTGTATCAATTCTGTTAGGTAACTTGGCTAATGATACATGCAACTAATTTATTCTTTCATCCCAGGAATGCAGAATGGTTTGCAGTTTATCAGCTTCATTTCAAAGCAACAATGAGAAAACGCTGCTGTTAGGAAGACTTCTGTCTAATCTTTCTTTTCTTTCTTTTTTTCTTTTTTCTTTTTTTTTTTTTTTCCTTTTTTTCTTTTTTCTTTTTTTTTTTTTTTTTTTTTTTTTTCTTTTTCAAATAACTGAAGGGAGGAACCAGGGTGGTGAACTCACTTATAAGCCCACAGAGTTATGGACTGCTATAAGAAGTGGGAGGGAGTAACAAAACCAACTAGTTGACTAACCACTTCCCTTCATTGTTGCTTTTAATATTAGAAAAGCCTTGCTAGCTTTCTAAACCACCATGAGTTACATAAATGAGACAGTGTACGCTCTAACTGGTAAGTTCCTTTCCTTTAAGATCTAAATTGAAACTTGAATTGGAATTGATCCTTGATGATTAAAATTTATAAGATGTACTGCTTTCTATTTTTCATAATCATAAAAAGTATGATGTGTTGTTCTCATTAAAAAATATATAAATAAAATTATGCAGTTACAGTCCTGCCTTATAAGCAAATTTTCTTCACGCAGGATCTGAAGGGTGTATTCCCTTGCTAAGTTACCATCTACTGAAGTAATGGTAACAAATGAAAGAACAGTGCAAGTCTGTAAGTTCAGAAAAGTTGTTTCAGTTACTTTTTTGATTGATTTGTAGAATGAACTTCCATCTCAAGTAATAAATGTGTACAGTTCTTCATGAGCTGAGGCCACCTATATTGGTTGCTGTTACAACTTAGTTGTTGAAGAATTCTTCTTTCCTTATTTCTATTTCAGATCTTATTAGTAATAATTATTAAAGTTAAAAATCGTAAGTATCTGACCATAGCACTGGGGCTGATATCTGTGTGGACTGCTCCTGTTTAGTACTGAACAAATACTGCTCAGTCGTTATTTTTTCTTGTCTTATCTGTACCCTTTCTGTGATGCGGCTAAGTGTAATTGAAAACTAAGGAAGGAAATACCAGTTTGTAATCTGTTTTATCCCACTTCTTAGTGGGATGCACTAACTTCTATTGTCAGTATGTTTACTTTCTCAATACAGTTACTTGAAATGCGTTATCAACTTTCTGATAGCACCTCACCTAGTGAATCAAACAAGCAAAGAAAAGAACCACAAACTCATCATAATGATAGCGAAATACAATAAAAAGTTTTTTTCTTAGGGAAAACATCATTTTAAAAGCTGCCAGAACATTTTAAGTTGTTTTTCTTTTAAATATATATAATGTCAGCAGTTGAATGAACATTACCTTATTGCAAGCTCTCTATTCATGTTAATGCTTTACAATTTCTACGTGTGTTCAAAATGTCTTCTGTTTTTTCTTATCATCTTCGTATATTCATTCTTTAAAGACAAAAAATATTAAGTGAAATGCATTGGGAATTCCACAGGGTTAATAAAAATTAAGTTGTTGAAATTACTACAGTTTTATTTACATTTTCTTGTTGCAAGTAATCAGTAGAAAAAATTCAATTTGAATCTTGTTGAGGAAGAATGATGCAGAAACCTTCTCTGAAGATTCAGCTGGGAGCATCCTTGAGTTTACCAGCCACTCTTGGCCTAGAATGTGAGCTCACTGTATTACAAAGGCATAACTCATTATCAGTATCAACAATTTTGGAGAACCATTAAGCAGAACATCCAGAAAGTCTAGTAAGGGGAGGAAAAATATCTTACCAATAGTGCACAATCTACAGGGATGTAATAATATCTGAGATGTGTTGTTTTTTGAAGCCACTCATATCAATCATCTGAGCAAAACAGGTGCAGCTAACAAGTCATTTCTTCTTCAAGTGACATACAAAACAAGTTCATTTTGCAGAGATTTTAAATTCAGATATTGCTCTTCTGCTGTACTCTGAAGTTAATTATCCTTCAGCTCAGCTGCCCAGCCATGTGGGATACTCCTGGAATATTTTATCATTTCTTTCATGCACATCGGTAACAAATTTTGCCACTTCTGCTCAGTTTGCATTACAGTGTTTGGTCCTCAAATCTGCCTTTTTAATAATAATAATAATAATAATAATAATAATAATAATAATAAATCTGGTGGACCTATGGCAAAATACACAAAGTGAAAAAATTCATCAAGGATGCTGTCAGTGGAAAAGTCATCCCACCTTTCAAAGAAGCCCCTGGAAGAAAGAGTCTGATGCTCCCTGTTCCACCTGGGCTCCCTAGTGACAGAAGTGGAGCTGCCTGATATTCTGTAGGTTGGGGGAAGCTCCCGTCTGCTGTAAAACTCACAGAGGGTAAACTTCTTTCCTCTCCCAGCTGCCATTTTTGGGAACCTAATGTGTTTTGGATTGTCAGCCTGGCAGAAATCATTCTGTGAATTCAGAAGTTATTGTGATGAGGGCCTAACGGATAAGTTTCATTTCCTTAGGAAACCAGGCTAAAAATAAGTTCCTAGCTCTTTGGTGTGGAGAGGAAAATAATAAGCAGAAAAAGTAATTGTTTTTTTTTTTTTTTTTTTTTTTTTTTTGTTTTGTTTTGTTTTTTATTTTTAAAGTTTTTTTCCTTTAGAACTCAGATAATGTTGGCTCAGGTTTAGCAGTGCAAGTTTCAAAGGTTAATATAAAATTTTAAGTGATGTTCAGGGATTAGTATGAATGAGCAAAGAATTTTGTTGATTCAGTTTTCTACCAAGTGTTTGGAGGAAGATGAAGTGGAACAAAAATAATTTTAATAGGATCAACAAATTATGTCAGGAGCAGAGTTAAGATTATCAGAAAACCACTTGAGAATGTTTAAATGGGAGCTGGAAAATATTTGTCCTATCTGAGTGATTGTACGGAATGATGCTTCTTATATCATAAATGTTAAGTCATTTTGTTAATTAAAATGCCTTTGTCAGCTATTCTGGTAAGAGCGATAATCACTGCAAGCCGTGAATGAAAGAAGAGGAAGGAGGAGAGTATGCAACATATCGAGAAAGCTTAAAAAGAGCATGCAACTGTATTTCCAGTTGGATTTGGTACAGCAATAGAATATCAGATGTTGACAATTGCTAACAATGTGACCACTCCTTAGTGCTTTTATATTTAAAAAATTATGCTCATAAATTTGTTACCTCTAACCAAACCTGTTACTAGAGCTCTCTTTTTTCATAATTTATAGTTATTTTTGGCTCCATCCCGGTAATTGTAGATTTTCATTAACCTTTTATAGCTTGTCATGTAAGAAATTGTTAATGCTGCTATTTATATATTTAAAAAAATGTCTGACTCATAAGGTTTCTTTTGTTTCATATAGGATCTGTTTTTCAGTTCTGTGCATTCTATAATGATAAGACAAAAATTGCAGGATATAATATGTTGTTTTACTACAATAGTGATATAGGCTGGTTTAGCATTGATATAGACTGGTTTAGCAATAGGGATTAGCATATTAGTTTAGCAAGAAGAGTCAGTGAATTCTAGTTCTAAAACTTTCCAGTTCAGCTTTGCTTGGTATGTGGACACCCTTGTTTTTCCCAACAGTCCTGCTTCACGGGAGCACTGGAGTCACAATAGACTGCTTCTATCTTTGAATCCACCAGATGCAAGGACTTTTTCCTTGGATTTCACATGTACTGTTTAAGGTCATAGTGCACTAAGATAGAAGGTTGCTCATTATGGCATAACAAGCAATGGGAACTTGCCAAGTTGGGGAAAAAAAGCTAAAATTTGGCCAAATCATCATGATGAAGCTGATGATGGAAAAATGAAGAGAAAGTAAGTGGAATAAGACTACCATATGCCCCTACTACTACTCTACTGTGTACACCCAGAGGGATACTAGCATATTATTGGAAAGGAATGAACATGTATGCTGGTATATTGCAGTTGTATGTCTGAAAAAGACCATGCAGTATTTTCTTGGTGAATATTTATTATTTACAGTCAAATTTCCATCTCCCTGATGTCATACACGTCTTACATGCTTAATGCGGAGATGGAATTAGGAGAATTGCTTTATTTTCCATGAAGGCAAGAGAAAACTTGGAGTGTGTCTGCTGAGAAGAGTTCTACCTTCAGTTAATTGTTTCTTAATTAACTTTGGGTAATTATCATGCTTGAACACATATTTGTAGACCAGAACAAATGTGCAGAAGTACTATTTCACAATAGCATTTCTACTGCTTTGAATTCTTTGGCAGTAATTTTCCCCCCTCTATTTAACTTACAGAATCATTCCAGAATTTGATTCTCTGTTATTAATGTGTGACTCTTAGATGTGTAGCCAATCATCATGTGTAGCCTGCAAATTATTGTAGAATCATAGAATATCCCAAGTTGTAAGGGACCCACAGGGATCTCCAAGTCCAACTCCTGGCTCCACACAGGACCACCCAAATATCACATCATATGTTTGAGAATGTTGTCCAGATGTTTCTTGAACTTTGGCAAGTTCAGTGCCATGACTACTGCCTTGGGGAGCCTGTTCCAGTGCCCAGGCTAAGTATTTAAGGAAAATAAATTGAAATAAACGTGGACTTGGACAGCAGTGTTGTGTTATGTATGTAGATGGGCCCCTCACTGCAAGAAAGACATTGAGGCCCTGGAATGTGTTCAGAGGAGGGCTACGTAGCTGGTGAGGGGTCTGGAGCACAGGCCTTATGAGGAGTGGCTGAGGGAGCTGGGATTGTTCAGCCTGGAGAAGAGGAGGCTCAGGAGACCTCATTGCTCTTTATAACTTCCTGCAGAGAGGTTGTAGTGAACTGGGGATCGACTTCTTCTCTTGTGTAATCAGTGATAGGACTAGAGGGAATGGTTTCAAGCTGCCCCAGGGGCGATTCAGGCTGGACATTAGGAAGTATTACTTCTTGGAAAGGGTGGTCAGGCACTGGAATGCACTGCCCAGGGAAGTGGTGGAGTTGCCGACCATGGGGGTGTTCAAGAAACATTTGGATGTTGTGTTGAGGGATATGATTTAGCTGGGAAGTATTGGTGATGGTTGGACTGGATGATCTTTTAGGTCTTTTCCAACCTTGATAATTCTGTGATTCTGCGATTCTGTGATTCTGTAGATAGGATCTCATTTTCTAAGAAGCCCGTTGCTTCCAGCACACTTCGCTGTGTTAATCTGTTCATTCTGCAAGATAGCATTCTAGACTCTCTTTGGTTTTATGTGATTTTATGAATGTCTTGGATATCTACTCTCTCATTTGCAAAGAATTAATATAGCAGGCACGCAGGCTATGTGCATGGCTATAGCTTCTCCAGAATTCCTATTTTGTACTGAAACAAAACCTAACCCACAAACAATTAAAAAGAGACTTTCCTTTTCATTTTTATGAAGCATTTTCTGAAACATAATTTGCAACAATTTGGATATAGCTTAGCATGATTAAGCTGCTTTCTCTGGTAGTAAAGCTGCAGCTTTCTGAATCTCCCATATTTCAGGAAGCTGAATTGGCTCTGTATTCAAGCCCTAAGTACAGCAGTGTACTCTTCTAACAAGTTACCTACTTATTTCCAACCAGTTTTTATGAAAATATAAGTCATGTTTCAAACAATTCAGCTGTTTCAGAATCAACTCAGTTGCTTCCAGTCACTCTTCCCTCATCACTTGTATTGTAGCAAAATTCACTATGTGAATGCTACACTCATAGCCGTAACTTCAGGAAGTCAGTATGTCTCTTTTAGACAGGTGTGAGTTTACTGTTTCCATGCTACAACAGCTGGAAGTTTATTTTTCCTACATCCCAAGGTTGCTGTGAGCTCTGTTGGTACTGTGCCCAAGCTAAGGCAAAGTATTTCTTAGCAGCTAGCTGCTATCCTAATTGCAGTTAAACTGTTATCCCAGGAGGCAGTCAGCATTTTACTGCATGTGCCTTCAAAGAGGTTAGTGGTATTTCCATTTAAATCCATGGCAGCTCTTTCCTTCTGTACCCAACCACAAACATACATGTTCTTTGACTCTGAATTTTGAAAGAAGGCATGGAGATGCCTACTATCTGTAATTAGGCAATAGAATAATGGCTAGAAGCATACTCTAGTAAAGAGGTTTTTAGTTTGTTTGGGTATTTGCAATTATATGCAGTACAAAACATATAGGACAATATACAACTTGTGTTTGCCTGGAAGGTTAAGTCAGTATTGTCTCCACTGAAGTCTGGTAGGAAGGAAATTCCTCTTTCAGAAGTGCTAGTACTGTCACTGTGCTAGTACCTTCCCTGTCTTTCCCTGTGATGCCTCGTTCTCAAAGCTATTCAAAGATATAATATGCTTACTGTAAATAAACACAGGAAAAAATTTACTCCCATTTCTTCATTTTCTTCTAAGCAAAGAACGTATTCCTAAAATCTAAATATGCCTATTTTTTTTATTGGCGATGTTTTGATGTCAGAAAAAAATTAAATGTTAAACAAGTCCATCTTTATGAAGTTTAACAGCTACATATGCAAATGAAGTCATTCACCTAATTAAAATTCAGTTGGTTATTAAAAGCTGAATTAAAATGACAGTGAAAGAACAGCCGCAGGTGTATGACTGTACATTCTACACTGCTACATTTAATGTTTATGCAGAAGGTTTTTTATATTTTAGAACGTGATTAGCTCCTTGTCTGTACTGCTTTCAGGGGACTTTTTTTTTTTTTTTTTTTTTTTTTTTTTTTTTTTTTTTTTTCCTTTTAACAGTGCATAAGATTTCCAGATTTTTTGTGACCTACTTAGAGGAAAAAAGTTCTGATTAGGACCATGTAATATACTCCCTCAGTTTTGGAAATGCCTTTGTGTAATGTATTGTGGAGGAAAGTAATCTCATCTAGGAGCGTAAATGAACCTTATCACATTTTAAGATATAGATATTTTCCCTTCTATTCTCTGTGCCTAATTTAGTCCTCGGATTCAGCCCTCTGTTTAATGAATCCACATTCATTTGGTGTGCTTTAGAAATAGGTAATTCTGTTTGCATACAAATTCTTTTCTTCCTTGATTGATTAAAAATAATCGCTCCCTTGTAAGATGGCATGAACAGACCTGAACAAGTTGCTTAGCATGTAATAAGCTTTTTCTTATTTCTCATTTTCAGAGTTTTGGAAAACAGTACATAGTTAACAAGGTATAAACAGCCATGTTCCCAGAAGGCAGAAATAACTTCTAGTTAGGAAAGACATGCAAGCAAGCACAACACAATTTTAACAATAGCCATCCAGTGGGAGTAAGGTGGATTGGAAAGTACTCAACTGTTTCTGTTCACTTTCTGTCTTCCCACGATTATGAGCATTTTTTTAATACGATGGACAGAATGAGATAATATGCTTGTTCTGTGAGTTGTTGAAGGAGTTCCTAGTTACTTTGTTCATAATAGTAGCTGCTGATAGTTGTATTGAAGACAGTTCTTCCTTAAAATATATTTCAAGAGCGAAGAGTTGACACCTTTTACATTTGAATTTCAGAACTGACAAGGAATAATGTCTTATACAAATTTACTGTATTGCTTTACATGAGGCTTAAAGATGAGAGCATTGATGGGAAATACCTGTCTGTCACCACCATAATTTGCCTGAGATAAGGATGGATAAGTCCCAGTTTGTGCATAGATCATGTAAAGAGTGATAAGGATTTATGTAATAAATTCTCGAGTTTGCCTCCTGTAATTAAATGTAACCTTCACAGCTTTGTGGTTTTAGAAGCTTCAATCCCCTGTTCTGAATTCAGGTGTCAAACTGCCTTGCAGCATTGCGATGCAATTTTTGGTGAATGACGATCACATCTAATACCAAAGCAACGCTGAAGGACTGGTAGATGGGATAAGGCAAAGTTAACAAAGTAAAATAAAACTCTGTATTCATAGAACAATAATACGACTTAAGTCTTTGGTCTGCTTAGAGTAATAGTTCCCAACTTTCTTCCAATCACTGCTAAGAGTTCTGAATACAGCAGGCATTGCAGGCAGTTCTGTGCTTTATGCGCAGTGCTAAACTGAGGTGGGATGTGGCCATTGTCCTGCACACTCACCATTTTTGGGTCTGTGTCCTACTGCCTGGAGTCTCTTTCTTTTTGATATCAACTTGAGTGTTTTCTTACATCTCCGATGCAGACTTTTTCCATCAGTACTATATTTTCCATGGTGTGTTTTTTGTTTGTTTGTTTTGTGCGTGGTTTGTGTTATGTGGGTTTTTTTTATTCTTGAATCAGAAAACTCAAAATCTATTTGTACTTCTGGTATAGTCGTATATTTGTGTGTGATGAGTTAACATTTTTGAAGGTTTCTAGAGCATATTCTGGTTATTTTTGAATGGCATCTTTCAGGTTTTGTTTTTTTTTACAAGGTTTTTGAAAGTGATTGTGCCTAGGATATATTTTGCATTTTTTTTCCTTAAATCTGCTTCTTGTACTCTGGCAAACAGAGACAGCAAATATTTGGGGTGCATACTGTCAGTCCTTGTGAAAGTTGTCTTCCTCACAGAGAATGACTACAAGTCTGCGGACAAAGGAGGTTTTTGTTGGCTTGTCTTCTTTTTTTCTCACTCATCTTCATGTATGAATATAGATAAGAAATGCAATACTGAATTACAGTTGTTTCATACAATAAATGTGGAATTTGACAAATACTTGCCTACACTACCTTTATTTTTACGCTCAAGTCATAGCCCTATTCCCTGATTTTATCCAAGATGGTTACTTTCTGAATTCATTTTCAGTAATAAATGTCTAAGTAATAGGCCTTACCAGAGAAAAAGTGGGAAAAGAAGCTGGGATTTACTTGAGGATTTTCTGTACATTGACTGCATCAGCTTTGAGCATCTCTGTCTGTGAGCAGTTTCTCATTATATATCTAATCTTACTTTAAAAAAAAATAAAATTAAAAGGCAACAGCAACCACACATGCTTTTTTTTTTTTTTTTTCTTTGAACTCAGATTTGTAAAAGAAGAATGAAATTGATGCAAAGTCGCTGCACTGAAATTACTGAAATGATCAAGAATATATTATCACTATAAAAGTGTCCTCAGTTCTTCTGTGAATCAATTTATTACTCAGATTAGTAGGAAACGGAAAGCCAGACTTTGTATGGAGAGCTTTTCAATAGCTTAGAACTTATGAAATTGAAATGAACTGGCTGGGAAAGACAGTTTGAAATCTGTCTGCGCACTCTGCTGTTTTTAAAAACACCTTGAATGATTAGGAATCTACTTATTATACAACTTTCTTTTGTCAGTATTGTCAGAAGCAGAGAAAGGAAAAGGCCAAATAGATGTGTTCATAAATTAAATGGCATTGTTTGCAGAACTGTGTATGTTTTATATATGTATTTGTGTAATTCCTGTGTTTCTCTACTTATGTTTTCTTTATTTAGTCACATATCTATCAAGATGTTATTCTTATCTCAACACAGATGCCAAGTAGGTGGCTCTCTGTTAGGTTTCTTTAATAAGGGCAGTGATCTGCTTATGTCCCTACATTGCAAAATGAGATTTAATTGTGATTTTACAGCTCTAAAATGTGTGCTTAAAGTATTTGGTATGCATATCTTGTCATATTCAGTTTTCAGATCATCAGAATAGCATAGCAGTATAAATGTGTAATGCAGAAAGAAATACTACTTTTGAAGCAGGAATGTAATTCATTGATTAAATATGCTAGTTTTGATAATCTTTGCTGTGGCTTACTGACTGCATCTGTAGCTTATGGTAACAATAAAAATTTCTGTCACATAGCTGTATTTTGTTTCCTGTTTTGATGTTTCAAGTGCCTACAAAGTAGTGATACTGGTAGATAACCAGAAATCATAAATTTTGAAGGCTCTGTGGCTGATGAGAGCTTCTTCAAGTCACAGACTTACATAATGGAAAGAAACAAAATCATACTGGTGCATCTCAAAGTGGATATTGCCCAGGCTCCTTCAGCAATCAGATCTCTTGAATAGTGCACTCAGTTGCTGGTCTGACAGTTGAGTCCTTGGAACAACAGTGTCTTTAGTTGGACTGAGTGACTCTCCCCAACCCAGAGTTTCACTGAATGCTTGCAACCTAGCTGACTCCTGGTTCTGTGTCTCCTCTCAAGCATATGAATAATCCACTACTGTAGAATAACTTAAGCGATGTACGAATAATCTCCTAAATAATCTTAACTACAAAGGCTGTTGTATGTGACCATTTCTGCATATTCAGAAACAATCTATTGTTTGCATGCGTCTTATCTGCATACAGTTTGGTTAATTCTGCTGCAGAAGCTGTGTGGATATCTCTCTGGAATGGCCAAAGACTCCACTAAGATGTGAATCTACACTTGAAGCAGATGACTTTATCAAGGCACAGCAGGACCTGCCTGGGGGAATCATTAGAACTGTGCAAAATTCCCATGAGGCCAGTTTCCTCAGCAATTAGTCAAATGCAGAAGTATTTTCAACTCTAGTTGCAAATAAGTCCTTTATCTAATTTCTGTAGATGACTACTGAGGGAGTTCCTGTACCACCCTGGGAATTAATGACTTAAGGTATGCAAAGAGATGCAGCCTTGATACCGAACTATACCACAGTTAAGGCAGATATAGTCCTGGAGAGAAGAGAGGTAAAAAAAGAGACATTTGTTTTCTCAGACATCTCTTCATCCAAGCCCAGGAATGCCCATCCTGATGTGTACAAGAGCTGGGGGGAAAAAATTCAGGCATAAATAGGAAGCATATAATATGTCAACAGAAGAACAGATGAGTGGAGAAGTTCAGAAATACTGTATTCGGAAAACCAAAACATGTAGAGTTGAGTCAAGAGACTTTAAAATTAAAGGTGGGAAAGAAGAACTTCTGCAGGTATATCAGCTGCAAAAGGAAGAATAAAAAAATTGAGTTCACAGCTGAATGTTGCAGGAGATCTAGTGACGTAGAACATGGAAATGGCCAAGATACTCGATGCATTCTGCACTGCTGTCTTTACTGATATGGCTGACTGTCAGGAATCCCAATGGGAAAGTGGACCATTGAAGACTGACACTTAGTAGAAAGAGATGAGGAAACATTGAAAATGAACATACAGAAACCTGTGTGAGATGATGGGATGCCCCAATGAGTGCTGAGGGTGCTGACTGATGGCACTGTGATTCCACTCTTGATTATCTTTGAAAGGCAGAGATATTTGGGAGAGGGTCCTGAATACTGGAAGAAAATGTCATTTCTGTCTTCATGCAAGACAAGGAGGGGAATATAGAGAACTGTGGACCCATCAGTGTCACTTTGATGCTCGGGAAAGTGATGATGGAGCAAATAATCATGGAAATTTCTTCCAAGCATACAGTGGATGAGGAGATAATTGGGAGTTGATATGGTGCACTTATAAAGGAGAATCACACTTGACCAATTTGATCATGTTCTATAATGAAATGCCTAGCACAATGGGTGAGGGGGTGTTGTTTACCTTGACTTTGACTAGGTTTTCAGACTTGCCTCTGTAACATTCTCATAGACAAAGTAGTAAAATACAGATAGGTAAGCGGTTGTTGAGGTAGGCTGAAAACTGGCTGAGCTGCCAGTCTAAAAAGGGTTGTGACTCTCAGCTCTGAGGTTCAGCTGTAGGCTGGTCACTAGTAGAGTCCCTAGGGGTCAGTAACTGTTGCTAGTACTGCTTAACAGCTTCACTGAGCATCTTGACGGTTTAGAGAAATGGGCCACTGGGAATCTCATGCAGGACTTGGCATTTGTCTTTGTTGAACTTGGGAACCTGAAGAGGCGTAACTCCACAAACCAATCTGCATTGGTTGGTACCAACTGCATTTTGCAGAAAGTGACTTGGGGTCCTGGTGGGCACTGTATAATGAAGTAAAGGAGCCAGCAAAGGAGATGTAGCAGCCTCTTAGGTTGCATTAGGCAACCTGTGGGAGGGTGAACAGGTTTAAAAGACAAATGGTATTTGTTGTAAGCTATAAAAATAAATCAGCTTCAGCTAATTGTTTCTTTGAAAATATGTTATAATATGCATGTTATAGTTTTGTAGTAAAACTGGTATTATTTCTGTTATAGTGATATACTGAGATGAGGCTCACCTAGAATGAGGGTTCTAGAGCTCAAAGGTCAATTTCTGCTTCCATGGACCTTATGCTGTGTACTACAGATTCCATCTTTTTGCACTTATTGCTTGAAAGTGACAACACTTTGGAGCATGTGCTGCTGTCCCTGTGGGGTTCTCAGAGTAACGATTTCATGGGAATAAGCTAAATTTTGTTTTGGCTGCTTTAAACAACCCACTCTCCATTAAATCTAAAAAGAACCACAAAACCTCACAACTCCTTCCTCTCTAAACAAAATAAAAACAACAAAAAGCAATGTGTGTAGAGATGCATAGTATTAGATGCCCTTATGAGGTACAGTAACTCTTAAATCGTGTCAAGCTAGGAGATGTTTTCATAGTGCCAATAAATAGAAAATTGTTTCTTACTCATGTTTCTTAAAGCCAGATCTGAGAATCCATCTTTTTTTTAGTTCATACTCTTCAAGTTCTTTTACAGGAGCTTGCTAGAAACTTTTGAGCCAGTAACTGCTATACAGAATAGTATAGGGAAAGTTATAAAATCTCTGCCTTTAAAAAGGTTTCATGTGAATTCTCCTGTTGTATGAAATGGTTGGCAGCTCTCTGTGTGAAGGTTCAGTGGATAACATTTACATCTACTCTTCCCCTCTGACACAAGGTAGATGCTTTTGGAAAATCTGGACTTTAAGGTATAGCTGAAGATTTCCTTATCTTTTACAAAGCAAAAATCAGTTATTTGAGGACTTTCTCTAACTTCAGTTTAGTGATGAAGTGAAATGTAACGAGGCATAAAGATGGAAATGTTTTAAAGAGGATCTGATAAAAAGGACTTTTATATAATCCTAAAACATGTGAAACAACTTGAGGAGGCTGCTATAGGATTGCATGGACTAACTTCAAAATCTGCAGTGTTGTGCATAAGTGGAGTAGCGGCCATGTGGCTTGAAACTGGTTTGGGCCACCCACTGCTGGAGCTGTGTGTGATGTAGCTGTGGGTACCAGGTGTTCCTCATGTGAGGGTGGTGGCGAGTTGAGCAATTCCATGGTCATCATGGCTGAGGGTGAGCAAGACAGGCTTGGGTGGGCACCAGGCACACCCGCATGATGGGATTGTGAAATAATGTAATGGTGGTCAGACAAATCCTGGTTTAAGACTTTTGTTCTATCTTTGTGAAATGGATGATGTTTCCTAACTCAGAAATGACTCGCTATTTGGAGAAGCAGTAGGCAATATAGGCTGAATAAAAAGTACTAAAGCAAGTCACAGAGGGTTGATGCCATTTCCAGCAAGTGAGAGCCCTCACGGCTTGCAAAGAGAGCAGAGTGCTTGAGCCTTGTGTTTGTGCTTGTCACAGGTGCTGTCAGATATGGAGGAGACAAAGCTCACGATAATGAATCTGCATTTCTGTGATTTTCTTTTAAAATGTTTCAAGTAGTCTAAAGAAAAGTGGGTAAGTAAACCAATTCTAAAATCCCACTAAGGCGGCTTGTTTGTGACTGTAATGAGTATTGAATTCATGTGATAACTGCCCAGAAAAAAAAACAGAACAATGTGCAAATACTGTACAGAGTAGAGCTGAGATAGTGCATTGTTTTGTTGCAGTTTCCATTTTGACCACTGCATTGATTCATTTCTTTCTCATAATTACCCATGTACTGTCTCCATGACAGATGGAAGAAATGGCAGTACTTGTAGTTGTAAGATTACCTAGCAGTTATCATTTTGAAATTCTTTTTTCGCTTGCTTATGTCCTTTTCACACTAGCTGTGTGGGATAACATTTACCATGCTAGGTATTTACTGCAGACACTCCTGCTATGTGTTTGAAGCAAATATTTAAGCAAAGCTAAAAACAAGCTTTCTTTGGCTTTTTTGAAACATTTTGTCAAACTTGGAAAAGTCTTTGTCTCCTCCAGATTCAAACCAGGCACCTTTGTGGTCAGTACTGTCTGAAAAGATGGGTCTCTGTTCTCTTTGTGTGGACTTGGACCTCATACAGCTTGGAAAAAATCAAGCTGCAATTGCAGGAAAAGCCTCTCCTTTCCAAAGCATGCTGGTTGCTTCCTTCTTTTCAGGAAACACATCTTTTGAAGTCCAACAAGCCTACTGAATGTGAGTAGACATTTGAAAAACAAAAGTGTCCTTAAAGGAAGAAGGATCAAGTCCTCTTTTTGAGGATTCATGCAGCAGTTAAACTCTGTGAGTTCCCTCCTGAGACCTGAAGTTACACCAGATTATTAGGGATTTTAGATTTGGGACTTGGTCTGGTAGAGGGGCTGGGAAATCAAGACAGAGCACATTTGTGAAGCTGGGGTTGTAGCAGTGAGGGGATCTTATCTGCCAAGGCCAGGCTAGGAGAAAGCTGGAGTGTATGGATTCTAGTTGACTCCACTCAACATCCGTGGAGTAGAGCTTTCTCTCATATTGGAGGGAAGAATAGCAGAATGGCCCAGGTTCAAAGCGACCTCAGGGATCATGAATCTCCAAACCCCCAGCCATAGGCAGGGCCACCAACCTCCACATTTAACACTAGACCAGGCTACCCAGGGCCCCATCCAACCTGACTTTGAACACCTTCAGGAATGGGGCATCCACAACCTCTCTGGACACCCTGTTCCAGCACCTCACCACTCTCATAGTAAAGAACTTCCCCCTGACATCCTGGGTGATCCTTGTGAACAATTTGAGAGCAGCCCTGAGGAGAAAGATTTGAAAGTGTTTGTTGATGAAAGATTCAACATGAGCCAGCAATGTGAGCTTGTAGACCAGAAGGCCAACAGTATCCTGGGTTGCATCAAGAGAAGTGTGGCCAGTAGTCAAGGGAAGTGACTCTGCCCCTCTTCTCCGCTCTCATGAGACCCCACCCGGAGTTCTGCATCTAGTTCTGGGGCCCCCAACACAAGAAGGTCATGGAGCTGTTTGAACAGATCCTGAAGAGGGCCATGAAGATGATCAGAGGGCTGAAGAACCTCCTCTATGGGGACGGGCTGGGAGAGTTGGGTCTCTTCAGCTTGAAGGGGAGAAGGCTCTGAGGAGACCTTATATTGGCCTTCCAGGACCTGAAGGGACCCTACAGGAAAGCTGGGGAGGGGCATTTTATAAAAGCATGTAGTGACAGGACAAGAGGAAATGTTTTTAGACTGGAAGCAGGTTCATTAAGACTAGATATCAGGGAGAAATTCTTTACTGTGAGGGTGGTGAGACACTGGAAGAGGTTGCCCAGTGAGGCTGTAGATGCCATCACCCTGGAGATGTTCAAGGCCAGGCTGGATGGGGCTTTGAGCAACTTGGTCTAAAGGGAAATGTCCCTGCCTATAGCAGGGGGTTGGAACTTAATGATCTTAAAGGTCCGTTCCCACCCAAACCATTCTATGAATTTAGGCAACTAACTGAAGAGAGTTTTATATTTGTAAAATATGTGTGGTAAAAGCTCATCAGTTGAGTCATGTAACAGTGAATTTCTGATTTTGACTTTTTCCTTCTGGATTACTGGTGAAATAGTGATTTTCTTTGGGTTTTGTTTGTGCTAAGAGGAGGTAAATAAGGAGAAGGAGTTTGCTTACTGGAACATACAATTCCTCTAAAGCATCTATTCTGTTCCATTATACGAATTATATATGGTAAACTGTAGCTCAGTTTTTACTGTCTATACATTATATTACTTTGCATTAGTTTTTTGCTTAAATGCTTTTATCACGAATATAGGAAAATTCTTCAAGCTCTTCTGAAAACATTTTGTCTCTTTGACAGCTTATTCTAAGTAGCTCAAGGAGTTGGGCTTGATTTTAAGATAGTTTCTGCAATTAAATATTTTGACAAATTACTACCAGCTTTTTTCTGCTGGCAATATTTTGACAGATGGGAGAAATCGTTTCAATCTCAGAAAAGTATTTTAAAGTAATAAAAAACTGGGAAGACTTAGAGATAACATTATCTTTGAAAATACCATGTTCAGACTTCTTTAATACTGGAAAGAACTGGAACTGGGACCTGGTATGCTCATTGTGTTGTAGGCGTAATTCATTCTTTCAGGATAATTTAGAAAGAGAGAATGAAAAATATTTTGAAAAAATATAAATCAGTGCTTACAGCTTTAGGAGCCCACAGCACTCATTGTTTTCTTCAGCGCCATTGGCTTTGCTTTTATGCGTATTGAACAAGGTAGCAAAATATTACCCTAGAAGCCTTGCTCTCATGCATGGTTTAGTTATCACATAGGATTCTTTAATATAAAAATATAAAATATACAGTTTATATATGCTGCATATAATATGTTATATTTTATACTTCAAAAGATGCATTTTACTTACAATAGGGTGAAATCCAGCTGATCTTAACTACAGCATATTGCTTTAATTGGAGCTATGATAGGAACAGATTTATGCAACGGAAAGGCTGAGCTTCCTAAGAGACCATGCAGTGGAACTGAAAGCTTTTAATTTTTGATCCTTTCTAAATGAGATAGGTTTCTGAAAGTGAAGGATTACAGGTCTTTTAAACAGTTGTATTTAAAGCCCAAATGATGCTGCAGATAAGATGCATATTGTCACTAGAAGATAGAAGACTGTAGGGGAAATACAATTGACTGTGTTTATGTATATGAGCATGTGCACACATGGAATAGCAACAATATTGAAAAGTGCATTCTCTTGTATAATCTGCAGTTTTTTCTTCCAGATATTAAGCTGTGCCTATGTTAGGCAGCATTCTGCAAAGTAGTGAAATAGTTGCTCTTTTGAAGTTTGATTGAATCAAATTAAATGATTCTAATAGAAATTCCTATTCTGCGATCAAACTTTTTTTAAAGGATGCATTTACTTCACAGGACTGTATTCTAATCTTAAACATAATTTTCTCTTTACTTTTCAAATACTGAAGATGGAATAAGTTCTAAAATGTGAATTCATATGTGAAAGATGGGAAAAGTAGATTAAATAACCTTTCATGTAGTTGTGTGTTCTTATCCTTCAGAAGACAATTATTTATGCTAATTATTTGTAAATAGAGATTGATGTCTTATAACCTTCCTTCAGGTTTTTCCATCAGTGTCATCATTTGTACCGCAAGCTGTCTCCATGTAGAATATTTTTTAGCATGAATCTGTGGGAAGAGGATGTGTATCCTATGGGCTTTTCAGCATGTACGTGTCAACCGCCAAAATAACGAATGGTAAAAAACGATGATAAATCTTTGTAAAATTTAAATAGCTTAAATACACACAGTATCTTTTTTGGATAAATTTGAAAGCACTCATTAATGAATATTATTTTCTTTTTGAAGCATAATATTGTAAGATCTGTGTGCGTTCAGGGTTATTAATCTGAGTGATGTTTTCAATATATGAATGAAATGGACTCCTGGTAATGATAAAAAATGTGTCATCTTGTATTACAGGAGGTTGTTTTCAGTCTTTCTTCAACATTCTGAGTTTTAAGTGTATTATGAGGTTGAAACAACTATATAAAAAGTGCCCATGGAGGATGCTTTAATTATTAAGAAGCCTACTTACTGTGTTCAAAATAACTGTACTGACATTTTTATTAGCTATTAACATCTTAATAATATCTTGATGTAGTTCCATAATTCTAACTATCATGTTTTATACTTGTGATCTATCCATTACAATTTTGTTTTATGTAAGCCAGAGAGTGTGAGTATTCCTCATTTTTAATTCTTTTGGGTGTTTAGTGGATAAGAATTTCTGATGCACTGCCAGTTTGGGTAAAAGGAATCATTTCTCACCATCTGTGCAATTTTGATATGGCTGGGGATATTGCTACAGATATAAGCAAATGAAAGTAGGAAATGAATTATGTGGAGCTTAGAGCTCTTAAGTTCATCCCTTGCAGTGCAAGAACTATATGACAGCAGTAGTCATCAGCAGTAGTCATGCAGTGCCAGCAGACCCCAGCTGGTCTGTGAACACGTGCAGATCGGCTCACTTTCCTCCCAGAGGAAGAAATGAGAGATTCCAACATGGAGCCCCAAACAGGCGCATGCCTGATGTAGGCTGTGCTTCCTCTGCTTCTCAGGTAGACAGATTCTTCTGTGTTGCTTTGAACACACTTTCTTCCCTTTCTTCCCTTTCTTTCCTTTCTTTCTTTCTTTCTTTCTTTCTTTCTTTCTTTCTTTCTTTCTTTCTTTCTTTCTTTCTTTCTTTCTTTCTTTCTTTCTTTCTTTCTTTCTTTCTTTCTTTCTTTCTTTCTTTCTTTCTTTCTTTCTTTCTTTCTTTTTTTTTTTTTTTTTTTTTTTCTTTTTTTTAATCTCTGAAGAAACTTTATTTCAGCAGAGCTCGTATTTCAGTTTCTGAATTAGCTCCTTGTGCTACTTCCAATATCGATTCATCTTAACCACAAAATCTGTTCATATGTTAACTGGTGCCAGCATGAAGTTAGTTGTATGGTGAGTTACAAGATTCTTGTTGGCTTTTAATGAGCTTAGATTTGTGCCAGTTGATCATTTGGGTCAAGATGATATCTAGAATGTAGGATTTATAAGTTGTTATTTAAGTAGTCCAGGAAGGCATAGGACTTTGCTGCCTCCTGGCTTGATCTGGGCAGCCACTACCACTGCCATATCCATGGCAGACTTTTAGCTGTCTTTTCCTGGTTATTGAAAAAAAGGGGCACCTCGACTGAACTTACCAAAACTGTGCCAAAACTGTGTCTTCACCTTTAACCAGTCTACAAGTTTTCTCTGTTCATAAGCAATATTTTGCAGATTCTGTGCTGGACACAGTTTCTTTCTTCTCTGGCAGAAAACTGACTTGAAGGGAATTATGTTTTGCTGCATTAGCTTGCTGGGTCTGTCATGAACCAGAGCCAGCAAAAAGAAAAGGGGCAGACTATGCTGGAAAACCTCCGGAAGCACCACTTTATGAATCTTAAGCTGTGTTGTTGTTTTTTTCTAAGTAGAATGACCCAAGGGGCAGTTGTCTGGTGGGAGTGGGAAAGCTCACCATGCACTATATTAGAAACCAAAACTAGTAGCCAGTGTTGTTGTCAGTTATGTCCAAAAAATGTTATCTCAAGTTGTTATGAAAGAACATGAAAAGATAATATTGAGAGACTCCACAGATTAATAAAGCTTCTGATTTAATTTTATTGTTGTTTTTTTTTTGTGTCTGATACTAGGGAATGTATACGATATAGCTTCTGATACAAAATCAGAAAAAACATAGTAGGGTGAATAAACTTTCATTTGCTTTAGTATTCCTTGAAGCAAAGCCCTCTGCATGTGTGGCATTTTGCTGGTGTCTGTGAACATTACATAGCTTTATTCAGGTGACAGCTGTACTAAACCACGTAGTGAAAACAAGGTCAAAAGAGGCAAGAAGCCTGTGTCTATTTGTGGAACTTGCTGTGGCAGAGAGAGACTGCTTCCTGCCTGTGGAAAGTAGATGGTACAAGGCTCTGCTAAATAAATACTTCTCTGTCAGAAGGCCATGTTATAGCCTAGTTATCGCTTCACAGCTTTACTTGCTTCAAGGTGCTAAAATAAGCCAGGCCAGTTGCACCTGGGAACTAGTAAAGAGAAGGTTCTCCTGGGAGACTCTGCAGTATTAGTGCAGAAGGTAGCAAAATGCAGTCTCAACTTCCTTATGAGTAAATATTTCTTGATTCATTCTTAATTTGGAAATGTGTGGATTCTGATTCTGAATCAGTGTGAATTAAGGCTCCTAGGAGGCTTTTTACTGACTGAACACTGTAAGAACTGCAGTGACTTTTGGTCTTTCAGAAGACGATCAGCCTCAGAGTTAGGACTGTAGATATAAGATCTTGTAAAAGATTACCTAAGATGCTCAGGCTCTCAGATTACCACTTCCTCAAATGTAAACACATTCAGTGATCTAGACTAATGAAGATCTTCGTAGCTTTTGCTATGTATGCTGTGTGTTCCGTGTATTCTGTATTCTGCTTTTCTAAACTAAAAGGCCAACTTTCCACCAAAACAAACAAAAGTAGTCACCCACATTAATCAGGTTGCTTTTTAAGCAACTTCCTGCTTGCATTCTGTGTCCTTTAGTAGAATCATTTACATCAGATGTTTTCTTCATTTAACGAGTGGTTGAGATCTGCTCTTATAGCTTACAATGTTTAGAGGCAGTGAGGCACCATGGCTGAGGAAGGCAAAAGACCAGGTAAGGGTCTGCCTGCGGAGGATATGCAGAGTCAGGATCAGGCCTGACCAAAGGTACAGTGGTCAGACCCAGCCCCAGGTTGGCTGAGTGGGGCTGTGCCCCAAGGTGAGGTCCATGTCAGAATTATATGGCTGTGCTAGAGCAACTGAGTAGGGACAAAAACTGCAGGGAGAAATCAAATGTTCATGAACTATTGTTTGCAAAAAGCAGGCTTTTCTTAGTATGACAAAGAGCTCTGGGTCCTTGCCTGACATATCAGTAGTAGCCCAAACTTGTTTTGGCAGCTCTTTCCCATTGGCTGTTCTACTCTAGATTGTGCCATCTTGGTGCCATTCTCAGATAAGGAGAGAGGGGGCCACAATCTAACTATTAATTTAACACTGCCATAGGTTGAATTATACCACTGCACTGATGTGAATAAACCCAGGATGAGCTTTTACACAGAAGCTTTTCAGAACTAGGAAAAAAACATATATATGTGTGTATATATAATATATATAATTTACATGCTTTATTATTGGAGTGAAAGATTGATATGGGGAAAGCAGATAAAGGAGAAAGAATGTATTGATTTATTAAGTACTGGGTGGGATCAAGTCCTAAAGGCTTCAATATGTTTTCACAACTTAACATTAATTCTTCATCAAAATGTTGTTTTCTGGGGGGTGTTTTATTCCTCATAGTTTATTTTAGAGCTGCTCTGATGGATTAGGTTGTCCAATGCAGTAATTACCGTTGCAGTCATTGTGAACTTTTTTTCTCACCCCCCATCCCCAGTGTGTTGCTGTCAGTGTTGTGTCATAACAAGAAACTTCAGAAACTTCACCTGACTTTAGCCCCCCTTTTATTTTTCAACGGGTATTAGCATTAGCCTAGTTCTTAAGGAGAAATTTAACATTCCTAGTTGGTAAGATTCTGAGTATGTACACTTCCTCAGAGGTTATAATTTCTATTTTAAGTTTGTATTCGAGAACAGTATTTAACTTCTGGCTTCGTACAGTGTGTTTAAGAATTGTAAGGCACCTACTTGGTTTTGATTATCAAAGCGATGAATTTTCATTAACCAATGAGATGCTTTCGTGCTAGCAAAAAGATTAAAAAACAAAACAAACAAGCAAAAAACAAAGCAAAATAAACCCTTCAAAAAAAGAAGAAGGAAAAAAAAAAGCCAGCAAAGCATTTTAAGAGTTGGCTCAGTGGTAATTCTCCAGCCACTTTTCTGCCTAATTATAGACAGTTCAGTATAATTAAACAACTGTGCAGGTGGTGGTTGTTAGCTGTATTCCAGTTGTACCTAAAAGTTTCAGTCACAAGCTAGGATATTATTACGCATGGCATTAAGTGAATGTAGAAATGATTGGTTTCCTAACAGGGAGCTTTATAAACACCTCTGGACCACATGGGCCTGTAAGAGATGGAATTGTTGTGTTCTCAACATTTCTGTTTACCAACATTTGCTGAGGAGTCTGTTCTGAATGGATGCTTGTTTAGCGCAACTGTGGAATGACAAAGAGAAATCCAATGCTTTGTATCTCTCTGTCTATCACTACCTGAAAGCAAGAGCAGAGCTACTGTACTTGTTATTGCTTAATACGTCATTACATTTTGTTGCTGTGTGACATACAACAACAGAGGAGCAGACTGAAAGAATGGTGTATGATGTAGAAGTGTGGATGAAGCAAAGGGGTGGAACTGAATTCCTCCCTGCAGGAAAAAAATGATGTCGACTGACATTCATCAATGCCTGCTGAGTGATTATGGAGAACAAACAGTGATGTTGGTGATGATCCTACAAAGAATGCTGAAACAAAAAAAGGGCCCTCTCTGAAGAAATTTAGGCTGTTGAATAATATCCCAAGCTGTTATGGGCATATGCATAGAATAGATTGCTGCTCACATAACCATCCACATGGAAATGTGTTAGTTTCTGGATGCATTTGGTACACAGCTTCCACTGTTAGAGCTGTCCTTTTACGTAGCACATGGAGTTTAACAATATTCTGTAAGCAATCAGTTCATAGAACAAAAGGCAGTTTGGAATATTGTCTTTGAGCAAATGACTTCTGCCTCAAGGGGAGACTTGTGCCAATTTCGAACCCTGAATTCATAAGTTGTCTGAATCTCAGTTCCAATAGCTGCTGTGTTCTTGAATTTGCTATATTCCATGTTTTGATATTCGCTATGTTGGGAGATAATAGTTTGAAAAATCTGTTTTCTGTGTCATATCCAACTAGATAGTTTGTCAGCTTTGCTGAAAATTGTGAAGTGCCTTGGGACTTGTAATGTGACAGACTCCGTTTGTGTTGTACCACATTAAAGAAGTGTTTAAAAAAATCACGTTTTTATTTCAGATCTGTTTGAATGCTTTTTTAGCTGAAAGGCGACTAGAATTTTTCTTAAATGTATTTACTAGATTTAGAAGTCGTAATTTATAAGCACTCGGTACTGTCAAAATACGAGCGTGTTCTAGGAAGAATGAATGCTACTGCAGGCATTGCTGCCTCTAATGGGTACTGCAGAAATATGTGGCAAGTCATGGGAGGCTGCCTGATAATAGAAAAAGGGGTATTAGATTTAGAAGTGAGATAGAAGTTGATAGAGAGATCTGCTAAGTAGAAGAATAGAATACTAGAATAGAAAACCAAATTTGGTTTAGGAAATGAAGACTGGAACGGTTGTCTTCATGATGTGTTTTTTTCTGTTATTTTTGTTTTATTTATTTGTTTGTTTTAGAAAGATGGGAAGTTTTGGACTTGATCACAGCTTCTGACTTCAGCAAATGTACTGTACTATAAAATGTGATGAAGCCAAAGCAAGTTTCATTGTTCATTTCTGCATTATACAGAAATAAACAGTTCTTCACTTACCTCAGAAAGCTGCTGTTACTTTCACAAAGAGATTATTCATCTTTTCTGAAAAACAGGTTTTTCATTGCTGTACTTTTTAACTAGTTTAAATTAACTCAGCAGTGGAAAAAAACCAACATTGTTAAGAGGAAATATTTTCAAGCTTGATTTGAAAGTTACTTGTAATAATAGGGATATCAGTAGGAATAAGAGTGAATTTTGTAACTTAACCTGAGCATTTTAACTACTGGTAGAAAATTAAATTTTAAATTCTTAAGTTAAATTTTAAACTGCATTATATAGTATTAGTAATGCTCAGATATGTTTTCAATCTTCATGCATTTTATAGTTAAAGTATACCAAATTGCTTCCATAAAGCCTCCAAAACTTGAGTTCTCTTCCTAGGGCAAAACTGGGAATCTGAATGTAGGTATTATTGTAGCTTTAATATCTAACTAATTTATTGTATTGTAGGGCCTTACTGGACTCTTGCTTTTGATGTCAGTGTAACCATTACACAAAGGCAAATACCAGAGAGTCAAAATAGCTTCTGTATTTTGGTTATTTTATCTGATTTGTGCCCAGGTGTGCTGTCATACTTTGTAAACTTATATCTTGTTTCCATTTTAGTTCTTATTTTTAGATGGTTTTCAGATTTCCTTCTTTCCTAAAACTTCAGTTGACTTCTCTCTTCCAAAGCTGTCTGTGCCGTAGCTCTCTGCAATTTATGCTAATATTCAAAACTCTTAGACTTTGTCAGCTTAAATCCGTTATCCAGATTTTGTTTTATATGTGCAATTTTTAGAATTGAGTACATAAAGGCATTCGCATCTCGGTCTTCTGCTTTTGACAGGCTCTAGGGAACTTTTCTTTTTTAGCTCCAACAACAGTGGATAAACAGTATATTCAGGAAGAAATTTGTAAACCTGCAACCTGCTGTGGTGCGCACTTATATCTGACTACCCGGAAAATGACAATTCCTTTGTGCCATTCATTACTTGAGAATTTTTCCCCAGGTATTTGATTTTCATCTTTCTGGCCTACAACCTTCCTGTGTCTTTTTTGCTTTTCAGAGGGGAACTTCTCATTTTCTTCTTAGTCTGAGAACAGTGGTGTAAATACCAATGGGTACATCCATCCTAGGGTTTGCATGGAAACATATAGACTGAGAATGTTTTGAGATCCATATGAATGAGGAATATTTTACTGTAATATCAAGGGTATAATACAGTTTATCCATGAATACTTTTTTTGTTTGTCTGTTTGCATGGATTCATTTGAGAATTTAATTAAAGTGTGCATGAGAAAGTGGCAGCATAAAATGTAGCCCTCAGTTGTCTGGATGTCTGTTGTAACGTTAGATTAACAAAGGAGACATATGGTTGTGTTGTATGAAGCCACAATGTGGAGTTGTTCTCACTGTGCAGAGGTATCTCTTGAGTGCCAGGGGTGTGTTACACTCTGCTGTTTTTGTCACTTTTATTTGTTTCCAACCAATAGTATGAAGAATTAAAATTCCACCATCCAGGTGGAAGCCCTATTTGTACAAACAAAAGGAAGAATGAATCCTTTGTGAGGATAAACTTGTCAGTAAAGCTGCAATGTACCAAAGCATGGGAACAAACATTAGAAAATGTTTGCAGAAGGTAGTACTGTGGAAGAGAGCTGTGCAGTGTTCATTTAAAAGTTCAGCAGCAGCCGCGAGTAGCCAGAAAATGTATTTACTACTGAAATCTTTTTTTACTAAATTGTGCTGTCAGTGTACATGCAATTACTCATTCCTCAGAGATCAGATAAATTCCATTAGCTGGCCTCAGAGGGGCGAAATGATGAATTTCTTTCTTTACAGCACTTCCTTTATTATGCTATATAAACTCAAATTTACTTTTAAACAACTCTGTATTATGTTTTTCAAACCTTTAACATTAGGCTACCTTTAAAACAACACCTTTACAAAGTCACTGCTAGTGTGAAAGCTGTTTGTAGAGGATTTGGGAACTGCATTTAAAATCTCAGAGCTGGCAAATTTACTTGCCAGATTTGAAGGAATATGCTATCTTGAAAAGTCACAGTTGCTGTCTCAGGCTTGACAGTTCAGTAAGCAGTTCAGAAGTGGGGCATGATGGAAGATTGCTTACAATATGCCTTGTGGACGTACCCTCAGAATATAATGGGAACAGTTGTATCTTCCTATGATTTTACTTACATGTTCTAAATGTGCAAATGGCTATCATAGCTGAATTATTTACATCACTTTTTTCTTTCAGATTTCTCACTTCTTTTGCTGCAATAAAATCTGTAATTAAAGAACATTTAGGTTCTCTTTTGCTTTAGAGGAAGTGTTCGTTCAAAGCCTGTGGAAAACAGAAGCAAAATACAATTTGCACACTCAAGGCTGTTGGAGAGTTAGTGTTTTATTTAGTCTAAGCAATAACAAACATGAAGGCCCTGAGCATATTGCCCTCTCCTTGGGCTCGGCTGCCTCAGCTCCATGCAAGGTTTGATGTAGTTATCTGGGCCTAAGGAGCATGAGCAAATCTGGATGTGTTGTTAAGATGTGGCAGGAATGTGAGGATGATTGGTTCTCAAGGAGAGTTTGTGGGCATCGTTTGTCTTTGTTAAAACCTCGTGTGCCTTTCAGTACCAGCACTGCTCCATCTTCTCAGGGTGCAGAGGCCAAGAACTGGCTTCAATCCAGGTCAGCCAAAGAGTTTAGATGTTTTAAGTGACACTAATAATATTTTATATCTTATATTCTCATTAATAGGTGAACCTAGCACAGGCAGCTCTGAAAGACAGTAAGCTTTTAGCATAGACAAACACCTACAAAATAGCTCAATTATTAAAAAAACAAAAACAAAAGCATGATGATGTCTTCTTCCAGTAAGTTCAGTTTAACACTGAAAACTAACACAGTATTAATTGTGTCAATTTCAATTGTTAATTCTTCAGCAGCCCAAACCCAAAGGCAGAATTACGCATGTATCACCACCCTAAAAAATAAACAAAACAACAGGTTCTGAACCTATAAGAAATGCTTGAGAAATCTCCATCTTCTATTTCTGTTTTGCATTCCTATGGGTTAATATGGCCAAACTGATTCTCTTGCCGACATTTGGTGAAATGAATTTCCTCTGAGGCATTGTCTTGTGTGATATATGCCATATTTTGGTTCAGAGTAGACTTTTATATGCAAACTATAACTCTGAGAAGCAGACTCTGTTGACACCACTTTAAGCACAGTTGCACTGACAGTGATATATCTACATGGGAAGAATCCACTAAACAATAAAATTATGTAAATTAGATATAGGAAGATTATTCATAAACTAATGCCTAGATATAAGCTTAGCATTTCCTATGTGGCTCATGGATTTTGCTAAAGTATGACAAACAATCCTTGCAGAAATCACAAGAGAAATTAAGATCAAAGCTTAAACATAAACTAAAAGAAGTGAAATATTTTCTGCTGATCAATTAACGATGTGTTCTGCTGTCAGCCTGCAGTCATTAACTGAACAGAAAATCAGATCGGGCTGCTTTTCCTAATCAGGAATAAAAATGGTACTTATGGCTAAAAAGGGAAAACTCACTGCATTTATCTCTATTGTTTTTTAATTGTTTTTCATTGTTGTTATTTTTCATCATTCATATTCAGATTAGTTACCTAATTTTAGACAGGCAACCAAGTGTGTAATAAATGCGTGATTTCCATTTGGTTTAAATATCCACATCTAATTATCCTGTGCTTTTGTTATCAATCTCAGATGTTAAGCATAATGACAAAATAAATAAATAAATAAATAAATAGCATTTAAATCATTAGTAGAATTACTGTAGAGGACATTGACACACCACACACATCTAGTTTTAACTATAAATAGCCTGTAAATGCTCTTAGTAGGAATAAGATTAAAAAGTAGAAGAGTAAGTCTGATAATTCATGTCCTCTTTGTGTAGTTAAAACTAATTCTTGTCTCTAGACCTGTTTGCTATTTTGTAAGGTATCAGGCTTCTCCTTTTCTGAATTTCTTCATCTTCTCTTACTTTCTGAAGAACAATACTGTACTACTGAAAATCACAGCAGAGCACAGAAGGCATTCTCCTGTTGCTTCCTGTGAGCCGAAGCAGCAGTGGCGGTAGGTGGGTGTAGAGATGGGCAGTAGCTTTTTCAATATTGCTTTCTCCCAGCTCAGCAAGTATTTCATTGAATAGAAGATGCAGAAAGCCATGTTGCTGAAAGGACACCATGGCTTTCCTTTCATTCGGACAGCAGGGTCAGTGTGGGATTTTGAATGAGATGTGTGGGGTCACAGCCAGTTATATGCCATTGCCTTGATTTCCATGGTAGCATGTCAACAAGGTACCTTCTTGTGTTCAGAATGAGTTGAGTTGTGTCTTAGTTCTTAAAGTAAGAAACATAAAGAAGAGGAAAAAAAAAAAAAAGAAGAGTGTCTTCAGGCCAAGGTAACTGCAGAGATTTTTATTTTTCTAGCTTTTCTTGCTGGGCTTCAGGCTGGAGTTAAAAGTAGGTGGAAAAAAGGGAGAAAAAGGGTAAACAATAAGTTCCCACAGTTCAAAGAGTGATGTAGAGCCTGCTGCCCACCTGCTGCCATTCCTTGCCCTGTGCATGCTCAGCAGTGGATGAAGTTAGTGGTCATCTTGCACTTGCATTTCCTCTGTTTGGGTTACAAAGGCTATTGCCTTCTTGTGTTTTTTGTGCTATTACTTGTCCCATGCTCTGACCTGGGCAGTCATGTGTCCTGTGTCACCATGAGATAGCCTCAGGCTGTGTTGCTGATGTTCTTGGACATGCACTGGGTTTGCAGAGGTTAATGTGTGGGCTATGTATTGGGCTGTGCTTAAGCTGGGAGCTGGTGGTGTGAGGTCCAGAATGTGGCCAAGGAAAGTGGCTGTACTGATATGCTTTGCTGAGGCAAATGAATAAAAAACAAAACTAGGCTTAGGGACACGTCATGCATGCTTGTTCAGGTTAGCCTCATGGCTTTATTTTTAGGAATGAATTTTCTGCTGAGTCATATTGACAGGAGCAAATGTATTTCTTTTTCCTTCCTATGCAGCACAGAGACTTGCTCCTTCCCCAGGATCATCAGGCATGTCCCACCTTACAAAAGTATACTTGGCAGCACCTGTGGTTCTTTCTCTTCACTCCTCTTTCCCTTTATCTTTCTCTATTTCTTCTCTTCTTTACCACATTGCTGTTTTTGAGACTCATGATCTATTGTACTGTCTGCTGTTCATTGCGTTTTTCTGTGCTCTGTAATGAGAGCAGAGGTATGCATCACTGTATTTCCCATTCAAGTCTATTTATCACAGTCAAATTAACTGTTAAAGCAATGACTCCCTTTGTTAAGTCAGTTCTTAGACTTGCACTTCAGTTCTGAAATGCACGTTAAATGCACACAAATAAATCAGAGAGGGCATGCTCCATTAAATAGTGGGGATTGACTTTTGATTTAGAAGATCTTATGGAAAAAGAATGCAAAAGCAACATCCTCCTTCCTTCTCCCCTCTTTTTTTTTTCTTCTTTTTTTTTCTAGTTTTTTTCCCCAATGTGGAAAATCTGGTCTGTACTCTAGGAGTTGCTTGTTGGCACATAGAAAGTATACTGTCATAAATCCTAAAATCACAGCAGCTGTTGTAGTTAACCACTCTGTGTTTATTGAAACTTCTAAAGTTTTGTATTTACTAATTGTTCATCACTAAAGATGTGGGCATCTCTTATTAGGGTCACTTTTAAGCCTGTGTAAATATTCAAATGCTGTTTGATCATGCCTGTCAGTGGGCTTTGAAATCTAATTAGGCAATTATAGCTTAAATTCCATAGCTCAAAATAAATGAAGCTCCATCTTTTCTGTGATCTATTTTCTAACAATGAAACCTGCTGAGTACAAACTAATTACAACAGACACTTCATGTTTCGTTCGTCAAGAACAAAAGTGATGCTTAAGCATAAAAGTGAAATACACAATTATACTGAGAAATATCATGGGCCATGCTTTGGGGAAAAGAAAAAAAAAGGCATGTAGCACTAAAATCTCTCATTTTGTTCTCGATGGCATATTAGGCTCCCATTGAACCTGCTAAAATGTCAAACAGACTCTGCTTCTTGATTCTTATTTGGGATATGTTGGTATGCAAGTTAAGACTGATCTGAGAAATTAGGACTTTATCCCAAACCTCCAAGGGCTGACCAAGGATAAAATAATTCATTATATTGCACATTGTTGTGTAGGGGACTGATTGGAAAATGATTCTTCTTCAACCTTCAGCAAAATCATCAAATAACTGAGAGAAACCTACAGATGGTGCCTTAAGTTAGTATTGATATGATACTGAAAAAAATCTGTAGTGCCGAGATGATTTTTCTAGGCTCATCATTATCACCTAAAATCCACACAATGACAAAAAGAGATTTTCCTTTTTTCTTCCATAATAGTATCTACACAGATGGTCTGAAGGTGAAACTTAGCACATGTCCATTCCAGAAGTATGCTTTGATTTTAAATATTTAAAAACAGTTTTCTGATTAACCCTTCTTACAGCATGAGTTAAGTATGCATGTGTTATTTCACTTATTTCGATAGTCAAGTATTTTGGTGATGGAGTTTCTTAAGCCTCTTAAGAGTGAGTGAGATGATGTTTACTGCTAAGATCTCTCTTGGTTAGCTTAAGCTCACAGTGCACTGTAATCAAGGATACAGTTTCTTTTTGATATGGTGAGCAAAACAACTGTCTTATTTCTCCTCTCCTGAGAAAATCCACAAATACTTTTTATTTATTTATTTTTTATTTTATTTTAGGAGCTTTTCATAACCAACTGAAATTTTAATTCCTTCCAAAGTGACTACTCTGGGGATTAGATCTTAGCATATCCCATCTTGCTTTGTTTATAAAGGCTTACTGGATGAAAAAGAAAAGGAAGAAGGAAAAAAGTCTTGAGTGTTTCTGAAGACTGTTCTGGTATCTTTTAAGATTCCTTTGCAGACTAACTCCTGGCATGGTAGTAACACATTGGGAAAGTTTGCATTAATGATACCTTATGTTTCAGTATATTTGTCTGTGGGCTCTGGCTTCTGGAGCCTGGGTTGGGATGTAGGGTGGTGGGCTCTGTTTCAGGAAGGAAAGCAAAGATATGAGGGACACAGAATATATGATGTCTTACTTTGGGAGAATATTTACAGGAGAAGAACTTGCCGAGCCATGCAGATGGTAATAAACATTTTTATTTTCATTTAAGTTTTTCTCTTTTGACAAGGTATTAATGTCTTAAATATCTTCCACTTTCCAGACACTTTGGGAGATCTTTTCTAAGTTTCCAGCCGTGCTTCTGGGGCCTAAACTTCCTCTCATCCTGCCTTCCCCCTCTTGTAGCCCAGCCTAAAATGCCTCCCTCCTGATAGCTTTCTTTTTCTCTCTTCCCACCTTCAACTATTTCTTTAAATAAATGCAAGCATCGCCCAAGATTTCTGTATGCTCAACAAAATGGAATAAAACAAAACATTGTTCTCTTCAACAGTCACATGACGTTATATTTCTGATCTTCCTTCACTTGTCATTTGTTTGGATAGATCTCTGGCAAATATCACGATGTGGGCTCTTTTCTCCCTCGTGTTCCTAAAATCTGTCCTAATGGAGACTCCATCTATGCTAGATCTACATCTAGCCATGGCTACATGAGGATTCCCAATACTACACACACAATACAGTGTGAAGGGTCCTGTGACAGTTTTCAGAGGAACCTATCAGTCCGAAAGAAAAGAGGAGGAAGAAAACAATGTTATTTTTAGAGGGGGAAAAGAAAAAAGAGAGAAAAATATTTTCTCCCTCCCTTCTGCACTGAGCACCGCAGCCACACTCGCTTCCAGCCTGTCCCTGATGCAGTGCCTGGGCCATGCTGCCACCTCCCGCCTGGAGTCGGCCTCGCGTGAGCCTTCTCTGATCCGGTTGGGCAGGAGGGACCCATGTGCTTGAGGCTGCTCAGCATTTCCAAACAATAAGTATGTAGGCAGTTGATGAGCATGGTGTAAATACAGGCATAAGATAGCTAAATTTCATTGCTTTGCCTCCAGGCAGTACAATTCATTGATGTATTAAATGTACAATTGAGAAAGGAGCCAGAGCCTCCCAATTTGTTTGCATTGTTGTAGTCCTTCCTTTGAACAGAAGCTCTGATCTAACAAAATGTTGTCTGCACCCTTTTTTATTGCCACACTTCACAATCTCACCAACAAGCCTTTCCAATTTCATTCTGAAGAGAAGGTCATCTTCATCAAATATATGTTTCTAGCATAAATATATAACCTTCTGTATATTTATAACTGGTACGTAGGAGTGTTTTTTGAACAAAATCCTGTTGAGGCAGATGTCTGGAACTTTCTTTAGTTTCATGTCAAAGACACATGGATTGTATCATGTCTAAATTTGCTTTATCCAATTTACATCGAGCAGAGATCCAGCCAGGAGTGGTTAGTGGACTTGTAGTGGTATTGCTGGGGCAGTTCTTCAGCTGAAATTTCCCACGGAGGTCTGTTAGAACAGGTCAAAATCACGCAGCAATCCATTTCTTTAATGTATTTTGCAAATAAAGGAGGTAGTGTTGATCCTTATTTGTAAAACACGTAGTGGCCCAAACTGTAAAGATATATAATAACTTCTGGTGATCCAAAAAGAGAACAGAAGCAAAACTGTTACCTAACGCCTTGCACTGAGTTTGTTATGAGGCAGCGACAGGCCCAGTATTGGAGCTAGAATTGTGGATTATTGTGTTTTCTTGTAACAAAATAAGAAAGCACTGGTATTCATCTTCCTGATGCTTACCAGGATGTCCAAATAGCTTGATCTGATTAGTTATTGCTTTGGCTCAACAGGCAGGACACAGCTTTCTGCTGCTTTGTTTGCCATTATTTCTGGGGTGCTGCTGTAAGGACGTGGGAAGCAGCAGCTGGGGCTGCTGGCATCCCCTGCTCAGGAACTGATGGGACTGCGGCACTGAGCTGCCCCACAGGTCCCTCTGCTGGCCTTTTTCCTGGGTCGAGTGTTTACAGATGAAGTCGGTGCTTGTCCTCAGAGCAGCCTTTTGTGTCCTTTGCGTTATTGTGAGGGCTGCAGCAAGGTTGAGATATGGCAGTAAATGCTGCTTTCTCAAAGTTCAAACCAGATTCTCTACCATTTAGAAAGAAAGAAAGAAAGAAAGAAAGAAAGAAAGAAAGAAAGAAAGAAAGAAAGAAAGAAAGAAAGAAAGAAAGAAAGAAAGAAAGAAAGAAAGAAAGAAAGAAAGAAAGAAAGAAAGAAAGAAAGAAAGAAAGAAAGAAAGAAAGAAAGAAAGAAAGAAAAGAAAAATACTTTGGAATTGTTGTTTATTATACTTTCAGATTATCATGTTTGCCAAATAAATGCCTATGTGAATGCACAGAATGTGTGTGGTAGAGAGGTCTGGGAGTCTTCTTTTTGTGGCAGAGATGGATGGGAGTATTCTTAATTGAATTCTAAAGATATAAAAATGCAGTACACAATCTGTACTGTTTCTGGTAGGTTTTTGTGGTGTTTTTGTTGTGTGTTTTTTTGTTGTTGTTTGTTTTACTTCTGTTCTCTTTTTATATTGATGATCATTTAATCGATTTGCATGAGTTTAGGAATTGTAATGCTGCTTATTTTTATTCCTATTTTCATTTCTCAAGATCATTTCTGCAGTGGATGTCATAAATTTCCTGAGCTTCAGTTTATGGACTTTTGTTTCCTCTTTATCCCTGTCAACCTGGATTGCATTTCTCTTTCTTACAGCTGAACAAGCAGACGGCCATATCCATCAAATCTGTGGTCTCGAACCAAAGGAGTTGATGTAAACCCTGTCCCTAAGCAGTACTGAATTAAAATTGATTTGTATATAAGGGCCAAGGAGTCATCTAATACGTTCTATCTTCTCCTTAAATTTTTTTAGTTATCTAAATTTAGTCCAAATATGTGCTTTATTCAGTAAGCTAAGTTCTAAATAAGATATCTTCTCCAGGGAATAATCTCTCCCCCTCTGCCACCTCTCTTTCTAACTCATTGAAGTCAGGTAATTCCTTCGGATTTTGCAAAACTCCAGTTCCCAGAGCCTCAAAAAACCTTTGCGTGTCTCTTGCTGTTTCTGTTTTTACTGCTGAACTCACCATCTGAGCTGATTCACATAGGCTTCTGCAAATGTGTTTTGGGTGCCAAATTCTGATTAAAGCCCACTCATGCCTGAAGCTAGCTTGAGATTTTCAGGTTATCGGATATCATTGCACTTTGCATTGTGCTAAACTGGCTGTTTGTATCAAGTCTTTGCTTTTGATATACTTTAAAGGAAATTATGTAGAGAGAAAGAAGAAAAGTAGAAAGAAAGAAGCCCATGATCTTAAATTGGCTGACTCCCTGCATCACACTGCACCACATGCAGGGAGGGCCTTGCCCAGCCCCTCCTGTGAGCCCCTCTGTGTGGGGCTGCTCTGCACCAAGATACTGGGCTTGGGGCACAGCATGAATTGTTTAACTTCAAAGAGCAATTGAATCCAGTGCACCAAAGAAACCTGGATCTATTTTGTTCTAATCGAGTTTGGCTCTGTTTTCCTAAGAAAGCTTGGTTCTTATTGGTCACTATGACTTGTTGGCCAGATGCATTGACTTTGAAATTAATTTCAGTAATGTTGCACTTACTTTAGTGGTATTTTGTGCACTTCATGCACTTTAATTTATGTAATAATTAGGACTGCTCTGAAAGTATTGCCTCCTATTTTATTATGTTGGCCCACAACATCAGAGGTGGATGTTGGTGGTATGGCAGAAGAGGTTGAACCTTCCCACCAATATTCTGTTACATTTTATTTACGAGTGACAGAATGCTGTCTGACATGGATGTGTGGATGAAGTAAAGTTGAGTCTCTGAACTTCTTCATGAGAAAAAATGGCACTTATTGACGATCACTGATGCTTTCTGAATGTTTATGGAGACCAACCAGTGGCTGCGAGCACAGAGAGGCAGCGGGTGGTGCATTTCAGCTGTGACAACAGGATGAGTGGTTACCTCCACTGATTCAGATTTTTATGAGCGCGGCATGCAGGCTCTTGTTCATGGCTGACAAAAATGCACAGCTAATGGTGAAAAATGGTGCTTTTCATCTGTTGTAGTTTCCATGGAAATACATAGGAAGCATTACTTTTGGAGCAACCTAAGTATATAACTTATTCAGTTGCATTTTTTTCTTTTTAATGTAGAAACAGTAAATGACGGTCATTATTTACTTCAAATAGATTTTTGTGAGTTTGAAAAGAAGCCAGAATGAAATTTTCAAAGCAGCCTTTTTTGTTTCTAATTCTGAAATGATTTGTTTCTAATGCTTAATACAATGCTTTCTGTTATATAAATCATATTGCCATAAGCATTCTGGCTATATGAGAAGCATGCTTTCATTAAAACATATGAAGTGTCCCCGGTGGTGCAGTGGTATAAAGTGCTGCTTGCAGCACCGGAGGCCTGGGGTTCGAATCCCCCCTGTGGTGCAAGGGGTACAAGTGCTGCTCTGCTACACAGAAAGGCTCGAATCCCGGGAGCTGGACTCGATGATCTCTAAGGTCCCTTCCAACTCGCACAATACTGTGATACTGTGAAGTGCTTATTACACATCAATAAAATTAATTATTACAAACACTGTAATTTTTTCTTTCTCTTTCTACCTGAATTATGGGAATCTCTTTGCAACTGAGGATGCACATGTTATTCCCCCTTGTGCTTTTCCAGTGTACCAAAGCAGGTTAGGCATTTCACTTGGACTTGGAAAGAAATGTCACATACTTTTCTTTCTAATTTTGCTTTCTTCATTTGGGCTCTGCTTTTATTGTTTTCGTATAACCAGTTCTAGAGCTTTCCTAAAACTGCTGTTAGTGTGCTAACCTACTTTCTGACTGATATCTGAGTGTCTGCATCTGCTTCTAAGTGAGAGGAACAGTGTTTTGCTATCTGAAAAGTTTCAAACCTCTCCTGAGTTAGCAATGGCATCAAGGCCTGTCATTGTACTACAAATTATAGAATCATAGAATGGCCTGGGTTGAAAAGGACCACAATGATCATCTTTTTTCAACCCCTCTGGTATGTGCAGGGCTGCCAACCACTAAGAAAATAAAGGCGAGTAGTTTTCTGCAGTGAATTTGGATGATTTTTGTATGTGTTGGGTTTCCCCCCCCCCCCCCACACACACACACAAAGAAGAAAACAGAAAAACAACAGCAAAAAGAAAATACAACAAATCTCTTCTTCTCCTCTTTGTCCCCCCCCTCCAAAAAATACGACAACAGAAGAAAGAACAGAAAAACACAAATGAAAGAGCCCTGTCCATTCTCCTTTCCCCCACAACCAATAATATTTCTGATAAATATTATTCTGTATTTTAAACATATGATTGTTGTGCAAACATGTCTATGTATTTAGTATTTGCGAGTCTCTGAGGCACATAACTGTTTTTTTATAGAGACTGAATCTGTAATTGGGAGCTAAACCTGAATTTAAATGTTATGTTTTAGTAGATTATAGAATGGGAGTCAGGGAGAAATTAAATTATCTTTGTCCTCATATTATGTAAAGACATCTAATTGCTGTATGCCTCCTGAATTGGCTGGGACTAGTTCTTTTTTGGTATTGTACCATAAATGTCTCATAAGGAATTTGTTACCGTCTTTCTCACTGTGTAGTCTGTGTATATAGGCCAGTATGTATTTATGTATTTCCTTATTTCACATTTCTTAGATGTCCCTTCTCTTCTTAAGGATTAAACCAAAACATCATTATAGGAGTATAACTGTTTTGAAGTTAATTTCTACTCAAACAGCAGAGGGACGCCCTGCCAGCAGCGGCTCGCTGAATGTGCTCTGTTGCCATAAAGATAAACTGCATAGGTTTCCCAGCAATGAAGGTCAAAGGACACATGCACAGCTATTTATTTGCTTTTAAAACAGAAGGAATATGATTTATGCAGGATATTAGCTAATGTCATAGTGTTGAGCTTTGCAGGTGCGGCCATGGGAGCCTGACCCCCTGCTAATCTCCCGGAGTGAAGCGGGCATGCATGCAATGGCTTTGTTGTTGCCGTGCTGCCGCTTGGCCTGTGCTGTGCAGCTTCTGAGAATGGAATTCTGTATGGGAATTCTGATCAGATCAGAATTAAGCAAGCTACAGACGTCTGGCAGCACAACTGGATGGAGTTGCTGATACCCCGTTATTCTTACTACACTTATTAGCTGGGCTATTTTTGCTGCTTGTTTTGCTCAGCAATCTATAAAACTTGTGCTATAATTGCTTCGTATTTTGCTGATGCTGTGCACAAACTGAAGTGATTGACACTGTGGATTCATAGCAGTGATCCAGACCCTTTGGGGAAATGAGGCAGCACTGACATGCAGGTGTTCAAAGGGCTTGGGAGCACATCCCCAGTGTACCCTGAGGCTTATGTGGCTCTGTGAGAGTTAAAGGATGACGGCCTGCTTGGTCTGAGGCAATGGGAAGAGTGGCAAATATTTTCAGGCTTACCTTACGTTGCATACATGTAGAGAGCAGAAGTATGTAAGCATGTAAGCATGTTATATTAGATTACCAGCAGTTAGTCTGCTTTAATTTAGGGCCAGTAACCCCAACATGCAGTTGGTGTGTAGACTCCATATGAGATGTCACTAATTCTGCTAATTAATAATATAGATAATAATAAAATAGCTATTACTGCTAATGGAGTAGCAGTAGTGCAAACTCTGTGCTACAGGAAACAGAGAATGTTAAAAAAGCAGGTATTTGTAAAGAGGCAGGAGGAAACCTCTAGAGGGAGCTCGAAGTCTTTCCTTACAACTGCAGTGGCAAACTTTTACAAGGAGCTAAAACTATTTCCGAGAGTAAACTAAACTTTTTCCTTTTGATAGGATAGTGGTTCTTCCTATTTTATTACCTTGAGGCTTAAACACACTTTTGACTGTTTTCCTGAAAAACATGTTAAACATATAAAAATGTTTATATTTTCTGCTTATTCTACCCATAAGGGTCAATCCTACTTCTTGCTTTTTTTTTTTTCTTCCTACAAGTAGTAAAAGAGGATTGGAAGCAGCTTCATCCACTGCTCCTTTCTCATCTCATAGCTCTGATTCCTGCACCCTGTCCACATGCTCCTTACTTCACAAGTGTCATCCCATAAGCAAATTTGGTGAGAACTTCACTGCCTGCCATATCTCCTTCTGGGAATGCCAAACTCTGCAGTCAGCAAAACGTCTCCCTGCACCTTAGCGAATCAGCAGAATATTTGAAGAAATGCTTTATTTCTATGAACCAAATACCCTGATGGTTATTGGATTTGTCACAGCATATTGGGTTTCTCCTGTAGCCGTACTGACCTTCATATGTTATAGCGTTGCAGATCAACTCTTTATTTAACAACTCAGGAAAAGAGTGCTCAATTAACATAAATAAACCCATTGTAAAAAGCAAATAATAACTAATTTCGTGTGCTGTCATTATTGCTTTTTCTCTAATTTGGTATTTTAGCATTTTACCCTACAGTTTGAGAATGCAGGAACAGTGCACAGAACTGTTTTTAATTGAGAGGCCAGCAAATGGCTTTCAGCAAGACACCACACTCATGAGTGTACTCAGCTCTCATAATGCCTGAGTGCCATAACAATGAGCAGGTTATGAAAGGCTTTTCTCCTGAGCAAAATATATGTGCTGCTAAGCCATAAATCATGATATACTCTCATTTTAGCACAAAGAATTAAAGAATGCTAAGTAATTGGCTTTTTCCCTTCTGCCTTGAGTTTCTGAGTCTTGTTATAAAAGTTAGGTCCTGTTGCTGAGTGATCCAAAAGCTACTGTCGCAACCTTTTATTCCCTGGGCACAAATTAATCCTTTGGAAGGTAATTGGAGGAAATTGATGACATTATTTGCTGTTTCTTGGGTATCAGTGGTATGCACACAGGGGCAGTGGAGAACCACTCAGAACTACGTATGTGTGGTGGCTCAGCTCAGCAGAGGTGTGAGAAAACATATACTGGGTGGGCTCCCTTTTAGTTTTGCATTATTCTCCTAATTACCTTAGTATGTCTTTCTGGACAGTTTACAGTGTGCTGCTGTCCTGTGCAAAGTAAAATGACCGTGTTGCGATAAAACAAAACGAAACAAAAGCTCCTCCAACAATTCACTTCTGGTGCTGCGATGCAGATTAGAGCAGTACAAAATGTGAGAGCAGTACAAATTAAACTGTATTTTGTTGGAGTTCTGTTGCAAATTCTGCCATTGTTTTCACTATGAGAGGATAATTTGGAATAATTTCTGTAACTGAAGTTCTCTGCAGAAATTTCATCAAGTGCCTGATAATAGCCCTGAATAAACACAGCCTTGTTTTAGTGGCTGAGTTTCTGCTCTTCAGCAAACAAACTTTGAACTTTCCATGTGGATATTAGAGAGGAAACAGTAGAATTTGGAGGATAGAAATAGTAGCTTTTGCATTCCAAGCATATAAATTATCCTTTTTGCTTAAAAATACTGTACAAATGTACGTCTTATAAAGCTGGATTAAAAACCAGATAGTAAAGAAAAAAACAAAACAAAAAGCCCAAAAGAGAACAAAAGGTTGTGATTTATAAAGTGTGCTAGTTACAGCAGCATTTCGTAGTTCCATGTGTTAAACACCTAATCTTGGCCTGGAACTGACCTTTTAGTTTATGAGCTAAAGGTAATAATTATGCAACAGCGAAAATATGCAGACGGGGCTTTACTGCCTAAAAAGAACTGCTGTCCTGTATTTTGTTTGAATTAACACACTTCGCTGTTTATGAAACTTTACTTCTTGCTGTTGGCAAGCAGGGGATAGGAGTGTCATGCAGCAGCCTGAGAACAAATTCGGGGCTGGTTGCATTAGGTTAGGTCAGATCTGCACGAGGAGCTGATGGTTCTTTGTGGTGTTTTGGAATGAACCAGGTTTGCACAGCAAAATTCTCCTGCAGGAGATTAAGCACTGAAAAAGCTCAGTTTCAAGGAGAGTGAAATGAAGTTTTGTCATTTAAACACTGACTCAAAATAAAGTGACCTCAGCATAGACTTGCTTTTTATTAATTTTGATAGAGTGTTACAGCCTGCAAGATGTCATCAAACTTTGACCTTCTACTCATGATACACTCACAGTGCGGTAAGGTGACTGACTATATTGCTTTTGCTGCACGTTACAGCTCTTTTTCTGAGGCCAGACAGAAATTAAACGTGTGAAATAATGTGCCCAGACTGTCATTTGATCAGTATCTGCAGGTCACCCTTATAAATTAAATTGATATTTCCATTTCTCACCCCTCTGTATGTGAAAATCTTGTCTGTTTGTTTAAAAAGGGAAAGAAAAAAATAATAATGGTCTATGCCACTGGATGATGCAATAGAAAGAAAGTCACCCCGCGTAATGGCATTTTCACCTACATACCTAATTTTACATAAATACTGAATTTTTATTATTCAGACTTCAGTGGAATCTCAAGGCAATGCCCTCTGTTCGTGGCACACGTGCAGATCACTTATTTTGTAAGTAAATGAAGCATCCGGTGGCATCTGTTTTACTGTTTGCATTGGCCACAACCAGCTGCTTTTTCATGAGAGGACTGCCAGAGGTGGTTTCAGTTTTCCTACAGTTTGTCATATGCTAACATCTTAGAATAAGCCATGTGGCATCTGCATCGGATGCCCAGTGATATTTAAAGCAAATTACAGATAGAAAGACAGAGGTGTGTTCAGGAAAGATGCCAATATTTGCGGAGAAGTTTTGTGATAAAGACTGCTAAAACCTTATGGTCTGTCTCTCAGACAAACTCAAGTACATTCTCATAATATCTCTGCAACAGTGGCTGAGAAAATCACTGAGGTTTTAGGGAATTGCTTTGAACAGCAGGTGCTAAGTCCCTGTGTCTTTCCCAGACAGATGTTTTAGCCACAGATGAAACAGGCCAATTGCAAACACCCCAGCTTTGAAACAATTAAGCCAGAGTCTTTGGATGCATTAGAGGCATGTATTTGCTTTGTGTAATAACTGCAGCATTATCATCGTTAAAATATTAGCTAATGATAAAATGTTCCGTGAGTGCTTTTTCACAACATAATGAGTATGAATTTGGTGTGAAAATGTGGTGCTAAACAGTGTGATTTCCCTTGAGAACCATTTGTTATACATGCCATGAACTCTCTTCAGTGTAATATACATCTTTGGTGACAGACTTTCCTAACAGCACCAGAAAACATCTTCTTTCATATTCATGCTTTAATGGAGTGGTTGCTAATGGCTGCAAAATCCTGTAGGGAAAAATAATGAAAGTCTGTAGTTTTAGATTTTCTCCAAAATGAGGTGTGAATGCTATTCTTCTTTTGGAAATGATAACGCAATGAGTCTTTTTGCACAGCTGGCTTTCCTGGGAACGACAGGGATATTTTAGGCAGAATAAAATCAATCTCTTTGGAATTGCCAGTGTGAAATATGATTTGTCCTTCCCGCTACCTTAAAAATTTGTTACACTGCTGTTCTAGGCTTCATGGGCCTTAAGGTAAATTATGACATCTCACATATGATTGTTTTTCGTAATTTCTATAAAAAATAGCTGGTTATCTATGCGTGAAAGAATTTATAATGGGAAATAAGAAGAGCTTTTTCCCTTAGGCTCATATTCCAGTGTAATCTAATGATCTTAGAGCCCATCCCTGACCTTTGCAGGTTAAAGAGAATCCTCACAGGGAAACAGACATGCTTCAGATGCAGCCTTGTGTATGAATTTTGCTGTAGAAGAATACATAGAAAATAATTTCCTTATTATGTAACACGCATCTAAAGGCTGTAGTGATTCCCTCTGTGGTTTTCACAACTTTCTGCCTCCTCCCTCACTTGCAAGATCTGAGGAGAATTTTTCTTTAGGGCTTTGGAAGCTGCTCTCAGTGGATCCAATAAAGAAAACTTTTACTGCAGATACTTGATTTCATTGACTTAAAACAAAGCTCCAGTTAAGAAAGTTGATGTAGTCTAGAAGAGAAATGACTCTTCCTGGAGCATTCCGTAGCCTGTCTTTCCCTGCAGCAGCTGCAGCCCTGCTCTGGTGCTGACACCAGAGTATCCAGCTGTACAGCTACTTGACAGCATGGGGCTGAATTTCTTGTTTTAAATGTATTCATTTCATCCCAGAACCACGTAGGAACTGTTTTGTAGTCCGATAATTTTTCATTATGGCAAAATCATCTTTTATTTTTATTTTTTTATTTTTTCCCATGAGAAGGTCTGCAAGGCTTTTAGTTTCAGAGGATCTCTGAGCCCTTTGCTCAGCAGCATCTGATAGGATTCATGTTCAGAAACCATTCTGCTGAGCCTCAGCCCTGGCATGTCACTTATGCTCTCTGAGGTAGCCATTAAGTCGTATGCAGCATATATTTGATGTTACTTGTCCATAAAGCTTTAAGTCACTTATTGTTGTAGTTCTTTGCATTCTTTTATTTTTTCAGAACCAAGAGTGGGAAACTTAGTTGTGATGTTGGCATGTGGGACTGAATTTTGTTGATATTGAAAAATTGTCACATGTCTTCAACAGATGTTTTTAACTAGATCTACAGTAGAATGCAGAGATGAGAAATTGGAGATGTTGCGTTCATACTTTTCTACTCTGCAAAGTCAGAAATTCTTTGCTGTCCCCAGGAGGATTCTGCCAGTTTGCTGGATGTAAAGATAGTGAAACCCAATCTGCTCTTCCTCATCCAAAGGGCTGCCTTCTTGAAGAAGGGCTGGGCAGTGGGAGGTAAGAGTATGAATGGGTACCCTGAATTAAATACACTGCAAGGTACATCATCTTGCAACATATCTCCTGTGTCATGGTGACTTCTGGTGGCATGCACCCTTCCTGGGTGCAAAAGGCACCAGTGGGTGAGCATGTGTGCTTAAGGTGAGTAACAGAGTAGCTGCTGATCTTTGGTCTCACACCCTGTGTTATTCACTGTAATGTTTTCATCTGCTGAGAAACAGTGATCTCAGTGCTAAAACGAAATTTATGGTGATGAATGTATTCAAGGTTTTTTGTTTTTGTTTTTTTTTTTTCTCTCTGTGTATGTTAACCTGTTTTCTCAGCTTCACATATGATACAGTCTTAGTTTCCACTGCATATTAATATTGCCATATGCAAGAAATAAAATCCAGAGAAAGGATAAGTGCCTTTTCCAGGACCACACAACAAGTCAGTAGCAGAGCTGAAATGAAACCACAAGAATTCCTGGCTCCCTTAATAGATTTTTAAGGCATTTTGGAGGGCCTCATCCATGTGCAAAAAACTTTCTCTAAAACGTACATTTTGAACACATTTGAAGGATGGTTTACAGTGAGCTATGTTATACAGTTTGGTATGAACAGGTGTTTGGTGGCATTGCTACCTGCTGGCATTCATCTGATTGATTTTTCCAGCCATTTGGTGGTACTGTGTTTCTAGTAATAAACAACTAAAGTAAAGTGGTCTCTGGTAGCTACTGGAGCCATGTCTTCTCCTTAGTAGAAATCTCACAATGTGGTCCCTTAAGGGAGCAGCAGTGGAAGATGAGGCATAAAAGCTACCTTGAAAACTATGTTGGTATTGAGTAGGTGGTGTAGATAAAAAGATTTTTGATAAGTAAATTTAGCAGTAAATGGTCATTCCCTCTCAAGAGTAAGAATTGAGATTGGATATTCCTGTAGAATCACTTGATCATGGAGACTAAAGGTAATAATTTGTTGAAAAGTTTGAGTCAGTTCCTATCTCCTTGAATGGGAATAATGAACTGAGGATGGAAGGGAAGGAAATGGAATTAAAAGTTCGGCATTATGTGCTTTCAGAAAAAAATATTCATAGCATCTTCAAAAGCATCTTCTTTGTTAACCGAAACGGTTTCATGCATTTACATGTACAAAATGATAAAGAAGATAATAGCTGTCTTTTATATTCAATTTTAAATGGTGTAAATGACAAACTAAGGAGAATTAATCCCATAATTGCTTTAATTTCACTAAGTTCTTATTGGAATGCTATATGCTAGCCCTAATTAAAAGCAAATAAATGCACAGAGATCTGAACTGATGGCATCATTTAGAGTACCTGGGTGGAGGGGACCAGACTGTTCATAGCATAATGGAAAGTATAACAGACTGGCTTTGTCCTTGAAGCTCTGCATGGGAGACCTGGGAACTGGTAGGCTGGCCTGAGAGCATGACACTACTGACCGTCTGGTCAGAGCCATTGAATATGGAATTTATGCCTCACAGCTTTTTGTTGTTTTTTTTTTTTTTTCTTTGTGAAAAAGCAGCAAATCTAAACTGTGTCTGTAAGTTCAAGGAGGAGGCTCTTCCTGCCATACCTTTTGCAAACTCTTAACTTGGATTCCATCAACTGGGAAAAGGAAACCATGTGTTGTTTCTGGCCTGGCCTACCTGGCCGCAACCAAAACGAGGTCATAGATCTCCACGTTCATAATAATGTACGGCTTTTAAGTTGCTACATTCTTCTGGCTTTGTAGCTGAGTTTTGTTTGTTATTAGGGCAGTAGAGTTTGTTCAGGATGCTAAAAGATATACTGCTTCCAGGAGTTTTTATTGCCTGTATTACACATAGGGATTTTAATGTGCCATTTCTTTTGCTGTGCAGAGAGAGGATTGTTCTGTGTGTGCCAGTCCTTTACAAGGAGAGCTTCTAGCACTCTTGAAAGAGCCATTCCTTCCCCAGCTGTTTGTTCCAGGCACTAGCTCAGCACTTACCATCTCTGGCTGGCTGTGACGTGTTCCTGCCTGTACAGGATAAGCAGCTCTTCCAGAGTGATGGGTACAGTCTGTTTGTGAGAGATTGGGCTGATGTGTTGAGCTGCTGGGGTAATCCAATTGGAGTCTGGGCTGCCCAGATCTGTGGAGTAACATGCACCGGGCCAAATACCCATTTCTCAAGACAAACAAAAAATGGAATGATTGTTCCTATCAGAAAAAAAATAAATAAATAAAAGTTGAGAGTGTTACGGAAAACTTTGTTATGAGAAGTGATTTGGTATTACTGTGCATAAAGCTGAGCATTGTCAGTTTTCCTGGAAGCATTTTTATTGTGTGGGAGAGGTGCTGGTCTTTTTCATTTTCAAGACTTGTTTTTCCTTTTTGAAAACAATAACAGGAATAAATATTAGCTTGATGCTGGAGTTATGTAGGCAATGAAATGACCAAGAGTTTGTTTTCATGGATTTGGGAAGCTTTTGTCTAATTTAATCTGGAAATAAAATGAATTTATAGAAAGTAAAAGGAACTGCCACAGATAAAACGTTGTTTCTTCTAATTGCTTCATCTTAGAAAAAGATAATTCTGCGTATGCTTGACTTCATACCAAAGTGTGGCACTGAAAGGTTTTTTTTCTATCACTTTCTTTTTTTAATTGGAATGTCAAGTCAAGAGTCCCGTATGACTAGAACAAACTGTTTCAGTATAATCACACTGCAAGCTATATTTATCAGCTTCTCTGAGTGCTAAGATTTTATAGCAACCAACATTCCAATGCCCAGAATCCTAACACGTGCTCAGAAGATGTATGGTACAACTGAAGTGTTTAAATGTGTGTTGTAATTCATTAAAAAAAGGGGGTGGGAGGAAGAAAGGGAAAAAATGAAAATGAAAAAAACAAAATCAAACAAAAAAAAAACAACACACAAGAACCAACTGTAAAAAAGGCTGTAACTCTGTCTGGTTTTCAGCTTCATATTAAATATGAGAATAATAGAATAATGTAAGTAGACATGAGAACGTGTCACCGTGAGTCCAAAGCCAGTTACCTATTTCTTGTTGTGTACTGCTGACTGGCCAGCAGCCTGAATTAAGGGACATTCCTTGGAAGCAGAAATTATACATTGGAGAAGCAACCTGAATCTAGTTTTCCTGCTTCCTGATGAAAAAAGCTTTCACAAAGAAGTCGGCTGAAGTCTGCAACCAGTACTGTTTTTCTGGGACAGCTGTGCTTTTAAAAGAAAGCCATCACAACTGCATTTTTGACTGAAGCCTAATTTTGCTGTTATTTAGAGAGCATACCTAACTTATACAGAATGCTGTTCTGCCTAGGTTTGAGGCTGGCCATGGATCAGCCTTGACTGAACTGTTGCATGTCTTAGACCAGACAAAATGTGATTCACATGAAGAAAAGTGTAGGGGCACTGAGAGCATCCTCTGACCCAAGGGAAAGTGAGAGGTGAACTTTGATGCTTCTTAAGCTATATAGGAGTTCAGAAAAACTTTTTTAGGGCTTTTCAGTTTGAAAAAGATTCAGCTATCTATACTGTGGTTTGGAGCTGGTCTATGATGTGTTAAGAGTATTTAACTCCCTGTGTTGTGCAGGGAAATGACTTGTGCAGATATGTCCTGAAGTACCATGAAGTCTGAAGTCTCTTAACTATTAAGCAGCTGATGTAACAATCTGGGTGAGAGTGGCTGTGGTCACTGTCTCTGCATGACATAATACATGACATAACATCCTTTACAATGGAATCATCCACAGGAATGGCCACTATCAATCTTGGAAGTGCATGTGGAGAAGCTTTCTGAAGCAGATTGGAAACACGTTTATAATTGCTTTGGCTTAGATTAATTCTAATACTTGGGATATTTGTGTTCAGTTCCTCATTTTCCATATATTCATGGAGTTTAAGACGAAATGGGGGAGTCGGATCATCATATGTAAACGCAGGAATATGAGTATCAGTAAATGTTGTTCTAAGGCATTTTCTCTAGCATTCCTAACATTTTCTGCACATATTGTGCACATATTACCTTTCATCGTAAGCTAATGCTGAGTTGGCTGTAGGGAAATTATGTGACTGTGACATAGAAACAGAGGTAATGATTAAGGTGTGGATAAGTGTTCTGTTTCATAGGATGATCTCTGTCAGTACGTTATTCACCATTTTAGACAGTAAAGATGAACAGGGAAAATCAATGAGAAATTCCATCTTAGTCTACACACAGAAGTCCTGCAGCAATCTGTACTCAGCAAATCTCAGCCTTGAGTATTTTTAACTTCAGAATTATATTTCAATTTATTTTATTTTTTTTTTTCAGAGCAAGCTGTTCTGGATTTCCTAATGAGCAGCACAGAGCACTGGTGTGCAAATTGTAGTGATTTTTCTTTCCCTTGATCCTAGTATCTGGAGAGAGATCATTTTGCCAAACTCGTGTAGATAATTTAATTGAGAAGGTAGGCTATGGTGTAGTGGGCTTTCTTATATGTGAAGCTGCTTTGATTTTTCTTTTCAGAGCAACGAATATGCAGACTAGCGTTCTGTCTTTTTCTCTGAGATATACTGGAAGGAGCACTTTTTTTGAAGCCAGAAGAACATTTTGTCTTGCAATCTGTCAGTAAATCAGACACGTGGGTTGAGGGGCTGCCTGTACTGCTGCATGAGAGAGCGTTCCCTGGGAGCTACTCTGTTTGACTTTCATGGAGCCAGTGCTGGCAATATACTGGATATTGCTTGCAGTGTTTTGCATAAAGATTGTGTTTGGCCTCGAAGAGTTTGCCTAATGAACCATTTGTCCTCTGGTAGATGACACTTTGAAGTCTTTCAGGGGATGTCAGGTGAATTGCCCTGCTTGGCACTGCAGGACAGGCATGCTGAAACACTGCACAAGTGCTCCTTCAGGGTGCTGATGCGAAATTCTCCCTATTATTGAAGCAACAAAGTTGTAATTACATAAACAGAGCCACTTCAGCCAGCCCAAAGTGTCATTATGAATTTTCCAGCTAATCTGTCCATTCATCTTAATGGTCCAGAACTTGTGCTCTGTGTCACCCCCCATCTTTGCTCTGTTCCTTGATCTCTGGAAACATCTGTCATGAAGAAAGTGTTTATCTTGAATTATGTGTTGAAGAAGGTTAGAGTGCACACTTCTGAAGCTTGGCATGAAATTTCCTAAACAAACCTTGCCAGTTGCTTCAGGAAAATAACTGAGGTATGGATTTCAGATTAACGTAGTGCATTAATGCTTTTGGAAGCACATTGAAATAACCTTCATGCTAATAGTGAATAAAGGAAACTTGTTAAACTTCATTATTAACAAATCAACTTATTCATTGCAATGAATATTATTATGCTAAATGTAAACTTAATGTGTGATGATTAACAATTATTGTGGAGACTTTACGTACGGAAGCTTTTTCTTGTTTTACATTTTAAGTTGGTACAGCTCAAAACTTAAACACTTTTCAGCCTGGACTAATGCTAGTATTGTGTTGCTGTGCAAACACACGAGGGCCATGCATATGTGAGGAAGGAGAGTGATATTAAGGCTCAGGGACCCTCAGGAGCTTGAGGCACAGGAAGGATTACACTAGGAGCTGTAGAATGTCTGAGTCACACGCTACTCACTGCTGTGGAAAAAGATTTCAGCCTTTCAACTTGTCTTTTTCAAATGGCTATCTTTAATTTAAACTCTGATTTTTTCCTTGTTCTTCAAAGATGTGATCTCCACTGAATTCCTTCGAGTTATGTAAAATATTCCTGTTCTCTATGTGTATTGAGCTTTGCCTGTTCTCATGTGATGCTTTGTATTTTTTATTTATTTCTATTTTTATTATTATTATTTTTTTTCATCAGTATCAGCCATAGCTCTGTGTTTTTTAACATATATTTTGTATAAAGATGCCTGGAAATATTATTAGGGGAAATAAATAAGCTAAGTGCATTTGTAAAGAATCAGATTTGTTTGGGAAGATGATGTGGTTCTGTTTGTTCTTTTTTCTCTAAAGTCATACACAGAAACAAGTGTAACAGTCTAATTAAACACGTGACTACTTTGCTTTCTTAGAAATGAGGATGCTGCTTCTTCAGTTCAGATGTCCATTAGTCAATATTCAGCATTTTATGGGGACAAGTGTTAAATCTTGAGAAATTAGCAGTTCTGTATGAATATACTGTTCTTACTGATGCCTAACATGTATTCTGTAATTCATTATCAATCCTCCACACCTTTTCCCCATACTTTGCTTTTGGTACTACAGAAATAGCACATTGTTATTTTTCCTTTTGTTTAAGGATTTCTGTATAGCTGATATCAATAGCCACGTGAGTTTGGAAATGCAGGTAATACTTAGCAATCCAGCTAGACATGCTTAAATTCATAAATGTAGTAAAAACAATACTTTCAGATCACTGAATAATAGAATCGCAAGGTTGGAAAGGACCTACAAGGTCATCTAGTCCAACTGTCCTCCATTGTCAACCATTGCTAGCACAATTTCAGGTAAAATCTAGTTGGTGACAGTTTGCATTCCGATGAAATTCCTGCAATCTCATTAAGCTCACAATTGGCAGGTGGTATTGAAAGTCAGAGTTGTTTTTCCTTAGGATCTAATATAAAACTGTGCATAGAGCGTGGAAGTATTTCATTTACTCTAAATGTAACATCAAGGCTTTGGAAATCATTGTTACAAGTAAGTGTAAACCAAAACCATTGAGTAAGAAAACTGAAGGCTTTGAGATGTTCACATTGTTTTTGAGTCTTGGCATTATATTTATTATAGCTCATATTTATTATAGCTTGTATTTATTCAAGGTGTGGAGTGGAACCAACTGTTTTAGAATTTTATTTATCTTAACGAACAACATTAGGAAAGACAGAAGTAAAATGGTTACCAGTAATAGAGAGAGTAGTTAATATAATAACTAACAGCAGCATTGCCAATATTTAGATTTACTTAGGAAGGATAATGGTGTATCAGATTGGGAGTTTCAAACTATACAAATGTTGACAGATGACTTTGTCTTCAGGAATATAGTTGGACTGGAACGTATGTTATATATAGTATTGAGGTTCCAATAGTTGTTGAAGAATTTCATGTCGAGACTGAATTTGGCTCTGAAATTTGTAGTGCTGTCAGACTTTTTTGCTTGTTATTTCCTTGAGCAAGTCATTGTGTTACATAGTTGCTTAGGAAATAAACTGCTGCTGCAGAATTTGAAATGTCAGTTTTGTGTCACTCTAGTCCTCTTACAAGTGAAATGTGAGTGAGAACTGTGTACTACCACTGACATTTCAATAATCTAAATCAATGACACAACATTAGTTCTGAAAGGGATGTGTGTAGTGCCACTCCCAAACTTTGAGCCGTTCGAGTAAATCTCTCCTACTGATCGTTAACATTCCTCAGCTGTTCCTTGAAATCCCAGTTATCTATGGCTGAAAAAGTTCAAAAATGCATTATTTCTATTTTAGAACTATGGAGCTTTCAAACTAATTTTTAAACTGTGAGGGGATTTATACCTTTTGTTGCTGTTAGTTTTTTCTGCTGAGATCTGCTGGGCTATGTTTTGGGAGGGAATTTATTTTTAAATGTTGAGAAACACTGCAGTTTGTGACACTTTTGGGGTCCTCTCTTATCCTTAGAATAAATATCGTGCTAAAGAATTACAAATCTGATGTTAACTTAAAAGCTCTGAGTGAAAAAATCTGGAAGGTATTGGCAGACTTGGTGCTGCAGAGTTCTTTGTTCTGCCTGGGTGCTGCAGCTCTTCTAAGTGAAAGCCTTCTCCTTAGCTGCGGGTGCATGTCTAATTAGATCCTCAATATAACACTGAATTCAGTGCTTATTAGACTAGATTTCTCCACTGCAGTTAAGTATCTAAGATGAGATCTTAATTTCATTAAAACGAAGGCCTGTATATTGAATGTATTTTAGATTATTTTTTTGCCTTCTACTTTAGTCCATTTGTGACATAATCATAGTAAGCTGTTGCCACGTGCTAAGTTTCCATCATGAAGACCTTATAACAGAAGTGTTGAGTTCACGATGCTCATTAAAATATCTCTTGTGTATGAGAAGAGTTTTGTTGAAATTCAAATTATTAGTAATATTATCGTTTCCTTCTCTGATATGGCTTTGCTACATCCTTGTGAAGTCCTAGTGACTTCATTGACCCTCTGGGGTGTGGAGTTCCTGTCGGCTGGGGAGTATTTATGTTGTATATATATCTATCCTTAGTATTTGTAATCCCTCTAATTAAAAACCCATCCCATTGCCAAACTAGACTAATCCCTAAGGATGATCACTTCATCCCTAGGCAGGGATGAATGTGGGTCAGGAGGGAAGAAGCACAGGAAGAGAGGGGACAGGGTGCTTGTTGGCTGTAAGCGCATCACAGCTCATTTCACTTGCAGTCTTTGCGCCCATACCAACATGTTTCCATTCAGACTGTGTGGCTATGAGATCCAGGCCAGGCCTTGGGTGTGGGACTAGCATCACCCAGCCTCTACTGGTGTGTGGTGGCCATAACAGAGCTTCTGAATGCTCACAGCCTGCCCATGGATACTTCTATTGTCCAGACCTTACAGTGGATCACCCACCTTTTAAATGGCTTGGAGAGGTGCTGCTAACTGTAGGATTTTGAATGCTTGTTCTGTGCCTCATTCAAATGTAGTGTTTAGAAGGCACGGGTTACAAATAAAATGATATGGTTAAAAACTGTTTATTTTCTACATGTTTAATGTAGAAAAGCAACTAGCAGGTGAGCAGTATGAGTTTTGTCATGTCTCTCAAGTTGATTTACTATTATGAAAGCAAACATAGGTTTCCTTTCCTGTAGCCTGAGTGCTTGAGACTGCTCAGGGTTTAGTACAGCATTCCTGAGATGCCTGAGTAAGCATGTGGACTTTCTTGTATAAACAACACTGCACATATGGTAACATATATGTATATAATAAAATCATTTACTTCGTTTAATTCTACATTGATTTTATGAGAGTAGAATACAACATAATGCAAATGGCCGATGTATAACAATTGCTTTTTGTTCAAAAATTTTAAGAGCAATGAGAATAAAAGGGTGTCTGATCAGAATAGGAAAATGTTGTTGACTGTTTCTTCCCATGTTGGAGTTTTCTAAAAGAAATTGTAAGTTCCATCTATTTCCAAATGTCTGACCAAATAAATACATGCGGATGCTTATAATCTGTTCCTAGTATGGCTAACAACTCATGGTTTGGTAAAGGTTCTCACAGGAATCAGAGATACTGGTTTGAAGCATTGCATTTGTGCACTTAAGGAGCATAAGTCAAATTACAGTAGGTTGAGGCAGTGTCTTTTGTGTCTGATAGTGTTGAACTGGGACATTTGCCAGTGAGGCAGTGTCCATAAGGAAGAAGTTGTCTTTTCACTGCACGTAAAATTGCAAAAATGGGATCTATTCAGCTGTTCATTTTCTCTCAGAGCACAAAGCTGAACTTCGTGTTTGTGCTGCTGCTGTGAGAAGATGGATGTACTTGATGTGGTGGCACCCTGAATATACATGGGAACCTGTAAATTGTTTCTTTTTTTTCCAGGATTCGAATTTTATGTTATTCCAGGTTGGGTAAAACCGCTGTGCCTAAGAACATGGGTCAGTAAGCATGCATCCAGCATCCGCATGCTGTGTATACAAGAGTTGTTTTGGAGCACATGGTTCACCTGTTTGAACACAAAATAGATATGGCTTCTTACAAGAGGAGAAGCAACAAACAAATTAAACACTTTCTTCTTTCTGGAGAGCTACTGAAAGCCTTTAGTCACCCCATTTCTCAGTTGAGTATTTTATATACTCTCCAAGTATTAGGGAAACCAATAAACATTTTAGAGGGCTTTAAATGGTATTAGAGGTATTATTTTTTGTGCTTATATAAGGTATAAGTACCTTAGTTCAAAGGTTGGGCTTAGAGAGTGTCATAAACATAATCCTAAATGAACTAAAATAGATTTCTGAATCCAAAGTCTATCACAACTTTTAGGATCAGCGTAGTGGATCTTCCTAAGCATTATAACTGTGTTTGTTTTTCACTGAGAGGTTTGAGAATCTCACATTTTACAATGTGAAAAACATGTTCTGGGCTTGGTGCTGTTACACTATATTATTAACGCTATCCCCAGTTGAGAGAAATAACCATATGTGGGTGGATAAGGGAAACATTTGGTTGAAGGCAGAGGAAAACATTTTGATTAAACACTTGAGTTGTTTGTTTGTGTTTTTTGTTTTTTGGGTTTTGGTTTTATTTAACAAAATGAATGGGAAAAAAAAAAATAAGTAAATAGCTACTTGAAGCTGCTTAGTATTGCAGGATGTTAAAAACTGCTGAAAATCAGTAGTTGAATGAGTAGTTGAAATGCTTTCAGTAGTGCCCTGTTGGTACACTGGCTAGATTATTTGCACAGGATAGTTAGATTTATCTATCTACTATGTAATGTTCACGAGCCAACTCAGACTTTGGAGGTGTCTGTATGATAAATCGTATGTCCTCATGATAGATGAATTCATTCCCTGTGCATAACTGAATACGAGCAATGTTAAGTGTAGGCAAAAAAAACCAACACCAACGCTGCTGTAAGTTGCTCCTGAGACATGCTGCTGCTTAAAAGGTGTTCAGAAAGGTATGTGTAAAAGTGGAAATGACACCTTCCTGCTGCATGTAAGAGGAGATTACCATGAAGACTGAGCTAGGCTTTTTACTGAGATACTCAGCAAGAAAGCAAGGAAAGGTTGTTATAAATTGACTCAGGGAAAGTTCCAATTGGATATAAAGAAAAAAATCTCTCTGAGGATAATCAAGCAAACATATATGGACTCCACCCTAGCTGGTTTTTAGTGTGCAATGATACCCAACCCTAAACAATATGACCCAGATTTGGTGGTGAACCTGCAGTGTGGGAGGTTAAACTAGAGATGTCCCCGTGTCCCTTTGAACCTTTGTGATTCTACAAGTTAAAGACTTTAGCAGACTTGGTCACATTCTGCTTTCAAATGTATGCCATTACCAACTGCAGAAGGTGATGGTTGTCCTTCAGATGTAGCCATAGTTAAATTTACCTATAATTTTATAAAACAGAATATAAAACCTATTATCATGTAGCTTGAGTATTACATTACAGTTGATTGTGGTACTTCTTTAATGACTTGTGGAAAAAATTCACTCTGTTGAGGCATTGTTTTTTGTTACCAGATTCCTTATCATCACAAACTGTAAGCAGGAGTCTCTGTTCTTTACTAAATGTTTCTTGCTTTCACTGGGAAGTTCATCCTTTGATCACAGTGCCCTTGCATCCAAAGCAACCTTACTTTCTGCTCTTCTTGATCTCTTTGCATTTGCTGACAGGGGGAGCTGTTGGTTGAAGTTCAGTCCACTCCGTTAATATTGTTTTCCACTATTATTTTTCCCTAGAGAACTGGCTGTTTACATGCTTGAGTGAAAAGACTAGTTTTTCCAGTTTCTGTGTTCAGAAAATATTCATTTGAGTGCAGAAAGGAGAAATTAGGAAGCACAAGCAAGAATCTTTGGTACTCAGCTCCAAACGGCAACTTAATCCTTGAGAAGAAGAAATCAGACAGCACACAATTATGCTAGAATTACTAAAGCTTTTAAAAGCTTGTGTGGTGTATTTGAAAGTGGTATGTAGCCCTGCAGTGATACCTTGATAATCTTCGTTATGCAGATCATAAAACCAGCAGGGTTTGTCTGTATTTAGACTCATGCTCTGTTTCAGCATTTGGGAAGTGTTTGATTTGGCTGCAGTATTCCTTTCAGCTCCCACTCTGGTTCAGGTTGTGTTTTTCCCTTTTCCCGTTCTCTGCTGGATGGTATGACTGAAGCACTTCTTCCCCTCCCATGCTGGCCAGAATGACAGAAGTCTTTCTTCCCTGGTGTCAGTAAGGAAGGAGTCAGGAGTGTCTTTCAGAGCTGGAATAATTGATGCTTTTTGGGTTTTCCAGACTGCGGTCTGTAACTTACCAGTAGACATCTTCTGTGGTTTTGTCCCCATCTGCTTGTTCCTGGCAGTTTCTGTGGGTTTGTAGGATCCTCGCCGCAAAGAAGAATGTAATGTCTTCTCTGAAGACCTGGAAACCGGTAGCAAAAGACCAAGATACTTGTAATATAAAACCCTTGATCAGCTCTTGCTCTACTGTAGTGTTTCTTGTGACACATAGGATTTGAAGGCAGTTCTGAAAGAAGAATAACTAAGGGATGCTTATGAATGCAGATGTACCTCACTAGATTCATGCCATCAAGTAAAGAGGGAATGAATAACTTTCAGGGATGTTGCTGAAGGTAGCTTAATGTAGTCACAGACTGCTCATGGCACAGACAAAACAGTGAGCCTTGTTTAAGAGTGCTAATGCACCTCAGTGTGCTGCGCCTTCTTGAGGACAAGAATCCCTGCTATGTCCCCAGATAGATGTTCAAAGTGTAGACACTTGAGTTCACATATTTTTACCTACTTTAAATATATATATATATATGTGTTCATATATATATATATATTTCTCTTAAATTTATTTTCAAGCCATTTGAAATCGTCTGCCCAGTTGTGTACTTTTTTTTCCCAGCCAGACACAGAAGCTGCATGAAACAAGCTCTGATCATGAAATACACTTTGGGACTGCAGCCCAACCCCTGCAGAGGCAGCTGGCAGAGAAGAATTCCTCCTCTTCCCTTCCTTGGGCTGTTGAAAAGATTTGGTCTGCATACAGAGCCTTTTCTGTTCATATTTCCTCAGTTTGAAAGGTTGACTCTTTTGCTTGCAGATAATCTTTTGATCCTTCTTTGTCTGGCCCACAAACTTGTAAACCATGTCATTCATGTCCTCATGGTTGCCAACTGTATTAATGTTTAAAAATAAAGCAAGCCAGTATATTTTCTCATGGTAGACATTCTGGAGCCCTCTGTTTTGGATGCTATAGGCATCATGCTAGACTCGGGCCAAGAAAAAAAAAAGAAAAAGGAAAGAAAAAGAAAGAAGCATTTTTCAAATTAGAGAACAGTGTATTTTCAAATAAATGGTCCTGATTTTACCAAAAATGCAGTGACTCATAATCATATCAGTATAACATTTCTCCCTCCTGCTGGGCTGCTTTGGCTTTTCCAAGTGACTAATAAGAGTGTTTGACAGTCTTCTTTACTTCTGATATGCTGGAAATGTACTCAAGGATTCCTAAAAACATTTTTAATGCAGACATTGTAGTATTAAAAGGGCCATGGGATCCAGGTGCTGTTTGCTGAATGACTTATTTCCCCTCACTGTTTAAAACAAGAAAAAAAAAAAAAAACAACCCAAACCAGCCAAGTATTTGAAATGAATTTGGGTCACTTTCAGGGATTTCGTGGATACTCAGCTAATCAGTGATTATTATTTCTGCTATTATTTTTTCTTCCCCAAGAGACTGTTTCTTTTTGATTTGACATCAGGTAGATGTGAACAAAAATTTTAAGCATGATTACAGAGTTTTCTGTGCATACCTGTATTTGTATTGACACACACATTGTTATATCTGTAAATCTAGACTGAGCTGCTTGCAGCCTGTGAAGTTGCTTAGTTTTTCCCACTATAGACTATTCTACTGCTCTTTTTTCAGTTCATGTTTGTGTATTTGATGTGATGGGGTCAGTATGGCTGCTCAAAGCAATGCTTATTTTTCCTTTTATTTCTGTAAATGTATTCTTATGTGCTTCATTTTTTTATTTTTTTTTTCTGCTTTAAAATTGTGTTGTTTGCATTGTGAACTCATGCATGAAAACTGAGGATATGTTGTTTCTCAGTAGCTTGCAGAACTTCATGTACATTTATTAGTTTAGTTTTTAAATGCATAAATGCAAACAAGATTTCCCGAGGAACTCTTCTCTCTTCAGTACACAAAAGGACATAATGACCTGTTACACATCCTTGCAAATCTTGGTAAATTCACTTACATAAATATCTAGATGGACTCATAATTTACAAGCTAAACTTTCCAGAGTACGTAAGCTGTACCTACGCAAGCAAATATCTACAGAGCAAACTTATTAAATTTATATTTAGTTTAACCAGTACATGGTATGTGCACAACTGAGAATTACAGGAGAGAATAATATACCTCTGAAAGCTTGTTTCAGCAAGCTGGGTTTTGTAGGATAGTTAGTAGCACCAGTTGTGGGTTTATCATCAGTCTCAGACTTATACAATGTTCTGATTCAGAAAGCAAGCAATTGGGATCCGGACTGGGAAAATGACCTTAAATTCACCGCTATTCTTGCTTTCATAGTAATTTGCATTTGAAATGTGGACTTAATTTCATGTATCCTTACAATCAGCAAACTTTACCAGTAAGGAAGTTTTTCAGTAGCTGCAAAAACCCTTTTCTGAAACAGCATCTTGCTGTCTGTGACACTGTAATATTATAGTTAAAAGAGATTGAGTAAGGTGCAATATGCCTATTAAAGCGGGAACACAAAATAGCATGGTTCTGTTTCCATGTTCCCTTCCACTTAAGACTTGGGCTGCCCTTGGCCTAAGTGTTCCTCTGCCCACCATAGACAGCATCACCTCATCTCAGTGTTGCAGTTCTTTTTTTTACATCACAGATCTAATATGCTGCTTCTATTTTTTTTAGTTTTCATAACAGTTTTATCTCCCCTAGGCACTTGGTCTTTTCCTCCCACTCTGTTTTGCCAGTGTCTTGCTTGATGATGTTCCCATCTCAGCTGGGCCCCTAACCACTACCATAATAAATCAATCTAACTATAAATAATCATGCTTTAAACCCCCAAACCCCATTATTTCTAGAATATTTTGCACTGTATCTGTGCACCCTATGGAGCAGAAAGATCCTGTCTCTAGTATTTCAACTGCCTCATAAGCATTTAATCAAAATTTATGTCAATAACTATAATCCTTATGTAGTCTGAGACCTTTCTGCTGTGAATTCGTTGAGTTCTATAGCATTTCAATGTATATTTTCCTTAAGTTTCCTTTAAAAACTGAGGTTCTAAAGCAAATGTGAAAATATAGTATGCTCAAAGTGTTATATTCAGGTGTTATTTTTTGTTTGTTTGTTTTTATTTTATTTTTACTGTCTACACAGTTTCTGTTTTCAGTATTTCAGTCTTTTCTATGTCTATGCATTAGTACTTCGTCTGCGTGTTTTGGGCCAACATGAAAGTGAGCCATCAAAAGGGAGATACTGAAAGGCAAAATATGTGTTTCAGTGTTTTTGACATAACTGAGTGATGGGAAGGTATGGGACAGTGCCCAGTCTGGTATCGTGGTTGCTGGGTCAGGCCATAGGACACCAGCTGGATAGGCGGTCACCACAGGCCACTTGTAAGAGCAGGGCACCAGGTCTAGCTCCGTGCTCCCCCAGAGTCACTTACTGTTACCCCTGCAGTGACAGCAGCTGCCTGGGGAAGCTCACATGCTCAAGAATGTTCTGGGGAATTTCCAGCAAGCTGTGAATAGGTGGGGCAAGGCTGCAAGTTATTTAGGGTTTTGGTTGAACGGTATAGACTGATCCATCAGGTGACAAGTTCTACCCATGAGTAGGGCTTTCTGTGCAGAGTCCAACTGGACAAGTGAAACGCAGGAGGTGAAGTGTAGCAGATAGATGTGCTTTGTCCTCCCATGGGTAAGAAAGCCATGTCCTTCCCCCACACTGGCTGTCATCCATGCTGTTGTGAGTTCTCATCAGTACCACTCTGTTATTTTTAACATCATTATGAATGAAGATTTTGAAACAGCGGTCTTGAAGTCTTTTTCTTGAATTTTAAGAATTTGCTTTCTTTATTTAAAGGCAGTTCATTTAGTTTTAAATAAAAAAGACATTCCCCACAACATTTTTGTCATAAGTATATCCCAATACATGTAAAGAGATAAACTCAGTCACTGATTTGCATTAGCCGCAACCAAAACAGTTCCAAATGCAATACTGATATTACTAAGTGGTGTCACTTTCTTCTATTGCTTGTGACTGACACACTCCTTATGCTGCACCATCTCTGTGCAGAATCTTCTTATTCTTAATTGTATGATGGTTCTTCTAAACCATTGCTGATAAGCTAGGCAGTATTGAAAGATGTCTTATAGTAAGGTCCAACCTTACTTTATGTTGATAGACTTAAATCTGTATCGTATCTATGATTTTTTTTTAATACTGGTGATGAGCCATAGAATGCAAAACAATTTATGCAGCATGAGGAAGTGCTTATGCTATATTTTTTACTTCTTACATGTGTTTCTCTAAAGCTCAAATTGTCCCTTGATAAGAAGAAGACAACCTGTTAATTGAAACCTAGGCTACTTTTTTCTTTCTTAAAGCCTAATTTAGACTACATTTCAAAACCTAAATAAACAACAGTCTGCCTTCCCATTAAAAGGGAGTGTGTCAGGTTTCTGTGTATTTAAGTCTTTTAAATAATCTCCACTTAGCCGTTCACAAGGGGTCTTGTAATCTTTGAGAACTTATATTACCATCGTGTTTGGTCTCCAAATGACAGGTATGTGTTTGTGTGTTGTAGGGTGGGAAAGATTTGCTCACTGAAATGCAGCTCTGGTTAAATCAACATAGGCTGTGTTCCACTGTCACTGTGGGTAATGTACACTTAGAAATGGTGAGAGAAAGGTTTTGTCTGTGGTGACACTTGGGGAATTTGAAACCTGTAATAGATGCACTGACAAGTGTAAATATCATTTTTAAGTGATATAAGCTGTCCCTTTACAATTTGTCTGTATGTAAAAGTTTATTTTACTCAAGGCATTTTAAACTTCAGTATAAAAAATCTGTATGTGATCCCTGTGCATGACACACATGGGGTGGTGAAGAAGAAAAATAGGCTGAGGCCAGGATCAGAACTGACTGTAGAGGTTTGCTAGAAGAAAACAAAACAAAGCAAAGCAAAAAACCCTTGGATATATCAAGTGTCCAAGTGGTTTGAGAGCGCACTTGGACTGTTTGGAAAAGGAGCCTGGGGCAGGGAAGGTTTACCAGGCTTCTCTGAACAAGGAGAAGCTGATGCAGTTGGAAGTGGCAAAGTTTTTGAAGGAGGGAAACCACAGGGTGCGAGTGTAACTGGGTTGTCTTGGCAAGGGCACTGCTGCTGTGATGGAAAACTGCAGGGTTAAAACTTGGGGCTCACTGGATGAGGTGGCTCAGGAAGGAGGTAGGAAACTCGCTATGGAAGACCAGAACAAAGACAAATCAGAGCACAAAAACAGAGGTTCAAGTAGAGAAAAATAGGCAGAAATGTCCTTCACAGATAGGATCAGAGCACAAACTCACTGTGTGCCTACGTTTGCTGTCAACAAATATGAGTGTGGATGGCAAGATGGCAAACTAGTCCTCCTTGGGAAACCTCCTCTGCTTTTGCTGCTCTTACTTCATCAGTTCAGGTTGCTCTGGGGCCTCATGGGTGCACACACCCACGCAGGGCTTTCAGGATGACACAGATGGAAAAGCCTCTGTCACGGGGCTCACAGGTAGCACAGCAGATAATCACTGTGCTGGCAGTGCAGAGCTCTGGGTGCAAAGTCCAAGCTGCTTGTGTTAACTGCACTGAAGAGACAAAACTCCCTTCTTGGAAAGAAAACAACACTTACCATGAGCAAATGTGTCCTGAATTCTGTAGGAAAACATAGCATGCTAAGGTATGGTTAAAGATTTGGTTACAGCATCTGTGCACAAAGACCTCAAAATGAAACTTGTGTCATCAAAATGAATTTGGTATTTCTTGCCTTTTTAATCAGAGCCATTTAAGTCCATTTGAGTTGCTGTGCATGTGCAGTCACACACTTGTGTGCAGGTGTATCTGATTGTATTTCAATTGCTCTAGAAGTAATGACTTCTATTTATTTCCATGGAAAATACAACAGATACAAGGAGCACAGTAAAGCTATTTGGTAGAGCAAATTGTCAGCTACAAAATACTATCTTTCAACATAGGTGTCACCATTAACTATGCATTGTTACCAGTGATGAACAAGAGCCTGCATTCTGCACTCATAAAAATCCATTCCAGTGGAGGTGACCCACTACTGCTGTTGCCGCTGCTGAAACACACCACCCACCACCTTGCTGTGCTCACAGCCGCTGTTGGGTCTCCAGAATCATTCAGCAAACATCAATGAATGTCAGTTGGTGCCATGTTTTCCACATGGAGGAATTCAGTTACTCACCTTTGTGTCGTTCTGTCAAACTACCCCTCTGCTGCCATCTGTCACACAGCAACAACATGTAACAGAATATTGGTGAGAAGTTTCAGTCTCTACTGCCATACCACCAACATCTGCCTCTGATGTTGTGGGCCAATGTCAAAAAAATAGGAGACATTGCTTTTGGAGCAGCCCTCGTGTATTGAAGATTGAGTCACTGTGAATCACTGTTGTTTTGTACTAAAGGTAAAAAAATCTCCAGAGAAATCTGCAGAACTTTTGTATATGGTGACACCACGATTTTATTTTTTTTTAATCTCACAATGTTTTAAATACGTCAGAGAGCACATCCTACTCAAGACGTTGTTAAGCTGGAAGTAGTTGGAGACTAAAAAAGCAAAACATTTGCTCTGTGCTTTTTCCCTAGGCACCTGCTTATGAGTTGCTGAATGAGACTGGATACAGGACTAAATAACCCTGTATTCTGACTCAGGGCATCCATTCCTATGTCACCTTAAACTTGATAGTGCAAAGTGAATTAAAGCAAATTCGTAGAAATATTTTTGAGGCTTTGATGTCACCAGTACTGATACCTTAAAAAATTGCCCTCACAAAGTAATTGTTTTTGTTTGTGTAAGTGGAACATCTTGCATTTCTTCTTCGTGAACCAAATGAGAAAATTATTTTAGTTACATTGCAGTTTTGAAAAAGATAAACATAAAGGGATGAAGATTTGAGAAAGAATGCAAATATTCCTGAAAGAGTACAGAAAACATCCTTTGAACACTGCTGCAGTTCTTAGGCCTCTCTAGTATTATTACTGGGGTGGTATTATTATACTATTATTCTGGGGGTGTTCAAGGAGTGGTTGGATGTTGTGTTGAGGGACATGGTTTAGTGGGAGCTATTGGTAATAGGTGAATGGTTGGACTGGATGATCTTCTAGGTCTTTTTCCAACCTTGGTGATTCTATGATTCTACTGGCTCTGCTTTGCCGGGGGAGTACTGGGCTTTGTCAGGCAGAGCAGTTCACTTAGGATGCACAATGAAGAGATTATTTTTTGCTTTTGGGTCTCTGTACTTCAAGGCCAGACTCAGATCTTTGCAGGTATGTGTGTTTTTGTTTGTTTCTTTGTTTTTTGTTGTTTTGTTTTGTTTTGTTTGAACATTTGGCATTTTTGCAATTTAAAAATGGTTAAACTGATGGTAAAAAATGCTGCTGAGCTGTCTTTACATACCATATTCCAGCCCCAAGCATATTTTTATGGCTGAGTAATAACCCCTGGAAATGGGGTTTTATAATGGAAAATGCAACTTAACCTTAAGTAAAACAGTACCTTACAATAACACCTATTTGGAACCTACAATATCCCTTCCTCCCAAGGGTGATGTTGTAGTGAAAAGGAGTGTAGTAACAGTTTAATTTATCATAAATACATAACATATTTTATGATGATTTGATTGTGTTGAAAAATTTCACCTTATAGATTTTAATAAAGCAACCTACTGGTAAACTTATTGCAGTTGGCTTTCTTTTATTTTGACTAGGGGGCTCAGCACACTGAAGCATAAATGACTTAGTTTTAGAAGCTGGTTAATAAAAAATAGATTTCCTTTCACTTTGACTTGTTTATGAAGCTGAAAAATGACTAGGCAGGTCATTGGTGTGTGGCAGAACTAATTTATGCAGTTCTTCAACTGGCAGAGAGTACAACGCTATGGTTAAGCCGAATAATTCATTTTCCTTCAGGAACATAAAATTGAATGAATGACCTAAGTTTCAGATAACAAAACAGGAGAATTCCTATCTTCTGCAAAACAGAAGAAAGAGATAAATGTGAACTGTGCAAATGGATCACCCAGAGTGCCTCATACAAGGGACAGACTGGTCTTGCTTTCTTAGTTTGCAGTGGTATGAGAGCTGTTTTTCTTGTAAATACTCTATTATAGTGGAACCAAGAACTTCCACAAATCAAAGCAGAATTCACGTAGACAGTTTTCTCATCTAGTGATCAGTCTAAGATTCATGATAGCTTCCTGATTAAATAAGGATATTAAGTTGTGAGTGTTACGTTCTCATCTTGTGTAATTTATAAAGAAGAAATTGAGAAGTGGAAGTTGTAGGTTTTTTTTATGGTTCAATTGTTGTGCTTCTTATATATTGCTTGTCTTATCTAATCTATAATAATGTATAAAAAACTATGATTTGACAAACTATTACTTGGGAAGCATTGGAATTGTCAGGGAATCAGGAGGGCTTCTTAATCAAGCATATGTTACACAGTAACACTGTACACTGATAACAATAATGATAAAAATAGTACTTTGCGTATAATATTATGCTGCTTATATATAAAAGTGGAAGGCAAGGCTGTAAAATTTGTCAAAAGTTGCCTAAAATGACTTGAGCAATGCAGTAGTTACAAATTAAATATTTGATTGGATACCTAGAGAACCAGAAACAAATTGCACTGTTTTCTCCTTTTCACCATTCTTCTCTTTCCTGAGAAGCTCAGGAGTTTAAGAGTTTCTTCTTAAAATGTAATTGCTATAAAAATGTGAATGCAAACTGATTTTTTTTTTTTATTTGAATGTGAATTGAATTGATGACTAGTAGTAGAGTATGTATCTCATGTTAGAATATAAGTGAATGATAATTAGATATTACCAGAGTGTCGTATCTTTATAGTCTTTTTGTTATCAAATATTGTTTTAGACTGTACATGTAAATGATTTTGATCTCGTTTCGTTTGTAATAATGAAATGAAAATGAGAGTAGATAAGAATAATATGAAATCTGGATGTTTCTAGTTAGGGTTTATGGTCTGTGTCTGAAAAAGTTTGGGTTGTTTTTCTTTTTAGCACTGTAATCACATCCTTTCTCCCTTGATCCTTACAAATGTTGGTTTTATTGTTATTCTCACAAAAAGAGACACTGAGCATTTAAACTGACTGACCAAACCGAAGCTAGATTTTTATTTTTTTTAAATTCTGAAATGTGTTGGAAGATTCTCTGAGTTTGTCATGGGTGCCACAGCTACTTTTTTTTTCAGTCAGTCCATGATCAGGTAAGGGAGCACAAATCAGTTGCTGGGTAGTACTTCAGTTCATGTTTCTTTTCAGAAGATGCCCAGTAGTAATGGATGGCTGTCTCCTGACCTAACAGAACTCACAGTAGTTTGAAAAATGCTGATAATGATTCTTTAAAATTGTTTGGTAGTTCATCACTGCCCTGCATTAATAAAATTTAAAGTTCTTTATTACTGATCACCAAGACAGAAAAATGGGAAAAAAGGGATAAAAAGATGGGAAGAAAATCGAGTTGGGTTTCCCATGTAGTAGAATAATTCAAGGGTAAGAATTTCAGGAAGCTGCATTTCCTTGTCCTGTCACTGAATTTTTTAATACAAAAATTTGCTCGTTTTATCAAAACACAATGGTTTTTGTCAGTAACACTGATAGAAAAGAAAAATTCTTATAAATGCAATACATCTTTCTCTTCATCAGGTGGGCTAGAGCAGTAGAAAGGGACTTTTACTTACATTCAGAGTGTTTCCAGGACTTGTTTAGGGCTATTCCTTTAGCTCCTATAAATTGTGTATACTCAAATTCCATTATATTAGTATGTTTGTCACCCTGTATTCAACTAATTTTAGACCTGAAAATAATGTGTATCTGCAGCGGTATCTTGGAGATCCCTTTTGAATGCAGCCATGTGCTCAGTTGTAATCCTGTAGTTGCATTGACTATATTATAGCCTGTGGTGGAAAGATGTCATGTCAAACCGAATTCTTTTCCTGCAAAGCTCCCTTTTTAATTCACGTCCACTTTCTTACTCCCTAAACAATTTGTAACTTCTCTCTTTTGCTCATGTGCTCTCATCCTTGTGAGACTGCACATCTCTACAAGTAATCTGTGTTTCATTCCACAAAATTTTGGTCTTCCCATTCCAAGTTCCTCCTACTAGTTCTTATTTTTTTCTTCATGTTTTTTGCTACTTCTTCTTGGCATCCACTGTCCAGTAGGGGAGACATATTCTTACTCTGCTCAGCATCTTTTGTTAACAGCTTGTTACACTTTTAGATAGACATCAGCATCCTTTCTCAGTATATTTCTCATGTTTAGGAGATCCTATATTCATCTGCAATATTACCTTCAAAATCTTAATTCTTGTTGATTTCATGCATATATCTCTGTGCCTATTACAGCTGGTGGTCATACTGCTGGTATACATTAATTAATTAATTAATTAATTAATATGTCCATGGAAGTGGACATATTTTTATTTTTTATTTATTTTTTAACTTGTTTGTCCAAGCCTTGTGTGTTGGTCAGAGTTTAGGACCCATGACTATCGATAGAATCATAGAATCACAAAGGCTGGAAAAGACCTCCAAGATCATTCAGTCCAACTGTCCACCTATCACCAATATTTCCCATTAAACAATATGACCTAGTACAACACCTAAATGTTTCTTGAACACCTCCAGGAATGGAGATTCCACCACCTCCCTGAGCAGCGTATTCCAGTGCCTGACCACTCTTTCAGAGAAGTTGTTTTTCCTGACATTCAGCCTGAATCTCCCTTGGTGCAACTTGTGGTTATTCCCTCTAGTCCTGTGGCTAATTACACAGGAGAAGAGGCCGACCCCCACCTAAGTGTAACCTCCCAGCAGGTAGTTATAGAGAGTGATAAAGTCTCCCCTGAGCCTCCTCTTTTCCAGACTGAATAATCCTAGTTCCCTCAGCTGCTCCTCGTAAGGCTTGTGCTCCAGAGCCTCAACAGTTTCCTTGCCCTTCTCTGAACATACTTCAGGGACTCATTGGCTTTCTTGTAGCAAATACCAAAATAACTTATACTTTGAACTCGATTCTACTGCAACTCTGTGTCCCCAGCTGCCTTTGCTGGGTACTCTGCTATTATGTTAAATGTACTTTGAACTATTCCATGGGCTTCTCCTGATATTTTCCCATCTCTCTAATAATACCCTTACCATCTACTAGATCTACTAAAATTCAGAGCCAAGACATATAGTCCAGTTTTAACTCCTAGTTCAGATATACATAAATCTAACTATTTTTCAGTCGCATTGATTTATTTCAGAAAATAGTTTGGAAGCTTATACATTCTTATTTGGCTTTTAAAGAACTACTGACAACTAAGATAATGTTTTTTGATCTCATTATTTCATTGCTGTGATATCATGAAATAACATGAAAACTATTGTAGCATACTTCACACCTTGGTTAACATATTATCAAATAGCTAAATTCAGTTCTTGCTTTATATGTCCTATTTGAGAGGGAGTAGTAGAACAAAAGCCCTATCTCTCTCTCTCTCTCTCTTTTTTTTTTTTTTTTTTTTTCCCTCTGCCCTTAACAAATAAGTGTTTTCTATCTAGATTTGACTTTGGTGAGTCCACTGTCATGTATAAATTTTATATATATGTATAAAAGTCATTTATATTTTTCTCCTACTACTCTTTTCTGCAACAGGTCATATCAAAACTCTGGCTAGCAATTTTGTAGAAATATTTTCTGTATTTTATGGAAAGCTCTTGGAAGCAATCAAAATATTGTACAAGGCTGGAACTTTACCTAGTTGTTAATTGGCAGGTTAAACTTTTATGGGTTTCTGGTACCCTGGCAATACATGACTATTAAAAATTGCAGGTGGTTCAGGGGAAAGGGGGAGGTGAGTTCCTGTGCTAGTAATATATCATAAAGCTATATATTTCATGTTCCTGTTGTGAAAGTGGAGACCTTAATACTTTTTCACAATATAAGCTGATTAAAGAATCTTTATGGATCTCATTACCTAAAGATTTTCTCTGTGAAGACTGAAAAATGTAATGCTTATGGATAAGAACAGCAAAAATAATTAGCCTCTGTGGTGCCTCCTTTGGTTTACCAAAAACAGTGTGTTATTAAACGTGCTTATTCATTCTGAGCTTAACTTTGTCATTTTGCACAAAATGCTGTTGATGTTTTGGCCATTTTCCTTAATTCTGACATGATCAAGCATAGGAAGTGAAAGGGTAGGAATGCTGCATGCTTCAACTACAATGAAATGCTACAATGAATTTCAAGGTTGCAAAATTACAGTATTTTTGAGATTAGAAAGGGCTTCTGAAGGCTGCATATTTTCATCCCCCTGCTACAGCAGGTTGGCCTGGGCCAGATTCAGTCAGACTTTGGATATCTCCTGAGATGTAGTCTCCGCAGCTTTGATGGGTAGCTTGTATCAGTGTTCCCTAACCTGATCTTCTACAGATGGTCATCTTTCATTGCTATGAACATTCTTGGGGGTCTCAGAAATCTGGAGACCTGTAGACAAATCTTACAAATGAAGGTGAAAAAGGCACTGAGTACCCGGACCATTTCTATGCCATTTGCCATCAGACCTCCATTCCATTCAGCTCCAAAGAGTTCATTCATCTTGGTCACTTAGATTTGACGACATTTGTGGTGTTGAATGAAGGATAAAAATGCTGAACACTATTTAAACTTATCATGTTAGATCTTCCAAGTTTAATGTTAATACATGATTATTTGCTATTTAGAGATAGTTTTGTGTCTATTGCAGGTGTTTAATTCATTTAGTATATACTTTCTTAGTAATAAAATAATGACAGTCAAATGTAATGACACAGTAAGGTATAACTAAGATATTTGAGTGCTTTATGTAAATATTTTTCCACTTATATGTCCATCTTATCCAGTATGGGAGGTAGATTACATTCTTGTGTAAGAGAAATAAACTTAAAGATATTTTCCTTATTACATATCTCACTTTATCTATTTATCTATTTATTTATTTTTGAGAGAGAGACTTGCTTTCATTTTTCCTAATAATCATTTTGATACTTATATCAAAACCAACAGAAATCCATGTGGTAGATTTCTAGTGCTTGGTGACCCTACACGTAGCAGGGGGGTTAAAACGAGATGTTCATTGTGGTCCTTTTCAACCCAGACCTTTCCATGATTCTGTGTTTCTATGATTCTTGGAATAGTTTACAATGGCTGGAAGTGCCTTTCTAATGTTAGGCCAGATGTCAGAAGAAGGGTAGGTGGTTACTGGCAAAGCCTCAAGAAGTTCAAGGTTGGACTGTAGTTCATTTTTACTTATACTGTGTTAAGACTGGGACTGCACAGCCTCATTTGCAGAATGTAGGGTGATTCTGCTTGTGAAGGAGGTGCACTTCTGTGCATGAATTCACTTTTCTGCTCACTCTAGAGATGCTGCCTCTGGAATTTTCTTACTGGCAATATTTTTCACCTTCCTGGGCAGCTATGAAATTTGGGCTGTTCTGAGAATCTTATGATGATTATAGATTTAAAACAGCCATGTGGGAACCTGAAATGTGATGCATGGCAATACGAGAATGAAATAAAAATTACTTAGAACTGTAATGGAAACAGTAAATATAAAATAAGGAAATAGAGGTGTCTGAGCTTTCTGCCTTCCTCAAATTCCGTAGCTTTGCTAGGCCTCCTATGCATGATACAACTAAGCCTGTGTGAAAGCTTGTTTAAAGAATAATAGAATAATTATGAGAGTAATTAGTATATTTAATCTCCTTCTTCCTGTCTCCATTTTAATATAATTTCATTTTATTATAGTTTTTGTGTGCATAGGGCCCAATTTTCTTCTTAGGCTATGTAGTACCAGTCACTGTAATAACAGAGACTGCAGCCAAATTGTCTTTGAATTAAGCTACTGTCATATGGGTAGGCTGAGTGCCAGTTTTATATTTGATCACTAGCCCAATATAACTCCCTCCACTGATAAATTTAACAAAATATAATGATAGTGACAGTAACCAGAACTTGTGGATGAAGCATTTTTATAAGTACATTCACATAATTCATGGTCATGGAAATATGTAATCTCCAGAAGGACAAAATGTTTAAGACATATGGTAGTTCATCAACAGAGCTGGAGCTCTAAATGAGTGCAGAATTTTTCTCAAATTTACTGTTGTGATGGCTGCAGTTTCTGAAAACCTTATTGGCTTCTTCTGTATTACTGGGCAATCCAGTGCTTGAGAAATCTGAATAATTAATAAAATACTTAATTGTTAATATTAGAATTTGTTCTTCAGGAATGATTTCTCCACACATTTTTGAGTCAGTGAAGGATTTTAATCTATCAATACTCATTAGCATATGTTCAAGTAGTTTTATTTATAATTTTGTATAATTTTGCTACAGTAAAACTTAGAGGTTTCATGGCAGTATTCAGTAAGACAATGACCTGTGCAGACTTAAAGCAAAATAAAACTAACCTGCATTCCAAAGCCTTCCTAAAATTTACAGAGCACATGTTTTTTATAACATAGATTGCATGGAAGTTAGGATCAGCAGGAGTTGGCACCAGGCTTGTTATTGCTAGAACATAAACAGAAAAACTCTATGGTATAAGCGTGCAAGACTTAGTTGAATCTTTTTTGTAAAAAAAAATAATAAATCAAACAAACAACTTCATAGAAAGCCTTGCTATGACATACTGTCTTCTTATCACTTCAGTATAGTTAGATTTCAGACCAAGAAGGGGAGTGGGGGGTGTATTAGTATTATTCTATGGGATTTTTTGGCAATTATTCAGCTAGATAGCATCATATTTTGGCTATTGGAAAGGTTTTGATTCTTCTCTGCTTTTTAAAGGTTTTATTATTACAAATATGGTAAGGACTTAGACTTATATGTCTCCACCTGCCCTTTGAAAACAAACGAAAATGAATGTTTACATTTATTAAATTGCTTTCTCTCCTACATTTCAAATTGTATCATTTTAATGTTGCTTAGTCATTTTAAATTCAATGTCAGCAAAAGAAAAGTCTAGAGATGGCATAAAAAGCATTGGTGAGCTGTCACTGTAAAGGAACAAAAATGATTTCTAATGCATTTTTATGAAGAATTTACACAAAACGTTTCTTACTCTGTGATCTTCATCGAACTTCAGAAAAAAACAAGTGCACGAAATATCATTTAAAACAATACAAAGATTTAAAGTAGAAAACCACGATCTTAGTATAAAATAGTGTAGTTCTGAGCAATGGTGAGGCTATATGTAAAATTCAGAATTACCATTGTGAAACGAAAAGGTAAATGGCAAGGGTGTTCCTCAAAGATATACATTAGTTCACTTCAAATTTTCATTTTCCTTCAATAAGAAATTTTGTACTTTTCACAATGTGGAACTGAGAACAATTCCCACCATTAAATGAATGGATTCCAGAAATTTCAAAGCATGCCACCAACAGAGCAGTGGTTTTGAGACACAGAAAGAATAAAATGGCTATTCAGAAACTGCACGCTCCTTAGCTATATTTAATACTAGAAAATAGAGTACTGCTTTTACATTTATTCCATAGGGCCTCATTCCAGAAAACACTTCCATGAATAGCACTCAGAGGCACTGCTTATATGCATTAAAAGTGCTTACTGGAAGCAGTGTTTCCAAAAGAAATTGCATCTCAGTACTTCAAAAGTTGCGAGAGTTTAACTAAATCAGTTTTAAATTGCTCCAGTAAAAGCCATGTGGATGCACCTAAAGCCTGTCTAGCTTAATTAAATAACCACTGATGCAATTTCATTGTTTTAAATCAGTTTTTATGCTAACATTAGTATTTAATTATTTATAAGTGAATGTGATATCTGTGTTATTTGTTAGAGTTTCACCAGATTTCATTGAGGGCTTCATTTTCTTCTCCTTTAAAACTACTTATTTCTTATAAAATCCAGGATCTACTAAAAGAAACGAGTTCAGTGTATGCTCAATTTCATTTAATGTAAGTTGAAACCATAAGGTCTGCAAAAGAAGTTCTGAGAATTTCAGGTATAACTAGTGTTGAAATGGAAGTAAAAAATATAGGATCCTTATAAATTCTGTTATTTGAGCAGTAAAATTTGCTCCTTGAATGCTGAATGACTGTGAAACACAAAGAGTGAATGAATTCCACCCTCGTTCTTTAATTAATGGCTTTCAGCTTGTTGTCCTTCAGATTCCCTGCAGCAGCAGCATTATAATTTTAATGCTATGTAAAATAAGTCCTTCAAAATGCTCTTAGGCAAGTGTAATGACATCTGCACATTACTAGCACTGAACAGTAAGCAAATCTGTGATGAAGGAGAGCTTGATGTGCTACCACACATCAGTGATCCTGGCTTGTTTCCCTGATTTGTTTTGCCATTTACATTTTCAGCATCATGCTCTTAACACTCCTGTTTCCTCCTACCCATACAGACAAGACTGTTGTTCTGTTGTTGTTTTCGCATGCTATACATTTAGATTAGTTTATTCCATCCTATTCTCAGAGAACAATTAAATTTCCAAACAGTGGGCTATAATACTAACGAACCAGAGGAAAAAATAGGGTTGGACATCAGGGTTTTCTGTCTCCTCTACTCTCTTGCAGTGAATGAGAGTTGTCCATCTAAAAATTAAACATCTACTCCATTATGCTTTCACTGGTCAATTGAAACTGGCAGTCATTGGATGTTCTCTAGCTACCTTTCTGCAAATCCTGGTGGAGATATATGGCCAACTTTAAGTTCACCCTTTTATTATATCATATTTATGTGTAAATCTCAGGGAACATCCTTGTAATTATTCTGTGCCCTTAAAGCACAGCAATTGTCCTACAATGTGCTCTTATAGACTTAATTTTCTGACAATAATAATAATAAAGATTAATAATTTTCTCCGTTACCTGTATAAGAGATCTCTGGACACCAGCTCTAGGGATGAGTGTTTTAATTTTGTGCAATTCATTAAAAAGCATTGGAATTATATGAAGAGAGTAAAGACATTCCATGCATCCACACTAGCAGTGCAAGGTCCTTAACAAGATTTTTCAGGCAGATTGACCTGTGCTGTAGAAAAAAAAAAGACACAAATCTCAGTCCTGAATCTTCTGAGTTCAAGACTTTCACAATAAACTCATGTCTGACATTCCCCTTAATACCTTTACAAAACCACTCTTAAAGCACTGCCTGAACTTTTGTACCTCTAGGTAGTTATGTTCTATTAAATGTTAGAACAAATGTTGTGTAAAGCCATTGACATTCTGACAATTTTGGAAGGGCAGAGTTCTTATGAAATTTAATATCTTCACCCAAGAACAGGAAAAATAATCTTACAGGTTTCAGTAGATGGATGGATGTATACACTGTTTTATTTTTCTACAACAGTCTTAACTGTCATTAATCATTTCAGAATTGGTGCATTGCTATTTTTAGGAGCACAAAGAATTTCAGTATTATAACATGATCTGTACTAGACAGAGGTCGAATAAATGGTCTGCAGTGGAGATTTGCTGCTAGAAATACATTGGTATGAAGTCCAAAATAACTTTATAGCACAAGACTACTGGGTGGGTGTACTGTAATTTACTAAATTACAACAGATTTAAGCTGTTGGAACATTTTTATTAACACTTATATTTGTTTTTACAATCCAGTTACCTCAGAACACAGCAGTTTATTCAAAACAGGTATCTTGGATTTCATTTCTAAAAATATTTTGATATTTTTTATGAACATTTTAAACCTAGAGGCTCTGTGTGCTGAAAACAAAACACAGGCATTTTATGGCTTTCTCACTTTTTGTCACATATATTATAAGACTGCATGTATTGTGCCAGATCACCAAATGGAGGCAGCTGTGATGAGAAGCTCAGGAACCAAGCAATTCTACATCTGTGGAATCTCATCTTTGCAGGGCCATGTACAAGAGCTCAGGAAATACCCCTCATTTGCATGCAGATATGTACATTTCTGAAGAAATACATGTCAGCCAGAGCTAAATTCTCTTGCTTTTATGAACTTATTTAAGAGTGTCAGGTACATAAAATACTATATGTATTAAGGTGAGACCAAACAGATTCTAGTTGCGGCTTAAGGACAAGATTAATTTGATGGAAGTGACACTGGAGCTTACATTTGAGGGTAAGCATGTCTTTTCAGTGCAGCGGTTCACTGCAGAAAATCGGGTATAGATCAAAATTGGACAGTTAGTCACAAATATAACAGCATCTAATAGAAATACAAAACATGCAGCCTAAATTTCTGGGTTGCTAGCAGATATCACTTGGGATTTGAATCAGCATAACTGCTTTGCTTTCATTCTCTTAACCCATTTTTTTTTCCTTTACTACCAATCCTACTACTTCTGACATTTTGGCAGAGCGGGCACAAGAATCCCCGAGACTTCAATGGAGTTGGGTTCAGACTTAAGCCTATATGAGTGCAGCATGATACAAGTTAAGAAAAAGAAGTTATGCTAATGAAATTAAGATTGTTATTATCAGCCTCTGTACTGTTTGGATGGCAGTTATGCAAGTACATACAGCTGTGCATATCTTCTTTATTAAGTAAATCAAAGGCATTTTTTTTCTTTGAATGCAGTTCTTGCAGAATCTGTGACTTTTGCTAATGTAATGAAAACTAGAACAATACTGTCAAGCTGGCAAATAAGCTTACACATTAATATACGCAGAGCTTTAACATATGAATGACTAAATCTTAATTAGTCTCTTGACTAGCTTATTTTATTATTTATTTTTCTTTTTTTCCTTTTTTTTTCATATCTTCTATATGAAATATATGTAAGGGAAAGCAAAATGCTGTTAAGAACAGGTGTATGCAGTTAGACTATGATGCTCCTACATCTCAAGTGGTTTTGGCTCGAGACTGTTCACCAGCTCTGGTACTGGTTCACAAACTGTTTTTCTTGAGGATAGTATTTTCCAGTCATCAATAAAGCAGTGTTTGTTTACAATGTTGTCCACATTTTTTCTGGAGATTCTTTCAGCTATGTTGTAAAATGGAAGCAAGGGGATTAATGTTTAAGGCAATCAAGTGCTCTGAGGAGCTGAAACCAAAGAATCATAGAATCAGAATCTTTCAAGTTGGAAGGGACCTTTAAAGGTCGTTTAGTCCAACTTCCTGCAATGAACAGGGACATCCACAGCTCGATCAGGTTGCTCAGACCCTGGTCAGTCTGACCTTGGAAGTCTCCAGGGATGGAGAAATCTTGACATAAACTCAGTTGTAGAACTCTTGTTGACTGTCATGACATTTAATCCTGTTTTCCCAGCTACTAGAGCTACTGAGAAAGAAATAAATCCCTTGTTCATGTTTGGAGTGCTGTTCAAACACTCACAGATTGGAAAATCACCTCATATAACTGTTTCATGGATGGTACTAAAGTCTTTGTATACATCAACATACTTCAAGATCTTTGGCTGAAAAATATGTATCAAAGAGGGAGGTAGAAATCTGTCCATAGTTCTCAATATTACTAGCAACCTTCAAATGCTATATGTGTGCATTAACATTTAGAAATAGTATTTTAGACTTACGTGTATTTAAATATATATTTATTTCCCATTGGAATCCTTTTCTGCTATCAAACTCAGATATATTCACTGGAAAAGATAAAAGTTCATCAACTAACCTCACAGTCATAGAAAAACATATTCTGCTGGGAGATTTAAGATACTTGGAATTTTAGTTTAAAAAGCAACAGCAAAACATTTTGCTATTCCCTTTACTTTCTACCCTTGTCTTTTTCTCAAGGGTATAGTTTATGAATCTATGTATTATTGCCTTCATTGAAAGGTTGTGTGTTATTCAAGACGACTTGTAAACTTGATTCAATCTTCCCTAGTAAGTAATGGAAGCAGGAAATACCAGAGAACACTAGACTCAGTAAACCTATAAAATTTGAGAATGCAGCCCATTATTTCTAGAGTCTTTTCACATAACACTTTGGGAAGCAACGACTAATTAGTTTTTGGCTCTAACAATAACAGTTTGAAGGTTTTTTTTTGTTTTGTTTGGTTTTGTTTTTATAGCTTTCATATTAGGTAGAGGAGGGAAAGTGACTCTGAATGATGAAATATTGGCAGTGTGTACACTTGTTTCTCAGTAGGAGCTCAGCTCTTTGATCCCAGGTACAATTACATTCATTGCCCAACTTTTATCGCCATACCGGAGAGTTAACTAGAGCCACTACACTGACAACAGCATCCTGACAGATTTTTGTTAATACGCAATTGAATAGTTAAAATTAATGCCCTAGATTCTCTAGATTCTTGGTAATAATTAAATGTTCATAACACTTTTCTTGACTACTTCGCTACTTCGCAGCAGTGAATAGAGTATTTGTCTTTATTTAATATATCAAATGTTCAAACCACGCTTCCAAGCAACAATGCTAACTAGAGGAACATTTTAGTTATGGTTTGTTTTTCCTGCTTGAATACTTATAGTGCTCATTTCTGAATTCACAAGAGGCAAATCTCAATTGGCAGAAAGTGCCATAGCTTCCTGATGGATATTTAAATCTGTGCTCTGTTTGGGTTCTTACCAGAAGAAAAGGCTTCTGATCAAGTACTAATGAAATAAAAAAAATCTTGCTTATATTTTTTGTTGTGGTTTGCTCTGTTTATCAGCTCATTTGTTAATGATCCTTGAAAATTATAGCTGCTTTTTTGTCTAATTATGCATAGGATATATTATGTGGGCAACTTTCTGAACAGCAACTGAGGAAGATCCTATTACCAGTGATTAGAACGGGAGATTGGAAATGTGAATCACTGAATTTCATTTACGTTTCCTCCTCTTTGCTATGTGGCCTTGAGAAAGTGTTTCTACCCTTACATGCTTAAAGTATTTCTCTTATCCTTTATCTGTCTTTTCTTTTTAGTCTTAGGCTCTGACCTTTAATTTGCACAATGTTTATCGCAGCATAAAAGAATTAGGTTTTAGTGATAGTAGAGACAATAGCAGTAAGGAAACAGTCATTATGCACTCTTTTTTAAAAGAAATTCTACCACACATTTTGGAATACGTTTTAATGATTTTAATTTCTCTCTGTAGCTTTTGGGTAGTGTATAACATACCCGTGAGCTAAAATAGAACTAATTACCTATGAACCCAAAGTCTTCCTAACTGCCAGATATGTGAGACATCACGTAACATACAGAATAAAATAGTAGAATTTGTGCCACAAACTGTAACTTCTGTCATAAGTAGAAAGGCAAACCAGTACCTCCATGGCACTAGATTTTCATATTATCCTAAACCAACCACCCTGTTTTGTTTCCAGGATCAGCAGATCTCACTGGGATAACCTCTGCAGATGGTTTTCATTTTCAGAGTTAACTGTCACTCTGAATCAGTGCAGTATGACAATCATAGCTGTGCACACATACACACATGTATATATATTTATATCAATATCATTTATATTTAAAAGCTATCCAAGATGCATCAAATCCAAATAGTATTCCACATATTCTACTTGATCAACTCATACTTGATCAACTGACAAATTCAAAGCAGGTGTATTAACATAGTAAGCTGCTTTCTCCCAGATTAAAAAGACAGATTTCTTACTGGCAGGCTTCTTTGTGGTTGCTTGTTTCTGACAGAGGAAGTACAAATATAGATAAGAAAGGCCTCATAGAGGATTTTCTTTACATGTCCTAGCCATGTTGGTGACCTTCATTTTGGTAACTGAGGAGGATTACTTCATGCTATTGGTTGTACCCCTGGTCTCAAATGGAAGATATGGAATAAGGAAAGACAGTGATTTACTAGAAGCTTGAACAGCAAAAGAGCAGGTACAGTAATTTTCTCCATAACAATGAGGGAAATGTGTTAAGAAAATCTCAAGGCATTGCTTTCCATCTGATAGGAGTTATGTACAGCATGTAATGCATGGCTGACTCATGAAGTCTCTCAAAATAGTCTCTGTTATGTGCGCTAAGTGATAAAGCACCCTTTTCAAACACTTAACTAAGTAACCAATTTAGGACTGAAGTAGTGAACTATATGTAGCAGTGTAGAACCCATCTCTTCCTAATTATCTCAATGACTAATGAAACATTTTCTGGATAGGTTAAAAACTGGTTTCCAATCAGAAACCAAAATTAGTGATGTTAGTGCTGTGTTACGTGGTGATTACCGCAGATATTACCAAGAAAAGTGATTAAATAGCAATAGTTCTTTAAAGGATTCCTCTATCTGGATTCATCTTTGTATTTTCCCCTTAGAACTATACTTGAAAATTAAGTATTTTACTGAACTTCTTTCATTGCAAGAGTGAAATATCCCCAGTCCTGAGAGTAAGTCTGTCCTGTGAATCATAGCCTACATGGTTGATTGCAGTCCACAGATGCCTTCAAAAAGAATATTCCTGTTTGCTTTACAAACCTGTTGAAATGCAGTATGTTATTATGAAACCTGCCAAATATCTAGAGCAGTTTACATAGGAAATGAGTAGGGTTGGTTTTCAGTATTTATTTTTCTGCAAGGCAAGAGGTAAAGCTGATGTGATGGAAATGACTGACTCTCATCTTGAAACCTTAGAGCAGTTTGTGCTAATTCACCAATGTATGTACTTAAACACATTAATAAGACTAAAATAGACAGAGGCACCTAATGATGCATGCTGGGCTGGGGATAACAGTACAGCAGAGGGGCTTACTGAGGACCTGTTCTACTGAGAGCAGAGCCTTTATATCCTAATTAAAGCCCTGTAAACCTCCATTTAGTCCTGGAAATCCAGTATCAGGTTTACTGAGCTGATTTTAATTAAAGCTGATGCTGGCCCCAACTTTAACATGGATTTCTGACCAAAATAATCTTTTCTAAATAAAGTGTGTGTGTATGCATATGCATGTATACATTCATCTGTTGGTGTGTACTTACACGTGTTTGCATTCTCTTGTATTTAAATCTTCTCTAATTAAGAACAGATCATCCTCGTGTTTAAACTAGTAATTGTCTGTTGGTGGAGGGAATACTGACAAGTTATTTTTACTTCTACATTATCACCTGTCATGTTAAATCTAGTACCAGGTGAGGACTCTCTGACCCTTGTACTGGGGGAGGTGGGAGGGAAGTTTGTGCTTTTTTGATCTATAGATAACCACCTCTGTGTAACCATTTCAGAGCCAGAGGTAATGCTGTAGAAGAATGAAGAACTAGTGTTTATTTATGAGACTGTAATATCCCAGGAGAAGAAATAGAGAATTGTTTCAGCTTAATTTTAGAAACCTGGTGTATCAACACAGATTTAAAAATAGAACGCACTGTAAAATTATAAGGACAGCATTCTTGTATTTTCTGCTCAGGTGGAAAGGGATGTGCTTAATTAGACTATATACAACATATTTTTAATGTATTTATAATGTGTGTGTCTGTGTGAGAGAGATACCCTTGTGAAACTGGGGGGGGGAAAGGTGACAGAGAAGGAGAAGTAGAATAGTGGAATGCTAAAACAAAAGCCTTAAGCAATTACATGGCTGTCCAAATACCCTTCATTTTCCTCCTTTTATCTGAGGCATATCTGTTTAGCTCTCATTACTGCTACTTTTATGTTTTTTCTTACTGAATCTAGCCTACTTGGTAATACTTGATAGCTGCTTTAGCTGCTTTGTAAATATGTCTCATTCTTCCTTTGTACATTAAAGCTCTAACTTTATTTACCATCTGCCTCCTGGTCCTGCACTGGATACAGAATCATGTGTGACCTGTAGAATTTTTCAATTGTTTGCATCCATTTTATCTATGTGTTTGACAGATGAATTTGTTTTCAGAATGTCCTTAAAAGATGAGCTGGTGTTATTTTTATGTTACAGCTAGAAAAATCAGTCTCATGGCCCTGCCATGCTGAGTTATTTCAGCAAGTTCTGGTTGAACTAGGCAGGCTCCCAGAAGCTGTGCAGTAAGATGTTCTGCTCCGTGCTTCCCAAATTAGACTGAGTGAAGCACTGCGGTTGTGCTATATTAAGACAGGGTATCTCTGAATTGCACAGCGTTGTACTGTTTAGACACAGGCTTACAGGCTAAAATAGCAATATAACTGCTCAACGTTAAAATTGATTTTTCTCAGAGTACTTAATAATATCACACCTGTCTGTATCAGATAGGATCTGTTACACCACACCAGTCCTTCAAGTCGTTCTCTTAGGAAACAGAGAAAACCCGAGAGTAATCTAGGTTACATTTGACTTAAGGGCCATATCTCAGAAGGGTCCTGTGCAACTGAAGATGGTTACTGCACCAGCTCAGGTCTCCAGCAGCAGAATGCAGGGTGCAGGAACACACTTGTCACAGGGAGACTCTGTTCCTGCCTTCACTGAGAGTAATCCCGAGGACAAAAGTATGTGCAAAGTCCTGTTTCTCTCTGCTATATAAACACCTCAGGGATCTGAGAATCCTCCTGCATTCACTGGGCATTCAGAGCATGATGGCACATAACTGGCTAGAGGCTGGTGTTCTTTCAGATTGACAGCTGAAAGGCAGTGCTGCTGGCTGCTCCCTTCTTGCTGTGTCTTAGTGACTGTGCAAATAGCTAGCTTAAGCAACCTAGCATTTCTTCTAATGGAGGAGAGGGCAAGCTCCCTCTCTGTTCTGGGATGGAGGAGAGATGCTGGTGGTACCATCCTCTGAGGAGCAGCTGGCAAGAGGCAGCAGAGCTGGTGAGCATCAGTTGCCTCACCAGAGGCATGCTGTGTTAGTGTTTTGTTCCACTTGGTGTCATGGTTACACACTAGTGTAAAGGGAACTGGCAGCCAATTTGGTTGCCTGTTCCTTGTAGTGAGGACCATTCTCCCAGGGTACTGCAGTCAGACAAAGGCTGATGTGAAACAGCACACAGGTGGCTCCCTGAGCCAGGGGAACAGCAGGAGCCAAGCATACAATCTGCATATGCCATTAAGCATTTGCAGGAAGGAAGGGTGTCTCGTGAAGGCTGAGGGGTTTCAGCCTGTAGATGTCTTCTTCCTGGAGTCTCCAGGAGTAACTGGTCAGTCGATTGCATAGTAAAAAAAGGAGCAGTAGCAAAATGCTGTGTTTAAAAAGCAAATAAGTTGTTTTCACCTGATTGTCTCTCAGTTCCAGTCCAAATTCATTTTACAGTTACTTTTCACTAAGTGACTGATCCATGGGCACCAAAAACTGTGCCAGTAAAAGGAAATATCTCAGATCTTAAGAACTTCTGTTATCAAACAGAAGGCTCTTCTTTGCTTGTATTTATTTTTCCTCATTAACATCAAATTTGCTATCCCTGTCAAAGTAGCAAACCCAGCAAGGTAGTAGTCCATTTATGTATGTCCTCTTTGCAAATCAACCACAGGATTTAAGCAAGAATGATCTTTTTCAAGAGTTTCACTCTTGTTTGTGACTCTTGAGTGACAGCACTCTTCTGTGTATCTTGAATTGTGGCTAAATTATGGCCCTAACCTTTATGGCCACGCTATGTTCTCAGTACTTATTTAAAAACTGCTGCTCACTCTCTCATCATCCCTTCCTATCATGTTTGTTCTACATGCTGTTCTACAGCATCCCCCAGTCTTTAAGAACGCTGTCTAGATTGTGTTCCACTCCCAGCCCTCACTCATACTTAGATTTCTAAATTGCAGTATGATAATTTTCCCATCACTAAATTGGTGTAATCATGGGCAATTTTTTGTTTAGTATATCAGAACTGGTGTATATGGATGGTGGAGGTGTTAGTGCTGTAACAAAATGGTTTGGAAGCCCCACATGGGATCGTGTGGTGGGCAGGAACTACTATCCTGGGAGAAGGTAAGATTTTGCTAACAAAATAATTGATAGTACTTTGCCTGCTGGATAAACAGTCTCTAAGCTGAGCATGAATAATGTTGAATTTGGAAAAGAAAAATAGCCTGGCACAGTGCCCTTGCTGTAGACTACCTAGACCCCAACAGGGTTAAAACCCTCAAGGACGTTTATTTACTGGTTCTACCAGTTGACAGCCAGTAGACAGCAGACATTCCCATGGGCTGGTTCACATTTCTGGAAGAAGTTTTTGGCACTGCCAAATAGTAAACTCTGCCTCAGATGGCTTGCCTTTTTTCAGATCACAGAAACAATGAAAAATAGAGGTTGGAAAGGACCTCTAGAGGTCATCTGATCCAATACCCTGCTTAAGGTGGGTCTATCTTAGTTATATGATCAAGAAAAAAAAAAATCTTATTAATCCCCAGAAAGTCTTATTTTTCTTTCACAATATTCAAACAGTGCTTTTCAGACCCGTAATTCAACAAAATTTTTATTAGGTGGGAATAGTAAAAGACCTCTCTCTGGTTGAGAGACATCTTTTCTGGCAAGCTTCGATAGCTATTTCTAAGACTGTGGAAGTGTAGATTCTAAGATGCTGGAAGTGTTAGTCACAAGAATTTTGCGCAAACAAAACCATTTTTCCCTCTACCCAGATTTCTACACCAAAACAGCTGCTAATCTGTTTTAGCTGCAACTTTGCTTCCCTATGCTTAGAAAATGCAGGAGGCAAACAGCTGCGTGGGAAAATGAGTAAGTTCTTCAACAACTATGAGGAGACAAATACAGGTTAGTGAATTCATTTAATAACCTTACCTGCAGCTTCTTTCTGGGCTCTGTCCCTGTTCTGAAAAGTGGAAAATCATGATTTAATTAGAGATGTTCTCATACTCTCTGAAAACTACTGGGAGCTGAATGAGCTGAAGGCCCTCTTTGTTGATAATTTCTGAAATGTCTTAGAAAAAAAAATCTGTCATTGTTTCTCAGAAAATACCAAGAGCAGTGGGGAGGTTCTCTGCTTTGTCAGGAATGGTGGAGCATCAGTTCTGAGCCAAGAACTGCCTTCCCACAGATCTGCTTCCTCAGTGTAATTTGCTCTGGGAGGTGTGGTGTGCTGAAGTTGAAGAGGTCAAGTGGCCTATGCAGAAGTTTTGCCTTTCTTGATGTTGCCAATGACAATTCCGAAGTGAGTCTGGCTGGGCACCAGGAACAACACCTTGGCACATTCAGTAAAAAAGGTTTGTTTTGATTTAGCACAATCTGCACTATGCCTGTAAAAATGGTTCTGAAATTTACGGATCGGAATGCATTTTCCACATTAGAACAGTGCATACAGACTCTTTTACAAGAGTCTGCAGAACATATGGGTAATATGCAGCTCATACTCTGAAACTTATTTTTGACACTTGTTTTTAAAACACAGAAGAAAATGCAACAGTCTGGACTCAATTACAAATGGATACTTCTTGGGAAACTTTATGAACCGCAGCAGAGTAACTGGCTATATATTGAGAGGGAAACTAGAGTTTGTACCAATAGCTTTGTCTTAATATTTATTTGAAAAGCCTGAAGTAATATTATTTATTTGATTTGGGATGCTCACCTAACTGCTGTTTCCAGGATCGGAGCTTGCTTACCTTTTTATAGTAATATTCTTGATAATCAGATTATTCATGCAGTTTATATTAAATCATAATGTTTTCCTTGTGACAGATTTTATATGTTGTAGTTTTATGCCATAGCTTATATAGCAGGGCTCCAGTAGATGGCAGAGGAGATAGGCTTTGAAGAGGTCAAGATTTCAGGTAATCAGTTAAATTAGTGTAAGAAAATAAGTTCTATTTGAACTTCAGAAAACCTGCCAGTTTCACTTCACTTGTTTTCACTGAAGTGAAACCAGTGTGTATAGTTTATGGGGGCTCACATGCCTGTCATGGTTCTTGGACCTTGATTTGTAAAAATAAAGCATGCTCTAATAGAAGCTGCCCATTTGGGATCTGAAAAGATTATAAAGGTCTTTCTTTTTCTTTTTTCTTCCTTTTTTTTTTTTTTTTTTTTTTTTTTTTCCTCTTGTAAATTTAGTCATTGATTTTAACATTAGTGCCTGAGTGGAAAGCAACCTAGCAACCTATAGGGACAGTCCTGTTCTGTAACTCTGAAATACATCATAAAATAGGCATAAACATCAAGGGCTCTGATGTTTGTAGGTACGAGCCAAGGCCAGTCTCTGTTACCATTTACACTGTAAACCCAAAATAATAAAACTGACACAGTCCATAGACATGATCAAGAGACTCAGTTTGGATGGAAATCACCTGTGTAATCCACTCAAAAAAGCAGCTGTAGAAACCTCTTGATAAGTAAGAAAATGGAACACAAAACAGACTTATGCAGCCCTAGGTAAATATAGAGAATGCTGAAGCAGCTGGATTTTTCCTCTTCCAGAGAGCTTTGGCAATATACCACATGTTCACCTGAATGAGAACTACAACACTCTCAGATAAGAAAAGGACAGCAGAGTTGTAGGTGTGACACACAGGTTGTGTACTGAGGGCTAAATTTACTGACGCTTAGTCTGAGGAGGCTTGAAGGACGGGAATGCATAGAAAGAAGAGCCCATAATACTGCAACAATTACTTTCATTATGTTTTCTAGAAGGGACACAATCATTTGTTGGAGATGGGTCAGCATCTGTGCATCTTTTAAAGTACCTCCCCTTTTTTTATTGAGCTTTCTACCCACTAAATGTAAATAGTTCTGGATCTCCTGTGATCCTTTTGCAATGCAAGAGCAGTGTTTCACTGGTGGAAATTTCTTTATGCCTTAACTTCACAACAAAGTTGGTATGTTTATCCATGAAAAAGCCTGTGCTACTGTGAGAAGATACACCTGAACAACTCCACCCTTCTGATCCTTGTTGGAGACCACAAAAAGCTGTAGTAAAATAGGAAGCTCCACTTCAGAGAATGGAGTAACACCCACTTTAAGGAAGGAAGTAAATTTAATACGAATGTTTCTTAAGTTCTTCTTTTGCTCCTGGTTTGTACACAGAATCACTTGAGTTTTGCAGGTTATAGGAGGGTTCAGTAACATATGAATGATGGAGAGCTTACTGTGTTGCTGAGCAAATTTGTTGGAAAGAAATGTGTACCTGCAACAAAATTAGTAAGCCTTTTTTTTTTTCTTTTTTTTTTTTTTAATCTAAAGACAGTCATCATGACAGAACCAGCAGACAACATACTTAGTACTAATCAGCTTTCACTAATCACGGAAGGTAAAATGAGTTATTAGTGTTGAGTCACAACTTTCTTTAAGTAGCAGTCTAAATCGAATTACCGTAAGTTGCTTTACTATGCACTTAATACTTCATTGTTATCCACACAGATTTTGGTCAACCCGAGGCTACTTATAATTGGGTTTTTGATGTGTAATTCTTTTCTTAGTTCACTTATTTGTATAATTGATGTGATTACCAATTCAGATGCTGATTTTGCTACTGAAAAGTTCATGATTCTCATTAGAAACTGAAGTCTGGTATCTTGATTAATCATGTGATATATTTTGAAGCTAGTTTCCACTTTGTGTAAACTGGCATGACACCACAACCTTCCAAATTCAGTAATACTTATACTGCATTTGTAAGAGAAGAGATCGAAGAAGAAAGGGAGGAAACATAATTTATTCTTAAGTGTAGATTTTATTAAAATATAATTTAAGTTTACATACATTATTATTAAAGAAAAAAAAACCCAAACAACAACACACACACAAAAACAGTCAAGGTACCTCAGCATAACTACGTGCAGGCTTTCTACTGAGGTCTTGTTATAAGTAACATTATGGAAGTTGTATTATGACAGTAGAATCTCTAAAAGAGTAAAAATGAAATTGGTGGGGACATAATAAGACCAATGCTGAATGTTTCCAAAATTTTTGTTCTAAAAATACACGTGTTGTCTTATGAGTTGTTTCATGTGGTGAGGTCATGTGCTGGAACTTGAACTCATTGATTAACGTCTTTCACACTTTAACTGAGAGCATATGAGGCTCTAGCAAGCAGCTTGCTGATGGAGCTGCAGATCTCTACCTCTCAAACTACCTGCAGGACAGGCTGCTCACTCTGGCCACAGCATGCAGCCTACAAAGGAGCATGAGATGCTTGGGCTTAGGCTGTAGGATGTGCTATCCCTGCCAGCCCCTGGCATACTGCTGCAGTGATGAAGACAGCTTTGCTATCTTTGGTGCTCCAGCATGTGCATCGGCCTCCAAGTGGAATCCAAAGACTGTAACCCCAACAAGCGGAATCTGAATAGATGTGTCTACTGCCAGGTCTAAGTTGGGGCTGGAGTGCAGCCTCAGGTCCCTCAGCTGTGGTGGTTCTGGAGCCAAGTCAAGATACCTGATGCATACCAGTGCCAGGAATTTGCATAGCTCACTGATGCAGTGACAGTGACCAATTCCAACAACGTGGTTGTACCTACATTCTTTTAGAGAATAAGGGCTTGGCTTTTTTTGTTGTTTGTTTGGTGTTTTTTTGGTCAAAACATTCTGCATTCTCTGATGAGCAGAAAAAGGTCTCTGTGCTATTTGTCTTCTTGCTTTAAAAATAAAATAAATAAATAAATAAATAAAAATGCAACAGGCGTGCTATTTCATTTAGCTTTACCTGGTGGTGAAAGTCAGCACTGCACAGCAGGAAATCGTGCCTGTGTTGCCAGCCCTCATGCTTCATTCCTGGAAAACTATGAGAGTATCTTATGTTGCTCAGCTCTGACTTCATGGTCCAGTTAAGGAAGTGTGTGAGAGACAGCAAGGCTATACTGCTGACCCAGAAGAAAAGTCGTCAGTCAGTCCTCAGAATGCAGTAAGCTCAGAAGCCAGTAGCTAACAATTATGTATTGTTTAAGTATCTTTAGAAGAGTCCTATGTTTGCCTTCCCCTTTTTTTGGTGTGTGTGTGTTGTTTTTTTTTAGATGATGTTTGTCATGTTCATGTCAGTGCTTTGCCAATCTTGCATTTGATCCTTGTGGGATGAAATTACATTTCATATAATATATATATACATATATACAAATATGCACACATATACATAAAACAAAAGTTTTATAAGCATTTCATTTTCAATTTTTTATATTTTTATTTATCCATATATACATGAATGTGAAAAATTAAATTCTTGGCTAATGTTCTTACTGCTGATTTAATATATTTAGAGAAAAACATCTGTGATAGGCTAGAATGAGGAGCTGCATACCGCATGATGGGTAATATTCCTTTTCCCTAGGCCAAAAGACAATAGACAGATGATGTTATTTTGCTTGGAGTTTATTTGTGATGGGACTTCCTGTGGAAATTACCTGTGTCTCCACTGTGGATTCAGTAATGCAGTGCAAATTTGTGGATATCAGTAGTACAGAGGAGTTTTGTTTACTTACATATTTCTTGTATTTGATTATTTTGAGATGCATATAGAATGTAGTTCGTCTCTAAAGACTCACTAATACATCTATAAGCAGAATGAAAAGAAATGGTTTATCTGCCATAATCTGCCCTGATATCTCCTCAGAATATTAAAAAGAGTGCTATCATTTTACTACCAAAAATTCAGTAGTTCAGTAATACTGTCCTACAGCAATCCAACAAATTACTTCGTTATATTACAGGAATATCAAGTTTTTTTGTTTTCTGTGGTCTTTAATATTTTCTCCACAATTATTTTGCAGCAGGTATGAGTAGTTGTGCAACCAGGCAACTATTTTCCTGGCTAAAATTTAGATAGAGGACTCATTGTCCCAGTGGAACCATAAGCAAAAGACTTTAATAGCATCACAGCTAATTATTAGTATATTGTTATGGGGACATCTTTCTTTTTAAATGTCTGGAGATGCTAATAAATGGTTGGGAATGGCTTGCTTAGCAAAACTTATGTGTTAGCAGTTCACTGTGTCATACTGCACAGCTTTGTCTGAAAAAGGACATTGCAGGCGTTTGGTTCAAATTGCATTGCATTTATTATATTTGTGAGGTTTTTAAACTCTTGCAGGTTTACAAGTACTTACAAGTAGGTTAAACAATATTTTGTATATTATGTATTTTGTGTATTTTATAAAAAATATTTTAATTTCAGAAAGTGTATTTATTTTTTTTTTTTTCCTCAGTATAGAATATGAGGTCATTCCATCTATATGTCTGGACTGTTATTGTGCTCTGTGCAATAGGCTGGTACATCCATGTTCTGAATTTTGAATCAATTAGAGATTTTATGCTTATGTGCTATAGGGTTTCCTTGGCTATAACAGCTTTTGTATGGAGACCTGTCTAGAAGCCTACCTGGGAACAGTGAGGAAATATGTCAAGTGGGAGTAGAGAGTTTCTGATAATTCATCTATTTTTGTGAGGTGCTGTAAAAAGTCTCTGGGAAGGATGATGGAGGCTGAGAATATCTGCCTTAGGTTATGATATGTCTGAGGTTTTGCTTTAGCGGTCATTTTCAGATACTAAAGTAGACACACAAATACAGGGTTTACAAGGAAGATAAGAATTCTGTATGTTCTTTTTCTGTTGTTTTATTCCTTTTTAACTAAATACAAGAACAATAAACTCCATCTCTTTTTCCAACAAGGTTCTTTTAACAGACATGAGACATCTTTGGCTGAAGGCCTTTGAATATAATTCATTTATCTGAGTGATAGCACACTCATCTGAGACAGAATGCTGTACTGATGAGCATGCTCTTGAAAGTGGTGTTGGAAAGCATCCTGCTGTGATGTTGCAGACATGTTCCTTATTATCCTATTGTGATACACACTATGGAGAACTGTGTCCTGTCTCCAGGACTAGCTGTGAACAGATGTCTCAGCTGTTGGGAAATTATTTTGGCATCCGTAACATCCTTTTTCAAGGAGTTCCGTGGGTCTGATATCTAGTGTGGGAAAAACTGCATTGTTTTATTTCAAGTAATTTACTATGAGTTTTTTTGAAGGCATCTAGCTCTTTTACTTAAATACAGTGCCCCTGTATTTGGTGTCGGTGAAGCCTCAGCTTGAGTACTGTGTTCAGTTTTGGGCACCTCAGTACAGAAAAGATATTGAGGTGCTGGGCAGGTCCAAAGAAGGGCAACAAGGCTCGTGAAGGGCTTGGAGAATATGGCCTATGAGGAGAGGCTGAAGGAACTAGGGTTGTTTAGTCTGGGGAGGAGGCTGAGGGAGGACCTAATTGCTCTCTTTCAATATCTGAAAGGTGCTTACAGCAAGAGTGGGATTGGTCTCTTCTCACTGGTGACAGGTGACATGAAGAGGGGAAATGGCTTCAAGATGCGCCAGAGTAAGTTTAGTTTGGATATTAGGAAAAACTTCTTTACATGAAGGGTTGTTAAGCACCAGATTAGGCTCCCCAGGGAGGTGGTTGAGTCACCATCCCTGGATGTGTGTAAAGCCCAATTATAAATAAAATTTGGATGTTGTGCTCAGGAACATGATTTAGCAGAGGGCTGTTAGGTTAGTATGGTTAAGTCATGGTTGGACTTGATGATCTTTGAGATCTTTTCCAATCTGAGCGATTCTATGATTTTATGATTCTAAGTTATTATTTCTGGTGCTTTTGTGAGCTGTTTTTAATGCTTTCACAGTGGGGTTTGGATTTATTGCATTTCTGTTTTTAATGGTCTATAACTTTCAATCCTGTAATTTTGTTTTGGGCTCAACTTGAGCATTTTGAAGGGTGCCATCTTGTTCTCAAGCTTTCCTAGCTAGGTGAGATTCATTTGTATTGTGTATGGTGTTTTCCACAGTAATTCTATGCGGCCTCCAAAGAAGCACTGCTATTTAGTTCTCATCCCTTAACTCAAACACAGTGCTGAAAATAAGAGAAAAAACAGAAATCTGTCTTGCTGCTTTTTGCAGTAGTGTTATTGCATTGGGTCAGGACCTGTCAGTTCAGGTCAGGCAATTACTGTTTGTAGTTATATCTTCTTTTGTAGGGTCCTGGTGTATAGGAACTTACACTTTTGTGTTTACAAAAGCCACAGCTTTTTATATTTAAGAGTTTATAACATCCTTGTATGGTATTCATAAGCAAGGGATTTCCCTGCAGTGGAGCAGCTGATATGTGTAAGTTCCAGTGGGATGCTTTTATGGGAAGTAAAATCTTAGATTAACCCAAAGAAATATGGCTTTTTTTGCATCAGCAGATGAAACAGTGGAATACCAGCTCCTACCTTACATGTGTTGCTATTCTACTTGCTACACATGACTGAGAAAATAGGCAATGCTTACAAAAAATGCTAGAAATAGAATGTTTGATTCATAGTATTGTTAGGAATAGAGAAAAGCATGAAATTCAATAGTTTACAACTAGTAAAGCACTGATTTATTTTAATTACCAAACAATTAAACTGTTTGTTTCTATAAAAGGTAAAAACAGAAACTAACCAGAACAAAACATATCTTTATCAACTCTGTCAATTATAAACATTCCATAGACAGGAAAATGGATGTGCCAAATAGCAAGCAGTCCAAGAATCCACTGCTTCATTTTAGGGGTTCTTGTGTGTGGCTCTGGAATGGTAAGTCTTTTGTGGAGTTAGGGACTACATTTCAACACTCTAAACTGTTCTGCAGTTTGACACTCTTCAGTGCTCTGCCTCTTTCTCATCTTAAAAAATCCACCTGATACTCAACACTTAACCCTGAAAATTGGTTATTGGCTCTGGGCAACTTCTTGTCTTCAACCTCACATTTCTTACACACCTATGGTTCTAACAGTCCAGCATGTGGCCAACCTTTGATTGAAGGCTGTAGGGCTTTCACCTGAATGAGTATCACAGTTCCCAGCAGGATGAGATTACTTGCAGTTATTTTGGCTGCTTGATAATTGAGGGCCAGACTGGCCTTTGTAAGAAGCCTGGCACACACTGCTGGTAATGCTGTTACACAGGCAAAGGAACCACTGAACCACAAGTGTTTAAAGGACATGACACCTTCATATGTTTTCTCCATTAAAGGAAAATTAGACTCTTATTGCACTGTTATTAGAGCTAAGAAAATACAAAATGAAGTGGCTTAATGCTTGTAAACCAATATGGTTTCAATTACAAAACCAGTGTAGAGGCATTTTATACCAAATAAAAAATAAAAAAAATAAAAAAATATTTAAAAAAATCTGTTAAGTCAGAAGACTAAAATACAAGCATTAGGTTAATTTTAGATTGCATAAATAACTGATTACATCAGAGATTTAAAGTTTGAAATCATTAGTTCAGTACTAAGTCCGTGCCTAATAATAAAAGATTTTCCAAGACACTCATGTAGATGCTGAAGTTTCTCTATGGCTTGAGGCAATACTGCAGAAAATTATGGATGTCTTTTGAGAAAATAATGGATTTTTAAGAAACGAGTTGTTTCATACAACAAAGGAGCATTGTGGCTGATGTGTGTGTTCCTATAAGAAGGAAGCAATTATACCTGATACAAGCAGCTGTCTCTACCCAGATGTAAGCTTTCCCTATCAAATCCTTTGTGGGAAATTGGCGTGTCACAGCACTATAAAACCAGGTGCACGTATGCTTTCTAGTTAGTTGTAATAATAAGATATCAAGAAACAGTGCTGAATTTAGTGCAGTGAAACTGGTCTGTGAAAGTGGTCTTCAGTGGTTAGATAAGCTCTGAAAACAATCGTAGACATTAAATCTTTATGTATGAAATGAATTTATGGACGCAGAATTTTATTGAAGTAATAATTCTGCTAACAATCACACTGTTAACTGTTATCTCTAGGTGGAAAAAGAAAAAAAAAACAAAAACAAAACATCTCTATTGAAGTCATATTTCATTGCTAAAGCATTATGTGGATTTTAATATGTAACCTTTCAAAGGAAATAAATAAGTTGTTGGTTTTTTTATCCCTGTTCAGTGATTCTTCCCTCTCCTAATCAATCTATTTTTCCCTCTGAGATCAATTTTATGCTATTTTTAGAGCTTATCACTTGTAAGTGGCAGTAGGCAATTTTCTATGGATTAGACAGATACTAAATCAAGTCTTTATAATTCAAGTGAGATTGCAGGTGAGGAGAGGGAACAAACTGTGAAGAGTTTACATCTTCGCTTTGTGAAAGCTATGGTAACTGAAGTTCAATTCCTCACCTTCTTTGGTCTATATCACTTCTAAGCTGGAATAGAAATCTATATACTGAAGTTTCTCTTCCTCAGGTTCTTCTTCTATAGCAATGAAGTTAACAACAAAGAAGAGTGTGAAGTGTCATTCAATAAATTTCAGTGTAATTGGAACTAGGAAACATTGTTGGTTTCATAGTTTTGGCTTTGTTATTTTTTTCACATTCTAATGTCATTTTTTTCCCGCACATTTGTGTGCTCTGGAATAATTTAGAAATAGCTAGTGGACTCATCGAGCCTCTCAGGTGATATACTGAAGTAAGCATGGGGTCATTTAAAGACTTATCTTCTATATACAATGTCGTTGTTTTTTCTGTGGTCAAATGGCCCACAAACCTGCAGGGCTTAATATAATTCGAAGCAGGTTTAGTCCTGTCAACTACCAGCTTAGATTGTGAATTAAACATTACAAGTTATAGAGCGCCTTTATGAAAACAGTCCCCAAGTATTACATATAAACGGATATCAGTAATCATGACACTCTATTTTCCTGCAGTACCTATTTTAAATCCATCTTTATTTCTCTCACTCTCTCTCTCTTTCCACCTTACTATTGTCTTTTGATTTTTTATTCAGTGATCAAAATCTGTATGCTGCTGAGAAACAGTGAATCCATTTTCCTCTACCTCTTGGAAAGCACTCAGCATTTCTCAAGGTTAGACTCACGGTTAAAATCATCACAGCTGAGACTTGTTTCTAATTTTAGGTGTGACACCATCTTTTATGATGTGACCATGTTTGCAAGAAAGAGGTTAGGACAACAATCATATCTTTAACCATATATTTAGCATAAAAGCAACAAATGATGAGGTGATTTTGCTGGAATGTTGTTGTCCTATTCACAAAAACAGAAGAAGTAAAGCAAAAAACTCCTGCAATGAAAGTTGCAGAAAATTGATACAGTATTTCTTTAATATTTATCAAATATGAAAAACAAGTAGAGAAAAAAATCAATGCCTGTCTTCATGGAGGGTTTACTGCTGATGCTCTTTTCAAGATCTCTACCAGTGTATTTATAGAGCTCGTAGAAGAGATGTCAGAGCTGAAGACTGTAATATGTTGTAGGTGTGACCTAACCTAGTTCATGGAATACCTCTAACATTAGCTCACAATGGTTATTTTAAGTTTTTCTTTTAATATAACCTAGTAATTTCTTTGCTATTTTATTTTATTTTATTTTTTTTGCTTGATGGGTATAAGGCACCTGTAAACATCAGGGTGGAATGTCTTGGTAGAATGACAGACCTCACTTTTGTTATTGTTACTTCTAGAAAGTTTGTTCCATCATGAAAACAGACTGAGTCACTGACAGGAGCTATTTTTAAAATTTCTCTGCTGCCATTACATCTTCTTTTTAGAGTAGCTCAGTATCCTACTGTTTGGCATAATGCTTGATAATATTTATCAATGTTCAACTAATGAAGGAGGACTGGTGCCAATCTTGCAGACACAAAGGCAACACATTTTGTGAAATTGGTTCAGTCATATTTGATTTAAGGCCAAGCAAGTCTGTAATATGCTTCAAAATAGTTTTCTGTTGTTTCCATAGCACCATCCACATGCATTGTTCTTCAAATAAGGAATATGAAAGTTTCTCCTATTTCCCATCTTCTCTCTGCATGTGAGTGTATATTTGAAATGAAAATGTGAAAATTTAGTAACTCACTGACACAGAAGTGTCAAAGCAGGATGTATGTGACTGAAATGTATGTGGTCTGTACAACATGGTGCAGACTGGGGGCCAGATGAGACTGATGAAAGGTTGTTTGTGACTTCACAGACACTGGCCAGGTGATAGACAAAAGGTATACAGAACTGGATAAGTTAGCAATGTTACTAAGCTGCCTTATGCTGTTCCAAGGCAAGCAGAAGAAAGTATCCATAGAAAGCTGAAGAAATACTTGAAATTTGGGCATTCTGTGTTTTTGTTTTGTTTTGCTTGGCTTTTTAAATAGATCCTGGACATATTCACAAAGCTTTGCTGTATGCTCTGCAAGCCCTTTCTGTTTGGTGAAGTTGATCATATGCTTTTAAGTCATTGTATCTTGGTCAGTCTCAGACTGAAAAACAATGTGGTTTTTCACAAATTGCCATTTTTCTGTGTTTGTTTTTTAGCAAGCTTCCAAGTTCCATAGTAACTATCCCTCTTCTGCCACCACCTCACCTCCCCACTCCTCCTCCATTTCTATTCGGGATGCAACTCCATTTACTGTGGGAAAACAGTTTTTTCTCTTGCAAAATAAAAAGCCTACCTTTATTTAATGTTGGCCAAAAGTAGGGTTTCATACCTCTCTGTTTTCTCTGTAATAAAGGAAAAAACTGTCTCTAGAGAGGTAATTACAAATAATGAACACTAAGTATATAAACCTCATAGTGTGTTTTCGGTGTCCTTTTATCAGATTTGAAATGTTGAGTCCCTTATTCTAAATGTTGTCTATTCACTGAAATTACACTGAGATATAAAATAAAAAAGATGAAGTCAAAAGTTGCCTCTGTTATTTGAATAGGTGGTAAAACTTAAAAAACGTCCGTACCCTTTCACTGTCATATAAAGAACGAGACACTATTAGGATGTAAAAGACCTGATATTAGCAGCAACAAAACTTAAAGCATGATGTGATGTGATATAAGAATGCTTATAACCACCAACATCCTCTCCAAAAAATGGAATAAGACATGGCAAAAGTGGCTGTGATTGAAGTACTCTTTGAATATGGGAACTGAAAGGAAAAAAATGTCAGTAGTTAAGAAAACAATTCTGAAGCATCTCTCTGGACTGAGGAAAGATGAAAGTCTGCAAATACAATAAGAAAACAAGTGGTAAAGAACACATTTTGAATCGTATTTGATGAAGTATGTTCAGGCTGTGAATAAAGGTAATAAAGAAATTGCAGGGCATGATGTGTATTACAGGATCAAAGAGAAGAGACTAAGTTGTGAAATACGGAGATAAATATAGGCAGAAGAAGATTAAAACAGAGAATTAGTGATCAGAAGCTTCTGGAAAGAGAGATTGTGGAGGGCTCTTTATAGAAATTGTAGAAAGCAAAAAGGAGTGAAAACAATAAAAGAGAGAGACATTTATTTATGCATGAAAAGAATGGGAGACCTGATAAACACTTGATGTTAGCTGTTCTTTGAGAAGTGCTTTGCATTTCCTTTTTGACTTCGGCACACCAAGATTATAGCAGTTAAAACCCTGTGAAACGAAGTCTGAATTAATGAGTTTGGAATAAATATGACTCTTAATGATTGTGGGGTGCTTTCTTAGCTTGTCGCAGGTCACTGGAAGAGCTTTTCTTGCAGAAGCAGGCAGGTGGAGATTCCATCTCAGGGCCCCCAGAAGAAGAGGAAGGTATCTCTGAGGTGGTAGCAATCATAGCAGGAGTACAATTACAGCACAAAGCTGTAGCCTCTTAGTTTATCTCCTGGAGGGTATTTTACATATATCAGCACAACAAAGAGGCCTCTTCCAAATCATTTCTTTGAGCCTGGGTGAAAATACTTAGCGTAATTTCCATAGAAATTTAGATGTGGAAGAAAAGAATATTGTCTGGTAATGTCAGTGGTTTTCTGAGCATATCAGCTCAATTCCTTGTAATGGCTGAATTTTAAGCTAGCTGTTTGCAGAAGAGCAGCCAGGTATTTGAAGAGAATAGCACAAGAAAAAACCTCAAAACTGTGATTTGTCTGATCTTTTTCTAAGTGAACCACGGAGAGAGTCATTATTTTAGTAGTGAATGAAAGATGGAGTTAAAAGAGGAGTGCAGGAAAGTCAGTTATCTGCACTAATTGAAGAGAGAATAACAGCAATAAAGAAAATATATAGCCAAAATGGTCATCGGTTACTAATTTGTTCTTGAAAAAATACCATCTTTTTTGGTGGGAATACTAAACACCGAAGGAGAGGATTACATTTGCAAATGTGGACCCCCAACAATACAAAGACTGTTTGTTCTCATCTATTTAAAAAACCAAATCCAAGAGAAATATTTTCCCTTCTTTGCAACTGAGGTTTCCAGAATCATGGAGGAGGTACAAAGAGGACTGGCTAGTTTAATGTTTAGGAGAGCAGAGGCAGCGTATCCTGGTCAATCATTGTTCAAATATCCTCCTGCCAAAAATAGCTTGTGAACGAGCAGCCTGAGCAAGCTCTGCGCCGGGGATGAAATAAATGGAGCAGGTGTATGAGCACAGCTTCAGCTGAATGGAGAAAAAAGTCCTGCAGCTGATCTCATTAATTTATCAATTCAAAGACAGAAATGTATGTCCAAAAGTGTTTTTTTAGGGTTTTTTTTAAGCTATTATTTTGAGCTAAAGTAAACAATTTTTGCTTTCACATCAGGCATTTAGTGTGTACATTAGTGAGATGGCTCGCTTGCCACAACAACTGTTGCTAAGCTGTCTTGTTTCTCTTTGTGAATGGAAATATCTCTAAGTTGTAAACCTGGGAACCTAGAGAGAGGAGAAATTATGTTAGCTGAGATTTTTTGCAAGCTGCAATGTTCTGTTTACAAAACCGCTTCAAATCTTCTGAGGCGAAGGGCAAGTTAACCAAACATAAGTGAAAACAAAAAACAGTTGTAAGTAGGAAAGAAAGCATGAGCCTTTCATGCTCGTCTCTGAGGAACAAATCAGCTCCTCGTGTGATTTTGGGAAATCATGTGCAATTCTATTATGGTAATGATCAGCTATCTGAAAAACCAGCTGCTTTAAAAGGCATTGTCAGTCATCAGTTGTAAACAGAGCCTTGCCAGTTCCCTGTGGAAGAATGCAGGTTTCCAGTTTCTAACTGTCAGGGTGCTGTAGAATTATTTAGAGAAAAATAATATGGCCTGAAGAATGGATGTATTCTCTTCTTATGCAATGTTTGAGCACCCTGAAAGGACTCATCTCTCAGGTAGTAATGTGAAATGCACCTCTGCTTGTTCTCAGCTGCCAGATGGGGACCTGAAACACCAAGAGTGTGTGGAATCTCAAATCACTGCAAAGCTGTGTCTGGTGATTTCAGCTCAAGAAGTCTAAATCCTGAGTGCCCTAACAAACAGCTAAAACTTATTATTCTTGAAATATTCACTGACTGTCTCCCTGAGCTCTTTTATCACATGTATGATAAATGCATAGATGTACAAAACTTCACAACATTTTTTATCAGTGTTACCATCGGAAAATTAGGAAACTATAAGCATCAATAACAACAAATCAAACTAAAAAAATCACTAGGGTATTTTATGTACTTAGTACTTCCTTTCCATGTGTAAATGAAATGCAAATATCCTTGTCAGTACTGCCAAATGAAGACTGCTGCAGGTCTTTCTGCCAGTGAAGAATTATGTTGCTTCAGGTAAAGAGACTAATGTGTCCTTGTCAAAGATGGAAACGGATCACCTATGTCAGAAATAGATTATTGGCTCCACGTGATGGTGAACAGCATGAAGCACATTCAGGCTGGTTGGTTCTATTCTGTATGAAATCATGCAGTGACACTGTACTTTCAAATAGAACAAGGATTCAGTGCTCTTTCAGATTAGATAGAATAATGCCATACTTTGTATCCAAAATTAATATTTTAAAACTGTTTCATTAATTGCAAGTGTGGCCCAACTCAGTTCACTTCAAGTCTGTGTGTCAAGAAGAAAAACAAATTATAAGCATTATTGTTCCATTTTTCTCTTACATAGGACAAAAATAAGTACAAAGCTTAGCAGTGTAGGTTGATCAAGCAATACAGATTGTTTATCAGCCTTTCCAATGACACCAGCACAGTCTGGAACTTCCCTTTGTCCTCTTAGTGCACTGTGGTTTAGTCTGACTGAGTGCTGCCTTCTCTAGGACAGCAAAATTGTGAATTAATGGGAGATATGGGGACTGGACTGGGGAGTCAAGACTAAGCCTTAAGTTAGCCTCAATTTAGTCTGAAATTTTATGTATAGTGAAGGCATGAACAAATGTAGAAGCTGTAAACATTACTAAACAGAATACATGACCAGAATACTTAGAGTTAGTATTGTATCGAATCTAATTCAAGTATGCTTTTGATTTCAAAGGAGACTTATGTTACTTGGTAAAATAACGTATTTTAGGCTTGTACCATCATAACTAAAACTTGCCAGGAACTTCTTAAGCATTTGTTTATGGTCTTCTTCTTTCCCATATTATTGAAAATACATCTGCTGTTGGCTTTGTGCCTTTCTTTAAATTACAGAGTTTGGGTGGTCATTTATGTTGATCTTTATTTACTTGGAAGTATAGGTGTTCTGTGAATTATCAGTGTCTTTAAGATGCAAATCCTCTCAAACCCCTGTCATGCCTCTTGTGGACTGAGCATTCAGATAGTATAGTGCTGTCAGAAGTACTTTGGACTTCTGTCACTGAGCTTGTGGCTTGATGAGAAGGAGGAGCTGATGGTGATAGAAAAGGTCTTGCTTTTTTCATTTGTGCCTGTGGGGTCCTGCTTTTATTTCTTTTATTTCTTGTGATCTGGAGGCTGTATTGAAAAACTGATCTGGCTTCTTTTAGAATGAGAGAGTAAATAAACTTAAAACCTTGTCGTGCTGGACAAGGACAGGAGAGGAATAGGAGAATGTGGAGATGTCCTTATCATGATGTTGCCAGTGAAGCTTCTGCCCATCCAGACAAACATCATTCTTCTGTAGATCAGCAGTGCACTGAGACTGTAGAAGCTGATCTGATTTAGACTTTCCCTTAATGGCTTGTTTAGTAGCAAACATATTCTATATAAGAGCATTTGTCCTGGAGAAATAGCTGCTCTCTGATTCCTGTGCTGCACAAAAATCATTCAGCGCAGCCCTCCATAGCTGCAGGTCACTGTAGGGGATAAGTAGGTATCAGAGGTCAGGTGACTGCCTCAGTACCTCCCACAGGACACACAAAAAGCCCTCAGTATGCTGTCACAAGCTCATGATCTTCAGAGCAGAAGATGAAGCAGCATAAAACAACAGAGTGCCACAAAAATTGTTTGAGAAATGGAAGCAGTTACCAACCCTACTGGTTGCCGGTACAGGGATGAATAACTTGGCAGACAAAAAGCAAAACAAAACAAAAACCAGCCCTAGATGGAAGCCACAGTACTGTAAAAGAGTGACTGGATGAGATATTTCTATTGGCAACCATCCTAGAATGTTTCTAGTCTGAAATTCTTGTTGGTAGGTATGCCTTGGAGATTTCCCTTTGCAAATATAGCTAGTTGCTCAGCTCTCCAACTCATTCATTTTCTGATGGGTCCCAGAATAACATGCTGCCTATCTGGATTGCTGGAGGCTTTCTGCTTCATCTGGGAGAACACTAAATGAGCAAAAGCAAATGTAATGATTTAGTTCCCAAGTCAATAAAATACTCGATCATCACATGTTTTGAGCTAGATACTTGTTTATATACCTTTCGGCTTTAATCTTCTGTTTGTCTCAGCGTATATTCATGCTTATATTTGAGCTGTAATGTGTGATACCAGTGGCTTGAAGTATGTTTTATAACTGCTTAGATTTTTATACACATACACAAGATTTATACATAAGGCATCTTCAGAAAAAAACATACTTTATTCACCTGTAAATACTGATTGAAAGAGAATGTTGTGATTAGGTAGCTTGTAGTAACATTTGCTTTGAAGCTGTCTAAATAAAACTGGCTCTGCTGTATCAATTAAAGTAAATTATTCCTTAAATTTAATATTTTTGTATAGTACAAAATAGAGAAAGATCTTTGTTTAGAATGGTGATCAAATTAATATAATAAAGCATACTAATGCTGCTTTTTGAAGCATTCCTACTGGCAATTAAAAAGGGAACAGTAAATTTTGGCCAAATATAAGTCTGTTTCATCACACTGGTGATTTACTCAGATGGATTTTTTCAGCAATTCTTGTTACAGTACATTTATTTTTGGTTAAGGTGTTGCCCAAATTTACTATCAGATTATACATAAACAGACTGATAGCCTTAGTTATTTTCTAGTTATTTTAGTTATTTTTATCTTCTTATGAGACATAGTGATCTTCCTTACTCACGGCAAATAGAACATTTGCAAACAGCGTGTGCACATTTTTGTTGTCGGAGTGTTTGGTCTCCATTGTTTTTAGCTTTAGGTTTCCACTGGAATTCTGGCAGAGATAAGGACAGGACATGGAGAGCACAACTGAAGCTAAAGATGGAATATGAAGCCAGATGCTTTGCTAGTTTGTTTTCTTTGTTTGTTTGTTTTCTTCTTCTGGACATAGTCCACATGTGATGCCAACTCCTTTGAAGAATTTACCTTTTGTTTCTTCTTACTTTTAGCCAAAACTGTCACTTTTTTACATTATGCTTTTGTGAGCTGCTGAAAATGTACTTAGTTTTTCATAGACTAATGGTAACAATTTAGCTGCATCAATTTCACACTAAAAAGATTATTACAAACTATGTGGAAATGTTCTTAGCAGTTTTTGTTTACCTGTTTTAACAAGGGTCTAGAAATGATGTACAGTCGTGGCATAGACAGGCCACATCATCTGTGACTGACTGCTTACATGAGTAGAGACTTGTGAGAGTTTAGAATCTCTGATCCATTGATTGAAAAGCTTTGTTTTTCCTGCCCTTATCAAGTATCTTGCCATCCTGCTCTCTTCAGTACCAACTGACAGATAGGAAGTGTTGCTTCATGACATTCATAAAGCTATGCTATTTTTAGGAAGGCATCAAATCCAAGTTTGATTCTACATTCTGGCCGCACAGAGGCTTAAGCTCCTTTTGAATATTCTGCTGTATCTGCTGGTGGCACTGAGGTTCCAGCAAGTTATCTTTGTATCCATTCATTCATTTTCAGAATACCCTTTTCCAGAAGATTGTTGTGACTCACATGAGCTTCAGCTTCTGATTCTTGCAAGATATAAGTACATCTATCAGTATTGATTATAATGGGGATGTTGTCTGCACATGGATTCAGCGTGTTATTCCAAATGCCTCATGCCTTCAGTGGAAACAATTAGTTTTGTTTTTAGCTACTGCACAGTGGTTGGAGACCTAGATTTATTTGGCAGCTTTTTGTGAACAGTTCTCTGTCCTAAAAAATTGTGGAGCTTGGAAGCAGCCTCATCCCTTTGTCCTACAGAGCATTAGCATTAGCACTCGCTCCCAAGCTGAAGCCAGTGAGAGGCAGATGAGGGATGCATGGAAGCAGCAGCTGCAGCTGCCCACATCTGCCTGCCAAGCAGCAAGCTTACAGAGTGCTTGCTGTACACTTCCTCTGTCTGTTTCATCCCTTCTATGGGACAGACTGCCTGACAAATTGAGAGTTGTATTATTTAACTAGATGAACCTGAAGTATGGATAAAAACCTACTTTAGACTGATTTTGGCCTCAGCAACAACCCATTAGGTAAGTTTATTCATAACAATTGGAAAAATACTTAGGCTTGTTACAGGTTTTGGCAGAATCATAGTTTATTATGAAGGCATTTTCAATTACAGTATGGAGCTGCATTAAGATTTTCAAAAGACTTTACTTAGTTGGAAGAAGTTAAAATTAGTTGAAATGTGTTATATTTTTATTTTCAAAACTATTATACCTTTTTGATTATTAAACCTTTTTCAATTGTATTTTGTATTCTGTTTTATAGCTTATGCATTTGTTGACTTCATGACAAAATGAGGATCATATCTCTCCTCAGGAGAAATCCTGGTTCCACTGAAGTCAGACAAAACAATTACAGCTCATCCACTAAAGTCACGATTTAATCTTTAAGCATTGCCCCAAATTCACTGGCACAGTAAAAACAGCTCCCAAACTGGTGTATCAGTGTTTTGGTAAAATATACAATGCAGATCTGTTCCTAATCAGAATTAATGATGAGGAAAAAGGTTAGACCAAAACTTGATCTGGGTTCAGTGAAAGATCTGGCAAAAGCAGGAGAGAACAAGAACTGGGCTTAGCTTTGTCCTCATCTGACTAACCAGAAGGGCTGTATGTGGTTTCATAACAGCATTATTGACAAGCATGAGACGTGACCTTTTCCTAGCACAGTAGCAGTCAGTTTGTTACAGCTCTCACAGGCATGCTTGTGCATGTAACACTGCATCACCGTCATGTCCATCAGAGCTCTGAGGTGAAGGCTGGGTTAGCTGGGACAGGAAGGAGATCTGAGCATCTTGGCATCTTGGCTAAATTCCCTGCCCAGCAAAGAGAGGCTTTTTGGTGTGTTGTTTACAATATTGTTTTCTTGGCTAAGATTCCAATGGTTTGCAGTTGCAGTTCCCTACCTATACTAATTGTTTGATATTTAACAAAAACTCACTGACATACTTCAAAATTTATCAGCTGAATTCTGGGTTGTTGTCTCAACCTACGCAGGAGGCTTGATGGTGTGGTGAAAGTACGTTATGTAAAGGCCACATCGCTCCTCAGCTCTCAGCAAATCCTAGCCTGAGTATGAAGAAAATAATAATAACCCTTATCTTGAGATCTCTTTATTTGACTTAAAACTTTGAATACCAAAACCAAGCAAGCAGATTGTTGGGTTTTTTAGGTTCTTTTTTTCAAAGATAGATATTTTGATTCAAGAGAGAATGAACTGAACTGAGCTACTCTTGTAAAAAGTTATCAAATTTCATAGGAAAAGAAGTATTTCTACAAGACAAGCAAAGAGTAGAGAAAGGGAAAGAAAAGGAACTGAAAGAAAAAAGAACATACCTCTGTTTTTTAGGAACGTGTGATTTAAAAGAAAAAAACTTTTGAATGTGGGAAAAATTATTTAGTTCTTATTAATCCTATTACTTAAGCTACAATTTGTACTAACTCAAAGTAGGCACCCTGGTGATCACCAGCTCTAATCTGTTTGCTTTATAGAGGTGTTAGAACTTTCTTTGTGGAGTCACAGGTACTATAGAACTCCTGTATGTGTTCTGCAGTGCTTTTAAAACATTTTTTAAATGAGTGTCCTCTTCTAGCTTGGATTTTTCCTAAACACTTGGTTCTTAAAATAAAGAACATTTGATTACCCAAATGGACATACTATCTTAGGTCTTAAGAGTTTCTGCTTTCTAATCGTTTCATAAACCTATTTTATTCTTGTAGCATATCCATCCTCAGTTTGTCAGTACTCTTCACTATCTGTACTGCAAAAAATTAGAGTGAGTTTATATATCCAATTATTCTATTAGCCTTTTTGATCACAATGTCATATTAAGTTGGCCATCTTCTACTCTGACCCTAAATTCTTTGCTATAGTCACTGGTTTTCACAGTACAGTTCTCTGAATGGCAATCATGGCCTACATTTCTTGGCTTAAAACCAAAAAAGCACTTAAACTCATGCATGTATTATTGGCTAAAGATATTGTTCATCCTGGCTCTTGAGCTGTAGAAACTTCAGTCCTTTCTTCAGGAATAATTCTCTGTGCTCATTTCTCTTGAGCTGAACTGTGCAAAATGCTCAGTGGAGGCACAGATTGTTTGCTCAGTATATGTGCAACAGGCTTGAAATGCCTGAAGTACACTGAATATATTGCAGTCTGTTACAGGTTATGTGCTCCGGGGCTGCTTGACATTTGTCTATTCAAGTGTGTGTCCAGAGCAGCTACATGTCAGACTCAGCACATGTACACACATGTCTAAGAAAGCTGGGCATAAACATAGCAGGCCTGGTAAATCTCATATTGTGTATGTCTGCTTGTCTCATTTGCAGCACAAAAGAGGCACAGTGCTTTGCTGATCTGAAGGATTCGTTTGTCAATACTTGATGTTGCTTTTGGCTATGTGACTTGTATTGTTTGTGTGCAATTTACCTTAATCTTGCCACAAAAATTTTAGGTTTTTGTTCCAACAAGTAACAGTGTCAGTAGAATAACTGAATTACGAATGTATTTCCTATCTTAAATATCATTTATGTTGATCTCTGTCTGTGATTTATTTATTTTTTTTTAATTATTTGAGCTTTGTGGTTCAAGAGGGTACGCTTGAGTTTATGAAGCACTTAAGCTTGTGCTTAACTTTAGCCTGGTGCTTATAATCAAGCGCGTGTTGCTTGAGGTCTTGTTCTGAATCTAGGACTAAATTTTCAGTAGACTTACTTATTTATGTGAATGGAAAGGCATATTTTAAGAGGAGGAAAAGTGACAGGTAATCAGTGGAAAGGAGAGCTAGTTCCAAAAGCCCTTAGCTCATTTACATGTGAAAGCTGAGCGGCTCTCTCTATTGTGGTAAGGAGAGACGGCAAGCACCCATGCATTTACCTAGGGCAGCACTTCTTATTCTCAAAACTTTATGAAGTTTTATTCTCCCATTGTTTGCCACAAAATCCCCTGAAGCTACAGATATGCCTTTCTTTGTCCCAGGAAATTCCTTTGAAGCTTGAATTGAGCTTAAGATGCTTAGAACCACCGTTTTTTCCTCAACTGAAAAATGCCCCTCACGTGGATTCAGCGCACTGTGAAGGAAAAGCAACATGCGTTCCTGCACAGGCAACACCAAAGGCTTGCTATACAAAAAACTCACTGCAGACATCCTTACACTGCAGCTTTCCAACCAGACCATGTGGATTGAATGATTCATCTTTGCTCTCCCAAGGCTCAGAATGTGGTCCCTTCTTGCCAGGAGGGAGTTAAAACAGGGTGCTTGAGCAGCTCCATTGGTTTCTTTCCGCTCCCAAACCATCTGCTTCTGCTATCTGCTTCCTGATAATTAGATATACAAATAATAGTTAGGAACTGTTTTGGTTGCAGGGATTAGAAATCAAAATTTCAGTACTGAAGTAGGCCAGATTTAATATTACCCATACAAACTTAATTTAGTTAGCGCTCAATCATACATTGTTTTGTATTGATGCGTGGTATTACTTGATGCTTTGTCCTTGAATACTTGCCTAATGAAAAAGAGACTGAAGGACAACTGAATGGGACATCTATAAGAGTTGCAGTATCCTAACTTAAGTATGTGAATAAAAACCGGATAGTATCTCTTTATTTTGTATGTAATACTTGTATGCTACAATGCAGCAATATAGCAGAAGAATAAATGTAAGAATTCCTTTATAAATAAGAACACTGCCAAAGCTGAAACTATGGTATGAATATTAATGAAGGCTGTGCTTCAGATGAATGTTAGTGATAAATGAGGTGTGCTAAAAACAAACACTAATGTATTGTTTGTACTTAACGAGGAAAGTAGGAGCAGAAAAGTGCTGCTTAATTATAATGGTGCTGAGTTAATAATGGAGTAGAAATCCTAGCTTCTTCTAATTTGAGCACTTAATTTCTTGGTCTTAATGTTGCGGTGATGCTGTTTCCCAGTATAATTTCCTTACATTTATTTGTTTTTAACAACTCAGAAGGAAAACAAGAGAGAGACATTGTGAACCCCCTGTAATGCGATCTCAATGCTACTTAACATGCCCTACATTTTCCATAAAGGTGCTGATTACATTTAGAGTCACCTCAGCAGTGCAATCACATTAACAGTTTACTCTTCCCTCTAGTGTCATTAAAGTTCTCCAAGTTTAGGACATGCATTTGAAAAATAAATAAATAAATAAAAGCCCTCACGTTCCTCTATGGACTTTACCTTATAGCATGCATAGCTTCCAAAACAAAAAGTTTTGTCCAGACACAAACCCTTTCTCCTTCCCCTATGGGATTCTAAAGGAGCTTTTTAAAGCCATGTGGTCATACAGTTGATGACCGGGCTGACTCAACAAAGTGCTTGCTTCATGTTTAAATTCTACTGCAATCCATAGAATTTAAGCATGTGCTTAAGTATGTTGAAAAAGGATGGATTTACACAAGGATTTTAAAGCACGCATGTAACAAGGAGATTTTCATAAGTAGGCCCGTAATACAATGAAGCATTTCAAAAGTATTCAGACTGTCAGTGTCACCTTTGAGGTGACTGCCTTCATAAGTCAATTTTTTAGATATAGTTTTTATGTATAATCTCAAATGTAAAACAATACAGCAGTCATTGTGGTCTATGGACGAGCTAACATTGTAAGTTATGTTTGTTATTTTAAAGCATGCATGCCAAAATTAAGAATTCTTGCAGCAAAATGTCTGAATGTAAATTTTCTACTCTTGAAAATAGTTTCCTTCTTTTTAGTCACTGAAGTATTTAAAGTCTGTCAGAGCAGTGAACGCTATGTAAACAAATACAACCACATACACAGGAACTTAGAAACACATATAGATACCTAATGCCAGTCTCCCACACTCCAGAATTTTCTGTGTTATGGCTTGTTTTTTACTTATTTGTATGGTGTTTCCCTGTAATGCAAGACTTATTATTTTGTGGTACTGAATCACTAAATAGGGTTGCATTCTGGTTGTCTCAAGGGCATAAGCCATTCCATTCTTTTTTTAATTTACCTTTGTCTATGAAAAGCTTTTTCTTTGTTAGGTAAAGAGTTTCTATTTCTGATGGTGCTCCCCCTTGTACTTGTTAGACACCTTCTGCCCTATACATAAAACATTTGGATATTCTTGTTTTCAAGAGATAAAGGAGCATATGCATTCTCAGCTCTCTCAGTTCAGGTTATTATTTTCCTAACGTGATTAGAGGCTGGAGCATCTCTAGCATGAATAGGATTGCAGGAGTCTGAGCAGGTCTCCTGAAACACCATGGATGAAGTAGAGCGAACAGCTTTCCTGGGAATGAACTGATGTTGTTGATTACTGAGTAGTCTCAATCCAAGCTAGTTTTCTAGCACTGGCTCTGAGACTGTTATGAGCATTACTTTAAATGTTTGTGATATCAAGTTGCCAGCTGTCGATATGACCTGATATGCATGCTATGCAACCACTGGCTTGCATTGTAACACCCTACTTGCTGCTGCCACCTTTGTCCTTTCCGCTTTGCAGAGCAGGGTTTATGGTACCTGCAGAGCTCTCCTGTTTCTGCAGGAGTCCTTCTGTCCCCTTTGCCTTTCATATGACAGCACTCATTACGGTGTGGTACAGGAAGTTCACATTTGTGTATGTTGTAAACTGGGTGAGAAGGAAAGACGAGGAGAGATGAGCATTGATCAGAGCTAGGTGATAACTTAAGGATCCTGTAGGGAAAATCCCATTCTCAGCTGCTTCAGTCTTTCTCCATTTGTCCAAGGAACAGATCCTAATCCCTGACAGGACTACATTATTTTACATACAGAGAAATAAAGTGGTTGCAACAAAGGGAGGAGTCTGGAACCATGGACCTCCTAGATGCCGTAAAGTCTCCAAATATTATAGCAATGTCATGGTATTTTGTCATTGAGCATCTTTTCTTTGATAAGCAGAACTGTGACAAGTTAAGAAAAAAAATATTGCCCTCCACTGCAATCTCTTGTGTGAGTTAAGCAGCAGACAGCCAGTTCTTGGCTGAAAGGCAGAACTGAGCTTCAAGTGTTACACAGCATCCTTGTGTCTTTAAGAACAAGAAGTGCTTGAGGTAGTTCAGGACTTGGCGGATTTCTGGAAATCTCTGAGACAACTTTTTCATTGACTTCCTGAACCCAGCAAATAATCCTGTTCCTGTTACCACTCTCACTTCCCCAGAGCAGGGACAGGGAAGGGGCACAGAATCTTGGCATGTGTGTGGCTAGGGAGATATAGGTAGGCAGTGACAGGCTATGGTGACCTGCGTAGTAAACACCTTATGGCAAAGCTGGGCTCAGAGTGATCAAGTATCATTTGTAACAGTGAAATGAAACATTGCTGATCTGCATGTAGGTGAAGTAATCAGAAAACAAGACATGCAACTTTTGAAATATCTTTAGAAAAATGAAACTAATGTAGCATGAGAGAAGCCTGCCAAGACATAGAGCAGCATGATGTTTTTAGTCTGATCTGCAAACGCTGCCATTCTGAAACTACATCACCTCATCAAAGGGAGAAAGACATAGTACAAATTGCCTAATGCTGCTAAAGATAAGTGGGAGCTGCTCAGCCCCTCTCCACATTTTAAGTAAGCCGTCAGAATGGTGCATAGTAGGCAGGCATGTTGAATATGCTGTGCCACAACTGGTGCCTTACTATAAGCATTATACCAGGCGTGCTAAATATGGAACCACCGCTTATAGCCGACAGCACCCACCCTGCTCCCCATTAGCACGCCCCATGCCTGCCTCTCGCCCCAGCCCGCCGGCCTGGCTCTCCCAGCCCAGCAAGCCGTGGTCCCACTGCCCGGCCCGAGGGCTGCCGAAATAGCCCCGCGGGGCTTCTGTGCGTGGGCGCGGCAGAAACCACGTTGTGAGCGAGAGCTTCAGTGCTATTTTAGAAACATTTCTTTTTTTTTTTCCCCTTGCTTCTCACCAAATGCTGCCGGGGGAGGGGAGAGGAGGGCAAGGCGCGAGGAGCGCTTGTGCCCTGTTGCTCGCCCACCCACCCGCGCTCCTCCTCACAGAAATAGGCTTGGCAACGGGAAAGGGTTAATTACGCTCGAGGACGAGGGAGGATTGCAGTTTGAAAGACAGCGACTGGACAGCTGTGTTTGCTGTGGTATTTTTAAATGCATTAATGCAGGCTCCAATCACCCGGCTGCGCTTGACCTATTTTTGGCTCAGGCCAGCCATTGTTCTATTTCTGCCGCCTCTGGGCCACGCTGTTGTTGATTCAAATGCAAATGAGTTGTCACTGCCCAGGCCAACTCCGGCAGCCGGACTTGGGGACGGCCGGGGGAGAGCAGCGTGGTGGGGGGAACGCAGCTGGACCCCGGGGATCGGTTCCCGTTGGGTGCTTGTGCTTAGTGTGAAGCTGTGTTTCCCCACGCTCACTGCCAGAAAGCACCGAGATACTTCTTTGATTCTTCGTCCACCTGCTGTTGACTCCCAGAGCACAACTGTCAAACTCTGAGGCGCACAGCCCAGCAGGCGCTTCTTGCCCTCTCACTGCTGTGTAAAGTGGATTTTGACTTTTGTCTCCTAGTAGATACTTGGTTCAAACGCGTAAACATTTCTAATTACTGAAGTGTACTGTCTGACGAGCCCGGCTGGAGGAGGTAGGACTGCAGAGGGTCGTGGCTGATTCCCCTGTGCAAGTGCCGTGATGAATCTCTCATGTAGCTGAAGTGCAGACTGGTTGGAATATGCTGCAGACAATTTACGAGAGTGAATCGTGTTTTTCCTCAGATGGGGTTTCTGGACGTGAACAGCTCTTGGCTCAGCAAAGAATGCACAGCATGATCAGCTCAGGTAAGAGACAGCTCAGCACCTCAGCCTTCCCTGCCTACACCGTGACTTACTGAGAAAATACAGTCCGTCACAACAAGAAAACACCCCTCCTTTAAAGAACTGATGTATTTTTGTGGGCTTTATGTAAGTTGTTAAATGATTCTCTCTTATCACAGTATGTCAGATACTAACTATTGCATACGTGCAGAGTTTGTCTCCTTCAACCTGCTGCTTTCCAGCAAGAGCAAAATGCTAACAACTGAAATATAGTTGGCATTTCCTTTTTTCTTTTTTTTTTTCTTCCCCCCCCCCCTCCCCCCCCCCCCCCCCCCCCCCCTTATTTGTTTTGTTTTGTTTTGTGAGTGCAAAATGGGGCTTATGGTATGAGCTTATTCACAGAGAGAATTTTAGCAGCAGCCTGGATCAGAAAGCTGCCGTTACAGCCCATTGCAGGCAGTTCTTTTCCTATGTGATTTTGTAAACAGGATTTGGTCTTCTTGTGAGTTTCCTTTTCTCAAGTTTACACGCAGAGAGATTTTTAACTAAACCTGTTCTGTTTTCATTGTGAGGTTACTTTAAAAAGAATGCTCGTAAAGCAAGACAGTCTCTTATATATGCATGGCTTATCTTGCTACTTTAGAAAATATTTTGGAACCTGGCAATAGTCAGAGGTAATGAATCACTGAAATGTAAATTGGATGTATTTTTAATGAAGGTATTTCAAAGCTGCTCTTATGGAACGCTGGACATTTCTGCATGTATTTGAAGCTCTCCTTGGATTTTTTTGATTTATCTGCTAGCTGTTTTTGAGACATGAGGGCAATGTCTTAAGGGTGAATTAAGCCAAAATGATTGTAGCCATTCAGATGAAACTTCATTTTAGAGAGACTAAAAAAGTTGAAATCTCAGGTTACTTTTTCCTCTTCTCTATCAAAATGTGAATTAAGCTGCTCTATATCTTTTCAATCCTAGTTTCTCACTTTGTTTTTCATAAGGTTGGCTTTACAGGCTGCCTACAGGTAGAATGTAATGTGAATTGTTTACATGTATGATAGTATTAGTTTGTTCCCCCTTTTTCTTCCCTTTTTCATATCTTTGTTTTTAGCAAAATCTGCAGTGTTTCCTACCTCGTAAGCACAAATACACATGTAGATCATAGATCTCTTCAGATATTCTGTTTTGGTACACCTGTTGAGCTCACGTTTGTTTGCTTCTTCTACAAACCTGTTTATTTTCCTGCTTTTACAGAAGGAGAACATTGACTTTTACTGCTTCTTTATGAAGTACAGCTGAAGAGCAGGCTTATGGTTTCAGATATCAAAATAAATTGTGAATGATTGTGTCAAATGGCAATATTTTTTCTTGTTAGGAAAGGATTTAATGTTTTTAAACCTTATGATTAGTGTTACTCAGTACAGAAAGTCATAAAATCTCATAATGATTACAGAATGAAGGAGTCAGTGAGATACTGAAGAGGTAGTAAGTGCCCACTAAAATAATTATGAATATCTAAAGGGAGTGGAGACTTCAAACTTGTGTTTAACATTGAGGATTTTTCTTTTCCTTTATAGAGCTGCTGGGTTAATTCGTTTCTTTGTGGATCTCTCAAAGAGTTTACTGTTACTTTATCTCCTTAGAATACATTTTGAACAGGGGTTGCAGCTCCTTTGTCAAGGACAGGAATCAGGTGAAAGAGTTGTTTACAAATATGGCCAATGAAGCTCTAGCTAAGAAAGTGTGAAAAAGCAGAATGTTCTCTGAAAGTGTTGCAGTTCTGCAAACTTTTGTGTTGACTTACTCTTCAAGAATGATTTTTCTCCTGAACAGCTCAGCAAGTGTCCAGTGCTTTCATACTGGTCAGAGAGATGAGACTGACTGCTTCACCTTCCCTCCTATTGCTTTTTTAATACTGTCTCAAGTTGAAGGTATCTATATGTCAGTAAAAATCCATCCTTTTCTCAAACACTGTGATAACTTGTAACCACCAAGGAATGTTGTTCAAGTAATATCAATTTTCTCATTTCAAACACAAGAAAAGGAGGTAATTTTGTGTAAGTTTATAGCTCTGAGTTTTTCCACAGTGGAGACAAGAATGTCATGCAACATTTGATTTTTAGCTGATACTACCTTAGACTTCTATAACATATATAAATTTCCTCTGTAGCACCAAGTAAAATAGAGTTTTTATTTTATCATTATTATTTTTAACACAGTCAAGAAAATAATCAATGTTAAAGATGTTTAAATATATACTGTGTAAAGCACAAAATGTTCTATGGTATTGCTGTTGGCCTTTGAGATACACAGCTAGACCACAAGTAGTTGATATTGTACATAGTCTGTAGTTTAATTCATGTCTCACAAGACCACAAAGTCTGGTGCTGCTGTCAGTTACCTTCAGTTAATTTGAGATCAGAGTCTTGCAGAATCAGGCATGATAACTTTTTATGTATTGTCTTTATACCACATGCATAGAGGGGAGAAAGGAATAACCAGAGCATGACTATGTGGTCTAGTGTTTATAGTAACTAAAACCGGCCACCTGATTTCTGCTAAAATCATTGTATGGATTAAAAAGTTGTGCATATTCTTAAAGTCTTGGAATAAGCACAACTTATGTTGTCAGTGGGTGCAGTGGGCGTATTACACAACTCTAAATTTAAACAGACTGGAGTCATCCACAAAGAGGACCTATACAGTGGCCACTAGAAACATATAAACCAGTGTCTAAGGTATTTCTGACAATAGCAGGCATACCAACTGCTTCTGTCATGTGAAAGCAGTTCTTCTGGTATTCCCTCAATTACTGCTTTCTCTGTCTGTCTCCATCCCTGCTTGTAAATCATACTATGAATGAGATTATCTGGATAGTTACCAATCAAAAGTCTAATTATGAATGGAGCAATCTAGATAGGCACTGACTCAAGAAGCTGTGTAATTTGCAAACACCTACACCTTATTGCAGAGAGCTGTTTCAGCTATCTTGAGAAGACTGAACTAGATACTCCCATATGGTACTGTTGCTCTAAAATGCAGCAGTATGAACCGTGCATCTTTATTTAAGAAAACGATGCTGATGCATTCTTATTTTGATACCATAATTATTTTAGTTTCAAGATCATTAAAAAAAACAAACAAACACGAACATCAAAACAAACCAACAAAAAACAACCTGAGTCTAAGTCTCTTATGTAGGTATAGCTCTGATATTTCTTTAATTTTACCCCAGATGTCACAACTGCCATATGTGCAATGCCAAAACAGGCTCTAGGTCTCTCATTCTACTACAGTATGATTCATAAACTATAACCCCTTGATAAAAAAAGTCTTTGGTCCAGCATAGTCCTTGGCAGGAATCATTCATGTGTGGCAGATAAATAGCCAATGGATTACTACATTAATCAAGCATATTTCATTTGCATGAAGGAGAAGAAGCGCCCTAACCAGCTATGGCATCTGCAGATCTGCAACTTTAAGAAGCAATGCCAACATCATTAACCTCTGGTGATTAAACATACCATGATGTTTTTCTAAAGGGTATGGTTGCTTCATTCACCACATTTTGACAATTACCCTTGCACTGGCCTTTCTGAATTCCACCTCAACATTTATTGGGTAAGACATGCTCTAGCCCCTGCCCAAAGCAGCAGTGTTGAAAAATCAATAGTTCAGGGATATCTTGAGCTTAAACCCTTGCCTTGTCACTTAGCTGACAGGTGACCTGAGTAAGTTACATAATCCTGCTGATGTCAGCTTCCTCTTCTGTGAAATGGGGAAAATAATACCTGTCAGGCTCAAAAATCTTTGGAACAAAACTGTTCTAAAGGGAATATAACAATTCAAAATGATTTATTTGATTGACTGTCCCTTGAGGTGTTCGGGACCAGGTTGGATGGGGCCCTGGGCGAACTGGTCTAATACCAGATCTGGAGGTTGGTGGCCCTGCCTGTGGCAGGGGGGTTAGAATTTGATGATCTTTGGGGCCCCTTCCAACCTAAGCCATTCTGTGATTCTGTGACTCAGTCAAACTTGCAAGATACTTATAATTTCACAAATGGATTAAGTCAATGCTCTTGTGGTATTTTATTCTCTGCACTGACCAGAAAATTCAAGCTGTTTCTCTTGAAAATAAATGGCATAATTGGTGCTTGTGTGAATCAAGCTGTATTTGGGTTGGCGGGTCTTTTTTAGCTGTCTTTTCTCAGTAAACCGTGTTGTACAAAATTTATCTCATGTGTTGCATTTATGGTGTGACAGCATAACTACACATGTATGTTTGTATACGTGTATATATATTGCCATCAGGGAATATTCTTTGATATCTGTTGTCCCTTTATTTTTGACCCACTCAACTGGCCTTGTGGAGGGACTGCAAAAAGCAAATTCACTTAAAGGTTGTTTTTGTTGTTTCTGGAGCACATAAAAATTGAAAACCTTGAAATCTTTGCAAGTTTAAATCAGAGAGCGCAAATTTATTTACAGATAAAACCTGTCTTAAATATGTGCTATATCATGCAAGAACTCTTTGGAGTGATGGAAGATAACAGAGGATGATGTTTTACTTTATGATTTTCTTTAGAGTAATGAAAAAAATGGTGTGAAACAGCTCAATTCAGGGAAGATCTAGGCAGCAGTCAGGAGAGGCTGTTTTCAGTGCCTCTCAAAAGCCAGGCAGAAAAAGAGCTAGTTCTTCATAGGAGCTGAAGTGTCATCGGAGAGCACAGCTTAGCCTTAACAATTAAAGCAATGAGAAGAGCAGTGCAAACCTTGTGTGGTGATGGTCTCACTGTCTTTGGGTGAAGGCATTGCTCAATCACATGTGCTGGACAAGACACTGATGAACACAGACCAGTGCTGCCAATTTTGTGTGTCCTCTAATGCTGTCATGTTGCCTTTGTAAATTTTTTATTCTCCCTTATGTCCCAGCTTCTGGAATCATGTGGTGGTTACCTGACAGTCTTACTTTGCATTAGAAGGTATATTTCTAAATTGTGGAAAGGGACTGGAACAAGAGTTTCAAAGTAAATGATTTACAAGAATAGCAAGCCACGAAAGCTGAAAAATAAGTAAAATCATTCTGCATTTATTTTTATAACCTCTTTGGCCTTCTTTACGGATATCATTAGTCACTGCCTGTAATACAGAAGTTCACTAGCACTGGTACTGGAACAGCAGCTCCCCTCTCTTTGATGTGTTGAGCTAAATCACTTGTAAAAGACTTATTTTTACTTTAGCTGTTTATTGTTTTAGCTGTTCACCTTTCTTACATATACTGCTTTGCCCTTTGCTCAAAAGCATGTGTTTTCAGCTGGTATTTCCTTGTGTAAAGCTGTGTACAGAAGGCATTCACCTCATTAAAATTAGCATTGGATCCGAGGAACATTTGTAACTGCTCCTACTACCAGAGCTATAATCAGACTTTTATTTCTATAACAACTGCCCAGCCCCTTTCTTTTGCACAGCCTTTGCAGAGGATGCAGGAGCTATGAGAAAGCAGAATTCTTAGTTAGCTGGTCTGCAAACATTCATCACTCCTCCTGCATATATTTGCACATATGCATATGTACATGGTGATTCAGGTTTTAGCATGGACGACGGGCAAGACTTCAGGTGTGACTGCATTTTAACCTTTCTGAACTACTGTTTTGTTTTTATATGATGGGTGCAATCCAAAATATTCTATGAAAACTGGCTGGCAGATACTGTTGTTGAATGCATGAAAATCTGAAATGCCCCGTTCTGTGGATCTCTTTCACAGGCTGACTCCTCTGGGTCAGTTATTCTTAGCCTAGTTATTTTCATCTTATGGCATTACAGGTCTAAGATTAGCCTGTTAGGCGTTATCATGCCATCTGAGTTACCTCCTAATATAACTGTACACCGGAATGATTATTTATAGATGGAGCATTCTGTCATTTTTGCTTTATTTCTGGTAGTTTAAATAAAGAAGAGCAACATTCAAGAAAAACCACAGATTCCTTCCTGCTGCCAAAACAACATGACAACTGCCTGCAAAGGGGCAAGGATATTGTTTCAAATGTGTGCTTGCAGCAGGTCCAACATCCTTTTTATCTCCTCTACTTCTACTAAAAAGAGGTACCTGGGGTAGCGCTCCGATCCCCAGAGGAGGGATCATGGGGCAGGACTGCTGCCCAGCCGTGCAGGGGATGGGCTTGTGGCGGGAGATGAGAACAAGGATATCCAGGATCTATTTTTAGGGGCTGGCACTGTCAAGCTCCATGTTCAGCATGAACATATCACGTATGCACGCAGCTCCTCCAAAATGGACCCTTCTCATTTTGTTACGTAAAAGCAGTGCCTGCTGTTTAATTAGCCTTCTAAATGCGTTTCACGGACATAACAGGAAGCTTTGGCAAATTGACATGTTTTTAGCAAACCATTCTTCGTGGCTGCTTCACAAACATATCTGCTAGAAAACCTTAATCCTAAAGCAGAGTTGTCATTCAAAAACATGTTAAGGCACATTCTTCCCTCAGGAAGTTTACTGCAATCTTAGTGTAACTAGGAGCAAGTTTTCAATAACAGTTTGATAAAAAGAAAGACAAATAAGAAAGTGGCAGATTGTCAGCTAGGTGTCGGTGCAGCCTTTGTACTTGTACTTGTATTTGAAGCTGGCCAGTGCTGAAACAGTGAAATGTTAATAGATTAATAAACTCCATCTTTTTCTTTTTCACTCTTCTTCTCTAAATAAGTGTTGTACTTCTCTTTGTCCACATTCTAAATATAATCAGGAGGCAGTTAGTCTGTTTTGCTTCAAAATGTTTCTGGTGTAAGAAGCTTGCAAAGGCAGTAGAAATCTTTATGTGGTTGAAAGATATGGTAATAGTTTAACTCTCTTCTTGAATAATAAGCAGCTCCTTTAGTTTTGTCAGACTTGCAGTTCTGTACATTAGTATAAAGGTACTTTGGCACTTAGTATGATCTGAGCATAGCCAACACATCTGCTTTATTAGCTTTGTGTCTCCTAGTTGCAAACTCCTTCTTGCTTCTGGAGTGTACAAATATGACAAGAGCTCCAAGAATTCAAGCCCTTTGTTGATGACTGTGCTTGAAATGTAGGAGGCTCAGTGCTAATGGTAACACATTCCTTCTAGTAATGAAACTATCATCAAAGAGAGACAGGAGAGAGAAAGGAATGAATTCTTTTAAAATGCCAATTTTATAAATCATATTTTTACAGTCAGAGATTATTGTTCTTCTTTGTGATCCCTGTGGTTGAAGGTATGCGTGCCACAAGGAGGAATAACAGCTATTCAATTTTCTGTGAAATCTGGAATGGAGTAAAGAGAAAGCTTAATGTTAATTTAATAATTTCCTCCCATTGTCTTGTTCTTAATCCAAATTTCCTTTTTCAGTCTTGGTGCCCAAGGCCAAATAACCCTGTTGGCTTTGCAGAGTAACATTTTGAGGAGGAATAGGGAACACAAACTGCTAGTACTTGGTCTCCTATGGAGTGTTTCTGATGTCTACTCCTCCTATGAAACTGCAGTAAGATAACAGGTATAACAGGTTTGTCTTTTACTTACCTGTTCACACCACCCTTCCTTGTGGAGAACATAAAGTCTTAGTTCTGTTCATCAACTTGTTTGATCTGTAAATTCTCATGTTTGATGAACAACACATCTTTTTCCCAACCCTTGTCATGCTTTTTCCTATGGGTATGAATGAGATAAAATTCCCGGACTGTTAAATTTTTGTTATGTTCTTATTTGGATCTGATTTTGAAGTTTTAAAGTACATAAAAGAATTCCATTATGATGATCTCACTAAGAAATATGAAATCAAAACCTTGTTTTTGGGGGGGGGATTTCATGCTGAGATGAATAGCGACAAAATTAGTATTTTAATGCACATAACAGCACAGGAAACAGAAAAAAGAAGATTATCAGTGTGAATGTTTATATGAATATATCTTCTTTTACATGAAGGTGTATATTAAAGAATGTATAAGTATTCTCAACCAAAAAATCCTTGCACAGCAGCTGCTGAAATCTGCTGGGACCTGAATTCAAGAGAGCATTTTACCTTGGGAATCCAGTAGATGCTCACCAGCCTGTGTCATGCATATGCTCAGCAGTGTTCCAGGCTCATAAGACAGATCTACTCATTCCCACGCACATGTCAGGAAATTGCCATCCTTTTATTTGCTGTTTACTGATTTTCCTGCAGCATCTGATTCAGAAGAATGAAGTTTTATTCTTTTGTTTCTTTGAAGAATTGATACTGCTATCAATGATCATTGAAGGATTTCCATTGAAAATAAGTCGTCTTACCTGTGTTTCTTCAAGTTGTCTGAGGGAAGGATTGGCATGAGGTAAATTGATTCCGTGGAAATAGCAAACAGTGTTATAAATGGAGAAATAGTGAGAGATTATCTATATAGGCACTTCCTGTATTAAAATGCTTTTGTGAGGGAGGATGGAGAAAGAATGGAGATGTAAGTGAACCATGTAGGAGGTAGAAATGAGGGAGACTGAAGCACATGCTCTGTCAATGAAAGCAGTAGGAAAAATATAGGTGAAAGTAGTTAAGAAAGCAATCACATTTGATAGAAATAAGAGAAGCTTCTATCAAGAAAAGAGAAGAAAGAAAAACACTAGAAAGAAGATGTGGAAAAATAGGATTATCTTCAGAATCAGCAAAAGCTATTAAAAACAACTTAGGAGTGCTTTACTCTTACAAATAGTCACACAATAAACTAGTATTCAGGATTTTCCAAACTATCCTGAAGACTGTTTTTCTATCTTTTGGTCTGAGAATGAATAAATTCTTTGGGAGAGGGAGAGGTGTGGGGCACTGAGTCTATTTATGCACATGCTACAGATTCTGTTCACAGAATCATAGGGGTTGGAAGGGACCTCCAGAGATCACTGAGTCCAGCCTCCCTGACAAAGCAGGTTCCCTACACCAGGTCGCACAGGTTCCGTCTCAACATCTCTAGCTCCCATCCCTTAAATACAGCTCAGTTTTCCTACAGAACCTGCAGAGCAATCTCATCAATGCTTTGCAATTAACTACCATTGCTCTGCCACCTGCAGCATCCTAATTTTTGCCTTTTCTGTTTGCCGTGATTGTCAGATTTCTCAGCTTTGTGTATTTTCTGGTGTTTTGTTTTTTTTTTTTTTTTTTTTTTTTTGTTTTCTCACTCATTCCAGTGCATGCATGGTGATAATGGGACAGCTGAAGTATTTACTTGGGCAAGAAGAGAAATTATAGATGGCAACATCAAAGGGCTAAAGGCAAAGAAATAAACAAGGGATGCTAATGTAGCTGAATTAACTAATAATGATGTTGTGAATGAATAAGGATATAAATACAGGCATAGCTATTTTGTTCAGAAAATAAATGGCCAGAAATAGAAATATTTAGAAAAAAGTGCCCTTAAGCTAAAGTTCTGAAATTTCGTGTAAGAGAGAATGCATCTCTCCTGTCACTGATAGTACATAAATTTATACATAGATTTATCACTTATCCTACTCCATTTTCCATCTCTAGGATCATTTTAGACTTATGGGTATATTAAAATTTGACAAAAATCTTAGGATGTGTTGAGTTTCATGGGTTAGTTTGGGTGAGCTTGAATGCATGTCTGGGCCAAGTGCTCTTCCTCACACTGCACACTTTGCAGCCCACAGAAGGTAGACTTCTATCTCACAGAGTCTTGCAAGCTGCAAAGGGCTGAAGGCACTTGGGTTATCCCAAGGACTTCGGGAGCTGATTCCTAAGGACTCATTTGTGTTATTGCCTCTATGAAATATCTTTGCTGTGTTGCTGTGGATTATCCTTGAAGTTGGAGGGGCTCTGGAGGAAAGGGGGAAGAAGAATGTCAGCCATACATATTTCCATGTGAAACTTCTCCTTACAGCATTTAAAGGACAAGGGCTAACGTTTCACGCCTAATTAACACCTTGTAAAACTCCGGTTAACTGCTCAGCATTAGTGCACAGCACTGCAGTAGAATGTACGTTAATACTGTCCCTGTGAAGCAGCCCATTCTTCTCATCTGTTGGGCAAATTTCGTTTGTTAGTAAGAAAGGAAAAAATCTAGCAAGTGTGCATTTGCCCATAAGCAAGAAAAAAATATCTGTGCTGGCTACAGCAACCTGCAGCAAAATGAAATGTTATGGAAGCTGTAGCTATCTGCACCCCAAACCACATCAGCACTGGTTCACTACCATGTAGACAGTTTGGTCCAGCAAAGCTTACATGGATCTTGTATGCAATTTTTGCTTCATTCTTTCTCTAATCCTTTCTCTGTGGAGAAAATGTTTTGCCAGACATTCTCCCACTGATACCCCCTATTCTCTTTTATTTTTGTAACCTAAGAATGCTCCTGTATGCTCCTTCCAGGACGACCTGGAAATCAGTAGAATTCAAGCTATGAGAGGAATCGTTTCTTTCCTGTGATGTTGCTCTCTGGTTGTATTTTGGAACGTTACAGAAGCATTTGATACTGGGATCTATGTAAGCCAAAGCCATACAAGGTATCTAAATGATGCTGGTATGCTAGCAAGCACAGATCAGAAGGAACTTACCGTTGCTGTGGTTTTTGCTGTTCATTTCTTACTGAATATAATTTTGAGTTTGATGCACAGTTTGATTCTCATGCCTGTTGCTGAACTGTTTGTAGTTCAGCTGCACTGCGCTGTGAGCATGCATCTTTTGAATCAGAACTCTTCAAAACGATTTTAATCTTCACAGTCACCTAAAGTACACAATCTGAAAGCAGATTTCATTACTGCTGCTGTGAAGGTCTGTGCTCCTTAACTGGGGACGGACACAGATTGTCATAGGTGGGACAGAGTGTAAACCCAGAAACATCAGGGATTAATAACATTCATGCATGATATATTGTCTTGTGTCCACCTGTCAGAACTTAGTATTAGAACCGATTGTCTAAAATATCAGTAGAAAGAACAGAACTCAGCTTTCTTGTTAGATAACATTTTCAGATGTTTGAATTTTGTGATTGTGACTGCAATTATAAACTCAGTCCAGAAGGCAGTAGTTAGTTTTTGCAAAAGAGAAAGGCTGCTTAGATTAATCTTACATTTCTTCATTAAATCTACTTTATTATTATATAACCCGTACTTGCACTCCCCAGAAGGCCCATAGTTATGCAAATATGCTCATTTATAATGTGGTTTTCCTCTTTCAGTACAGACGGATGGATGCTGAAGTGGATATAAATAATGTGTTCCATGAAAAAATAAAATAAAATAAAAAAAAAAAAAAAATAGAAGTTCAAATCAGACTCTTTCTTCTCATGGAAGCCTTTCCAAACTCTTAATCTTTTTAAATCCAATTAGCTTTTTCCTGTTTCTGACATGGCTCCCTTTGAGATAGGACAACCAAACTGGAATATTCCTGATGACAAAGCCTCATTGAGAAATATGAAAACATACTTTTATCCTATTTTCTGTACCTCCTGTTTTCAGTTTTGAATCTTGATTTATATTGACTTCATGTTTCTACTGAGCCGTCTACGACAGCCATTTATTTTAGAGGTTATATTAAGGTTAATAAAGTTGCTCTAAGGTATATTCCACTCATTCCTCCCAACAGAAATTACTGTGTACGTCTGAAAGAATGAACAAACTTTTGTTTTGCTTCCCAATCACAATGGTTTATAAGGACTTCTGGCATTCCTCAGAGCCTTCCACGAAGTATCCTAAAGAGATTTGTGCCATCCACCGTTTTAACCCCATCAATCTTTTTTCCATTATTCTTCTTTCCAGACCTCTATTAAAAGGGCAATTACTGTTACCTCACTGCACTATCAACCTTCTCCTAATTCAAAAAGAATATTTATTTCCCTTCTGCTTTTTATCTTTGAAACTGTTTCTGATCAGCGAGAGAATTCTTGTAACTTCATGCAAAGCCTAGAGAAGCTAGCAGAGCACAAACTCCTATGATACACCTTGTGAAGGACATTTTGAAAACCATTCAATTTCAGTCTGTGGAACATATCTTTAACTGGTACCAAGTGTCACAGCCCCACTAAAGATTGGGCCTTTTTTTTATCCCCATTTTGTGAACTCTTGGAAAGAACTTGTTATTCTTTCATGTCTCAAAATATGCATGCAATTAGAATTCAGAGCTCATAAGTGCATCCTGCATAGTCAGTCTGCATCAGATTTGATTTGTTCCCTAAATGTCTGTGAGATTAAAATTTAAACAAAAATTGGCTCTGTTGTTGCTACTAAAAGAGGATATAGTCTCTGAGAGAACATATGGGGAAAGAATATCCCTTTCCCTTTCTTCTTTTGAAATCATATACGTTACTGTCTTTTGACTAAAATAAGTTTTCCTGTATGTTTTGTGAAATTAATCAGTAAGCTCAGACAAAGCCTGTGAAATTGTAAATTCAACACAACTTGATTTAAAAATGGTAAGAGATGAAAGCAATTTGAATAGTTTATGTATTTCAACCTGGGCTAATGTGTTCACAATTATAGTGATGTAGGATCATATTTAAAAGGAACAAAAGATTTTGGCTTCACCACTCATTTACAATACAGTGTGTAGTTGCAGTCCAAAGAATTTTAAATGAAGAGAAAATATGAAGATTACAATTCTGGTACAAATAGTGGAGGATAAAACATATGAGGAGGGATTAAGGGAGCTATATTTATAGTCTATAACAGAGAGAGCTCGAGGGACGTGGGCACAAGCTATAAATAACTTCAAGGTAAGAATATAAATGAAGGAAGGGAATTGTTTGTTCTCAAAAGATGGTAAAACATGGAATAATAGCCTGAAGCAAAGAAAAGGAAAGTTTAAGTTCTGTGTTACAACTTTTTTTTTCTAGCAGTAAGAGCTATTGCTAGCAGAGACGTAAATAACTAAGGTAGGAGGAGGCTGAAGCAGTACCCGAAGGACCAACTACATCTGTTTGGCTACAGACTAAAATTACTTGTGGATGGAGTTCTGATGTAGATTAACAAAATTCACAGTGTTACATTTAGTGGTGCTGACATCTTTTTTTTTAACCTGTTATATTTTCTAATGCCTTCATCTCAGGGTTCTTCAAAGAAGTGATGCATGTATGTTTGTGTGTATGTAGCAGAGAGGGAAATCACCTGGATAAAGGTGAAAAATTGTACAGAGATGTTTGTAGCTTTACAAGTGATGCAGCACTTTCAAGTATGAATGACTTTTCAAGTACTAGTGCTTTTCACTCACTATGACAGCAATGTGATAAAGTGTTGCTTTATGACAATGCAAATGTTGAAGCATGGAAGCAGTCTGACAGCTGTATTGATTTATTTTGCCTGGTATGTAATTTCTTAGGCAGTGAAAGTTTGGGGAGACTTTCTTCTGGCATTAGTTTTTATAAACATCTGTAACCAATACTGTTCTAGTTAATATTGACCAGATCACGTAAAACTGGCTTGTGTGGCTTTGAGGAGTGTATGTTTATTTAAACAGGGAAAAGGCCGTAATTAATGCTCATTTCTGCCCAAAATTTCATGCTTACTAGCTTTGTTCACTCCAGCCGTTAGCCCCATCACAACGCTTCACTGCTGTTAAGTCAGACAGGATCAGAGGCTTTTGGATACACCTGAGCCTGAGATTTCTAGCTAGTAGTGGATTCAGTCCACTGTATAAATAGCTCAGAATATGAGCCTTTAATCTCTCAGCCATTTGCACTATGTTCAGTTAGTATTTGGTTCTTTTATTTTTTTTTTCTCTATCATTTAGCTTTATATTTTCACAGCTTTTAAAAATCTTTCTCAATAAAATAATCAACAATATTATATCACTTGGGTAATACAGAAAAATGAAAATACAGTAGTGCAGCAGTGGAGGGCAGCAGTGGTAGAAATTTAATTTATATTTGCCACCTCTGTTTTCATCCCTTCTTGGCTACGCTCTCAGAGCCATGTTTCCTCTTCCATCAGATGGCAACTCTGGAAGATTTTTCTCAATCAGTGGGCACCCTTTGGAACAAGGATTGCCCCACAAGGCAGGCAGTTTGGTTATGTTCTGCTGAAATAGACTGAATACCTCTAGCCCTCCCAAGTTTGAGATAAGGTCTTAGAAGCATGCTGTTGCAGTTTTGGAAATCAACAGTAACTGCCTATAGTCCCTGGATACCTCCTGGAGTAACTTGCCTCATTTCACTCCACTGACTTAAAATCTTACCTCTTGATATCAAAATATTGACTACTTACTGAGTACTGCTAATTTCACTCAGAAGAAACAAGTGCAGTTTGGGAAAGCTCCAGCCTTTAGAAGATTTGACTACTAGGAAATCTGAGTTCAAGTTTAATTTATGTAAATTTTATGTATGCAGCAGTATGCTTGTGTCCTATGTAAAGCATAGTATTTCTTATTTTCTACTTCTTCACCTAACTTGCTACAACCTTTTCTTCTGCTATAAAAGGGCTTTCACATGTCTCCTCTTGGGATGACCTATCTAGAATATACCAAAGCTTACAAACTCCTGTCCTTTGACTTCTTTGCTTTTTCAGAACAAGCTGAGGATGTCAAACAACCTAGTGGCTACATAGTGGTCTCTGTACACACAGATTGACTCCTCCTATCTTTGTGGAAATGTTCATAGCCTGGTTTGGGATTCTTTGACCTGGAGGATATCATGTATATGAAAGCTGTATATATGTTTGGTATAAGACCCCTATGTATTAAAAGAAAACAGAAAACTTTGTGGCATGCTGAAAATTCAGATCACCTAAATGTAATTTTAAACACTAACTGTTAATTTCCCAAGAATAATAAGCTGGTATTTGCATGTTTACTGTGACTTTTTAGATCAAAGAATAAAAACAAAATCCTGTGCTCGTGAAGTAAGTGGAAATAGAGTAAGATAAGATGTAGAGGTATTTGGCATGCATAGTGGCACATTTCAGTGCTTAATGGTTGTTATTTTCTGAAAGAGCTGTCCATAAATATTTTCATGTATTTTTCTGCCAAGAGGCATCTGTCTTTCCCTGTAAAAGTCCTTATCACTTTGTTTATTCATTTCACCTTCCTGACTGGCAGTATCGTTGTTTCACATCATCCTTTCCCAAAGTTAAGGAAGTGCGAGTCAACTTTTTCTTAACTTTTATTTCTATTGGCATTTTTCCTTGTTCTTTTTCTATTTCATACAAAGCTATGGATTTCAAAATAACATCTTAGGGAAGCTAGGACTCTGTCTCGGTGCTATGAAACCAGTCCTCGTGGGAGGGATATCACTAACCCAAAGAAACTGCAAAAACTTTAGAAAACTATGTAGAATCTGGGGACCAATTCCAACATGCTTCATTTCATGACTTTCTATCTAAATAATGAAAGATGTTGATCAGTTATTCACAGTGATATGAATAGATATCCAACTGGTCCAAAGTCTTACAAATTATTGCTTTTCCAGAATGAGTGATCTTATGTCTGTTGGCTGCTGGTCAAGTCTGGGATTAAATTGCCATCTTCTTTCAGTTGCCTGCATTTATACAAAGAAAAATATACTGAAAAAAAGTTACCCTGTGATTTGAAATTTAATTTGCTTGAGCATAGGCTAAAAGTAAATGTGCCTCTGTGAAGGTTTATGTACTTTCACTGACTTTATAGGAAAAACATAAAATTTAGTATTATTCTTACTTTCTCTAGAAAAAAGAAAATCATATGAAAATGTTTTTCAGTCTCTTAGGAAATATTTTTTTTCTGTAGAGCTGAGGCCTGCTTCAGGGCTGCCATGCCTGATTGAGCCTAAAGCTTGTGAAAACCGCCATATTCTTACACATCTTTTGGCACTTATGTCTATACAGCAGCTATTACTGCTTGAGAAGTAAGGAAATTATACAAGCTCTCAGGCTATGCTGAGCTCCCTGCTGCTGAAGTTACTTTGCTACAGGTAAGCTAAGAAGTAAATGAAAGTTGTTATCCCTGTTTTATTACTATGCAGTGATCATGCCATTGGGAAGAGCCCAAGGCTCATTGTGGCATAAGGGTCATAATTTTTTTAGCTTTCTTAGTCTGTAAATAAATTCTTAATGAGTAAGGTTATGAATAAAATACTTCTGCTTAGTTAGTACTATATGTTTAGAGACCCATAAATTCCTCATCAATCTGAAGGATTGTTAACCATTATGTGGACTTGACTCCACAATTCTGTTGTATAGAACACCTTTTGTTGACTGATTCTGAAAATGTCAGGTCAAGAATAGTTCATCTAAAGAGCAATGTTAAATATAAAGACTGTATGAAAAAGTTGTAGTAATTGCATGCTAAGAATGATTGCAATTGCAATGGTAAGATGATGAAGCCCTGCACTTCCTGCTTTCATAGAAAATGCCATCAGATCTTTGCTTGAACAGAAAATAGTAGTCCTAAGAGATGAAATTTTCTTCCTTAAAAGAGGCTTTATCTCTGTTGCAACTCATAATGGAAAAGCTTTTATAAAAAGATCTGATTTACATGTACTGAGGTCAGTAGCAACTTACAAAAACTTTGATGTATGTTGTTTTAGATACTGCACTAAAATATATTGATTCTGTAGAAATCTATTTATACCCTGTGGGAGTAATAACATTTAAAATTCATAATAAGTAATACTGGTCAATTCATAATAAATACTAATAAATGAATATGGAATTTTCTGGGTATCATTGCTGATTTGGTTGGATGTTCATTGTCATCTTAAACTGGTTTTAGTCTTTGAAAGTCTGCATAAAAATTATATTCCTTTAACCAGAAACATATATTTTGAGGAAGTACCTATGGTAGGGAAAGAACTGAGTTTCTGCCTTCATGGTTACAAAGAACTTGTAGGTGAATTTACTTGATTATTTATAAAACAGTAGGACTCGGTTTTATGTGATGCCTTAAATTGGGTGGACAAGCTGTCAGTCACCTGGAATCATGTTGCCCAGGCTTTTCAACAAACAAGAGAAAATGTGATTTAGGATAGCAAGGTGGCAGTGTTAACAGGTGCCATGAATTACATCTGTTTTTTCATTTTAGACATTTGTTAATAGCAAAGAATTGATAAGTGTTCTTTCATCATCAATAACTCTTTCATTCTTACAGCTGAGGATGTATCAGTGTGTTGTTTTGCTTTGTGAATGAAAGCCAGTCATTTGTACCGGAGTAGAACAGAATAGCAATTGTAGGCATGGTCAAAAATGATGAGGTTGTCTTGTAAACAATCTGAGATTTTCATACTAGTGTGACATGCTACTAACACTGATGATTTAGAATGAGAGTAAATATTTGTGAGACTTTTAAAGGTGTCATTCAGCTGTCTGCTAAAATATGGCTTCCCCTCACTCTCATTATTGTTGGCCAAAATATTTCAACCATTCTTGAGAAAAGAACTGAACAAAAATAAACTATTCTGCCCTTGAAAAATTCCATCAGTCTTCCTTATTCTACAGTGAGAAATTCTGTTGCTTTCTGTGCTTTAAATCAGGAACTTGGCATATGATATTTGTAGCTAAAAGGCAACTTTGTGCAAATCTATTTTTGTTGGCCAAATTTAAATTGCAGATCAAGTTTTACTGTTGTATTCCCTATAAAATGTTCAAGTATTCTGTCTCCAGTTAGCATGTTGTGTTCTTGTCCTTTTTACTGATCTTGTTGCTCACTCATCACTGGGCAGCTGGAAGCAGCCCGCATCCAAGTGCGGATACCTGAATGAAGGCAGGAATCTGGTCTACCATGACCCCATTCTTTCTCCATCTGTAGGTGTGGTAGGGAGTAGATTTAGTTGAAAGAGAAGTTAGAAACCAGAAGCATCAGAGAAAGGAGGGGAGAAAAACAAATGGTGAATGTGGAGGAAATAACTGGTCAGCCAAGGATCCAGGGCAAAGTGGAACAGTGACACTGACTGAGCAGTGGGAGCAGGAACATTTAGAATGGAGATAGCAAAGAGTAAATGTAGAACTTGAGAATGGAAACTAGGGCTGGGGGCCAATAGGAATAGGGAGTGCATCGTGTTTTCTTCCTACTGGGCCTCTGCTTTATCTACGTCCAGAATGAATGAAAGGTAAATTCTGTAAATTCAGTGTTCTGTGCCTGCCCATCTGCAGGCATTATAAAATTCATCCCATTTGTATCCTACTCAGCATGCAACATTTATTGATTTCTTCCGGAGGTGACCTTGGGCAACTTTTCTTAGATATTAATATATTCACATGATAACTTTTGTGAAATGTATGAGCTGTGTGCTATGGATGGGAACTAGAGTACAGAGCACAAAAATTCCAAATGCCTATGAATTCCTAGTGCTCTCTTTAAGCAGACAGAGGCTTGTGTTTTCAGCCCTCACTTTAAATGCTATTATTTGAGGCAGAATATGGGGACTTAAAACTGTGTTGTGGGTAAAATTGTATTGCTATGGTCAGTTAACATAAAAAACATTGAAATTGTCAAACTTCAATGTGAGGCAAAAGATGATCTATCTAAATCCAGGGTGAAGTGAGCTTCACTACGGGAATAATTAGCTGAATCTTCTGCTCTGCTTCATGAAAATGTTAGATGTGGTTTCTGGGAGTTTATTTCTTTGAATTTTACTGAAGCCTGATTAGGTCAGACTTGCCAACAATAAGTAGCTGATACAAAACAAGTACATAAGATAATATTTCTAAGAAATGCTGTGCATTCTTTTTGAACTGTCTTTAGTGGTTCTTTGTTTCCAGTTTCTCTTCTATAACATGTGAGCTGTTATTTTATTGGTTCACTCTTAACAATGTGAGAAAAAATCTAGAAACAAATATTATCCTTCTTTATTAGTTAATACATTTTTTATTGTTTTACACAAATTTTGGACATATTCTTGAAATGTTTATTTCACCTTTGACACCATAGTTATCTGCAAACAGTGCCAAAAAGACTTAAAAACTGTTTTTCGAGGCTATGAAGATTGCAAAATTGGGAAATAGAAGTATGGCAAAATAAAGCTACTTGTACAGGTGGTTATAAGTCAGTTATTCTAGAGAACACTTACTGTAAAAAGGAGAGGATTCATTTATTATGATTTACCATTAGGGAAGCACTTTGCACTCTCATTAAAATGTCTTTGAATGTATATAATAACCACAGGCATATTCCAAATCTGGTACCTAAAGGTAACAGAAACTTGTCCTTTCCAGTGTTTTGGGCAGTGACCATGGAACAACAGAACTTCAGTATCCTCATGGCACTTCTCATTGCCTTATTAAGCTAGGACAGCCCTGGAAAGCAGCAGGTTAAGTATTAAATCTCACCAGCTGACTCCCATAACCTGACAGGGCTGTAAGGAACAAGGAAGTTCTGATGTGGAATGAGGAAGGGAGGGAAGGAGGAAGAGGAAGGTGAACTATTCTCCTGGGAACCTGTTAGTGAAAACTGCAAACATTAATGAGGAAATTATTTACTGTCAGCTTATCACCAAGTAATCAGTATGTTTTCGGATGCAAACCTTTTTGTGTTCTAAATCATACCATGTTCATGTTCTAACAACCAGGAAAACTGAGCAACAGTGGCTCGCTACTGGTATCATCACTGCAGTACTGGCATACAGGAGAAATTTTATTTTATTTTATTTTTAGTTAATTGTTTAGCAGTTATCTGCATTCTAAACAGAATACTGATACTGCTTGTATATCTTATTTAGAATCCACGGCTAATGAAAATTAAACCCTCTCGAGATTTTCCTCTTGTACGGTGTTATTATCCAGTGAGGGAGTCTGGAGGAGCTCAGGCGGCCTTGATGCTCCTCTGAAATGTGTCAAACTGACAACTTACTGCTCATCTTTCCCTGAGCTGTGTGGTGATTTTGGGCTTTAGAGCAGCCAGCACACTGAGTACATTTAGTCTTGCATGTGTGTGTGTGAAGGTATTGAGGAGGAGCAAGGATAAAACAGATGCATTCTATTTTTGTTTCTTTTGGAATGCTTCTGCTCTGTGTCCTTGCTTTCTGTTTAGGAAGTAAAACTGACCATTTTTTCTTTGCCTTCTGTAATTATCTTCTCATGCAGAACACTGAAGCTTTGGTCTTATACATCACTTACCTGCAGGGAGGAATGTGCCCCTTTGGATGAGCTTGAGTCAGTGGAAACTCAATTAAATGTTTGTTACTGGTAATGCTCAGATCAGGGACTGCTGATTCCATTTGCTTAGTAGCAGAACGTCATCTGATGTGGTCACTGTTCAGAGCTGCTGCACATTCTGAATTAAAATGAGCCATGCAGTGAAGTTACTGGATTAAATTTGCTCCTGCCAATTCTGTGCTCAAGTACTATAATTTTTAAACAAGTGTAGTTTTTTGATTAACCAAAGATATAATATGCTGAGATGTGAGTGAGCCTTGGCTTTCTTTGTATTTGATCCTTAAAACATTTGCACTGATGTAGGGATTCCTATAACAGGAGTGGGATATGAATGGCTACTGCGTATAACAAGCCTGGAACCAATATAATATGCAAGCATATATCTAAATTAAGTACAGAGATAAGCAATTTTGCAATCCGTGTACTAAATTGTCTTCCTGACACTTGGACTAAATTCTGAAGGATATCTCATAGATTTACCTAGGGCAGCTTCATTTATGGAGCATGCTATACTTTTGAAGTAGAGTTAGCATATCAATTTAGATCTTATTTAGCAAGCTGGATTTGGAACCATTCATGATTTGTGGAATTGCTTCATAACTTTGCGCCTGTAGTCATTACATTTAATTAATTTATTTATTTCTCATTTTGTAAACTCCTGATTTATGTAGTTTAAAAGAAGTGTTTGAACTGTGAGCACCGATCTGAACTCATAACATGAACTGCAGTGATGATTTCTTATAGCGTCCACAGCTTCTGAGCTCCAAGGGAAGGAGAAGGGAAAGAGAGAACAGAACAAGTTTTCTGCTTTCCCTTTCTTCCGTGTTCAGGTGACCTGCTACCAGGGGCATAATCTAGTTATTAGTCTAAAGCTTTATGGACAAGCAGTACTATGAATTAACAACAACTGCAACAATAGTAATAGTGATAATAATATATTTCAACTGTGTTCCTTCACTCAGTGGTAATAAGCCATAGATATGAAAGCTAGATAGAAAGGAAAAAAGCATAGTTGGATTCCCACTGGGAAGTCTTTTTCTAGAATAGTATTTTATTCCTGGAGTGCTAAGCAGTTCTCTTGTTAGCATAAGTTCCTTTCTGTGTAGTTTTTAATACGTGGTGCAGAATGGAAACGGAGCATGAAAGATATCAAAGATAAGAATAGAAAACAAGATTTGGTAGATAGAATACATTACAAGGAGGAAGGAAAAGAGAAAAATAGCAAAGGGGAAGTGGATAAAGAAAATAATGCAGTGTGGATGGAGATAAAGATTAACACTGAGTTCTTCTTATGATCATGTGAAATCACCAAACGGGCAGGAATGATATTCCATTGAGTTCCATAAAGCATGTGGGCAACAAAGAGTTAATTAAGTCACAGTCTGGAAAATCAAATGTGAGATGACATTTTAGCTGTGAGGCCCACTTTAGGCTGCTGAAAAGTAGTGGAGTACTAACCATGTTCTATTTTTTCCACAGCCTCAAGAAAACCTCATGGCTGCAGTGTCACTGCTAATTTGCTTTTATGTTTCATCACACATTCATTTTCTAAAGCTCGTTTTATGTTTTCTTAAAGCTTTTGTTAGATATTTTTATGTTTTAAAGGTAGATAGCCTTGAAGGGTGGTTGCCCCTTCTTTACACTATGGGTATCACAGCTTACAGCATGATTAAGTGCCTTAGCAGAATTAGGAGCAGCCTGCCTCAGTAGAATGAATTCTATAAATTACTGGGATTTTACTGAAACAAATGCCACTAACAGAGCTAAAGAGCTAAATGGAAACACATGGTCTGAGCTTCTCTTACGTAGTTTGAGGGGATATATTTGTTATGTTACGTCTTCTCTTTCATTTAGGTACAAGATTGCTTTTCCTTATCCATTTAAAAATGAATGAGAGAGAGAAGGAAGCCTATATTGTTTCTACAAGGACAGCTTATAAACAGATTATCAAAACAAACATTTGTGCCACTCTTCATTCCATGAATAGAGGGCTATCTGATAGTAGTCAGTGTGGTGCATCTCGTAGAGAACTTGAATTTAATACTGGTGTCAGGCTTTACGTAAGGAGATAGCCTATAAAGCTGCAGCCCTGCTTTGCTGTGTCAACATGTCTGGAGCTCAGAATAAAATGGAGTTTCCTGCTTTAGCTAGAGCTTGGTCTTAAAATAACCTGAAGAAATTATAGTTCTGATTACAGAGAAAGTGAAGGACTTAGAACATTCTCCTAATAAAGCCACAGGATGACACAAGGCTTAGTCATCTGTAGTCTGTCTGTAACAAGCATTTCGGAGAGGGAAACAAGCCTTTGAAATTGGATAATTTGATTTGCAATGAGGTCTAATTATTTTAAGAACATAGAAAACCTTTGTTTTTCTGGCAAAAATAATCATCTGGAATCCAATTAGAGGAGCACAAACTATTTTAAATATAATGGATGCCACACAGCATCCGTAGGAAAACTGATGTCTCGAGGGAGAGAGCTATGTTTGAAATAAACTCCACCTCTCATTTTTCTTATTTCTGAGAAAAAAACCAGTTATGCTCAGAAATTACATCACCATAAGGGATAAATAAAATGTTTGTGACTGAAAGTTTATCCTCAACCAATCTCTGTCAGTAATTTAAAAGTCTAAGGGAAGTCTTTCGATCATCTTCTCAATATACTCCAGCAGAAAATTCAAGAGAGCAGGTAACACCAGGAAAAAACAAACAGACATGGCCATCCTTGTAAAAAATGCAGAGAGCAGCACCAGTGAATTGAAAAGAGTTGTATAATGTATACAGGATAACTAATGTTATCTCAAGGTCCTTTGTCTCTTCTCTGCAGTTTCTTTCTGCATCATAGAATTTTGGTAATTTTTTTTTTACTTTATTAGTAATATTAGTAATATTAGTAATAAATTGTATTTTAGCATACTGAGCTTATAGATGAGTGTAAATAATATGGAGAAAGTAGCTAATGAAGTAGTCAACTGATACTCCTTCCAGATTCACTATGAAAGAATGCCAGTGCTACTTTGTGCCCATATAAGAATCAGACTGAATTCAGTGTAAACCTAAAGATTGTTGCCTATATAGTTTTGTGGGTTTTTTTGTTTTTTTGTTTTGTTTTGGTTTGGTTTGGTTTGGTTTGTTTTTTTTTTCTGGAGAAGGGCCAAAGGCATACTATATTATTTACATAGTGAATAAGCTTTCCTTATTTGCTCCACTAAATATGGGTAATTAGCAGTCTCTTTAGTCTATTCTGTATAAATGACACAGATGTCCAGACAACATATTTATAATTTCACCCCATCTGTGCTAATTTTTCTATAAATGTCCTTTTAGTGCAGTAATCATCCTGTTTATCAACAGTATCCTTAGAGTTGAGCAACATATGAAGATGTGTCTCATATTCAGCCCTCATTAAAACAAAACATTTCCACCCCCGAACCTGGTGTCAGGGCCCTGTGGAAATAGTCAGGAGCATCTTGGTAGTTTTTATTCCAGCTTCTTCTGGGGTCTGTCTTCTCTCAGCCAAGATGTCTGAGGCTAATACTGGTGCTGCAGGGTGATAGGCAACAAATCCCTCCACGTAGCTACTTGTGTCTGGCTAACCAGAAAGAAAGAAAAAACTCTCAGAAATAGATATGTATTTCTTCTGAAATTAAGAGCTTTGCTTTAGAACACCTCTGCTCTACATACTGTTGGATGGAACAAGATGACCTACTGGAGTGTTGTTTGTGCTTTGTTTGTTTGTTAGTTTGCTTTAAGTCCTCACGTTGTGACCCAACTTTGCATGACACCAATAGGAAAAGAGCACAGTGTATGGGAAACACTCTGCGGTCATTCAGTTGCACTGTGTTGTAGGTGGTTGGGTTTCCCCTCATCTCTCAGAAATGTCAGATCACACCTGCAGAGGCAAGTTCATGTTGGAATAGATTATAGATTTGGTACTTTTTGGGTCCTGCTTACATAAAATGGGTCACATTTGTTAACCTTTCTCAGACCCACCAATAAAAATGCTGTATATGCTATAATTCTTAGGAAGTTTCTTTGGGAATTAATTAATAGAAAATCAGAGAAAATGTATGTATAAATGAAAAAAAACTTGGTCATGTATAATCTCCCCCCTCAAAAAAAAAAAAAAAAATAGTAATAATAATAATTACTGAAAGCCACTGCTGTACTTTACAGTTTAATGACTTGGAATAAAAGCCATTTCAAGAAACATGGTCATATTAAATGATAGGAGAAAAAGTAAATAATCCAGAATCATAAAAAAGTTAGATATTTACAGTCCAAACCCCCAAATCTTTTCTGTTAAATTAGGGTCAAGATCTCCAGGCTCAGTATTATTTAGGAGTAAAACATTACGGTCCTGGAAATTCTAAATAGGGTAGAGTTTAAAATAGAAAGAGTTTTATCAAAATCACAGTCTTCCGAATGCCCTCTTGCTTAAAAATGTATTGTAGGACTTGAAAGCAGTATTAAAACACACTTTTCAAGAAAAATAGCATCAGGTGTTTTAGGGAAAATTGCATCTGTTTCTGCAGCTTTTTAAGTTATTTGATCAATTATGTATGAGGCACATTCACTAGCACTAATTCCTCTTTCCTTAGAAAAGAATAAACCGTGTTTAAAGATAGTGTTGTTTGGGCTGGTAAATGTTGTCTACACATAAATGAAGAAGGAAATCATCTGCTGCCATTTTTCCAGTTTTTAAATGAATATTTTGCTGCATGTTTCCAGTGTAACCTGAGCTTTCAGAATAGAATTGTTACTACACCAACTTGAAATAGTCCCTGTGGAAATGGAAAATTATAGGAATTTCTTCTCCATACATACAGGCATCCATTTTCTGTATTCTCCTTGAGTATGTGCATGCTGGTTTTTACATGCCAGTAAGATCTGCAGCTTCTGCTCTATGTGAACACTAGAATCATAAAATATTACTGGAAGAGCAAAGCTGCTTCTTCCTATTGTATATATATATATAAATCCTTTCTATCATAAAGTTTTGGCCTATAACAGGGTCAGAGGAAATTAAAGTAGCCTTTCATTCTGTGTTAGAGGAACTTCCTCTGAAGTTTCAGACTACCAGACTAGCACACTATATTCAGCAGCAGGGATGCCTTCAATTAACTATATCTGTTCTATTTGTAGTAGAAAGGATATGAACGGCCTACATAGCTTAAAAGAAAGGAGGCTAAACAGAACTTAAAGAGGTACCTGCTATAAAGTATGCTGAAAGGAAGGCAATAGGATATCCACCAGTCAGCAGTTTAAGATCATAACTAATGCAGAGGTTTGGACAGAATTTGTACAGGTGTGCTGTCTAGTCAGTAAGGCATCCAGGAAGGAATTCTGTAGGAGAGGTTGCTTAGAATGTAAAACACTGCTGAGAATGGTGGAAGAAGTGAGCAATGCAAATGGGTCTAAGGCAGAATTAACCAGTTCATTTTAGAGGAATTTATGATTAGCTCAGAGGACTGGTCATCACCCTGAGATCCTTGTCTCTAGAGAGTTTGAATTAAACTAGATTGTTGTCCATCAAAGTACATAGTCCTTGTTACTGAGCTGAAGGGACCTTCTGTAGACTCACTCAGTCTGTTTTACAAGGAGACTGGTGAAGAGCATGGGGAATATTTTCCTTGCCTCTTTCAATTAGTCTATTTTGACTGTAATACGGCAGGGGAGTGAGATAAAAATTAAGCTTTAAATAAAAGCAAAAATAATGAAGGTTGTATTTTATCATCAATAAAATTACTTGATGAAACCCCTGTACTTCTCTGTGTCTGGATCTGATCACTCCAGGATGATTTGTCTTGCAAGGTTGAACTGCTAAAGAATGAGTTGGCTGGGATCTGTGAGATGCATCCATCAGACTGAAGGGATGGAATCACCATCCCAGCCAGATTATTTACACAATCTACATTCTAGCAATCAGTTTGCCTGTCTCCTTTACATACACAGTTATTTACGCCTACAGGCAGTAGAACAGATGAGACTTAATGTAGTCTGATACTCTGAAAGCCTGGACTGTTCCAATGTGAACAAGCGGAACTGCTTTTCCTACTCTGGTCAAAGAAGAGAGGAATGGATTTGACTTCCAGTACTTTTCAAAATCTCCTTGAAAGAATCTCTTGAGTTTGAGACTATGAGGGACTCTGTTCCTTTTCATATCCAGAGTGATTTCAGAACAAGGTTGCTGGGATTCAAGTGGCATTAGTACTTAGGGTACTAACTGTACTCAGTGTTGGAATGACATCTAGCTTTCTTAAAAACAGATGCAATTTTTTCATGATTTAATGGTGTTTGCTGATGGTAAACGTAGGTATGAAATAAAAATATTGTCCTTGGTCACTATGCCCCAGGAGTTCCAAAGAATAAAAAGGAAAGCTGCTTCAGAAAGCAGTTGAAAGGCTGGCATTTAGTCAAAGTACAAAGAGGACTATAGCACACAAACTCTGAATCCACTTAATATTGTTAGGAAATACAGCAGCACCAGTGATTTCACCATCCATTTTACAGTGCTGGAAAGTACAGAGATTGTGAATTCTGGTTTTATCTAGTGAAATGTTAAAGGTGGCACAGACTGGCAAGGTTTCAATTTCAGTCAGCAGATCTGACTGTTATATGGCTTGAGGCAACTAGGCATTCACTGATATCATTAGTTAAGACAAATGATAAATATGCTTTAATTTTTATGTGTATTCAGTAACTGAGTAAAGGAGAGGGAAGAACAGGCCAAGAACAAATTAACTGTCTCCAGAAAAAATAAAAGATTTAGAATTTCTGTTAATTCATATGACTATATTTAAAATAATTTTACATAGAATGATTTGCAAAGTGTGTTCCATGCCTAGTAGCATGAAAGAAAGCCCAACGTATTGTCTCTCTTAGGTTGGCAAACTCACTCACTAAATCCTATCTGTAGGAGATGGATACTTATTTCAACTAAGACAGTATTCTTCAGTGCATTTTATGGAAGAGTAAAGGGCTCCCCCCAAATTTTTGTTTTCCATGAGATCTCCGGTCTGCAGAACTGCAGGACTTCCTCTCAACAGGAAGAGGAAAGATTTACCAACATCTGCTGAAAAGCTTTATCGCCCATTTCTAAACATCTTCCAATGAGAAGAACTGATGCTGCTAACTTTCAGCTGATATAGGCCAATCCTAAAGTTGTATGACAGCTAAATTCTCACTAGAAAAATGAGGACTTCGCATCCTACTCTGCCAAGCATTTCATTCTTAGAAACAGGACTGTGTGAGAAGATTTCATAAGTTAAAGTGCCTTGTCTTAACTGATATATACACAGAGAGCCTATCAGTGTTTTTAAGTGCAGCATTGCTTCACTTGCATTACAAGCTGAATCCTCCATATTTTTTGTGATAATGTTTGCTTTTGGAAGAACAAAATCAGCTGAGGATTTTTGAAGGATTTAGTTATCTTCCTAATTAGTTCCAAAATAAATTATTTATAAACGGAGAATGCACACAGAGATTTCAAACATATTCGACTGTTTCTTTGTATCACGCAGAAATGTGTTGTTGGGTTGTTTGTTTTTTTTTTTCAGCTACTGCCAAAGATTTGCCTAAAGTGGTGAATTAAAGCATATTCCATGACAGTTTCAGGAATTGTAAAAGTCAGATTTTCATCTTGATTAAGAACATTTACCTTCATATATGTACTACTAAATTCTCAAAAAATAATCTTCGCTTTGGATGTTCACATTTTGCCTTACTGTACATTTCATTTCTTCCATTGAAGGGCTTTCACTGAACCTGAAGTGTGTTTTGTAATCTGCATCCCTGCCAAATCAAAATCTCTGTGACACCTGAATTCTATTTTCCAGTCAGTTATTCTGAGCCCTCCATGATCACATATTCTGTTCCTTGATTTTTGATCATCTACTTATTCAAAGACTCATTAGGCAGTATAATGCCCTTGATAAAATCACAGTTCTTGTGTGATGAAAGTAGTAGAGCTGTGTAGATAATCTGGAGATTTCCTCTGTGCGGAGTGCTCTCTGTTTCAGATCTCAGCAGTGTAATTCTTAGATGCTGTGGGCTGAATCTGGACCTGGATCCAAGTGCTGATGGGGCATCTGTCATTCCTATCCTCAGTTATTCTCCCTGCTTTTCTCTGTCAGAAAAGAGACAAACCTGACAGTGTAAACTGGAACACTGAGACTGTTGGCTGAGTGCATGGAATGTGGCTGGGAGCTGGAGAATAGTGCTATGGAAAAAAGCAACCATTTATGATTCAATATTTGATGTAGACTAACAGCTGTAAAACTACTTTTTCCTATTCAGCGCAATTGATTAACATTTTTTCTTGAATTCTGAAAACCTGCTGACTTCTTACAAAACAAAATACAGACACGATTAACCAAACTGAGTACCAGCAGCCAAGTTAGACAATTTATTGCATCAAGTGAAATTTTGATAGCTGTCTAAGAAGACTCTTCAGGAAGAAGCTTTTAAAGGGTATCAGTTGTATTCTGTATGAATGAAAAAACACTTTTAAAGGAATAGTTTGTCTCTAAAACATTTTTCAACTGGCAATTGATCTCTGGTAATACTTATAGTTTCTGTATTCCGCCACATAGTTTCCTGCCAAAGACCATGGCCATGGCATCCTGGCTAGTGACTAAAAGGTAATACGAGGAATCTTTTTGCTCCTTTAAGAAATGTGTCTTAAGGGGATGTTTGCATATGTATCTTTAAGGCAGTCGTCAATCTAAATCTGATTTCAACTCTTTGTTAATAATTTTGGCTATTAACAAGTCTGTGTGAGATTTGGTTTTCCACAGAACAGTAATTTCTTAGTGTTCTGCATATTCTCCTTGTATATTCTTCCTTACATAGGAAACTAAAAGAAAGAAAAAAACAAAAAACAAAAATAGCACCAAAAAACAAAAGGGAAGTAATGTTATTTTTTCAGTCTTAATTTGTGCTTCATTTTATCTTCTTTAAATCTTTCTGTAAATGCTTACATGGTGGCAAGTGCTTTGTACAGGTTGTTAACTGGTTTCTTTCATTCCTTGTGCATTGTGGGCAGGACAGAAAGCAAAAGCAGAAGGAACAAGGAATAAGTTTCTAGCTGCAATGGAAAAGTTGCTAATTTAAAACTATATGATTGAAAGAACCAAGGGTTTGACATATGACATGCTTTTCTTGATATTAAATATATCAAACATTATAAGTGATAAATTAACTGGCAAAAAACAAACATTCCTCTACCACCTGCAAAAAGCAGGGCAAATATGTGACTGCTTTCATGTTGCTCATTTGGGGTCATGCTCTCCTTTCTTTCATTTTCTTTAAAGAGAAAAGGAAGACAAGGACAAGGACAGAAGAATGATACGACCAAAAGATGAAGCCTGGGAGGTTGCAGACAACCAGGATGTTTCTTATTTCATGCCTTTTAGGAAAGCACTTAGGCTTCTTTGGGAAGTGAGGTGGCTGTCATCTATCTGCTGTACAACCCACTCTGGATAGATGAACAAAAGCTGTGCAGCTGAGATTCTCATGAACAACCAACTATACTTGACTCTTCACGACTCTTAAGCTAGACTTCCTTAGGGAAATTAGTCTTAGAGGTGTTTTATATATGACTGGTTTGAGGTCTGACCATGTTTTCTAGGAATTGTGACTATTTTTTTATTTTTATTTTTATTTTTATTTTTATTTTTATTTTTATTTTTATTTTTATTTTTATTTTTATTTTTATTTTTATTTTTATTTTTATTTTTATTTTTATTATTTTTATTTTTATTTTTATTTTTATTTTTATTTTTATTTTTTATTTTTTTTATTTTTTTATTTTTTATTTGTGTGTGTGTGTGTGTGTGTGTGTGTGTGTGTGTAGTTCTTTGTGTTCTCTTACCCAACATCTCCAGTGGTGATGGATATGTGATCTCATCTTATTCTGGGCACGCCTCACAGCACTATTCACACACAACCCACGTTAAACATGATTTTGCTTTCTGACTCTTTACTCCCTTGAGATATATAAATATGTCACAGAAGACAGCAAAACTGTGCTCTGAAATGATATGAGTTTATTCAGTGATGGCGACAGCTCATTTGTGTTGATGGTGACTTCCCGATTTTGAACATAGACACAATTTGTACTTGTTTCAGTAATCACTGTTTCCTACCTGTACTGTATAATCTGTTCCTAATGCCTATGACCTGTTTTTTAAGTCTTTCTTTTTATAGCTGCTTACGTACAGTATTTATAGAAACACTATTGAAATGGTCACAGTCAGAGGTGCAGATAACACCCATTTATCTCTCCTGTGTATCTCTCCAGATTTTGCTGCACAGTATTAAAATATTGTAAAGCTATTTGGCACACATAGTTACTACTTAAAATGAAAAATTGTGTCTTTTGTCATTTATCCACAAAGTTGTGCTCAGTACTGTTTGTAGCTTCTGCTGTATTTTGCATACTTGTCTGAGCGAATAATGTCTGCTTTCTACTTTCACAGTAGAACTGACTAGTCTGTAGTTGGCCATCATGACTGCAAACAAAAATGTGGTGGGAAAATATCATCTACAGATGAAAGTGCTTACAAATTAACTATGCCATGCAGCAGGATGTTCAGATTACAGAGCATTTATTTATTTTTTTTTTTTAGCTTTAAAATGGCTTTGCAATGGATATGGCATTAAGTTGCACACAGACTTCTCTGAAGTTAGTAAAACCCAGCTGTTTTCTAAAAACAAAACAAACCATAGTAGCTTAATTCAATGAAAGATTAATTAATATGATCTGAAAAGAAAATCACACAGTGGTTTTCAGAAGGGATGCTGGCAGTAGAGTAGATTTGTATATATGTGACATTCCATTATAGTATTTATGACTAAAGAACAGTAGCACAAGACCTTCTGAAGTATCTCATTAATAGATTAAACTGGTAATTGAAAGCTGCAGTTGAAAATCTAGACTGGCATTTCATAAAATCATTTCCAGAGGTAACAAATTACTGTATATCATTCCAAATATTAAGATGCAATAGCAGAGAAATTTCCAGTCTGATTAGTGAGATCATAGTTTGTATATGTGCAAAATATATGTAGATCACTCCGAAAGTTATGCCTCCTATTTAATTCCATGGAAACTACAACATATACAAAGAGCACAATAACATTATTTGAAAAAGCAAATTATCAGTTACAAAATGCTATTTTTCAATATAGTCACCACCATTAGCTGTGCAGTTCTATCAGTGATGATCAAGAGCCTGTATGTCATGCTCATTGCAACCTGTACCAGTGGAGGTGACCCCCTGTTGCTGTCTTTACAATTGAAATGCATCACCCACTGCCTCACTGTGCTCACATCTGCTGTTTGAGCTCCAGAAACATTCAGTAATCCCCAATGAATGTTGTTGGGTGCCATTTTCTCTCATGGAGAGATTCAGTTCCACACATTTGATTCGTCTGTACTTCCACGTCAGATGTGATTCTATCAGACTGCCCCTCTGCTGCCATCTGTTGAATGGCAACAAAATGTCATGAAATGTTGGCGAGTGGTATTGCCATACCACGAACATCTGCCTCTGATGTCATGGGCCAACATAATAAAATAGAAGGCTTTTGGAGAAGCCCTTGTATATGCTATGTAAGAGAGAGATTGCGAAATACGTATATGAGGTATTTAGTGAGTATAAATATGGCATCTGCCAGTAGATTAGTCACTGTCATGTTCCCCTGTTCTGTCTTTGTGGGGAAAAAGAGAGAGAAAATGAAGAAAGCAACTGCAGCATGCACATGTGGTATATGCCTGTCTTCCTTTCTGAACACACAGAGTTGGCTTTTAGGAGTCTACCATAGTCTGGAAAGCATTAGCAGACTCTAAGCAGAGTTCTTTTTGCTGAGAGCATTGGTCAAAGGGGACAGGAGAAGGGTTACGAATTAACATAAAAGGCACATGTTTTCTTTCAGATGCTTTCATCTCCATAAATACTATAAAAATTTGCAGATCTTTGCACATCTGTTTGAAGTCCCAACCCATTTTTGTATGAGATGGGGTTAAACGCATGACTTCCCTCAATGCCTCTTCATCCGCTGAAGGTTTACTCTCATAAGAAAAGATCTACTTTATGAAAATTCACTTCACTTCTGCTAATAGACCAACAGATTTGCAAAATATTGTGTGAAGGCTGTTGTTCTAATATGGTGAGCATTTTATTGGTGAGTACTTTGGTAAGGGCTAACGGCCAGCTGAAGTTGGCCAAAAAGGAGCGAGCAAAATCTAGGAATTTCAAGCTAAAGCAACATATATTTACTTGTCATTATACTTTACATCTTTAAGCTGAAGCGAGACTTAAAGCTTATTGTCTCTTAAAAGTGTAGCTATGAGATCAGAATAAGGATACTGGCACATTAGTGTAGATAAATATCTGGTAGGCATGGGTTATTTCAGTCTAGTTTACCCAAACTTCAAAATCCGTCTCAACACAGGAGTTCATTAAAGCCACAAGCCCTACCATCAGCAGTTTGGATTCCTATTCCATTAGCCTGTCACAGTAAATCCCAGCCGTTCCTCATGATCTGTCCTTTTTTGTCCAACTCATTCCCTTCTAGTATGTGCCCCCTGTGGATTGCAAGGGAAGAACTTTGAGCTGTTCTCCTGTGTTACCAGGTGTGCTGGTGCCCTGAGGCCAGGTAAGCAAGACAGTGTTTGGAGGGACCCCAAAAAAGCTTTAGAAAGACTAAGAGCCATTTAACATCTAAGATGACAGAGAATCCTTGCCAGATGGTTTTCTTTACTTAGACTGAAACTATCTGAGGACTGTTAGCTTTGTGTTGGTAGCTTTGTCTTCCACAGCCTGCAGAAACAGTCAGTGAAATGGCTGTGAGGTTGCTGCTGGGAGTTGTCAACACCGGTTATTGTGGGCTATTTTTTGATCTCAAGTGGTGCTACTGCGCTATAAGAGTCCTGCTCGATGGAAGAGTGGTTTTATCATTGCTGAATGACAGCTGTTCCCCAGGCACTAGGCTACCCAACTTGATCCATTTTAAAATAGTATTCATATGGTGTTAATTGGCTTAATTGCATTAAATGCATTATTATGTTTTACTAGCAAATTGAGTGATGTAGGAGTCATGTTCACCCCTGAAGAAACAACTCCATGCACTGCCTGCTTCCACAGCTCCTGGCTGTTGTGCAGTGCTCATGCTCAGTGACAGGCCCTGATAGCACAGATGGGTTTAGTGAGGCATTCTGGGCCCTCACTGGATATATCTCACGTAGCTGACATTGTGGCTCACACCACACATTCTTAGTGAAACTTATCGAGTCTCTTGACTTCTTTCTTAAAATAAGAACAGGGATCTCATCCTTGTCTTCAGAGACAACACTATGAGGGCAAATCTGATAGTGAGGGATGGCACAGCCTACGGGGAGGAGGTGAGGAGCTGGTGTTAAGTGGCTTAACAACCTCAGGGTCTATTTGAGGGTCTTACATTTAGGAATAATGAGTATAGTTGAGCAATTTTTCTTTAGGTCTCCTTTCAAACCACTAACAGGAACATTATGCAAGAAGAAATACTCTGTTCAAGTGATTCTTTGGTTTGCAGCTCTCGATATGGAATTGTGGTATTTAATGCTTAGTCCAGCTGTTCATATGTAAATACATGTATATGCAATTCAAATGCAAATAGCAAATAAAGTTGAGTATATCAGCTGTGCCTAAAACTTTTCAGTAAATAAAACTGAGCAAGCTGATGGTGCCATTTCCTTTAGTTGGTCTTCCTTTGTGGCTTGATTGTTTTAGGAAAGCAGTAGTGCCAGTATTTCTGTAGCTGTTGACTTAGTTGTGTGTGTAGTATGTCTTAATGGTAAAATAAAAAAGGAACTCTTTTTAAAAAATGGAATATAAAATTATATGCATATTTATGAAATATACGTTTTTAAAAATTCAAGATTTTCATTTTAAGGGATATAGTTTGTATACTTATATTTTAAAGCAAATTGTTTTAATGGCATACAAAGATGTGACTGAGATCATATTATGGCTAAAGAATGTTTCAGTAAGAAACCTACAGTTGGTTTGTGTTTTTATTTTACTCCTTTACAGTGGTGCAAGCTTTAGATTTGAAAGGCTAAGAAAATCATTAAGAACATACTCTGCTAGAAAATAGAGGTATTTTGATGCATTAATCATTTTACTCAGCAGCTGCAGTAGTATGTTGATATTTCTGTACTGAGGAGACTGTGGTTCAGTCCCTGGTGCCTAAGGTCAGGCTGAGGACTGGAACCACAGTTATTTAGCAGGAAATTTATACTGATTCAGACGGTGCTGTGGAATATTGGGTAGCCTACTGTGGAAAAGGAAACCACAGGAAAGAGATGAAAACAAAACCACTCCGCATGTCCATGCCAACATACACCACGAGTTCAATGGCCACAACCAGTGAAGTTTCACAGTGAGAGGTGCCAGCAAAGATTACACAGTCAAAAGTAGTCCCTGGAGGTGATGATGAAGTGCTTATGAAGAGCATGGGAAGGAAGCAAAATATACAGGATCTGTTCAACATACAGAAAGAGTCCACTGCATTTCACTTCATAACCCATTTCATTTTAATTTGTTTTTACTGCAGTTCCTTTCCTTTTTTTTTTTTTTTTTTCTTTTTTTCTTCTATTTTTTTTTTTCCTGTTTGTGCTGTGATTCTGTGTATTCTTTCAGAAAATTTAGATTTATTTGATCTAAATTTTTTGCTGTAAATGTAAATATTGCAGTATGAAGAAAATTAGTGATTTAGTCAGAGCAGAAAATAGCTTTCATAATGAGGCAAGAGTAATAATTATGCACTGAGTGGATTTCTGGGAAGTGGATTCCTGGATTCCCTGCACTGCCTTTTTTTTGTTTGTTTTGGAAGTACAATATAGCATCTTAAAATTATTTTGCCATGAAGTCGGGTATATTAAAAGAAGGAAGGGGCACTTTTAATCTAATGTGACAGTAATAGATAAAGGGAAGGTACAATGATCTATCATGATAAAAATGATTTTGCTGTTGTTGAAAGAAGGTCAATTTTGACATTTTTTCATGAATAGTAACTTAGAAGTGATTTATAAGGTAATGCAGTTATTTCCAATTATTCATTTTATCTTGAACATCTTTTGACACTTGACAGGATCAGTAGCTCTAGAAAGGCTAACTGCATTAATGTTGATCTTTGAAAGTGCTTTCGTTCAGTGAACGTTATAGAAATCAAACTTGCTTTTTTGAGACATGTTTGTGTCTTTCTACCCTTTGTTAATATGATTCTCATTTAGAAACAGGAACTGTGAGATGTGCTGGGGAATAAATAGATCTCTTCTAAATAGCTATTGTCAAGGAAGAGCGAAGGAAATGAATTGTGTGAATTCTTAGAACCAAGCAACGTTTATTTCAGAAAAAGACATACTTCTCAGGTCAGGATGGCTTTTGCTTTGCAAATAACAGTTTTTTTTTCCTGTTTTTGTAATAATGTAATAATGATAATAGGGAAATTTGCTGTGGCACTTTCTGCAGATGAAATATTATAGAAGGCTGTTTGAACCAGCTTGATATGAAAATTGGAAACTCTGGCAGAGTTTTAAGTTTTGGTTGCATTGAAGCTTGTATCATGTGAGCCTGCCTGATGTTATTGGGGTAATATCAGCATTGTAGCTGTGTTTTGAACTCAGAAATGTGTGGAACTGAACAAACATGAGAGGAAAAGATGCACGGTAAGATTTCTGAAGAGGGCTTTATTTAAAGGGATGGAAGGTTTGGTGAGTAATTTTTCATCTAGTCTCTCTCTTTTCTTTGAGAGAAAAGTGATCAGCAGGTTGTCACTAGGAAGGCACAACACAGATTTGAAGATGAATATCATTTTGAGATCTCATTCAGAAATAACTGAAATGATTACCAGTTTCTGTGCAATGCTCTGAATCAGTTCAGCGTGGACAACTGTTTTTGAGGAACTGATTAAATTCTGAAGATTCTTTCATGTACACAGGTACTTTCTCAGGATATTTGAATTGTTTAAGATTACTATCGAGCATTTTCATTCAATTCTGGAAGTTTTAGGTCTTTAACTAGATTTCATTTTCAGGTAATTCTGAAAGGACATCATTTGATGATAGTCATGAGATGCTGTTTCAGTGGGTCTAATTGGGGGTTTTAGTGGCAGAAGGGACTTGAAATATTGATTTTTGTATTCAGTTTATTCTGATATTAATCTGCGTATCTGTTTATGTACATTGCATCCTTTGGTTTGTATATGGATTTGAAAAGCTAATATCCAATTGGTAGACATGTTTTCTAGTAAAAATTACATTTTTTTAATAAACTCAATTTGAGTGGCAGCAAAAATAACATGAGATGATTCAATAAAAATATCATAAATGATACCTAATGATTTTATTGTAAACTGATCTCTGTAATAGTTTACCACTGTTTTGATGGAAAGGGCAATCCCACTCAATAGTATTTGGGGAGTTCTTCAGCTTATGACAAAATAATTTGCTGTCAGTATGAATGTATTTGAGCAAAATTATGCCATACCTGTTAGGTTATATATGTCACTGTTGACTAACTAATGTTCCTTGATCTTGTTCTAAGGAGTTAGGGATCTGCAGTTGTTCAACCTTTTGATTAGAAGTCATTCAGCAAGCACTATGGCACTGGATTTCCATGACTCTGTAGAGCTGACTAATGGTACAGTTTGATACTGTCTGAGGTCAGACTCCTTATAATTACTACTGGGCTCTCATCAATTTTATCCCAGTCTGAGGCCTTTTCTTTTCTAGAAAGACCTGTAAGGTGAAATGAAGCAAGCTTGCAAAAAGCCCATAAAAGAAAGCACAACTTCTGGAAGTGGGTGAATTAAGAGGCTTGTAGAGTGATAGGTAATCATTTCTCATATTTCAAGAAAGACCATTTACTAGTTTTTTATGGTCTTTGACTTGAAATTTGTTTGACCTGTATTCACATGAGATTTGCACTGGAACGGGCTACCCAAGGAGGTGGTGGAGTCACACTCCTGGAGGTGTTCAGGGAACATTTAGATGTTGTGCTGAGGGACGTGGTCTAGTGATGGTGATGGATGGATAGTTGAACTGGGTTATCCTGTGGGTCTTTTCCAACCTTGGTGTTTCTATGATTCTATGATTAAGGTAAGTCCTTAAGTAACCCTTTTCCCAGTCTACTGACTATAGTTATAGTTGGTATTATATATATATTATATTATATTATATTATATTATATTATATTATATTATATTATATTATATTATATTATATTATATTATATTATATTATATTATATTATATTATATTATATTATATTATATTATATTATATTATATTATATTATATTATATTATATTATATTACATTACATTATATTATATATATCATATATATATGGATTACACATAAATATATATATATTATATATATATATAATATCACTATCTACTTAATTCTTTTTTTAATTTTTTTTTTTTCCTCTGGAAGATGTAGTTATGATTGGAAATGAAATTGAGTTTTATGGATGCATATGTGAGCTCTATCTGAACCAAGTTTTTAGTCAGTTTGCTGGTTTGCTATGCTGAGTTGTGGAGAAAGTGAAAAGTGATAGTATTGGGTATCAGCTTTGCTTTGTGCTGTTTCATCTAATGCATAGATCTAAACTGTTGGATTGTCAGAGTAGCATTCACATACTTGGGATGTATAAAATCAGTGACACCTCCAGACCTCCTTTGCTACAGGTAGGCTGACTGTTGGTAATTCTCCAAATATTTATTCCTTTCTGAAGACTGTTTCTGTCCACAACAAGGAGGAGATGGTGACTATACATTTTGTGGTAATTCTAGGAAATGGTGTTTTATCCCATTAACTAGGGGCAAGTCAGTTTCATGCAATTTGTTCTTCAGCTTCAGCCCCTAAAACATTTCATTAAATATACTTTATGGATATAATAGCATGTCTTAGTGTTCATTTAATCAATTATACTTTACAGTCAGCAGAGAGTGCTGTGCCAGGATTGGCTACAGGGAACTCCATTACAGTGTAAAAATTTCAGTTTGGATATTTACCATCAGATATCACTCATTAGCAAAAAATATATTCCCATTTCTTATCAGTGTAATTTATATAAGCATGTATGACATAAGTATAAAAAGCCATAGAAAGTGGAGCTTTCTAGATGCAGCTGGTGCTATTTGTGTTTTATTACTAATTCGTTTAATATAATATCACTGTAGTATCTTCAATAAACTAAGACCATTGAAAATCACTTTCTGGTAACTTGTAACACATTGTTTCAAAGAGAGCGAAAAGCTAAAAATTAAGCAGATGACTGCAGTCAGGAAGAATTTTTAAACTATGGGTAGGAGTGTGTCAGGCTCTTTGTTTAGCTAAGAGAGCTGGAAATACTTTGCTGTAATGTTTATTGACTTACATTATTTACTTGTATTCTTGCTCTATTTTGTTATTTTAGATATTGTTTCATACAGTATTCACAGAAGAAAATACTTCATTTGAAACAGAAGTTTCTAATATCTTAAACATTTGATTTGTCAAATGCAGAAAGAAAGAAAAAGGAAATAATTTCAAAAATGTATCAGACATGGGTATGGAAATAAAAGAAAGACTGAAGAACTATATGCCTATTTATGAGGAAGAAAGTAAATGACATTGAACAGAAGAGCCCAGGAAAGGACACTGCTGCTCCAGCTAAGACACTCTTGAAACTTTAGGGATCCAGCTTTCTGCAGCAAGTTCTAGTTTCTGTCTTATGACACTCAAAATTTTTTACTTCTGTTTGATACCAAGCTCTCTCAGTGATTTGGCTTGCAGTTGTCATGGCAAGCTTTGTCACTGCAAAACTTTAACTGTGCTGCTCTCTTCCAGTCCTTAATAGACAATAATTCCATACCATGTTGTGAATCCTTTCTCACTGGTCACACAAAGTCCTGCTTACAGTGTAAAAGCAGAGCATTTCTTCTCGCATTGCCTTTTGCATTGCAAACTCTCAGTTCATGAAGTCATTTACAGCCAGATTCGAAGGCTCAATCAGCAGAACTAAATGTACTTCATACTTCAGTGTGGCAAGGTTTTTTTTGACCTTAATCTTGTGAGAGGGAACTTCTACTCTGAATGATTAATTTACTAAGTGTGGAGGGCTGAGGGTTTCAATGTGGCTAAGTTCTATTTAAATGATTTATTTTGAGATTCTCAAAGGACACAGAGAGTTTCTTGAAGAGTAGTTTTGAATGCTTGACTCCACGTAAGCAGTCATTCTAGTGTTCAAGTTCCACATTTGATCTGCAAATTTAGAGAATTTGCACTTAAAAATTGAGTAATGTTCTCATGGATTTTTTTAAACTTCATAGTGTGAAATATAATTTCTGGACAAAATTTCTTGGGAAAGAATCTCTTATTTGAGGATGAAGGAAATATCCACTTGACTGGCCTTCTGCTTGTCAAATGAGGAGAAATGCAGACAATCCACTAGTAAGAAATGGACCTACTGATTGATATGCAGAAAAAAAAGGGTAATAATTTTTGGATTTCCATTTTTCTGAAATGTGCTTGCTACATTGCATCAAAAAATGTATGGAATTTTTCTGTTGCTGTTGTGGATTTCTTTTTTAATTTTTTATTATATATATTTTTAAGAAAGTAGAGGTAGAGATGTATTTTTTAGCAGTCTTTTGTTGCATTGTTTTGTTTTGTTTTTTAATATTACAAAATGCAGACCCATTATTCAGTATTTATATAGAATAATAATGATGGAAAATGTATTTAACTAAAATAACAGCAGTATATTAATAATTTCTATAGTTTGCTTTTCCACTGCTCAAAAATTACAAAGACAATTGTTTAACAGAATGAGTAGAAATGTCAGTTTATTTCCTGTGCTCACCATCATATGTCCCTAACTCTACTTACTCATCAAGGTAACTTAACTGTAAATTAGATGGAGACAGCTTGTTCTATTTGCAGTTTTCAGTTTAGCCAATGTATGTCTGAAATGAATTTAAAAGCGTGGTAGTGGCTTGAAGTCAAATAAAGAAATAATATTAAGTTGGATAGATATATCATTCCAGTGATGTCACTTATGGATATCAGGAAAAACTTCTTTACAGAAGGTGTTGCTGAGCACTGGAATGCGGTCCCCAGGGAGGTGGTTGAGTCACCATCCCTGGATTTCTTTAAAAACCATTTGGATGTGGTGCTCAGGGACATGATTTAGCAGAGGATTGTCAGAGTTAGGGTAGTATGGTTAAGTTGTGGTTGGACTCGATGATTTTTAAGGTCTTTTCCAACTGGAGTGATTCTATGATTCTATGAATTCTTAAAATAAAATTATCTAAAAAATCATCCAGGGAAAGAATACCAATAGGAATTTTGTTAATGAACATTTAAAGCAAAAAGATTAATTTTATTATATCAGTAAACTCAGTTAAGCTGTGTTTTCGTTGTGTTTGTTGTCTACATATACCTGGATATAAACCATGGTATTTGTTAGAAATTAGTCATTTCACCGAGCTTCATTCTGATTTTCTTATTGACCTGGTAAACAAGATTTGCCCCCTCTGGTGGTTGAAATCAGGGCCATCACATTTCGGGGGAACGTTTTCTGGAGATCTGTCTAGTCTGGAGAGTGCAACCCATGAATCCATTCTATGATTCTGTGGTACTATAACTACATGAACTAGATGTTACATCTCTAGTTTGGGATTTTCTTGAGCTCAAGAACATAATTTGATCTTAGAATTGAAAATCTAAATGTTTATGTATGTGTGTGTATTTGTGTGTATTTTGACCACAGTAGCCTTTTATTATAAAATTGGAGAGTTCTGTAATACTCAGGTTACAGCTGTGAATTTGAGATGTCTATCTCCTTTTTTTTTTTTTTTTTTTTTTTTTTTTTTAAGTAATTCCCCCAAATCCCAAGTTGCAGAATATGAGAGAGAGAGAACTTCTTTTTTGTTATTATTTTCTGCAGGTTATCATTTGAATCTATACACTACAAAACCAAAACTCTCTACTCTCTTTGTATTAATGAGAAAAAAAAAAAAAAAAAAAAAAAAAAGCATCTTGGAAGACTGAAATTTCCTTGATTGTGAGTTCATAATGATTTGTATATTTTATGTAATCTCATTTATAAAAGGTGCCTGTCTTAGTAATGGAAATGTGGCCATCCTCATTGTCCTCAAGGTTGTTCTTTGAAAGATGTACTCTTTTGGCAGCAAAAACAAACAACAAAACAACAACAACAAAGGAAAACAACAACCCAACACACCAAAACCAACCAACCAATCAAAAAAAAACCCAACAAATTAAATCAAGACCTTTGAAACACAACTCTATCATCAAGATAATTGGATCTTCCTCTGGAAGATCCCTTACTGTTGTTTCAGCAGCCCATTGTCTCTGCCTATTGACATCTCAATACATCCAACTCTGTGGCTCAGTAGCTGCATAATATTCTCCTCATCTGTATTGCCATTCTTTCTGTCCCTTCTCATATTCTGCCACTTCTAATTCACTTCTGCAGTCTATTAAACTCTACCTGGTATGCTTTAAATCACCATTATGACAATTTCTTCTTTTTTCCCTGCTTTCCCCATAGATTTTTCTCTACTCATGCTTTAATCTCTGATTCTAGATATCAGTATTCCAACAGGTGCAAACTAGTGATCTAATAGTATTCATGTACTTTTTTTAGTCACTATGCAAATATACAGGGAGCTTTCTATTGGCAAAGGACAGATTCCCCAGAGTATGCTATAGTCCAAGGCAAGGTGGTATGAAGGAGAGCAGAACAGAAATAAAAACATAGGAAAATAACCCACAACTTTTCTTCTCTAATAAATATCTAGAGTTGTTAATTTTGTGTAACATATATGAACTACATTTCTGAGCTGGCATAGTAAGTAGTAGTATGTTGCCAGCCCCTGACTGTTGTTTCCCTTAATCTCCCTCTAAAATGATTCTTTAAAAGGTATTGTTATTCTTTGTTGGGCTTTTCCCCTCCTCAGTGGGAGATTTCAGTTCAGTCCCAATTTTCAGTGCTTGGGTTCAAAACCATGTTTAGCCCCAATTATATCAAAGATCAGGATGATCCATGAACACTGATTAATAACAATGGAATAATAGAAATTCATTTCTGGTTTCCCATGAAAAATGATTTCTAGAGACACTGTGAGCTTAGTGAGTCACATCTACACGTTAGCTTTAGCTATGCATTAAAAAAGAAGAAAAAGAAAAACCCTAAATATGGTAGTATCTTGGGGAGCACACACAGCTACAAAAAATAAAAGGAAAAAAAAAAAAAAAAAAAAAAAAAAAAAAAAAAAAAAAAAAGCTTTGAAAGTGGGGAAAAAAACGCTTCCTGGTTATTTTTGGTTCATTTATTTATTTATTCCTAAAATACCAGTAGAGTTGCCAGCAAGAATTGCCAGTAGTCCCTTGGAAGATTTGCACCAGAGCTTGGCTTCCAAGGGTGTCAGTTGAAGCACTGGCTGTCACACACCTGAAACAGCAGAACTATTTGTGGATACTTGTTCAGCAGAGCTCTACCCACAGCCTAATTGGCTAGGAGAACACTGTCCAATGATACTAAAGATATAACTGCTGGCATACCCTAATGGTATCTCTGATATTTAAGGGAGAACTTTTTGCCCTCTTATCTTTCTTTGTATCACCCATTTAGGATTAGAATAGTGACATCCCCACTGTTGGGGGTTATTCAGCTGTTGTAAACTCTACATAACCACCAACACACCTACAGCATTCACAGGTGGAGAACAGATGAAAGCGGAGTGGAAATCTACATTCTGGATGTATTTGGGACTTCTTGCTGAAGCACTGTAATATCTCTGAATGGGGCATCAGAAAAAGGCTGTAGCAGGTCTCTGAAAAGCCCTGTGGTACCCTCTCAGTCATCCTTAACATCCTGCAGGGTTTTGTACACTGTCTTCTAATGTGTAATAATACTGACACAAACATATATATCACAGAATCACAGAATTGCAGGGTTTGGAAGGGACCTCTAGAGATCATCGAGTCCAACCCCCCTGCCAAAGCAGGTTCCCTACACCACGTCACACAGATAGGCATCCAGGTGGGTCTTGAATATCTCCAGAGAAGGAGACTCCGCCACTACCCTGGGCAGCCTGTTCCAGTGCTCCGTCACCCTCACCGTAAAGAAGTTCTTGCGCACATTCGTGCGGAACTTCCTATGCTGAAGTTTCAGCCCATTACCCCTAGTCCTGTCCCCACGCACTATTGGAAAGAGACCAGCCTCACCACTATGGCTCCCACACCTCAGATATTTATATACCTGGATCAAATCCCCTCTCAGCCTTCTTTTCTCAAGGCTAAGATAAGGCCATATATATAATTTATATGTGTCATTTAGCATTATATCTATTTTAAAAAGGGAGATGAAAGGAATATTTTGTCATGTCTTCTCTTTGCATTTGCTGAGCGTTTCAGGGCATGATGCAAGCAATGTGTATTTAAGCAAGTGCACACCCACAGTTTTATTTCACACATGGTTCCATTTACATTAATTAACTAATTGTAAGAGTTGAATGAATTGACCAGCAGATAAGCTGGCACTTATTGATTTGGAGATAGATTGTACCTACTGAATTCTGAAACTGCCAAATAGTGTTACCACCAAATCAAACCTTAATTGTCATCCTTAGTATCATCTTTTTAGGAGCGATACTGATCCGTGTATAGAAGATAAATAGCCAAAATCATGCTATTTGTTTTGTACTCTTTTCTATTTTTTCTTGTCACAGAGTACACACTGTGGCCAAATAGATCAACTTGATACTGTATACCAACAGCATTATTAACACTGGAGTATCATCATTATTATAGTGTTAATAATATGTGTATTCTTATGTGCACTATCTAATAATTTACTAATAATACTACTAGTATGTCATACACTGTGGAACTGAGAAGAAAGATATGTAGAAATGATATATTTTTAACTATACATACATTTGTCTTTGTCGTGTTTCTGTATTGCCTGCAGCAGAAGTATTCAGAGTTCCTTATATCAAAAGTGCGTTTTCTGGAAAGTGAAGATGCGCCTGTGTGCTGATGGGTGTAGGGAACGCATGTATAAGAGCTCTCTACCTGAAATGTAAAGTAACCCAGAAAACCAAATGTAGATCACTTTGAATTTCTTGATAATAGATCATCCCAGGTTTGGGTTTAAAAGTGTTTCACATTCCGATGTGATTTACTGGGGCACGTTTGCTTTTATTCCTCTGACAGAAGTGGTTGGCCTGCTGTTTGCATGAACCCTGGCAGGCTAATGTGTTCGCTGTAAAAGAAACAGCAAACACTAACATTTTAAAACTTCTTGGTTATAGCAAATTAGATGGCTTTTATGTTTGTGTTTGTTATGACTGTTTGACTCAAAAGCATATTTGCAGAGGAGGAATCTGATTTTTGTAAATCAATATAATAAAGCCTTTGATTTTATTTTATTTTTTTACAAAAGCCAGTTAGCTGTAACTTCAGTGTTGGTATTTCAAGGCCTCTCACTGATATTTTAGAAGCTTGTGGTTGTTCAAGCTTCCTTTCCAGGCCCTGGGGAAATAAGAGAATGGTAAATCAAAGCACAGATCACTGTTTGCATTTATTTTACTTCTCATTATGACATGTATGCAAACACTTAAAATAAATAGGGAAAATGTATAATCATGATAAAATCCCTTTTATAGAACAAAAGAGAATACATCTACAGTCTAATTTATTACACTTCTCCCTAATACCATAAAGTGCGTTGAGTGCCTCTTCAAGTTTGACAGTTCATTTATACTTCTAATTCTGTGATAGTACTGTTAAAATAATTACTGATTTTTTAAGTATAATCCAAGAAAATAACTAGAAATTATTTTCTGCAATCTGAAATGAGTTGTAATTTCTTGTGTTTTTATTTTCTAAGTGAGGAAGTTTTAAAAGTACAGATTGCATCAGGGTACTTTGCTGTCACCAAAAAATGATTGTGCTGCTTTTGAAAAACACCTTTCATTTTTATTTGCTGTCTTCTTGTTGTTTTTCTTGCTTAATGTTTGAATTGAGTGAAATCTTAAGGACACCTTTTGCTGCTTGGGTGCATCCTTGTGCATAATTTTGAGTAGAAAAATTTCTTTCAATTTTAAATATTGAAGAAAAAGTTTTATTACAGAATCCATCTAACATCCATAATCAGGATGCTTTTGTCCCACTAAAGATATTGAAATGAGATACTCTCAGGCCCATCATCTTTCACCACTATAGTCATGAGAGAGAATCTGGATCAACCTTCTCAAGTGGCAGTTTTGCCTGTATTGAAGTCAACAGAGGGGTGACAGATTATACCAGCTGAGAATTGATGTACAAGATTTTAGCCACAAGAGCTGAAATGATAAAAGCATCCCATGAGGGGTATCCTAACCCTTCACAGCTTATCGATCATCTGACTTATACTTCTGTTTCTGTACTGTTTATTCTTAACATATCAACTTCTAAAACACAGGTCTTGTAGAGAGGACCAGCTTCCACCAGAAGGTTGTGAAAATCTCTCCTTTGCAGAGTAAGCTCCAAATTAGGAAATTTGTCTTGGTTTGTTGAGCAATTGCTCTAGAAGTTTTCATGCCAGACTCCATGCTCTTTAGTCATGGCTGTTCAAAACCATGTTGTTCACTTAATTTCCAAGCATCCTCACAGCTGACACATTGCTCCGTTAGCTTTTTGTTTACACTGGCTTTGAGGACAAGCAGTGCCTTATCAGTATGCCAGGACTGCTCTTAGATTACAGTGAGCAATGCTCATGTAATGCTGCTTCACAGTGAAGAAAGCCCTGCCCCAGTTAGCTCAGAAATTTTAACTCCTTTCCATGTGCCCCATCTCTGCTCTGTAACTGGTGACTTACTGACTGGCCGTTCTTTTTCTGCCCCATTCTCTCATCTCATATCCTATTGCCAAAGCTCCTCTCCTGCCTTTTATTCCTTATTCCTGAATCTTTAAGCCTCCTGCAGTATTTCATCTTTTCAGTCCTTTTCTGTCCTTTTCAGACATCATTATGGCTTTTCAGATATCAGTGCATTTCAGGTCTTGAATAAGGTGGCACATAAATATAGAGCATTCTAGGTATAAACTGCAAAGTAAATGTTCTGTACGTTTTTGATAGATCATCTACTCTTTCCACTATTTAGAACTCTTCTGTAAATTCTTTACTGCTTTGATTGTGATGACTAATACTGAAAGGAAAGGTTTCTTCACTTTCTCTGAATGAAGAAGTCAAAATGGAGGCAGTCTTGTATACACTAAGGTGTGCAAAACTGTTGTTTGTTTTCATAAAAAATGTGAAAACTATCAAAGCACTGTACAACCTAATAATCACTTCAAGCAGGGGCTCTGTTTTAAAAAAGATAGTTCAAAAGAGTAGCACTAGTATAAACAGCTCTCCTATTCTCTTCTTTCTTTGTAATACTTGACTGAGTAGATACTTGGCATGAGGTATACCTGTTTCTTGGCAGGATTATTCTTCAAAACTTTACTTGTTTTTGTTTTTTTTTTTGTCTGTTTTCAGGAATACAATTTTAGTGGCTAGTACTGAAATTTCTAGTTGGGGGTCTCTAGCCACATCTGATTTTCATTTAGCATTCCAACTTTTGTAGTCGTCCTAGTTCACTCCATAAGCCTTAACTGCTTCTTGAGTAAAACCTTGCCCTGGATGGACAAGCAGGAGCAAGAGATAAACTGACAAGTTGCTCCTCTGACCCTCTCCTCATCCAAAAGCACTATTGACAGCATGAGAAGTTCTGCTGTGAGAGGGTTAATGTGAAGTGGTCTCAACAAATTAACACAGCTCCCCTAACGTAAGAATCATAAATGCCATGGACATGTTCTCATAAACAAGTGGATGAGAATTCTTCAGTACATCTCAAATAAAGAATGGCAACACTTCAGCTGGTGGCAGCAGCCCTTCTTTAAGTTCCTGTTTTTAAAAGTGATGTAAATGTCTGCCAAGAAGAGTAACTGCCAACAACAAAAAAAAAAGGTTACCCCTCTTGGAAGATGATGGTAAGAAAGTGGGCTATTTTATTTTCTGGTATTTTCCATTGGTGTTTGTGATTCATAAGACTTATGTATTCTAATACCAGCAAACAGAAATTAATCACTGAAAAACAGCTTGAAATTCTGTCTCTTAGTGAAAGTTTTTCAGTGATTCCCATTTTAAGACATGTTTCCAAAAATCAACACACGAAGGTTAGAACAAGCTCTTTTACCTCTTTTCACTTGTGCTACAAGCCTTTAAATATACTCAACAAGCATGCCATTTTGCAAGTACCTTATTTTCTTTCTACAGAATGTCAAAAGCACTGCAGGCAGTGCAGCTATGGAATATAATTGATATGGAAGCTCTCCTGAGACTGTTTTTGTTGTTACATTTCAAGAGAAAGGCTCTTGAGGTTATATATGAAAAATAAATCTGTATGCCTTTTTCAGTTTGTTGTAGCTGAAAATAAAGTATTTTTCTGCTAAAATGTTGGTATGTTTCCTGGAATCACTGAGCTTTCAATAATGTTTTTAGTTAATATTCTGCAGTTTCATGTGGTATTCACCACAGCTAACTTGAGCTCATGGAGTTTGACTTCAGTTATTTGTAGGGAGGACTCCCTGGCTGTGCCCTGCAGTCATCAGGGATGTCGAGAAGGGATGTCCAGACCACAGCTCAAGAAGCACAGTGCAGGGTCCCACCCTGAATCATACCTGCCTCAACCTTGCTCTGTTGGGCACCAGAAGTATTGCAAAACAGGGCTCCTCCAAGTGGAGATAACCTTTAGGAAACTCAGACTCATATTTTCTTTCATTACGCATCCATCTTTGGTCAATAGCTTGAGGAAGCCTATTGTTGAAAGTCTTTTTTCCCACTGCTTAATGTGATGTTTGGACATTGTGTGTGCTGATTAGCGCATTCATTTTTCTAGTGCAAAAATACATATTTCTCTGTGTCAAAGGGGTTAAAACCTAAAGCACCCATACTGTGAATAAACATCCTGCATCACCTTTGGTCTTTTTAGAGTTACATATGTGTTGGGGTGGTGAGGAGAAGATGTTTCAACTAAAAGTCAAAGCTTTTAAATAGACTGGTTCTGATTCTGGGCTCCATTACGTACTTTCCACGCTGTCGGAATTCCACAGGGCCTCTTGTTTCTCTTCCTTGTCAGCTGATAACAAGTAACAAGAATGTAAAGGGCGTGTGGCATCAGGTTTGTGTAACAGACAGTAGCTCAGTGTTCAGTTTGGTGATTTTACAGTTACATGTATGGAATAATTTGGTTGAGGAGCTTAGCTGTTTTCAATGTAACTATTAACTGTTAGAGTTTTGAGACAGCAATTACACACAAAAGGTAATGCTGTGTCAGCAGTTAGTAGTAGTATTGGAGGTAACCTTACTGTTAGCAATATTTACAACAGGAAAAAACTGTTTGTCTTTATTTGTCAGTAAACATTGACTTTTAAATGACATGAAAGACTACGTATTGATTTCTGTGGGTTCAAGGAATACTTCAGTGTTTATCTTCCTCTGTGTTACTGAATGAGGTAAAGTTGAACCTGATGAAGGAGGTGTTCAGTGTTAGATTTATTATTTGGGTCTGTAAAAATTCTTGAAAACGTGTTTCTTACCAAACCAATTTCAGCTCTCCATTTTACTAATTGTGGAAGGAAATTTCCATTATTGGAAAAATAAGGAGACTTCCTCTCACAGTTACAGTGAAGCACTCTCAAAATGAAGAAGTGGGACACTCATCAGAGGTAGGAGGTGTAATCAGACTGAATCTCCATGCAGAATTCTAGGGGTTGTTTTGCAGCCAGTATCTGCAAAATAAACTGCAGGATTCAGTTTGCAAACACTGTGGCAAACCAAACCCTGCAAGGTTTGCAGGGCTCCAGTTACTATTATTGCTCTTAGTAAGGCTTATTATCCCGTCACAGAAGCTGTAAGAAAATCCATCTCTCCACTTTAAACATGATAAGCCTTTGTCACCTACAATGCAATTAATGTTAAAAATAGCAGAGCGCCTGTGATAAGATTGTGACTTGCAGGCAACGAGCCATTGTCCAATGCTGGAGACTTATCCAGAGGGGCAGCCAGCCTGCAAAGCTCTGTCAGCTTGCTGATTGCCAGTTCTCTTGGAGTTGGATGAAATATTCATGTCTTTGCTCTGCTCTCTGCAAGCACTATTGATTTCTTGTATAAACGCAGCTATATTTAGTCTAGACAAATGGAATGTGGATTGCTGCTGAATAAATGGGATGAAAGGCAGGACTTTTGCCTGTCCATTTCTCTTGGTCTGGGGCAATTATTTATAATCAAGAGCAGTTTTTGTAAGTTAAAGGTGATTTTTTATAATTTAGCAATTAATCTCTGAACAAAAGCAAGCACTTAGACACAATCATTCTGTTGGAAGAGAGGGTTAAGAAGGCGAATTATGCTCTGAGGTTTATAATAACAGTTACTAGGATTTAAAAAGAAAAAAAAAAAAAATAAAAAAAAGAGCAAAAACAAACCCAGAAAATGTTATGTTTGCAGAATGTTGATGAGAAAATGATGTGGTCAGTGAAAGAGATTCAGTGCCTCACCTTTTTTTCCCTACTTTTCTTTTTTTTTTCTTTTTCTTTTTCTTTTTCTTTTTTTCTTTTATTTTTGAATATCTTTTGAATATTTTGTGCTAGTAGATGTTGTGGCGCAAGTAGAATTCAGTTCTGTCTGTTTTCTGTGGTCTCTGCAGCTTTACTGTTCCTATTTACTAGACATTTTCATTGTTTCATTTTGGTTTTCTCCGTGGAAATAAATACAGCTCCAATAGGAAGAAAAGTAGAAAATATGTCTACAGTCATATTCCCTGTTTGTTTCCTGACAGCATGTTTGTTTTCAGATAATAATCTTATTTTTCTAATATAATAGTAGGAATTGCAGTTAATGTGTTTGTATTCCACTGTCCTCTAGTGGGTGGAATCAGAACTGCTAAGTGCTATCGCAGGCCCTGTGCTTTTTTCCTGATGTAAAAATGATACTAGTCAGGTTTTTGTTCTATTTCAACAGGTAGAGTTATGTTCTGTCTTGTCATTTGATATGAAAAGGTGGACTTTAAAAGTATCATGGTAAAAATCATCAGGTCTCTCTCTTTTCTTCTGCTTTTCAGTCCCTTCTATTTTAATCTGGAGACGGAGAACCACAAGACTGTTCATTAACTACTTTAATACAAGATTATAAATATATACCATTATGGCAGCAAATTAAAATAATATAATGTGTTTCCATTTCCTTGAAAGTTGTACAGAGACTACTAGGCTTAATCTAGGTGATCAGTGAAGCTTTATTGTAACTTCTCGTCTTGTATGTCTAATTATTTTCCTATTTCATGTGAGTCATTCCTGTGTGTTTGCTACAAAGCCAGATATACACAATAGCTATTTATGCATAACACAATCCCTGGATAATCTACATGCTAACGTTCACTTTTTAGGGAAATATCTTGCAACCCAGTGAGAACTGCTGTCTTCATCTCAAGCTGAAGAAGTGCCTCACGTGTTTGTTGTTAAGCTGTCATAGTACCTTAGAGGTTCTCAATAAATATTGCTCCCTAAGGCTGTGACATTGTTTCAGTACTGGATTGCTTGCTAATCTATTTAGCAGAATATTAATCTGGGAATATTTTTGCAGAGAACAGAAAGAAAATAATGAAATAATTTGGAAAATCTCAAGTTGCTAGTAGAAATATCAGAAGTTTGCATACAGTATAGTTTGCATTCTTGTTGGCTCTGTACACTGAAGGAGTGTATGAGTGAAACTGTCTTTTTTCCTCAGTAGGAATCATCTCTATTCTATTTCTCTGGTTATATTTAAATGTAGATATGTTTTGTTGTTTTCCTCACTCAGTGGATGTGAAGTCGGAGGTTCCCGTGGGATTAGAGCCTATCTCACCATTAGACTTGCGAACTGATCTCAGGATGATGGTTCCCATGGTGGACCCAATTATGCGTGAAAAGCAGCTACAGCAGGAGCTACTTCTGATCCAGCAGCAGCAGCAAATTCAGAAGCAACTACTGATTGCAGAGTTTCAGAAACAGCATGAAAACCTGACCCGCCAGCACCAGGCCCAGCTCCAGGAGCACATAAAGGTAGCAACACTTTTAATTTATCCCCTGGTTTACTGCAAAGTGTGTATGTTTAGGCAGACATGGAAAGGGAGTGCTCCTGAAAGACTTGCTGCGTCTGCTAGATGGAGTATGAGTGCTTACTTCTATGTATCTGGATGATAGAAGCCTTTTCAAGAAAAAAAACTTTGCCAGCAAGTTGTACCTAGCAAACCAAGGTAGGATTATTAGACTCCCCAGGCTCATGAAGCTGCTAAATGCATGGAAATTCAATATACCAATTTCACAGTGTTAAATTTTCAGCCAGACTATACAATACGGCTGTCTTTTCTGTGTACACAATTCTGAGTGTATTTGAAGACTGCTGCAATCTGAATGTATGCCCACAAATCAAACCAATAGACAAGTATGTAATATTTGCCTTTTAAATGGAGGTAGGGCCTACAAATGTTTTCACTCTTCTCTGACATGCCTCACATGACGTTTAAACAAACAAACAAACAAATATGTGTATAGCATTGCATATGTTGTGGTAGGACTGCTGTAATTGATTTTGACTGGAAATGTATATTATTGCCTTTGTTTTTATTTTTCCTTCTGATCTACTTTTCACTATTATACTGTGCAAAGCTTCTGCTGGCTGAAGCTGACAAATGCAACTGAGCACAGCAGCCAGGGTTTGGTGATACTCTAACAAAGAGTATTATGCAGTTTTCATATGTATTTGCCAAAAGAGAAAGAAGAGAAAGCACAGCAGTCGGCTGCTACCTGATGTTAGAGTTCATTTTTGTGCTGATGCATTTTGATCCTAAAAAGTCCGGGGAAAAGCAGTGAAGAGGTGAAAAGAAGAGTAAACGCACACAAATAAACACCAGTGCTCTTTTATTCAAGGGAGTTGTTTTGACCAGGACTGACCTACAAAACACTGCAAGCTTCACGTTCTCATGTCTTTTTGTTCTGTGCAAGTTACAACAGGAACTCCTAGCCATTAAACAGCAGCAAGAACTTCTTGAAAAAGAACAGAAACTGGAGCAACAGAGACAAGAGCAGGAACTGGAGAGGCATCGCAGGGAACAGCAGCTTCCTCCCCTCAGAGGCAAAGAAAGAGGCCGAGAAAGTAAGTGCCAATGTACCATGAATCCTAATACAAAATTAATATATTTCTTCTACCTTCTCCCAGCTGAAGTGAACATCAAGAAGATATCTGAAGAAAGTCTTTGACTGTGTGCAAAGTGCAATAGCAGCAGTCAAAGCTGTGCTTGCAGAAAAGCAGAGCCACCTGTTGCACAAAACAAAGCTGCTGTTTTGTGTACACATTTGGAGAGCTGCACATTCTGACAGACTTGTAGATAAATATCTCTCTTTATGAAATAGGAGGGAATTTGAAGGCCTAAACTTTCTCTTGAATTTCTCTCTGAAGAGCTTATTTCCTATTACAGATATCGCGACAGAACAGCAACCTATATGAACGATGAAGTTATTTGAGTATTTTTCAAGACTGAAAATATAACAAAGTGTTTACTAGTATCTTTAGTTTAGACATCTGTATACTTTTTCTCAGTGATAAAGTCAGTGTCTTGAAACTGCTTTATATTTCTTCAGATACCTTTTCATGAGACCCCGCAGGGAATTATTTCTAGCTCATATATTGCTCTAAGGTAAATGACAGATACAAAGGATGATGTTGGAATTTGATGCTCACTAGAGGGAGACAGATACAAATAATTCAGTGTAGTCAGATCAGCTTAAAAATCAGGTCTTGAAAATGCATTGTGAAGGTATTTAAAATGAAACTGCCACACAGATATTGGTATTTGCCCTCCTAGTTGAACAAAAGATTCTAATTAAAAAAGAGCAAACTAGAAAACAGTTGTACATAGTACTCATGGGAAATATACTCCTGCCTTTTTTTCTTGAATGGGAAACTGTATCAGTTCAATAGTTGCAGGTTTACCATACTGTAAACTTTAGAATTTAATGTCCACAGAGCTTCCATTACTTTGATAATCAATTAATCACAAAAGCATCATATTGCTCTGATGATGTTAGCTTTGCATTCTTAGGGGAAAGTGAGGGGTACCTTGGTTCCTTTGTCTATGGAACATTTTCTGGTAGAGCATTAACAGTCTGAGTTTGTTCCTTTAACCTTTTCTTCATAATCTAAATGGGTTACTTGCTCTCTGCAACACTAATAACTCTTCAAATCACCTGCATAATAACCCGGAAGGAGGAGGGTAACAGAAACCTCAACAACAACAACAACAACATGGATTCCATAAGGGATATGAAAATCAGCATTCATCTAAACAGTTTGACTTTGTTTGTGCTTACACCAGAAGATGAGCAGCAGTGTGAACTCAGTGTTGCCTTTCTCCGTTTGGCTTGCTCATTACACCGCACCTAGTCAAGCAGCACTTGTGACCCTCAGCCCTAGCATATGCTGCTACTGATCAGCTTAATAAGTAGAGGAGGGAAGGAAAATATAAATAGTGGAGTTAGGGTCTGAAGCTGAGGGGTAATAGAGGTATTTTATGGGAATCAGGTCACAGGGAGACATGCTCACCAGCTAACTGTGCTGTTGGGTAACCAAATACTTAGAGTATCAATATTCCTGAGTGCTACACTTTCAGAGAATCACTCCTTTCCCCTTTTTATCACTGTTTGGGGAAAATTGAAAGATTTTTATTTATTTATTTATTTATTTATTTTCATTCTTTTTACAAAGAATACTACGGCTATGAGTAAGGGAAGCGTTTCCCATGCTGGAAGAAGAAATCAGTTTATTTGATGTTGACATGAGCCGCCTTACTACCAATTTACAGAAGGAGAACGAATTCTTTGCTGCTAGTTCAAAATGAACTGTTGTTACTGAATTTTTAGTTTTTTCATTGTTTTTAGATTTGGATATTATTAGGAAATAATTTAAATTCTTTAGATCTATCTGGCTCTGGATAAATGGCCTCATCTACTGATGTAATATCCCACATGACTTCATCGATTTTCTGGATTATGGCCAACTTTAGTCTTCTACAAACAAACAACCCAAACGTTATCTCATTTTGAATGATTTCCACCAATGCTTTTTATAGTTTACAGTGCTTTTAGCAGTAAGGACATGGATTTTTATTTTTTTTTCCTGTTTTTTTTGTTTTGTTTTGTTTTGGTTTTGGTTTTCTTTAAAATGTAATTTTATAAATAAAGATGAAATGTGTTTGATTTTGTTTGTTTTAGGGGCAGTAGCCAGTACAGAAGTGAAGCAAAAACTTCAAGAGTTCCTGTTAAGTAAATCTGCAACAAAAGACTCTCCAGCAAATGGAAAGAATCATTCCGTGAGCCGCCACCCCAAGCTCTGGTACACGTATGTTCAGTATTTAGCTGTTTCTTTGCCTTATTGAGGTAGCTACTAACAGTAGACAAAATGCTTCTTCAGCAGGGATGTCAGGAGTCTCTAACTCTAGAACAAGATGGAAGAACAAGCAAAAAGTTAACAAAATATATCTAGTTGAGCTGAAGAGTACTTTGTAGACAGTAATGACACGAGTGCTATAGAGAACAGAATGGTGTCTGAAATTTGTATACACCTTTTATTTCAACCAGATCCTGTTATGGATATATTACTGTTCCAAGAGTTTACAGTTATTGCTCCTCCCCCTTCCTTTTTTTTTTTTTTTTTCCTTTATTTTTAACTAATTAATACATTTTTAACTTCTTTATTAGAACTGTTATATTATTAAAAGTCAATTAAAAAAATAAATAAAAGGAAGAAAAGAACTTTGGATGCATTTCTAAAAGAACTGCAACATTATCCCCAAACTAACCTTTACAGGTCAGACAAACAGAAATGCATATGGTACATTAGATTTTAATGTAGCACTTGTTCTTTTTAAATAGCATTACTGATGCACTTCCCTTTGAGCTTCTCTTCTAGCTAATCAGAGCACTGTAATAACATGATTTAATACACAGTTACATTGTTTCTGCTAGAGGTAAATAATTTCCAAATAATGTGTAAAATTCTCTTGAGTATGACTTCTGAACTAATGGTCTGAACTTATTCTGAGTCTTTGGATGTATGAGAATTGTAAGTTCTACAGGGAGATGTCTTCTGCTACATGAGGGAAACTTTAATGTTAGTGCTTCTATTTGACAAAAACATAGCATTACGTGATTAAACACATTACATTGAAAAGAAAGGGAGAGGCTCTGTAAGAGGCCAAGTAAAATGGTGTTTAGACAAGCACAAAGTATGAAAGTTTCCCTCTTTTCCCTTCTCTCCTCCTCTAAATAATAATAGCAACCAAACAAAAAAGCCTGTCATTGAGCCAAATGATGCAATTGCTTTGCAATGTACTATTTACATGTTCAGAAAGATCTGCCCATACTCTTTCCTTCATTCAGCAGTTGTCAGAAAGTCCTCTTCAGTTTGGAACTCCTCTGCTGACGTGAGTGTTATGTTCTGCAGAGTTGTATGCCCAGAAAACTTAGAAAACGCAAGGTTTTAACTTTTGTGTCTAAATAGTTTACTTTTTTTTTTTTTTTCAAGAGATAGTAATATCTCAATATTTTTTATTAGTTTCTTATAACATCGCCCCTGTCCCACCCCCCAGGAATTCCCCTTTTTGTTAGAAAAGGCTGGGTCAGTGTACATCTCTTTGTATATAATAAACAAGACTTTCAATGGCTTTTGCTGTGGCTCAGCTGGTTCGTATTAAAATGCAACAATCTGAAATGGTCAGTTCTCCAAACTGGTGACAGATTCTGTCTGTAGGTCAACATGACTCTTATCCTATGTGACTTTTATAATGAGTGCAAAAAGCACATTCTTGGGAATCCCAAGGAGTTCCATAACTTACTGTAAAAGTGAAATTGGTTACATGAGCCTGTGGTTTGTGCACACTTAGAGGAACAAGAACATAAACACAGCTGAGACATGTGTACAACACGTGTAGATAGTTACTGCTGGTCACCTCAGTGACTGCTAATTTGTGACCTCTCTGTGTCTGCTGCAGGGCTGCCCACCATACCTCACTGGATCAAAGCTCTCCACCCCTGAGTGGGGCCTCGCCGCCATACAAATACACTTTACCAGGATCACAGGATGCCAAGGATGATTTTCCACTCCGTAAAACGGGTGAGTTAGAGTAGTTTATTCAATTCCCCTACCAAGATTTCTTTCACCCTTTATTTTAACCAGGCTGTCCACCAACAAGGCATGTATCATAATCCACAAAGCCTGTTCAGGATGTTACTAAGGGTAAGTTCAAAGATCCTGACTGTATCTTTACAAGGCTGGCTTGATCACATGGTATCAAAAGTCATTATTTCCCAGTGCTAACAGCTTGTGCAAGCTTTGGTTCTGGTGAACTTAGTTTCTAAGCAAACCATAATTTCATTGATCTTTTGTGGTATTATCTTTATCTCAATATTACTTCTGCATTTAATAGCTCTCTCTCTCTTTTGCATGGTAGATATAGAATCTGACTTCAAATGATATGCTGCCTGTAGGCACATTTTTTCAGGACACTGAGAAGAGAATTCATGGAAAGAGAAAAAATTGGATTAATGTTGTATTTTGTGACCTTGTTTAATAAGGCTATATGCGTATCTGTATGAACATGCATACATGCTTATGTTTGCGTATGGTTTTTACACACAAGAATGTCTAATTTACAATAAAATGTTCATTTGAATATTTTAGAATGTTTCAAAGGGTTTAGCAAATGAACCTTTTTTTCTTGGCAGCAGGTGAACTGTAGACTTGTCTTTTTCTGCACCATAAACCCAGAAGGATGGTGGTGGAGTCCATGTGGCTGTTACCTCAGGTCTTTGGTGCAGTGACCGGTATCCAGGAATGCAGGGAGACACTAGGAGAGGAAAAAAAAGAAAAAGAAAAGAAAACACTAGATCTCTTATTGCATGAGTCTGCTGTTGAGTGATATAGTTACATTCAGAGGGAAAGTCTGACCCCCTACTGTGCTAACAGCCTTTGAATGTGATTTAGCCACTGGGAGATTGAAAACTAAGTGCAAAACTGGTACTGACTTGAAAAGAAGTGGCATTTGGAAGCACTATGCATTCTGAAAGAAGATCCAGTCTGCATCTAATACTTCAGAGCAGACTCTCTAAGCTCATATTATGTCCCCAAATATTTTTGAAAGAATGAAAAGTAAAACGCTGATTTATTCTGGCTGGATTATTCAAAGTGATCACTGAAAAATATGGTGGCAATATAACAAGGTCCTATGAAATCTTGCTCAGACTGTTCAGTTGCAATAAGCTCATTCGTGGTTCTCTTCTTAATTTCACTGTACAATATATATTTATTGTGCCAATAGGCTACATATTTTCATTTTTTTAAACAAAAGAATACACTCTGCATCTTCTAAACACTATCTACATGTTTCTGCGAGCGAGTTTTAATTTTTCTTCCATGTTTATGTATCTTAAATGTTATGATTGATATTTATGATGTGTCAGACTGTTGATCTGTAAAACAAAACATTTTCAAACACTGTAATAGTAAAGTTCTTGTGCAGCTGCTAATACTTTTATACCTCTGTGGGGGTTTCAAAATATTCCTTAATTCAATTCCCATTGTCTGCATAAGAGGACTATAATATAATTAAATCCAGATGTTTTCTATATGTTATTCCAAATATTTGGGTATGCAATGCATCAGTTACAAAATTGGACAAAGGACATGATGACTCTCTGTAGATGACTCTCTGAAAAGATATCTACAGAAAATGCAGACCAATACTAACATAATCATTAACATGACTGCTCTTATGAAATTTACATAGTGATTCTGATAAGCATATAGAAATGAAGTGTAAAGCATGTTGTGTGTTAGCAAGGGAGAGTATTCAATAGCTCTCTGCATCCATGAAAATAGCAACTGTTAAATATCCTGTTTACACGTTCAGTCTCTCCCTGTCCTGGATTTGTAATTCCAGCCTTCAGCAACGTCCCTACAAAGGTCCCAATGATTGCTCATCAGGTTGAGAGTAAAAGCAACAGGAACCAGACTGACACAAGTCAAATGACCCTAAACTTATCTGAGTGGTAATAGGGCCATCCTCCAGGCAGGGGGGACATTGTGGAGCCTGTGTCATCCTCATGGGACCTTACTAGACAAAGGTGTCCTACGAACACTCATGTCTATGGGCAAGCTATAAGCCTGCAGAAATCTGACCTTTGCCATGAGGGGTGAACCTCTTTTCCTTTCCTTAGGGCTATGAATGCTTATTGCCACTGGCTCCTGGTAAATTTTCTGTGCTGCTGAACCTGCATGAAGTCAGCAATTCATATGAAAGTTGAAAGTGAACCTTACATTCCTTTCAGCCTCCATAAGGGAATACCTTTTATAGACTTTAATTGCAATTTTGGTTTGCTTCTCAATTTTATTTTCTGTAAGCATAATTTGAAATACAGAGGTATCTTTCATTTCAACTTTAATGTAATACTCATTAAAGACAATTCTGGTTGAATTGGTTACTCTAAGATCAGATTTAATGTGAAGCAAAACAGCGTGATTCTCTCATGATGTCCTGATATGTTCTTCCCTACCAGGGAGCACTGAGTGTTACACAGGCATTGCAAGTCCTGAGACCTTCTTGCTTACTTTCTCAGTAATCTATATAGCCCTGTCCCGATGTGTCAACTCCTTGTTAATCTTTTAAAAATGAATGTGGATGGACTATGGTTAAGGGGAAAATATTCTGTTCTATGTTTATTCTTCTGGCATCTGGCTACATAGGTAAGTAGGGTAGTGGTTAACAGCTGTGTTGTCTGTATACAAACAGTGAGGTATCTGACAGTATACCAGTGCACTGGCTGGAATTACTCAGTACCTCTCAGGCATGTGGATTATTCCTTCCCTTACGAGATGCAGCAGAACTTGTCAGCAGTAGGCTTTGCACAGTTCAGCTGCATGGAGGATTGGGACTGTCCTAGAGGCTAGAGGCCAGGATATGCAACTCTTTGCACAGCTGCATTCAGATGCTGTGTGCTGACAGACTTTCAAAAAGATCAGAGCAAGGGGAGCTATTGCTTCACTGGACAGATAAATATACCATAAGGAGAAGCTATACATCTGTAGCTGAGAATAGAATTTGGCCAAAACAGAGTAAGAGCAAATTCACCAAGATTTCACCGTGGGTACCTGTTGTAATGTGTGAGCTTTCTGCAAAGCACCCAAAAGTCTTGAGCAGCACATGGCTCATTAACTTCCAATGATACTAATGTGTCTGAATTGCCCAGAGAGGTTTGAAAATTCCTCCCCATTACTAAACACTTTTGAAATTCATACTGACTGCTGTAAGAGCTCTAATGGGAGCTGTGTGCTTTTGAAAACATGGTCATTTAATATGGAGAACTTCTGATTGCTGATCTCCATAATTCAGTGGTCTATCTATCTGGGAAAATATTATCTGTTTTGAAGAGATTGCTGAAAAGCTGACAAAACTGTAGCAAGTCACATGGGGTTGATAGGCTGCGGGTTCTCAAAGAAAGCTTTTCCTTTTTCTTCACTTCTTTAAAATGAATGCAGAAATTCTGGCAACTGGCCACTATGTTTGCATTTTCTTCACTCTGTAGCATTTCTTTTTCTGCGTGCAGTGTTTCTGCGGAGCTCTCTAACCAAAGATACGTGCTTTTCAAAAATATCCCTAGTGGTGGAATTGCCACATTTTGCCTCATGCTTTGGCTTTGGATGGAAGAAATTCCTGGGATTATCGGCATATCAAATATAAAATGTTTTTTTCTTTCACAAATTTATCACAGTCATGGAAGAATGGGGATGTCAATCAATATTAGTATTTATTTTGGTTTTATGCCAGTTGAATCTTTTTTTGTTCGTGGACTTTATAAGCTTACAGTTTGCATTTTGCTTAAATACATGTGCATCAATCACAATAGCACTATTTAAGAAGATCTTTGTGACTTGCTTACCAAAAACTGGAAGTATGCTCAATGGAAATATAGCATGATTGTTTTTTCTTGAACAGTACAAAATTTTAGTTTGGATGGGGGAAATTGTGTAATTTCACACAGGAAAAAATAAAAGTAATAGGAGAAGATGAAGGATAGTTTAATGTTGTGATGAAAGAAAGGAAGAAGGCTTTACTGCATAGTCATGAAAACAGCTTTGTAAAAATGGCATTATGTTAACCTGATTAGGCAGTAGAATAACAGCATAGCTCTTGTGTAATTAGAGTGAAAGATTCCTGAGTAAGAACTCAGTAGATGTAATTTTTTAAGAAAAATTAATTTGAACATTTCCTTACCATCATTCTTTCTATACTTTGTGACTCAGTAATTTGCTGGAGTGGTTGAAACTGAGAAGAAAAACATTTTGTGTGTGAAAATTTTTTCCCCTTCCCTTTCATGCCACCAAATTCCATTTGCATTTTCTAGGAAAACATTCTCCTATGAAGTAATAGTATATGAAAAAGCTGGATTTCTTTTGGTCTTCAGTGAAAAAAAGAAAGGCTTAGAGAATCACAAACCCGCAATTATTGTGTCTGCCAAAATGAAGAAGTCAATCTCAGTAGAGAGTCATTATTTTTCTCTCAGTTTATGATCAAGCACAACAAATGGGACAGGCACTTTGCTTATTGAAGAAGGGAAAGAAGGCAAATTTGATATATTTTTTTTTCTTCTGATTTTATCCTGTTTTTCAGAGATGCTAAACATTCCTGCCTCCCAGAATCCTTGGTTTCCTTAGTTAGTGAACAGTCTTGGTAAGCTCAGACTAGGTGATTTGACTGAAGAAAGTCACCAGCACATAGCATAGAGCAGGAAAATAAAAAGACATATGCTCCTTTCCAGCTCTTCTTTTTATGATGCCTGTTCCCATATAGTCATCAGACTTCTGCAGCCTTTCTAGATTTTCTATTATTAAGTTCAGAGGGCATAAGAGTGAATCTGAAGAAACATGCTGTTAACAGCTTTTTTCAGATACAGTACCTGGAAACCATGAGTTCTCAGGAAATGTAACCCCGCTATAACCACCATGCCATGCTATAGCTTTCCCAAGTCTGAATGCATTCTGTAACTTCCTACAGTCTGCACAGGAAGCAGTGCCATGTAACTCTGACTCCAGCTACATCAAAAATAATCCGAGGCATATTAAGACCAACTAAAAATGAATGCAAGGTTATACCTTATCACACTGTCAGAGAGTAAAGAGCTTGCATCAGTATGCTTTGCTATGCAAGGTAAAGTCTGCACTCACTGAGATTTAACAGGAGTCATCACTAGGATGATTACCAAGAAAGCCATCATAGTCTTTCCATCAACACTAGATTGTTCCTCCTGTACCCTCTCTTTAACAATTACTTTTAATCACAGGAAACAAAGGTGTTGTGCACAGGTGATTATTCTTGCTCAATGATGGCCTAGATAAAGATTTTTAATTGTATTTTTGTTTCAGCTCAAATTTTACTACTTGTATATATATCACCTTCTGTCCGGCCAATAATCACTCTCTTGTGCCAAACCTGAGTCTTCTTGATGGCTTGACTAATTATGCAGTCTTACTCTAAATGCTATCTTAATTTTCCTTTTGCTGCCCTTTGAGTATCCAAAATTGAATTGCAAAGTTCTCTTTCACATGTTTACCCAAGGATTTTGTAACATAAACTGCGTATGCTTTCAGAAACACTTTATAAATCAGTATCGACAAGTAGCTTGCATCACTTTTTATAAGTAGGTTATCAGATACTAACCAACATTTTTTACTTTTGAACCTAAAGACACTTAGCTTAAATTAAAAAAAAAAAAAAATAATCCTAAAATCTGGAGGATTCTAAGGGCGCAGTGTCCATTGAAATTTAAATGAAATGGTTGCAATGTTATTAGAAGAAGTCTTCTTTTCGGATGAGCAAGTTACAAAATATTGTATATAAAACCTGAAATTCTTTGAAGTCGGTAACAAACTTCAGTTAGATTTGAATGGAACTGATTTTTTTTTTTTTCTTCTACTGTGTCTAGGACAAGGGCAGTTGAAAATTTTCAGAAGAGTAAACAAATCTAAAAGATGGGAAAAAGAGAGAAAGAGAGAAGTGGTATCGTGTCATCCAAAGTAGAATATGTTGGTCAGTAAAGACTGCACTTCTTCAAACTCCTGCAAAATGCACTTTCACTGAAAAATATCTTCAAAACCACAGTTCTAATTAAAGGTTTTAGTTGCCAAATAACATGTTCTAGCTAAAGCCAAATAAGTATTACAGAGCCATTCATGAAGAGCGGTATAAGCTTTGTACTTTGCTTTTGATTTTCTCATGGGAAAGTAATATAAATGAGAGTGATACCTCCCTGTTGGCTTTAACTGTTAGAAATGCAAAGCATGCTGAAATTGTACATAATTCTCTTCCAAAGGAAAGGAAATAGCATTTCAATGGTTTTCCTCGGTGTCTCGTTGAGTTATGGTGGTGCACAATTATTCCTGTTAAATTACTCTACCAGATGGAAGGTTACATTGTATATTTAGCTAATTAAGTTGTAGGAGACTGGAATTATATCCCAGAGCATAAAGAACCTATCTAAAAGTAAACTTGTTTTAATTTGGTTTTGTTGTTAGGATATAATATCAATTTCTAATTAAGATTTTAAATAAATGGGTTTTTTTTTGAGACATCCTTTCGAAACTCAACCCTGCCTGCAAAAGTCAGACAAACGGGATTTTAAGCTCCAGACAACTTCAGGGCCAAATTTAGTTTCATTTGCCTTCATACCTAGCTGTGCCTTTCTGCACTTGAGTTCAATGTGGCCCAGAGTTCTCATCTGTTAGGGAAATAAGATATATTGCATTTTGGTGCTCCCGTTTTCTTGGCATCCAATACTGTTGTAGCACAGTTCCTCTGCTGAAACTCTGTTTTGCTTTTGAACAACCTCAAGTAGTATGCTTCAGCAAACCAGACCTGCCCCACCCTCATCTATTAATGAAATCCTCTCAAAACTGAGGAGAAAGAAATAATGCTTAATCAGGATTTTGGAAGACTGAAAATATACTTCATTCTGTTAATTACTATCAATGAGTTGTCACTGCTGCATATTTTAGTAGATTAAAACCTATGGGATTTAATCACTCTATTAACCAATTCCTTTTTTTCTATAAGGCTTATATAACTTCACAATGAATGATGTGGGAGGAATGGCTGACACACCAGAAAGCTGTGCTGCCATTCAGTGAGACCTGGACTGGCTGGAGAGTTTGGCAGAGGGGGACTTTATGAGTCAACAAGCACAGATGCAGATTCCTTCACCTGAGGAGGAAATAACTGCATGCATCAGTACAGGTTAGGGGATGACAGGTTAGGAGAAAGGAACTCAGAAGAGAAGGAGCTAGGTTTCTTGGTGGACAACAGGTTGACCATGAGCCATCAGTATGCCTTTGTGGACAAGGAGGCCAGAAGTCCATAAAAAATAGCACGGCTAGCAGGTTAAGGGAGGTGATTGTCCTCTTCTGCTCTCACCTCGGGAGACCACATCTGTAGTACTGTATCCAATTCTGGACTTTCAGATCAAGAAAGACAGGGAATTTCTAGAGAGAGTCCAACAGAGAGCAACAGATGATGAGGGGAGTGGAACATCTCCCTTCTGAGGAAAGGCTGGGAGCCCTGGGATTGTTCAGCCTGGAAGAAAGAAGATTGAGGGGGATCTTATCAGTGCTTATAATTTTCTAAAGGTAGGAGGCAAGTAGATGTGGCAAGGCTCTCTTGAGCAGTGTCCAGAAACAGAACAAGTGGCAATGGGCACAAACTAGAGCACAGGAAGTACCATATGAACATGAAGAAAAGTTTGTTTATGTTGGGAGTAACAGAGAAGTTGGGGAATTTGATTCTTTGGAGATATTCAAAACATATTTGAACACTTTCCTGTGCAACCCAATGTAGGGAACACATTTTAGCAGGTTGGTTGAATTAGGTCATCTGAGAGGTTCTTTCCAACCCCTAAGAATCTATGATTCTGTGATTTTCTAATTTAATTATTCTTAAAAATTAAATCATGTATCCAGGGGTTACATTGTGGTCCTGCAAAATCTGACACTTATTCACTGGAGAAAGTAATTTTTCCTTTGGAAAAAGATAGTGACTCAATGGATGTTGATGGAGGATTTAGGGGGAAGAGGGAGATTTCTTTATTTTCAGTAAGTGTAGTATTGTATTCCCATTTCGTCTTTTCAACTTGAACTGACTGGTGTGTATATTCAGAATAATCAATGAAGCCATTATGACTGCCTGTCATGCACAACTGAATTTGTTTACTGCCATTCAAATGAGGGATGCCTTCTGTCAAATGACCTGCTTCACCTTCTTTTTCTTCTATACCTCCTGAGAACTAAGGTACAATTTGGCTCCCATAGTTGTTATTAAAGTGCAAAAAAAAATTACAGTCTTTAAAGATGAACAGCAAAGATGAGAGTTAATTTTAAATTATCACTTTTCTATTAGTCTGCGTGTCAAGACACCGTAGTATAACTCTCTTTTAATCCCCTATTTATTATTATTATTATATACTTGAAACATAGTGAAGACTCGGGAAATCTCAGTGAAACAGTTATATATCCCAAATTGATACAAATGAAAGGAGAAAGTGTTTCCCTGCTACGAAGAGAAATTATTAAGAGTTGTATCAAGTCCTCTCTTCTTTTGCCTCGTAGGATACAAGTAGAACAGTCATCAACAGGAAATATCTTCTATTGGTCAGCCTTTCCTGAAAAAATGTAAAGATCTCCAGTTCTGGCTAAATGGACACAGCACTAAGTTATTCCTCTGCATAGCTCAGTAAGGCATTCCTAGAAAAATAATACTCGTTTGCAAGGATAATCAGAAATGTTATAATTCTATACTGACTGCAATGAATAACAAGGAAAAGTTAGATATTCAAGATGGCTTCAGGGAATATTTCATTTTTGAACCTTCTTTAGGAAATCAGTGAAAAATTGCTAATCTTGTTAAATTGGCTTCCTTAGCCTGAAGAGAGCTAAAGAGATCCTCTCTAATCTAATTAGCTGTTTTACCATGTGTTTCACTAAACCTGTTTTTTTATTTGGGGAATGGATATTTTCCTTAGTCTGAACAAATAAAGTATTCTACCTTTTACAAAAGTAAAATAAAGAAAAGGACTAAAGGGTTTCACATATGAGCAACATTCCCCTTAAAGCAAATGGTTGTACAGGAAACAGTTTCTGTATAGACTGAAAACACATTAGGTGATGCAAGGCAGAAAAACAAAGTGTCTCCATCCTATACCTCTGTATCTGGTGCTCCCTCCTGGTTGGGACCACCCAGTGGTCAGGTCCATGTAGTTCTTGGAAGAGCTTTAGAGTAGATGTGTAAATGACTTTTTAGTCTCATGAATCTAATTTAATATTCTTTCAGAAATATATTTTAAATGACCAGAATTTAAAAGTCAATGAGCCTAGAGAATTATATTATGTTCTGGTACCTCACAGCCTGTCAGCTAGTGGAGAGAATGTTCCACGTGTTTATTGTTTAGTATCATCTTGCACTAGAATGTGGCTCTCTACAGTAAAAATTAGTCATGTGTAAAACCAGAAAGTCTCTACTCATCTTGCCCAGCTCTAATTTATTCAATGCTGGGGAGGTGGCTGCCTCCAGGAATCCAGACCAGAAGTCCAAATCTCCATGCAGAAGCAGAGAAACCTCATGTAGCAGGGGAATGATTGGGAAGCCATCAAGTCCCCTCCCAGAAGGACAAATTCATTCAAAGCTCTCCACAAAGCAGCTGGGGAAGCTGGAAGCAGCTTCGGTCCCTGACCTGTGTTCTTTGCATCTCTGGCTTTCCACCTGCATTCGTATTTTGATGAGAAAGCCCAGACTATCTATCTCCTCGTTTTTCCTTTGTGGTGGCATTAGGAATATACTACCTGCCTCACTGATTGGGAAACTGGAAAAATTCTCCTTAGCACCTTGTTCTAAGGCTAAGACCTCGGAAACTTATGTATGCCTCTTCTGATTGTTTTAATCAAAAACAGCAGTAGTGAGGGGGGTATTTGATTTATTTTTTATCTCCAGGTCCTGGCATGGCATAGACAGGCTACTTTTCTAAGTGTATTGCTACAGTGAAAGGAAGCCCACAATGCAGACAAGGAAACTTGTGCTATGCAGTGAACCCACAAAATGAACATATTTTTCACTATATGTTTTCTTCCATTCTGCTCCTCCTGCTTCAAGGGAAGTCACCATAGTTACCTCAAATTTATATAACAATCCACATTCAGAGTCTTCTAGGAAAGCCTCATTTGTCTTAGTACTAGAAATGAACTCATCACAGGTTAAGCCATTAGCATGCAAGCAATAATACCATCATGCTAACCAATGTCATCTCATAATTTTCTCTTGTAACTCCAAAGATCTATACCCATACATATTCTGTTTGTCCTGTAATTTACACTTTGAGCTTTCTCAGGTACAGTCTTGTCATGGTTGTGTGTTGGAAAGCACATAAAGCTTGTTTGTGCATGAATCTCTGGTAGAATAATACAAAAAATAGCAACTTCATTGGGGAAAAAAAAAAATAAATAGAGAATAGCAGTGAAGAGCTAGAATTACTTCATAATCATGAAGTATTTGTTTCAAAGTTTTTTTCTGTTGGCTTAAATACTTTAGAGAAGTCTGTGTTAGTGTTTCAAAATGATCTTAGTGGTTGATAACAGTTGGAGCCTGAGCAATAGGAAATGATTTGTATTTCTCAAGTAAAATGTGAATTTTGCTGCTGATTCTGCTGTTATAGGAATCTTTGTAGCCAAATTTAGTATCATTTACCTCAGCTGCCCCACAGCTTTTTTAAGCCTACCAGCCAAGAAAAGGAAATGCTTTCACTTTAGAGCCTTTGGAAGCCTGGACAAAAGCTCACTTCTTGTTCTTCAGGTTTCCTATATATGGCTTTTGACTGGAGATGAGGACCTGCTCACTATGCACTCTCTCCCATCCCCCATTTCCTGCCTGGGTTGATTAAATACTGTTTTGGAGTTGGCACACACTTTTCTGATACAAAAGTAGTACTGTGTTCCTGGAACCATCAGAAAGTAGTGCATTATTATCTTTCACATTCCCTTCATATATATGTCCTCTCTACATGCATAGAATGGATTTTTATCCCTTCTTCTTTAATATCTGTGTGTTTAATAAAAGGAAACAGCTTGAAGCAAAGCTCTGTCTAAAAAGAAAACCTCAGCTCATTTGGGAGCAACTTAGCCCCAGGCTGTATTCATTAATGCCAGTATCTGCAAATTGCTAGTATTAAGCAAAGTGGAGTATGTGATATAATGACTTCACTGAATCATTTTCATATCTCTAATGCTTGTGATTCAATGTCATATTATTCAGGAGAGAATACTTTCCTTTCACCTGAGCAATGATAGTTGTTATAATGAAATTGGTATGTATCCATATAAAAGTCTGTATTTTTTGCTTTAACAGTGCAGTTAGTTACTTCTCTCTCAGTAGATGAAGCCACCATAAAAGATGAGAAAAGTCAGCAAGATGCTATCTTTTGTCTTCACCTAAGAAGAACTTTCAACATTTTCTGTTCTGTTGAGATAACTATAAATCCTAGTAGGGAGTTAGGTAACTGATCCTATGATTGCTTATAAGGTCTTCTGTTTTTGTTTATACTTTCTTTGTCTTTTATGGCTCTTGTCTCCTTACAGTCATTTAAAGAGTAATAGCAATTAATTATTACTAACACTAAAAAGAGGCATTAAGTGCTGAGACTCTGAATAAGCCATATTAATGTAAAATCTCATTATTCAAATTAGACTGCGCAGTTGCATAAACAAAGTCATTCTCAGGTTCATCTTTCTTAAATTCCACTTGAGTGAATCAGTCAAATGGATGCCAACTGATTCCTATCAAAATCAATAACAAGGACTTTGATTACCTTCAAAGAAAATCACTATGTTTTCTTTCCTATGAAACACGTTCAAATAGCATATTTTCCCATTTTGTGTGGGAACAGAATATTACCTGTCCCAAAGTGCTAAATTGTGTAGAAGCACAAATATTTGCAGACTGAAGAGGCTTGGCTAATAATGACCAATCCAGCCAATATCAGATGTATACTGGCTTTAGATGAATAGGCCAATCTATCATCCTACTGCCATGAAAAAGTGCAGCCCTGTTTTCCCCATCTGCCATGCTCCCAGCCATGCACTCCTTTTCAGCACCTTCAGCAGTTTAGATCAGTCCTATTACCTCAGAAAGGTGAGATAGCTATAGGACATATCCTGTATCAGGTAGAATTAATTTGAGTATTGGACCTTATTGGGGTTCTCAGTGTACAGAAAGCCACATTCATGAACAGCTGCATAAAGTCATAGACTTCATGAAGGATTTTTCAATGATTTTGTGACATTAATGGAAAAAAAAAAAAAAAAAAAAAAAAAAGAAAAAGGAAAGGTTAATTTTTAAGGTTAATTACTTTAAGGTTACTACAGCAAGGTAGTGAATAAAATTTAAGCCTCAAGAGTTATTTGGCCTTGGCTCCCCAAATGGTACTCCTGTTCCTCAGTGACAGTGATTTTCGGTGATGAACATATTCAGATTCATAAGTGGATTAATTATACCAAGCAAAGATTCAAATAATGTGCATTTAAAATACTTGTGTCAAGGCTAATATAAAACAGTTATTTAAAGCAATAGCCCTCTGAAGACCAGTTCTAAGAACTATGAGTTAAAGTATCAAACCAAATACTCATCTAAAGCATAAGGCAAATTAATTATTATAATTCTTCAGCATTCACAGCTAAGGCTTTTCAAGTGCCATGGAAATATTCAGGTAACGAATTAACAAAAAAATTTTTAAAGAAATTATTTTTCACTTTGTTCACTTTTGTGCATTCCAGATTTTAAAGTATTAGAATCATTCAAAGGTAATTATAAGCTTTGTGCCCATAAATGAACATTAAGCGTGTATGTGTGTATTTATAATTTTAATATACAGCTGTATCTTTGAAGCTTAAAGTACTTAATTTTGCCTTTTTAACTATCAGAGGGGAGTTTACCATTGTAGGTAAACCATTGTAGGTTTTTTATTACTTACTTCAGGTAGGAGTGCACTGAAGTACATAGGATTGCTGTAGCAATCCATACCTCTTGCAGCCAGCAGTAACTGTGCTTCAGCTTCAGTGGAGCATGATGGTGGATGAAATACTTAACAGGAGCCACAATGTGCTCTTGCAGTTCAGAAAGCAAATGGTATCCTGGGCTCCATCAGAAGAGAAGTGGCCAGCAGGGAGAGGGAGGTGATTGTCCCTCTCTATTCAGCCCTTGTGAGGCCCCATCTGGAGAACTGAATCCAGGTCTGGAGCCTCCAATTCAAGAAAGACAGGGAGCTGCTGGAAAAGGTCCACAAAGATGATCAGAAGACTGCAGCACCTCCCTGTACAAAGACAGGCTGAAGGAGAAAAGACGGCTGTGGGATGACCTCACTACAGCCTTCCAGTACCTAAAGAGAGCCTACAAACAGGAGGGGAGCCATCTCTTTACAAAGGTAGATAATGACTGGACAAGGGGAAATGGTTTTAAGTGGAAGGAGAGAAGATTTATGTTGGATATCAGAGGGAAGTTGCCCAAAGAGATTGTGGATGCCCCGCCTCTGGGGGCATTCAAGGCCAAGTTGGATGGGGTCCTGTGCAGCCTGGTCTAGTATTAGCTATAGAGTTTGGTGGCCCTAAATGCATCAGGGGGGTTGGAGCCTGATGATCCTTGAGGTCTCTTCCAAACCAAACCATTCTGTGATTCAATGATTCTATGATTCTGTGATGATGGCATCTGCAGCCAAGGCTCAGACACTGACAGGTATCAAAAAATACACTTTCCAGTTCTGCACTTTGTCTTTCACAAACTGGTTAAATGCACTGAAGTATGAATTCTTATTGCCAGCCATCAAGTTCTAGCTAGTACCATCTTAGCAGTCTGTCATGGCAGTCATTCAAGAAAGCAGTACTGGAAGCCAACAGTTCTCAAACACTGGCTTTGTCTTTTGTTGGGAAGCTGATCTTCCTCATGCCTTTTCACTTTAAAATTGATTGTTTCTACTTAAAAATGATACTGCATCTTTCATACAAGGACTGTCTTCTCAGCTAGATCATAATTTCAGACACTGTCAACAAATTCTGCTCTCTCTGTTTCTGTGATTGATTCAGATGCAGAGTTATGATGGAAATATGGTAAAAATAGAAAGGCAGTCACTGTGAGTGTGAAACATTCATGTGGAAATAAACCTTGTGTAAATAAATGTTACAGAGGATTTGTATCACATTAGTCTGTTGTGGCATGGAAATATTTTCTGAATTTAAAGAGTATGTAACAGTATGAATGGAGATAACCATAAATGCAAACTGAATCAGCACCTTTTCTTCTGAATGTTCTCATACTTAAATAATCTCTGTGGTGATGGTGTGTAGTATATTCTTTCCTATTACTGCATTTTCAGTTTCGTACCAAATGGTACATAAGCAAAAAATTCCTCTCTCTGTCAGTAGAACCATTTGTCTTAATGATGATAGCAACAGTTAAAACTGAAAGTTCTTTTTAATATTTTTATCATTAAATATTCCCAGTGTTTTGTTTGCTTGTGTATCTTTGAAGTGCACTCAAGACATAGGATGCTTGAAGGTGTAGTTTGCCAAGGGTGTCAGAGTATGTGATGAGGGGTGCAAGGATGCATCCGGTCACAGAATGCACTCAGGTAGATGTGCAGTTCCTTTGATTCACATGAGCATTTCTAACATCCCTGTCCCTTGGGAACAAGTGGGACAACAGGAAACAAATGTGTGATTTTACTTCCTGGGTAAGGTTGGAATTAGAAGAATGAGTTCCTTCACTGAACTGACAAATGGTAAAATGCTGAACTGAATGAAACATTCATTTATTATTATTTTTCTGCTAACTAGTATTCCTTTGGAGATTTAATTATGTCTGTATGCATGAGAGAGAACTGATCCCTGTTTCCAGCTTTCTTTGTTTTGAGATTTTGCTTAGCCAGGCCTTTGTTTCAGAAGGAGAAATACAAACAAATTCTATTCCAGTTATCTTTCACTAGCTATTAGTAGTCTGCTTGATAGAGAGTTTACTTATAAGAACAGATAAATGGGTTCATGCAGGATCAAGGTAAAATATCACAGAATAAAAAACAAAGTAGAGCTTCATCTCTGATCTTAGCACGAAAAGACTGTGTCCATTTGGGAAACAAAGGTGGAACTCGCCCAAGGTGCATTAACATTATCCTAGGTTTTCTGGGAATCAGTCCTGCTTCTTCATTTTCAAAGCATATATTTTTCTGTGTAAATGTTTCTAGGACACTGTAATAAATCTAGTTGTTTGGTGTGTTACTGAAAAAACATTGAAGATCTGGGCCTAAAATTGCTGACCAAGAAATGTTCTGCCAACAAGCCTTGTCATAAGTTATATTTCTAAGAGAAATCAAAAGGCACCAGTGGAGGCTATTTTCTATTTCTGTCATCAGACTGTAATCCAATTATGAGGTTCCACATTCCAAGCTGTATTTCCATCTAAGTGTTCACCTTCAAGAGAGATAAAAATGATGTAGAATGCAAGTTTCATTCATCTATAATTAATACTAATATTAGTGGTAGTTAACAGGTAACTTTAGATTTGAAATGGGATGAGAAAAACAACATAGTGGCTAGTTCCTTAGGGAGAAAAAGAATTCAATGAGTTACAACTAAAATTCATTTCTAATTCTTTCATATCCACTGAAATATTTTGCTCTAATAGCTTAGTATCTGCCCATGAATAAAAGAATATATAAGGAATCAGAAATGTTTAGAGGCAGAGAAAAAAAAAACAAACCAGCATTAACTTTATAAACTACATATTAAATATATGCTTTACAATTTTAAAAACTGTATTTCACTTTAATGTTAAGGAAATAGCATAAAAATACTGTTTTCTCCTCTCTGCTGTTTATGGCTAGAGTTAAGAAAGGTGGGGAACAGAGTCATTCTCATCAATACAAGTTCATTTTGAACTTGTTACTTTGGAAGAGGATCAGAGGAAGGTGAAATGGAGGTGAAGTTAAAAGTAGTTGCACTACTGGCATTGAAAAATTTTCAGTGCCTTTCCTCTCATTCCTAGTCTCTAGTCTATGATGGAGTTGTATGAGGAGAAGCAGAATGAATGGTGATGATGGGTAGTAAAACCACTGCTTCTGAGTCCTACTTGGATCAGATGAGGTCCTGTAAGGAACCCCAATGGTATCTGGACAAAGTAATAATTTGTCTTAAAATCATTCATTTTGTTCTTTCCAATTCCAGCCTCAGAGCCCAATTTGAAGGTACGTTCAAGGTTAAAACAAAAGGTAACAGAAAGGAGAAGCAGTCCTTTACTGAGGAGAAAGGATGGAAATGTTGTCAGCTCATTCAAGAAGAGACTCTTTGAGGTGACAGGTAAGTGAAAGGCTGGAGATTATGAGCATCTTGGTCTCCACTTTCTTAGTTTTATTTCCTCTATTTATATTTTGCACACTTGGAAACAGGGAAATATTTAGCCCATAATTTCTTTTTCTGCAGCCATTGAAAGAGCAGAAAAGGGGGGGTGGGGGATAGAACTGGATCAGGCAATAATTCTGAGCATTATAGATCACCACTTTAGTTATGAATACCTGTTAATATTGGACATTTTGCAGCTTTCATAAACAAAGCCTCCCTATCAGACTATTGTCTGAAGCCTTTTTTTCCTTTATTTTAAAATCTCTTTTAACTGAAAATGCTTGCTTATATAAAAGTCCTACTATAGTTATTCAAAAACAGAAAGAAAAAAAAAAATATTGGTTTTGTAGTGCTCTATAAAAACTAGTGAGAAAATAATGCAGGGATTTTACCTGACCAGCAATTATAGCTGGGTGCTGATTCATTTCAACAAACTGAAATCAGTTCTAATAGGAAACAACAGTACATGCAAGGTACTGCCAGGAAATCTCCTCTTACCATTGGTCACAGTGAGGGTGTATTTTTGGAAGTGAACTGAGAAAGAAAGAGAAGTGTCCATAGCATATTTACCACACTTAGGTACTTATAATATTAACTTCTTGGAGAAGAAATTGAAATTTATCCCATGAAACAGTCTTGTCTCTGCTAATGCCACACTCTTTCATCTTTAACCTTGTTAGTTGTTACCATGTGCAGAGCTTTTGTTTATCTCAGTAAAGAATGATAACAACTCAATACAACAGCACACAGCCCTTTCTGTTAAGCAGAGTAAAGGACATTTTAAATCAGGGTAACATACAGACTTTAAAATGCTATTTTAAGATGTTTGTGTACTGCCAATATTCTTTTGTATCTGTACTAAAGACACAGTGAAAATGGTGTATATTCTGTCATGTGTAAAGACGTGCTTGCATGTGTAAAGATTTGACTTCTACGGGCATGTCCAGCACCATTTCTATAGAGCCAGAGAGTGGCAGTAGGCCTCATGAATTGATGACACGTTATCATGACCTTTGCAAGCCATCTATCTCTGTCATTTTGATCCTTTACAGAGGCAGGATTCTATAGAATTATAAAGAAAAGACTATTTTTTCTCTTTTCTTTTTACAAGTTCTATCTCTACCTGATACTGATTATCATGCCATTTTTGTGAAAATAAATAATTTAATTCACTCCTTGCAAAACAGAGATCAGAAGGGAAAAGACCAAGGATATCTTTCCTCATTAGCACTGTAAAAGGAAAAACAAAAGAAACTGAGAGTGAAATAGAAATCTTCGGTGTAAGTAAATAGTTCATTCATAACCGGTAGATACTTTTCAACAGCCAAAAATCCCAGCCTGTGCCATACAGTATAGATAGACAATTAATCAATGTCTTATGTTGTTCTTCTGGTGCAAACCATGAATTATTGTATTCTTCCTCTATTTTCCAGAATCCTCAGTCAGTAGCAGCTCCCCTGGATCAGGTCCCAGTTCCCCAAGCAATGGTCCAACCGGCAGTATAACAGAAAGTGAAACATCAGTTTTGCCATCTAGCATTCAAGCTGAAGTAAGACTCTTTCTCTTCCTTGGATAGGTAGTTGCTCAGACTTATAGAATGGAGAGATTTGGAACTTCACTTTGATTATGTCAACAAATAGAATAATTGCAGCAGTTATAATTAGTGGGGATATCAGGACACTGCATGATGACAGCACAGTATGTTATGAATAAGATGATACACATTCTACATAGTAGGCCAGCATATAAAAAGATTCTGATTACAAAAGCAGCTGTGGTGCTATCACAGCAGTTGGAAGAAGCTGTGGAAGAAACTTGAAAGCATCTATGTTGCGGGACATTTGGAAATAAACTGGGGAGGAAGGGCACAAAGAACTAATGAGGCAAAAAGAGTAGACCATGAAATAAACAATTACTGTGATGTCACAGTATCACTGCAGCCCTCTTGCCAGTTGAGACAGAAAAGCAAAGCTTTACCTATATTTCAGGATCTTAGATTGCTGTGGGTGGGAGGAAATAGGGATCTGGCTAGATCCCTAATCTATAATTTGAAGAAGTGCAGAATGCTGAATGCTAATGAAGAATTTCTGCAAGCAAAACAGCGACTTCATCATCAGTGACTAACATGTAGGAAATGAGGCATTCCCAGGTTCAGATGCTGTTGGAGTGGATATATTTAAGTACACTATCAGAGTTAGGTGACTAAGTCCTTTTTCACATCTGCCTTATATTTTAGTGCACTTCAGTTTCCTTATCTTTGTGGTGCTTACCAACATAACCAATGTGTGAGGAGCCTTTGATACTTGTATTGTGAAGCTAAATTGTACATGAAAGGAATTTTAACTACTCATTATTCTGTTTCATTCAAACGTGCCTGTAATGACAGGAACACAGATGGTAAATCAGTTGTGATAAACTTCATTTACCACAGATATCATGCATAAATCATGCTTCCCATGGTAATTTTGTAAAGATGGAAAAAATTAATGTAACTAAAAAGATTGAAATGCAGAAATACTCTGTTTCTGGTGTCTATATCTATAGCAATTCATTTTTGTGATGAAATTTTCTAATAATTGTTTGTTTATATGTTTTAGGTTAGAAAAAAAAAATTGCATAAGTGAATGTGATTTAACAGAGTTTTAGCTAAGGGAGCTACTTCTCTAGGTCAGTGACAGGACATTCACCTCAAAAAAACCTGGAATGGGCAGTTCAACCTCCAGCAGTGACTTTTCCCCGTAATGAATTAATTGTGTGTGTGAACTATGATCCAGAGGGCAGGTGGGTGACCTCTGCACACTGATTAGTAGCCTCTCTCTGGCCCGTAACCAAAAAGGATTAAAAAAAGAAAAAAATTGCATTGATGGCTAACATGTGGTCTTGCCTCATAGCCCCTCTGTATGTGATTGCAAAAAAAAAGTAAATGATGCAGAGCAAGATCCATCATTTGGATTAGATCAGATCCTAGCTCAGTTGCATTAAATGAAATGTTTTAGGAAATTTGTCATATATGGATGTTGATGCCTCATTAAACAGGAAGTCATATCCAGTTGCATTTTGTCATGACTTGAGGATAGTACAAAATTCAAGGGGAATAATGGTTCAGTGTGTGTTACTGAGCGTATTTTAGTTTCTGGGCATTTGCCCACATCACTGAACCAGCATCAGAAAAGCACTGAGTCAGGTCAGGCTTGCAGTCTGTCTGGGGAGATTTGGCAAGGCTATACCAAACTTTATTTTCTGTTAATAGAACATTTCACTTACCATTACTATGCCAGATATCTACTGTTTTAGTTCCACACAATCGAAGATTTTCAAATGAGACTAAAAAGTTCCTTTAAAATTTGATTTCTGTATGCTGGAGTCAGTCACTTAGCTTGCTGGATGTGGGCAAAGAAGCTGAAACTACTGACTTCCATTTCTGGATCCAGTCAGAGATTTCATTACCTCTCTGGTTACTTGACTGTTAATACTGTGGTCCTCAAACATTTTTCCATAAATCTCAAGTTCAGTGCATTTTGATTTCAGTGGGATTTTCTTTGGTAGTTTAACAGCAGCCAAATTGCTGCATATCTCTTTGCTAGTTTAGCGCTAGCTGCCAGCTTTCAAAGACTATGTACCTAATCAATTTTTCATCAGATACACAAAGTACTGAAGTTTCTAATAACAGGCTAAGTGTTCCAAAATCATCCAAAGTATCACTTGTTTTGCTGTAATCCTGAATGACTCACATTGCTGTTGTTTCATAATAATCGGTCTGACATTTGCAGTAAGTGTTGTGCTCGTATCTGAGTGGGTGGATAGCTGTGGTTTTCATGGCAGCAAATAAAACACTTTTTTGCTGAGGAAAACCAGGTTGCTATGACGAAGCCATTTGCCAGTAAAGCATGAGTCAATACCATAAATGATTACACTCCAGTACATAGACAAAATTAGAGCATTATCAGTAATGAAACAAATTTTTAAAGTATTTTTGCCATACCCATTTGAATAGCTAGACTTTTACGTGGCTTACCCTCTGGAGTACAGTCTGGTGGGCAGGCATATCTATTTTTGAATGTACAAATGTACACTGTATATGGTGCACTTATGCAGATAATATTTTGCTATCACAGTTCCCCTAATGGTACTTTCAATAACATTTGTTAAAACATTGGTTTCATTATATGAAACTTAAAAGTTAAACTCAAGATCTTAATTGAACTTTTATCACAGCATCAAGGTTCGCCGCAGTAGCTGTTTGTCTCTTGTAGTGTGTCATATGCTTTCAGGTCACCTGCTGTGCTTCGGCTAAATCTTACTTGTATGAGAAGTGCAGTCAGGATTGATCCCTGCACAGCATGTCCCTTGAGTTCAGAGGGACAATCTGCAATAGTCATGTGAAATAATTTGTTTTAAGAATGCACAGCCTGGTCAAAAGCCAGTGAAGATAATGGAGAGTTTCTACTTGATGTCGTTGGGCTTTTGGTCATTTGCTTGCTCTTACAATTGCCTAGGATATCACAGTCCACAGGAGAAACAAATGACGTGTATGGCAGATATACACATACTTGAGCTTATAAACAAGACTGAGGCTGAGTTTTTACATGGTTTTAAAACAAAAGATAGAAGAGGTAGTCTAGATGTTAGGAAGAATTTTATTAATCAGAAGGGGGTGAAACACTGATGAAGGCTGCCCAGAGAAGTTGTGGGTGTCCCCTCCCTGGAGGCACTCAAGGACAGATTGGATGTGGCCCTGGGCAAACTGATCCTGGGGGGGAGCAACCCTGCTCCCAGCAGAGGATTGGAACTGGGTGATCTTTAAGACCCCTTCCAAGCCAGGCCATTCTGTGATTCTATGATTATATCTCCACAAGTTGCAAGTATTTAATGCCAAACCATTTCCTCTTCCCCTTCTAATGTATAAATGATAAATGTGCATATAAAGTAGGTGTTCCCACTTCTCAGCAGGCCCAGGCAACAAAATAGAGAACAATAGCTAAAAATGGGTCATAACCTATTAACTAATCTTGGTGATAACCAATCAATGTTACATTCAGTTATCATACTTCTATTTCAAGAAGGAGGGTCACTGTGTTGGCAGGCTATTTTAGGCATCAGTGAACAGAATCCATAGACTCAGTGAGTAAGTGTATGGAGGAACAATAAAGTAGTTGCTCTTTGGCATAATTTAGGTTTCAATCCAACCCATTAAGGGTGATGACTTATCTGTTGTGCTGTGTCATTTAACAGTAATGCGTGATCTTACTGTGGGAATATGTTTTGCTGTTATAAACCCTGTCACGGTTCCATTTGATAATTCAAATCATAGGAAGTAATAATGGCATTCTGAAAACCAAAAAGGAAACATGCATTTTTGCAGTGTCTCTGTATAAATACTGCAGTGGATGGATGCAAATTTGACATTCTAGAAAGCACACTAGAGCTGCTACAGCATCCATTTGCAGTCAAATCTTCATAGCCCTCCTCTGTTCTATCTCCATAGTCTTGATTTATTTGGCTTTAATCATGGTCAAAGGTGGATCTTACCAAGGCAGGGCACTGTTAGCTAGGAATTAATGTAACGAACGTACAAGTGAAGCTTCTTTGTTTCATACGCTATCTGTTGACATTCCCTAGATACCAAAAGAAAATTACAGAGATAGACTTCTGTTTTTGTCTCAGTGATAGGTCGTATCTCCAAACAAACTGTATGAGGAAGGTTATGTTTTGCAATAACATCCTGTGTTTTTGTGCTTAACTGCTTTTCATTGATGGTCTGAAGTTGCATTGTATTAGCACAAAGTATTTTACAGAGTTAATTGATATTCCAGGTTTGTCCAGGGGAAAATCTACAGCTCCCCACAACATGCTTGACAAGTTATTATATTTACTTTAGTCAAAGCCCGAGTGTGCAGTATCCCTCTTGGAGGTGGTCTATTATTGGAGTCCCATATGCTTTTTGTTTGGGAAGAAAGCAGTCACTGTGTCATACTGTTACACAGGGTATTCTTTTTCAAGGATGTTGTTCCCTTGGGGACCATATCATGCCAGAGTTCCTAAGTCTAATAAGACCTTTGTAGGTCTCATTGTGTTAAAGTTCTGGGAGGGAAGCAAGAGTTAAAGAGAAAACGTAATTCAAGCAACTATACTAGACCACATGTTGAAAAACATGACTGTTAAAGCAGAAACACAAGAGCATTAAAATATTCCTATTACAGTAATGTCATTTTTTGTATTTCTTACCTAAAATGGAAAGATGGAGGGTGATCTTTGCCTGATTTTACTTGACATTAATTATATCAGCAATTGCATGTCCCTGAAAATTATATCACAAGGATTCAAAACAAGTGTTAAAGATTTTAAATTTTAAGGAATTAGGAAAGCTATGAGGGGATATTCCACCATCAGAGGATGAAGGGATGCTATTCTTTGTGTATATGCAGAAATAGACATGGTGTATATATATATATATATATATTAATGACTGATGCAAAAGTGTGCCTCACTTTCTATCCCAAATTCCTATGTCAATGGAAATTAATGATGTGCTTGAAACATCTTCATATCATTATATAGGCAAGTGCATACATAGGTAGGTAGAAGCCATTTTTCATACTTTACATCAAAAATGTTATTAACTATAGTAGAGGTCTAATACCTCCATATTCATAGCACTTTTGATTTGTCTAGTTGTAATGAATAATTCATTGGCTAAAATCCCAATGATATTTTAAGCAGTAAAAGTGCAGTTGATGAGAGAAGAGGTGGATTAGGAATCTTCAAGCATTTGGGTCTGAGTAGAAATTTGACTTATTAGCCAGTGTATAATCTTAGGTGTTTTCAGATGTTTTCTTAAGAAAGAAAATATCAGTATTTTCTTTACAAGAACAGAACCCCACTGTGGTACAAGCCAATCCGTGGCACATAACTGGCTTTAAATACAGCAATAAAATAGGCATAAAGTTATCAAGATTTCAAAAATTTCTTGTAGGTTGTATGGAAATTATTTTTCCTCTTTATTCCAGCATCTGGTTTCACAGCAACGCCTTTTGATACAGGATGAATCAGTGAACTTGTTGAGTCTGTACACGTCCCCTTCTTTGCCCAACATTACCTTGGGACTTCCAGCTGCACAATCTCAAATCAGTGTAAGTGATCAATCATAAGCTTTTCTACTTTTTCTCCTACTTTTTTTGTTCTCCTACTTTTTTTTTTTTTTTCTGCTTTCTACTTTTTCTTCCTACTTTTTTTTTTTTTTCTCTGAAAAAAACTACTTTCTGCCTTTTCTCAATTTTTAGCATTTTGGAGCATAAGCAAATCAGAGTAGGTGCCAGACCTTTCTTTCAACTGGGCAGCATCTGAAATTTTAAGGAAAAAACTTGAATGCAATTATTATTCTTAATCTGAAATAAGAGCTGATGTGAAGTTTAGCTAAGTATGGGCCATTGTATTGTATTGTATTGTATGGTATTGTAGTTATATTTGTAAGTATGATAACAAACTTCAGAGAGTATAAAATTTCAAATTGCATAATCCCTCCTATTTGCGCAGAACCTCTGACATTCTATAATGAGATGCCAGTGGCAACCTAAACTGGGCTGAAGCATAGCAGGAGAAGAATCCAGCATTCCTGAAGCTGAGTTTGGAGGTGTTTTTTTGAGGGATTTAATCACATAGACTAAATTTGTAGATATGTAAACAACATTTAGTGACTAGTTACATTCATATATCCTTTGTTCAGTCTGAAGCAATCAAGTTTATTTAGAACTAAGTGTTGAATTAGGGTGTGAAATGTATAAGAAAAGAGATACAACATGTATTGAAATCATTGATGGATGTTGAAAGATCTTTGTATTAGCCAACTTTACAGCAATCTAGAAGTAAAATCTGAGACTCAGTAAAAGAACTTCTAATTTTGATACTGGTCAAAATTTACTCTTCTTGATTTCCAGCAAAAATAGTGATATAATCATATGGTAGTTCTATACCATACCATTGTATAAATTCTGAAGAAATTTTAGAAAATGAATTGGTAATTTCTATAGAAATACTACATTTCCTGTATGTAAAATAAAAATAAAAATATATGAAACAGTCTACTACAGTTTGTACTGCACAATTCCTGTGCAGGTTAAAGTTTCTTGGTGCTTAATGGCTTTTTTTAGTGCATTTAACCAATTGCATATTGCTGCAGTGAAGCATTTAAAATCAGACATAGAACTTTGAAAGGAAAATTGTGTAGGCTTTAAATCATTTCTCTAGAAGTCTTTCATGAGATATTTATAAGCAAATGATTGGTTTTAAGGGATGGAAAATTTGAACTGATCATGAAAAATGGTGCTTACTTTTCCAGATCATATTGTCAAAAAAATCGTAGCTATTTCACACACACACACACACACACACTAAATAATAATAATAATAATAATAATAATAATAATAATAATAATAAATCTAACTTCAAAGTAATTTTAGAACATTAAAAGAAAGAAATGAAAATATATTTAATTTTCTCAGTCAATAGCATGACCTTTTGGTGTAGTCAGCAGGCCCCAAATATTACTTTTGGCATTTGAAAAAACAAAAGGGTTGATTTATGCAAATACTGTCTATTTTTCTTCCCAGAATAAGTAGTTGCAAACTGAATGTATAGTTTACTTTGGTGTTTATTCTTCAGGAAAGAGTGATGGTAGTGTATAAAGTAAGCATGTGCCCCAAAAAGTTAGTTGCTTAGTTTCTTAGCTGCTTAGTTTCTTGCAGTGCTTGTTCTTCCTCCTTCTTCATGTCACAGTCAAAGTGCAAGAGAAAGATTTTAACTTTTTCTTCTGTATTCAGAAAGACAGTCTAATCAAATGAGATAAAAATGGCCAAGACAATGAAAAGCAGTCACCAGTGTCATTGTGTCTTGACAGGCTTCATCATCATTCAAAGAAAAGCAGAAGGGAGAGACCCAGACACTCAGACCAGGAGTGGCGTTGGCTGGACAGTATGGTGGGAACATTCCCCCATCTTCAACTCATCCTCATGTTGCTTTGGAGGGAAAACCAAATAGCAGCCACCAGGCTCTCTTGCAACATCTGTTACTGAAAGAACAGATGAGACAACAGAAACTTCTTGTAACTGGTAATGATCAAAGTTTCAACACAATAATCATTTTAGAGGTTTTTAATGACATTTTTATTCTGGATGTTTTAAAAAGAGGAAGGGTGGGATAGAAAGAATAGAATGTTTGTTTTCCCACTTCAGTGATTCTGCTCGATTAGTCTCAAAGGATTCCTTGATTGCAGTAAAGAGAAAATGATTACTTCATCACATTCTTTAGCAGCTGCTGAACTTCCTAGCATGGCTAGGCGTGTGGTACACATCTCACTGCATCAGCATTGATGCAAAGTTCTGCAGCATACACCCCTCTTCTTACTGAGAGATTTCTCTTCTATTAGAGCTAGTAGTTTTTTTTTCTTCACACTGGAGTGAAATGTCATTGTTTTGTAGGAGCAGTTCCTCTTCATCCCCAGTCTCCTTTGGCAGCAAAAGAAAGAGTCTCACCTGGCATAAGAGCTGCCCACAAACTGCCTCGTCACAGGCCTCTGAATAGAACCCAGTCAGCTCCTCTTCCTCAGAGCACTTTGGCCCAGCTGGTCATCCAGCAGCAACATCAACAGTTTTTGGAGAAGCAGAAACAGTACCAGCAACAAATCCACATGAATAAGGTGAGTTCCCAAAGAAAGTAATTTTTAATGAAAATCTGTGTTGAAAAATAAGTGAAGTGTAGATGCTGGCACCATGTGGTAGATGAGAATAAACAAGTTCTTGCATGAGTACCTTGCTTATTCGTAGTTTGTATATATTTGCATAGACCCTCATTTTCATTTTTCTGAAATATGGTACAAGATTGGTTTATGCATGCTGGCATCAATAAAAATACAATTCAATGAAATAGGGATCAAAGAATCTTTAGGTTTAGATTACAAATGCTTTCCTACTGGATGCTGAATGATGTCTAATGGATGCTGAATTTCTTCAATAAAGTTTCCAACTTCTCTTTATTTGCCATTTCTAGCTTCAGAGATCATTCAGTTCAGCTGATGAGTCATAGTTTATGGTTACTCTCTATGGAATATTGTGTGGAGTAAATATATGATTTGTTTGAAGTAAATCAGCTGATTAAATTTATCTTGTTTTTGTTAAAAATGTATTGATCATCTGAAGAAATTTTAACCAGCTTTTATCAAATCAACTTCTCTGTAATTTCAGCAGTAACATAAAAGTTTGTTATCTGTGTGGCAATATAAAAATACCAGTGGTAGAGAAAGAGAAGGATTTGCTATGGCTCATGTCAGATACAGAGTTGAACTCTGCCTGTTTCCCTGTAGAGTAGCACATTTTTTTGAGTGGAAAGAAAGAAAAAAAGGACAAGAAAAAAGCTGCTTGACTAAATCACTGTTGTAGTAATCATACATCTGTACTTTTCTTGTTTTGCTTGAGAATTATTTGGAAACTATACACAAGAGCTAATTGCGAAGGAGAAAAGATGAAAAGCGGGACATTCAATCTTTGTACCTATGAGAAAGGAAAAAAAAATCAATCCACCTTACAGGGTGAACTTCCCAGGGGGTACTGATTCCTTGGAATCTACTAAGAATTCCCAACAAAATTAGAAACAAACCTAGAGTTTAAGTACATAGTTTGTACAGTGGTTTGGTTATTAAATCTTGCCTTAATTAGGAAAAATGAAGACCAGAAAACTTCAAAGTTCAGTGCTGATCCTTGCATGTTAACCCCTCTCAGCTTGGGTGTTTTGATTACTCAACTAGGACTCCAGTTGGCTTTACTTTGAGTATGCATTCCATATGTTTAATCAAGATGGCATATGTATATCTTGTAGCCTCAGGTTTTGAAAATATTTCACCTGCCCTCAGTTGTCTGAAAAGGATTTTTACCAGTAAAGTACTGAGTATTTGTGCTGTTTGTGGGTATCCACTGCAAACTGATCAGATACTGCTCATGCATTCTTCACAAAGCAATAACCACAATGACATGATTTTGTTAGGTCATATGCTTATTGACATACTTTCTACAATAGCATTTGGGGGTACATGCTGTAGTATACAGATATATTTGTCTTGAAAGTGAAAATTAAACTTGAGTCGCTTAAATATATTAGTCACATATGACTAGAAATGCATTGCACCTCACAAGATCTTGGCTGGAAAACAACTAAAAAAAGACTTCAGTTGGCATGAGAGAATGCCTGCTTTAGTAACTTTTTCTTTTTTTCCCCTGTGTTAAACTGCAATGAAAATAAGCGTTGAGAACAAAACACTCCAGAAATACTCTTCCATTCTCATGTGGTTATTTACAATAAAGAGACAATACAATTCCTTCCCTTAAAGCCTAAAAAACCTAATTTTTATCATCTACACTGTAGACTGTATGCGTATATAGATAGTAGAAATTTATCCAAGGGCCTTTCACTGCCTTGAAATACCACAGCATACTTTCTTTTTCCAGCTATCTCAGTTTCCTCTGTCTGTACTCTCAGAGCAGATAGCTTTCATTCATTGGGATCACAGTCTCTCATTAGAGCAGCAGACACCTAAGGAGGAGAAGGATCATGCTGCACCCATAGGAGCAGCAACTTATGTGAGGATGTGGGTAGTTTATCAGACATTTTTTATGGTCTGCAGTAACGAGGTTCTTCTACCATACAATTCCATGAACCAATCTGCTGCCTGGTACTAAAATTGACCATGCTCCAATCACACATCTGTTCTCAGGAAGTATACAGAAAGCCAAGTGCTTTCTTACTTACTTGAAATAAATGTGTTTTTTAAAAACTGGCATTTAAGGTAGTCAGTAGAGAAGTGGTGAGAAATGATCAAATCAGGAAGTGGCTATTGAGTACTGAATTTAAGATTGTATTATTTAAATCTTTAATTAAAGGTTTAGATTGAACACTTGTGCATGCATATTGTTTCTGAACACCAGCGGCAGGATAGAATGTACTTTGTTCATTCTTAAACCTTACCTGTATTTGCAGTTTATGTTATTTAGTCATTACCCAACTTAACACATTTCTAGAGCTCTTATAATCAAACCTGAACTCTGCAAAGCAGAGTTATCTGAATCCAATAATGAGATATTGTGGGCGATGAAGCAAAGCAATCCAACATCTCATTTCTTATAACAAGTTTGAGCAAGTATCGAGTGAATGTATATATTTATTTTCCACTTCTCTATCCCTCGCTATTCTGTACATAGACCTTATACTGAAATCTTACATAATTCCCTCCTTGCAGTCTTGAAAAAAATATTTAATGAGGAGTACTCAAACACGGTTTTAAAATGTTTTATTAGAAATACAAGAACCATTTGAAGCTGGCAAGATTACGAAATGCTAGTTGATCAAGAGCTTAAGAACAAGTTAAGACATTCTATTTATTTTCCATTTCTTTATCCTTTTCCCTTTATGTTTAGGACTTGAAGTGCTTAGGGATTTAATATATTTCATCTGAATCTGTTATTTAAGTTACTTCTCTAAGCTGAGATGATGTGGCATGTGTCAGCAATCCTTGAAAAATGGGTTTGGTCAAATCTTAGGTAACAACAAAAAGAGGATGAGAGCAACAGCCTCTCCCCACCCTATGGATCTTCTATTTATCTTCTATGTAAAGGTGATTTCTTCCATAAAAGTATATACTGTAACTGCAAGTCAGTGCTGCCATGAGGGTGATAACAGGCAAAATCTGACACAGGTTGAAGGCAAAGGATCCCCGTGGATCATTTCCATTCTGAATAGAAACAAATCATTGCTAAGAGGTGTGTCTTTGTCCTTAATAACAAAGTGAAGATTCCCTATGGATTATTTCTGGTCTGCTGTCAGATGCCATGCTTTTGATGTGGGAAATGGGATACCTGCGGGATCTAGTATACTGACCTCCTAAAAACATGTTGCATAAGTTGACATCATGTGCAGAAGTAGGCAGAAACCTGCATCCCAGCTTTCTGGGGAAAAAAAAAATTATAATGAATGTGCAGTAACCTGAACTCTGCTTGTCCCAGGAGAGCTTGATTTTTCTGTTGTCAGCTTTAATATGCTTCTATCCAACTTGCAGCTTATTTCCTCATGAGGCCCTTTGATCACAATTATAGAACTTCATCCTGCTCAGTAAAGGGAGACCAAAGACTGAAACCTCTAGCTAAAATTATCTCAATCAGGTTCCAAACTATTGCTACTGCAATAAAAATCCTGAAATCTTGTTTCCATTTGTGTATATATTTATCTAAAAAGCTTTTATGCTTCCACTTGCTGAAATATATATATATATGATTTTGAGGTAATGAATAAGTGCAAAGCCCATAGCTGAACTCTGAGTTTAAGAAAACTTGGAAGTCATAATGTGAGCAGCATGTAAACAGAACCCTCCCTCAGACTTTAAAGGCTGCTTTTTTGTTTGGTTCCTTCCTTCCTTCCTTCCTTCCTTCCTTCCTTCCTTCCTTCCTTCCTTCCTTCCTTCCTTCCTTCCTTCCTTCCTTCCTTCCTTCCTTCCTTCCTTCCTTCCTTCCTTCCTTCCTTCCTTCCTTCCTTCCTTCCTTCCTTCCTTCCTTCCTTCCTTCTTCTCTCTTTCTCTCCCTCTCTCTTTCTCTCTCTCTTTCTCTCTTTCTCTCTTTCTCACTTTCTCCCTTTCTCTCTTTCTCTCTCTCTTTCTCTCTTTCTCTCTTTCTCACTTTCTCCCTTTCTCTCTTTCTCTCTTTTTTTCCTATGTATGATGAATAAAATCATTCCTCTTCTGAACCTAAAGTGGCATCATCCTCATTGGGACCAAGATTTCGTTTGGTCCATATGGGAAACTTATAAATGTTCTAAAAATAATGTTTGTTGCATTTTGACAGTTCACAATTATTTTTCAGTGATAAAGAATTACTTTGTATTGAATAGTAACAAAATAATAGAGCCATTTGCAATGTGCATTAAATTACAGAAACAGTATGGACAGTGCTAAAGATTAAATAAGGAGTGCCTTAATATTCCAGGCTATTGGTCAGTTTAAAGCATCTTTCACTGGGCAAGAATGCAAGGTAAAAATTATATGACAAGAAACAGAGTGAATAAGAGTGAATGTTCATTATGGAAGATTATCATAATTGGCCAATGTGTATTAAAAGAAAAATGAAAAATAATATGGATTATTTCTATTGATTAATTGATGGAAAATACTAGGAAAATTATTTGTTAGGAATACTGAAAAGAGACAGGTAACTGTAGATTCATCATTCATATTTCTGTTACTTAATGAAATAAGAAAGAGAGTTTTGATCAGGTTCTACTTGAGTAAATGAACTTAGGTACTGTAATCAAGATTTGGCTTTCCAGCTTACCTTTCTGACTTGCATCCTCAGAAGATGAGAGCAGTAACACTTTGCTTCTCTCAAAGTAGGGGACTATATGGACAAGACTATAGCACTGATTAAAGCTGTTTGTAACTGAAAACTGCCCAGAGAATTTCATCCTTTATTAAGAACTAATGTTTAAGCTATAATGTGGAAGAATGATCTTGAAAGAATAAATATATCCCTTAGAAGTGTACTGCACAAGTAAAAGAGAAAAGAGTACGCAGTTTCCAAGTTATTTCAGCACAGCTAACAACTTGCATAGCTGGTCAGAGTAACCTGAGAGCCATGGCACAGAAAGAGAAAAAATGTTTCCATAAGCATGCAGATGAGTTCCTAGAAAAAACAACCGTGTGTTTCCGGTAGGAACAATCAATTATGGAAAGAAATATATGCGGTGGCTGCTGCAGGGTTTGTGCTTTGTCTCTTTGTAAGCACATTTTATTTTAAATATTTCATTTTACAAGAGCTTGTTATTACAAAAGAGACACAAAAATAGTGGCTGCAACTGGAGGCCCTGTAAAATGGTCTGTTTCAAGGTCCAGGTTATTTGTGTGTCTTCCATTTTCCTGTACAGCCACGCAGATTTGATTGTTTTTGATGTCTTTTTTTGTTTGGACTCTTGCAGTTATACAATGGAGTTGATGTGTGTAAATGCTTCATCTCCTGCTGCCACTATTTACTTTGGCTCATGCATATCCCTTACAGTTTAATTTCCTGAAAATAAAAGGGAAAAAAATATAGGTTGCATTAGCATGAAGCCTTTTTTTTTTTTTAGTAACTTTAGTTGGAATAGCAATAACAGGAATGTATATTGGTTTAAGAAGACCGATCTGTACAACTAATTTATTCATGAAGTAAACCACTCCTATGTTATTATTTTTAAATGTAGTTTTACTGAAGCTCAGATTAAGCAATCACATTCTCAAAATGAAAAATGCGCATTAAGAACGTGAGAAATTCCTTCACTGTATCTGTTGATAAATACAGAAAAAAAAAAAAAAACAATGGTAAGTGGAGATTTAAAGTGAAAGATTTAAATGTTAAGTACAAGCAGAAGTATCCAGCTGCACTGTGAAAGGACTTGGGCAGTGTTTCATTCAGGGTTTATTTTCTGCTGAGTAATCCAGCTTAAGATAGAGAGATAAGATAGAAATATTGACTCTCAACTGCTATGTTTGTGGGTCTCCAGATATGTAATTATCTACAATTAGGGCCAGGAGGTAGAAGTATAAAAATGATGCTGCTGTCTTAGGAGAACTGAACAGCATTCTGATAACATTACTAATGTAATTAGTGGAATAAAACGGGGCAAGCTGCCTTTAAGAACCACATTAAGAAATACCAAAGTGTGGTGATAAGGAGAAGCGGACTTGCTGTAGCTTAGCAGACTGAGCAGCAGGAGTGCCTTTTCAGATTTTGCCCACATGCGGGGCACCCACTGTTGTTATGCTCTGCCCTATGAGAAGACAGCTCTAGTGCCTCCTAGCCCCTTGCCTGAGACTTGCTTTCATTCTCATTTCCACCATTAAGTCCCTATATAAGGGATACCCTTCATAAGATTTTGCATGGGAGCTGGCAGTATTTATGCACTTCGTAAAATCTCTTGTGAAAACAAACACTTTAATCTCACAGAATTTTAGAAGGCTTAATGTTTTTAGCTCCTCCTGTCACCAGTCTGGAGCAAATCTACTGATTTCCGTGATGAGGGAGCAGGCCCCAAAACAGGCACACTGCATGCAAAAACTATGCTGGTCTCACAACCCTTTACATATGTATCTCCCCACTGACTTCACACAAGAAGAATTTAAAGAATTCCATATATAGATTATATACTGCGGGACATCATGTGTTGCATCAGAAAGCTCAGCAGCACTGAAGATCTGTGCCATACAGCAGTAGAAGAAGAAAGCATCTGACATTAAAGTAAAAAAGCATAAAAGAGGAGAAGCAATGAGTTAAATGTGACTTTTCTGTGGACCTGCTCTCCTTTTCTCTTGGCTTTCTTTCCAGAATAGTGCACCTGATGTCAAGTAACTGGCACATGGAATGTTTTACAGATGGATCAGCATTAGTGACTCTTGTGGCTGTATATGATTATCTGTCACGCAGATGTTTTAGTTGTATTTGATCACTGGCCAGGCAGCCAAGCAGCCAGGCTTTTCTTCTTTCTGCCTGAGGAGTGGAGAGGGATCACCCACAGATGTTACAGAATAGTGTACCTGGTCTGAATACATGTAGCCTGCTTTCAGAGCCTTCCTGGTCAGTGTCATCCCCCAAGAAACAACTGGTTCTGATATGAGAAATTTTCCAGATTCTCCTTATTAGAAGGAGATGCTCTGCACTGGTTGCAGTACTGAAGATTCCTCAGCTTAGAGCAAGTCACCTACAGAGTGGGTGCTACGCATGTTGTGATTCTGCATTGTCCACAGCAATGAAAAGGAAGTTTTGCTTAATTCTTTTTTAGAAGGTCATTCTGCTCCCATTACCCCCAAAAAATCCATTTGCAAAATCTTTAGTAGGAAAGCATAAAATAGATTTGATTGCTGCACCCAGGCATCTGGCATCTCAGCAAAGCTCTGCAATGGCAGTTAATGGTGTAAAAGCAGCACTGTCTGGGTAGTTGTACTATATCATTACTGCTGAGACAAGGGAACCTGTACTATGCATGACAATGTCTGCAGTCTTTCCAATAAGGGCCAGACATCCTTACAGTCACTGTGCCAAGGAGCAGTGACTGACTCAAGCTCTTTGTCCCTGTTCCTCTGTGTCTCTTGGGACATGCATGCAGTGATTGATGCAGAAGCTTGTAGGAATATTCTCTGATTTGCTTATAGAAAAATATTAACCAGATTACTAATTTGCTTGTTTTTTTTAGAGTTCCTTTATTATTTTGGGTTGGGAAAGAATGAACAATAATGTAGTTAAATAAATTTCTGCATTTTTGCTTGAAGAGTATAAAGGGAAGCTAATTGCTCTTGATTGCCAGCAGCAACAATGTAATAGATGTGTTATAATGCTTTCATTATTCTGACCAATTTTTACTTGAATATTACCATATAACTTAAGAAGTTTGGTTCTTTTTCCTTCATAGATTAGTATTTTAGTGATGCAGAGCTTGTTGTAGAAGCTGTAATCTTGTTGACATCTAGTACTTCCCAGTGTTCTGCACTGATGAAAAGAGTCAATAACTGCTTCCTCTCTATCTCTTTTCAGATGCTCTCTAAATCCATTGAGCAGCTAAAGCAGCCTGGCAGCCACCTGGAGGAAGCTGAAGAAGAGCTGAATGGAGACCACTCAATGCAGGAAGAGCGAGCTCCCGCCAGCAGTGCCAGCATTAGGGCTGAGAGCAGCAGTGCTGGTGAGGATGACAGAATAGGACAGCAGGTGGGGGCTGTGAAGGTCAAAGAGGAGCCACCGGACAGTGATGAGGATACTCAAACCCAGCAAATGGAATCTGGGGAGCAAGCTGCTTTTGTGCAACAGGTAATAGGCAAAGATTTAGCTCCAGGATTTGTAATTAAGGTTATTATCTGAACATCACATGCATTTTCTAGGCTTTGACAAGCAATTGTGTTTTGATTCATTGACCTAGCAAATCCTGATTTACCATTCAAAGAATTTAACAAAAGCAAAGGTGTTGTATGCACACATCAAAACATAGCGGAGCTCATCCTTATGGCCACCTATGAAGCAAATACCCGTTGCAGGCAATTGCTATACATAAAACTTTGCATATTAGGTGATGGAATTTGTATCAGGCCAGGATTACATTACATCGCTTAGTTCTAGTGCAAGACAGCTTGTATCACTTAGCTTGTTGAGATCAGCTACTGCTGGAATTAGTTTCCAGACCTGATTGATGAAACATTCTTCTCTGATTTTGAATCCTCTTACTTTTGCTTTCAGTTATCTGTATATAATGTATCATAGCGTAGTCTTGAACACTGTTAACAAACAATAGGGTAATTTTCCCTCATAGACAGGTACTGACTGCTACATCAGTGGTCCCAGGCTGGTGTACAGAGTATATAAGTTAGAGAAGTATGCCAGGTGGATGTAAACGTGCAAGGCAAAGCACTGTTTAAAACTTGCATTGTTTTCTTTTCTGCACTGCTTAATTCATTTTTCATTCTGTCTTATTTGATGATACTGTCCACAGAGACATCCTTAAATGAAGCAGATGCAAATATTGGCAAGAAGGGAAAAGCAGCATTAGTTTCCAATCAGATATTACAGTATTGAAGGAAAAGAACAGAACTGTTATCGTTATTATCTGATGTCCAATCACTTGCTTATTGTTTTAAATGAAGACTAATCATTCAATATTGCATAACCTTTACCACTAGGTCTCATGGACAAATCCTAAAATAAGGACCGTGTAAAGAATGCCAGCTCGGCAAAAGGAAACTTCAAATTGTCTGGCAGTGTTTTGTGAATGCTGCAGAGCGAAGTGCATTTGTGCAGCCTGTGCTTTCAGAGAGCTGGTATCCCTTTTGTTGCTCCAAAATCAGATGGAGCAATTTTGGGTGCAATGGCAGGCACTGTTTATTTAAGTCAAGACTTTGTCAGGTCCCTGCTGTTCTCCTGAAGAAAAGTGATTCTGAGAGGGGGAGCAGGAAATGCCTTATGGAAACAGGAAGCCCAAGTGATTCATGTGCTGAGGAATGTAAGGCAGGGGGAACGGGGTAGTGTTCTCTCTGTTTTTAAAGGCACTCTATGAATTGATTTATTGTCAAAGAAAATAACAAAGCGAGTAGGGAAATTGTTAAGGAAGCTTTCCAGTGAAACATTTCCTTCATATTCCCTTTTGATATGTTTACCTTGTTTTATAGGTTTACTTTTGTTAAGCTAGTTAAAGATTCATTGTATTAAGATCCCCTTTAATATGGATAATCCCAAACTGACCTGGAATCCTTGTCAGTTTTTTTTCTATTAAAAATATTTATATTTCTAAAGCTAAGGTATTTTAAGGTGCAGTATCCTGTTTCAAAAGAGATAGATGTTTTGCCAAATGTAGAAATTGTTCTGAAATGTTGTTAGCATATGTTGTTTACATTATGCTCTAATACTATTAAAGCTCTTATAAAATGTTGCAACCTATAAAGATACATTATCCTTTTTCCTAAAAGACCTCGAACCAATGACAAAGTAATTGCTGTATAGTGAAAGGCCTCCTGCAACTTAAAGATCAACTTAGATAGAAAACATGCATTAACTGATAAAACGTAGACAACTTTTATGTGCGCTTTATGTTGGTCTTGGATGAAAAAATCACTTCACATTCACAAAGAGAAGCGTATAAAAATTAAATGATGTATTTTTCCAATTCTGTATTATCCTAATTTTCCTTCAGCCTCATCAAAAGGGATAGTGCATCTTTTAACATACATTTTATTTGGGGAGAAACTTGCAAATGAGAAGACTTTTGTACAAGATCGTTTCCAAAACAATGTATTCACAAAGCACAGAAGATATTTTTATAATGCCATTCAGGTGAGAAACCTCAATACGTTGGTGGACTTTAATTTTAGAAAGTCTCAACCTGTTAAAATTGAAATAGAGAAATTACCTGGAACCAGTGAAAAGGAAAACTGGGTTAAAAAAAAAAAAAAAATCCCATATTTCTAATTGATAATTGTCTCCTACATTTTAAATCTACTGTATTTATTATAATTTACACCCTTAGAGGTGATCTCTTGTTTTGTGTTGTAAATATATTGTTTGTATGTTCCCTTTTTTTGCCTTCTGATATAAGTCTTTTCCTTTCTCAAATAAAGTTTGTTTTTTGTTTTTGTTTTTGTTTTTTTAAATCCCCTTTCAGATATCTGACTTTGTGTAAAGTTGATACCTCAATTGTGCTTTTGCTTTGTATAACCAAATATGTTTGCTACACATTGTTGAAACAATTAAAGCTTTCAGAAGCAAGGTTTTTATTAGACTATTCTTACAATGATTACACAAAGTCTTCCTTTTAGTCTCTCGTTTTATCCTACATCAGCCATTATAAGTTCTAATGAATGTGAAAATAGTATTGATGCATGCTCATTTTCCCATCACGGCATTTGTCTTGAACATGTCTTCACAGTGTCATGTTAGAAAGATAAAGGCAAACCCCAGTTTCTTTGCTCCTAAATTGTCAAAAATTATCCTAAATATGGATGAACTGAAATAATTACTATAACATGCCTAAAACCTTCCTAGAACACAAAAAATATTGAACCTGAGCATATACTGACCTTTTTGACATTCCTCAAGACCTTTGCAAAACTAGAATCCATCTGTAAATATATCTGGAAGGAGGGAATCTGCAAACTTTACAGAGTTTAAAGCAATTGTGGGAGAAAATGAAGTCCTACCATGAAGAAACACCTACACACTTCCTTAAAGATGTTTAGTGCTTCTCTGGTTGGTGACATTTCCCCAGATTTGCTTCAGATCTGCAGACAGAAACAGTTTGTACTACATAACTAACTCTGTTGCTAAAATACATGCATTATTACTATGAAATGAGTTCAGAAAATTGCTGCCATCAAACCCCTTTCACTGTTCATTTAAGTAGCAAAAGATTTTAGCTGCTTTCATAAAATACAATTCTTTAACAATGTAGGCATGTAAGAATAAATATTTTGTAAATCAAATGTAATTATATTCAGTGATACAACAGCAAAGTAATGTTTTGCCAGTAATACACACATACCCACAAAAAAGTCAAGTTTCAGCTTAGGAAATCTTAAGTAGCATGAACAGAATAATACTATATTGCTAATCCAGTTTATTATTGTGTATTTAGAACCTTATGCCTGTAAGTAAATCATGCTTTCAATGGTTATTTTCTTGAGATGCCATTTGTTTAAAAACTCATGTTGGAATTAGAAGAGCAGCCTTAAATGTTTTTGATTTACAGCATTCCTGGTATGGAGGCTACACCTACTTTCTTTTTTTCTGAACTATTTGTTTATCATGCATTAAAGCACCTGCAATGCAAAAAAAAATCAAAAAATCGTAGTGTAATACAATCCACAGGTCTTATTTTTTTCTATCATAAATGTTCACGTCTATCCTGGGCAAAGTGGTCTTGTGGTTGGTGACCCTGCCCATGTCAAGGGCATTACAACTGGATGAGGTCCTTTTCAACCCAGACCATTCTATGATTCTATGATTCTTTTGTTTTGTTTTGTTTTGTTTTGAGCAGCAGATAACATAATCTGTCCTGTTGTCCAAAAAGTAAAGTCAGCATTAGATGCCAATTTAGAAGTGATTACCACCAAATGAGGCAAAATGCTTTGGAATATTTGGAATAATACTCCAGAAAAACACTACTTACTGGAATGTAGATACCAGTAGCTCTGGTCTCATTTTCATCTTCTGATGTTAAAAAAAATAGCCAAATGCCACAGCAAATCAGGAGCACTCTAGATACTACCACCACACATCTTTTCTTTCAGCAAGTCATTCATGCACTACCTTCATTTTGTCTTCATTGTCATCAGGGTCACTAAGACTTCTCTATGTTATGTATGCAAACTATACCCCGTTTTTGTCTTCACTGGCATTCTGAGGTACAATCTATAAACATCAGTCCCCAAACATCAATCTAAAAATGTTTACTTATTTCTCCCCATTATGAACACAGTTTGCAGCCAAAATTAGCTAAGCCAAGTTAATTTCCTTATTGTATTCTGTGCCACTAGCAGCATGTCCTACTTATCCACTTAAGAGATGTTTGTTTGCTTTTCATTTATTTGTTTAGTTTCTGATTTCCTTATGCAGTTCTCATCATCTGGGTCATAGCAGTGCTTCTGTACCTGACTTCTCAGTGGAAAAATATGCTGAACTACTATTCAGGCAATGAGATCATTTTATCTTCTATAACTCTCTAGTAAAATCCCACTGTTCTGTTGCATTTTAACACTGTAATTAATAGACTCTGTTCTTTGCATTTGGTAGATTTTGTGCTTTGCATTTTCTTTTTTTCCTCTTTTAACTCATCCTGATTTAGAATTAGAACAAACAGCAAATAAATTCAATCAGCCCAAAAGGCACAGCCAGTGACAAGGCTGGTTGGGGACACTTCAGGCTTCCTGTCCCTGCTACTTCACTAAACCATGCAAGCAGATCCAGGGAGGGCATCTCCTACATGGGTCTGCTTTCTGGTCCTGGTTTGTTGTACCCTGATGTTGTGCTCTACTAGCATAGCTTTTATTCTGGCCTCATACAACAGAGACCATGCAAGCTAACTTCCCAGGCTGTTTGTGGCCACACAGCTGTTGGAGACCCCAGGTTACTTCAGCAGTTAAGGGCAGCAGCTTAAAGTTTAGGACAGTAGCTTACTAACTTGAAATCATACTTCATCAGGGTGTGATTCTGTGTGATGATTACGTGGGGACCTTTGTAACTAAGAGCTGCTTTGGCAGACATTTATTTACAAACAATGTAGTACCTTAGCTGATTAAATGAGATGGTCTGAATATGGCTGGGACACCTTTGTAGCTTTTGTTTTACCTTTCCATAGTTGCCTTGGAGTAATAGACTAATGTAGCTGTGAACCATAAGTAGGGTTGGTTGGGGGTGTACTGGTAAAACTACATGGTCCTTCTAAGCTGATGGCAAATTACAGCATTTGTGGCCTTGATAGGTACTCTGAAAACCCAGAAATTTTTTCTTGCCTGTACTAACTCAATTCACCCTTTTTTCCTACCCTGGGCTACTTTCATCACTTTGTTGAACTGTGCAGCCAGTAAGAGAAGGCCAACCTTGTACTGTAATGACCTTCCTCAATTCTGTCACTGCACAGGCCCCAGACTACCCTGAAATAACACAGGCCGGCATTATGATTTCTTGAGTCAATTTTTGGCCTAAGGCTACTGGGGGATGGGTTGGGGAGGTTGGAAGGAGAGGGCTGTGGTGTTGGATTTGTTTTGTGAACATTTTTCATTCATCTACATGAAGTTTCTGAGTATTTAGCCAGTTTTCTCTTTTTGCTCTTGAGGATCTGTCTATCTTTATTAAGCTTTTTAGCGTGGTACTTAAAAAATGCAGTTCATTATCAAATGCTACAGGAAGAATGAATCATTTATCTTTATTTGACAGTACTGTGTGAAATTCCACAAGTGATTTGCCTTTCCCAGTTGGATGTAGAAAACGATTGCATTTTTCAGAAAGTATCGAATCCACTTTCTTAATGAATGCCAAGGAGATTATTAATTTCATTTGTTTCTGTTGCTGTAAACCTTCAATTACAGAATGCAGTAAGATGTTTTATCAATTAGATAAATTGAGAACGGAAGTGTGTGAACACAATGTGACATTGCAAAGCAACATTATTTCATTTCATTGATACCCACATAGAACAATGTTGATAGTGCTTATATTTTTTGATCCAACATTTTTCACACTTTTCCTTTTTCTCATACTTACAACATGGCACTTTGCTACTTCTGTTACTGCACCTTTTTGCCAGCAAAAGCAGCATGTAAGGAGACCGCTGGAGCAATGTGAGGCAAAATTACTTAATTAGGGGTATATAACTAACATGAATCAAAAGTCTGTAAGTCTAGGTCTCTGTAATTATCACTTCAAACTTTGATAGTCAGTTGATATTACTTTCATACCAATGGGCAAATTATCATTTCCTGTATCATACAGAATGGGTTTGTTATTATTATTGTCATTGAAGAGGATTATGTGTTCTTGGGAAGTTGCTTCTTTGAATGCTTTATGTTTGACTTCTGAATGTTTCTCACTCTGACAGCCAGGCAAGTGCACATACGCAGGTTTTCCTCATTTTCTTCTCTTAAAATACACAAATGAATAAGTGTGCTCCTCAGTACACTTCTGGCTAAGACTTAATAAAGCTCTGTTGGTTAATGTCCTGGAAGAGCAGCTCAGCCTGAATGCCTTTGAGATACAGGTTCTCTAATGCAGAAAGCATTTCATAATCTTCCCCCTTTCATGGTCTGGCCTGTGACCTTTGGATCCAGGAAAGTGAGGAGGTATTTCTCTCAAATTGTCTGTCTTTCCTCTGGAGAAAAAAAATAAAAATAGTGAAAGTTATGAAAGTGCAGCAACACTAAGGGATTATGAAGGCATTGCTCAAGTTCTCCATAAGGCATCTAGTGAAGCATCAGTTCCAGTGATTTCCTTAGTCTTTTCCTTTTGCATGCATCAAGAAGGGTACTGTGATACATTCAGTTGGCAGTTAGCAGATACAGGGGTAAAGTGCTGTTGGGAAATACTATCCCCTGTGAACAGAGGTGGTCAGAGAATAGTTGTTCCTAAGCTTACTTTCCTGTACTGGTGATACAAGTTTAAGAGTCACTACACATCATCAGAGAGCATGGCTTGGCCACTCAGCCACATGACTGCGCAGGTGATGACCAGGGCTCTTTAGGGTTGTAATCCACTTTGATAGCTTAAGGGCATCAAAGTCTCCCAAGCTCAACAGCCCATCTCTTAGCAGCTTCTTTTCCAGTCTTTTTAGAACTTATTTTGTTCTCACCGTTTATTTGCATTTGTGTAAGTCTTATGTCATTCTGCGTGAATTTTAGTTTTCTTATGGTACTGACTTTGTACAGAGAACTTCAAATCTGTTTCTCATGGTATTTGTGACAGAAAAATGAATGACAGCTCTGAATACTGATACCACCACTGCAGGCTCAGCCCTGAGATTCTTCACTTGAATAGCTCTGCTTCAGCTGCTTATGCAGAAAGTAAGGCTTGTCCTGGATGCTAACAATTTCAGTCAAAATACTTGCTCTCTCACTATTTGTGAAAGAACACAGTGAACTCAACTGGTCAGCTATAGAATGGAATCAGTGTTTGATTCTTTTTTGCTGTCATGGCCACCTGCCCTTTTTGTGTCATTGCAAAAGGCTATTAACTTACAGGCAGATACTCAAAACATAGAAGGTACGTTATAGGAAAATAAAATTTTCTGAAGCTCTTGACACCTTACAGCATCAGCTCTGTTGTCTCTGTGTGCTCTTATTCTGCATGATTTATTTCTTCAACTCAGAATTAAGAAGATCACAAGAAAGAATGGTTAATGTTTCATGCACAGCAAGTTGTTATTCATGTACTGCTGGTATTACTTTTATTTCTTTTTTTTTTTTTTTTTTTTTTTTTTTTCTGGTTTAATATGGATGCAAAGTATTGAAAATGAAAAACTAAATCAGGTGAGATTCTAAGAAATGGAAATGGATTTGTAACACAGATTCAGCCACTTAAGGCAAGTCAGAAAAAAAGGGATAGCATTCTACCAAAGTGGATTGCTTTTGACCTACAGAACCTTGTAAATGCAACAAGAATTTGCATAGGCAGTTTCATAAGTCTAATCTAAGTACACAGTGGTGTTACAAGGGCAAAGAAATGCTACTAATTTTCCTCCGCAGTTAAATCTCCTCTGTCCAATGAGGATCTTAGGGAAAGCAGCTCCTTCATAGATGGGATAAGCTCCTAAAACTGGTAGTGTTGAAGAAGCACCAAAGCTGAAAGTCAGAGTTGCTTTTCAAGGGTGCATTTTGCAGGTGGAGAACAAGTACACACAAAGTTATCCCTGTGTTTCTCCCCTTCAGCAAACAACCCCTCATCATGACATTCCTAGCCCCTTCTCCCACCTGTGGCCTGAGGGAACATCTACAGGAATCTACAGACTCTCTGCAGATCCTTCTGAACTTCTCCATGAGTTGCCTTCAGTACCATTGCTTCACCAATGTGCTTGGGCCCCTCGTGGAGGGACCGGCCTCCTGTGGCAGGACAGGATGGTGCTGGAGGCTAAGGCTGGCCATGGAGCAGGAAAACAGATGGCAAGGTGTCTTCCTCATGTTAGGACTTCTGTGGGAAGCACTAGTGGGGGAAGTCGAAGAAAGGGGAGAAGCAGCTATAAAGTGTCCTACAGCAGCTCCTGCAGTTAGGGTTGAAAGCCCTGCTTGTTTCAGAGAACAGCTCCATCTCCTTCTTGTGATGACTGCATCACCCTAGCCAGAGACTGCAGGCTTTTACTTGCTGCATGGGCTATTCAGAGAATTTCCTCTGGCTTTTTGTCCTCAGAAGACAAGAGTGAGATGAGGGATTAACTGCTCTGCCTTTTAACTGTTCTTTTTAACCTATTTTATAAGTTTATAGGTAGGTCAGAGGAAACAATTTAAGTTGAAATTCAACTGGACCTTTTTTGAACCTCCCTGTTATAGCTACTACAAACACAAGTTATCAATTTTCACATTCTCTCGATGTTATCTTCTTTAATGATTTTAGATTTGCTATTTAACACAGGATTTCCAGATCAAATAATGGAGATTAGTTAGTAGAGAATAAAGAAAGTATACAAAGGAGTATAAGAACAAAAGTCTCAGTTCCTTATTCCAGGCTGGATATGACTCTGGGCAGCCTGGTCTGGTGTCTAGCAACCCTGCACACAGTAGGGTGTTTGAAACTAGATGGCTGTTATGGTTCTTTTCAAGCCAGGCCATTCTGTGTTTCTGTAATTCTATGATTATTGTCCATACATTATATCATTAAATTATGTACATTATATTATATCTTGAATTTCATAGAATCATAGAATCACCAAGGTTGGAAAAGACCTAAAAGATCATCCAGTCCAACCGTTCACCTATTACTAATAGCTCCCAATTTCCTTTCAATAACTTGAGAAATACTTTAATGAGTAAAGATTGAGACAAGAACAGCTTCTGTCTTTGTTATCATCTTTGTTACGTACTTTTAAAACATAAATTTACATTTATTTTTCCATCTGGAAAATTTTATTTCAATTGTACTGTATTATTATCAGTTATTAAAGTTAATAATTCAACTCAGTGAATCAAAGTCAGGAACACTAAAATTTCTGTTGTTCCTTATCTGAGCATTCTGGGTTAAGGAAATAGATGAAGATGAAATATCTAAAATGATTATGAAATTATCCAGTTCCTACTGGACCACAAAGCTTCCAGATACATTTTTCTGTAATTTAATTTCAAGGACAATTTCTTTTTTTTTTTTTTTTTTTTAAAGCTCTGAAATATTTATCCCTAAATTTGTAATTCTGTTTATATTAAAGAGTATTTCACAGTTTACAGATTTTTTTATTTATATTAAATGCATCCATGTCCCTATTGTGCAAAATAATAACAAAACAAAACAACAACAAAAAACAACGACAACAAAGCAGTGATTTCATTTGGCATTATCAACTGCTGAAAGATGAATCAGAAAGAGATGAATAAATTCTAGCTAATCTTAATGGGGCAGCAGCAAGTAAATTCAGGGATGACAGATGATGCAGCTGACTGGCAATTCTGACTGTATTATGACATGGATAAACATGCTATCTTTCTTTCTTAAGAACTGCCCATGAAAACAAAGCAATTTGAGATCATGTTTCTGTGGAAAACAGAACTCAAAAAAATTCCTATTTGATACAGATTTGCACGTCCTGATTATTGCAAAAGCCTGAGAGAAACATGTTAAAACCTCATGTCATAACATATCTAAGATGTTTCTCTTAACTTATAGGGAGATAATTTTGTTGTTTTTTTTTTTATTATTATTATTTTGTGGTGGTTTTTTTTTGTTTGTTTTGTTTTTGTTTTTGTTTTTTTTTCCATCTGAATCAGGGCAGCAGCACTGCACACCAGTGTAAGCCCAGCAATGCTTCCTTCACATGCTCAGGGCATTTTGAGCTGCACCTTTACAAATAAATAAATAAGGAATTAACTTGTTTGGCATTTCAGGCTATGACCAAAGCCAGGAGGCCAGTTGAGTATGCTACTATGTTCTCTTTAACTTTATTTTTGTGGGCATCGTGCATTTTTAAGATGGTTATACATTTCCTTGAACCAATGCAATATAAAAGATTTACTGTTACAGTTTGTGTGTGGCCAGGCAATGGCATATGGAAAACATGTTTCCTGCTATTTAATTTAATTACTCTAATCACGTGCCAGCCCCAGGCATGTCATTCTGGACCTCTGAGGCTCTTTGTCTGTCAAAGAGATGGACAATATCTTGGCTTTGTTTAGTTGCTCTGCAGTCCACAGATAAAACCACTGAAATACTGACTGTTTGTTTAACCAAAACTTTGCATTTAACCATTTGGCTTTGATTTTTTGTTTTACAAGGGAAGATGACATTTTGGCCTCGGTGAGCTGAAAAGTATGATGAAGAACTGTCACTTTCAGGCCTTATTAGATGAAAAAGAATACTCTAGCCTTCTGGTCAGAAAGTGGCTTTCTTAGCAGAAACCTAAGACATACATTGCTGTTATTTTAGAGTTGCCTGTTAGCAATGGCAGCTGGAAAAGTCCTGTTTATAATTGCTTCATTCTAATACGTTTAGCTCTTCATACGCCTGTTTTGGTAGATTTGGGTTTCTTTTATTTTAATAGATGAAACAGTAATGGATGAAATTCTCATTAAGATTCCATAGCAAGTAATCATGCCAATAACACTGCATCAAGGTACAAGCTAGCTTTTATGTTAACACCCTACAGTGATTTTTATTTAAGACATAGCTGTAAATTAGAGCCTTAAGTCTTTTGACAAAATAAATAAATAAATAATGAAATTAAAAACAGACAGTAAGATTACGGTACTCTGTTCATGTTATGAACCCCAAATCTGGAGAGAAGAGAGAAATTAATCACATACTTAGCCTTAAGTATGTGATTAACACCACCATTTCCTTCAGCTGTAAGTGAGTGCTCAAGTCCTTGTTTTCCTGCACTCACAAGCAGCACTAAGGAGTACTTAAGACTCCATGAGGATATGAATTTTAACAGTCATGTTGTAAGAAGGAACAATCAGAACCAGCTTTGAATAGAACTGTGTTCCAACTCATAAAGAGTTATTACATGTAAAAAGACTTGTTTGTTCTTACATTTTTGAGGGCTGAATTAACTTCAGTTTCTGTTAAGTTTCTCCAGTGCACGCATTCATCCCTCTATGTGACAGCCTACCAGTGTCCTGCCGCAGTAGCATTCAACCTGTATAGCATGGAAGAGGGCAGACAGAAAGTCTATGAATGGTCCCGGTAGGTCTGCACCTTCAGAGGAATATACTGTATGGTATGGGATGGGATACAAAAAAAGGAAAGTGCACTTCTGAACAGAGTAGGGCAGAGCTTATATATTTCTGAAATATCAGAAATACACAGTTTTACTTTTCCCCTTTTTTTTCTTGATGAATCAATGAGACATGAACTAAAAATAGATTCTTCTAAGTTACACAGTACAGCAGTGTATAAAAGAAAACTTGTTACCATATACTGAATTATGGTTTCCATTTAGCTTTGAGTTAACCACTAGATGACACTACTTCCCACTTACTGAACAGGTGTGAGCATAAGTTCTGATCTGCTTGTGTACCAGTTCATATATATTTTCACCCTTCTCAAAAGAACATAAAAAGGGAACACTGTACAGGGATTGCTTTCATCTTTCTATATTTTGATGGACCTTCTATTCTGTGTTCATTCAGGCAGATCTTTGCATGTGTCTCCACATGATCTACAGAAAAATAAATAAATAAATAAATGGATTATAGCTCACAATGCAAGCCTTTAGGGTGCTGTAACTTAGCAAGCTGATGATAACTCTACTTAGAAGAAACCAAAGGAACCCCAAGAAAAACTGAATAGGTTGGAGTTTGTGGAGAACATTCCCTTTGCCTCCCCTCCCTGCCTGCCACCCCCACAGCCCTGAGAAGAAAACAGGGCTGAGATGTTGGCATCTGTAGTGTGATCCTGGAAGGTCAGCATAGAGAAAGAGCAAGCTGCACTGTTCTAGTCCAAAAATGACAAACTGTGATGAGGGGGAGAAAGACACAGAAGCATGGTCATACATAAACCATAAGGCAGCTGCTGCCGCTGTGGTTTTTAAATTAGGAACAATGAACTTTCCAGAAGGATGTGTGGAAAGAGTTCCGTGTTTCTGAAAACCTGATTTTCAGAGTCCAGAAGCTCCAAACTACTTGAAAAACAGCTCCCCCAAAGTTACATTCATGCAGCTAAATTTATCATAATGCACAGGGATGTGAGGATATGCAATTGGAGGAAGAGCACCTTCAGATACACTTTCATTTTCATCTATGTCAGCAGGCATCTTGCTCTGTTACTGTTCATCTGAGTGATTTATAATATATGTATTATGACTGTAACACGTACTGCTTGTGGTAGACTTCACTGAAGGAGCATTGTATACAGCCATAGTAAAACAGCTTTAAAATCTGCCTGTCTCCTAGTAGTGCCATAAGGTACTACACATAAACAAAGGAAAAATGATTATCCTTTGGTACAGTAAACTGGAAAAAAATCTTTGTCATTGGGCTCTGTAGCAGAAATGCTGAGTTACGGCTTAAACCAGTGATTGGTGGGAAGGCAGGGCCAACCCAGGGGAGCTCAGGTGCATGCAGTGCTTCTGGGTGACTGGAAGGGGTAGATCCTAGCTCCACCCGAGACCTCATTTAGGGGTTGGCAGTGGAGGTGAGGGTATCCTGTTGGAGATCCCTACTTACCTGACACCTTCTGAAGGTAAGCGGTTTTCCTTCCTTCCCATATTGTTTTTTTTTTGTCCATACCTGTAGCATTTGGGCTTGTTCTCACTTACTACAGCCTAGGATTGTGCCATTCTGCTGTTATTGCTGTATTTTCCATCATGTTCTAGCATTACAGTGTTACATGTGTAAAGTCTGTTCCATTCAGAGCTTCCAGCTTACAACAGTGTAAGTCTGTAGTTCCTATAAAAGTGCAGTGATATACCAGAGGCACAGTACCATATCTGAAAAAAATTGTCTTTTTTTGTTGACAAATGATGACTTAGGAGCACATGCTTGTCTATTTGCAGCCAACACCTTAACTGAGTCCATGTGAGAACTGAGATGTTTTCAGCAGTTTAAGGTGTTCAAGTCCCAAGGAACAACAGTGTTTGAAATAAAGGCTACCTAAATTGCGACCATTAGCAATACAATCAAAATCAGAGGTATAGTTTTATTCCTGTGCATGTTTATTGAGGATTATGGATCTGAGAAGACATGACATCTCATTCTAAATATAAAACAAGAGAAAGACTAGGAAATAACACATTAGCCAGACATTTTCCTTCTGTATTACTATACTATTTTGTACTTAATTTAAACAAGTGTAATTACTTTTTCAATCTCAGAATTACTTAATTTTCATTTCCTCTACCAATCCAGTGTGTTTGTATTTCATTTTAGACAGAACAGTTATGCAAATTACTTCTTTTATGTTGATTTCCCTTGGTTTCTTAATTTTTTTCAGTGAAATACCCTTGTGCTCTCTCTGAAGACTCCTTAGGAAAGGAGAAAGCTCTGCTGTTTGTGCCTAAGCATGACCTCCAGAAATTGTAGCTGGAGTGTACAAAAGCAGACAGGATAAGAAAGCAGCATAGTTTCAGTCCTGAGTTCATAACACTGCAATAAATATATCCTTTTGATGCATAGACTACCCTTATCTCTGTTCTCTGCTCAGTGTTATTGAACAAGGATGCTCCAAAAATAATGCCTCCCGTTTTGTCATGTTGGCCCACAACATTACAGGTCTATATTGGTGTTGTGGCAGTAGAGGTTGTTATTAGGTGCTGATTCCATCTGATAGATGGCAGTAGAGGGACAGCAATGGCACCTGACGTGTGGGAGTATGTATGAATCAAAGGTGTGTCACTGAATTCCTTTGTACAGGAAAAAAAATCGCAATCCTTGACATGCATATCCATTTGCTGAATGTTTATGTAGACCAAACAGTGGATGAGAGCACAGTGAGATGGTGGGTGTGCATATCAGCAGTGATAACGGTGACATGATACACAAGTCACATTCTGTCTGCCATTCACATCTGTCACACCACAAAATGAGGAGTGTCTCATCAGCTCATCCGCACAAATTCAAAGATTATTACCAGGGAACTGTGTACAGAGTTGACTACTGATTTCAGTGCATTGGAAATCATAGTGATTCCTTTGGAATGTCGAAGTTTGCACCAAGTGGATCCCACAAATGCTAATACAGGAACAGAAAGAACCTGTATTAGAGGGTTGTCAGACCTACAGAATCACTACAAGGTTGAAGGTGATGGTTTCTTTGATTGCATAATTAGTGGTGACCATGTATGGTGTTACCACTGTGACCTGGAGTCAAAACAGCAGTCCTTGGAGTGATTACATGTTTGTGACCTACTGAAGAAGTTGTTCAAGACTCAGCTTTCAATGGGTAAAGTGATGTGCCTGTCTTTTGGGATAAGAAAGAGGTGATCCTTCAGGACTTCCTGGAACCCAGACAATCCATAAACTCTGACCACTACATCACAATGCTGACTGAGCTGAAGGCACAACACCAGTTTGAATACTGTGGATCACATTGCCAGGCTTGGCTGAACTGTCTTGTCATACCCATTATATAGTGTGGATTTAGCACATTCTGACTTCCATCTCTTTGGGTTGATAAATGTGGGCCTACATAGGAAACATTTTCTTAGCAATGATGCTGTCATAGCAGCTGTGAAACAGTAGTTCACATCTACTAGTAAAGTCTTATATGTGCATGGAATATGGGCTCTTGTTCATCACTGCTGAAAATGAACAGGTAATGATGATGACTATGTTGTTATGTAGCTGAGAATTTTCTCTGTCAAATAGTGTTACTGTGCTCTTGGTATCTGTTCTATTTTCCATGGGAATAAATAGGAGGCATTATTTCTGGAGTAACCTACATAGAATCACGCTGTGGGTACTTATGCATTGCTTCTGAGGGGAAAAAGAGGGGAAGAAAAGAAAATCACCTGTGTTCTCTCCTCCTGACATAAGGACTTAAATACTACAGTGGCCCACAAAAAACACTGCCATTCAGAATTTGTCCCCTCTCTTCTCTGGTCTATGGAGCCTTAGGAGGAAAGCAGCTTGATCATATCTGCTATACATACTTAGTATTAGTGCAAAAGGTGACTGGAGGAACGGGCAGCCTGACAGAGTTTTTGGTGTTAAGCTGCCTTCATGCCTACCTGGGACAAACATGTGCCTTTTGACAATTGTTGTGAAAGCACTGTGAATAAACTCTAAAATCAGTGTCTTTGGATTATCATTTTTGCCTTCTTAAAACTAATGTTTTTGTGATAATGTGGGATTTGTAGTAGAACAATATACCATCTTGCAGCCTATACTAAATTCCAGTGAATAATTCAAAACAATGTTTCAAAGCATTTATCCTTTTTCCAATCAGAAGCAACAAAGAAATATCCGCATACATGTAGTTCTTCAGGCAGTTTCCACTGAGGAGTTGTTAGGAGTTATTACTTCCCCACACCTTCTGTAGCACCAGGAATTCCTTTTAAAGTATTCTGAAAACAAAACTAGTTGGGGTTAAGCAAAGTCCTAAGACAACTTAATGAGATTTTGATCTAGATAGATAGGAATTTGCTCTTGCATTTTCAAATCTACACTGTAGCAAAGTCAGGTAAGGTGGTGTTCTTCTTGACATAGAATCATGTACGGTGATAACTCCTGCAAATGGAAAAACACATTTCTGAGCTCACAAGGAGACCACACAGGCAAAAGGAAAACACTCTAAAAGACAAACAAAACAAAAAGAGAGAATGAGGAAAAAATATAGGCCAAACACTGAGAAAAGGTGAGCAGCAGATAGGAGAACAAAAAAGAAATGGGATCAGACTTGCTAGAAGGAAGCACTTGAATTGGGAAAAATAAAAAAAATAGACCAGTGTGAAACTAACCCAGTGAAATGATTTACACCTACAGCACAATGCCTTTCTAGCAGCTGATCGTTTTACTAAAATTGTTGTAATAGCTAGTTATTACACACTTGAGGTAGCAACTTTTGTCTAAGGCAAAAAGATTTATAGTTTGCTCTGGGTATAATGGTATGAGAGGAGCTGGCTGCCAAGTGGGTCTGTGATTTGAATAGGGTGCCTTTGGTTTGGTAGGTGGTGTGTTTGTTCTGTGGCTGGAGTTTGCTAGAAGTTGTTTGATGCACTGGCCAATGATAACTATCTTGAGAGACGGAGAAGCCCAAATCCTCCAAGTTTCAAGGAGAGAACAGAACAAAATACTTGTGTGGATGGGATAAAAAAAAAAAAAAAAAAAAAAAGACAAACTCCATGGTAACATGAAGTACATCAATTCATGGGGTACTTTGTGGTTTATCACTTAAAAAAAAGAAAAAAGAAAGAAAGAAAGAAGATTTATTGACCCCAAATTGCGGTAATTTTTAGTATTAAATGGATCTCTTTTGAAGACTAAGCTGCAGGAGAAGACGAGACAGTAGTTTTGGAACAGAGCCCCGAGCCTTAGAAATAACACTGCTGGTTTGGCTCTGCTTCCTATATTGTTGCCTAGCTTTAAAACTTTTCAGCAGGACTTCACTGCAGGCTGGTGACCAGCTTGAATCACTGCAGAGTAGATTAACACAGTGTTTTCCCAAGTGTCTAATCTCATCTTGGGATCAGAACACAAACAAGAGCAAAGCATCCTTAAGATCCAAGGAGTCCTCAGAGCAAGCTTGCAATTCAGCCCTGCCAGCCTTAGAGCTTCCTCAGGCTCTCAGCATACCTTCAAATTCCCAGAATTCTTTGAAAGTTCTGACGTTTTTACTCTGACCAAAAAGTTTACCTTTGCGTGTGGTACAGCATTTATCTTGCCCTTGAGAATGGTGTTATATTTGTAGCATCTTATCCTAAAAATCCCGCTTGCTGAATCAAGCTTGCTTTTTGTTGCTAGAAGACAAGTTTTTGGAGGAGCTATGTCTGTATTGTTTTTTCACTTGATTTTTTTTTCCTGCTATTGTAACATTCCTGAAATCAGTGAAGTGCCTTGCAGTTCTCTACAAGCTTCAGAGGCAGTAGCTGAGAGACACTGACTGGAAACTTGCTAACCTTCTCGCATACCACTGCCAGAAGGAGAGGAGGTGAGAAAATTCCACATTGGGCTCTTGTCCAGTTGCTAACCAGTAAATTCATTTATTAGTACTGGATTTGGCACTGTTGCCATTTTAAAATGTCCTCTGCTGTGCGTGAGGATGAGGAGATGTCAGAGACATTAGGAAACATGGCAACCAAATCTCTGATGCCAAAGGGAACCTGCACAAGAAGGGTCAACAGTAAAAACTGTGGTAGAGAACATCAGAGCATGCATAGAAATAAAGAAGGACCAGTTAGATACTTAAGCATGCTTCAGCTCAGTTCAGGTCACTGACCATTGCAATGTGTATGTACATATTCTAAGGTTGAAGTAAAACCACTGATGTGCTTAGGTATCCACTCTGACAATGCCTACTTGCCTGTGTTTGTGTGTGAGACTTCTTTAAAGATCAATACAAGTTAAATGCAAGTGTATTCTTTGATATCTAATGAAAAATGCTGTGTATTTATGTATGCACAAACAAGAACAAAAAGGAGCTCACAAGTTGTTTTAAGAAATTTCAGTCCATATTTTGAATATGTTACAAATTAAAATGAATACACACTTTTTGTATGTCACTCCACCACCTTTTCTCATGTTACTGTTAGGTCAGAACTAAAAAAATACAGGGATTGTAGTAAGTACTATAATATGAAATTATATGTTGATTTTTCCATGGGCTATTAATATCTTGTTACTGTGAGACTGTACTGGTTGGTGGTTTCTGGCTTAGTGGTGTTTGGCTTGCAGGTAAAGGAAAGAAAGGAAAAAAAGTTACAGCAAGACCTCCTGCAATATGAATACTGACCTCCAACTACTATTTTATGTGACTTATTTTTTGGTTATTTCCATATTTTTACTGTTAATAGAACATGGAGTTAGTGTCTTCTTAGCCTGTATCCACTTTTGTACATGAGCAAACAGTACCTACTGAAATGCTTTTATCATGCTTACAAGTTTCACTGGTATCAAGATCAAGACTCTCTTAACTTCTGGATCCTGGGTGGAATTCCAAGGGACATTCCAGTGGGTAATATGGGTAACATAGTAGAAGATGTAAAATTGCCAATAAGGGGTAGAAAAGAATTTTCTGCAGCAACCATTCACAGGAGAGGGTGGGAAAAGCAGTGAAGGAGTAATGCCTGATATGTCCTGCTAGGTCAATGCAGTTCAGACACACCTAACCCACAGATAAGTAATAATCCTCTGATTTCCTTTTCCATCTCTTACAAAAATAATTATACTCCTAAATATCTAACAACAAGATGTTGATATTTATCTCTAACACAAACTTGAATTTTCCCTTGTTCATGTAATGACTCCAAATCAGGAGAATGAAAATGCTACCATAAAGCTTGTAAATGTTGGTGGTATTTAGTTATTGATATAAGTGCCTCCAAGGGGGACTGCACTGGTAGGGGTTTGCTAATCAAACACAGAACCTTTCGCCTTTGGGTCACTGGATCAAATCTGTCTCTTGTGGATAGTGACCAAAGCTTGCTACAATTTAAGATTTCAGTGCCCCATATAAATGAAACATGTAGAAATTAGAGATTGAAAAGAACTGTTACAGCTTGCAGCCTGCAGCTCGCAGCGCAGTTATTCTCTCTGGCGTATTTCCTGATTATGGCTTTTTCCAGTTCCTAGTAGGTCGTGGGCATGTTGCAAGGCAAAGCAGCTGGTATTAATTGATACCTGAGTCTAACTGGGTCCTTGCAGATGCCCTGCACTGGCACTGGAGGGCTCTGCAGGCACCTCACTGCTGCCGCGCCCTCTGGGGTCATGGAGGAGGTGAAAGCTTCCCACCCTGTTGTAAAATACCTCATAATACATGAAGATTACTTAATCTCATTTTCATTGCCTCACTTATCTTTAAAATTCCTATTAGTGTTCTTCCTATAACCAAGCAGACACAGGTCATAGTTCTAAACAGTAGATCAGGTAGCTAAAGGAAAGGCTAGGTATAGTTCAGATGTTGATATGGCTAAAATTTTCCCAAAGAATGGAAGAGAAGCTTGCTTGGTTCTTCTCTTTGATTTAAATGAAAAGGTTTGAACTCTATTTTACAACTTCCATTTGCAAGTAATTAAGCATGCTGCAGAATCCCCATTATTGAGCGTGAAGGAACTGCATACTGACAATATTAAAGTTAGTTGTGTAAAGTATTTAATCACACCCCAAAAACAGCCAGTAACAGTGGCCTATTTCAAAGTGATGTAAACATGTCATAACTTAAACCAGTTCTTATTCTCTCAACAGGAGTCCAAGTGGGGCTATTTTTACACACCCACCTTGAATGCCTCAAGGTGCAAGTTACAACACAGTGTAGACTGTAAGTGGGATTTCCTCACCACTTCTAATTTTGGCCATATGTGCCTGTCCCGCAGCCTTTATAATCCAATGTTTCCTGCTAGAGATGATGGAAATACAATGGCAGCCTTGAAACCATCAGGGTATTTTGAGGAAGAATGCTGAGAGTTGTTCTTCCCTCAGCATGGCAAAGCTGTGCCATGGAGTGATGTGGTGGGGCTGCACTGAGAATGCTGTGTAGTGCCCTGCAGGAGTTGCTGGGGCTTGCTGTCACCTCCTGTGGCATCATGCATTGTCCCTGTTCATTACTCCCCAGTATCCCAGAAAGTGCAAGTCTCTCCACCTGCAGTGTAGCTAACTGCTGCAGTGTTACAGGAGTCAACACATCTCTGATATTTGCAGTCTCAAAGTTTCAGCTGCTGAAAAATTCAAGCGGTTGTGAAGGAATATCCTTTGAGCTCCAGAAATTTTACAGTTGGGTAACTTAAGAAAAGTTACAAAGAAATTAAAACAAAAGAGCACCAAGCTGGAGTACAAGGAGTCCAAAACATTGCAGTGAATTTTCAAACTGACACTCCACACTTCTATTCCAAGGAAAAAAAAATAAATAAAAAAGAACCCCAAACCAATAACCACCAAACAAAAAAACAACCCTGTGTTGTGAAATGTCTTTTTGAACACAGATTTAAAGAATGAAATTGAGGGTTATAAACTAGTAGCCAACAAAAGCAAGAAAGGCTGGAATGTTGGTAACCAATTGCAAGCATGGGATCCAAGCAAAACATCTTGAATTGCTAGTACTGTAATAAATTATAGTTTTCACTTTTGTATTCTGCAAGTGAAAACAGCACTAAGTCAGGCCTGAGAGAAGGAGAGTAAAGGATGACCTTTCCAGTGCACCCACACCCCTACGAGTAGAGGAGCTGCAATGTGGAGCAGGGAATACTAACAATGAAAAAGCAGCACCCAGCACAGTGTGAGGGGACAGATCCTACTCTCATAAAACAGGGTTCCTGTGTCGTTTAAGAGTTAATTGTCAGGTAGCAATAGATGAAAGCCAAACTAGGCTCAGGGATGGTCTGCTATGGTGACTGTTATCTCATTTTCTTCCGCAAATTAATTTTCCTCTCTTTAATTAGATAAAAGTCCAGGGGTGGGATGTGGCCCTGGAGTGCTCAGAGGGCAAGAAGTGGTCAAGAACTGGTTTCTCTCAAACTTTGATTAGCCTATTTGATAAGTGATACTAAGCACCCCAATTGGTTAATGAATGAGGGGTTCCTGTGAAGTAAGTGGCTGGGAAATTCAGCCTCCCCCACAAGGATCGTGAATATGTAAACTTCTGTCCTTCAGTTGGGTGTCTTCTGTGGTTAGGAGTAAGGGTGATTTATGCCCTATCTGGGTCCTGGAGTGTATCTACATTGATTGACTCCCTTGATCTTGACATCAGTCACTTGGGCTTTCAGGGAAAGGGGGAACATAGGAGATAATGAAAGCTACATTAAAGACGACATAGCTATTTATGTAAACATTTTATCTTCAAAGGCAGAACTATCTTTCAATAGAAAGGAGATTTATTTCCTACTTGAAAATATTAGAAAGAAAAATTTGCAATATATTTAGTATTGCATAATATCAATTTTGAATCTCTAGCTTTGGTCCTGTCTCACTCTTGGATTGTTTTTGTTGCCTTACTACATTGTATTATAGTTACGAGTTGTATGGTATAGGGCTTGCAAGCACTGATACAAACATATAGATTGCTTGTGCATGGAGACATCACTCTCTTATATGATTATAATAAGAAAAAAAAAATGATGAGAAGGGAGAAAAGGAAAGAATTTAGAGTCTGGAGAGTAGAGATGTAGAGAAAACATTTGGAAAGCTTGTGCATTTCTATCTATCAAATGTGGCTTTTACACGTGCAAGTCAACGGCAGTAGAAACCAGAACACTTAAGTAAAACTAAAATGAACCTCACAAATACTCCCTTAGTGAATACCACTTACATAATGAGATTTCCCTGACTGGCTGCCAGGCTCTCCTTGGCCCCAAGAGCAGGGGGCAGAAATGGGACATGCTGGTACTGGGAGGAAGCTGTCCTCACCCCACTCAGCAGGTGATCCACCAGCCTGACTGCAGCACAAACATCAATTAAAGCAGCTTTGTTGGAAATGCTGAGCAGAAAGGTATTTTGTGGAAGGTTAATAAATTGCACAAACTCTCCTGGGTAATCTTCTCTAATTCTCCCATAGAATATCTAGCCTAAGAGAGGTGCTTACAAAATCATGAAGGCATCACACAAAAGGGTGTAAAGAATTGTTTTTATCCAGATCCTGCAACATTAGATTTGGGAGGTTTTTTTCTGAAATTACAAGTTTAGTTTAAAACAGGCAAAAGGTTTTCCTTTGCTCCATGGGTAGTGAACTTCTGGAATCTGTTGCCATAGGAGAGTGAGGAGATGGTATTGGACAAGTCACAAATAGATAGTTAAGAGGAAGAGATGCATCTCTAACATCTGTAGGGCAAAAATTTGGGATGCTGCCATTAAATAGCATCTCCTGTTGCCGTGGAATGAGAGAGTATTCATCTCAATTGGCTGGGCTGATGCAGTAATGCATCTCCTATGTTCTTGTCTTTTCAAATCTGATTTGACTCTATCCAATGCTATCGTAGCCTAATTTAGATTTTTCTTATAAATTTATGTATTTTTCTATCTAGCTTATAGGGAAAGCTCCTTTCTGCTTTCTTTCTCATAAGCCATGAATTACTCTCCTCAAGACATGCCATCAACAACCCCAGCAAAACAAATCTCTTTCCTTCTTATTTCAGCTTTCCTTAGTTTCAAATCTGTCTATACTACATGCAAAATGTAGTAGTTATATTCCCAAGACTTACTCCATTCTTAAAGTCAGTCTGAAAATGAAATAAAGTGATAGCTCACAAACCACAGGGGAGTGAATTTACGGTATGGAATCATCTTATTAAATATGTGAAGAATTAGGACAAAAGTTTAAGGTAAAAAAAAAAAAAAAAGAAAAAAGAAAAAAAAGAAAAAAAAGAAAAATCCACGGTAAATGTTTGCATTAACTAACATGTTTAAAGGAGAAGAACATGTGAAGAAAATTTTTAGTTGCTAAGTCCTTCATGGTGTGTTTGGTAACTAGCAGTCATAACATTTGTACCTCTAAATGGAATATGATCCCCTGTCTGGGAGAACCAGTCATTAATATGTAACATATAGAGCTAGGATATTCTTGTGGTACTGAATAACTCTTTTTGCATTGAAAACATTGGGATAATAACTTAGAACAAGGACAGGAGGGAAATGAAGGACTTTTTTCATCTCATGCTGAAGAATTTTCCAATTCTGATCATGGTAACATAGAATTTCACCATTTGAGAGAGAAGCTTTATTTTAGTTACAATATGAAGACAGTGAAATGTAATTATGTTAAGAGAAACCCCCATAAGTGACATTAATATCTCCATTCAGAGCAAGGTAGCAGGCAGTATAAATTGTTTTGGGACAGATAACCCTTACAGTGACAGATGTAGTATTTTACTAGGTCTGCTATGTTCCTTGACTTTCCTTTTTTTGCACTACTTAAGTCTACAAGTGTTAAACTCCACACCTAAAAACATCTTAAAAAACTAATAACTGAAGCACAGTAAAAAGAGCACGAAAACCAACCCTCTGTCCAAGAAGCCGTTCTCAGGGTGTTTCCCCTGTGTGCTAGGAGGTTTAGCTGTACTTGACTTTGAGGTTTAAGCTCTCCCACTTCCCTGCTCTTAAATAAACAGTAGTTTTTGGCAAATCAAAGAAAACCACACCTGACCTTTTATTTATACCTGTGATTTCTTCAGGTCTGCAGTGTTATTCTGAGAGAATAGGGAACTTACGAGCAGAATTCCTTGATGGATTTATTGGCTTTTTCTTACAAAAGTAAACAAATGTGACTCCTGCACTGGAGTGGCTGAGCTACAAGATAAGATCTGTGTTGATAGTCAGCCTCTAGCTTAGATGATGAACTCTTCACTTAGTGATCAACAATCCAGAGCCTTACAGCCATTCCCAAATTGCAGTCCCAAAGACTCCTGGGAGTTGCTTAGAATTGCAGGCAAATCCCTGTCACCAGCCTTCAGAACATCCACTGGGCAAACAGCCCAGCTAAGCAAATAGTTTGGTCTAATATACACACAAGCCGACAGTGCTAGACGAGAATCACACATGTGCATAAAATGTGCTCTAGATGAAAATATCTACAGAAAACTGTGTTCATGCTTTGACAGAGTGTAGCATATACTCAAGGTGATAAATCATCTGTTTCTCCTCTCTCCCTCCCGTGGCTGCACAGTGATTAAATACCTCTATCAACCAAGCCTTTTAAGTTAAATCAACCTTTTAAAAATTCCTCTTTTTTAATGTTTCACCATGCATGGGTTCGCAAAATTAAATTACAATATTTTTATCTGTTTGGGATCAGTACTGTTTCCTCCTCCTTGTGTTTACTTTCTTTCAGTAGCTGACATCAAAATGTTTTCTGGAATGCTGAGACTAAATAAGTTATGCTTAACTCAATATCTAATACAAATAGCCCTGGGGAAGCTCCAGCAGCTCAATCATAAAAGCTACAGTTTCTTTTAATAGCTTGCCACACTTTGCTGATATTATATTTCTCTAATCACCAATCTTTACGTGCCTTCCTGACCTTGGAGCTCTCTGTCCAAATGACTTTGTGGTATCAAAGGCTTGTGTCATTGGAAGAATGAATGGCTTTCATTTTTCTCCCTGAAACTTCCGGTTCCTGGCATCTGCAAAGAATTATTCCAAGCAGTGTTTTGCTGCCTTGCGGCCAGTGCCCTGCAGTGGCCCGACTGATGGAAGTGACTTTTCCCAAAAAGGTTATTGTGGGCAGTGGTGGGCGGGTGCTGCCATTGGTGCACAGTCAGCTCTGCTTTCTCAGCTGATTCTGTCCCACCATCAAGCTACCGCAAACATCATGACTCCACAGCAATTAATTACTGTGGGTTTTAGAAGGCAGCAAATAAAGGGGAGGGAGTGGGGGGGTTGTACTGTTAGACAGTAGAATATAGAGGTAAACAAAAACCTTCCAAAATAACCACAGGTTCAGATGCCTTAGCATTACAATAAAGGTGAAGTTCTAAATTCAAAAGCTCTTCAAGTAAGAAACATTGCAGGGAGACCTGGGGGATCACTCAGTGGAACCTTCTTATGTACGAATGTCCAAAAATTACAGTTGTAGTGCTCTGACCATTTCTAAGCTGTGCCAGTCAGTGTTTGGATCCAAATTCTAAGCTTTTAGCCTGCATGATTTGTCCCTATTAAAGCTGGATTCTTTTTCTCAACATACACACAATAAAACAACATAAATGAAACTTACATACATTTTTTTTGTTTGTTTGTTATTCTTTTTTTTTCTTTTTTTATTTTTTTTAAATTTATTTATTTTTTTCCTTTTCTGTGGGAGAAGAGGATTTTTTATTTTCAATACATTCTTTCCACGTTTTAAGTGTATTATGGCCTTAGCTGCACAACTGCAGTCAAGTACTCTTAGTACTGAGGACTGGAACTTCACATTGCAAAGCATAAACTGTTTGAAAACTTAGTAGTTGGGATAGATAAAGCCAGATGAGGTAAGGTGACACAAAGTCTCAGGTTAGAAGACTGCTATAAGCCCATATAGCTGATTGATAACAGATAAAATTTGAAAACCCTGCTTTGTCTTTTAAGAGACAAGATTAAGACATAATCCGTTTCTGTGGAATGTTGTATTTGAACTACTTAAATTAAATTTTAATTCAAAGAATGAAAACAAAACATCTTCAGAGATCCAAATCCTCTACTTGATGGAAATTTTGCTTAGGGCTTCCAGCCTCCAGTGCTTTTCTCCCAGCAGCATGGCTCTGCAACCCTTTATTAAATGAAGAGGAGTCTCTTCTGGCCACTTTCCCCCTTAGGGGAAAGCCAGCCAGCCACCAGGCACTCAAAGTTTATGAAGCCAGAGGGAGTCAGCCATGATCCCCAGCTCAGGATTTCTCATTCCCTTTGTTCTGTAAAAATGTAAAGATTAGGTGACACAGTTGACACTTCAGGTTTAGGCATTAAATATGTGCAATGGTCATCTCAGGCTTTATCCTTAACCCATAGGGAAACCTTGTGCTTTAGAGAATGGTGCATTCAATGCATTGCCTACAACAACGAGACTTACAACTTGTTTTCCCTCCTTTGGCCAGAGTACTAAAGGCAAAAATAGATGCCAGTAATGTAAATACCTAATATAAGCAAAGAGCAATTCAACAACCAGCTCCTGTGTCAGAAGTTCCTTGTTTCTTGTTGCCAAAGACTTTCAATAGCCCTAGATCTCAGTGCCTTCAGACCTCTGTCATATGGCAGTCACTCATGAATTAACACAGTTTTCTCTTCCTCCCATGTGAAATTACAGAATCACAAAACAGTTTAGGTTGGAAGGAACCTCTGGTTGTCAGCTTGTCCAACCCTCCTCCTCAAGCGATAGTATGTTATTTTGACCGTAAAAGATGAATCTAAGCAATCATTTCATGAGTAAGAAAACTTTTATTTCAAAGAGTTTGGCCCCACTAGCTCGTGTAATTTCATCTGGCACTTTTGTAAGGAAAGAGCGCGTTGAATCTCCAGGCATTACAAATGGTCTTTCCTCCCAAATATCTTCAGTCCTTCCAGAGGCTGGAAAGAAAAGGGCTGGATATGCTGAGGACTGCAGTGACCCTAAAAACACAAAAGCTGTAAAGTTTCCAGGAGTCCTTTGCCACGAAGGTTCTATATGGATCAAAGAGGCGATCAGATTTCCTCTACTCACCCAGTGTGTTCAGAACCCTTTTGGTTCTACCTTAAAGCTATGGAGCAGGAGTGCCACTCTGTAGTGTCATAAAGCTGTGATATTTTACAGTTTCCATTGCTCGAATTTTTGTCTTACTCTTCTCCAAATCTAGCACAAAACAATTCTGACTGTACATCCACTGCTATCTGCTGTAATAAACACTGAAAAACACAGTGCTGCATTATTTCTCCATTAAAACAACCAGAAGTCAAGACTATTATTGGTGTAATGCAGTCATTACAGACGTAATAGCTACAGGAAGGACTAGGAAAATGGGACATCTAATCCTAGTTCAATTGGATTCATAACTCACAGTCTTTCTACACTTTGGTCTCCCCACATATAAAATACTCTCTTTATAGAAGGCAAATTACAAATTACCTTCATGATAGGATTGCGTCATGCAAGGAGCACATTTACAGGTATTTGCACAAAAATTATTACAGAGGAAGAAAGAAGATCTTCTGAGTAAGGAAAATGCAAGAAGTGTAATAGCACGTGTATTACAAAAGAAAAAAGTCCATTCTGTGCGGCATTACATCATATATCTATCTGAAGATTATAAAAAACAGAAACAAAACAAAACAAAAGAAACAAACAAAAAAAACACCAACAAGCAAACTTTAGGAAATTATTCCAGCAAAAATATTTAAAAACTAATAAACCATTGGAGTATAATAGGGAAGTACAGCTTTATTTTCAGCATATTAGTAGCTACAGCCTTGCAGCACAGAAACAAATATTTCCAAGCACTAAATGATTTCATTTGTCAGAGGCCCCAAATCTGGAGTATTTGGGGACAGCTATAATGTTATCTTGAGTGAACACAGGACCAACATAATTAGGAATAAAGAGGTAAGAAGCAGGGGAATTGCCTGCATAACTTCACTTTGCAAAATCCTCCCATGGAAGGTGGCAGGTAGGAAATCTGCATAATAACAAACTTGTCACAAGACAAGGCCAACTAAATACAACAATTAGAATTAACATTTTGCTTTGACTGGTTTCCCAGATTCCCCGTCTTCCCACTCTTATGTTTCACTTGATGTAGCTGAAGCTGTGGGTATTGATTTTGTGCAATATTTAACAGTACATTTTATTCTAAGCATTATGTGGTTTCAAGATGACTGTTTCTCTTTGTGGACATTGTTTTAAGAAGCTTCTATTGAAGTGCAAAACCTTCCTCTCAGATATACCAATGAAAACCCAGAATAAATTTCTTAGATTCTCTTTAGTCTATCTAGACTTAGATCTGCATAAATAACCCAGTCTAGCCCCCCAGAAGATTTACATTATATGTAGTCACATCTCTGTGACTTTATAGTGGAGATTGCCTTCTGCACTGTCAGGTCCTTTTTAGGACTACTAGAAGCCCCCTGCTCTCTGGCTGTACCAAAACAACTCACTAGATGCTGGATTTGGTCTTCCCAGCTGGCCCATCCACTGCTTCCTGTCTGCTTGTGCTCTTCCAACTCAGCCACTGACTCCAAGACAACCTCTGTCCATGCGGGCACCCTGCAAGGGGTGTGGGCCATGCTTGGGGGTGTGCTTTAGGGACTGAACCATCAATGGAGCTGATCTTCCTCACTATACTAACTGTGTCAATGCTATCTTAGCCAGCCTTTAAACCTGATATAGTACTTCTGAGAAACAAGCAGACATCTCCTGAAAGATTAGCCATTTTTAAATGTAGAAAGTGACTTTCATATTTAGGCAGTTCTGAACACTGATAAATATATCTATACTGTTGTTTTTTCTCTCTTGTCTCAGAAAGGAGATCAGATTAAGGAGTAACAGGGCTCAGATTAATATACCTCTATTGGGTGTGGTCCTTTGTTCTTTTTAGCATGTACAATTATTTTCCTGCAGTTTAATCCTCTATGCTTAGAATTTCTTACTAGAGAAAAATATTGTGCTGGCTAACACAGTGGTGAGATTCTTATGTAGAATGATCAAATCGATGAACTACCTCCCAGAAGTGCTGCATTGGAACAAATTTTCTTACTCCCCTCATTTCTCTTCTCTGGTTAGTCTTCTTTTTAGTCTCATGATTTCCAGCTGGTGTAGTTTTCTATCATCTTATGATAGCTGAGGATTCTGCAAACTCAAGTTCATAAAAGATGATTTTTGGTAGAAAAAGAACAAAAGCAAAGAAAAGGCTGTGGAAGACTGCTGAGCAAACAAGCAAAATAGCTTTCAGGTTTTAAAAACTGTAAAGAAAATGTGGAGCACTAAAACAAAGACAAGGGTGTAATGAGAGAAGAGATTGGACCTTAGGATGTTTGGTCCTTTCAAGTCTGTAATATTATTACCCTGCTTTCCTCCTTTTTAATCCCATTCAATCCTCCACACATCTCCTTATGATAGCAGTGTAGCCCCTAAGTTCTTTTATAGATGGGACATCTCTAAAGTAAACTTTGATAAAGCAAGTTTAAAGTTTAAATAAATTAAATAATCATTCCCATGAAATATAATAAGCATTATGGTCTTTCTGAAATGTACTTTGCAACTTGAGGGCCAAGATTTCCTGAAGGAATGAGAAATTGGAGAATTTATTCTGTAGTCTGCATTATAGAATTAATGCTGTGTTAGCACATACTATGTTCCACATTTCTTTTTAATCCTCCGGTTGTTCCTAAATCAGCAAACATAAGAGTTTCTCCTCCATTTTCAAATTGCCCATTCTGGCAGTTCTCATCCTTGTTAAAAGCAACAAAACCAGTACTGAGAAGCATTTAGTGGGAAAGTGGTTTCAAGAAACATTTAAAAGTAATCTTTAGGTGTTCAGGATGATTTTCTTCAATTTACTTGTAAGTTGATCTTACTATATATAAATAAAAAGCATAGCAAGCTGTATCTGGTGATTGCAGAAATAGACATTTACACAATGCTTTTTATATTTACAGAATAAGTATACTCCTTTAAGTAAACAGACCTGTAAAAAATACTTTGTTATTGTTTGTCTCATTTCATCCCCAGCATCTTTCCTATATTCAAATCCCGTATTTTGGAAAGTTTTGAATTATGTTACTATTTAACCATACTTTAAAATTACTCTTTCTGCCAGAAATCAAAGAAGCAATGAGCTAAGCATTGTAGACATGATAAAAGTATTTTTGAGATAGTTCAGGATATTTGCAAATTCATGTATGTTTTCAAGAAACTCTGTAGTTGTTTCTACAGACATGGTGGAGAAAGGTATTTTAACTATACTGAAGAAAGGCGTGAGGTTTTGTAATCTCTCTCCCTGAAGTCTTCAGAGAAGCAGAAGTCCTCCTGCAGAAGTCTGGAACCTGGTATTCATCAGGTTACAGCTCTGCTGTCACTCAGGTGACAGCAGAAATGGATGGATTGTACAGAAGATCTGTGGCGTGGGCAGTGTCAGTACAAATGCCTGTTGGAGTTTTTCCATTAGATGCATTTAAGGAGGTGATCTATGGAGGGGGAACAAAACACCATGGCTCTCTCTCTATTTCCTGACTACATCATCTGTTGATGCATCACTTTCTGACCTGATATACATCCATGCGAGCAAGAAGGAATCTGCAGAGGGCTTCAATATGTACATGTGATATACACAGACAACAATGTATTAGTGTGTATGGATTGTATAATGAAGGGCAGGGTTTTCCAAAACTTTTTCTTTATATTAGACCCAGGTAATTTCCATTTATTCTGCAATAAATCTTGAAGTCAGCAGAGCTGCCTATAAAACCAGTGCATAAGTATGTAGAAAACATAGATCCTCAGCAGGGCTGCTGCTGAATTTAGCCTGGAGGCAACAGTTTCTCTGTGTGAAGGCCAAACTAAAGATATTTCACTTAAAAAGAAACCATACGGTCTGCTAAGAAAAATGGTTCCAATGAAAAGCAGAAAAACTGAAGCAACTGAAATGATCTGCATAAAGTAACATCGAGCTCATTTGCTGATACTGTTGATGAGATTTGGAAACAGACTGGATTAGATGTTTTCTCATTAATTAGTTTTGGCCAGCTAAAAGTTTAACAGAATGACTGTGAGAAAGCCATTAGAACTGGGTTGTTGTAACAATCACAAACTAAGATTATAAAGCCAATTTATTCTTCGTATCAGTGTAAAAATGAACACTTGTTAATACTGAAATTTAGGGCAAGCTGTGTGCAACTATATTTTGTTATTGGTATTAATTTCTGCCCTCTTCTGCATTCTTTGATGCAAAGTATCAAATGATTTTGGGAAAGCCTCATGCTATTTGTAGTAAAGTAATTGTAGAATACTGTAACAAGAATCCTCTAAAGAGATTTTTTTAAACGAAAAGGAGAAAAAAGATAGAAAGATGCAGGATATTCTGAACACCTCGATTGTTTATGTATTTATTTTAAATCTCTGGGACATTCAAAAAGGGAAGAAACGATTCAGCCAGGAGTGCAAGTTTTTTAGGAGGTGCTGCATTTACTTTGGATGAGTGCAGCACGCACGGCAGAGTCAGCACTTTAGCGGAAGTGACAGAAGTCAAGTAGCTGCCAGCGTCAGGAGTGGGGAAGGCAGATCTCACAGGAGTGGGAACCAAGAGAAAAAACAGAAGTTCAGCTGGGCCTTTGGAATTTCCCACCAGCAGAAAGTGAGAAGCAGTCTTCAGGGCCCACCTTGCTGCCAGTCCCAGACATGATTTCCCATCATTCTCTTTACTCTGAATCACACCATACTTTAACATAGTGACTTTACCATGGTAAGTAAAGGCCTGTCAGTCCATGCAGCCACCTTGATTCCTCACTTATACAGATGCTTACAGTTTTTGGAAATTCCCTATATAGGGAACTTAAACTTGATCATCTCTCTTTGAAACCGCAGGTCAGCAGCCCACCTACCTCCTAGAGCAGAAGTAACAGCAAGAGATAGAGCTCCTGATCCTGCACCCATGTCCTACATCCTGGCTGTGATCCCAGCCCTAACCTGTGTGTTTTGTCATATAACCTAAGGGAGCGAATGCATCTCTGCATATGACTCCATGCAGAAGAACCTTTTTGCCACTCCATCAGTAGCATTCATTCTTCCCCTCCTCTTTAACCCACAAGATAAAAATGTTACCATTTAAATGATCTGTTTTACCAGCACAAAGGTGCCCCTGCCATAGGAGGATAATGTGTCAGCTTAGGAGCACCTAGCACTGTAGCAGTAGCTTTGCTCCAGGAACAGAGGTGGAAAACAAAGCTGGTTTGTGTGGTGAGCATGCCCCAAGCAGTCACTGCTGTATGACCACACCATGTACTAAGCCCTACCCTGGCAGCAGCTGGAATAAGCCTTTTTACAACCCTTAGGTTGCAAAGGAAGGCAGATGGGCAATAGGGTTGTTTCTCCTGTACACAGCAACCTGTCGCTCAAGGCAGGCTTTCTCTGCCCAGGACACCAGGCAGATCCAGGATACAGATTTCATCCCAGTGTTCTGTATCTCACCCAACACTCAGTTAATATCACCTTCTCACTTTTTCAGTATTTTGTAGTTGATACAGAGTTCTTTGGACTGAAAAGTTGAGTTTTCCATTGCAGTGAAAGCCTTGATCATTTGTGAACTAATATATCAGGATAACTCAGCACTATCTTCTGCACCATTTCATCTTGTCTACTCTTCTGCTTGCCCTAAATCCATTTCTTTCTTTTTAATGTGTGTGTCAGTGTCTGTACTTGCTATTTATATTTACTTTTCATGGAAGCGCTGACTCTGAATTTGTGGCTGGCCATATATTTCAGATAGTAATACTGATTTTGTGTTTTGTTGTTTTTTTGTTGTTGTTTTTTTTTTTTCACTTTTGTTGAAAGTGATGACTATTAAAGTTTGTGGCTTTACATGTGGCTTTGTCAAAAATAGCATTGGTAGAGTTTCTTGCTCATGTGTTTTCTGTAAGTGATAGGGCAATTTAAAAGAAGACCTCACCACCTTCACATTTAGGAACATCTCTATTAAACTAGACATACAAAATATTTTCAGAAGATCTCATGACCTATTTTGTCCTTAGTTCTGAAGGCAACTGATTTCATCTGAGGAAAGCAGGCAGAACAGTAATTCACAGAAGTAAAGTATCAAAAGAGCTACAGTTTCTGTTAACCTAAAACTCTTCTTGTTTTGATACTGCTTGCTTAGGAATTCATTCCGTTCTTCATTTTCTCCTCCACTTCTGAAAGTAATATGTCAATCCTATTAAAATTTTCATGAAATTCATGATTTCTGTCAATCACCTTCATCTGAATCGCATGAGATGTTCCTAGGTGCCCAAGACTTCTTTCAGAATCAGCCTTCAGGTGATGGTGTTTTGGTTTGAGCCACAAGCTGGCACTGTGGGCATCTTGCAGCACACAGAGCTCAGCCTTTCTTTAACTAGAGGTTGTCTATGTGGATGCAGTCACAGGTTAGCCTAGGTAGCAGTGCCTTGGATACATCCAGCTACTACAGAATTGGGAAGGAATGGCAGAGGATGGCTAACATTTGAATGAACTTTAACATTTACTTGACAGTACACGTTGTATAGTTTAACAGAATGCATTACAGGCACAAGAACAGACAGAAAACTATAAGCCTGGCTACAAATAGACAGGAAACTATAAGCATTAAACTTGATATTAGGAACTGTAAATTTTGAAGTTTTGAAGAGGAAAGTTCTGTATCATATTGAATAAAGGAGCAAACCCAGAGAATGAACATGCAGATATCCATACTTAAGATTATGATATAAGCATATCAAATTAAATCCAATAGCATAGCAGCAAGTTATCAGTGAATCCCACTTTTTTCTTCTTCTTTAACTTGAAGGGGTATTAAAACATAGATCACATAGCAAATCAACTGTATATACATACTTGCAAGACACCAGTTTTCATAGGCAGATAAACAAGAAGATCTATTTAAATTTTCTCAATAATCACATGAAGTACTAAAGTGTAGAAGTCACATCTACACAAAAAGAGCATTCATATCAACCCAAATTTCTTCCAGGTCAACTTAAACAGCAATCACTGCAGCAGTGTGAAATGAAAAACAAATATTTAGATCCCACACATCCAAAATAGTCATTTTCTCTTTAGATACTGATTCTAATAATCCCCCCTTAAGATAATTACTGAGCTGGTTTCTTGGGAAGACAAGGAATGGCCCTGGGTTTGCTCCAGCCAGGGCCCTAATTGCTTGCCTCTACTAATGAACTAATCTCAGACACCTGGAACTAGCAGGCTCCATGCTGGGCAGGCAAGGCTCAGGTTACCTCAGAAATGCTCCAAATATATTCACACAAATCACTAACCCTGCAGATGTGCAAATAGAGCTTTTGTCATATTGCTGGAGAGATGGACATGTGTTTGCAGTGCTGCAGCACATAAAACCTGAAGATGAATTCACTGTGTTGCACTAATCCCTTCCAGAGGCCAGGTGGGCTTTAGGGGAGCCAAATAAGTATGTTGATTATCCACATTACTCTTTACATTAATCCACTTGTCTGTGTGACACAGAATATTACAGGCATTCACAGCATAAACATATAGATTGCTGGAAAAAAAATTATGTGCTGCATGACTGCCTGATGTCTGTAAAATGTAACCCAACCAGGAAGTCAGCCGAAAACCTTGGATAAAACCTGAACAAGTTAAACCGTTAAATGCACACTGTCAGAACACACTGATCTACCCACCAGTTCATCCTGGAGAGGAGGGAGTACTTTTGCCACAAACAGCAAAGTACTGCTTGCACCTTCACTACTGAACACTTGGTTGGCACTGGAGAAAGAAATGCTAAATACTCGTGAAGGTATTTATCTACTTCTGTTCTCCTTTGGGAAAATATTTAGCACAATAATGTCCGTGCACACTTTTCTTCTTCTTTCCAATCACACACATCTTCAACAAAGGTCACAAAGATGTGCGTACCTCAGAGAACAATAATAATCCCCTCTGAAAATTTATCACAATTAAAATCATTACTGAAACTGCATAAAGAAAATAAGGCACTTGGGTATTTCAAGGAAGAATTCCTAAATGTTTTGTTATGCTCATAAGGAAAGGGAATATATAGACCTATTTAGACACTTCCAGGAAAAAAAAAAAAAAAAAAAAAAAGACTGTATTTAAAGAAAGGGAAATGGTTCATGACCCCAAACCAAGACGCTTCTTGTAAAGCCTCTGCTTACTCATATTTTCTTTTTCATTTAGTCACTTATGACAAGGTCTCAGGTGATTTACCCTTCCCATGACCTTGCATCTTTTCATTGAAGTTGTGACCTTGGATATTAGTGTGGATTTTGAGGCTGAATTTTAAAGCATTTGTCCTCATTTCAGATGTTAGTAATGTACACTCATTCTCATAAAGGCATCCCTTCTTGCTTGCATGTTGTAATTTCCAACAAGTTGTGGATTCTTCCTGCACCTGGGCCAGGGGTACTCTTACCTGCTTCTCTACACAGATATTGATCTGCTGCTTTGACTTGCAGTATTCGGCAATGCTAGGCTAAAGAAAAAAACAAAACAAAACAAAACAAAACAAAAAACTATCTATACCTTTACAGATAGATCTATCTATCAATCTATAGTAGGCCTGGGTGAGAATAAATAGATCTGTAATTCTAAGATGCAAGTGTGATTTTGGACTGAATTTGTATGGCAAAGTGGTATTGAATTCTCTTTCTTGAATTCACTTTCAGTTAAGATTTTAGAATTAGATGCACAAATATGAAAAATAGAAGGAAAAAAAAAATTGGCATGGGAAACAGTCGTGATCCGTGGAGTGACTGAACACTAAAGAAAAGATCTTACTGACTTCAGCAGGGCCACGGCTTTGGCCTCTGTTGTGTTAGCAAAAGTTGTCATCTGTTGATAAGCGAGACAGCGGATGAAATCTGCTTTTCTACTCTGTCTCAATCTTTCACTCCTGCCCACCTTTCATTAAAGTCTTTGTCACTGCTTACTGCCAGCAGTAGTTTTGACAAAAAAAAAGGTCCCAAAATGTCTCATGTAACAATCTCTGAATTTCTAAATGGTTCATGAAAATGGGTGTTCAAATTACTGCTGTTTTCCAGATAGTTCTGGGAACTCATAGTTGCTCAGCAAATTTGATACTGATTAATAAGCACACTGCTCTTTGCTTTCAGTGCTATGGGAAGATGTGATTTTAATTTATTTGTATAGGATCATGAAGTGCATGTTCTATCATATTATGTATTCAAGATATCAGAGAAACTTTGGTCTTTTGTGACTCTCTGCATGTGAAGCTGTCAGGGAGAACTGACAGGTTGCCTGCCATCACCTCCTCTCCAGAAAAGTCAGCAGCCCACACTGTCAGTGTGAAAACATCTGTTGAATGGATTTATTGACTAGGTCTTAGGAGCCTTTTTCTTTTTTTTTTCTCCACACTGTTTATTACAGCCCTGACCTAATGAACTTAATTTGTTGACATGTTTCCCTCAGTGTCTTACTTGATCCCATCTCACATTTCTTTCTACTGTGCTGTTTTCTTGGCAACAGGAGTTCCTGGCGCATCAGCGTGTCCACCAGTTGCAAATCTACCAGGCTCAGATGGCTACAGTTGGCATGGCGGGATTAGATAAACATCGGCTGGTGTCCAGGACTCCATCTTCCCCCACTGATTCCACATTACCTCACCCAGCCATGGACCAGCCCAGCCAGCATGTCTACACTACTGGTAGGATTCCCTAAAGACTATTTCTAATAGGCAGGGCAAATGCGTTTGTTCATGTAGGATCAACAGATTTAAATGCCTTGAATACCTCCTGCAGCAATGCCTTCAGTTTTAGCCTTACTGTTCCTTGGTTTTATGGTGCCATACTGGCATCAAGTCAACCAGTGCAGCTGATAAATCACAGGGTTAATATTCACACAGTCATAAATTATTATCATTGACTGGCTCTGGCAATATAGTAACAGGTGCATTTTTTTGTGCCTTTAAGTCATTTATAGCCTTTTTCTTTCATTTCCCTATCCTCTGGCTCTTTTCTCCATGTTCTTGTTGCTCGTTTTATAATGAGGCCATCAATAAATTGAAGAAAAACCTCCAGTAAGTAGGAAAGCTGCAGAATAATTCTCCATGTCTTCATATGACAAGTCAAATTACACTACAAGGTTAATTTCCCTATAGAAAATCAAAGTTGTAACTCTGACCGAAAGGCAACATTGTCTTCTGCTCTGGTGTTCTCTAGCAGTTGTGCGTTATCTCTACAACAGAATGTTTTCTGATCAGAACTGGATAGTTTAATAATGAAGGGAGCATCTCCTACCAGTGTGATATAGGCTTTCCAAAGTCATGGGATTTGACCACTCGAAATCATCAGCAAAGAGAAGAAAATAATGACAAAAAATTTGTTTCTCCTATGTAATCTATACTCTTTTTAAAAGTTTGAATTTCAGCACAATATTACAATATGCTTATAAGCAAGTTTCAACTATTTTCTGCATAAGAAATGGGAAATGAGTACTTAGATATAGTGTTTATACAGGTTTCTGCCAGAAGTATTAATTCAATCACAATAAATATCAAAATTTGTCATACTCTTAAAGCTTGCCTTTCTTGATGCAATGATGCACTCAGAAAAAAAAATAAAAATTATAAAAATTATAAAGAGACATCCTTAAAACACTGCTAGTGAGTGGATACAAAGTAGCATTCAGAGATGAAAGAGATAATTTTTATTTTAAATATAGTCAATGTAAGAATTTCACTTGTTGGTTGAGAAACATTTGGACTTTATGAAAATAAATCTGCTAATTCACTTTCCATGAGTTTCTGCAAAAAGGCCAGCTGTGCAAAGACAGTATTATTAGGGCAGGCCACTGTTTTTCTTGATGTGGTTCATAGAGTTCCCAAGACATTGTAAACTCATTCTGAAAGACCTGCAGAAGACAACAAAAGGAAGCTCACTGCATATATACTTCAGTCTCCTGTTCAAAAGTCTGCAAATCTTATGGAAATATGGTGCGATATCATATTTTATAGCACAGCTTTATTTTTTCCTAATTTCTTCAGGGTTTTCTTGCTGTTACTGCTGTTTTCCAGAACATTTCACCTTCTTCAAAGCATGCTGTTAGATAACAATTTTTGAGTCTATTGATCTCCTCCCCTTTGTTTAAAATTTTATTTAAAGTTGATCAAAACAAAGAATTTTGGAAAAGAACGAGCATTAGGGAGCCACAGTGGGGAGACTTTGCTTTTTCTGCCTTAATGCAAATTCAGGTTTTTTTTGTCCTGTGTCCTTTATCATTCTATGGCTCCGTGGTGACACCATTTCAGGCTGTCATCAGGGACACATTCTGACCTCACTAATATTGGTGTAAATCCAGAATAAATCCACCAGTCTCAGTGGAGCTGCTTAGATTTACACAAGGAATCTGAGAGCGCAATCTGGCTGTTTAGGCATTTGTTCTGGAGAGACAGAATAACCATCTTTTATTAATATTTCACAGCCGTCTGCAATTGAAAACAGTTGTCTTTCTCTCTTTTTTCTTTTGTGGGGGTGGGGAGATTATTGGCTGAATCCTGTTAGGGAAATCCTACGGGCTATTTTTAGCAGTAAGCTCTACTACATCTATTGTACCAAGCACATGTGCTCTACAGCCAGCAGCAACACATCTGAATTACTTGCGCATCCTAAATCAATTTAGATGCTTGGAATAAATGAAAACATATCTCAGTCGTTTCTTAAGTTAGCCCTGTTTAGAAATATATTTTTGCACTTTTCAGTGTGAATAACTGAACGCTTTTGTCATGCAATGCTGACCTGACCAATTAAACTGATATTTAATTGGACAAAATAATTCAGGCACATCAAGATTACATTTTAAATTATATTCATTATATTCTATTTTGGAAAAAAAAAAAATGCAGTAAGAAAGGAATGTCTATGTATCTATGTCTCTATCTATATATCTCTATCTTGATCTCTATCAGTTTGGATTATGCAACTCTAAGCTTGTACGGAACACTCAGAATAAAATGTTTGCTGAAAGAGAGGCAGACAAGAGATACTTTCAATTTTAAGCTTTGTTTTTGTCAATATTTAGAAGCATTTGTGTTCCCTGAAGTCCATTGCATGTCAGTGCCTACTTTGCCCAAGTGATTCTGAAAATCCTATTGCATGTCCATTTAGCTTCCCACTTGGGCAGAAGGTAGGGAGGGAAAGTTTTCCTAATTAGCAGTATGATGACCACTGATAAGTTCTACAGTCTGGGTGTGCAACAGACTTTAGAAGTTAAAACTCTGGGTGCCAAGATAAGGAAAAATGAATATGCAAGCATGTATCTATTTGCATGCATACTTGCTATTTCAAATAACTTATAAGAGCTGATGATAGAGCTTCAAAATTTATAAACTGTGCAGTGCAAATAACTGCAGAGAAAGGAAATTATTAACTTCTTTGGCAACACCAGCAAAGATTTTAAGTTGCATTAGTTTATTTGTTCCAGATTCTCCCTGGTTCATTTTTTTTTTTTTCTTTAAGAGAAAACAAGCAGAAAAATATGTACAAGAATTTATTACTATTGTACTGTTTTACATATTGGATTGTCTTTCAGCATAAAACTAGTCATGCTATATGTAGGTATTATTTCTGTGTTCTCCCTATGCTGAATGTAACTGTCATAATGTCATTTTGACTTAAATAGCAAGATCCCCAAGTACTGGACCTAAAGGGCATGAGATAAGTAATAAGGCAGATATGGCAGCCTACCTAGAGCAGCATAATAAAAAAAAAAAAAAAATTAGCTTCTAACTGAACCATTGCAGAACCTTAACTTTGCATTAGCCACAATGGATACAGCTTCCCATTCAGCAGGGCTTTTAATCACTTAATATTCATTCAGCGTCTTTGCTGAATGGGTGGTACTGAGCATGTTGTTGAACCTGTACTTTAATATTGTATTTTCTTCACTGGTTGACTCTTCAGTAGCAGGCTAACACAATTTTCCCAGAATTGTTATTGGCAAAGCATAGTTCTGTTGGCAGAGACATAAGAAGGAGGTTTTGAATACCATGTTTTGCAGCTTGGAGAAGTTGTTAATTTGAGTTCCTTTCAACTGTAAGAGGAAGAAAAATGTTTCCCAAATAAGAATGGTTGACAGGGGTAAGAAAAATATTTTCAATTCCAGACATTTCTGTGGGGTATGCAAACAATGAGAAAATAAATAAAATTATATTTCAGGTCTCAAACTTGATTGAAGAGCCTTGAAAACTGAAAATTAGTTTAATCCTGAGCCTAGTTTTTAAAACTGCTCTCTTTCGCCAGGTACACAGCTACAGAGCAATGTGATATTCATATCTACATGATATAAAGTTGTTCTCTCCTTGGAGAAATGAGTATAGAAAATTCTAAACAAACCTTGCACTGTGATCTAACAACAGGATTTGGTCCTAACTGAGCACTGGGTGGAACAGAAACAGGGTTCTGGCTGCCACTGCTGCAGCTCTGAAATTTCCATCTGATATACTTTGAGATCTGCACATATACATTATATCAGTTAAGTAGTACACAGAGTGTCATTGTCATGGCAAAATTTATTTTAAAAGACTTTTCTGAATGCTTTTTCCTAAACTGTTATGAATATAACATTTTCTTATTATATAAAGGTTAACCAACCTCTTCAAGAAAGATAAAGAGATATTTTTTTCTATTCATAAAAGATATAACAGGACACCACTCCATTTTTTGTATCTTTTTGACATTTATGCTTTTAGTATATTTTTGAGCATCTTCTTTAAAAAAAAAAAAAAAAAAAAAAAGAAAACAACACAACTTTCTTGGTATAACGAGATGTAACTTCTAAGTCAAAATTTGGCTCTTTGAAACAAAAGAGGAATTAAAGATCCAGAATTTTCATCTTTCTTCTCCTGACAAATAAAATCCAATTATGCAACGGTATGCATGACATGAGAACTAATAACTTGTTTTTGTTTTACTCTCTGTTTCTTTTTATGCTGTCTTTGCACTGAAGGTGTTGTGTATGATAGCCTGATGCTGAAGCACCAATGTATGTGTGGCAACTATGCTAATCACCCTGAGCATGCTGGAAGGATCCAAAGCATCTGGTCAAGGCTGCAAGAAACTGGGCTGCTAAACAAGTGTGAGGTAATAAAAAATAAAGATCAGATATGTGACTTTTTTTTTTGTCAAGTGAATGATATATTTGTTAAATCCAAAATCTATCTTAATTCTGTAAGAACAGAGTGATTTGACACAGGACTTATTTGGATTTAACTGACTATATTAAAATAATGCATTTCAGTAAAGCGTAAAACAAAAAATTTGCACAATGAATATCACTATCTGCATACATCAGAACATAAAACCCAGCTACATCTGTGTTCTTCTCCTTGACTGAAGGAATTTAGCAAGGTACAATCAAACCACAAACACAGAACTTTCTGTAGAGCACCTTTTAAATTCTTCAAGCAGCTATCAATTCTGTTTTTGTTCTGAAGTAGTATAGAGTACTGCTTGTTTAAATGTAGTTTCTATCACTTCATAAGCATGTTTCACCTTGTCCTATTTTAGGCTATAGTCTGTTTTCATAAGCATTTACATTTGCCTGAAGTACAATGGGCACCAAGACAAAAATCAATACATACAATATAATAAATATTGCAGAAAATGATATCAAAGTAACAATGGAGATTTATTCCATTTCAAAATCACATATTAAAACATTATGCTTAAATCAAATATGAGCTCTTGGATTCCTATATCACTTGGGTTACTGAAAACCAGCTTTTCCTGCCACTCACTGTTTCCCATGAGTTTTACAGAACTGTGAACTTCTGCATTAGCCAGTGACAACTGAAGGTGCTTACTGCACTGCAGCATAAGTCAACAAAGTTCAAGTCTGCTTATGTTTTGCAGGATCTCCAGATTATTGGAATTCAGTCAGCTACTTTCATTATATATTTAGGTACTTTTTAAAGGAATATTTCTGCATGTAGTCTAGCATTCTGGGCAGTGAGATATTGCAGACACTGGAAACAGATTTGTTGTATGCACTCACCTACCTAGATGGCACTATAAAAGGCTAATGGTTTTGTGTTGTTTTGAGTTTTGTTTGGTTGGTTGGTTGATTTTGATTTTGTTTTGTCTTGTTTTGTTTTGCTTTTTAGTTTGTATAACTTTTTAAATCTTAAAGGCTTTCTTTCAGCAAGGTCCTTAAGGCCAAATGTCAAATAAGTGGCTTCACTGATGGAATCACGTACTTAAGAAGCTAAACACCCCTTTGAGTGCTTTACCAAATGAAGGCCTAGATACCTTATTGATTCAGGACTCATACAGAAAAGTCAAGAGAAGGTAACTAAGTATGTGGGTCACTCTGAAAGTAGTGCTTCTTATTTATTTCCATAGAAACTGCAACAGAAAAAAAGACCACAATAACATTATTTGATAGAGCAAATTTTCAGCTACAAAACACTTTTTTCAACACAGTCCTCACCTTTAGCTGTGTATTTTTGCCAGCAATGAACAGAAGCCTGCATGCCACTCTTGCAAAAATCTGTACCAGTGGAGGTGACCCACTGTCACTGTTGCCACTGAAGTGCACCATCCGCTGCTTCATTGTGCTTACATCCACTGTTTAGTCTCTGTAAACATTCAACAAACATCGGTGAATTTCAGTGGGTGCCATCTTTTTCGTCATGGAGGAATTCAGTTCCACAACTTTGCTTCATATACCTATTTGTGTCAGACTGGCCCTCTGCTACTATCTGTCACACAGCAATAAAATGTACTGGAATATTTGTGGTAAGGTTCAACCTATGCAACCACATGACATCTGCCTCTGATGTTATGCACCGCAGTAAGAACATCGGAGGCATCAGTTTTGGAGCAGCCCTCTTAAAGTGCAACATGCCACCTTGTATTATTTTGTTCAGCAATATATAGATGTTGCTAAACAGCAAATTGTGTAGATCTGGAAAAGGTGTTAATTGGTGAAATAATATAGGTTAATTCTGAAGTGCATGCAGCTCAATATGTCCTGTAATGTTTCTCTTATAATTCTGCCATTTCAAAAATTGAATACAACCCAGTGAGTGTTCCAAAATACAGAATGAGAAAAAAGGAAGTAAATCCTCGTGTTGAATGACATTCAGCTTATTTTGACTCCCACTGTATGCTTAGAAATGAAACTGGAATGTGAAATGAGTTATCAAAATGCAAACTCTGGTTATAAAACTTTGAGGAACATAGATGTGAAGCTCATGCATTGATCTTATTTTTTTCTTGATTCTCTTATGTATCTAAAGACAGACTAATATCTGATGGTGCAATCTGTTCTTTGCTTTGCTGAATGCCCTATATACTCAATAACAAACTCATCCTTAAATCCACTTACTTTTAAAAATACAGAAGAATTGAAATGATTTGTTTCAGTGTTAATTTGATTCTTTAGAAAAGTTATTCAAACAAATATCTGACTCATATCACCAATGGAGCAGCAATTGCATTATTCAAGAAGTAATGCATAACTACAATTAAGCTGCATTCGAGAATACAACATATTGAAAATACAAAGCCAAAGCAACTGCACTGTCTCTTTTACTGACTTCTGAATGTGCCCTCATGGACATTAGTACTTTTAATATAAGTAATAATACTAACTAATATAAAACAATATTAATACATTAATATTATTAATATAATATAATATAATGCTCATTAATATCACTAATTGCTAATTAATATAATATGTGTAATATAATTGTGTGCCCCGGTGACGCAGTGGTAGAATTGCCGCTTGCAACACTGGAGGCCCAGGTTCGAATCCCCTGTGGCGCAAGTGGTAGAAGTGCCGCTCTGCTACACAGAGGGCTCGAATCCCGGGAGTTGGACTCGATGATCTCTAAGGTCCCTTCCAACTCACACGATACTATGATACTATGATGATAATATATTATTAATTATATTAATATAATATAGGTTTTCTGTTAAAGGAGTGAGGGGATGGTAGGGAGGTCACTGGTCTTATTTTGCCAGGAGCAATGTCTGATGCACCAAGTCTGAAGGATGGTTTTAGTAGACTGCAGTATCACTCTTTGTCTGATGAGGAGCTCCAGGATCAAATCTAGCTCAGCTGGGGGTGGCTCATATCTCTGTGCTTCCAACATGTGCATCCTTAGCCGTAGGAGTGTGTTGGGGGGCCTTCCATATTTTGTTAATTTAGCAAGAACCTTTATTTAAATGCACAATCCATGTTTCTATGATATATATTACTTCTATCAGGGAAAAAAAACAAACAGCCCCTTTGATCTGGACATGGAAAATCAAACATACTTAGTGGACACAGCTTATTACATTAAAAGTTGAATCTGGGCAGATCAATACAGACTTCACCAATTAACTACATACATTGCTCATATTGTCACCATAGATAGAATATTTAAAATATAACTTGGTAAAATCACAAGGTTTGACTGAGGTACTTAAAGATGTATCTTCACGACAAAATGAAATGTGGCTGGATCTGTTCTCCACTTCTGTGGCCAACTGGCACTGGAAAGCCCACATTCACACTACCAGGAGTTCCCTTAGGGTTATCACAGTATCACAGTATCACAGTATTGTGCGAGTTGGAAGGGACCTTAGAGATCATCGAGTCCAACTCCCAGGATTCGAGCCTTTCTGTGTAGTAGAGCAGCATTTCTGCCACTTGCGCCACATGGGGGATTTGAACTCTGGGCCTCTGGTGTTGCAAGCAGCACCTTACACCACTGCGCCACCAAAGGCACACGTTATGTTGGTGCCCAAGCCATGTTTGGGATTTTTTTAGGATAGTGCCCATTGCTGCTCAACCAAAACAGTGTGAAAGACCCCATTAAGAACATAGAAGTACAGAGGATTGTTTTTCTCTGCCTGTGAATGTTTCTTGGCACTGCTTAATTTATGAAGGCTGCTCCAAAAATAATGCCTCCTATTTCATTATGTTGTAGCACAGCATCAGAGGCAGATGTTGGTGGTATGGCAGTAGAGACTCTACTTTCATGCCAATATTTCATTGCATTTTGTGGCTGTGTGACAGATGGCAGCAGACGGACAGTCTGACAAAATGGCGTTTGACACTAGTCATGCAATTTTCTCTTCATAAAGAGCAGTGCATAGCTGCCCTACCTTTAGGATAAAGTAAGGGCTGAATTTTGTTTTGGTAGTGATGTCTTATTTTCACTTATTTGATGGAAAGGAAGTACTTACATAACTCCTGTGGGGCCTTAATTTATATGCAGATGACTGACATTGCACTACTCTGGTCTGTACAGTTTTAGAGGAGAAGAATGTAGTCAGAGTTCTACTTCATGCTCCCACTTCTTCTTCCGGCAGGGACTGTGGTTCAGAACATTTTCCTCTTCAGCCTGGATTGGTTTGGCTAGTTTTCTGTAATGGTAGACATTACATCTCTTGCTGTCTATATCTCACGGACTGAAGGGAAGAGAATTAAATAACTTAAAGTTTTTAAAACCTTTGTTTCATCCAGATCACATGATGAAATATATAACCTCAACATACCACTAATGAATAAATAATACAGGAAAAGTCCGTGAAGACACTTTAAGAGCCAAACTGCACTTTAGAACATATTCAGACTAGGCACTGGAAGATCAAAACACATGAATATAACAACTGCATCTCTCCATTGGTGCATAAATGTCAGAGATACACCTGCAGTTCCCACAAAAAGGAGAGAAAGACATGCTGCCATATTACATGGCAAAATCCATGTATTATCTGTGTGGGGTTCTTTTGTTGAATTTATTTATTTATTTATTTGCTTTGTCTTGTTTTTCGTATGAGAGAATTGACCAGTGATGAGAATTCCCTGAAAAATGAGAAAGACTCTGAAGACCTTCCTTATAAACTGGATAGCCTGGGAAAATTTCACAGAAATTCTATATCCATATGAATAGCTGCAGTAAAGGCAATGGACACATACTGAGAGACCTGTGCGAGAAATATTGCTTAAGCTATGTCAACAATTCCTGTTAGTTTAGCAGAGAGAAACAAGTGGTGTCACCTTTGTCTTTCTGAATCTCTGGCTGTGCTAGAGTTCAGTTTGCTAAAGGGCTAATCAAAATCTCTAGGTTAACAGAGGTTATTTGTATGAAATTTTAATGGTCTATTTTAAGCTTAAGACAAGATTAGAGTTCTCTTTACCTTAAATTCTGTGAGAGGTGAAAGCATTTTCCTGTTCTGGGTAAAATAACTTTCTGATTCTGGGTTGTTCTTTTGAAGCACTCAGGTGCATTTTGCTCTCCTGATAAATGCAAACATCACCACAGATAAGGGCACTGCATATGACAGGGGAGCAGGTCAACACACAAATTGTCATGTACGTTAGAAAATAATGACTTGCCCTCTTCTACTGATGTATGACTAGTGAAACCCTTCCAGCTTCCCCCAGATGAATTATGTTCCACAAGTTATGTCCAATTTATTTCACCTTTTTCAGTTATTTGTTTTTTTTTTCTATGCCTATTTTCTGCTTTTTAGTATACTTTAGGTTTTTGATAATAGAATGGGTAGTGAAAATGAAAAAGGATATAAATTATAAATGACATGGATAAAAATGTATGTCTAAAGTTATACATATGTTACGTAGTTAGATAGTTCATGTCAGTGAGAGACATAAGTGGTTACTCTGCATAACACAAGTTATATGATTCCAGACATGGGCAACGAAAGCACATTATAGGATGTACTTTTGTATATCTCCTAAACTTTGACATCACTATATAAAAAGTATTGTTCTTAGCAATTATCACAGGCAGTTTTTAGTAAAACATTTTTTTCGTGTGTGTAGAGCCTTAGATAGTTGGAACTTTAACATTATTGAAAATAGCTCTACCTGCAGGGATAGAGCAAAGGTGGGATGAGAGGAGTAATGAATGAGGAGGTGTGAATACAGAAACAATGCAGACATGTGCTGTGTTTACCCTTCACTTTTTTCCTGCCAGTTACATTGTATAAGTGCTGGGTGGAGCTCAGTGTAGGAGATGGAGAAGCCTTGGAGAAAGGACAGTAATGGTCTCTGTATGCCCTGGCTGTTCAGCTGTAAGCTGCACCTCAAGGACATCACTGCTGAGAGAACCTGGGAAATGACTGTTTCATGCTATTCGATTTCTTCACTGAGCCTGTTTCTGCACAACCTGTTTCTTCCTAGAAAATCTAACTGACTATATTGGGCAATAGGTATCTGCTCAGCAAAACACTGCTCCACTGTGATTCATTTTGGAGGTCACTACCAGACCCTACTCTGTTAGTGCAGAGCCATAGGACACCATGCAGCTCCCCGCTACAACAATAATGGATGGCTGTGGGTGTCTTTATAGTTAAAGTGATACGGCATTTAAGAGCACTTAAAAGAGCCAGACAATTAACTGCCTTAAACATATCTTATAGAGTTTTTGTGTAACTTCCTGAAAATATATGACCAGACAGTGAGCATTTTACTAGAGGTTCTTTGATGTGACTTTCATAAAATATCCCTTTTCTTAATATTTGCTTTAGCTGTTCTAGAATCCAGACTTCCTTTCTTGTTTCATTATGAAGAACTGAACATACAGATTTTAAAGCAGCTTATTAGAAAGATAGAACTTAATGAGAATGGATGAATAAATAAATATTACCAGTCACCTCACTTGTGAAGAAAAAGATTTCACCTGATTCAGAAGAACTATTATAGAATGTACTGGTTACATGAAGTAACCTAATGTGCTGATTTTGGTTGCACAACTGTGTGTTTAGAGGATGTGGATACACTGCTACAAATTCTCATGTGAGACTGGGAGAGGCCTGAATAAATTGGAGATGAAAAAAAGGGTTTATTAAGTCATTTAGTTCCTGGACCATTCCCTAAAATGTTTTTTCCACTGCTGTGTCCAGACAAGTTTCTAATACTGCAAGGAATTGGGCTTCCATGATAACCCTGAATAGTTAGACATAGTTAGCTATATCCAAATCTTAGGAGCACTTTTCCTCATTTGTCAGAAAAAGTTGCTGTTGCTTATCTTGATACAAACTGGGCTTGATTCCTCTGGCTGCCCCTGGACAACTCCTTCCTTAATATGTTTTCTTAAATGTTTATAATATTTCTTTCTTCTCCTTGTAAAGATGGTGCTTCCTGACATGCATAAGTGGATGATGGATATAATAAGAATGATAGTTTAACCTGTAAAAAAATATATGTGAGCAATATTTCTGTAAAAGGTTAATCAGTCTAGTAAAAGTAAGATGGTCTATTTAGATAACTTCTGTACCTATTTATTTGTAGGCCTTGACAGTCAGACAGACCCACACGCTAAATTGTGAGAGGTTTTGCCCTAGATATTTAGATGTTCATAATGACCAGCTCTGCAAACAGAGTCTAAGACCTTAAAAATAGTCTGTTTTTTCTTTGTGTTATCCAATATCAACAGGCAAGATGATCTTGGGACCAGAACTTTGTTGACAGTGCTGTTTATTATGCCTGAATCTGAACAAAATCTGCTTCATGTTGTGTTTGCAAAGGCACTTGCACTGGCAGAGATGTAAATATTTTTATGACAGGCTGTAACTCCAAAAACTTAACAGATCTACTGAAGAAGAAAGTATTAATTTTATTGTTTCTCCCTTCTCTCCTCCCTTTCTAAAGTGACTAAATGTATATAATTGATTTATAGAAATAGTCCCACATTTTTTTTTTTTTTTTTTTTTTTTAAACACTGATTAAAATGAGGGGACTACAAGCTGGAGAAACATTGAAAGAGACAAATCTCACTTATAAAAACATAATGAAGCAATCAGGTCAATATCTGCAACAAGAAAAATGACCCTTAGAGATCAAACATACATTCTAAAAATAAAAATACAGAGAAATATTTTACTCAAGAATGTAAATATTAATTTTCCTTGCCCATTCTGGTGGTGATCATGCTCTTCCAGCAGCATAAATTGCAGTAATTACAAAAAGATATAAATCTGCATTCAGAACACATCTGCAGCTTACAGGTGTGAATTAGGTTTTGTTCTTTAAACAAGACATTTTCTAGTCAACTCTCTGATTTAAGAAATATCTCACCCTGTGGTTTGTATTTCTTAAAACAATGTATAGAAGAATCAGAATCTTTTCTTTCTCTTGTGTTTGAAATCCTTATTAACTCTCCTACAAGTTAAGCATTTGTGATAAACCACACACGCATTTGTTTTTCATATAGCATTACTTTAATAAACAAATCAGTGTCACATTCCTGCATGACACAATTTCAACCCATTATTAATCATACTAAATGTTATTTCGATCCTTTACTTTCTTTTTTTTTTTTTCTTTCTTCTTTTTTTCTTTTTTCCTAAATATTGTCAGTGGAATATTGTAGGCCTCTGCTGTTTTCTTTCAGCGAATTCGAGGTCGAAAAGCCAGTCTGGAGGAAATACAGCTGGTTCACTCTGAACATCATTCACTGCTGTATGGCACCAGCCCCCTGAACAGACAGAAGCTGGACCCCAGGAAACTCCTAGGTCTGTACAGGCCTCTATTCTACTGAGAACAGCACATTCCAGCACTGTCATTAGTCATAGCTGGTGTCAGTTTAAAATACTTGGCAAGCAGTGTGACAAAAATTCACTTTTTCCAAATGCATTGCTATGTGGAAGGAGAATGTTACAATGGAAGCCAAATATAGATTAGCAAAATGCACAGGCTGGAAAGCACAAAGAGAAGTTTCTTCTCATTCGCTTCAAAATTGTCAAAACATTAACCCTTTGCTGTAATTTGTTCTCCATCAGAGATCAACAGCAATTTTGAATACTGTTGGTCTTTGATCTTCTTGTTCTCTGCTTTGAAAATGAGTTTAAGATACACTTGCTTGTCAGAACTGCTTGTTTGCTGTTCTCATTTTCTTTATTTCAATGACTTCAGCCATGCTAAGTGCAGATACCGTGCCTGAATCTTGCTATGAACTTTATTGTTATGCCTTCCCATTATGCAGAATACCATGTTTCTGAATAACAGGGAAAAGAGTTATTAAAATATTAAATGAACCTATGAATATACAGAATACCATAAAACTGCCGAGATTTCATATCAAATATCTTCACAAACAACCAAAGCCCATCATATGCTTCCATAGTAAAGAAGTAAGGTTAAACTGGGCACTGTCATGACTGGAGCAAGAGTCCACACCTGCTACAAGAGGATGTGAAAGGAAACACAAGTAGAGCATTTTGGAAATAATCTGTGAGTGAAATCCTGCTTTTTCTGTCCCTGCACACAAGATGAAACATTCTCTGCTATTTTTAATAAACATATCGTAAAACGTGGAGATTTGCCTAAGTGTGATAAGACTCAACTCAAACAAAAACAATACTAACCATCAAAAGAAATTGCTGTTCTAGTTTTACTGATATTTAGCAATTATTTTGCTTTGAAAAGAGTTCCTTCCAGAAGGTAACCTGTGGCTTCAGTTATTTCTAAAAGTAGATAGGAAAAATGTAGTGATCACAGTAACATCCAAGTTTATACACCTTTGACAAAATAAAATCAAAGCTAAAAAATAATTACAATGTGATAGATTTTCAGAAGCTATAATTTTCAAGTTAGGAAACCCTCACTAAAAACAAACAAACAAATAAACATACAGACATATAAGAACTAAATTCCTGCAAAATGAACAACTGGGAAAAAAAAATTGATTTAGGTTCATCAACATTGTCAAAATGTTCCATCTTGATAGAGTCAAACATTTCATTTAGATTTTTTTATTATTATTATTTTGATTCATTTCATTTTAATTTTTACATTATTTAATATAACATACATATATTTGAAGTCTTGTTCCCATTTTGGACTGTTATATGAGATGCAGTGTGTAGTTTCAGTTATGGTATGAAAAAATCGATTGACACAGGTATTCTTGCTGTGTTTCTACCTTTGTATACAGAACGCAGAAAGCACTGCTTACTTAATCCCTAAAATCCATTTATTTGTTCACGGTTCTTTGCTCAACACTCTTTGCCTTTATCATTTGGTACTCAGTCCAAAACATTTACTCTCTGAGTTTATATCGAGATCACACTCCTAGCATTTATCCTGAGTGTATCTTTGGCTGAATGCCCTTTTCTGTCTCTGTAGGATGTTTTCTTGCTGCCTCTTGCATGGCCTTTTACCAAGACAATGGTCAATTAAACACTCTTCCTACATGCTTTTGCATGTGTCTGTTTTTTTGGCTGAAAACTTCAACTACTTAAGCTTTCATACTCCTATACAAAATGACTATCTTTCACATTTTTCTAAAATGCAGTCTGACTGTTCCATCTTTCACTGTCCCCAGTCAAGTGTGGTTGAACCTAACCAATGTTGACATTAAAATTAATATCTTGGTACGGCACAGAAATTCAAAATGATGTGTAGTGAAGGAGAAAAGTCTAAAGGAAATGTTTCTCATCATAAATGTCAACAATAACAACATCATCTCATAACTTTCCCATTTCAATTAAAGTGTTTTTTTTTTTTTTGTTTGTTTTTTTCTTTCCTGCAGAAATTGTTCCATCAGATCATGGCTTTGCATTCTACTGAAAAGGGTTTTGTTCCTTTCCTAATTCGTCTGTGCACCAAAAAAGACAGTTACAGTTTGTTCTCCATTTAAGTCTCAGAAAAATATTTGTTCCCTGTGCCTGTTCAGAGGACATTTGCATTTTTGAAGGTCTTTTCTTGCTCACATGAAGTTTCTGTATTTTGTAAATAGGAAAGAAATACCAGAAGGAATAAAATTTATCAAATGACTAGAACTAGAAGTGTGCTACCTATCAATGCTAGGTAGCTGGTTTCTCTGTTAAGGAAAACTACTCTGTTCTGGAAAGTTGCAAAGTAAAACAGCTGTGAACTACTGAAATCAGTGAGAGTTGTGTGCATATATACTGTTCACATATTCTTCATGCTTTCAAGAGTATAAACTGTCTTGAACTTTTGGCTTTATTTCTCCAAATCAGGGGCTGCAAAAGCAGCTATTGCAAATGATTGCTTCAACTTTTACACTGTCGTGCAGTTTAGCTTTTAACTGATCGTATTTCACTGTGGTGTGTTAAACAACATGTTATGTTGCATTACATTTTCTTGACGTGAATGAAACTAATATGGAGACTGTGTGTCACATCACATTATGGTTTCATGTGACAGAATACAATCTTTCATACCTCTCTGAATGAGCTCAAGGGCAGTTACCAAACAGGTCTTAAAAATTTGATTGCTTTTTACCTTTTCAACCATAATTAATAAAGTGTTTCTAAAAATCCAGTTTCCTATGTTCACAAGTTTATAAAAGTGGGAAAAACTCTGTCAACACATCCCTGACAGTGAGGTAATATTTAAAGTACAACTAAAGGATGCATTTATAGAGCATCCGTGCAATTGCAATTACTTCCTTTGGAAAAAAAAAAAAAAAAAAAAAAAAAATCTTCATTCTTAAAGAATGATACTGGAAGCAACTAGGTGCCTTTTAACAAGTAAACTAATTTTTAGTGGATTTTTTGTCGATGATGGTGGTGGTGAATGTTTTGTTTGTTTGTTGTTTTTGTTGTTTGTTTTTCGGAAAGGGAGCATTATCCCATCAGTCTTCTTACTCATCAGACTCTCAGACCTGAATTTCAAATCTCATAAGTGGTATCCTTGGCTTCTAAAGGGGTTTCCTGCTTCAACACCTAGTTTGACTAGCCAGCTCCTACTGCCTTTGTGGATTGACATTTTTGAGTACAATATTTCTAGCTCTACCTGTGAATTTTTGTGGTGAATATTCTTTAGATCTTTCATGTCAAGTGATTTGCTTGTGACTGCAAACTCTGACAACCTACAAAACCATTTGTCTTTTACATAAGTCACTCTGAAAGTAATGCTTTCTATTTATTTTGATGGAAACTACAACTGATACAAAGACCACAATAAAACTACTGGATAGAGTGAATTCTCAGCTATGAAACACTATTTTTCAACATATTCATCATTATTAGATATGATGCTTTTTGTGCATAGAGGAATTTAGTTACATACCTTTGCTTGTTACCGACTTCTATGTCAGATGTCATTTTGTCAGACTGTTTTCTGCTGCCATCTGTCACATGGTAACAATATGGAACAGAACATTGGTAGGAAGGTTCATCTTCTAGTGCCACAGCACCACCACTTGCCTCTGATGCTGGGGGCCAACATAATAAAGAGACATTATTTTTGGAGTAGTCCTCATCTATTAAAGTATCTCAATGTCTTCTTTCTATTATTGTTTTACTCTGGATTTGGCCTAGGTAAAAAAAGGGTGGTACTGAGAAATATCTACTACTTACCAAATTCGGCTGCAGCAGCAACTCCAAACATGATGGAAAATTCTCACAGTTCATCTTAAGGGTTTGCTTTGTACGATTGATTTTCATTTTCAGAGAAGTGAGCTTCTTTCTTTCTTAGAAGACAGCCAAGTGATGGTCTCCCTCTTTCTCTCTCTCTTTGTCTTAGTGGAACCTTTTCCAAAGTTTTTTGCTCTTGTGCAATAAGAGCTTAGTATCCTGGCAAATTTCATGATAAACTGAAAGGCTTTGTGACTATTTTTCTCTGTTTTAATGCTATCCATTGATTGATTTTAGTGTCTTTCCTCACCATCTGCTTTTCTGTTTCCACTTTGTGTTTGTTGTTTTTAATAGTGTTTACCGTGTACAATGTGCCCTGCTGCACAGAGATAAATGAGAATTCATCTGTTCTCTCTTACGCAAAGGAATTTAAGAAAAAAGTCCAGCCATTCAATATTCTGAAACCGCCTTCTTTTATCTCAAATTTCAGGCTGTGTTTCTATTAACATCTCCTGTCACTTTAGCAGTGCTAATTTTTTAGTTAGCTGCTCAAGACTTTTTGATCTTCCACATAGCAAAAAGTGAAAAACTGCTGCTCATACTGGTCCCTGGATCTGCTTAGCAAGAGGTCTGGAAAATCCTTCCATACCTCTACTCCAACAGTCTTTGTCAGTAAACATTTCCTTGCGTGTCTGAGGCCATTAGGACTTGCAGTACGAGAACTTTGCATAGCTGCTGCACCTGCATTTCCCCTGGTAGCTCCACAGGAGGTTTTGTTTCGCTTCTCTAGCACGCTGCAAACTGATCAAAGGCCTCTAGTCGGTTAAAAATGCATCTTGGATTTTACTCAAAGCCTAAAGCACTTTCTTTGTCTCAGACCTTTCAGTCTGGTCTCCCATACTTCAAAGATGATGGCTTATAATTGTCTTTATACATTTCATTGGCACCTGCTAAACATGAGTAACTGCAGTGTTTGCCCCTTCCATAACAATGGGTGGCTCCTCTTGGTAACTTGAGTGATTCACTATCTAACGCTTCCTCCATATGGCAAAGCCACAGAGCCAGTTCTGTGATATAGCAGGAGAAAAGTGTGTGTTCTCTTCCACAGCTGCCTTAGGATCAGATTTCATGCTTGAATAAGAACTGTATCAAATCATGAGATCCTTACCCTGTTTCAAGATCATCCTTATCAACAGAAACAATGAATTTAGTGGTTGAAAAAATGTGAACAAATAAAAAAGTGATTATAATTATTAGCTTTATCACATCATCAATAAAGCATAATAAGCTAGAAATTAAATTATAAAATCTATTAAATTTATGTTCCTTTTGGTAGAATATATACACTGAGTATTACTGACATAAATAATGAAAAAGATATTCCATGTTATGCTTTAAAATATTAAAACATAAAAATAATATTAAAAAAATTAAAATATTCATTAATGGGTTGTAAAATTCAGACACACATTTGAATAGCTAGGAGGATGAAGAAAGCAGTTTTCAAAGGAGAAACTTTTTGGAGAGCTGAACGTAAGAAATAGTCACCAGTTGCATGTGAAGCTTAATGAGTCTCCCTCCCTTGTCAGTGAAAAGAAACAGGCACTTCTCAAGTACAATTCATCTCACTAGTCATCCAGGCTTGGGAGAGGTTCCTACCTCACTCCACTGGCTGTGGAATAAGCTGAGATGAGTAGCGTAGGCAAGCTGCTTATCTTTCCAGCAGCTAAAGATACCAGGTTGACTACTAGCCCTAGTTCAGAGTGATTTTCTGTGAAGTTGAGTTCATTACTTATACACTCCTTTGAAATCCTTGCTCACCAATCTTAGAATTTGTCACTGTTGCAAAAAAAAAAAAAAGTAATTTAAGTGCCCCATGGCTGATTTGCTTTTGAGGTATTAATCAAGTTCTTTATTTTTATTGTGTGATGCCTAAATTCAGAAATCAGAATTACAGTAGAGATTGCTGTTCCAGTGTTTAAATGATTTTCTGATAATTGATTTTTATTTTTTTTTTCTTTCTTTTCTTCAATATTTAGGAAACGTGTCTCAAAAACTCTTTTCCTTGCTGCCTTGTGGGGGACTTGGGGTAAGTAAATATTTGGTTGTTTCTTTCAGGAGGGGACAGCACACAACAAATATATTAATTCATAGATTCCATAGGACAGTTTTACTAACAATTCAAATTCACAAGAAGTTGATAAATCTAGAGAGGAATCCTCAGACATTATCTTACTGTTTTCAGAGACATGATTAAAATGCATTGCAATGAAACAGGTAGGAACATCTTTTGTGGAAATGTGTACATTTCTTCTTTGTCCTACTATTTATTGGTTTGTTTGTTTGTTTGTTGCATGTGATCTATTTTTGAGAAAAGTAACATGGGTGCAATTGCTTCTAGCAGAATGAAATTTGATGAAGGTTCTTTGTGCGTTGCTGAAAAGTAAACATAGCTTTGCAGCTCAGAGAGCATACACACAAAAAAATTTACCAGATTACCAGAACAGATTCATTCTGAAATATAAGTGTTGAGTATTAGTATTTAATGGTCAAAAACTGATAGTTAAGAATTTGTTGGAGCAATAGGTAAACAAGTCATCCAAATCACTGAAAACATTTAGAATGGAGAATTTCTACTGATCTTGACTTCATGCTCACGCTAAATTCTAGTGAAGGTAGTACCAGGACAGATCCTTTTTCATTTACAGACGTTTCAGGCATTTCCTTCCCCCCCCCCCCCCCCCCGCCCCCTGCCACAGCCCTCACTTCAACTCTTTTTTCCCCCACACAGCAGTTTTTCACACATCTACTTCAGCCCAGTGCATTATTTACTCTGTCACTGATATCAAAATGCTGATATTATGCATGGATGAACTTTTTGAGTGATGCAAATACACTTTAGGTTTTGTGTTTTTTCGCTCTTTCTCAGTATTCAGGAATAAAGCCACAAACTCTGGAATGATCAGGGCTATAGATCAACTTCCAATACAAATTTCTAATATTTAATTTACTTTTATCCTTCACAAAGGATAAGATCCATGCCATAATAATCTTGTTTATAGTTTCTTTTTCTTTTTTTTTTTCCCTCTAATTTAAATAATGAGATACTTGACAAATAAAATCTATGTTGCAAGAATTTACACACCATATTAATAATTCCATCTGAGTTTTCAGTATTTAGCAATGTTTGAGTATTTCTGCACTGTTAGTTACAGAGAATGAAAAGACCGGGAACTAGTAATCAAGTTCCTCCACTGTGGATTTAGGCTTCCTAAGGTTTCTGACCAAAATCTGGAACTTGAATATTAAAAACTTTCTGTATTTGAAACTTTGGGGTCATTCCTTTGTATGGATGACACATAGTCATGTAGACATGCATGTACACATGCACCTCTGTGCGTTTCTGTGTACACAAATGCATGCATACATGCTTGTGTGCTATTTATTTTTAAAAAAGGGTATATTAGTTGTCATCAAGGTATTATTTTTACCGTTACTGCTGAAATCAAGATGTTTAGAGAGACTTAAACAAGAGATTTTATAAAAGAATTTTGTTCAGACTTCTGAGCAAAGAGAAGCTGGTGCAAAATTTCTTGACAATTCTTTTTGGGTGCTTTGAAAAGTAAATTGGGCTGTGGTATGCTTTAAAAATAAAACTATATAAGGTTTCCCTACAAAACATGTTATTGAAACATTGGTGAGTTAGTACTAAAATATCATAAATAGAAATGGTGTTCATAGAAATGAAATCCTTTGAAATCCTTTTAGTAATGGAAGTGTTTTGCCCACTGTAAAGAAAACACAAGATAGTAATGCTCAGCATAAGTTAGCTTTTTAAACACTTAAATTTATCTGTACTTTCTTGAGTCTTTTGCTTTATTTCTGATCTAGAATCATGGAAAATGGATTAAAGAAGCTATTACAGAAATTGATCCTTTATTTATATTTTTTTAGTTGGTTTCTCTTTCTACATATTATTATTGTCAGCCTTGCTGTGGGCCTCTTAAAGAAATGGGTTGTGACCTTTTTCAGGGTAAATAATCAGATTAGGAGCTCCCTTTCAGTGATGTTTAGCTGTCTGTTGGTTAAGATGAGCTCTGGGAAAGGGAGTTGCTTCAAATCGTCTGGAAAGCAATTCCTACTTTTACCTTCAATAAAGATAGTAGAAAGAAAGCAGCATTGCTGTTTAGTGATTTTCAACTTATTTGAAGATTATGAAACAATAATCAGTCTGAAAGCCATAGTTCATGCAAAGACTGTGAGGAGTCATAGAATCATTTAGGTTTTTTCTTATATATTTATTCTTTACTTTTTTTTTTTTTTTTTTTTTTTTTTTTGCTTGCTTAATTGGTTATTTGTTTACTAAATAAGACAGTGAGAAAGTCTATTACAAAAGAAATAAGGACCTTAGCTTTGCAGAATAGTTTATAGCTTTCTCACTCCTGATTGAGTGCTCTTTGATTCTGTTGTCTTCAGAGATATGGGAACCTTGATGACTGTTATTAGGCAGCTTTTCTGTTATTAAATAGGTGTGTGGTTAAACTACTCAAACAGGAGATGTTCCCATCTAGGATTATTTCTCTTTCCTGAAAGGTTGTACTTAATATCAGAGTTCCCATTTCTTAAGGAATGTCATTATTACTGAGGAGATCATAAATCGTTTCTGGGAGAGGCACCTCACACCACACTAAAGCTGCACCACCGTTGAACAGAGGACTGGGCCAATAAGACAGAGCATAGGAGGGAGCAAGGGTCATGTGCCTAAGTATATAATCTATCTATCATCAATTTAAGACTTCATAGGCATTGCAGGCATAATGAGCCAATGGACAATAAAGATTATTAACATGAACTTGGGGTGGCATGCATTGTCCTGACAGGACTTAAAGGTGAAACTAACCTCCTCAACCCTAAATTGCACTATATTGTCGATTTGGTTGTCATCTCCACCTGTTCTAATAGAGTCAATAAAGTGCAGCCAAGATGAGGGATCCACTTTTTTGGATATTGCAATAGCAGTAAAAGATATCAAGAATTTTGAATTGTGTCCATAAAAATGATCTGATATTTTGGGGTGCTTTTCCATTGCAGTTCTGAATCGTTTGCATCAATGCAAATACATGAAAAGCTACTGCTTACTGATTCCACAAAGAATTTTCATCTCTATTAATATATTTTCAAGTAGTGATAGTGACTAATTAAGTCAGGGTCACTGATGAATTTTACTTGGTATACCAGGATTTCTGAAAAAGAAGGAAAGAAAAGAAAGAATAAGAGAGAAAAACTAATAAATGCCTCTCTATCCAAGAACCCAAAGATGACTCATACCAATAGCCAAAGTGAACAGGTCTAATATGTATACAAAAAAAAAGAAAAAAAAAGGAAGTCTATATCTGTCTTCCTAAATTTACCCATAGCAGGTTTTCTTTCAATGACAGTTAATTTTTTTCATCAGAGAGCTATCTAAAGTCAGCAGCACATCTGCTGAAGTATGAGACTACTCTTTTTGCAGTAATGTTTTTTATCTTTTTTTTTTTCTTTCTTTCCAATTTTAACATTGTGACACGCTTAATTGTTGTTAAAGAGTTCTAAAACTGGGATGTGTGATTCCTTGCACTAAAGAGACGCTATCAGCTCTACAGCCAATGTTTCTAATAACAGATAGTTTCTTGTAGCTTGTCAGAGGTTTGGAATGTGGAAGGGTTTCCAGGAGGTGGGTAATTTGCAGGTGAAATGGCCAAATGGGGAGAACAATCGCAAATTACTTTCTGGTCCTGCAAATTATCAAACAATGTCATATTTTTTCTTCTGTGAACAGCCACTAGAGATATAACTGATCATTTGATCAATGCATCCATCTATTACAATTCTTCCCCTTCTGTTCTTCTGTGAAAATGACAAAAAAAGAAGCAGAGATCTACTTTTAATGGGAGCAAGTTTCATCTCTTTGCCTCAGTCTGTCACTAAAAATAGTGATTGTTTTCCTGCCTGTTTGACCTGCTGCTGTGTGAAGAAATCTTGAAGTCATTTCTCAGCCATATTTTTTTGCCTAGTTGATCGGCAAAAAAACCCACAAAAGCAAAGAAGAGCGGGCTTTTATGATAATGTCATCATCGGCTCCCAGCTTCAAACACTTCTGCGGCTTTTGAATTGTCATTTATAACTTGGAACTGAACCGACCCATAATTCCCTTGATGCATTTAGAGAAATTGATAACAGACTGCTTCTTTTATGGCTCAGAGGAGGCAACTCCAATCACATCACTATTGGCAGTCAATATTATTTTCTGACATGGTTGTAAAAGTATAAAGGGGCTTATGGCATTTGTTTAGATGAGGAATGGGCTCTCAAGCTGTGCTGGGGTTTATGGGTCCAGATTACTGAGTAGCAAAGGGAATATGATGTTTGCAAACAGGATATGATTTTATTTAAGTTTGGGTTTCATACGTGGTTCCCTGGGGATTACTCTGCAGACAGAAGAGAATTTCACTTTTATCATATGAAATTGGGCAGTTATCCAATCCTCCCCCTCTTTTTTCCCCTCAAAGACACTGCTCCAAACCTGTAATGTGTAAAGTCAGGTTTTTAAATTGCAAGAGGAGGAGATGGGGAAGAATACCACCCCGTAAAAAATTAGACTTTTACAGATTAAATCTTTAGTGAGCTTAACAGTGCTGTTCATGAGCTAAATACTGAGCTATATGAGTGGCTAAGAATGGCTTGTACATATTAGGAAAGTCCATTGCATTTCCTTTATTTTTGATGTTGATGTAGTAAAAGAGGAGAGATTTTCTGCTAGGGTAAGCTGGTCTTATTTCATTTCTGGAGTTCAGCTTAATTCTAGCATACCAGAAAAGAATTTGGCCAGTAACTATTAAGAAAAGAAATTTAAAACTATGAAATTGCTCTACTCTTTTCCAAATTCTACAAAATATTCATAGCATATCTCTAAATATTATGAATGTTGATTTTCTCCCTTGTATTCCTTGCTGCAGTAGTTGTACAGTACTTCTTTCTGTCCTGACCACACAGGAAGAAATGAAAGAAGAAAGGCAAGATCTCAATAGTGCACTACTTTAATAAGTCAACCAGGGAACAAATTGTTTTCTTATGTTTCTTGTTCTTCCATCTCCCCCATCTGTATGCAGGAAGATTTCTCAGCCCTTAAATGTTGTAACTTTTCATTCCTCTTATAGGTATTAATTATATCAACCTAGTGCTATCACCATGGCACCACAGTGTAAAAGTATGTGTGGTACTATTGTCCCTTTTTTGTATTTTTCAGGCTTCAGGATGATTTGGGGTTCTCTCCTCAGATGCATATCCAAAGCTGGCTTTAACAAAATCAGACTTGCTATGGTTTGTGCATACAAATTAAATATCACCTCCACATAGGTGTTAAAATTAATGCTTGTCCTTCTCCTGTATCCCCTATTGTACCAAAATAAGCATATTCCTGTCATGATATCAACCAAAAATAAGTCTGTTTTCATGGACTCATAGTTACACAGTTTTGATTATGTGATGTTTTCTGCAGAAGACATCAAAATGTTTATTGACAAAGGCCATTCTGCTGCCACTCCAATGTTCAAAGTGCAGTGCAAGTGGGTATGGAAATGCAATGAGGGATGGAGGCCTGTCATCTCAGAGCATTCAAGGTACTGTGTGTTTGGTCACTCAGTGCCATTCCAGACAAATGAATTTAGGCTGGCGACAGGACAGGGCAATAGTGTGTGATGTACATCCAGCTGCTCTAGTAGGCTTTTATTTTATTTTTTTTTTAAGGTGGAACACTCCTGTCAATTCTTACAATTCATGACAGCCATTTACCTACTTCAGTTGAGAATATTAAGGCATGATTGTGAGGACTCACTAGTTTGGCTACAGGTATATAATTTCAGACAGATTACTAAAACCCTCAAAATGAGAGCCTGTCCATCCTGGCTTACATACATACCCACTAGAAAGTCATAGGTGACACAAGATCAGGACTCGCTCAGTTTACCTAAGAAGCTAAGAACTATCTGGAGGAACTCAATTATTTCCATTGACAGGGATGTTAAGCAACTAAATTTCTAATTTTAGACATATTACTTTTAGAGGAAAAAGGATAAACATGATCTGACCGATTGGAGAAGTAAATAATAAGATATTCTTTCATTAGTAAGGTGCAGAGACTTAATCTACTCATCTGGAACATGCAATGGTATCTCTGTCAGAGAGGACAGGCAAAATTTAGCATATCGATATGGTGCCCATAACTAAAGGAAGAAATTTCATCAGAATTTGTCCTATTTTTGTCCTTTCATGGCAGAGAGATGGCCCTGTGCCACAGAACTTAATGCTTAGATTAGTGAGAAGTGGAACTGTTCAGCTGAGAGACACAGTTCTCTGACTTTGCTGCAGGCAGGTCTATTTTAAAAATGTTCTCAATATGCTTTGACTTTCAGCAGGGAGGGTTGGAAGCTCAGAGATGGTAATCTGCCAGCTCTGGCACTAAGGCTGATCTAGTCAAGCACAAGATTTGGTTCCCTAGTTATTATTAGTAGTATTGTTTTATTTTTTATTTTTTTAAAGAAGATCACTTTTCCTTGACAGTTGATCTGATTCAATAAAAAGACACAACAGGGAACAGAGAAAAATATTGTGAAGCTAATGAACTCTCATCAGGTCAGTTCTTCAAGATCTTATCTCATTTTCTTCATTCCCTAAAAATTTGCTCGGCTTATTTGTGTGTACATATCTATAAATAGGTGCTAATTGTGCACAGTGGAATAGCATTATTTACCAGAACGCTGTATACAAATTCAATCTCTCCATGCTCAAGCATGAACACATAGATTTGCTGGAAATTGGGTAAATAAAATAGCATTCACATTCACCTTTAAAAAGCATGGCATGTATTTATTGACAGGACTTAGCTCTTAAGACAGATAGAAAAGCTCTCTGTAGAGGAAATGCTCATGTGCTACTTGTCTGAATAATCACCAGATTCTAACAGAGCTCAGTGGTTTCCTTTGACAGAAAGATAATCTATGTCCAAGGAGAAAGCTAAAATACCATATACTGCTTAAATGTGCTCAGGCCATTTTATTTATTTATTTATTTTTAAAAAGCTTGAATTTGGCTCATTAGAATTATTATTTCTGTTATTGTATACATTACAACTGGTCATACATTGTTTTATCTATTTGCCCGTGAGCCCTGTGGAAACTGCAAGATCAAAAATAAGACAGAAATTGCACAAGCATTTTCACACACTAATCCATTAAAAACTAAAACAAATGTCAAGTTAAATTAATTGAGTACTCAGGGCTAGGTCTCTAAGTGCAGTAACATTTTTACAAGCGTCTGGTGATATATGTCACATATCTGAGACTTGAATCTGGACCTAAGTGTTTTATTTATGAGTTTTTTCTAAAAACAAGTTCTAATCCACATCTAATCCATGCTATCCTCCCTCCATTCCTCCTACCAATGATCCACACATCACCATTTCACTAAGGTTTTTAGATCCTTGTGGGTATGTAATGTGTGCTGTGTGAACCAGAGATTCTGAATGCTTTAAGGTTTTAGGAGGCTGAATCAAACTATTTTGTCAGAATAGATCACTGTATTCCAGTTTTAGTTTGGCCTATCTCTATTGTTATTCTCATTTTGAATACAAAGGATTTAATTTTTAATACAAATATCACATATTTAATGGACTTTTTGCAAACATTCTGATGAATTCTTGTTGAATGGAAATAGGAGTGGTGCATTTATTTAAACTGTGGCTAAGCATCACCATCAATAACCATGCAAGGAATTCAATTTTTAATTTCTGCTTAGAAAAGTTTCTCTCGTATTTTCAGAGATTGGGTTTTGATTTATAAGTTTATATGGTTATATATATAAGTTACATAGTTACCATAATAAATTAGATCACTATTGGCAGGTAAAACTTGAAAATACTATATATCCAACATATAGTAGATACAGGTACAGTCAGCATTCCTCTTTCTTGTACTGAAAGAGGGGTTAAGGTCAGATTTAATAGCCTCTAAAATTCTTTTTAAAAGCCACTTTCCATGAATATTATTGCTGATAAATTCTTCTACTGAATTACTCAAACATAGCACAAAGGCCAGTGCAAACTAAATGAATTCCACCTTTTTTTTCAAGCAGTGGTTTGTGAAGATCCATGACCTATTCATCCCAGCAGGGTCTAAAAGATTGCATCCCCTCCACAATTTGTTTGTAAATCACATTGGGAGACAAGAAAGTGTGAAAAATTGATATCCTGAGTACTCTCTGTGGCAAGCAGTTTAGATTAAAGCAGTTAGAAAAGCCTTTGACAGAACAAGTCTATGATACAGCTGTAAAGTAGCAGTAAAAATAAAGGAAGTCTCAGTACATATTTTTCCTAAAGTAGCCCACCGTTCCTGTAAGTGGGATTTATGGAAGAGACAGCAGCCATACAATTTTTTTCTTCTTTGTTCCTTACTGAGAGATGTGGCTGACAGGCCATTCATTAGAGGTTGTTCCTTGGAGATGATGTGCACACCTTCGCTTCTTTAGTCATGGTGAGATGAAACAGCAACTGAGAAGCACACTGAGGACCTTTTGCTTCTTAGTGGAAATCACGGAGGTGATGAATGAGCACTGTACATGAGTACATCTGTAGGAGCGGGAAGTGAAAGCTATGAGTGTGGCACCTGGGAAGCTGCACTGCTCATGGTCACAAGCAAAGTGGTCCAAACTGATGTGCTGGCATCCAGTGGCACCAGATCTCTCCAAGAACATCAGACTCTGCTGACAGTAAGAGCAAAATGCCACACACGCACTTGTGAGGTTGCAACACTTTAGGAAAATATTTCATTTCTATTTTCATGCCAGAGAAATGAAAAAAATCAGAGATGGAAACATGTTTGCTCTGGCGTGAGTGAATGATTGTGAGACTGAATTCTTTTAAAACTAAAAGGAATTTGCTCTTCAATACACAGGTTTTATTCAACTGTGGTATCACTGAAGATCTTGGGGCTCTTCCGTATTATTCTCTCAGAGGGTTTAACCAGTTCATTCACTGTAAATAACTACAATGTTACTAACTGCAGGAAACTGTACATGTAGCATGAAGTCACTGCTCTCACTGGTCACAGTTTCCATAAGCATGTAGATGGAAGACTGCATTTTTGAACCGTTCTTAGAGAGAACAGAGAATAGAGGACAGGGTGAGAGATGTATTTTTAAATTCCTTTTAGGTATGAAATCAGAATTCCATTGTGGAAGCTGTACTGAGGCTAAATCACAAATTGTGCGTGATAGAGAAATCAAATATAGGATTCTGATTCAGAATCTATCCCAGAGTTATAGCTTTGGCTCTCTTATATTGTCACTTACTTATCAGTGAAGGTGTGTTTAAGATAGCTTCAGGGATTACTGTTAGTTATTTAAAGAAGAAAAATGACTCTCAAAGACGAATAAGACACGCAGTGTGAAAAATTGCAGGCTTTGACAGATTGTCAGCAGCAAACCTGTGATACAGTGACCATTAAACAGGTCCTGAGAGGTTTCCGGAGGAAGATCAGCTAAAAGAGAGGATAAGGAATGCAGTTTCTTTACACACGAAAGGGCAGGTAAAACAAAAGACAGTTATAAGAATATTATAGGATTGTTAATGTCTTTATTTATTTATTTATTTATTCATTTATTTTGTATCTCTAAAGTTCCAGGCAATAGAAATAGCAAGATATGTAACATTTCAAATTATAACCACTATGGGGATTTCTAAAAGCCTCTTATGCGTACTCCCTCAGGAGTATTTTGATGTCCCCTCTCTTCATCTTCACACAATATGAACAATGTGTAAGGAGTTGTAACTTCCAAACTTTATATAGTCAGTCTGTTTTAATATGAAACATTCCAGTCCTGAAGTGGTACAGAGCACTTTCTACCTGCTTCAACATCTTAATCATACTGATACTTCTTACAGGAAAGCATTCATGATTAGCTGTTTTTTGTTTGTTTTTGTTGTTGTTGTTGTTGTTTGTTTGTTTTTTGTTTTTAGAGCAGGGAATTTCCTACACACTGTGCTTGAAACACAAGTTGCATTCAGTCAGGAAAAGTTAGTTACATTTCATTTCATTTAAGTCATTCACTTCCTCTTTAATACCTCCATATCCACTTCAGGGACAGGTAGCTTAATTTCTATCATCTGTAGCTTTACAGAGTATTAACTTTGCTACACATGCCAATGATTGAGCTATACTATATGTGCTTGAAAAAGCCTACACCCTTGTTCATTCAGGAAACTCAGAGTGAAGTAAACCCATATGTGTGTTTAAAAGTTTAGTGTTCAGATAGGGCTTGTGTTTTCTGGCTCTTGCTGATGTCATGCTTGATACATCTTTGAAGAGCTGCAGTAGTAATAGGATTTTTGATAAAGGAATGTATGGCTTGTTCATTCTTCTGGCAATGTGATGCTTTGAAAAAACATTCTTTTTCATTTTGGTTAGATGTTAAGAATATTTTCCTGTCCTGTTAGCTTTTAAAAGGATTCTTAAAGTAAAATAATCCATGTAATTAAATAGAAAAAAAATAGTTTCATTTCTCTGTTAGAATTAAGTAATGAATGCTGTATTTTCTGGTTTATTTTTAAAAAATATCTAAGAAAGAATCAAAAGTGAGATAGATATTTTACTAAATTCTTAGGCTACACCTACACACCTACAAAACAAAAATGAGTGTTTATTGAATTTCATCTGTTTTATTTAATAGATTGTGCTTTAGAAAAATCACATTTGTTATGCATATTTTGCAGCAAGATAAACTCTTAGATGAATGTGAACTATACATGAAAGGGAACAAGAAATCACTAATCTGATATAGTTTCCTCATATGAGCTGCAATTATCTCAACTCACATGAATACAGAAAGGTGTGTCTAAACATCTTTGCATAGCTATATTTCATATACAACTTGACCACTAAACCGGATAGTAGCTATAATTTTAATGGGTTAGCCACATATATGATTGCTTTTTCAACAGCCAGTTTCAAAATAAACACTGAACAGTGTTAAAAGGAAATCTATGTTTAATCTCCTGAAATATCTGAGGCAGTACATAGAACTAATAGAGATACAAAATGGAGGAGGATGGTATTTTCCAGTCATGATAGCTGAAGTGTTGGCTGTGGGATGAAAGCTTTTCGGAACTTGTTTATAAGCTGTTCTTTACGGGATGTTCCTTGGACATTGAATCTGAATTTTTCATGAACATGAAACAGAATATGACATCCAAGTTAAAAATAATGTACATTTTTAGGGTAATTATATTCATATCTGTATGTTGCTTGACTTACAGTATCATAACCTGTACTAAGATATGCAGCTTCAGTTGGCTACCTTTGGCTCTGCAAGCTTACATTTTGTTATATGCATCATGCCCAAGAGATCAGCTAAAGTATCCTAAATTTCCTGTGCACAGTCAAGTGGTTATTTCTGAAAATTCCTCAGGAAATTCTGTATTGTTTTTTGGTTGCCCATCCACTCCAGGTACAATTATGTAGTAGTGGTTCCAGTAGTCTGAACAAAATTGTGCAATGGAAGATACTTGGCCTTACTGTCCTGCTTCAGTCTAGTCACACTCAGCTGAAAGCAAAACATGATAAATGCATTTCTTGGCCAATTCTGTGTGTTTGTTGGTTGGAGAAACTGCTGTCTTGTGTCAGAGCAGACAACTGTCTTGAAGGGTGGGTACTCTCAAGCTGTGGTTACATTTTTAACTTAATCGGCCTTCCTGGAAATGAATCATAGTCCCTTTGAGGATGCAGGCTCTTGCTCGTGCCCTGGTTTACCGAGCAACTGCCACTGAATCATTTTCATCAGCCACTCCTTCGTGTTATCCTTAATTTGTTAGCCATAAAAATGGCAAGACAATACTCCTTCCCAGACCTCTTGTTGATATTTCTTTATTTAAAGTACTGCCCTGTATTTTTCAAACTTTATTATGGCTTGGTTAAATGGATTTAACCAATGACCTCTACTTATTTATTTCCTTATTTGCTTTAAAAATAAAAATTGATTTCACAGTAGCTTAAAGCAGCAGAGAGAAAACCTGAAATTCTACCCAATTTTAAAAATGTCAAGTTTTGTTCTTTTACTATTTGATTTTTTATTTCTTGCTTTATTTCCTGAGTTACCTACTGATTTCTGACTTCTCTAATAACAAAAAACAGAATGAATCAACACATATCAAGCTAATGATGCTTAATTGAGCTTGTGCAATATTTTGAGATTCTCAGTTGAGAACACAATGTGCTGTTATTGTCATTCTGAACTTTGCAATGTGTGAAGCTCATGCTTTTTATTCAGGCCTACTGTGAACAGGAACTATTTTCATTAGTTCTGCTGCATGCACACAAAATTGATCAAAATGACAGAAAGCTCAGGTCCAGAAAATTGAAAAATAAGATTTTTTTAGTAGCTTGAAATATAATATTGTTGTAACAGTAATGGTGAAAACATTTAGCAAGTGTAGAGAAGATCAAGCTGCTTTCTGTTTCAAATGACTAATCAGAGAATTTCTAAGAACCTACGCAGTTGAGGAGCAGTAGCATCCATTTTCAAGTTCTTGATTTCTTCCTTTAATTCCTTTTTCTTTTTTTCCCTTTTCTTTTTTTTTTTTTTTTTTTTTTTAATTTTTATTTTTTTCCTTTATTCCTTTTTGAGGAAATTAGGAACAGAAGTTGATGGTTCAAACTGAAAACATGTCTCAGAGTAATTGGAAGTTGTCCAAATAGCATCTGCCACAGTATTTTGTCTATCCCTTAACGTTTTTCTTTTCATGATAGATTTGTGCAGTATAATGTAACCAAATGCACTTCTCATGGAGCATCAAGGAAGTCTGGCTGCCTCTTTAGATAATTTTTTCAGACTGTTTCACACCATCACGTCAGCTTGGCATAATATCATAGAAAGGATATGCAACATTTCATCTATACTTCAGTGCTTGTTTCAGCAAATCAATAGTTACTAAAAATAGATTTAATAAGTAAAATGTTGGGATTCTTATTGAAGCTGTAGGACAGAGCTGTGTTTCATATATTCTGTGTTTCAAATATCTTTATAGCATTTTATCTTTATATAATATTATATATAATATTATATATAATAGATATAATATAATATCTTTATATAATAATATATATAATATTCAAGTAAAGTTTTACAGTGACAGTTTCTTACTTAGCATGCACGCATGAGTGAGAATTTTCTCTACTTTAACCAACAGCATTTATCTGTTATTGTGACCTACAGCTTTTCAGTCAAAATTCAGCTAACCATCAAAACTTGAAAAATATCATTTTAATTCCATTTTTTTTTTTTTTTTGTCCTTGCGAAAAGTAACTAGCAAAATTAATAAGCAGTGATTTTAATCATTTACATACAATGCCTGCCTGGGTCAGAAAGATAAGAGGTCTTACTCCTTCTTTTAAAGCACATAATGATCCAGGCTGCCAGCCAGTTTCTGGCTGCACACATATTTGGGACAGCAGTGTCCATTGCAGTGGGATACCATGTCCCTCACCAGCAGCCCTGTTCCCTCCAGCATGAGAACTCTGCACAGGGCATCTGCTGGCCAGTGAGCAGGCCAGGTCCGACCAATGTAACACTGTTTGTAATAAGAAATCTAAACAGGGAATGGCAGCGAGGCATGACAGGAATGTGTTTCCATTGGAGAAGCCCGTGCAAAGAAAAAGCATAAGTAAAGCCATGTCCAGAAGGCCTTTCAGCTGGCCCGGATGGAAGACTGATGTTATTGTACATGGGCTGTCACGCTGCCAGCCCTCCCTCATGGGTTTGTTTTCTCTCATGCTCTCCTTCTCTTACTCCCTCTCCCTCTCTCCCCTGCCCTCCTCTTGGGGCTGGCTGTTTGCTCAGGTGGACAGTGACACCGTTTGGAATGAGCTGCACTCGGCCGGAGCGGCACGCATGGCGGTGGGCTGTGTCATCGAGCTAGCGGCCCGCGTGGCCTCCCGGGAGCTGAAGGTGAGGTCCGGGCCACGCGGTGGGTGGGAGGCAGGGAGGGCAGGGGGCTGAAGGCAGGCCTTGTTTGCCGCTCTGCTGGGCCATGGGAGGAGAACTGAGAGGATGGCCACCAAGGTGTGGCAGCCCTAGTGGCTTCTTGAAGTTGCTGGTGGGACTCTCCAGGTTCTATTTTGCCCTTGACTCTCTGCAATAGCATTGTTCTCTTCAGAGTAAAGGGTTCTGCAGCCCAAGATGAAGTTACTTGTGGTGTACATGTAGCTGACATGTTAGTGTGGATCTGCCTTTTGAAGTGATTTCGTTTCAAATATGACTTAGTCACGTGCACGACCCCAGGATACCACCCAGAGATGGGGGGAGGCAATCAGTGGATGAGCAGGGTGTGGGGGAGGGAAGAAGGATGCTGTTGATGAGGAGAGTAATGACCCAGAATACACCTTCCCTGTGGCAGTTCCACTCTGACTGCCCCTCGTTGTTCTGCCAGCTTGCCTCCTCATCCCTATCTCCTTTCTGTACGATCTGCAAAGAATGATGTATGAAATCCAAATTAACTCCAGTCTAAACAATTTATAAAAGCTCCAGACCTGACGGACTTTGACATTTTATTTGGTATTTTAACGGCCCTATTTAAAGGTACACCATATGCAGCCTGAATGCAGTCTTGCCCCAATAAACATTGTTGGAGCTAACATGTCTCCTTAATGAAACTGTTTGTACTCTTTCCAGTCTAAACACTAATAGATTCAGTCCTGTTTCCCAAGTCAACATACAAATAAATATTTTAGAATTAGTATTATACAATGATTTTTTAAAATTCCCATGTGTCGAGAAATTGGGAATTTGCTTCCTCTGTATGTCTCATTTCAATCAAAGTATACTAGCTACATATCAGATGAGGGTTACATATGTTTATGTGTATTTATAGATAGAATATGTATATATATATGTAAAAGAACATTCAGTTCAAACACAGTAATATATCCGTGATCCAATCAAACATGAGTACTAAACTTTTGTGTCCAGATACTAAAATCATTAGGCAGGTGCTGCACCAAGCCCATATAGATTTTGAAATCTCAGAGCAAGGAGAGGGTACATCAGGTTGATTATAGTTTATAATATATAGTTTATAATATAGTATAGATTATAGGGAGTTGATCCCCATTAAACTTTCTTAACTCACTTGGATTCAAAACACATTTCATAGGAAATTATTCCCACTCAGTGGCACTAGTGAAAAATTTTAGCCATTTTTTACAGTTGCTGACTGTATGGCATATGGAAGTATTGAAGATGCTACACAGCAAGTTTTGATTAGAGCTAAGAGATGTGCCCTGAATGTAGTTGGCATGAGCAGGACTGATGCAGAATCTTTACTGCTTATCTCTGTGCCTTTGTGGTGTCTTCCCACAGTATGAATGCTCTTGATTATTTACCTGTGTGAGGGGCGGCTGAAACAAATCAAACATCATCCACCGTGAGAACTTGCTTGCTAATGGAGTTGCAACTCTCTAAATAAATACTTTAAATTTAATACTAACTTGTTTACTGCAAAAATATTGTTGGTCCTGAATAGAATCTTTGTCTGCAGTGGTGAGAACTGGAACAGTCTTATGCATCTTCCAGTTGAGTAAGAGAAAAGATATGCCAAGTAGTTGCTTTACCCCAAATCATCAGGAAAAGAGGAATAGAAAAGGTCTTCTATGCAAGTGAGTTGGGCATACTCCATGCTATTCTGAGCATACTTATGCTACTCCTACTGGGTATTTATCTATCTGCTCCTATACTTCCAAACATGAAACTCAATGACTTAGGTGCCAATGTGCTTGTTGACTCTTTGAACTAATAATCAACATGTGTTATTTATGATTTACAATGAAAGAAATGCATGGAAAAGGTATTAAGGATTGTCTGACAGCACTTATACTGACATGAGCTATTTTGACAGTCCTATGTTTGCTTTGCCACTGCATACAAACTTGAGTTTTGCTCAGACAAGATAACCTCTGCAACATCATATGGCAAACTGCATTAAGGATTTTATTTATTTATTTATTTATTTATTTATTTTTCCAGTGTGCTCTGGAACTCTGTACGTGGTGTCCAGGTTGAAATTTTAGTTTGTGAGATTTTAGCTTCACAGATGTTCTAATCTATTTTTAGGATAATATTAAATGTTACTTTTCCATCTTGCTGCCATTATTCATCTAGAAATATATATATTGCACAGATCATCTATTTCTAGTACATGGAAAATGCCAATTCTTTAGCATACTTGTGAAGATATGAGAGAAATATATGAAGCTCTCTTCTTCAATGCACATTCATTGAGCAAATATGCATGTGAAGCAACACTCTGGAGCCTACACTTTGACCACTGAGTGGGAGGATTAAGCTGTGATAGGAATCTGGAAAGATCTGACACATCTTCAGGATCTTTGGACGACAAAAAATGCCTTCTGGTATGGTGCATAAACTATAACAGCTCTGCAGCATGTAAACAGCAAATTGACAGCAGTAGAGAAACACGCTGTTAGTTTTTCCCTGAAAGTTTATCTCCATGGATTGTTATCAGATGGTGCACTGTCACTTTGATGTCATCTTAAGAAGAATAGTAAATTATGAGACAGGACACACAGACTTGTTCTGAAATCCCGCAGTTTCATGCAAAGTGCTCCATGTCCTGTAGCTCACATCATCAGACTTAAAACACACAGCAGGAACTTCCTACATGGCAATATTGGGTAACCTTAGAGTAAAACTTTCTAGCATAGACAAAGTCTGAGTAAAGAAGCCTCAGGAAAGAGAAACTGATTAATTCATTTTAAAACTGCTGTTATGATGTAAGAGCTTTCATATTTGTCAGTGTAGTTGTGTATAAGCTGCTCAAATATTTGTTACAGCTAGATGTATCAATATATGTATATTACAGAAGATTAATAAGAATTTCCTAAAATAAAAATGAAAATAGTATTTTAGTTTATTGATATATATGCAGGCAACTTTAGATGAACAAAAAGGGTTTACAATATTGGAGACAAATGTCCTCTCAGCCAAGATTATAGAAAGCAACAAATATAAACTACCCTATATTGACTGGTATGAGACATTTAAAGTCCATTTTAGGAAGGAAAGGACTTTTCCATGCTTACACCGCAGTCTCTGTTGATGTGCTGCTAAGAAAAAGAGTAAGACTACAAAATCAATTTTGAAATATCCTCATTCAGTACTACTACAAGCTGGAATTAAGTACAGTACCCATAATAAGGATTATTCTGTAGCTTACTTTGTATATCCTTTAAATATGTCAACAGTGGTAATGGCAACACCCTTTTCTGTGATGGAAACACTTAAGTGCCAAAAATTTTTAACATGACAAATTTGAAAAAGAAAAGACCTACATAATAAACTATCAAGACCTGGTAGATGTATGGTTGCTCTCTGTTTTTAAGAAACTGAATGAATTAGGAAGCAATTTCAGAATAAATAAATAAATAGAATGGAAGTTAAAAGAGAGCTTGCATTCACTTCAGCTGAATTAAGAGAAGCACAAGCCCTTTTTCCTCCTTATCATATGCATGTATATGCAAGTGCAAGCACACACCACGTGTAGAGTTGCCCCATTGGTAGTCAAGGGTCATTTAGCAGAATGAAAGAAGTTGAAATGAGTTTCCTCTAAACCAGAATATGATATATTCCTGGGATGGTTCATTCTGATACACCAGGTTGAATTAATACCAAAATAAATCTCATGTGTTTAGCCAGTGAGATTCTGCTGTCATCTGCTGAATCATTCCTGGATAACTAAATTGAACCTGAAATTTTCATTCCAAATGCATCTTTTCAAGGTCTTTGTCCCACAAGGCAAAAGGTAAATCATTATAAAACTGTGTTAATCCAGTAAATAAGCAAGATTACTTTAATTAATACAGCTGTCCCCAACTCTTAGTTTTCTACTCTTGAAAGCATTTATATAAAAATCATCCATTCCCTTTTTGAAACTGCAGCATTTATTAGAAAAAAAGTTCTAAAGGCATAACTAGCAAAATGGGCTGAAAACAAATGTCCTCCTGGTCCTACAGTGTGTTTCCTTCAGTAATAATTCAGGCCAGCAAATTTTCCACGCCTGCTGGAGCAACAGCAAACACCGCATAACTCTACTGGTTACGTAAGGAAATCTTTCCTGTGAATTGCCCTGTGCTCAGGTGGCCCAAGGATAACTCTCCTACAGGCTCTGCCCTAGCCTCATTTCTACCTCTTTGTCACACCCTCTGCCCTGCAACACTCTCTCTTCTGAGTAATTTGTAGCAGCCAGAAAAGAAAAACATTATTTTTTCTTCTGGTTATGCTCAATGTTCTTAACAATATCTGATATTTAATAAATAGTAAATGTTTATTTTGCTAGTGTTAGAGATCTGATTGATAAAAGATGTCAAAATTACCAATAGAGTCTTTTGGATAGTACTTTATTTCCTTTGATTTTACAAGTTACAGAATTACAAAGCTTTATATGGAACCATCTCCTAGATACTTTATCCTAGCAATTATGGTTATATTTATATCTGAATGACTATTATTATTTCATATAGCAGTACAACTTTAATTATATGTGGTGTGCAGCCTATCTCCATGACCACTCTGTTTTTTAAAAAAATGTTTGTCTGCCTTTTCCCCAGTGTGGTTAATGCTAGCTTTGGCTTAAGAGGCTGTCACAGTTGCATACATGTTAGTCAGCAAGCACCAGCTTTCCATGTATATTCTCCAAAGCTGTCCTCTTGGACCTTCAAAAACAGACAGGAAACTGTTTCCATCACACAGTTAAACATTTAACAACCATTTTTGCATTCAGAGCTTCTACTAGCTGCCTCTGCAAGACAAAATGGTATTCCCTTCTGTCCATTACTGTTTTCTTGGCAAATCTACCTACTGCTAAAACTGCTCCACTAAATCGAGTGTTCTTGTTCGCTGCATTCGTAGACTCCCAGGGCCAGGTACTGGCTCCTGCTCAGGCACTATGAATAGCTTGTAAAATTGTACCTCAGATACCTGAGGATTGCCTTGTTCTTTCACCAACCTTATTCTTACCCTCCCTGCTGGATGGCATAGCTTGGGATCATGTTACAGCAAAAGTGACCTGGTAAGAATATGGTTACCATTTTCAGGGTACCACTTGAAGAGGATCTTTGTTGGCAGTTGTGACTGAAAGTAGCCCTGATGTTTGTTATTGTAGGAGTTAGCTGAGTCAGAAGCAGTAACAAGGTTAAAGATAGCACTAAGGGCACTTCAGGGTTTGCACCTTGTAAAGTATACTCTATGGAGCACCTTTTAAATTGGAAAAAATCAGATTTCTTCTAACTTTATAATGAATATATATATATATAAATAATATGAATATATATATATATATATAAAACACAAGGCATATTCATTCTGTCAGGAGAAGTGGATACATTTCTGTATAATAACTAAACCAGTTTCTAAAAAGAAATGAACTATTAGTTTCAGTCATTTGCTCCTGATTCTAAAACCTGCACAGAGCATAGCAAAAATAAAAAATTTCTATTAAAAACAAGAGAATGTTGAAGAATGCAATTTCTGAGTACTGTTAATTTTAAGACCTAAGGGCTAGATATGTTAAAAGACTTAGACGTGTAGAAAATAAGAGGTTCTGACGTCTGCTTTTGGATGTAGACCTTTTAGTGTTGTTCTGAGTTAGCTATCTGATCTCTATGTAAAATAAACAGAGGTTCCTGAGAAAGCTGTCCTTAACATGTATAGCTGCAGTCAACTAGTGCATGGAACAGAGAAATTGCTCATCAATAGGGATTACACTCACCTATCTTCCTGGCAGCTTCTTTTCAAAGGTACATAGCTGGGAAATTCTAAGTATAATCACACAGTGGCTGAGACTGGAAATGCCTCTGGAGGTCATCTGGCCAATAAGGCTGAAACTGGAATGTGCTGCTGCTCAGCGTGCCTGGGCTACCAGCCTGTTCGGTGTCTTTTGGTGCACTTGGGATTTGGGCAAACCAAGAACTCCCTTTCCAGACAGGGCAAGAGTGCCCACACCTTGCCACAGTCACTATGTGATGCCCCAGGGAAAAAAATAAAAAATAAAAAAAAAATCCCTAGCTTTATTTTATCTCCTTTTGTCATAGAAATACCAAAGGAACTCTGCTGTAGATGGTAAGTCTCAAACTCTGAAGTAACCTACTGTGTTATGGTGATGTTTTGAATACTATTGTTGGAAAGGTTCAGGCAGCTGTATAGTAGATACCCAAGCATGATGTAGTCCAAAGTTCTAATGCAGCACCATGCAGGAAAGAAACAACTGCATCACTAAAGGAAACAAGGCTACAGTATGGGGATGTACACCTCCATTTGTTGGAAAATGAGTATCTAACTACTCCTGTGGGGTCACAAAAGGCAGTGGAAAAAGAACAACACTTTTTCTCAGAATTTTTTTTAAGGTTCATCTAAATGGGTATATCTGCCATATGTCTGTTATGTGAATTAAATTTGAACAGGATTCCTTTTGTTCCTTGCTCAAGTACGTACAGATTTTGGCATGTGTCTGTTTAGGCTTTACTCTTTATCCTAAAATTTTACTAAAGGTAAGTATATAATGACATAGACATGAATCCTGCTTCTAATGTTCATGTCTGTCAGTCAGTTTAATATTCTGTCTACATATAAAAGTGTCTGTATCCTGTTATAAATAAGGCTTTGTACAAAAATGCTTTGAATTCATATGTATTGACTTCATTTTTATTATACTCCTCTGTGTACATCTTTCTATCTTTAAAAGCAAATTTTTGCCTTTCTGTCTACTGTCCTGATCTCACTGTCTGTTTTTAAATGTTGCCCAATTAAATGAATTTATGTTCTGCTGTGCTAATACATGATGAGATCATGAAAACTTGAAAAAAAGAAGAAATGTTTCATCAATTACTTGAAAGATTCTGTTAATACTGTTAATATTGTGTGCTGACTAGTTTTCAGTGTTTATTAGACTTTCATTGCATTATGTGCTATATCCATAAGACATTGTTCTTATGTGAATACTGAACTTATTGTTATGTTATAGAAGTAAACAACTGAAGCAGCAACAACAAGAAAACACCATATAAATGATCACAACAGTAATAGAAATGTCCTACAGGCTCATGGAGAACTGGAATAGCTAACTAACTTGAGATCTGATAGTAGTAAATTAGCTATCTACAACAAAACAATATTTCCAAACAATCTTGTCAAAATAAGAACACAGTAATGAGAAGCCTGTAGTGTAACTGTCATGTTAAAAGGAGAAGGGTCATTTTTTTTCTTTCTATATGTTCCCCCAAGAAATCCTGCCAGAGATAATCATCTTAGTTATATTGGTCTCTCTAGAGTGCTGATAAATTTAGGAATAATGATCACTGGGCAGCTCTAACCCTTGCATGGATTTTGTTTCAAACTCAAATACTGAGAAAATAAAATACAGGTAGCATGAAACTTTCTTTCCAGAAATGCTTTCTTCTCTGAGTATTCTTTCCCAATTCATCTGTACATTCCTCTGCATAAATATGCTTTGTCTTTCCATAAATCTAGAAGAAATTTCTTTGTAGAATTCTTCTCTAAGTCATATTTTGTGTGAAAAAGAAATGCAAAAATCAACTGAGATGCATCAATACTTTAGCTAAGATCATAAAGCTGGCTTGATTCTGAAGACTAATGCAATTCACAAAGCCTTTCTTATTGAAGCTGTATTTGATCTCTGGACAATTTATCCTCCAGGAATGTTTGCCTAAATATGAACATATATCTTTATTCTGTCTTTAGTTTCTTTGCATTTTTCTTCTTGAAGTGAGGACATGTAATTCAAAATAAGACATGATATAAAATCCCACCAATTCTTTCAATGGTGACCAGCAGAACTACTCTTCACATATGTACTCTGTTTGCACCGTAGTTAAAGTTTGCTGTTCTCTGATAGAAGTTTGGCCAGGGCTGCAAAAAGTTTTTCAACTGGCTGCTTAGATTAATGAAATGATAAAAAATAGCCTGTTAGTAACTTTTTATAAAGCAATGCCAGTGAAGCTGCATTGGTAGATAATTGTGTAGAGACTCCTATGTGAGTGAAAGTTGAGAAATTATGTTCATTTCACGAGTAAAGACTGAAACATTGACATTTAACTAGCTTAAGTATATCTAACTGTCCTGTTGTAATCCTGATTATTAGAATAGCATTTTCATGAGACTGTTTGAAAATACAAGTTTGGCTGTTGCAATCATATGCAGATTTTTGCTTTTTATTTTGACATATGTGTTGTCACTATTTTCATGTCAAAAATATAGCTGAATAGAAGAGACTAGCTATTTGGGGTAGCTGAAATAAAGGGTAACTTTGATGAAGGTGTTACTCTTGAGTCTGCTGCAAGAGAAATTTGATAAGTCCTCCCTTTAATCTAATGTGGCTACAGTGGCAAAAGGTTTCTTAATCATCGCAGTTCCTAATGTTGCCCTTTGTGAAAGTGCAAATGCAATTTCAGACTGTGTGTTAGAAATTGTCTTTAAGTAAAGTGTTAAACTTGTTAGCCTGGCAGGCTCCCAAGTTTAATGTATAGAATGCATAAATATGGGATGTTCATTGCTGTTCTTTTTCTACTGTTAGGAATTGCATGTGTGTGAGTCTGAAGGTATCATTTTGTCCATATGGAATGTAGGGTCAACAATGAATAATCTTTTAAAATATATACTTCTGCCTACTTTCAGTTTGAAGAGTCTCCACCTAGAGCAATGTAAGGTTATACAAATTTATATCAATAATGGATTGTTTAGCTCTGCTTCCTTTTAAATCTGAGTTCTAGGCAGCAGATTTGATAATAACAGCTTTCTGATCCTGCCTTTTCCTCAACTTTAGGTCATGATGTTTCTGTATACGTGTATGCTTGTGTGCATATTTATGCAAGCCATAAATACCACTATTCTCAAACGTATTATTTCTGGCACTACTGTGAAAGAGATATTGAATAGAAAAAAAGTGCTCAAGAGCCTCTAATAGATTTTAGTCCAGTCTGCCTGCTGCCCTGTTTTGCACTGAGTCAAGTATTTTTTTAAGCTGATAATTGAAAACCTATCTTGTTCTTACAGAACGGTTTTGCTGTTGTAAGGCCCCCAGGCCATCATGCTGAAGAATCAACAGCCATGTAAGTACCAGGGAATATTGCCCATCTTGGAGCACTAAGGTTACTGGCAATCACCTGTGTTGTGCATGTCTCTGTAGAACTGTAATTGTTAGCAGATGACTGAAAAGGCTTTCTAGGTACTCCCAGAAGCAGATTTATGGCCTTTGAGATCATATAGCATTTTTTAAAAAATGCTCTGAACATTATTTATAGCTGTTTTCCTGACTGATTTGCTTTCTTATTTCTGTTCTTCTCTATTCCACAGGGGGTTCTGCTTTTTTAATTCAATTGCAATTACTGCCAAATACTTGAGAGACAAGCTAAATATAGGCAAGATATTGATTGTAGATCTGGTATGTATTCTTGACAAGCATCACATTTTCTGTGCATTTAAATAAAAGATAATGAATTTGTATTTACATGTCAGACTTTCCTGCTTTTAATACCTACAAGTAATAAAGGTGTGCATTTCCTCTGATTTTGGGAACTCATTAAAGCCAGGATGGCAGTACTGAAACCATAAACATCTATGTTTCACTTTAATGGTGTTAACTGCAATTTAATGAGAAGAAGGCACAGATCAGGGCAACTTTTATGGTCCTTAAATGAATTGATACTTCCACTGTTAAAATAACCCTACAGAACCCAAGTTTACTTCTCCCTACAGAATACAAACTTTAAATAGTCTGATGTGCTTTGAGGAATGCTGTTGCTTTGGTAACAGAATTGGCCATTTCTCCCAGCTAGCAATGATTCAACTTGTTGTGTAAGCTCAATATTATTAAACAAATCAACAGGTCATTCCTTCTAAGAAGTTTGCAATTCATGTTTGCCAGCTTTTGATGATTCCCTTAAGGAAAGCTATGTGATTAAAAATCCACTTCATAGGATTAGCCTTGTATTCTAATAGGAGGCATTCTTCCACAATGCTTAATAGTTTTAACAAATGGATTATTTAAATGCAGATGACATTTGGCATGTTGTCCATATTATTTTCATGAATAATGAATTGGAGTTCTGCCTTGCACTTAAAGGATCAGCCCAATGCACAGCCCAAGGAAAGTTGAATGCTGATTTATGAGCACCATTTTTGTTTTCTTACAGTTCATGAGGAGGTGTAATAGGGTGTCTGACAAAGCATAGACAGGAAATGAACCCTGGCATCAAAACCTAACCTGTTACATCTGCACTTAATTAATTTTTGCAGGTGATAAAAGATTTAAAGACAAAATATGTTAAAGGGTTTTTGAAGTGCAGAGCTTAATAGCCTAAATCTTGTTCATATCTGCACTCATAATTAAATCTTATTGTGAAGTCGTGGCCTTACCATCTAGCACTTTTGTTCACTTAAACATCCGTACTGGTTGTTGAAGAGAGCCAGAGAAGGGCAGTGTGAGAGAAAGAATAGCAAGGGAAAAAATTAGTTGTAAAATGAGATATGGGTAAGTTAGATATTCTTAGGATGCTTTTTAAAATGTGTATCATCATTCTGCTGTCACTTAGGAACATATTTAAAAACTACTAGAAACCATTTGTGAAAAAATCTTTTTCACTATATATTGTTTCCATTTGCTGACCTGAATCTTACAGTTTGTTGAGCTTTACTGCTATAAATGCTATCAAAAAATGAGCTCTGTGTTTATTATTGATTTTGAATATGAAAATACTCAAAGTTTAAGTTTTGTTTAAGACATTATTTATTTATTTATTTATTTTTTACTTTAAGTGTTACATTCACCTAGTCAAGAAAAGAAATCACTTCAATTTGACCTATGCGACCAATAAGCACATAGGAATTCAACTTCAATTTTGCAAAGCAAGGTTAAATGTGCAAATCATTACCTGTGCAAATGATTACCTGTGAGGTTTCTTATGCTTACCCAGAAAAGTAGATAGGGAATGTTCAGCCTCTCTGTCTCTATTCCATTGGCCAGAGTATCTCAGCTGGTGAAAGGGGAGAAATATATGGCTGACACAGATTACTTCATTCCTGGAGCAGATGCAATCCAGTCCCTAGCCTGCTCCATGGTCAGTGCAATGATGCACAAAAATTCACACAGAAAATTTCTTATATGCATGAAAACTATGGATAATTCTCAATCCAAACTGAATGACTGAATTATGCTAATAGTGATGTTTCTGTGTCCACCAACAAAATTTGGGCATCTGAAAGAAATAATGGAATTGAGAATGTTATATTTGAAATTAACCTTTGAGATTATATTTTGATAGTGACTAGCACAGCAGGACCCCATGCTGCTTGGCAGCTATGCATGTTACTACAGTTTAAATGTTAAAAAGTAATGTTCAATCTGACATAATAAACAGAATTCTAGTTAAAAACAGAGTATAATCTTCATGGTCACTATATATTCACACAGAAATTCTTACATTTAAATTTCCTTCTTTTCTACACAAAAATAAAAGGTCTCTCTGTCGTGTTTTCTTTCCTTATTTCACCCTTTGAATAAATCTTAATTTTCAAACTGACCTATGTATCCTGAACTCATTTGATCTACTAAGGGCAGAATTTGAACACATTTCCCAAGTGGTAACATCCACGGTCTTAAACAATGCATTCCTTTATCTAAACGAAGAAGCTGTTGCTCTTGAAAGCAGTAACCCTCAGTGAAATTAAAGTTTAGACAGAAAAGCTAGCCTTGAGATTTCAATACTAATAATAAAGCTCTGTCTGCCCATTTAATTTGTTTTCTTGTTGTTTGAAGCAAGAATATATCCTAAGTATGCTTGGAAAAGGACTAATTAAAATCACAAAATTAATTACTCCTACATTTTTAAGCATGATGTCTGCAGAAATATCTATATTGCCACCATTACTCCTCAGATGCATGTTGAACTTCTGGTCCCAATATCATCCATACAGATTTATATGCTAGCAAGAGCTGGGTCTGTGTTGCAGTAAACCAATTAATTCTGCCCCATATGAAAACTGGATGCACATCTGGAATTAGACTACAAGCCACACTTGACTTCATTTGCCTACTAATATGATTCTGACTGCTTTCAGCCCTCCAACACCATCACACCAATGTGTGCTGCCTTGCACCCCTAACACAGTTTTGCAGTGATTTCATCCTCATGTTTTTTTCAAGTACTTTCAGTTGAGAAAAAAAGTAATCATCACAGTGTTAGCCCCAGTAAGTCCTAGAGGAAACCAAGTCAAGATTAATGCAGTTCAGATGAGACTCAATTTATGCAGAGAGCTTTGAGCAATGTGGGTGAGAACTGTAGGATATATCAGCTGGCAAAGAGAACACTCAATGGGCAATTTTTGCTGTGCTCTTGGCTCTTTAGACTTAACTCTTTATGGAGTCCAGGTATCCTAGAGAAAATGTGACCATTGTTTTTCTGACACTTAAATTTGTTTCAAACCTTGAAGCATTTCTAAAATACATAGCCTGAATGATGTCATCGTTCAAAGTGCTTTGTCTTGCCTTCAAATTCTGTCTTTATGTCAGAAATTTTAAATCGATCAACTAAAGGTGGAGAATGAACAATATATATAATTTTTCAAAATCCCAATTAAAAAATTACAAAAAAACAGTTTAGTTTTCCTTCACCAAAGAGTTTTCCATTTTTGCTGTAAAATTTTGTGTGTCTGAACATACATTAAAGTAGTATAACTGCAAAAACAGAATTTAAAAATAAGAAAATTCCATATTATGTTTCTTTATTATACAGATATGCAGCCAGATTTTTTTTTTTTTTTTTTTTTTTTTTTTTTTTTTTTCAGTATTTTATTTAATGACAGAATTTCTTTTCTCTGGCATTCCATAATGTTCAAAGTATGGACACAGGCCAAGGTCACTCCTGGAGTGTGGAAGACACCATCCTATCAGACAGATAATTTAATAGCTAATGAGATCATATTCCTATGTCTTCAACTGTTGCCGTCACGATTTTGTAAAAGTGAAGTATGAAGCCCTTTCTGCATCTGGCAATTCTTTTGATGTGGATCTAACTGCTGAGGGACTGCTAACTGAACTGAATGTTTCAAGAAAGCCAATTTACTCAGCTGGTCGCAAAGCCCTTGACCTCAATAGTGGAACTTGGCAAATCAATGAATACACTTATGTTTAGTGTTCTGTCAAGAATTGTGAAAAAGCTCTGTAAACCATAGATCCTTCTGCAAAATTCTAGTTTGTAGTTTAAACATTAGTCTTTCTTCAGAGGCCAATGAGGCTAGTTAATTAAGCCTGAGGGGTTATGAACTGTTGGCAGTTAATAAGTCATAAAATTCCTCCATAAAACAGGATGCTAGATTCCATCACTGAGGCAAGGAGTACAAAGAGCTGGTGTATAAATATCTAATTGTACAAAAGGACTGGGATTTCTCAATGACTGCTCATCTGGAGTCTCCAGGGCATGCTCGCTATGGTTTCCTGATTTTTAGAAGCCAGTTTAAAAAATGAGTGCATTAAAGAGTAATTTGCCTGAAAGTTCAGGAAGTATGGGGTGGTGAAGGGAGGGGGAAAAAGAAAGACAAAAGAAGGGCAAGGGAGAGGGAGAGAAATGGAGAGAGAGAGGGTAAAAGAAAGCAGAACTGAGCTCTCCACACTGAGTTGGATGTTATTACATTTGTCATCTGTTTTCTTTCTCCTTTAGGATGTTCACCATGGCAACGGTACACAGCAGGCTTTTTATGCTGACCCCAGCATCCTGTATGTTTCCCTCCATCGCTATGATGAAGGCAACTTCTTCCCTGGCAGTGGAGCCCCAAATGAGGTTAGGTTTATTTCTTTAGAGTCCCATTTTTATTTGTATCTTTCAGGTAATTGCATTGCATGATTACCCCTAATTTTCTTGTCCTTCTCTGGTTCTTTAAATTACACCAGATTACCAAATTGTCCACTGGGAGCAGGGAACCAGTGAAGAACAAGTGCATAACCCAGAGCAGTCCTTGTCAAATAAGGCTGGCTGATCTGACGTTTTGTTTGATGTTTGTTTCTAAAGCACACTTCAGATTTTTTTAATTTTTTTTCCCTTCTTTCCCTTTTTTTCCCTCCTCTGTTTTCCTCCTTTTTACTTCTTTATGGTATTTTCTTTCTATTTTTGCAGGTTGGAAGTGGCCCAGGTGAAGGTTTTAATATAAATATTGCTTGGACAGGTGGTTTGGATCCTCCCATGGGAGATGTTGAATATCTCACAGCATTCAGGTCAGTACCTTTTTCTTTTAAAGTTTGAAAACTGGTCGTACAACATATACACATGAATGACAGGGGAATGGTGAAACCCATGGTGAAATTGTTTTAATATTGGTACCCTGGTATGTGAAATCTTAGTAAGATTAATAAATGGGTAGTTCAGTTGTAGTGATCACTCACATAGAATTATAAAAATAAAATAAAATAAAATAAAATAAAATAAAATAAAAATAAAAAACTCTAATGATTCATTTTATCATTGTCATATTATGCCATTAAAATGATTTTGAGCTTCCTAATTTCTTTATCTACAAAATTTAAGTGTAAGCAATGATACCAGACACAAGAAAAATACTGTTCATTTGGTTATGTGAAGGTATAGCATGTACAAAGCACTACTAAGTATGGTCCAAACTCAGTGGTCCTTATTTGATTAAAATTTTCATCATGGTGCTCACATGATGCTCACAAATTTGACCAACTGTCATTTTCTGTGAATTTCAGTGGAAATCTAGTTACTTAAAAGTGAAAATTGTGAAACGTCTCAATAAGAATTATAGGAAATGCTGCATGCAATGTTTCTCTTTACTTTCAATAGCTCATTATAAATGAAATTTCATTCTCTCATAGGTCATTCATCATAATCTTTAGTCATATTTTCATGGGACTGGAGGAGATAGAACCACTTTGAAACATGCTCTGTTAGACTTTTGGTAGTCTTGTTTTACACACATAATTTCCCTTCGCTTTTCAGCAGTTCAGTCAAAGGGGTTAGTGAGCGCTCACCTCATAACTGGACAAATGACACATGTCTGAAAAGAGATTCCAATTAGTGAAAGCTGACATGCTGGAAAGGCAATGGGACAACTTCCATATCAGATCATGTCCAAGAATTTTAGTTTGAAGTAATTCATTTGCCTTATGAAGACTGAGTTCTGTTCTTTACAAAACACAACACAAAAAGTACGAAACACATTTTTGGTTTACTTTCTGAAGTACTTTCTGTGTTGTCCATGAAATAAGGATCTGATAAACAACATGCCTGAATTGAAAGTCCCAGCCCTAGACACAGAAATGGCCCAGCACATTCACAGTGTCACACAATCATGAAAAAAAAAAAAAAAAAAAAAAAAAAAAAAAAAAAAAAAAAAAGGTTGAGTTTTATTCACAGCATTTGCCTGCACTTAATAAAAGCCTAAACAAATTAAAAAAAATCCTCTATACCTTGATCTTGCCTCAAGCTCTTTCCAAGATCTTTGTTATCTTCCAGTGTATTATTCTTTGTTGAGATTTTGTGGAATTGAGGGGATTGGATGGTTCTGATATTAGTATCTGATATTAATGTCTGATATGATCACCCCAGATTTCTTGGTCTAGATGCAATGTAAGCCAATAATGATATGGGTAATGTGACCATGTTAGCGCTGTGGAGAATGATGGTCTAAGAAGACTCATATAAATGACTACAACTGAAAAAAAAATCATGTCAAACATGCTTTTTGCAGTTCTAGTAAAGGGCACACTCAAGAGCAGTTTGAAGCAGCTCATACTACTATTAAACATTTCAGTCTGCAAATGTTTTGCCTTGAAAAATAATGCTATTCAAAAAAATAAAATCCGTGTAGACTTCTACACAATGACTAATCATTTGCAGGCATACCACTAAAATAAGTGCTTGATTATATATTTTTTAAAGCAAATAAATTCAATGTAAGATTAAGTTCTCCTTTAAAAGAAGTGCTGATTGTTCAAACTTTAATATATATTTTAAATTTATCAATAATAAATAATAATTATTATAAATAATTTCAAGTTTAAATAATTTTAGATGCACCCGGTTAGTATTTTAATTAATGTGGGCAAGAACTCGCTGTTAAATAGTTAACTGCTATTTTTTTTTTAATTTTTTTTTCTAGAAATATGTGCTGTTGACTAATTACAATAAATGCTGCTGTTTTCCTTTTTTCCAAAAGTACGTGAACAACAGAAGTGTTTCCCTATGTCCTAATCTCCTTTTCACCTAAGAACCATCTTTGTATCATCTGTAATGCTTTTTATATCAATTTTTATGAGTATTATGACATCAGTGAAGAAAAGAAATTCATAGCATGAATACAAATGTCTATAAATTATGTAGGATAAACCAGATAACCATGTTCTCTGGGTTTGCTCTGATTGGTAGGTAAATTTACAATTACTAGTGATAAGCCAATCTTTTTCAAGGAATCTATCCCTGCTATAATCCAAAATACTATAAATGGTGTAACACGCATTATGAATTTGGCCAGGACAGAATTATGAGACTATGGTCAGGAATGAGAACTCCACAGTGCAATCCTTTTGCCATAGATAGGAGGGAAGGTAGAGTCTTGGAGAAAACCAGTAGGAAAGTTAGCAAACAAGCCAGCAAGTCAACTGTTGCTCAGGAGCTACAACAGGTCCGTTTATATGGAATTATACAGTAAAATTTGTAGTTAGGAAAGTGAGCTTGTTATTTTTTTAATAAATTTATTTTAGAGAAAGGATTATGCAGATGTTCTTAACCAAGAGATGGGGAAAGCATTGGATACCCTCATTTCTGAGAAAAATGAAGAGACAAAATTGAGAGACTATCATCTCTTCATATTTACTGCCAAGCAGGGAGAAAACTTATACAACATTCAGTCCCTAGCAGGACAGTGTGCTGTTACTGTTTCCTTCCAGTGATCCCTTCCTGATTGGACGTCAGAAATTGTTCTTAGAGAATATACTTTTAGAGCTGTACAAGCATTTATACACACACACACACATACAAATACATGTAGCTGAGTAGTAGTAATTTTCAGCCGCATAAATAACTAGATAGATCTATTTGAATCAAATACTGTTGTGACTTAATGAGATTTCACCTCATTTTCTTCCTCCAAACTATCCTAGAATAAAAAAAAAAATAAATAAATAAAAAAAAAAAAAGCAATTGTGTAAAAATTCAAGGCAGTTGGTGATGAATTAGAACTGTACCACAGAGTACTTCAGAAGTACTTCAGCAGAATGTGGTGACTTCTGTGGGACACAAATAGGAAACTGAACACTGGTCTGAGTTTGCCATTTAGTTGTCTGTGCTACATGGAGGGCCTTTCTTGTGCTTTTAAACTAACTTTTTTTTTTTTTTTTTCCTTTTTTTTTTTTTTTTTAGTGTAAAATCAAATTTAAATGGTTTTAGACATGTTAAAGAATTTATTTATAAAGGTGGGTTTCATTCCATTTATGTTAAGTTTCTAGTAAGAAAATGTATATACTCATGTTACCTACAAGTAGTAGAAAATGTAGGAGGCCAAAGTTTCTGTAGAACCAAATAGGAGTGCATTATTTAATTTTGTCAGAAAAGTTTTGTTTAAGGTTTGCATAGTTAAGCAACTGTTGCTGTTTACTAAGATGATTCTACACTTTAGTTTATGGGAATGTAATCCACACTGTTCTGCCAGCAGCTGTAGAAAAGAACAAGAGGGATGGTCAGATACTCATGTTCAAATAATTACTTTCCTAAGCTACACATTATACCAGGTGCTTTCAGTGAAGGAGACAGAAGGTCTGTGTCGTATGCACACATATGTACACATATGCACTCAGAGTTTACAGATGACAGAAGAAATCTGTTTGTGTAGAGCAAAATATAGCAGATGCAGGAGGAAACAGAAACAAATGTGGGAGCTGAGAAGAGTGAAGGAGAAGCAAGAGACAGAAGGAAACTGAGTGTGCCTTCCAACTGCTTTGTACTGCTTTTATTCAACAAAGGAGTTGTAAATTTAGTTTAACTAGCCAGTATGCTCTGGCTGTTTTGCTCTACTCCAGAGTAGCGTAAAACAGCCACAGCATATCAGTGAACCTGGCCATAAAAGCTTACATAAAATGAAATGTGTGTGTGTTTCTTGGAATTGTTAGAAATAGCTCATGACAATATAATATCTGAGGTTAGTTTTTAGCAGTCATGTGTATGATTTTAATACAGTGAGCAAATTCAAAAGACATTACTGACACTATGGTGGAGTTAGGAATGGACTTATATATCAATGGTTTAATTGTAAATACAACACAAAATTTGTAAGTAATTCAAAAGAATTAAAGGAAAAAAATAAAAGAAAAAAGAGAGAGAATTCAAGATCAAAATTGTATTTGAAACCAATTATGTTGAAGTGTAGAAATAAAAGAAAATAAGGGTACACAAAAAATCTTCACTCCCTTTCGGAGAAATTATTTTGGTAGAAAACAAGTATGTTTAAAAATCACCCTGATAAAAAGTATCTAGAAATGTTCATTTAAGTCTTGTCATCTTACAGGGCATAATTAAAATTATTTGAGAATCATATGGATGCATAATGGCCTTTTTTAGGTCTTAGTTTTATATTTCCTGATCTGGTGATGTTTTCTTTTGATATTTACTGTGAAAAATATTGTAAATCCATTTTTGTTCTATTTCAAATATGTTCTCCTTACTAACTCTGTTTCTGAATATATACAATTGTTTGGTTTTAGTTGATTTTTTTCTTAGTTTTAATGATACAAATTCATATATACACTCCAAAAGGAAACTCAAAGAAATATTGGTGTGTTTTACCTATACTGTTTCATATAGGTATAGATTATAGACATTTGTACACATTACTCTAATTTTCCCATAAATTTGCTTTTATAAATTTTTTGTTTGCCACAGAATTGGATATAACAACTTTAATCAGTTTTGTATATTTGTTAAGACACTGTATTCATTTAATCCTTTGGTGCTGAGTATCCTGGATTTATATATGTGTGCCTGAAAAGAAAATTTCCTTTTTTATCTCAAATCACTGATCTTCCAATTTCATTAAAAATACATGAGTTTGAGTACCATGTGAGTAGATGAAGTGTACACTCTTGTCCATGCATATTTATTATTTAAACGTTTGGATTCCCCTTGTCACATTCCTTATTTTTCTTCTCTCAAAAGTCAGCATTTCTTGTTTTTTCAATCTCTTTATTTAGAACTATATCTAGTTTTTTATGGTTGCAATTGCTCATCTCTGAAACTCTTCTATTCTCTAGAAGTAAGCTTAATGTACCACATGAGGGCGAACCATCGATTTATATTATTTTGAATATTGTTATGGCTTTATTTGACACCACCCCTCTGCAATATACTTTAACTCTGAGCAGAAACCCTGGTTTCTTATAAGCAGAACAAAAGAATGTGAGAGTCAAAAATCAACATTTTTCCTATCTGTACCTAGCTTTATTTAGAGTGAGTCATAGAACAATGGTATATTACTATAAAGTTTAATGAATTCCACAAAGTACAATTTTGAGACAATACTTCTAAATATTCATAGCTTAATGATGCCATTTCTATGACTACAGTGTCCAGAGTCTGCTGACAGGGTTATATTATGGTCTAAGATTTATGCTCAATTTCTCTTTCTAGAACTTTAAATGAAAAGAGATAAATGCAAAAAAATGCGGGAAAGGAAACAAACAAAAAAAAAAAAACAAAAAAAAAAAAAACCCAAAAAACAACAAGTTAGCTGCTCAGTCTCATGAGTCAGAAGAGAACCAGAAGTATAAAGAACCAGGATCTTCAGAACCTTAATCTATTGTGTTACCAGAAATTTCCATTGGCAATCAGCTCCAACTAGCAAAATGCCATGTTTATCTTAACTATTGGAAATAAAAATTTTATCCCTCAATATTTTCTTCTATAGTAACTGGCAACAATTACACCAGAAACTGTTATCACTTGTCTATTTGTGGGCATCATGGGTTCATAAAGAGGAAGTTAGAATCTCTGGGTCATATATGCAAGAGGCAAGTAACGATTTACCCAAATGAAGATCTTTGTTATGAAAAGTGATAATCGTCCCTAAACCTGCAGTCTCATGTATAGTACTACTTGATGCAAAACAACTTTCTGAGCAGTTCCATTTGAATAATTTGGGAAAAGGTTGAAGATTTTTGGAATATTATTTTAAAAATCTGCTTAGAATATAAATTCCATGTGTAATATCCAGTAATCATTTGGATTAGTGGCATTGGAAAAGCTCTTCATTTGACTTTTTTGGGGGAATAATGTTAAATTTTAATCCTGTCTTAATCTGGGCAAAGGTTCTGAGCATGCAGATTAGTATTGTATTAATATTTGTTAGTGTCGGTACTGGTTTTGGTATTGGTAGTATTAGTACTAGTGTTAGCACTGATTGAGACTCCTTAGAATATTGAAAAGCAGAGTTAAAAGCACTTGAAACTCTAGCATAAATAGCTTCTCAACATTTTGTTATACTTCAGAGGTCACTATAAAACTAATTCTGGCAACGCTGTTTATACCCTACAACCCTTTGTTCTTCCTCCTTCTTTATTTTTATTTGGAAAATCTAACTTCTTCTCACCAAACTACCCTAAATTTTCACCTTTACTGTAGCAGGATTTTAAAACTATGCATGATGCTCCTTCCATGCGCTGGAACCAGAGAAATGAAACCTTTCATTATAGAAATTAATTAGTGTCAGCTTGCTTTTCTACAGATGCACAGCTCCTTTTATTGACATGGCAGAAAAGGGGGTGGAGGAGAAAGGATAATAAAATATAGCATGTGTCAGGTTTATGTGGTTCAGGTTAAAAACTTTTTGATTAAAACCTAAGCTGTACGTGGTCTGTAGTTTAAAAGTACAAAAAGGTATCTGAGCTCTTCTGCAGTAGAAAAGTTTTCCAATTTTTGTCAGGTTTGAAAGATGAAATAATAAAGGCATATGGATAATGAACTGTCACATGTTTTGATGAAAAGATGAGAAATACCACTAAAAACATCTTGGAAGAAATTAAAAAACTGAGAGAGAAGATATTTCTACTCTAACAGTCAAAATATCTGTGGTATTTAATATAGAGATAAATCTTAGGTCTGAATTGAAAGTCCTACAGCAACACTGAGCGACTGTGTAATGTCCAGCCTCAATTTAAATTTTGTTGCTTTATAATAACTTTTGAGAACTACACTATAGCCTATAAAAAATATCCACATGTTCTCTGCTGGAACAGCTCCAGACTATAACAGAACCACTAGATTGCACCCTGGTGCTTTATGTATTGTTTAATTGTTTTCCTTTGGTGGGTATTTTTATTAAAAGCCCATTATCCAGAATCAGACAGAAGTGTTGTTGCAAGAACAGCAGAAACAGAGGCCTTTCAGCTATATAGTTCTTATTCATGCCTTCTTTAGCCAGCTTAGCTAATGAGACCTCCACTATTCTTCTTTTAGTACTTCAAGAAAAAGAAACCAGAGTTTTTATTTTCCTCCTTTCAAACATGTTAGATTGCAAAGAAGTACTGTGAGGTTGTGTGTGTGCTCACACACCTGGTGTGTCTGTACATGCTTGTGTAGATACCTCTAGGGTATGTCTGTGCTTATAGATGTTCACATACTTTTGTATCAGTAAGTCCTTGGAGATATTTTTAATGTCTAATGATTTTGTGTACTTATGCTACTCTTTGCCTGTAAAGAAATTGAATCAAAGGAACAAGTCTTTTTCATTAAATAATAATAATAATAATAAAGTAAAATAGAAAAAAAAAATCACAACAACACATATTCTAGCGTGTAAAGCTCCAAAGGAAAACAGAAAATTCTAGCAAGACACAGATTTTGAAATCCTGACTTATGCTGAGTAGCACATGGCTCAGTGCTGCAAGATCTTAAGAGGTTTCATGTTACTGGGTGTTGTTGGAGCCCCAGTTCTGAGTATGTTATTACTTTTTAAAATGGGTTCTTAATCTAGCAAAAGAGATGTTTAAAACTATGAAAACACATATATCTCAAAAATAGATATCAAATGAAAAAGTTCAGGGAGGTCTATGGTTCATGATTATGTGGTATTAGCGCTGCTTGGGCCACCAGTAATCCCATTAAATCAATACAGCTTCATGAAGAGTAGATTGTTACTCAGAGTGAGGGAATCTATCAGACTTCAAACTCTTACAGGTATTATAAGAAAATAAGCTCATTCATGGAGTAATTTACCATGTTTGGAGTATGTTTGTATATCTTTTTAAGGAAAGTGAAGCCTTTGTCCTGTCATCAAAAATACTTAATTATAGGTCTTCTAGGGTCCACTTTGCACACCAGCATTAATTAATTAATGGCTAATATGTAATGTTGCTTATACTCAATAGTAACTTCTTGCAAGAATCATCATTCTAAGTTTGTGAAACCAAAGGCTGTTCACCAATAAATGCAACAGGATCTGATCCTAGATAGTTTGACTACACTTAGCATAATTGAATAATTATATCTTTTAAATTATATGCAAAAACTCTTATGATTTATCATGGCTTGAAAAAAAAAAAACACACGCTTTTAAAGTTTATCTGACTTGTATGTTTGCATACTAATGTCTTTCTAGTCATACCATATTAGGTGTCCAAATAAAGTTAGCAAAATTCTAAAGGTATCAAACATTCACCAAAAAATTAAACTGAAAAGATTACTGTGCATTCATTATAACTGGGCTGAAAATAGCTATGCCTTCAGGAAGGCATAGCTGGGGAAGCTGCTCAGTATTTTTAATGTGTCATGCTACAGTGTACATTCATGTCAGTTAATAGAAAATAGAGGACTGAAAGGAAGAGAAAGCTTATTTGGTCATTTTTTCCTCATCAATAAATCCACTAGTCTTTGCTGCTTTCTCTCTCCTATGCTGGGTGTGGTGTGAATTACTAAGCAGAGCTGACTAAAGACAGCAGTTCCAGTAAGTAGCAACTGTCCATGGTTTTGACATGAGATTTTCTTTTACACTGGAACAATACCAAAACCATTTGAAAACTTCCAAGAAAACAGCTAAGTGTGTGTTTCAAACCCTTTCATGACTGTGTTCATCTCTAGCCTCATGGTGAGGAAATCACTCAAGGAAACAAAAAACTTATCCCTAAATTGTTAAAAACATTTTTTTCTTCCTATTTACATTTCTACAATTTATCATCCACTCATTTTCTCTTCCCTTATTCATCTATTTGAATTTGAATTCCTCTCATAAGAGGCTGTTGTCACTAGTGATACAATCACATTTCACTGAAAAGTAGAAGTACTGTTAAGCTCTCTGTCACCCACTCCTTTCTCCATCTCTGTCCTCAAAATCACTGAGTGTACAGATTGCTGTTTGTCCTGCAGTTCTGTTCTAGACCTTCTTCAGAAAAGAATCTCAGCCTTCCTTTCCTCTAAAACAGTGCTATATTTCCTACATATGAACAGTAGCTGAGTCTGTATACAGCTAAGTTCTCCAGAATGTGTAGTCAGGAGACACTTACACATAGAGTGTGTATAGACAGTAGGCATCTTTTTGTTGTTTCTTTGCAGTCTAATACAATGAGATTATTGTACATGACAGTGGTTCCAGTGTAATGGACTAATATAAATATGTTATTATTAAGAATAACAGCAAGATTTAAAGAGTTAAAAGATTTATTTGGGAGATGTTTTTGATTGGCAGAAGTAAGAAGGGAGGTTGGCTGTTCCTCTCTGCATCACACTGCATGAGAGGTACACACCCCCAGCACTGGGGACGATGGCTGAATATGGTACATGGGGCCATGCAAACTGGTGGAGTCCCTGGGACCAAAACTGGCATTATCCGTTCAAGACCTCAGATATGATGAAGAAAGGGTGTCTTCCTAGGATTTGAAAGGGAGAGATGGAGGGATGGAGTCCTCCAGACCAAATGAAAGATGTGCAGTTCTTTGTTTTCTATGTGAATGAACCAATTTTATGTGTAACACTGTAATGTGGTCCTGTATTCTGGAGCTGTTCTTGTGTGAGATGTATGAGAGTATGGATATGGTACTGGTAGGATTCAGTCTTTCTCCAAACGGGCTTTGGAAGTATGATCCTCCCCCTGTTCATCTAACTCAAAAACACGCTTATCACTCAGTATCACTCCGGCAGTGTCCGTGATTTCATTAAGCTCATGAGCACACATATCTTGTTGACATCTGGGGAAACATGGTGATTATCAACAAAATGTAGAGCATGTTGTACGCTGCATCACTTCAAACACAATGAGGTTATTAAGGCTAGAATGTAGAATGTCACTTGCAGAATTTAAGCAAGATATAAGAGCTTCCTAAGTTTCTATTATAGTTTTATTCCAGCACTATTCTTTGACAATTTAAATAAATTACTGCATGTATTGGACCTCTGAGGCTTGGGGCAAAGAATGGAAAAATTATTTACAAAAGCTTGAAAATATTTAATCACTAGAGGCAGGGGGCAACTGTGTTTTAATTAGCAGTTCCTCAGGCTATTGGCTGGCTGGAGGCTTTCTCAAACAACCACACAAACGCACTGAATAGCTGTTTGCCAGCCTTAGGGTCAGGCCTGAGATGAAACAGATAAGATAATTGGCTCTAATGAAATCCAGAAGGCCTTGGCTTTCTTGTTTGAGCTTGGATTTGAAAAGTGCGTGTGGAAGTGAGGCTTAATTCAAACCAGTCCTAAACTAGGCCCATTTTTCAGTGACTTTGATATTGTTTGAAGTTCTGAAAGTGTTCGCCACACCACTAGCCTGCTGGGCTGGGCCTCCCCGGTCACCTTAATTACTGAGCTTTATTGCTGACTTTACTACACAGGAAAGGAGCCATTATATGTTCCATCAACATCAGCTCTCCTCAGATTGGAGGAAAGGGCAGGGTGAAAGGCCACTGTAGGAAGGCAGAAACTTCACTTTGAGGTAGTCAGATCATTTACCCGTGTTAAATTTCACTGTGCTATGTGCATACATTCCTCAAAACACAGAAGCCCAATTTCCATTTTTTTTTTTAGCAAGTGATTACTTTTCAAAACATTTTGTTTGTGTCTGATTAGCAGGAGGGGACATTTATTCTTAGAGGTGGAAAAGAAGGCAAATTTTAACAAACGCCTAATTAATCATCACGGAGGAAAGAAATCTAGTTAAAATCTGTAATAAAGAGAAATTGTTCTTAATGCTTCTTTGAAGTGGGAATAAGTGAGGAAACCCCTACAGTGTGTTTGCAGACCTGACACCCTACTGAACCTACTTCTTGTAACTAGCTTGATATCTTGAGGGTAACTTGTAATGTGCTCTGCAACAATAGAAAGGCGCCTGTGAAATACTGTAATGGCAAGCAACAGTTGCGGTATTTTAGCAGTGTTAGTTCTAAGTTATTCTCTTCATGATAATTACTTTCAGAGTTTGGTCCTAATCGCTTTAGCTGCTCCAGCTGGTGGTGCTGCTGGAAAAAAAAGCTGGGTTAACTCATGTGCATGAATGAATTTTTGGATCTGGACACTCTGTAGTGGGAGAGATATGTCAGTGTCCAAGGCCACGGAAGTTCCCTGGAAGTTCTGCAGTTGGGCGACCAAGGACAGATCCCACAAATGCTTAGACATGTGTTTGAATATATTTACATATTAATTCCATGCTCCTTACTCAGTTGGGCAACTAATCTCACACCTACACAGGTGCATTAATGTTCGCAGGATTGGGCCTCCCAACAGTAATGGGCCAGTTTGCGCCTGATACCATATTACCTACTAATATATAGTAAAAGAAATACTGATTAATGTTACTTGCTGGTGGGAATCAGATAAAGATGCACAAGCTGTATTTCTCTGAGCTTGGGAGGAAAATCAGAAAAGACCAAAAAAAATCAGTTTTGTTGCTGTCTACTCTGTGAGCTTTTATTTATTTTTTATTTTTATTTCCTTGTTCGTTTGTTTTTTTGTTTTGTTTGTGGTGTGTTTTTTTTTTATAGTTGTTTTTTAAGGAGCTAATAGTTCTGCTTTTCTTAATAGTTTGAACGTGTCTTCATTAAAACTAGAAAAGCCACAAAGGTGCTTTCTGTAGAGTATACAGCCCTTTCCTTAAGGCAGCAGTTTCACAAAGACTTCTATAATTTGAGATAGTTATACCTGTTGTTTTATAAATAATATCTGTGCTGTAATGCAGATCTTACACCTGTATGGCAGAAGATTTTTTAACACAAAGGATTCCTGTTTAAGAAGCCTGAAAGTTTCTTGTTTTTCTTCTTCTTTCACATGCCCTGTCATTTTAATATATTTTATATTAGTAGAATGGCGAATTGGCTATTGTTAAAGAAAAGCAGCAGGTTTTAGTTTTTTGGGTTTTTTGGTTTTTTTTTTTTCATCAATATTTTGTGAAATTTTAACCTATTAAACTCATAGCCACATCACAGGGAGCTAGTTGTATGTATATTGACACACATTTTATTAGCACTAGGCTAAGACAAAATACCTTTTGAAATAACCCTAATTCATTACAATTATCAGAAAACAATGATTTCCCTTCTAATATAAATGGTTGTTTTGTGAGAAAACAGTAGTGTAGGTGTCATAGCATGAGAGTTCCTGTGAACAGTATTTCCCAATGGATAGATGTTCTGCTCTTTATTTAACAGTAGATTTTGTTCACAAAAATGTAGATGTTGTTATGTTGTTTACAAAAAAGTAGGTGTTCCTTCTTCTTGATGCTTCTTAAGAGACAATTTGCTATCTGAAATTCTTAACAAAACTGCACAGAAAATTTGCTGTTTTGAGAAATCAAGATTTTTTTTATTTTTTTGTTTAAACAGAAAATGCATGGCAGTGAAGGGCAATGATGTACCACTGAGAAGGTGTAAGATATAAGTCTTCAGTGTCTAAGTGTACTTTCAACCATATTTCCCACATTTTGTGGAAACTACTGGGATTAGGAGTGCAGATAAAATGATATAAAGATACTACAGTATATTGGAAAAGATTTCTTGACTGGGAGAGTTGGGACTGCATAATCTATTAGTGATTTAAATCATACCTTACACATATGCCTAATGATGTTTTCAAAAAAAGAAATAAGAATAATTGTGATTTAATCTGACCTTTGCACATCTGTCTACAAACATTATACAGTTAAGCTTGGATTTTTGCTGTAAGTCATTCAGGGGATAGTGACTGAGGAAGCATTTTATTGCAGGCAAAAATTCCCTGGATCCTTAAGCTGCTTATTCTGAAGGCTTCCAACAATGTATTTAAGGTGTAAAATGTTTATTACTAAAAGGTGTAATTTTAATGTAGAGCTGGGGGCCAGGTACTTTCATAATTTCCATCTTATAGTTTAGTTACAATTGTTTGTAAATATGCAATTAAAAAAAAAAAAAAAAGAGAAATCCTAAGAAAAATATTCATAAAGTATCCATTATCTGATGTAATGGTGTTGCTTTGAATATTCCCAAAACACTATGGAGACCACACAGCAATTCACTAGCTGAGCCAAGATGACATGCTGAGCTCCACTATCTTCACTAATTCTGTGAAATTTCTGCATTTTTAAAACAGGGGATTAAAAAAAAAAAAAAAAAAAAAAAAAAAAAAAGATCATTATAGATCATAATTTTGGAAATCTATTACCATTTTCTTAAAACAGATTTTAGTTCTCCTTTTCATTGTTCTTTATATGTGTTAATGTGTTATTTTAGAAAGCATGAAGAGGTGATTTGAAACAGTGGGGTTCAATAAGTTGCTTTTTGATTCAGTGACCATTACACATTTCAACAACACTGTATTTTCTTGTTCATAACATGTTGTTATGGGCTTTTTTTCAACTCTCTGATAATAAAAAGCTAACTGGAAGATAACTGACACTAAGAAGATTTAACTGGATACTGAGCTTTATGTATTTATTTTATCCTAGATTGCTGTCATGCAGGCAGTTTGTTACACTGGTAGCAAACAGTGGAAGAGTTAATAAGGACATAACCTAACTGTAGTATATACCTGTGGATTTTGACTGTGATTTCATTTCATTACTGTAATCACTAACAATACTGAGGATAGTTAACTGCAGAGGACTGTTGTTGAGGCTTACAATAGATATGTAATTCTTTTGACTTAGGAATTCAGCTGGGATCCATTTCTCATATCATGGTAAATACCACATTCTCTTAGATTACTTGTGTGTGATGTGGGAGATCAAAGGATTGTACTTTTATTTCTGTGACCACAATAAACTTGAAAAGAATAAAAAGAGATCATTGTGAATATCAAATAAAAAAAAAAAAAAAATGGGGCTTAATATGATTTGGAGAAAATAACAACTAGAAGAAAAATGAGGATATCATACCTCTTTATCCTTCTTAGTTGTAGTGTGAAGTCTTGCACCTGCTTGTTAGCAAGGTCAGATTTAGGATTATGAAAGAAAGGGAGTGCTTTTACTTGTATTTTTTTCTCCTAATGTTTCTGGTGCTTTAATTTAATTCATATGTACAGTATTCCAAAATAACTATGGTGATTGATAGTGCTGTAATAAAACACAGGAACATACACACAAATTTAATGTTTCTTTAAAGATTTATAGGGTTTTCCTTTGCATTCTATTTATAATTGAGCTTTAAATATTTTTAGCAGAAACAAAATTCTATTTTAACTATAACATCAACCATTGATTGGAATTTGCAATCAAATGTATCTTAGTCATCTTCAAAAGTGACTAATATCTCGTTCTTTTGACAGTTAAAAACCAAGCCATTTTTATTTAACAGAAGTTACTGTATGATTGCAGTTCCATACTATTTATGCCCTATTTGGTTATGCAAGAATTGTGAAATTAACAAAGTGCTAAGTCTTGTCTTGTCCATGTTGCTTTTGAGTGTTATTATATTTGCAAAAGTCAGATAATTATTCTTATAAACTATTGTAATATTAGCTGCCTACATGGGACTATGATTTTTGCACTGAAAAATCAGCAGTGTACAAATCATTGAGATGAAACAGAACATTCTGCCTGCTGCGCAGAAACAATTTGTACTAGTACCCTAAAGGAATATGTGGGAGGCAGCCACAGATTTTGAGATCTTAGTTGAAGATTTTGATTATACAGTTGTGATTCACTTCCTTGTATCATTTCTACTTTGAATATGAAGAGAAATGACTTTATATTTGGAAGAAGCTTGAGTTCCTCTGCTATCTGACCTTTTCTGCACCAGTACCTCAAGACTGGCTGGAGAATAGCATCAATGGAAATTTTCTTAAAATGATTTATCTCCTGGAGCTGTTAGCTTGATTTACTCAGTAGGATCAATGCAGTTGTGATTTATGGATTCTTACTTCCCATTAGGTTATGAATAAAGCTAGTATACAAACAGGGGATTTCAGGGCTATGATCATGCATCCAATCATTTCTCTGCAATGTAGGCATCTTCATATGAGCAAGATGCCCACATACCCAAATACTCGTGGTGATTCAGTCAGCTGAACTGAGGGAGCTGTATACTCACGTTTAAGCAGGGATATACACTGCTTATTTGAATAATTTTCTAGTCTTCCATGCCTATACCCAGTAGGACCTTCATTCAGCTTTCAAAACATCCAGTACCATGTGAGAAGTGCTCAAGGAACTAATGTTTACTGCTGTGGCCGACAGCTTTGGCACAGGATTTCTGGGAGATCTGATCCCTTTCACATTGTCAGCAGGTGGTCAAGAGGGATTCTTCTACATCCCAAAAGCTGTTGAATACCTCTACATGGGGAAATGAACTGAATCCTCTGTCTCAATGAAATATAGTAAGAGTGTAGATCCTCAACTCACATTTAGAATCCTACATTTGCATTTTTGTGCCATTCCTGGTTAAATCAATCTTTATTCTAGGGAATGATTATGAATATTATTCTAGGAAAATTCAGTTAAGTGGGTTTTCATCCCAGTCTGGTTAGGGATGTTTCCCTAAGGTAGTATCTTGCAGTATGCCTACACTTCCATACCTGCAAAGAAAGAGTAGATGCACTCAATCCAGCTTCAAGCTCCCCTTGGAATGCCTGCAGATGTAATTTTCATGAACTACAAGTGCTAATTGTTTTTGTCTTTACTACATTGTGTCAAAATGTAAACAAACATCCTGCAAGTAGTTCATATCTGTCTCCAAGTTGATCTTTCAAGGTGTTCAAGGTGTTTCAAGGTTGATCTTTCATCAGTGTGTAGTTCAGTCATGTCCCTAGACAAGGTTATCCACTTCAATTTACTGATGAAGTGGGAGGTTTGCCACTTTGGTTGTCCATTTTTTGTTATGTCTTTGTTCTGCACCTCCCATAGCCAACACTGTTGGCTGCATTTAGACCTAAAAGCATGATAATAATAGTCAGGGATGAGGCTGTACTTTAGTCAGGTTGTACTATATACTACTAAAGAGACTACCTCTCAGCGGTGACCCTTTCCAGAAATTCAAACCTGATAATATTTATGAGTGTTTGGAGCAGTTGAAATGTTGGCTAGAGATCTTTTAAATAGCTAAATTTCAACAGATTCCCTAAGGAGCTGTGATGGAGATCATTTCAGACTTGTCAGAGGAAGATCATACCTTAATTGTACTTCATTGTACTATAAAAAATGAGAACTCTTCACTAGATTTAAGACTCAGTGGTATTGTGATCTGTGTGAAACATTAGAGAAACTCACCTGGGATCTCACAGTGTGCATGAAATACCTTTGTCACTGACACAAGCTTACAAATAGTCACATAAATGTGATGGTTTCTGCAATTGATCTTTTCTAGAAGTATCTCCAGTTTGACAGAGAGCATCTTTTCAGTTTGATTTATTCTGTAATAGAGTACACTCTGGTGGCTGCCTTCCAAAAATGCTGTCCTGAATGTCTGTTTATAAGTACAGCAGCTCCAAATCACTCAGTTCATGACTCCAGTATTTTATTGCAAGATAAATACTACTTTAGCTATGGCACAGATGCCAGCCTTCAAAACAGAGAATTTCTGAAAGTAAGAGGAGCTGATTTCAGTAGCAACTGTTACTTTGTTAGGGCTGTATATTAGCATCTGAGCTTTAAAAATTAGAATACAGTATGCCACAGAGTGTGGAACAACAGCACTAGTATTATTTGTTAAAATCCAAGTCAGCCAATTTCTGCTGTCATTATCCTTTCCCTATTCAGTAGAGAATGCACTGCTGTAAGCAGTAGGATGATTCTTTCTCCAGTCTGTTTCAAAACTCTGACAGTTTCCACAACCAGAGAGGTTCTGTAATTAATGCAGCATGCAAGCTGCTTCTCAAAACCCATTTGTATGCACTAAAATGTTGTAGAAATCTCAGGGGGATTTCCAGAAGTTTTCTCCACTAGGATGCTAGTTTGCAGTGATTTTCTTCATTCACTGACACAAGGAAGAGCAAGAACTTGCTGTTTGTCTCACAAGTGTTTGAAAACATGCCTTTGGACAAGCACAAGGAGGACAGAGTTTGAGGAATAAAAGCCTCAAGAGGTGCAGCACTCTGCTAGCACCACAACAGACTAAGTCTCATCCAATAAGTGGGACTTCCCAACGTAACGAATGTTTAACTGTAAGAGGTGTGTTTCCTGAAAATGGGAATTGTCTCAAGGAAAAAGGATTCAGCACAACTGAAGTTCAAAAAGATGATAGTTAAGTGTCCAGCTGGCATTCCGAAGTCTGAGACAGAGAAATGTCTAGGTAATCCTGTGAATTATGCACCTGTGTACCCTTTAAATGATGGACCAGATGCTGAGGTGATGACCTTGTCTAAGTTCCTTTGGCATTGCAGCTCTGGATGTCTTTCACAATGGACTGCACTGAAGGGATCACAAGGAAAAGTGCACAGGCACGAGAAACTTATGAAAGCCCCAAGAGTGAGTGAGTACACACTCATGCTTCTGCAAGTTCAGTGCTTTACTGTACTTCTGTGAACATTTGTGAGAATCTGTTCTTTACTAAGAAAGAAAAAAAGTTTCAGTTTACTCTTACAGGAAGTTTATTACTGAATACAAATTAAGGATTAATGATTAACACTAATTATAAGTGGATGGGTTATATCTTCACAGCAGGCAGAGAATTAATTCTGCTATGCTGAGCAATTTTAAGCAAATAATATAGGTATTTGGATCCTGATTTTTAATAAATTTCTTTTTGCCTTTTGTGATAATCATATTTTTGCTTGTACAAGGGCTGCTCCAAAAGTAACCCCTTCTATGTTATTATATTGGTCACAATAGCAGAAATAGATGTAGGACATATGGCAGTATAGGTTGTACCTTCCCACCAATATTTCATTTAATTTCATTGCTATGTGGCAGATAGTAGCAGAGGGACAGGCTGGCAGAATGGAATCTGACATGGAAGTGTGTATGAAGCAAAGGTGTGTCATTGAATTTCTTTATGCAAAATAAATAAATAAATAAATAAATAAATCCACACACTGACATTCATCAGTTCTTGCTGAACATTTATGAACACCAAACAGGATGAGAGCACAGTGAAGCGGTAGGTGATACATTTCAGCAGTGGAGACAGTGATGTTTCAGCAGCTGTGGAACTGTGGGTTTTATGAGCAAAGCATGCTAGCTCTTCATCGCTGGTGAAAATGGATACCTAGTGGCAGTGCCTGTATTGAAAAAATACTGTTTTGTAGCTGAGAATTTTCTCTATCAAATAGTACTATTTTGCTCTCTGTACCCGTTGTAGTTTCTATGGAATTAAATGTGAGGCGTTACTTACGGAGCAACGTCTGTACCACTACATCTTTATTAAATCGATTATATTAACATCACAATGAATTTTATTCGGCAGATACAATAGTTTGCAGCAATAAATCATTCACACTTCTGCTAATCTGTATACAGGTAATAACAATACACTATGCCTTAGACAACATTCAGAAAATAATGTGCTTAGGTCAGTGAAGGACCAACTGAACTTAAAAATAAATAAAACAAGTTGAATTTTTTCTGAAAGTCCCCAGTGTCGATCACAATGGAGCTTTTAGGACTCATTCATTTTCCACCTCAGTGAGATAATTGGGAAGTAAATGGTGAAACAGAGTGCTGGTCTAATAGTAATGAGCAAGCAGATGAGAGAAAACAGAGTAGAAAAAGAATGTAGATGAGACATAGGAGGAAAAGATGAGAGAAAACAGATGGAAGCCAAAAAGCCAATGAAGTGTGAGAGACAAGACTATAATGATTTGCTCAAGACATGGTGGAAATAGTCTGGATAAAATAAGAAAAGAGAACCTGTACTCTAAGTCCAACTTCAGAATAAACCAAATCTTTAACAGGATTTTAAAAGGGTTAAGGTATAACTCTTTTCATCTTGGAATTAAAAACAGGTTCTATTACAGGATATTCTGATGGTATTGGTGACCTTGGATAGAAAGACCGAAATATACATCAAAACATTTAGAAGTTTATACAAGCCAAATTTCACTCCACTAGAGGTCTAATCTTTTGCTCATACATATATCCTATAAAATTGCATAGAACCTAAAACTGATCACAGAGATAAATAACATCAACGGAACTTATATTTGTATACCGGTGTTCTAGAACACTTTTTTTTTTTTTTTTTTAACTTCCCCTTTATCTAATAGTTATTCTTTGATCCCTTAATAATAACTCATTTGTTGCATCTATATAGACAATTTTTTTAAAAATTAAGTGGAATTTTTCTACTTACTGGAGGATAAATTTTAAACTGTTAAAGAGCAGAACTCTGTGTACAAGGATTTGGCTTCACTTGAAGTTAGAAATGGAGCCAAAACTGAAGATTCACTTGTACCCTGTAGCTGATGAAACAACATATGTACTTTTCAAATGTATGTGATTTTTGTCTATATAGTTTGTACATGAATGCTAGTAAGTTAATATTTAGAACTGCGGGAGTTTCCAAACATCTTTAAGCCATTCTTGAGCTCTACATGCCAGTAGTTAGCAATCCCGCTAAAAGGAATGCTTCTTAGATTGCAAGCTGAAGAGGACTTCTCCTTTGTTGGTTTAGTCACTGATTTTTTTTTAGATTTATTTTTATTTCCATGACCAGGTCAAAGTTCTCCTTTGGTGATTCAATGAAATTTAAAGAGAATGGAGAAGAGCCAGAGGGAATATGAAAACATCAGTCTTGGCAGGATTAGCTTACTTTTCAGTCCTCTTTGCTCTTTGATACTCCTCATCTCTATCATTGCTTTTTTGGTGAAGGAAGCAGTGCAATTAGGTGGTGGGAAAGTTGGCTTGCTTTTCATCATGGCAAGTAAGACTTGTCCAGTCCTCATACCACAGTCAGAACTCCTCAAAGATAACTGTTTCCTTCCTGCCTGTGGGTTTCCATTCGTACTGACAGGTTACCAATATTTCTGCTGTCAGGGTACCAATTGTTGCTTGAGATTCAAGTTAAGTGTCTCATATTTTTACTAGAACAAAAGCAAAATAAAGAATTTAAGAACTTTTTTCAAAAGCTATGACAAATTTGAAATTGTATTTGTGCCACTGTGATGTCTTTTTGAAGTTATACTGGATAAATAATTTCAAAAATGACAATTTTTTTTGAGCGCTAAATATTGAAGTTACTTCACTGGCAATGTCTGTCAAGTTTATTGAGTTGGTTTAACTATAAAAATAAATATATATATATAAAAAAGACCAGTAAATGAGAAGAAAAAATATGAAATTCTAGAAATATAATTTGATTAATTTCTTATGCATTTTCAAATGTCAGAAGTTATTGAAATTAGAACTGCAAAATCAAGAGCATCTTAGATATTTATGTATACAGGCTTTTTGTAACTGACCTTAGCATTATGCTAATTTAGGTTTCTTTTTTTTTTCATCTGGAGACTGAACTATTTTGCACATAAAAATAATATAAAAATTACAGATTTTAATATATACTTTTTCCTTACCAGTTCATGCTGAAGGGCTGACAATTTCTCCTTATTTAGGTGCCAAAAGTCTTTCAACCTTTCTTGAAGAGGCCACAACTTAAAAATCTATTGGATCACCTCCCATCTATTAGCAATGATAAAAACTTCCTCCTAATCACCGTAATTGCACAACTCCCTTTGACAGGTTTGGCAATTTTATGTTGGAAGAGTTTTAACACAGAGTAGATAGGAACAGAGTGCCAAATTTCTCAGCTGTTTTAAAATTACTTGTTTTTAAATATAGGCTGGCAACTGAAAGTGAAGATCTCAAACAGCAAGAAAACTTTACAGAGTTTTTGGGACTGTTGATAATCCAAAGATAACAGCATGAAGAATGCTGCTTTCAAACTAGTAATTTGCACATTTTACAGGTTCTGCTGGTAATATGGGGAATTCAAAATTACAAAAGGATTTCCTAAATAAATAGTAACTCTTGTTTTTTTCCAGTAAGCCTGCTAATGCTGATTAAAGTTAAATCCTTGGGAGATAACTGATTATGAACTAAGGGGGCTCTTAAATACTTGGAAAATAAATGTGTGGTTTTTTGCTTGTTTTTTTCAAATACATTTGGACTTCAAGAAAAAATCAAATTTTTGGACAAAATGAAAAAACTGGATTATATGATAACTAGGTATTGTATTATCCAAACATCAAACCTGGGCAAAGTTCTATTTTTACTTACTTAATGAATGTACTTTTGACTTAAATTTATTACAATGTTTTCTGAAATTTTAATGTTGTTTTCTGATATATCCCATCTAAAAGTTATTATACTATTTTGTCTGTCACTCTGAGACATAAGTGCGACAAAATAAAGAAATAAATGGAAATTCTACTCAGAGATGTTTTTGTAACTATTTTCAACATTTTAAATTGAGACAGACATTGGAAAAAGGAACTAGGTGATTCAATTCATCCTTACATTTTCTTGAAATTATAATCAATCTCGGTTTCCAAGGTAACTGACTACATGAGATGGACCAGCCAATAATGGGAAACAGCTTTCTGTTTTATTACTGTAACATATGGTAGAAAAAGTCTTTTTTGTTTCATGCTGTTGAGGAGACTATCTAATTTATCACCCCAAATAGAATCCAAAAATGATTAAAAGAGGTGTGAGTAGTTCAGTATTGTAGCAAAAATGCAGAGATATAAGTTCATGGGGGAAAGGCAAATACAGAAACATCAAAATGCGATATTTAGATGCTCTTCTTCTAAACCCCAAACTTCAGCTTGATTTTTCCTCTGACCTTCCTCAGGGGTCCTGGAAACATGATGGGTTGGTGTAAGTGATTGTACTGGCAAATGGATTCATATTATATCAGTATGACTCTCTCAGGGTGAGTGGAATTGCCTTTCTGCTGTGAATTGCCTGGCACAAATAAAGGGCTTCTTCCATGTGCACCACTGAAAGAGGTATGATTGATGGAGGACCACAAGCCATACTACATTTCTTTTGCAGATGCCATAATGCCAGATAAAATCTATTAGGAGAAGCGTTGGTTCCCTGAAGTCAATAGAAGCTTAAGTAGAACATTTAATCATATCATGGTGTATCTACATTTCCACGTTTTGTGTCTTGGACTGAGATTTCAAGTGCTTTACTACTCACTATTTCCTTCCATGTTTAAAAAAAAAAAAAAAAAAAGAAAAGCTGTGAAATATTTATATAGGATTATTTAAGGTATTCCTTTTTTCCCTTTCCTTCCAGATGGGCTTAAGGAAGTATTTTTGATTACCAGAATTTTTTATTAATGCTTTTTTTTTTCCTTTTTTAGAGCTTTCCATGAAGCTGGCACTGTATCTCTTAACCATGAAATCTTATGTTTCAGATATTGAATTAACACATATTCCTTTGCTACTTTCTTGTTTTATTAAGCTACCTATTTATGTAATTGATTCCTTACTATTTTAAGTTATTTTCCATATGAAAAATTCCATTTGAATTTCAGTATAAATAACTATTTCTTTTTCAATTTACTGAAATATAAATCAGTATTCCCTTTGTCCTCATCATGCCGTTCTTGTCTTCATATTTTCCTAAGTCTTAGTTTCCTTCTTTCTTTAACTTCACTTTTTACATTTTTGGTGTGACTTTTGAGGGAGAGTATTTCGTATTTTAAAATGCCAGCCTACCTGTCGGTACTCCCTGGACAGGGACTGATTTTGTGAGTTAATATTTTCTAAACGCATTCAGTTTAGTTGATATTTCAGCATGGACATCTACTTTTCTCTGTCTTTGGAGTCTGCCATTTTTCATTTATTTTGTTGAGCTAAAAGTTTGTAAGGGAAGAGAGATGATAGATAGAATAATATAGAACAGGATAGAACTCCTCCAAACTGCCCAGAGCCAACAGTAGATCACATTTCTAACAAAACAGTAGCTGAAACTTCACCAGTAAAGACTGTAGTTTCTGACACTGTGTGGTACATAGGAATTACTTCTTTAGTTGCAACATGTCACCTTTTCCCACCAATACCTTCTTTCAATTTTGTGTGCGTGTTTGGGAGTTTTGAGGGAAAATAAATAGAAATGTTCTCTTCTTATTTACCTCACATTACCTGTAAATATTTCCTCTAAATCTCTTAAAATTCTATCAGTATGAGCTCAATTAACTGTTATTCATCTTAGGTAAAGTGAGAAGACTTGATGCTTCTGTATCGTATAAAGCCTTGGTATATAAAGGGTGATGTGGTTTTGACTATCAGAATGAAGTCCAGCTGGTCTGTTTAAATATAGACTGGAGTAAGGGGACGGGTTAACATGGTCCTAATCTCCAGTGTCAAACTTCTTGCAAGCTGAGACAAATAGATTAGTCGTTATCAATATGGAAATGCTGGATGCTATTGCTGCCTGTTACATCACTGTCTTTCTAGTTTAGTCCAGAGACACTTCCTAATTTGGTTTGGGCATATGAAAATGTCCATCTGTTTCTTTTCTACCAGTGTCTGTTGTTCATCAGGAAAAAACAAGAGGAAGTGACATATGTCTGTGTACATTTGAAAGAATACCACTGACAAGCTAAAAAATCAGACTAGTCATATAAGCTATTATCTGAATATTATTAATTCAATGATGACAGTGTAATATGTAATAATAGTGGCTGTCCAGAAAATATTGAAATTTCTATGTAAATCACACACACAGAAATTAACATTAGAAGTACCAATGAATATGCAGAATACAGGATGATGCAAGAACACGCTTGAAAGAGAGAATATATAGAGATCTCTGAGTAAAAATGAATTCAGCATCACGTGCTGTGTATCCACAACTATGGTGATGAATGCAGCATGCAAAAAGATTGTGCTTTGACAAATGGCTTTGATCTTGATGAGTAACTTGATTTGTAGAAAATGTTTGTTATCTTTACATTTAAAAGGAGAGAAAACTTTAAAGCTTCTGGGCAAACTGCACTTTCCAGAAACATAGAAATTTTTGTGGTAAGAGTATTTCTTCCAAGGGATATGTGTCTTTTATCCACTTGCATTACTGATCCCATGAAAAAAGAAAATATGTCATTCCTTCATTATATGTCTCCAGACATGCTGTGTAAGATTTATCCCACCATTTCTCCCCACATCTCCCTTTTACGAGAGTTTAAAACTACCTTAAAGTTCTCTACTATGACAGTGTTGCCATATAATGCATTGCTAGCACTGCAAAGTGATATGTAGTATGATCAATAGTAGGAAAATCCAGGTAGATTTTCATTATTTGTGCCAGTTGTCAGATGACATGCCATACACTCAAACTGGAAAACCTTTCTGACAATTTTTGGTAAATGAAGAGGACTGATTTTAGACCTATAGAAAAAGTGAGTACTTTAGAGCTCTCTTCTCAGATTCATGAAAACTCTTCATGCTTTCTAATTTATTTAGAACACTGTATTTTCTTTGTTTTCCCCACTTTCCTATGGAGTGTGAGTAACACAGAATATACAACTTCCTCTTTTGCTGTTTTTACATGGCTAAAGAATTTGGATTTATCTACTCTAAAAAGATACTGAAAAATATGCTCTAGTTAATAAATTTTTTTGGAAACATTGAAAATTGCTGAGAGAGGACACAATGCTATCAATTAGTTTGTGAACACTATAAATCCAACAAACTATGGCAGGTTTTTAACTCTGAACATATCTATTTCAGGCATTTTAATGCTTTTGTCTTCTTTGGAAGGATCTTGCTAAGTAATAAGATTTACTGGGAGCACTGAAATATCTTAGTATGCTAACTAACTAGTATACTACAAAATAGTAGCATTAATTTGTTAAAGTTTTAGGCTGAGTCCACTGATTTTCATCTTAAGATGCTGTTGAAAGAAGTGACTTATCAGAAAAATGAAAACAGTTGTTTTGTTTTTTTTAGTAATATATATATACTGTACAGTATACTGTAACATTCTCAGTCTTGATAGAAATGTACCGTTTTCTAAGCTTAGTGCGAGAGCCATCCTAATTTTAAAACAATGAGCTAAAAATATCCTCACCTGGGATTATTAGCCTCATTGCAAAAAAAAAAAAAAACAAAAACTTCTGAAGATCAACTTTCTTTTCTATGGAATGAAGTCAAAAAAATAGGACACCAAGTTGTCTCTTCTGATAGGAAACTGTTACATCATGAAAGCTAAACACTATCTTAAATATTGTCTGAAGGTAAAATTTGACAGTATGTAGTATGACATATGTGTCATGGTTTTGACAATATTTTATTATCATTTCCCTTATCTGTTAGAATGGCTTTAATAGAGAAATTATTGAATATATATGATGGGATTCCATAGTTACTACATTTTACTTTCTCAGCTTTGGTGATATTATTCAAGTCATGATATTGAAGCTTTGTCTTTGTAAATGAAGTCTGCATTGTTCTTTTCTCACACATGATCTTCAGTTGCATAGATCTTCAAAGCCACATAAGTATTTCAACCACCAACTAGAACACAGTAAATATGTTTGATTTATGTTGCACAAGATGGCATTCAAGCAAGTAATGTTATCTGAGATCTAAAAAAGAAATAAAAGGTAAAAAGATAGTAAGCTTTTTCACCATTTTGCAAATATTTCCACTATTAAGACTCTAAATGTAGATTTTTGTACTTAGTCACTTTTCTGAGTAAAAATGTTCCATAAAGAGATATTCTGCATGTGCTGTCTTGGCCTGTAAGCCCATATAACATTTTATATTTGCATACTAGACAGCTGGAAGAATTTGATCCTTCCAAGGAAACCTCTCCTTTCAACATATAATAATTTAGGGAGACTTAAACCCACAGGGTTTGAGCAAACTTTCCTCAATTTAGCCACTCTCTTTACCTAACACCTCTGAAGTTTGGATTTTACTCTGTTATCAGTGTGAATATGAATGTACATTTTGCATCTGTGTATGTGCATTTACCCGTGTCTCTAGAAGATGAATAATTTTGCTTGGCAACACTATTAAGTGAATTCCCCAAAACATGAAGTAGTATTATTCTGATGCTTTCCTTGTTGGTTACTTTTTCTTATCTGGATTCATTTTGTATTGGTTCAAAAACACTGACTTTAGTATACTGTAGATCAAACATGGAGAGCCCTTGTAATTGCAATGAAACCCCCTTTCTAAGTAAAAAAAAAAAATTTAAAAAGAACGATCAGCAGATTAAAGTGTTGCAATTACTGTTGTAATAAAATTTAGAAGAAATTTAAAAGGTTGGCATGCAGAATGCCAACTTAACTTTTATTGACTGATTGATTGACTGATTGTGGATCTCACAAATAATAATCTTACTCTCTGACAATATCTTCAATAACCAAAAATAAACAAATTCACTGGTGTTTCAGAAACTTTCCATTCATTCAGTGTCATTTAGATACTCCTAAAATTCTACCATTTGAAATTTCTAAATTGAGGGCATTCCTGGAAGACCTTGAACCTTAAAATACTTTAGCATGTGATTAAACACTATGCACAAATCCCCATGTAATGAACATGGATTGCATTGGTCCATATTTTGTATTGATGTGGTTTCTTTAGCCCCTTGAAAAATAAAAGATATTTTGCATCTCCAGAACGCAAATAAGGTAACTATAAATAGTAGTGAGGACAAGAACATTGACTGTGCTTATAAAAAGTAGTGAAGAAATAAAACAGTAAAAAGATATAAAAAGAAAACCTATAAGGATAAAATAAAAGATATAACAGTCTATAAAGATACAAAATATATAAAAAATGAAACTAATAAGGATAATATCTGCAGAAGTTAGATATGCCTTGGGGGTTAAGACCAGAACAAAACTGGTGATCAGATAGCAGCAAGAAAGGAGTTTTGAGGGCAAGTTTTTAGGTATGGCCTCAGTGAACTTGGGCTGACAGCAGGACAGGCATAAAGAAATGTTACAAAGTTCAGCCAAAATTTTAGGGAGGCACACTAGTATAAATTCAGTATTACAGATGGCGGAAAGAATCTCCAATAGTTGTACAGAAACATTGTGTAGCTTTCTGTGAGGACAGCCATTTCTTGATATTGTGTTACATTAAAACATATGTGCAAACAACACATAAAAATAATAGATACCATAAGTTCCACATAACCTATCAGGGCAATCTTTTAAATTCTTTCTGATCGACTCAGAGTGCATTCAACACAATACTTAAAGCTGTGTAATTTTAAGGTAAGACAGTGTAGTGATTGTTTTGAAAAATATTTTATTTGTATGATAAGAAACTGAGATACTTCACATAGGTATAGATAGATAGATAGATAGATAGATAGATAGATAGATAGATAGATAGATAGATGATAGATAGATAGATAGATAGATAGATAGATAGATAGATAGATAGATAGATAGATATTTTTTCAGTCATAAAGCTTGGTCTCCATTTGGTATCAAAATGTCCACTCCAAAAGCATTTCTTGCATAATGTAGATCTAGTATGGCTTGATAAATTAGTGCTTTCATAGAATTTTCCAGTAGATAAAGTAGTAGATTTAGAGAGTTCTGCATTTTCTTCCTAAGTTTTTCCAAGGACTGCTAAGTAATTAATTCAAGTCTTTTACCAGCTCTTAGTTCTAGCTGACCCACTTGGGAAGAGAGCACAAGAAATGCTTGCTATAAAGGACTGTGCAATCAGAAGCGGCCACGCTGATTTATACTGGCTAAAATTTTGGGCCATTCTATTTAATAATGTTCTGAAAGTACTTTGAGATAACTGGATGAAAACACTGGTGGATTTTAGGGAAAGAAAAATAATTTACTAAGCAATTCTAATGTGCAGTTTTAGAGCATTGTGGGTTTTCTTTCTCAGTTACATAAATTGCTATCCTGGACTGGTTTTCTTGCTCATTTCCTTTTTAAATTACTAACACAGCAAAAGAATTGTATTTATTTGCATCAACTTAACTTTCTTTGGTGATTTCCAGCTCTTTGCAGTGGTACTTCAAAACTCATTTTTGGGCTGGATACTTTTCTGCAGTCTCTTCTGGGAGAACAAATGTTTGGGAGCATCTTAACCATGTGCTGTAAATGTACAAAAATAGAATGGAAGGATAAAAGGAACAAGATCAAGTAAACAGAGTCCCTTGGTAGAATCTCTTTAATGTCTTGCATCTGATGTTCATATTGGTGGGGAGGGGAGGGTCACATGCTTGATGTTTTCTCTGAGACTACACCCAACTGGAAACCATCCCTTGGCTTCTCTGCAGACAGCAGCATACCCAAATGGAACGTATTAATTCTTTGGGGAAATCTCTTTAGTAAGATAAAAAGGAATCTTTTCAGTTTCTCAGGCACATTCTTTTGCCTACCCCATCAGGCTTAAAGGACCTGCACTACCTGGAGTTTGAGGACACCGTTTCTTTGTACCTGCAAGGTTTAGAATGGATAAATAACTCCTGCAGGGCAGCTGCTTGGGCTTTGCAGATTTGACATGTATATTAATGAATATGTGACAGAAAAGAAAGAAACAGTCAGCTAAGCAAGATGCCCCTGTAACTCTGCTGTCATCATTAGGTGAATTCAGTATACCAAATATTTATGCTTCTATATGATTCAGGATCACAGAAAATAAATATCTCTTTTATATGTTTTATTTTCTTTGGAGAAGGGAGTAGAGGAGAGTGTGAGTCATAGTGGAAGAAAAAAAATCACTTATTTTCTGACAAAAACTACTCACTTTGTTGGAGGAGGATCCTAGCATTAACTTCTGTTTGCTGATAACCCCTGCAGCCTGGCTGCTTCTAGCAAGAAGCTGACAGCCTGCCACTCCCCAGTCTGTACCTGTCTGGTGACCTATGGCCAGAAGCCAAATCATATTTCTTGCTTCTGCTCTGGGTAAGATAATAACTGTTTCTACCTAGGTCTGAGTGCAGAATAGCTATGTACCCTTGGAAAGGATTTCTGATGAGCGAGTTTTGACCCTTCACACCATAACAAATCCTGCCAGCTGCAGTCTGACTTCTGAGCATAGGGCTGGTCTGAGGAATTTGGCGAGGTTAATATTAATATCTATTAGTGTATGAACAATACTAGTTCTATGACTTTTTGTGGTTTGTTTTTCTTGTTTTTTTTGTTTTTCCTTTAAGTAACTTTGTTGTTGTTGTTGTTGTTATCTAATTCAGATAATTCTATTCTTAAGCAGTTCAAAGTATAAATGCTATGATTATTGAGCTCCTGAGAAGGCAGTTGATGCATGATAAAAGCTTTGAGTATTTTGCTGTGCCCTCTGAATTGTACGGGAGATTGAAAAGGAGCAAGATGCAGACTCACCATTCTTTTGGCTTTTACTACCAAGTGGCAGAGAAGTGTCAGGAGCTGTCCTGTCTGTTTAATCATATTCACTCTTTTGAGGTAGAAGACTTCATGTTGCTTTTGAGTTAAGAAAAGGGATGGAGTCCACTGTTTTGTGTAGACTTTTTTTGTTTGTTTGTTTGTTTTTGCAGTTGTTATCCTCAAAACGATTTTCCAAGGACAGCCATTCAGGAGTAATAAAGGGGCAGAAGGCTGAGAGTTGGCAAATGCCAAAGGATTTTACCTCTGTCCTTGTGAAATTTAGTCCATATTTAAATATTTATGCATTTAATTTGTGATTCCTTATGACACTTCATAGGGTAGGAAAGTATCTGTCACATTTGTGCAAGAATTTACACATGCCTTAAAGGAGTACTTGCCAAAGGTTAGAGAGGTCCTACCTACACAAATTCCAAAACAAAATGCTATGATGTCTTTCAAACATTGCTCTTCTCCTTTCTAGGCAGAGATCTCACAGTAATTATTCCAAAGGGAAAGAGTCCTGAATGCCTGCCAGCTAGTGTAGAGGAAGACTTGAGTAAAAATTCAGGGGCTGCATGTCTCTCTGGTTCTCTCTGCAATTGAGAGACTTAGTGCTGTCATCTTTTTTGAAAGATCAAATAAGAGCCTTGTTTGTGTGACAAGGGTCACAAACATCCTGGAATGTTTTAGTTGAAGAGTGAAACTTGTTACCCAAGCTTGAAAAAGTTTACATTTTCAATACCGTCTTTTTTAAAAAAAAAGTGCTTAGATTTTCTGCTCAGTATTAAATCAAGAAAAATGTACAAGCTGGGTAGGCTCTGGCATTCCAAATTCCTCAGTGTTATGGAGAATGGAAGAGAGATAAGTGACAACACAAGTCTTGTGAGGCACAAAGATGAGATGAACAGTTGGACTAGATGATCTTGGAGAACTATGATTCTCTTCTAGTATGTAATCTGCAGAAAAGCAGTAGTAAATTTTTGTCATATTTGTAAGAGTATTATAGCAAAAGTAGGGTGCCATTTTTTCTGGTGAAGTTAAGCATACACTTCTGTGAACATTTAAAAAATATTATAGTTCTTTAGTGCACAAAAAATCCTCTCAGGTCTTGTTTTGTTACATAAACTGAGGTAATACTGAAAGCAGTAACATAACAAATAATTGTACAGGCCACCTCTCATTATTTTCTTTAAATCCTTCTCCTTTCTTTCACTGAGATCCCTTTATTTCCTTTCTGTGTGAGTTTGTGCTACTGCATTGATATGCAGATACTGTTTACTACTGTTAAATATGTTGTTAATAACTATGATAATAGTTATTTCAGCTTTGTGCTGAAAGACTTTACTTTCACTAGTTAATGATTTTGCTAATGTTACCCAGCATAGCTTGCAGTTTCCTTGTCACACATATCTATTTGACAAAAAATTATCTGTCTTGACAGGAAACACTCATTAAAATATTTTTGTTGCTTGCAAAAATGAAATGAAGGTTTGCTTTGTTTAGCCCGAGTTATTAAAAAAATATGCTGACATCTTCATGCTTCAGAGCAGGACCTTAAAAGTGGAAGATGTGTTGTAGGTTTTCCAATGTTTCAAGTGACTCAGCTCTCCAAACTCTCATTCTCCTTTAGCTTGGTAAGTTAGTGCCCTGTTACTTGAGTTTCCAAAGATGCTTTTGGCTTTGAACATGCTCCATCCTCAGACACCAGTGAGCAACGTCTGTGCTGTACCCATGGTGCTGCCATTTTATTTGACACGGAGAAGAAAAAACAGGGCCTGACTTGAATTTGATGAAATGCGAATGAAGAGGAGGAGGGCAAAAGCTGAAATGTCTGCAGATAGGGAGGTTCTCCAGAGGATCCCTCATTCTTTCACTGCATAAAATATATGGTGCTATGGGGACAGATCCAGTTTGCATATCAGCCACAGACCTCATCAGTAATCAGGATTTGTGCCACGTGTGTTGCAGACTTGTGGAAGTTTGGGAAATATGTGCTGCTTCAGACACTGAATGTATAATTAGAGTATCAGAAGGTATGTACATAAGAAAGATAAGATGTGGTTACATAGGAGATCTTTTTCCTTATGTTGCTCTCTGACCATGGGGAGTTTGACCTGCAGAAATGTTTGGTCACTGTAGTGTCTAATGTAATATACTCTGCATGTTACATATGAATAGAGAATAAAAGACCTAGAAGAGGTATAATCTGACCACCTGCCTCAAGGCCATATCAGTTTGAACCTATAGAAAGCATAAGAGATATTACTTTTATCTGATATTGAAAATTTCAGAGATATCAGTTTAAATCTTCTTAAACCATCTGTTGAAAATATTGTCTGCCCTTGCTATTTGAAAGCTCATTCCAGTGTCTGAACTACAGCTCTCCTGCTATAATATCTTCATATCCCACCCATGCTGGAAACGCAGAGCAGGTTCTTTTTTACCTCTTGCAGCAAGCCGTTATGTATTCATGGACTTCTATCACATTTCCTCTCATATTCTGTGGATCAAATAGTTATACTATTTTTTCACTTAGGTTACACTTCTTAGAATTCTTTTCTTTACTGTTATTCTCTCAGGTTGGTCTGAGACCTTGGAGTGCAACGCCTGTTGCCAGAACCCATACTTCATCACAGACCTACTAATGTGTAACATGTTCTGTCATTTTGCCCATGAACATTCTTGGTCTTGGGCTCACTGAAATCACCAGGGAAATGAAACAGTCTGACATTTATTTTCCAATACAAAACAATTCACTGAATTGCTGTATGACCTGGTAACAGCTTTTTATTTATTCTGAATTCTCCTTTACTTTGACCAACAAAAGTAGCACTTTCCTAGTATTAAAAATAACTCTGAGGAAATCAGAACAGGAAAAAAAAAAAAAAAAAAAAAAAAAAAAAAGAAAATCATAAAATGTGGATCAACAAATGAACTGAAAACAAAGAAAACTACTAATATGCTTCTTTCACAGAAAACCTTTTCAACAGACCAGCATTAACTTTGGCCTACGTATTTTAAATAAATAAATATCTTAACTAATATACATAACATGACACATGCTCAAAATTCATCTGCAGATTTTGAACTGTATATACTGATTGGGATTTTATATATTTCAATACATTTCAAATAGAGAAGTCAGTATTTTTCTTTTCTGAATTAAAAGACATTCAAGTCTCACAGCCTGTCACAATAGGTGCAAAAGCTGCCCTTTTGCCTTTCCATCAGAATGTCAACATGAAAAAAGGCATTTCCAAAAGCAGATTGTAAGGTTTTATCTTCTCAGCAGAGCTTCAGTGCTTTGGATTCAGAGGAAAGCTGGGACAAAACAAATCCCTCCTGAAGTTTGTCAAGGAAGGGGTTAAAAAAAGTGGAATCTTTGTGACTGAGAGGGGCTGAATTATCTTCCCGACACCAGCAGGGGTTGCTGTCACTGGTTTGTGGTTGTCACATTCCTGTTATGCTTGACCTTGGAAAGGCTTGACAACATAATCTGGATTTGATTAAGGGAATTTCATGTTTTTCCTTTGCTAGAGTCACCCCCCACCTCGACAAACATTTAAAAATGTTAAGAAAGAAAAAAAAAAAAAAAAAAAAAAAAAAAAAAAAAAAAAGGTTTGGAAAGCAAACATTTTCCCAAAAGAAATTTATAGTTCAAATTTACACCAAGTTCTCACTAACTGGAGCAGTCCGGGTTTCCACTCAGGCTTTGAGCACTCTCTGTAAACCATTAGTCACTTCCCTGGAAGAGGCAGCTTTTTATAGGCAGCAGGATAAAACAGGCACAGATGTGTGTGTTATGTTAGAGTCTTTCACATGTACCTGCCTTTTTTCCACCCTGAACTGTAGAAGAGAAAAAAGAATCAAATGATATGAAGCATCAGACTTTGTTTGGAGGACAGACATGATTGGCTTAACTAAAAGAGAATATGTTTTTGATGCACAAAATCTTGTTACGTTGTGGATTCTTGAGATTGTGGCAATGTATAGCATAGAGATGGGAGTTCTTTTAATTTTTAACCAGTTATTCTTTCCTCTCTACAGGACTGTGATCATGCCAGCTGCCAGTGAGTTTGATCCAGAGATTGTCCTGGTATCAGCAGGATTCGATGCTGTGGAAGGCCATGACCCTCCACTGGGCGGCTATAAAGTCACAGCCAAATGTAGGTATAATCTCAGGTCGCGATTTTTTGAGCTGGTACTTTTTCTGAATAGAATCTTTAATTGAAGTCAAGGTTACATCCATATGTCTGTTCTGTGAAGTGACAGAGATGCAGTGGAGGGCAAGGACTCAGTTCATCAGTGCTCAGCAATATTGTGGCAGTGCAGGATCTCACCCAGCTCACAGATGTGATAGAAATGAACATATTAGCATTCCTGGCTTGTTCCTTTCTGTTCCTTTTGGCATTTCTGTCTCAGCTTTCTGAAATATTACATTTCTGGCATTCAAATAACATTTTAGAGGTTTCATGCTTTTCAATAGGCTCCATTTTCCAAATGCTTGAGTAAGTTATTTCTCTTTAAACGTATATTGGAGATTTTAAGCATTGGAGGCCTAGGTCCAATCTCATATTGCTGTTTTGTTATTGTAATCTCTTCAGCTTGATGGCACTAATCCTGAATTACATCAGTGCTTGTGAAGGCCAAATTTTTCTAAAAGACTGCTCTGTTGGGTCTCAATATTTGGATGTCCATTTCATACCTCAAAAAAGTGTGTTCGAGGCAGGGTTTTAATACAGGCCTCTCTGACATGTCTCATATATAGCACTCCAAAGTCACAAGACCTACTGAATACTGTGGCCAAAATGATCAGAACCTGAGACACTGAGCATGGCTGGATAATGTAAAAATGCGTGTACAATAATGTGCAGTATAACATTGCTACGTAGAAATCAGCTCCCATGGAACAACGCAAAATGGTTTCCTAATTCATTACCGTGAATAATTTTCTTTACCATATTTCAAGATGTACCATATTAACATTTAATCAGTCTTTAAATATTGATCCATGTTGCTAATCAAAAACACTTTGGGTAAAGTCTGGAGTAATCAATAAGAACTAATGTCGTTTAGCATGCTACACAAATGGGCTTCAGCTCAGAGGGGTTTTGTTCTTCTGACCTCTCCTTTTGTTCTGAACATGTTGAATGAAGTTGGTATTTATTTCATGAGGACCAGGGAAGAAACACATACTTTTTTTGCTTGCATTTAAACCATGCAACACATAGGTTTTTCTGAATGTCATGCACAACAAGTAGATGAAGAGCAAGGCTATGTGTTTGTAGTGGTATGCCGTGGAAAGTGAGTATGTGCAAAGAGCAGTGCAAGAGCCCCCTGCACATACCCACATAGGTGCTGTTTACAGCTGGGTAGGAAAGGGAATAGCCCTTTGACTGCAAGTAAGATGTACAGAGATTTTGATCAGTTTTTAATCTTACTGCAGCGCCTGCATTCAAGAAGAAAGAAACATACTATCTTCTTTGAGTAGTATACATTTGTGAGCATCACTTATCTGTGTATTACAATTTTTAGTAAAATGTATATGAAAAAATTGTTAAAAAGTTTACCCTTTTTAAAAGTGGGTAAACTTTTTTTTTTTTTTTTTTCTTCTTTATTTGCTTTTTATTTTCTGAGCTATAATTCACCATCAGAGGAACAATTTCGTGAGCATTGGAAAGTTATTTGGACTTAGCCCCTGAGATGGCATGTTAAATATCCTTTAAGTATCCATGATGCTCCAGCAGGATACACTGGCATACATTATTCCTGCAGATAGGATGTTCTGACAGCAGTTTTAGCAACTTTTATATAAATTAAAATAACATTCATATTATCTTCTTAGAATAGACTTTTGCATGATGACAAAGTGTTGGATGTTTGATTTAATGCTAATTTCAGTTTGTTCATGAATTTATTAACTCTTCACAAGATTTTAGAAACTAAGTCACAATACATCTTTAATATGGTATGCATCCATAAGTTGCACGTGTCTGTAAGTAAAAATAAAAATAATAATAATAATAATAATAAAAAAGGTGATTTGCAGTAGGTGGCCTTTGTTTAAATTAAGGGAAACGCCAAGAGAGACTCAGATAATGATCATACACCTGAGAGATGAATAAAACCTTTTGTATGGAGCCAAAGGAATTTATTATTTCCCCAAAACAAAATTCTTTGCATTCCATCATACCTTTGTAAAACATAGCATACTATATGTGGTATGTAGAAAAATGAACAGTTTATTTTAAAAAGATCATTTAAATTCCGAAGAGAAACATTCATATTAGAAGTTACAAATAGGTATTTGTGCAATTTTTTTAATATTATTTGTTTGTAAAAATTGAAAATTGTGCCAAAGCAAGTAAATGTAAAGATTCATCTGAAAGTATTATTTCTTTGTAAACCATAGAATCCTTAGAGATTGAAGGGACCTCTGAGGGCCATCTAGACCAACTCCCAGCATTTAGTCATTCAATCTTCAGCATTTTCCATGCACTTAATACCTTGCATTTTCTGATTCCTGGTTACTCAATACAAATTTTACACATGAAAAATTGGAAGAGACTGACATCAAATCTACTACTTTGCCCTGTTAAAGACAGAGGGACACTGGATTCTTGATAGAAGTTATGTTCTGTCTTCAGTCCACAGTCAAAAAATTAAAAAGTATTTACCAATCAGCATTTCCAAGTAACAAAGTAAAAGCCAGAGGATGAAAATAACAGATGAGACCAGCTACAGCCTTGGAGTAGCTGTACAGCAGGCCACTGCATAAAGAAAAATTTGGTCTACTTAATTTATACAGTTTGAAATGACTAAACTATAAACTGTTTTAAACTAATATTTTATTTTTTTCCTGTACTGATGTACAATCTGATTTACCCAGCAGCTACCATTTCTGACTATTAAATAAATACATCAGCAACAAATACATATTTTTGCAACTGATTTTAATGAATGGATCTGATGGGCAAGTCAAGATTTCTTGCAGTGATAGGAGGCAACTCCTGCTCAGGAGCTGCTCTAACTTGTGATAGGCCTGGATCACGTTGCCAAAGATATTCAAGCCACTTACCTCAGATTTTACTTCCTGCGACCCTGTCTTATGACTCAAGCTCAATTTAATTAACTGAAACAAAGGGGGAAAGTGTTTTATTGCCAAGTGCAGTTTTGGTGCCACAGCTGCCTCCATGTTTCTTGGTTACTCTGGTTCCCTGAGCTCCATTGTGCAGATGCGTGCAGCAGCAGAGCTCTCTTCCTCACAGCTCTCACATACAGAGTAACTACTGATGTCATTGAGATCCCTTTGTTTGGACCAGGGACTGTAAATGTGCTTTAATTTCACTGTAAACTATAACAAACAAAGAGGAAACCTTTCCTTAGTTCCTGACTGATCTAATATTTCTTTTTTATTACTGGAATTGAGTTATATTTTTATTTAAATAATAGATAAAATATCAACACAATATATTACATACTGTAAAAACTTAGCTGCATAAAATCCTCTTTTCATACTGGAGTAGTAAAAATTGTACTGACAGTAAAATATAAAAAAAATTATGGGCAAAGAAACAAAGGGGATAAAGTGGTTTTGTACTTACAATAGTAAGGAGATGCTTGAAGAATATGAATTTGCTGTTCCATCTTGTCCTGCTGAACCTTTGGAGAAAGTACTGAAGATGGGAATTATGTGTTCTGTGTTTTATTTTATAATTACTTTTTACAACCTCTGATAAAATGCTCTGTATTATCATGCATTTGAATTCTGCGAGGTGTATGTGTCTTAAAAAGATCTTCCAGGTTTGATTTGGAAGTAGTTAAATCCTGTAAGAGCACTGCTTTTAAATTTAGCCCTGCTGACTGTAGAGGTTTTCCCTGTAACATTATCCTGAGGTAAAGTACTTTCTCTTCATTTTATAAAGCAGCCCTAAGAATAATGTCTGCATTAAAGTTCCTGCTATCACTTTACTGATCAAGTAAATATTCTACCCAATTGCTCATTAAATTGTAACTATTCCATGAAAAGAATAAAGTAAATAGAGAAGTGTCAGGCAAGACTTAAGATTTTTTCAGGGTACTTATCTTTGTTAAGGGCTATAATGATTTACTGGAGTTTTCCTGTTGTTTTACTCTCTTATTCCAAAGATGCTATTTGACACCAGAGTGCAAAATAAGATCAGCAATTAGCACTAGGAAAAGATACTGCTGCAGGCATTTATGGTGTAAATGATACCCATCCAGTATTATGCCAAAGTCATTATACAAGGTTGATGCAGTGTCTAGAATATAACTGACTAACTGAGCTGATTTGTAACTTACAAAGATTTTATTTAAGCAAAATACAATAACTCTCTTAATTTATCAAAAGCTACATTATGCTGTCATACACTTTGGTCAAGTGGGACCAATTCAAAAAACACTCAAACTATGAACATACTTCCCTTCTAATGAGTCCCCAATCAGGCAGAGCATAGAGGACTTCACTTTTGGCATAACACAGTTCATCTGACCAATCACAGAAGAGGAAACAATATTTTGAACATCATATTATTTCTAAGGTATACATCACCATAAATCATGGAACTTAACACATAGAAAGAGTTGCTGACTTACACACAGAATACAAGTCTTCTGTTGAGGAATGTCCTCTTGTGCTATGTGCCAATGCTTCTCAGAATACAAGGAAGAACAATCAGATTAAATTTGGGTGTACTTTTGGTTTCTTCTTTGCCCCTCACATTTCTGTTCCATCTTCCCAAAGGGAAGAAGCAACTGTTTTTGATAACAAGGTCTCTCAATGTGGCAACACTAGAAACAGATAAAATACCTAGCATCTGGTGACAGGCAGTTCAGAAGTAATGTGTTCAGTTACAATAATGAGGTAATTGATCTCTGTAATAAATGATCTAGCAATGTGCATTGTCATCACTGGAATACTTTAAATGAAATTTATAAATAGACTGGTTACAGCATCCTTAAAAATAGATATGCCATGGCACACCCAGTCATTAGAAGCTTGACTCTGTAAAACTTCTGTTCAATGACAAGTGTTTTCTTGAGTCTTCCCAGTTGTCCCACTGTGCACTGGAATTCTGTTCAGCTTCTCACTATGTTGGGTGTGCAGTGTATATGTTAGAAACAAACCAAAAAAAAGGGAGATGGGGCTAAAACTGCACATCCCAAATTCAAATGTAGAAATGATCTGGGTCTAACATATTTCAGATATGTTTCTTAACAGAGGTTTCCTATATATAAACATCACTATTTATAACACATTCTATGTAGCCATTCTGAGTAACCGTAGTACTGTAAGCAGTATGAATATGGTAATTTGATGTGGTAAATGTGTATTGTAATTTTCCCAAAAACAATTTCTAAATCAGTCCCCAAATAATTTTGTAACTATCTGCTGCACATTATATTGGACTCGGAATTGTGAATTATTTAGGACAGGGTAAATGTTAACATCTTTGGGAAGGTACTGTATGCTTTCCTAATTGTTGAACCTCTAGTATGAAGGGCTTCCCTGACACTTGGCTCTTTGAAAACGAGTCCCAACTGAGACAACTGTGGTTAATGTAGTATATAAATGTTAAAGGAGGAATGGGAAAAAAAAGAAAAGAAGTGTCCATGCAAATTGACAGCTGACTAAACAGAGTAGTGGTTTTGATTTGGTAGTTGTTTAAACACAGTTCAAGTCTCTGAAAACAGCATTACAGGTTTTTATGATGCCATCTTATATTTTTCTCTCTTCAAAAGCAAGTTATTTTTAGTTCAACTGTTAGAACAAGAAGTTGAGATCCTGAAAATGTTGGCTCTAAATACTTCAGAGTGTTGATCACTGCTGTAGAAAAGCGGGGGTCATACGTCCCTTTCCCTTCTAAACTGTCCATTACTTATCTCCCGAAGGCACAGACACTTGTCAGATCTCTCTGTAAACATATGCAAATTAACTCATCAACCTAACAGAAAACTTTACCAACCAAATAAATGAACGGATTTCTATGGGGTTATCAAAGTGAATCAATTTATGGAGGGACTACTGATAGCCAGAAGTAGTGGAAGGGGATCAAGGACTGTAGAGGAAGGAAAAGATAAGGTACAATGCCTTTTGGTGGCAGAAAGCTGTTAAATTAATTTAGTTGCCACAGCTGTCTTCTCAAATGAATTCTTCTGAGTTCAGATATTTGATTTTGATTAACATAATTTGGTTATCTTTACAGTACTGGAGATGATAACTATCTTAGCCAGCAGAATAGAATTTGAGTTGTTGACTCAACTAAAAGCTTTAAAGGTGGATATAGGGAAATGATCAGTCATAAGGTTTTCCATGGAGAAATTTCTGATTCACATCAGAAAATTTCCTGGTACATTACAATAGTCATCAAAATATATGACAGATTCAGTGGTGATATAACATCAGTCATAATTATTTTCACTGGATTTTGGGGGAAAAGAGGGAAAGTAGTTTGTGGGGTTTTTTTTGTTGTTGTTGTTGTTGTTTTGTTTGTTTGTTTGTTTGTTTTTTATCCTCTTACCCCCTAGTATTGATTTCACATGTTTTAGGTATGGTCATTGCATTTTTCAGCCTCATAAATCAGATTTTGCTGCATTTGCTCCTCACTTGAACTCATAAAGTTTGATCTTGTACTGCAAACTTCAGTGAATTCTCTTCTGGTGAATTCAGGATTATGTATGCTATTGAAATTTGTACTACATTTACAAGTGCAAAAATTTAGAAAATTCCAAGGATTATGCTCCATGAGGAGGAAAATCTTTTAGTTCCTGTGGAAAATCACAAGAGATGAGGATTCACTGCATAAAATTAGTGTCCTCTCTAGAAAACATATTTTTTTGAAGAATTCTGTTTATATTAGGGATTAATGCATGGAGAAATACAGAAAAAGAAACAAAACTGCTGAATTGGCGATAGTAATGTTGGACTGAGGAGTCTACCCTCACATGGGATCAACTAAGCATGTATCAATGGTTTGAGCTATGAATTTCAACCAAAAGAAACAAAAATGGATTAGTGAAAGTCACCTCATTTGGTGAGGTCAGAGAAATCCTTGGCATTAAACTTCAGGCCACTCATTTTCAAAGCATGTCTTCAGGATTCTTTTGTTTTCAGTCACTATCTGTTTATTAGTAAGCCTTTCAGAAAGGAACTACCTAAGAAAGAATTGAGAACAATTAGAAACATTAATGAATAAATACTGATGGCCTGCTCTTTCACTTAGCCTTTCTCTGTGTAAACCAGCCAGGAGATATTTCCATTTTCCATCCCCACTCTTTCCCACAAATAGAAGATGTGCCTTCTGGATAGTTAACTAAGTGGTGCAAGTGAAAAACCACCTGTATACTATGTTCCAGATATACAGTGCTGATACATCTGCAGAATGCATCAGGTGCCAGTTCCTTGATTTAGGGCAGATTCTAAGGACAGGGAAGAGGATAGATTACAATGGGACAAAACAACATCTATAGAACCATTAAGAATTGTTTTCCCTTTTCAGTCACCTTCCCTCATTTCTTCACCTACCTCTCATTATTTTTCTCTTTCATGCTATAGTAGTGACTCTGGCTAAAGGCAGTAACTGATACAAGGGGTACAATAGAGGTAAAATTTGTTACATTTTCTCTCAATTTTGAAACTTAAACAGATGACTTTATATATATATATATTTAAATTGAAACAAAAAAAAGCTGTCATTTCATAGAAGAAAGAAAAGGTTAAAAAGTGTTTTGTGTTTTGTTTTTTGTTAGTTTTTTTTTGTTGTTGTTCTTTTTATTTGCTTGTTTTTTCTTGCAAGGACAATATTTAACTTCTTAAGTTACAATTTAAAGACAACAAATTAAATATAGTATTCTTGGGCTATTTTCAAAACAATGGATCTTGACACAGTGCTCAGCAACTTGCATGTGCTTTTTGCAGGATTGGGTCCTGAGAGAAAATTGTTGAAAGACATCTCCAAATGTGGATTTCTCCATAACAAAGTGTCTGATCTTTTATAGCATCGTTGCATTGGGAATTAGGCTTGTCTTTGGGAATTTGTAAATCCTTTAGTAGAAGAGAATGATTTATGTCTTTGAATTTAACTATTCTCTGCAATAAATAGAAATGTGCCACAAGTATTTACTTGGTTTCGCCATGGGAAAATTTTTAACATATTGTTCACAGCTTCAGAATGCTATAAAAGAAGACGTAATTTGCAGACCGGACTATGCTTTGTGATTTCTAACCAATATATTTGATTAATATCTTTCAAAAGAGACACTAGCCAAAATGTTTACATCTCATTAGGCAGAGAAAAAGGGAGCACACACAATTTTGATTATGAGCTTGGATAGTTCATTTCTTTGGGTTTCACATCCCTACTACTTAAGGCAGACTGTAACTTTAAGATGTTATCTCTTGCCTGCACAAATAAACAGCCAGTTATGCTTTTTATGGTGGGTAGTTCTCAAACCAACAGGGGATTAGAAGATATTAGCTAGAGTTTGTGGTTCCCTGCTGAACTATCATGAGGTCCATGGATTCCTGTCCTGAAAATTTCACAGAGCAAACACCTCTTATCTGGGGTGATATTCTCACACTGGCCTCTTGGCCATGGACTTCAAAAGCTAATCACAGGGAGAGCCAGGGAGGCAATAACCCTTAATATAACAGTCTCTCCTGATAGGGACAGACAGGGTA